>NC_142128.1:52501666-53737500 GCF_024610735.1 Ursus americanus | reverse complement strand
TTGTGAAATTATTATTTATAAAATATATCTGTGGTATCTTTTTAATACAAGATATTATTATATTTCTAAATAAAAAAGATTGACTAAGTCTTTAAATGATTTTAGAAATAGTACTCTGTATTTTTAAAAGTCTTCTCAACTGATTAGCCTATAGTAAAACTGCTCCACTAAGAATTAAATGAAATACCCAACTAAATGAACAATATTGTTCTCTTTCCACCCCCTGCCTCAATATTTATCAATGGGGATTCAAATATCTGTTGTAAGCTGTAACACCTTATATCAATTATAATAACAAAATAATATTTAATTTTGATTTTAGAATAGCCATAATATCTAAAGGAAATATATCTATAGAGATTCATATTTATAGATATAAGTATACTAAAGGACTATTGTTGTTCTTGTATTTTTTTCATAAGTTGTGATTTTCAAGGAATTTATCCATTTTATCTAAGTTGATTAATTTATTGGCATAAAGTTATTCATAATACCTCAATATAAAAATTTAATAGCTGTAGAGATAGTACTTCTAGAATGACCCTGTGAGGAGATTGGCCAACCTTTTTCCTCAGTGAAACAACAATTTAATTGGTGAAAATTACATTTTTTTAAATATTCAAAGTGTCTGGAAATTGACCTAAGAACATACAGCAAACAGAAACATTATTCAAGAAAATCTGCTCTAGCTCAGTGAAAACAAGAGTCTAGAGCATTTGAGTCATGAGCTGCTTTTGCCTCCTGTCACCCAGCTCTGTTTTGGAAGCTTTCTTTAGCTTTCAGCCTATATGGCTTTGGTTTCACCCTGAGAGGACCAGAGCACCAGTGTTTCTCATCCTTTGCACCTACCTTACAGCTCTATGTTGCAAAAACTCTATTCTGAGTGGGCATGGTGCAGAGCTCTGGGCTCCCTTTCCTCACCCAGCTCTTAGGACAGAGTCTCCATGCTAGCTTCAGCATGCCAGTCAGTTATAGGGGCCTGATCACTGCCTACCCCATTTTCCCTGCCCCAGCATGCTTGTAGGCCAGAGATTCCATGCTGAGAAGGGCAAGCCTAGAAGATTAGGAACTAGCTAGTGGACACTGCCCTCTCCGGTGTCTAAAGCGTTTCACTCCAGGAGAAGTAGGCCACATTTCCTACCCCCCGCTGTGGTGTAGTGACCCTGGTTCTGCTCAGGAAGGAGAGGTAGACTGGCTAGCTCCAGAGCTCCATCTGAAGGGACTGGCTTTATTTGAAATAGAATGTCAAGAACTCCATGGCTAAGGGCATTGTCAAAGACAATGGAAATCTTGGTGGAGACCAATTAAGAGGAATCTGCTAGGTCAGTGAAATAAGCAAAATCACAGTGCAGACAGAAATTTTAGAAGAGAAATAGCCAAAAATCACAGTCAAGTTTGTGCTCTGGAAGCCCATGTGCACATTCTAGGCTGCACCAACATAGGACCAATGAGAAAAGCACATGGGTCAGGCTTGAAAGCATTCCCCAAGGCACACATAAATTCATTAACAAAGGACAGAAACCTTACAGGCTCAAGAGACTTCTGTATAACCTCTGACCAACCACCTGCTGAACAATAAGGTACTCTAACCCAGGAACATTAGAAACTCAAGCTTAAAAATAAATCACACTCATCCCTGGTGGCCTGGAAGATTGGATGAATGCCCAAGGCCGTACTCTCTCAGGAGTGACCAGAGAGAGCACCTCTGAGCTATTAGTTTCCAGATGAACGCAGAGCACAGTCTGAACTCCCTGAATTGTCAAAGCAGTCTGCTAGACACACACATCCAATGGTCAGAGGCAAAAATATAATGTCTAAGAGGACAAAAGCATAAACTTTGGCTAATAATGACTTATGCTGACCTGAGGTGACCCCTAGAATACTAAAAAATAAAACAAAGGGGAAAAAATCTGAGTAAAGACATCATGGGGACACTGGACACTGTAGGGAAAATAGACTGCACAGAAGTAGTCCAACCATCACTAAACGAATAAACAGAGTCAAGCAAACAATAATCAGCCCCAGAAGGATAGAATCAGTATCTAGAATTGATACAATATATTACATAAAATGTTCAGTTTCAACAAAAAAATGTGAGACATGCAAAGAAACAGGAAAGTATGATTCATAACAACTTTGGTTTAATGATCGTAACAAATTTACCTTACAAATGTTATATGTTAGTAATAGAGGAAGCTCACTGCACTGTCTTGGCAATTTTTCTGTAAATCTTAAACCATTCTAAAATAAAGTTTACTAAAAAACAAAAATAAATGGAATTATGAAATTGAAAAGTACCTTAACCTAAAGAAAAAATTCACTGGAGGAGCTCAACCATAGATTTGAGTTGATAGAAAAAAGGATTGATGAGGCTGCAGACAAATAGTGATTATACAATCTGAAACAGAAACAAAAAACTGTAGAGAGAAATGAACAGAGCCTCAATAGAAATCGTTGTATACCATTCAGTACACAAAAACATGCATAATAGAAGTACCAGAAGAAGGGAGGGAAAAAAGGGACTTAAAAAAAAATCTAAAAAAAATAATGGTTGAAAACTTCCCAAATTTGATGAAAAAACTAATCTACATGTTCAAGAAGCTTACCAAGCTCTAAGTAAGATAAACTTAAAAAAAAAAAAAATCCACATAAGGATACCTCACGGCCAATGTGTTGAAAGACAAAGAGACAATCTTAAAAGCAGCAAGGGAAAAGTGACTTATCAAAGAAACTGCAATAAGATTAACAGCTGACTTCTCCTCAGAAACAATAGCAGCCAAAAGGAAGTGAGACAACATAGTCAATGTATTGAAAGAAGAACCTGTCAATCTAAAATACTGTGTCCAGCAAAACTGTCTTTCAAAAGGTGAAATAAAGATATTCCCAGAAAATAAAAACTGAAAGAGTTCATTGATAGGATAGGTACCATAAAAGAAATACAGAAGGAAGTTCTTCAGGCTGAAAGGAAGTGACACCAGACAGTAATGTGAATCCACATGAAAAAGAAGCAACAGCAAAGGATGCTGATAAGGATAGTCACGTAGGTAATGACAGAGAACCGTATAATTGCATATTTACTTTTTTCATCACTTAACTTATTATACCTATACACTTGAGATCTCTTTTATTCTCCTAGCATGTTTAAAAGATAGAAAATTATATAAAAAAATAATGATAACAATATATTGTTGGGTGTATAGCATATATATGTCATATATATAAATATATATGGCACATGTATGCAATTATATAATGTATATGTTAATATATTAATAACATATATATTACACACATACATATGCAATGTGTTTCAAAATAATAAACCAAAAAAAAAAAAAAAAAGGGAAAGTGGCATCTCCTCTTTCATTCCCAATAATGGTAATCCATGTTCCCTCTCTCTTCTGTTTCCTTGAAGACTCTGGCTAGAGGTTTATTACTCTTTTTAAACAACCAACTTCTTATTGTTGATTTTTCTCCTTGTCTTCAATTTTATTGATCTGCATTCTTATCTTTATTACCTTCTTTCTTCTACGTACTTTGAGTTTCAACTGAACTTTTTCTAGCTTCTTCATGTGGCAGCTTACATAGCTGATTTTGCAACTTTTCTCAGATTTAATACAAGCACTTCGAAGTAATACATTTCTGTTAAGCATTTCTTAAGCTGTTACCATAAATTTGATATGTTGTGGTTTTCTTTCCTCTCAGTAAGATATTTTTTAGTTTCTCTTGTGATTTCGTCTTGGTTCTTTTGGTTATTTTAGGACTGCTGTGTGTTGATTTTCCGGGACAGGATCACCATGGTTACAGCTACTTCACATTATATGCACCTGAGACTTTTAAAGTTCTCTTAAAATTTATTTTAAACATTAAAATTGAAAAACATATTGCATTTTCAATGTGCAACCAGGATCCAGTCTTATGACATTATTAAAATGACCTAAAAAGGATACTTTGTATTGAACACAGTCTCTAAAGGGGCTCAACTAAACCTTGTAAACCCAGAATAGGTCATGGCAGCCTCTTGATTGGGTGAATTTGGTCAAAGTGAACAAATTTTGAAGTGATATAGACCTAGACTGAAATTGTATCTCCAAAATTCACTAGCTGTGCAAACTCGAATAAGGTCACAGCTCATAGCATTTATGTCCTAACCCGCAAAATGGAGATAAGACTTATCCATTAGAAGCGTACAAATTAAATTAACAAATGTATGCAAAGCTGCTATTACAGTTTTCTGATACATGGTGTTAGTGCCCTTCCCCACCATCCAATATGGGGAGCAACAACAACAACAACAACTCCTCAGAAAAAGAAGTTCCAAAGAGCTTTCATACAATTTAATTGTAAAAGACCATAGAATGCTAACCTCAAGGTTAGAAATCATCTATTTCAACTTTCAGGTTTCACTGGTGAGAAAACAGATACAGAAATTCATTCTTCAAATGACTAGAAACCTTAACATAAGAATGTTCCTGAGTTCCCAACGCCAAGTACAGTGGATCATAGTATGTTCTGGATAAGTATTTATTAGATAGCAAATGAATGAGTGTGTGCATGTATGAATGGCTCACATTCACCAGTTTAAATGGCTCTAAAATGTCATGTACTGTAAGATTATCATTATTTTATGTGTCTCTGATGAAGAAGAAATACCATTGATTAAACTGTATATGTCACAGGTTGTCAGATACATCCCGATTTCACAGATATTAAAATTTGACCAAATATATCTTTTAGAATTTATGAAATAAAGGGTAGATCAGTGATAGACAGAAACCCAGGTCTCCTGATTCCCAGTCTATTTTTTTTTTACAACGGAATACTATTTCATTCATTCAATAAAGATATTTCAAAAATCATTCCCTTAGGCAGTCCTGTAAGTACAGATTTTTCTATTCAAATGAAAAAACTCTTAACTTTAAACCCTTGATGAGGTCATATCTAGAGAATATCTTTTTCAAATGATTTCCAGACCAAAAAAACCATAAACAAATGCCAAAATTTTGTGGGTATAGAATACAAGATAAGCACTTTAAAAAACAAGAGAAAGTGGAAATACAGTCTGGAGGTGGGTGGTGACATCAGGAAAAGGGAAATTGGGAAGCTACAAGGAAAATTATCTGCCAGCTTAATTTTTCTCCTGGTTGCCCTTGGTTACTGTAACTTTTGCTTATTGCAAATTCTGGGAAAATTTTCTTCTCTTTTTTTTGTTTTTTTTTTTTCTTTTAGTTTTAATTATAGAAAATTTCAAACATACAAAAATGAAAGTAAAAATATAATAAACTTCTATGTACACATTATTTCAGTGATTATCAACTCATGGCCCACCAAGATTCACTTACAGCCCTGCTCTACCCCTTTGTTCTTTTGAAGCATATCTCAGACATTATATCACTTCATCTGTAAATATTTCAGTATGTACCTCTTAGGGAAAACTTTATTCATGAAAATCATTCAATAGACACGAGAAATTTGTTCTGAAACTAGAATTCCTTCTTTTCTTGTTATTTATTATTATATGTCATCCATTTTCTTCCCTGCAGTCCAAAAATATACCCACAGTTTTATGGATGCATAAAGGAGTGTTTACAACTGCAATCATTTCAAAAGGCTGCAAGCTAACATGAAAATATTTCTTAAATGGTAACCAGAGAAATCAAAGTAATGTAAAAAAATATTTGAGAGGGAAAAATCCTATGTGTACAAAAGCAAACTGAATTATATTTATTCATTCAATCTAAAATCAACTTTTATGAAAAACTCAAAAGTGTCAGGTAGTGGACAACCAAACTAGGTAGCAGATAATCAAATGTAATTAAATCTCAGTCATTGCCCGAGAAGCTCATTCCATTAGGGGAGCCAGACATGTGGACAAAGGACGCATTTTCTAGGATACACTTTCCCAGAACACAAGAGGGAAGAGTAAGAGTAGACTTTGCCCCCAAAGTGTTATTGACGAGAGAGAGGGAACAATTGATTCTGCGTTCCTAGGAACTGGAGAGAGAATTGATAAATTTGAAAAAAGCCATAGTCAGGAGGTTATATTCAAGATGACCCTTGGAAGATGACTAAGCATTGATCAAATGGTCTGGCTTTCAGTTTAAAGTCTGTAAATAAAAATACAGAAAGTGTGGAAGGAGCCAAGATGACCTTCAATGGATGAATGGATAACAATATGGCTCATATATACGATGGAATATTACTCAGCCATCAGAAAGGATGAATACCCACCATTTGCATCGACATGGATGGAACTGGAGGGGCTTATGCTAAGTGAAATAAGTCAAGCAGAGAAAGACAATTATCATACGGCTTCACTCATGTGGAACATGAGGAATAGCAAGAACCATAGGGGAAGGGAGGAAAAACTGAAGGGGAAGGAACCAGTGAGGGAGACAAACCATGAGAGACTCTGGACAAACTGAGAGTTTCAGAAGGGAGGGGGTGGGGGGATGGGGTAGCCAGGTGATGGATATTAAGGAGGACATGTGTTGTGATGAGCACTGGGTGTTATACGCAACTAATGAATTGTTGAACACTACCTCAAAAACTAATGATGTATTATATGTTGGCTAACTGAACATAATAAAAAAAATTTTCAATTTAATGGGTACTGTAAAAAATAAAATAAAAAAATAAAATCATGGAAAGTAGCTCATCTGTCTTGTAATATATACTTGACAATTTTTCCTTAGTTTTTACTCTCTTGCTATTTGTGGGATTCCTTCCTCTTCCTAGAAAATGTTAAAGTGCTTTGGAAAATCTCTTTGCTCAGAGTGCTCAGAGTGTAACTATTTTTCTATACTCCATCTGAGTCCTTGGACTCACTGACCTTCTTATAAAATAAGACTGCCAAGACGTTCTAATATCTACCGTCATCACATGGCTCCTCTTGCTTGTATCTCAGTCTCTAGAATCTTGTCTCTGGTATGAACCACTAACTCGATCTGCACCTGAAGTGTTCAAGGACATGCTGTTGACACAGTGGTGTCTAGAAGCCAGATAGACGGCTTCAGGCCAGAGAGCTGCTGTGGAAAACTGTCCACATCTACCTAAATGAGAACTGACAACCAGCCCTGGATTTATAACGATTCTTCAGTTTGGAACATCAGAACCTAGCTGGAAAAGGCAACAGCACAAGCTGAGTTTTTCTGTTTCTTTGTTTTGCTTTGGGGCACCTCCTTTATAAAAATGTCCTTTATTTTAAAGGAAAATATTGCTGATGTTCAAATGATTAATCAAAAGCAGTTACTCCATTGTAATGTCCAAAGTGACCTGAATGTAGCCCATGGTTAGTGTTCGTGCTGAAGAGATAGGAGGGTGTGAGGACTCTGAAGTCTGTTACCCTCCCACTGATGCCGTGTATAGCTTTTGCTACAGAGAATTTATGTTGTGGAAACAGTTGGCTATTACTAATATGTAGGACATATTTTTGAATTCTTATCTCTTAGTTGATGCAAATGGTTGGCTGTTTTAGCAATGCTATTATGACTATTGACAGACCTATAATCAGTCTCCAAAGTAGGGTGTCTGCATCCAGAGGGTTTGTGAGAATCCCTTAGATGTGGCAAATAATGTAAATAATACAAGTTTTATTTATATTTATCTTATGTATAAATTTTAGAAAGGCAATGAAGCTTTACTGACCTTTAAGATAGGGACTGACCCTGCCCACACCTTCGGTCCTAATGTGACATATAAAACCAGAGGTAGCCTGAGACAGAGGGGAAGAGCTATAAAATGGAAGAGTTGGTGGCATAACCCCTACATCTCCATTACTAGCTACAGTATGTTGCAGTTTACCTGCCATAGGACATTGTCAATTGTGGTTAATTCTATAAAAATCAGTCCTCCTAATAAAAAAAATAGAATTAAACACTGTACTTGCACATTTTATATCATACAAAATCCAAAACACTTAAGAGCATAAAGTATGAAAAGTCATCCTGCCACTCCCGACTCTAACCTCCAGTACTTGTCTTACAGCTGATTAGAGGTACCAACCCGTTATGGACCTTTCCAGAGCAACAAGCTGGCATAACTCCATCACCATCACCCCTTCTATAGAAGTTGGTTATTACTAATATTTTGAACCTCATATATTTTGAGCCTCAATTTTTTTCAGTGGCTGTGTCATGGAGACAAGTCCCTATCAGCACATAGAGTTTTCAGGTTCTTTTTTGTGATTGCACAGTATTTCTTTTTATGGCTATACTATGATCAATTTATCAGTCCCTAAACAATAGATATTTATGTTGTATCAGTATTTTGCTATTGCAAATAAAGCTGCACTGCATAACTTTTTTTGGTGTGCCATTTTAAACACCGTGCTCGTATAGCTGTTAGATAAATTCTGAAGAGG
This sequence comes from Ursus americanus, assembly GCF_024610735.1. Classification (NCBI taxonomy): domain Eukaryota; kingdom Metazoa; phylum Chordata; class Mammalia; order Carnivora; family Ursidae; genus Ursus; species Ursus americanus. The sequence goes on along the minus strand of NC_142128.1, from coordinate 53,729,138 downwards.
TTGAATATCTGGATCAAAAAGTGTGTGCATTTGCAATTTTGAAAGATACTGCCAAATTAACTTCATAAATGTTGTACCAATTTACACTCCCACCAGCAATATATGAGCGTGTCTGTTCCCCATAGTCCTGCCAACAATAAATATCTTTGCATAATTGGAGTTTGGGATTGAAAAATGAGTATCATGATTTAGTAAGATGAGCCAAGAATGAACTTCTTCCATTTGGATCTATCTTTCTTTGTAAGGTACCCCTTTTCCAGCAATGACATTCCTTAAAACTCTGTGCTAAAATAAAGACCTTAAAACCACACCTTCAAATACCATACATTGTACAAAGTATTAAACAAAAATCTTTAAAACTAAGGAAGCACATTCAATCACAGTTTATATTATGCTGTGCTTTTTGTATCATCAGTAAATAAAATAAAATTATATTTAAATATTGTTGATTTCATCTTTATCTTAACCCTTGTAAAATTCTATTTTATGTAGGTTTTATATGCACACACACACTATATATATGTTTTACGATAAACATACTATTAGCATATTAAAGTATTATATACTTTTTTAGTAAAAATTTTTGTGTATACATTTTTGCTGATGGAGTCCAGGACAAAAACATTTTAAAGACCACTGGTCTATATCATGTAAATTACCTGGTGCTCATAAAAATAAAGGATGTTTAAAATTAACAAGTATTTAAAGCATGCAACGTTTTCCTCTGCTTAACTTCTTTCCATGGGCAACACAATTCTGTCTGGGAATCTGGGCACCAGTCTATTGCTTATGATCTGTGAGGCTCCACCCCGAGTGAGCTTCAAGTATCACCAGATCGCCAGAAGAGAAATATTTTTTCTTTCCTCAGAGAGGATTATAATGAAAAGTCTGCAGTCTTCACTCTTCCCTAAAATGACAAGTAGAGTCGAGAAAAGAAGGCTGACCCTCTTCATTTGCATGATAGCTCTCCTGAAGAGGATGGGTGGGGGGGTAGGGTTGGTAATCTCGCCGAAAGACTTCTTGCATTGCTCCCACCGCAGGAGACCGCAGGAGTTTCTCTGAAATGCTAAGGAAGTCTTCCAACAGCTGCTCCTGGAGTCTGGCTCTGGCCAGGGCTTCCTTCCCCAGCAGCAAATACTACCCCGCTTGGCAGAAGTTCCTGACCACAGCTCCTACCAGGAACTAGTCTTTCTTCTCCTTGAACAGCTTATGGATTCCTCAGTCCCTGGACTGTTTAGCACAACCTCTAAGGAGCGTCTCTGAGAACGGACAGCTAAAAGCAACTCTCTGGGATCACAGGCATTTTAAAAGATTTTTCCTGATTTTTTTAAACTTGGAAAACACAGAAAACGATAAAAAAAATTAACTATAATAAAAAATTTTAAATTAAGTATAATATTACAATTCAGAGATAACTGCTATTAACCTTTTGCCATGACTCCTTCCAGTCTTTTCTCAACATAAAACATAGTATGCTGCATAAAGCGATTTTATAGAATATATAGTTTTGCATTCTAATTTTTGCTTTTAGTGGAACGCCATGAATATTTCCCATGCCATTAAAAGCACTTTCAAAATACCTTTACACTAACTATTTAATAGATCGTTTTATGGTTGAAGCCCATTTAACTGTCCCATCACTGATCGAAGTTTGGGTAGTTTTCAGTTTGAACTCTAATTGTATCTATTGAACATATTGATATAATGAATCTTGGCTAACAATCTTAAATTCAAATTTCAGATTCTGTCCTTCAGATGAATTCCCGAAACTCACCATATTCTATGACTATCTCTTGAACCACGGTCACTCTCCACATTTCCACCAAGAGTTCTGTCCCACCATACCACATTTATTCTCTGCGTAGTCACTGCTAATTTAATAGGGAAAAATGGCAAGTTGATGCTTCTATAATTTGTATTTCCTTAATCACCAGTTAAAAAGCTTTTGTATATTTTTCCTAAATAATTTTTGTATAATAAAAGTAGCACAAACTCACCATAGGACATTTGCAAAAAAGAAGAATATAAATAAAAATCATTGTTAATTGCACAACTGAGAGAGAGCTTACTCAGTATTTTGCTTTTTATTAAAATCTTATTCCAATGAGAATTTATATGTAATTGGTTCACATAGTGTATATAATTTAGAAATCTGTTTTTATTTACAACATTTTTCCTGTTCTTAAAAATAATTTGAAAATATAACTTTAAAGGTTTTATTTATTTATTTGAGAGAGAGCACAAGAGAAAGCCAGCGAGCATGGGGGGGGGGGGAAGGGTGGGAGGGAAGGGCAGACCTGACCTGAAGGTAGACTCTTAACTGACTGAGCCACTTAGGTGCCCCTGAAAATATAACTTCAAATAGTCACATAACTTTCTGTCCATTTCATATACAATTGTTTATTTAAGCATTACCTTTTGTTAAGCATCTAGTTATGATTTTTATTACAAATAATGGCATTTTCTTATTTATTCGGTTATAAATAAAGTTAAATTCCAAAATGCTTACTGGCTACTGTACTTTTGCTTCTGTGGATCATTATTTTATATCCCTTTGTTCATTTTCTAACTGGAATTAATGTTTTTCTTACTTGTAACAGCTTTTTTTAAAAAAATATTTTATTTATTTGAGAGAGAGAGAGCTTGAGCATGGGGCCGGGGGGAAGAGGGAGAGGGACAAACAGCCTCCCCACTGAGCAGGAAGCTAGAGTGGGGCTCAATCCCAGGACCCGGGGATCATGACCTGAGCTGAAGGCAGATGCTTAACCAACTGGCCTTAACCTGTTATAGGCACCCCGTAACAGCTTTTTAGATTTTAAACATATTAACCCCTTCCCAGTTCTATTTATAACAAATAATTTTCCCAGTTTGGTTGTTTGACTTTTATTTCCATTTATTTGACATGCAAAAGCTTTAAGTTTTTATTCAGTCAAATTCATTCATCCTTTGAAGCTTTGTCTATTGCTTTTATGCATTAAATATATATAATATATAATTATATGTATGTATATATGTATATGTATGTATTTATATATGTATATATAAATGTATATGTATTTATTTATGTGTGTGTGTATATACATATATATTAAATCCAATCCAGGCTCAAATATTCAACTGAATATTCAATATATATATATAGTAATATATATGTGTATATGTATATATGTACAATATATATGTAATCTAATCCAAGCTCTCAGTTAAATATTCACCGTGTCCTTCAATTCATTTGTTTTTTAATATTTATATATTTATCAATGAGCTATTTAATTTATATAGAACTTGTTTGGGAATATGATAACTATTTTTTAAATAACGAAATTTCTACATTTTTCTTTATTTTGAGAACTCCTTTCTTTCATAGAAGGAAGTCATTATATACAGCGAGGCTTACATATAGTCAAAATTACCCTTGGAAAATCCTTTCTATAGCACCCAAAATACTATATGCGGATATATAGTCTCCCTATAAGTTCAACACAGCTACAGTCTTCTTTTTTTTTTTTTTTAAAGATTTTATTTATTTATTTGACAGAGATAGAGACAGCTAGCGAGAGAGGGAACACAAGCAGGGGGAGTGGGAGAGGAAGAAGCAGGCTCATAGAGGAGGAGCCTGATGTGGGGCTCGATCCCATAACGCCGGGATCACGCCCTGAGCCGAAGGCAGACGCTTAACCGCTGTGCCACCCAGGAGCCCCTAACACAGCTACCGTCTTCTTAAGTGTTGGGATAATAGATATTTTTAAATATACGGCACAAGACAAAGAAACTAGTTTGAGTTAGTGTTCTTTAGGTTCTAGAATAGAACACAGTATGAGAAATTCTCATACTGTGGGAGGCTCAATGGAACTGAGACTGAAGAAACAAAAGGTCCCTGGGTCTCTTTTACACTCACTCACTCTGAAGGACTTGGTCAAAGAGTGGAAGGGAACGCGTGTGGAGAATCACCTGTTCTATTTAAATTCTCCAGTCCAGTCGGTGTCTTTTTCTGTTTCTCCCCTCCTTTAGTACAAGCCAAAGACGTGAATGGCATGATGCTATTGCATCTTCTCAGAAACCCGTTCCGACCCCTCTAGCTGTGCGCAGACGAACCCTTCCTGACACCACACTTCTCTGCCCTCTTTTGCCCTTCCTGAGCTGCATCTCACTCTCCCCCTTCTCAAAGGTAAACCCGGTGGTCTCTACGATGATCTTCCAAGCCACAGAGTTCCCTCCTAGGATCCATTACTTCCTCTGAGCGCTATTTTCAATTATGTAGAGAAACACTAGCCAATAGAAATATCACACAAGCCATACATTCAATTTTAAATTTCTTACTCGGCATCTTCTAAAAGTAAAAAGAAACAGGTTAGATTAATTTTAATAACATATCTTATTTAATCCAATAAATCAATCATGTCAACATATACTCACCATCAAAATTATGCAGGTATTTTACCACCTTTTTAAAACACGAAGTCTTCAAAATCTTATGTACCTGCCGTGTGCAGCATATCACGGTCTGGACTATCAACATTTCAAGTGTTCAAAAGCTGCATGTGCCTAATGGCTACCGTATTAAACGGTGCAGATCTAGAGGGCTTACTAACAATCCTAAATCCATCACGAATTCTGCCGCTATATGTGCCGCTGTATTTTTGCATAAGTACTCTTGTTATCCTGGATCCCAATCCAGATTGAAAAACTATCTCCTCGGTGACCCCATGCGACACCGTTTAAAAAGTAAATCGCAGTAAGAATGAGATGCTGCTTATTTTTTTCCTCATCTCCTCTTCTGCGCAATCGTTTCTTTTCTCTGCATCCAAATCCTTTAAATTCCGTGTTTCCATAATACTATTACTTTGTATTGGTAACAGGCAGCCCTGGGTCAGGGGAAGTGAATTTGTCACTGAGACTCAAGGAAGAGAACCCTCAGTAAAAAACATGAGACAGAAACAATACATTTTCCTTCCTTGGTAGCTTAAATCTATTTCCCCCAAATATGTACCCCTTTTTGCAATTCCAAATGCATAACAGATACAATTTTATTTTTAACTGATATTTGTGGAAAACCCTGCAGTTTCTGATTGGTACTTATTTTAGGGTTTTAAGCATTAGTACCCACAGAATATATACTTTCCATACAGCTAAGGTTATATGCCTTTGAAAAGAGCATGCAAATGTGGCTTTTGCTGGTATTGTTTTAAAATGAATAGAAAGCTCTCAGTAAACTTTTACATTACTCTGCAACATGTTTTGTTAGAAAAGCCTGTGGTAGTATCTAAAATTGTGTAAATCATCAGTTTTTAATCTGGCAGGAAGTAGATAGTGGCCCATTAAACTTTCGTAATTAAATTTTCCCTGTACTCCCCCATAGAACCATTATCTGAGTTTTCTAATTAACACAAGAGGAGGGAGTCAATTCAGATTGATGGGATCTAGAGCCATCCCCTTTCATTTTAATGACCTTTAATAAACTTTTATTACTATTGATATTGATAATTATAATACACCCTTTAATTCTGCAATGTGATTCTAAGGACCTTTTCAAAAATTGCAAAATTCACCTTTAAAGCTAGAGTAGACAGAAATATTATATTCCCAGATGCCGTGCATTTAAGGCAGTGACTTTAAGTGAGCTGAAGGGTAGATAAGCATCACTTAAATGTCTTTTCCTTTCCTTGATCCACAGTGCAGGACCTCAGTCCTTACATAGCCTCCTAATTTCAGAACACAGCTCCCCTCCAAGAATGGCAATCAGGCTGAATTGGAAGTTATTTCATGATAAATAATCCATAGGGAGTGAGGTGGAGTTTACTAAATTTGTGTTATTTTCAACTGGAAAAGCATTGAGACCAAGAGGTCAGAAGCCCAAGAGGATCAGTCATTAGGCAAGCTAGGCTGGTTTTCCAGAATGTTTTTGTGACATTTTGCCAGAGTTTTACATAATTCTACATCCTCTCAGAGCTGCCATTCCTGTCATTGAAACTGGCCCTTCCATGTGAGAAAATGAATTTGCCGACATGAACATATATAAGCACTGAGAAGAACATTTCCATTATTACTTATCATTTGCTTGGGAAGCTAGAGGACTGAATGGATAAGCTCCTGGGGTCATGGGTATAGTACGTGGTGGAGGTAGGATTTAGCTAATGCTGTCACTCATGCAGCTATGCTGTCCACAAAATCACAGTGGGTGAGCTACGTTGGACTCCTGGTGCCTTGTTTAATGAAATCAGAAGTTGTAAATTTAAGATCTACCAAGCTTATGGTGTTTAGGGAAGACTGAACACAATAGTTTCATAATCTCCCCCTGTATAAAGTCAAGATAAAAATATTTTATGCCTTAAGAATGTTGTGAGGATTACATGAGATGAAGTACGTAACACGCTTAGCATAGTGTCTGTTTCAACAAATGCTTCCTCTCATTTTTATTATAAATATTGTTGTTGCAGTCCCTCACTTGCTCATTTTTTGTTTGTTTGTTTGTTTTTTACCTGTTTCTTCTTTTCAAAGTTCAGGTGTTTCGTATTTTGGTATTCTAATATATGGGGGGGAAGTATATATTAGAAATAAAAGTTTAAACTTAGCTGAGAGAAGTGCTAGAAGGGCCCACTCCAGATCACAAATATAATCATTGTATTCAAAGACTTTATAATCTAGCTGTTGCAGTAACCTAAGGAGGTTGTACCATCTGATTCTTGTATGATAGCAGAAGGAATATAAGAGAAGGGAAAAATGTGAAAGACATTTAAACAGCAGTAATCATGATTTATATTTCTTTCTAAGTTTAGTTTTCAAGAACAATAGACAGGCTTTAAAAATATTTCTTAGCAAGAAGCTCCATTTCATAACATGTTGAACAACCTGGAACCAAACATAGCCTCCCACTGAACACAACTAGAAAAGTGGGGGGGTGGGGGGAATAGGTAAAGCATTAGTTTTTGGAGAGTGCAGACCTCCATTAGAGAAAGGAAATGAATGAACTGAGCCACCTCACTGCCTAGAGTTTCTGTCTGGATACCCTTGTGGGGTTTGAGGGGGTCGCAAAGAGAGCATGGCAATTTCACTCAGCTAAGAAGATATGGATCAGAGTTTTGTAAGACTGAGGTGGCTAGAGAGGGAAGAGAGTCTGCGTGGAGGACAAGCTCCAGAAATGTTCCTGGGGGTCCCGTGAATCTGTTGTTGAATACTAAGTACACGTGCATAAGGTAAAAGTCCATGAGGCCAGGCAAACAGCAACTCAAGAGCTGTATGCTGAGCTGTTCCTACAGCTCATGCAGGGCTGAGAGATAACTTCATTGGAGACCACAGAGGTGTTGCATGTTCTTAGTGATGCTAAACCAGTTCTAGAGTAAAGGACACTCTACATCAGGGATTGACAAGAATGGCCCAAGGGCCAAATCCAGTCCACAACTTTTTCTCACATGGACCCCCAGCTAAGGACAGTTTTTACCTTTTTAAAAAGCTATAAAAAGAAGAAAACAGAGGAGGAGAAGGAGCCTATAGCATATATAGACATAGATGATAGAGACATAGATGATATAGACATAGATGATAGAGACATAGATGACAGAGACATAGATGATAGAGACATAGATGATAGAGACATAGATGACATAGACATAGATGATAGAGACATAGATGATAGAGACATAGATGACATAGACATAGATGACAGAGACATAGATGATAGAGACATAGATGACAGAGACATAGATGATAGAGACATAGATGATAGAGACATAGATGATAGAGACATAGATGATAGAGACATAGATGATAGAGACATAGATGACAGAGACATAGATGACAGAGACATAGATGATAGAGACATAGATGATAGAGACATAGATGATAGAGACATAGATGATAGAGACATAGATGACATAGACATAGATGATAGAGACATAGATGATAGAGACATAGATGACATAGACATAGATGACAGAGACATAGATGACAGAGACATAGATGATAGAGACATAGATGACAGAGACATAGATGACAGAGACATAGATGATAGAGACATAGATGATAGAGACATAGATGATAGAGACATAGATGATAGAGACATAGATGATAGAGACATAGATGACAGAGACATAGATGACAGAGACATAGATGACAGAGACATAGATGATAGAGACATAGATGATAGAGACATAGATGATAGAGACATAGATGATAGAGACATAGATGACATAGACATAGATGATAGAGACATAGATGATAGAGACATAGATGATAGAGACATAGATGATAGAGACATAGATGATAGAGATAGAGATAGAGATAGAGATAGAGATAGAGATAGAGATATAGCAGGTATTGGATGTGATATGCAAAGCCTAAAATATTTACTACCTAGCTCTTTATAGGAAAAGTGTACTGACCCTGCTCTAGACCTACCATAAAAAGTCTAAAACATACTCCTTGTAATAATCAAATTGATCTTCAGTTAATTTATTTTATTTTTTAAGATTTTATTGTTAAATAATCTCTACACTCAATGTGGGGCTTGAATTTACAACCCCAAGATCAAGAGTTGCATGCTCTACCAACTGAGCCAGCCAGATGCGCCAAGAAATAGTTGGCCGATCCTCAGTTAATTTAACTTCCTACCAGAACAGAATCCAACATACTTTAAAGAGGTACACTAAAATCTAGCACTTAGCAGCATATAATTCGCAAATCCCCAGCATCCAATGAAGAAGGTATTAGACATAAAAGGAAGCTGTAAAATTCTGCCCATAACCAGAGGAAAAATTGCTCCATGGACACAGACTCAAAAATGACAAAAATGATAGAACAAACAGACAAGAACTTTGAGGAGCTATTGTAAATATGCTCAACGATTTAAAAGAGAACACTGTGGTAATGAGGAGAGAAATAAGGGATGTGTAAATGAACCAAGGAGAATTTCCAAAATGACACATAAACTGTCCTATATGAGATGTTTGTTGTGTGGGATTAATAGTAGATTAGATTCTGTAGAAAAAAAAGGGTTGGTGAATTTGTATACATATCAATAGAAATTACCCAAACTGAAGCACAGAAGAAAAGAAGTTTGAAAAAGTGAACAGAGCTTCAGTGACTTATAAAACAGTATAAAATGGATTAACTTATGTATAATTAGAATTCCAGAAAAGAAGGATGAAGAGGAAAATTAGGTAAGAAAATAATGGTTATATGTTTTAAATTTGATGAAACTATAAACTTGCTGGTCAAGAACCTCAATAACCCCAAGCAAGGTAAACACAAAGAAACCACACCAAGACAAATGATAATAATTGTAGATACAAGATGTTGTGCATTTGTCAAAAGCCATTGAATTTTACAGCCCAAAGAGCAAACATTAACATAACACGTACATTTGAAAAAAATCACTTAGGAGGCTAGAAAATACCAGGATCGAATGCACAGTGTGAGAGAACAATCTGGCTGTATTACAAATGTATAAAATAACCTCAGTGAAGGGGCGGGAGGAAAAGGGCTGACCTTAGCAACTGTAGAAATAAAGCCTTTAAGACTAAAAAGAAATTGCATGTAAGCACTGTACTCTAGTTGATAAAGTTGTAACTCACAAGAGTATAGATTAATAATTCTGGTACCTCTTTATGTGTATAATGACGCTGAATGGCAGTAAATGGAGAATAGAGGGTAGGATTCACTGGAGTGAAACTTTACAAAACAGAAAGAAGAGGCTACAATAATCCATGTGGTAATGGATTAGAGTTGGAGATATCAGAATGAACTTATAGTTAACTTAATATAGATACAAATATTTACATACAAAATATAGCTATATATTTATATATGCGTTAATACACACACATACACAATTCTTTGTTCTGTCAGCTGAAAGGGCTTAAAAGCAATGACACTCCCATAGCAACAATCATATCTAGCACCCAGATCTTGATTTCTAATGTTAAAAAAAAAAAAACAGAATTTCTTTGGAAAAATGGCTGAATCTAGGACTGGGGCAGAAGTACACAAAATGAGCCTGGGGCATCTTGCAGTGCCAGAAAGTAAGGAGGTGTTTGAAAGAAATAAACCAATCCTCACAATGATGGGGGTATGTCAAAGGACAGAGAAGAATGTTCTGGACAACATAAACTAATGCCGTATTAAATCCATCAATAAAGAAGCTCTTCGAAAAATAGAGGAGGAAGTCTTTCTAAACTATTTTTAACTAAACTATACTCAGACAGTATTATTCCGAAACCAAAAGCAGACAGGGATATCACAAGAAAAGGAAATTACAGACCCAATCCCTCATGAGTGCAGATGTGAAAATTCTTAGCAAAATAGTATTAAGTCAAATCAAGCAATATGTAAAAGGTAGTTGTGGTTGGTCTGTATTGCATTGCTTCAACTTAGCTGAGTCGGAGCAACATTTTCCAGAATTCTTGTCCTTCCACAACATTAAATGTATATTGGCTCAGAGAAACATTTTGCATGAGTTTTGGAAGGGAAGTGGAGCAGTTACCATTTTTGCTGTTACGCGTGTAGGGCAGATATGGGCTCACCGGGCACTGCTGCAGGTACATGCACTGCTCTTGACCTGCTAGCTCACTTGTTGGCATGGGGCAGCAGCCGTTCCCTCAGCCCCTTTAACCCCTGTGGGATCACCTCTCATAACTTTTTTGAATCTGGGGCCAGAGTATGCAGCTCCAGAAGTAGCAGCTGAGCCCGAAGCTTTTCCAGATCCCTCCAGATCTCCTTCAGGGTGTGTGAATCTTTGGCCAGCACGTGCAACTTCTGGGACAGTTGCCAAACCCATGACTCTTCCAGCTCACACTGAATCTCTTCCTTCAGGTTCTCCAACACTTGGGCCAATCCCAGAACCAAAGGTAGAAGTAGTAACTATACAGAAAATGTTTAGTCCCTCAAAATTGCATAAAGTTAAATTCTTATAATAAGTTTCATAATCTATATGATTTACAATGTTTCTTTTCTTCTGATCGCACCCTGAATGATATAATAATACATTTTAACTAATTTGAATTTATCCCAGGGAAGCAAGGTTTGTTTAAGATTTTAATACCTACAATGTAATTCACCATGTTAATATGTAAATGTGAAACTGTATGATTATCTCAAGAAACACAGAAAGAGATTTGATAAACTTAACAGTCCTTTATGATAAAAATTACAAAAGGAAACTGTTATTTAAATGAATTTCCTCAACCTGATAAACAGCATCTATGAAAAATTTATAGCTAACAACATATTTAAATGGTGAAATGTTGAATGCTCTTTCTCTATTAGGAAAAAAGCAACAGTATCCAATTTGACCACTTTTGTTTAACATTGTACTGGGAATCCTAGCCAGTGCAATCAAGCAAGAGAAAGATAAGAAAGCATACACTGTGAAAAAAGAAGTAAAAATAGTCTTTACTCATAGATGGCATGATCATGTAAACAGAAAATCATAAGGAATTGACAAAACAGATGCTAGAACCAATAAGTAAATTTAGCAAGGCTGCAGAATGTAAGATCAATGAACAAAAATCAATTGTAGAGTAGCATCAAACCATGAAATAAATAGGGATTAATTTAATAAATTACGTGCAAGACTTACACATTGAAAATTCTCTCAAAATATTGCTGAGATAAGTTAAAAAGATCTAGGTAATTGGAAAGACTTCCTATGTTCATTGACAAAGACCATGCTATTGTTCATTTTTCAAAGGCTTCCTATGATTGGAAGATTCAATATTGTGAAGGTATTAATTCTTCCTAAATTAATCTACAGACCTAAGGCAATCTGAGACAAATTCTCTGCAGGATTTTGTGAAAATTGACACAGTAATCTAAAATGTATGATAAAAATGCAAAATACCTAGAGTAGTCATGCAATTTAAAAAATAACAGAACAAAATTGGAGGACTTACTACCACCCTGATTTCAAGACTTATAAATTTGCAGTAATCAAGATAGCGTGGTATTTTTGTAAGAATTATTGAAAAGAATAGAATCCAGAAATAGATCCACATATATATGGGAAATTGATGTATGACAAAGGTACCAAGATGATTCAATGGGAATGGATAGTCTTTTCAACAAATGGTGATGCCTATCCATTAAAAAAAAAAAATCATCATCCATCTTTTCTTTATAGCATACACTGAAATTAACTTGAAATGTGTCATATACATAAACATAGAATGTCTAAAAGAAAACATAGCAGAAACATTTTTTTTTAACCTTGAAGTAGGCCAAAGCAGAGGCCATAAAAGAAAAAATTATAAAATGGATTTCATCCAAATTGAAATTTTGCTGTTCAAACACCTAGTTTAAAAAATGGAAAACCTTAAACTTAAGAAAGTATTCTGACAAAAGACTGAAATCCAGATTTTGTATTAACCTATATCTGAGTAGTCACTGGTATTGGGAATTTATGAAGATCTCATAACTCATAACTAGGAAGACAAAAACCTAGTTGTGAAAAAATTAACTCAATGATGGGAAGACTGTGCGTGTGTGGGGGCAGGGGTATACTGGAAATCTCTATACCTTCCTCTCAATGTTGCTATGAACCTTAACTGCTCTCAAAAATAAGCTGATCTAAAAAATAACTAAGTACATAAAAATTAACAGAAGATTCAAACAGAGTCTTCACAAAAGAAGATATGTGAAATGCCCATAATCCCATGAAAAGATGCTCTGTATTGTTGGCCATCATTAGTCATCAAACATGTTCAGAGCAGCTTAAGCAAACTGGAAATGACCGAAATGTCCATCAACAGGTGAAAGTATAAGGAAGTTATGGAACATCCATACAAAGAAATATTACTCATCAAGAATGGACATGAATGACCAATACACAAAACCTCATGGATGAATACAAAAAACGTTAGGCTGAACAGAGGAAGCCTGATATGAGACTACATACTGTGTGATTTTATTTACATAAAGCCCTAGAAAATGAAAATGCAATATTTAATGGCAAAAATAGAACTGTGGTTGCCTGGGACCAGGGATAGAAGAGGAGGTTGACTGCAAAATGAAACCAGCATGATCTTGGGGTTATTCAGTATCTCGACTACAGGAGTGGTTACAGGCATGGATACTTTTGTCATAATGAATCAAACTTCACTCTATACCTCAATAAAGTTGATTTTTAAGAATTATTATTTTGCATTTAAGGAGTAAGGCATTAAAGTGCTTGCTTGAATGGTTTTCTTCTGCCATTACACTAGTACAAATCTCCACCATCTCACCAAAAGCCGCAATATCTCAGTTAAACATTTCTGATACGGAAGATGCATTCTTGATTGTAAATACACCTTAAAATCTAGAATATTGATAAAATGCTATTGCTGGAGCTGGTTGTCTCAATCGACCTGGTAGTATGGTTTCCCCAACTGGGAAACAGGTGTACCTGGACAAACGTGGCATATATTGTAGGGGCGTTTATTTGACTAGGAAGTAAGTAATTTAAAATAATATTTTTTTGGATGAACCACAAATAACTCATGAATTTGAATGCAAAGTAAACATGATGTTTTTAGATAGAAAAAGAAACCTCTAGTTCATCATTGTCTAGGTCTAGATTATTTTATTTAAGGCATAGATGCCAAGGACATGATTAAAAAGCCAAAGTTTCCAGGTTTAGATGTTGAATTTGAAAGGACAGGGACAGTCCTAGGAAAGAAATATAACACTAGGATAAGATATTGCTACAGAATGAAAATATAAAAAGATCTAAAAATGGAGTATTTACTAGAGTAGAATTTTAGAGAGAAATATATAAGAAATGTTCAATAAATTTTTGTTGTGGTGGTAATGATGTTTAGTTTTATTTTGTGTCAAAATCTTTAATCTAATATTTGATACATACAAAAGAATACATGTCAGAATATAGCTAAGAAATAAAACACCATGAACACCCATAAATCTACCACTTAATTTAAAATCTGTACTGTTATATTTATATGCCACTCTCACCTCCCATGGCTACCAATACCCAAAGTAAATTTTGCATGTATAATTCTTCTAATTTTGTTTTTCAATACTTGGAAATTATTCCTTTACATTTTTATGTTTGCGTTTCCATCACTTATGTATGTCTCTAGACAATTCACTGCTAAATGTTTACTTGTCGTCACGTTTCCTGGAAATATCATCAAACAGTATAAATCTTCTAATAAATCATTTTTTCTGTACTATATTATGTTTCTAAAATTCATTCACATCAAGAAACTCTTATTAAAATTTCTATCAATGGGAACAACAGGACATAATTCTTTTTTTTTTTTTTTTTAAGTAGGCTAGCATGGAACCCCACGTGGGTCTTGAACTTATGACCCTGATATCAAGACCTGAGCTGAAACCAAGAGTTTGACACTTAACCAATGAACCACTCAGGCACCCCTTCAGGACAATAATTCTAGTGATGGCAAAGTGAAGAAATCAACAAATTCTCCCCCTCCCCCAAAAGCAATTCTAAAACTGAATAAAATTTGCCCCAAACTACCATTTTGGGGTTCTGGAAATTGACCAATAGCAAACAATGAATTTAGAAGCATTTATCCATGAAAAATGCTGAACTTAATGTAAGATTAGTGGGAGTATAGGAGATTCTTGCCTGGGGTTGGTCCAAGCTCCATTGGTGCTCTCCATGCTACCAGGCCAGCACTGGCAATGAAGTCAGCTGCTTTGCTGATTGGTGAGGAGAGTAACCTTGTCTAGAGCAGCAGGAGGGGAGTCCACATCCCATAGTGTTGTCAATAAAAATGCACAACTGAATTGGAAACAAAGGACTGCAGCTTTGTTAGACTGAGGTTGAACACTGATCTGGGATAAGCAAAAGACTGGTGAGCCAGCCATAAATTTGACAGAAAATCTTGCAATGAGAGGACTGTAGTGTGGCTTAATATGCTATCCATACATCTCTGGCTAAATAAGAGGTTGTATCCTTGTTCAGAGAAGACCTGAGAGATCCTAATCCCTCCATATGTCTCTGGTTGACTGTGAGCCTGTGTCCACATGCAGGCAGATCCACAAGAGCCTGGCAGAAAGTAAAAGCTGGGGAAGACTTAAAAACTTGAGCTTTGCACTCACTTCCCAATGCACACATAAATCTATCAGTGAAAGGGAAAGACTTTCCAGATAGATGTACTTGAAGACAACCTCTGATGAATTATTTGCTGATCATTATGTTACGGAAACACAGGCCAACCCTTAAGAAGTCAGGCTTAAGATTAAATATTTTTTAAAAAGGTAATTAGTAGAGAAATCAGCAGCCACACACTATGGAGAGAGATGTTCTGTAGAGAAGACAAGTCTAGTCAAGTTATAAAAATCTAACCAAAATTGGGACACCTGGGTGGCACAGTCAGTTAAGCGTCCAACTCTTGGTTTCAGCTCAGGTCATGATCTCAGCATTGTGAAATCAAGCCCTGAGTTGGGCTCTGTGCTCATCAGGGGGTCTGCCGGAGATTCTCTCTCTCTCTCCCTCTCCCTCTTCCCCTTCTCTCTTTCTCTAAAATAAATCAAATAAATCTTTAAAAAAACACTAACCAAACTAAACAGAAAACAGCACCAAAAGAAATCCTCATGGAAAAAATATCAGAATCCAAAAGTGTTATAATATATTATCAAAATGTCCAGGCTTTAACAAAAATTATGACAGAATATTATGACAGTGACTCATCTCATCAAAGAAATCTCAGTAAAAAAATAGAACCTAAAAAAAGAATGAAATGGAAATTCTACCATTGATAATTACAATGACTGAAAAGTAAACCTCACCATATAAACAAACTTAAAATAATAGAATAAACAATCATTAAACTTAAAAGCAAAGCAAGAGAAATGACATAATCTAAAGAACAGAGAGGAAAATAGATTGAAGAAAATTGAACAGAGCAAGAGAGACCAGCTGGAGCACTACGCATATAATAGAAGTCTAAGAAATAGTGGAGGGAGAGACAGAAAAGAGGGCGGGGACATAGCTTAAACAACAACAACAAAAAAGAGGGCTAGGGGTGCCTGGGTGGCTCAGCCGTTAAGCGTCTGCCTTCGGCTCAGGGCGTGATCCCGGCGTTCTGGGATCGAGCCCCACATCAGGCTCCTCCGCTAGGAGCCTGCTTCTTCCTCTCCCACTCCCCCGGCTTGTGTTCCCTCTCTCGCTGGCTGTCTCTATCTCTGTCAAATAAAATAAAATAAAATCTTTAAAAAAAAAAAAAGAAGGCTAAAATCTTCTCCAGTTTGATGGAAATATTAATCTACCAATTCAAGAAAGTCAGTGAAACATCACATGGAATAAAAACAATAGATTTGCGCTTAAAAGCATCATCACCAAAAACTATTTAAACATAAAGAGAAAATTAGAGAAGAGAGGGAAGACTAATGCTCCCATGTAAAAGAGAACAACACTCTAACAGTTGACTGCTTTTCAGAAACAGCAGGGCCCAGAAGTAAGTGTAATGATATATTCAAAATGCTGTATGAAAAATCACTGCCAACCAAGAATTCTCTATCCAGCAAAAGCATCCTTCAAATGGTAAAGAAGAGACATTCCCACATTAATAAAGACTGAGAGAATTCACTGTTAGTAGACCTGTCTTACAAAGAACACTAAAGGAAGTTCTTCATGCTGAAAGAAAATTATACCAGATGATAATAAGGCAAGAAAAAGAAATAAAAGATAAAAGGATGACAAAGAAATAAAATTACCATAATTTGTGGATGAACTGATCAGGTACATAGAAAAGCTTTAAAAAATCAACACACGAATTATCGGAATTATTAAATAAACTAGCAAGGTAATTAGATAAAATGTCAATAACCAAAAACTAATTTATATTATGGTATAGCAAGTATTTAGAAAAATAAAATTTAAAAAATATGCAATTTATAATATCACAAGAACTAAACGCCTACTAATAAATCTAATGAAAATGTGCAGTATCTCAGAAAAAACCACTGAACATTTCTGAGAGAAATTAAGTAAGATCTAAATAAATGGAGGAACATACCATTTTCATAGTTTGAATGATTCAGTATTGTAAAAATGTTGGTTCTCCCCAAATTAGTATATGGAAAATGCAACTAAAATTTGAAAAATGCAGATTTTTTTTTGTGGAAATGAACAATAAATTCTAAAATTTCTAAAAAAAAAAAAAAAGAACAATAGTAGCCATAACAATCTCAAAAAACAAGAAAAAAATTAAAGAACTTGCACAACCAACAGATTTATAAACCTATAGTAATTGGGACAGTGGTATTGGTATAGGAGCAGACAAACGGACTGATGAAACAAAGTAGAATAAAAATGCATTTACATATAGAAGGACAAGTAACATTCAACGCAATAGAGAAAGGACAGTCAGATGAATGTCCATACAGAAAAAAATCTTACCCTTCACCTCATAGAAAACACAAAAATCAACTCCAGATGAATTTCTTAACTGTAAAAGGCAAAAACCTCAAAGCTCCTAGAATTTAATATAGAAAAACATTTGCAGGACCCAGAGATAGGCAAAGACTTCTCAAACAAGATACGAGAAGCAATAGCTGAAAAGAAAAAAATTGAAAAATTGGCCTTATTGATTTTAAGAACTGATGTTCATCAAGAAATCGTTAAGCAGGGGGCGCCTGGGTGGCACAGCGGTTAAGCGTCTGCCTTCGGCTCAGGGCATGATCCCGGCGATCTGGGATAGAGCTCCACATCAGGCTCCTCCGCTATGAGCCTGCTTCTTCCTCTCCCACTCCCCCTGCTTGTGTTCCCTCTCTCGCTGGCTGTCTCTCTCTCTGTTGAATAAATAAATAAAATCTTAAAAAAAAAAAAAGAAATCGTTAAGCAAATGAATGGAAAAGGCACACAATGGGAGAACTTAAACCCAGAAGATAAATCAATCCTTACAAATCAAGAAAAATGTAGACATATCAATAACAAAAGATTTAAACACAACATTTCATAGCATATTTAATGGCCAAAAAATGTGTAAAAAGATATTCAACATTATTAGTCATCAGAGAAATGCAATTAAACTTCAATAAGATACTACTTTATACACTCCAGAGTCATTAATTTAAAGAAAAAAAACATACCAAGTATTAAGAAGAATATAAAGAACAAGCTCTCAGACATACTAGTGAGAATTTAAATTAGTGTGATCACTTAGCAAAAGCATTAGGCATTATCCCCTATAGCTAAATGCGTGTACACACAAAAACATTCCACTTTTAGCTTTATATCCATCAGAAATATGTACACACGTTTACCAAAAGACATGTTCACAGCAGTACTATCCATAAAAGCTCCACACAGGAAGCTACCCAAATGTCTATCAACAAAAGTATAAATAGAGTAAGTACGTTATACTCATAGAGTAGAATATTATATAATAATGAAAATGAAAGACTGCTACATATAAAAGATGGGTGAATCTCAAAAACATAATGCTAAGCAGAAGAAACAAGATGAAAAAATATATACCGTATGATTCCATTTATATGACGTGCGTAAAAGGCAAAATAGGATAAAAGAGGTAATAACGGTGGTTTTCTTTGGAGAGGATAATGATTGAGAAATATTCTAAGAGGGTTTCTGGGGTGCTGGTTATTCCATTTGTTAATTTAGGTAGTGGTTAGACAAGTGAATTCACTTTCCAAAGCATTCCTTAAGCTGTCACCTAAGAAAAGTTCACTTTTCTGTACTATTTTATATTTTGATTAACTTTTTTTAGTTGTTATTATGATACTATCTAACAGTTCATTAAAAATACATTAGAACAAGAGGAATGGGACTTAAGAAAGGGAAAATATCTAAGAAATTTTTAAACTTTTAGTTCAATGTAATTCTTATGTCATTTTTTGTTTAGAAAAATAAGGACTGCCAAGAAGCAGTCCCAAGTGTCCATGGTACTTTGAAAACTGTTCAAGGTAAATTCATGGGTTTGAAATCTAAAGCATTATAGATATTTTTTCTTTATTTTTTGATTAAAAAGGAGACCTGGTAAACCATTGTAACAACCAAAGAAGGAATCTAGTTACATTTTTGCTGTCTACAAGCTTGTTTCGTGAAGTCATCTGCTCCCTGAAATTTGAAAAGGATTTTAGTTAGATTATTAAATATATTTATTTTTTATGATCTATGAGGTTCTATCTCTGTATTAGTTTCCTAAAGCAACTCCAATTTTTTATCTTATAAATATGGAGGTTTGAAGTCTCACTGGGTTAAACTCAAAGTATTGATAGGTCTGCATGCTCTTTAGAGAGAAGGAGTGCAGGGGAATGAAGGAACACAGGGAAGAATTCGTTTCCTTACCTTTTCCAGCTTCTAGAGGCCCACATCCCTTCGCTTGTGGTGCCCTTTCATCTTCAAAGCCTGTAATGCATCACTCTGACCTCTGCTTCCATCAGTATGTTTTGTCCTCTGACTCTCCTGCCTCCCTCTTTCCCTTATTAGTATACTTGTTGTTACATTGGGCGGACATTGATAATCCAGGATAATCTCTCCCTTTCATAATCCTTAATTGCATCTGCAATGTCCCATGTAAGATCACATGTAAGATCACATATTCACAAATTTCAGGGATTAGGAAGGACATGGACACTTTGGGGGGCAATTATTCTGTTTACCACAGTGTCTATAGTCACGTCGACTACATTCAAAGAGCTTTGGAGACATTTCACCCAATTTAATTGTTTCTATTATTTGATCTCCTTTTTTTCAAGTATACCTCAACATAAAGAAATAATTAATGCAAATTAACCAGTAATGTGGTCTTAAAAAAACACAACTGTTGACCTAAAGTATGCTGCATTAATAAAATCATCACATTTATTCAACCCTGCATTTACCATAAGCATTCAACTTTGCATTTCATTTTGCACAGGGATGTGTATTATGAGTGTGTGTGTGTGAGAGAGAGAGAGAGAGAGAGATTCTCCACTTTAACTCAATGCAAAAAACAAAAATGTTAATTTTAAAATATAAAACGATTTTCTGATTGTTAAGAAAAAACGTATTATTCTACACCTATACTTTAAATTTTATTAACTTAATTGTAAAATGTAACTGTTTTCCATATGTCACCAGAAATACTTAAATGAGATTAAAATAGCTATCACTATCAAGTAGAGGCTTTTTAAGATTGCAGTTTTTACCTTTTGTTTAAAGTGGCTGACATTTGAATTTTTGTCAAAATTTTTTTCATTAAAATAGAGAACTGAAACACAAAAAACATACCTGGGTCTTAAGAAGCCTCATTCTAATGTTCCTATACTTTGAACATCTTTCTTTAGTCCAAATTATGATTCATATCTCATAGATTAAATAAAACTTATTTCACATGTATATTTTTGAATCCATTTATTTGGCATACTGTAATACTTTAGTACTTTCTATGTTCAAAAATAATCTTCAGCAAACATAAACAAGATAATATACCATTTTTACCCAATCCTCCAGCCTAAAATAGGCCATCCACAAGGATTATTTTATCTCATAACATTTCCTTCCCAGCACTCATTACAGCTTGAAATTACTGTTTTCCCTGTCTTTACTTGTATTCACCTTCTCCAATGTAAACTCTATGAGGACAGGAATTACCATATTCAACTCCTATAAACATGGCACACTTGGATATAGTAGGATCTCGAGAGTTTTGGAATAAATTAGTGAATAAATTAAATACTTGTGTATATATGTGTATATTGTGCTTTGAAGGTAGCTTAACCCTAACAGTGAATTTATATCTTCAGCAGAGAAAATGTTAAGGTTCTTTTCACTTTCTGTCATCAATTCTAATCATTTGGTTTCTGGAGCTTATCAATCTTTCCTAGAATCATGAGTGTCTGTGAATAAATGATAATGTACTTGTATTTTCCCAATTTATTAAGTTACAAAAGCTTATATATTTTGAATGGATTCTATTCCAATTTCTCCAAATGTTCATGTGTGGAGAAAGGCACAGAAATTGGTCTAAAATAATATTTGCAAGGTATGTTTCCTTCATACTCACTTTGTTGAGAGTTTTTATCATAAATGGATGTTGAATCTTGTCAAATGATTTTTCTGCATCTACTGAGATGATTATATGATTTTTATCCTTCACTTTGCTAGTGTGGTACATCACACTGACTGATTTATGGATGTTGAACCATCCTTGCATCCCTGGAAGAAAACCCACTTAATCATAGTGTATGATCCTTTTAATGTATTGTTGAATTCGGTGTGTTAATATTTTTTTTTTGAGGATTTTTGCATGTTCATCAAGCATATTGGCCTGTAATTCTCTTTTCTTATGTTGTCCTTGTCTGGAAGAGTTTGAGAAAAATTGGTATTCATTTG
This sequence comes from Ursus americanus, assembly GCF_024610735.1. Classification (NCBI taxonomy): domain Eukaryota; kingdom Metazoa; phylum Chordata; class Mammalia; order Carnivora; family Ursidae; genus Ursus; species Ursus americanus. The sequence continues at coordinate 53,707,840 of NC_142128.1, read as the reverse complement.
TTAAATGTTTGGTAGAAGCCATCTGGCCCTGGAATGCTGTTTGTTGGGAAGTTTTTGATTACTGATTCTATCTCCTTATTAAAATCCACTGTTAACCCCAATCATTTAATACATGTATGTGTGTGTATATATATTTTCTTTATATGCTTGTATATGAAATCTCATTCAATCATGAGATTGAAAGGTAAACAGAAAGTCAGCTCTTGAATATCCTCTATTTAATTTTTTGCATGATGTTTCTGCTTCCATTTTGGGAACCGTGTCGAAGGCCAAATAGTTTTAAATTTTTATTTATCCTAATATAGTCCTTATAGAAATTTTTGATTTTTCATTTATGATTCTTATATCTTCTCTTTAGAAAAACTCCCCAATTAATTGCAGTGATAAAAGGTGGGTAACTTTTGCTGTCATTGACTTGGAGACTGCCTTCCATCAAACATATGTCTATCATGCAACCACTGAATACAGGACCTATGCCCAACCTAGCCCACTCACTGTTCATTTCTAAGTAGCATTACTTCTGCTTTCCTAGTAGGAACTTGAGGCGTTCCATCCCACATAGGAAAAGCTGAGAGACGGAGAGAATCATACTAGTTCTCCATCATAAGCAATCCATCTAGAATAGCACTTTATAATAACCCCTTTAAAAATTTAGGGCCTCCTCCCCATTTTCTGGCATGCCCTTTCAAATTCTTTTGACAGCCATATTTTTGAAGGAAGAAGACATATGTGCAGACTTATGCAATTTTCCCTTTTAGTATAATTTCACTAGATGTGTAGTCCCCTCTTCATTTCACTGATACTCACCTTCTTGCTTCTGTAGATAATTGCCTGCTTCTATAATGATTTTGCTTTTATTTCTGTTGATGACTTTCAGACATAATGGGTTGATGCCTTCTTTAATGGGCACAATGATTATAAACCTCTATTAAAGCAGAGATTTGTACGCCTTATACTGACAGTAGAGTTAATTGCTTTTACAATTATGATTTTATGTGAATTGCATTTTTTAAAAAAATTTGTTGGTACCCTAAGTTGGAGTGTGCCACGGAAGAGGAGGAATCCTTTCCAAGCTGCTGCTGAGTTACTCTTCTCTGTTTCAGCATTATGTCTACGTGTCTCAGCACATCTCTTCAGGAGGTGTGGCCTGCCCATTGATATAGACTCATCTCTCACCTGTACTTTGCAGGCCATCTATACCTCCCTTATAGCACTTCTCTGGGGTTGTGGACAGAGATGCTGGCTTTTCCCACATCTATGCCTCTTCTCATGCTGCTTCTTTTGCCTCCTTCTCTGGGTAGCAGTCTCCTACTTTAAAGTATTAACTCCAACACGAAGCCCTTCCTGATATGGTGCTAAAAGTACAACTCCCTGACTCCAATTCTCAGAGCACCCTGTGTGTACCCATGAGGCCGCATTTATCACATAATCCTGCCGTGATCTTGTTACTTCTCAAGTTACTGTTTTAGACCCTGAGCTTCTGGAGCTGTGTTTTTAAATCCCCAGTCATCGCAGAGCCTGCAGACGGCCCCCGTCGTGTTTATTGAATGAAGCAAGCAAGAAAGGAAAACATCAAGAACATGGCAAAACCAAGCGTATTTATTTGGTGTTTTCGTAGACGTGACTTCTTGCGACTTGTCTACTCTAGTGAGATGAATTGCAAGAGCCTGAACTTCCAGGTTCCTGCTGTTCATGTTTAGCCTTCTTAATGCATCATGGCTGATTGGACACACAGAAACTCTCAATTAGTCTTGTTTTGTCATGGTGCACACAGCTCTATCCAGAAATGATAACAAAAACACCACACAGCTGCCCGATATTGTAGAGGGAGAGGTACCATATCTGACCTCGTAATCCTCACAGGTATGAGCTATCGTTACCGTTTGAAGGACTCTACTCCTGGCATAGCATGTATCAGGAAGCTTCCAGTAGACACTGTCGGAGGAGCCAAGGCCTCTGTGCTACTTGTGATTGTGCTTTGCTAGGTAGAAACTAGGAAGGAGCATCCAAGCGATAGTGGCCAGAAGTTAAAGAGCCAAAATGGAAAACCCAAGACAAACCCCTTCAGAAATAACTGGGTTTACCTCTTTATTAGCGTCAACCAAAACACTCAGAAAATCCTGTCCTTTATAACACTGAGCTATCCACCTCCAGAAGCTCGTTTCTAGCCCTGAGGGAAATTTACAAACGCAAAACCAAACCAAAAATGTTGCCTTTCCCCACCCCAGAACTTCATCCTAGATAAATCCATTTCTCTTTCTCAGAAGAAAGAGTGCCTGTTTTATTGTACCTACGGACATATGTAAAATTTTATTACAGAGACGAACTTGGGACTCAAAATAGCCAGAATAGAATGGTCTAGAATAGAATAAACTACGCAACAGTCATCATTAAATCTCATGCTGATTGCATCATGACCCTGGGTAATGCACTAGATATGAGAAAGGGGGTGGATCTTCGTTAAGACAAAGGCTCAAGGCTTACTTACCTGCTTTGTTGTATTGGCCTTACAGGGTCTAAAGGGAATGATCCAGCCAAAAACAAATGTGGAAGCAGACTAAAGTGGTCACTGTCATTACGTGATGGGATGCATCCCACAAGCACGTTTGATTTGAGATGAGTGGAATTCCTTAGGAAAGACTTCTGAATTAAGACTTCAATGCGGAATGAGGGGTAACCGCCATGATAGAATCTCTAAAGTATTTAATGGTCTCTCCTACAATATTTCCACTGAGAATTTAATTTATGTAAGATGGAGTTGAAGGGCTTTTGAAAATTATCTCATTTCTAAGAGGCACACACCTGAAGCTTACAATGGATAACCCCCCCCAAAAAAGCACACACATGCACACGCGTGCACACGCGTGCACACCTGCAGGAACGTTTACAACATCCTTAAATAGGGACAGATGTCTCTAGGCTAATGTGAGTAAAAGAACAATTTTATTAAATTAAAAATGAAATGCTATTATTTAAACAGTATTTGGATATTTACTAATGCTTGAAAATAATTTTATGAGCAATATCAAAAATGCCATGAAAATAGTTTTTAAAGCCACCTATAATATATTTTCATTTATATATATATATTTTTTTTTCATTTATGCCCTCCTAAATTTGAGTTTAAGTCATTAGTTAAATCAATAGCAAAAGAAAGATAATGGATAATGGAAAGAATGCTTTGTATTTCCATCACCTTCCTTTCAAGAGTCTAGGCATTTTTGTCGTTAGAGCTGATGCTTAGATGTGAAATTGTTTTTACTGAGTTATTGATGACTGTATCTATACAGAGCCTAAGTCAAATTATAGTGTATTATGGAAGCAATAGCTTCCTTCAGATTTTTGCATTATTGTGCTATAAGAGCCACCTAAGCCCATTACCAAGCTGCCATGAATATTGTGTCTGGACTATAAGTCATCCAGGTTTTAACCAAATTAAGTCTGTACTGCAGGACTCAGATTTAGTATCTTCTGAACATAGCAATGTGATCTGTAACCATGGAATTATTACAAGAAAAAACTGAAACACAGTGCCTTATACACAATGGGCATTCAATAAATATTTGTTGAATTGCAGATATGACCTGGGCCTACTACAAATCTCTTCTATTTTTCTCCTATAAATGAATTAAGAGCTACCAATCTATAACACTTATCATGCCATCAGCCTTGATATATGAAATGATGTTCCTGGGGAGCATTTGGAACTCATATTAGACAGAATAGAACAGACTGACACACATCTTCTGAATGAACGGAGCATGCTTATAATCTACCCCAGTAGGCAATCGGTATCGTAGTAGTAATAGATACACGTTAAATGTTCTTAACACTGACTTCACTGGCAAGGACCACTCGAAGAATACTCACAAATAGACTAAAGAATAAGCATTTTTAAACAATAATGTCAAGAGTGAATTCCATTAGTATTCAGGAAATATACCATACATTTAAAAGGAGAAACAATAATACATTTTTGACATCAAAACAATGAGTTCAACTTTCTCTAAATGTCTTAAATTTTTACTTGGCAGGAATTCTCAGATTTATCAAGCCAGTGGTACGTTTTGTACCACAGGCATCTGGAGGAGTTAACTTCTATCCATGAAAGCTTAACTTGAGATAAACCTAACCTTTTAACTTAAATGGTGTTCTATGCAGAGATAAATGCCCACCTGCAATCCATCTCCACTAAGAAGATAAAGAAGGAAGGAAGGGAATGGATTGGAATAAAAGAATAAAGAAAAACAGATCAGGCAACTGAAGTTTCTATATGGATTATTCTACTTAATGTGATTACTCAAGATTTCTGGAAGGATTTAAAAAGGAAATCTACCCTCTCTTTCTGGACAGTCACAAGGGAGCCTTGCCTAAAGGTGGAAGTGAGAACAAACTTTATTTTCATAGTAATGAAAATTTTGGAAGTTAGATGGAGTTTGAGTTCAAATTTGTAATTTTCTCCACAATCAATCAGTTAGGTTATACAATTAAACTCTAGTGGTTTTTACTAAGGCAGAGATCACCAATGTGTCTATTTTCAATCATATAAACATATATATATATATATATATATATATATATATATATACACAATTTTTTTTAACTTGATGGATAGAAACTTACAACCATAGTTCTGAAAGAATCCCAGGGACTCAAGTCAGGAAGGATGGATTATATTTGGAAAGTACTGTTTCTTTTTTGGAATAAGCACTCATGTTCGTGGGTTTTTGTTTTCATTTTTTAGAAGTTCCCATATGTACTAGCATCTTCTATTTCTAACTCACCAGCTGAGAAAATTGAATAGGTTTTTCCCATGAGATTCCTGTTCAATTTTCTAAATTCTAACGGTTGTAACATTTACCAGTCTCAATCACACTGTAACAAAGTCAAGATCTTTTCTGGAAGGCGAATCTGCAGTACCGAGTAATTTGTCTGCCTAGGTGTGCGAAGAGTTAAATGCAAAACAGGAGAATTAAAGCCGAACACTAAAAGCAGTAAGTGTTTTACTTCTATCTCATTTGGGACCTCCTAAGGGAAGAAACTAGTGAGCTATGCAGACTTGAGGGGAAATAAAAAAAGAAATTGTCCCAATGCTATTCAGTAATCAATTGGAGAAAAAAAAATCAGTCAGTATCAGGTAATAAAATATGGAATTAGGGTAGAGCACTTGCCTGAGGATATATCCTGTAGTAAAGGTTATTTTTCATGATTTATAAGGGTTTTTAAAGAAGCTTGCGGAATGCCACAGGAGAAATGAAGACTTCAGAAAGCTATACATTGTTCTGCAAGTGCTTTCATAATACTTGTTTATGTTTTAAGGTGGGGGGGTGGGGGAGAAATTGTACAGTGAGGTGGAACGGTTATTGACCAGATTGATCATGGGAACAAATCTGCCGGTGGTAACCTTGTTTAATGATATGTTGCTGGGCTCAGCACCTTGCTGAGGCTGTGATTCTTCACCGGCTGGGGCCGCATGATGGATCGCGGCGGGAAGCTGATGGTGCAATCACTCTTAGGCCGTCACTGCCACAGCGCCGCCTGACACCTGTCCCTGCGGCCAGGCTGCCCCGCCCACTGGGAGACACGAGGGCTCCACGACGACGAGCACACGGGAGCTCTCTCTCAGCCCTGCACCTTCCTTTGTAGGGCATTTCTTTCCACTTTGGGGATTACGATATTTTTTCCCCAAATAACTCAGGTCCCCCCCACACCTGAGGCTTCTCATTTCCTTCCTCACACCCAAAGCTCATCAGGGTTTATTTTACCGGGGCCAAACAGAAGACCAAGCAAGGCCTTTAAATCTGAATGTAGATTTCCTGAAGACCTAAAGATCCGGGAGATAGGATTCTTTTCCAGAAAAAGAGAAAATCATATTTTACCATATTTTTCTATTTTTAATAACTGCATTCGTGGGGTAAAATTATGCTGAGTTCGTTTGGAATGGCGTCACGTGGACCTAGATTGTTATGCTGGGAACTCTCTGAGCGTAGGATCTGTGCTTTCATCTTTGTATATCCAGTATCTCACACAGAATTGCTCAAAAAATGGATACACGAAATTCGTTCCAGAAAGAACGGAATACTATAAGTGAACATGTTTATCCTGAGACTCGTTCACTCAGCCATTCTATAGTTCCCTAATTCTTATCTCATGAAGTCTACACTGGTCTCTCCTGCACAAGGTAACCCCAAACGCCAAGCTTAATTCCTGCAATCTGCAACATGAATGCTTGGTTTAGTCAGGAATGCTTCATTGTTCCCATTATCCATGCTTATTCTTGACTTTGTGCTTGCTTTTCCTTTCCCCCTGCTTGGAATATTCTCTCCTTTCCCTCCATTTACCAGCCCAGTGCCAGCTTTTACAAGAGGTAGTCATTGATACCCCAGCCTTTAGTCACCCCTTATATTAGCTGTTTGTTGTCAGCCTCCCCATCCTTTATTCCCTCCATCTTAAGTCCCATATTCTGTTTGCCAAGACTTCTTTGGCAGGGCTCCATCCTCAGCTCTAAAAGTGGGATCTGAGCCTTGGGCTCAACCAGTCAGTACACTAAATTGCCCTGATGGCAAATTTGGTTCAGGGAGAGGCATACAGAACTTAAGTGTTTGCTAAAATGCTGGGACAAAGGTGTACTCTTTTCCTGTGCACGAACAAACATGTAGGCATAGGGGCTTCTGGAAAACACCTTGGGATTGCGAGCAAGCTAGGCTCAGGATGAAGCTGACATTGCTGAAGGTAAGGAAGAGAAGCAGGACATTTGATGATCACTGAGCTACTCAGGCCTTTCTGATGCCAGTCCAAAGACTATGCAGCTGAGCATTCTTCTGTCGGTTTCTGTCCGTTTCTCAAGGATGCTGTTACTTGCAACCGAACACCATTTTCTTTGAGCTCAATTTACATTCATGATAAATAGAACCTACTTGATTTTGGCTTTCCCATTCTTTGAATCGGCAACTATCCTCTCTCCAACAAAGGCAAAAGATTTCAGACTCCTTTGAGTCTTCTGTGTTTCTTCTGACACCTTGCACTGTGCTGGTATAAAGTCCACGCTTGACACGCACTCAAGGCTAAATTCCTGAATGACAAACTCATCCTGTCTTTAGGAAGCGGTATGGCTTGTTTTACAGCTTGCTATCTGCATGGGCGGGGAGCTCTCCACTGGACGGCAGTACCGAAATCACTGTCATCTCCTCTATCAAGAAGCAAGATTTATAGGCGAAGGAGGTGATTCAGAGTTCTCTAAGCAGATCTGCACCATATTTCCACTCGACATACCTGTGTTGACCAAATCTAAGTTATATCACCCATTGTCTCATGGGCATCTCAATCTTGACTCAATAGCTAAGGTGTTTCCCTAAAATGCCACTTGTTCTTTTTGCCAAACCACCGTCACTGCTCAGACGAGTTTATTTCTCCACTGTTCCTGCTGCTTTCCCACGTCCTTTGTGATCCAAGGTGAGAAGTGATCTACCCAAGAGAAACAGGCTGGTAAAAGACGCTCACAAACTGTGGCTGGCCAGCCAGGGACTTTAGGGCCACCCATATAGTCATTAAAAACAGCACACCCAACAAGTACTGCACTTAGATAGAACCACTTAACACATTTGTGCTTCATGCTGGTAAAACTCATGTAGGAAAGCTTACGCAGTACACATCCGAGAAAGTTTGTACGTTATCTCAACTTTAAAGACTTCAACTAAGCACATTATATAGTCTAGAAACTTAATTTAGATACGGGTTCCAAATTTCTAAGACTTTCTAATCAGTCTCACTTCTTATATAAGACATCTTCTGATATAAACATATTTAAAGTATAAACTATTTTGGGAAAATGCATTTCTGAGAAAGACAAAAGCAGCTTGTGACACTCCGAGATAGGGTTCTCAAACTTTATTGTGCCTAAGATTTACCTGCGCACTTATTAAAATAGAGATACCCGGGCCCCACCCTTGAAGAATCTGGTTCCGGGGTCTGGAGGGGGCTCCAGCTGACGAGACACGAAGTGATGCTGGTACTACAGACCCAGACTTAGTGTTTTCAGTTTTTCTGTCATTTAAGGCAAGTAAATTGCAATGATACAACTGAAAAATCACATTCCCAACTATATGCCTTTGATTTTATTCAATTTCTCTACACAATTTAGAACTGGTGCTCTAGTAATTTTTCTAAATTACTCTCCAGCTGAAAAGAAAACAATGACTAATATTCTGAGTTTATGCGTTGAGTTCCATGGACACCTGTATCCTGACTTGGTTATATGTTAGTATTTTTCTCAGAAAGGCACTTGAGCCCTATTTTTTTGTATTCTCTGTATTACTAATTATATTGCTTTCACTTGAGAAATATTCCTATGTATGTTAATACTACTATTAACGCAGCTATATGCCAGTCTTCACAAATTTACACGAGCAAGCTATGTGCACAATACTTCATACCTTGTAAGCCATGAAAAATCAGAAGCTCTAAGATATTAAACAGAAAGTAGCTGCATTAAGAGGAACTGGGACTAAGAGGGATGTGGAGAAGTAAGTGTGGCTTTCCAGTAGAGAACTCAGTTGGGGTATGGCTTCCTTAGCTCGCTTACTCAACTCACCTACAGATTTATTCTTAAAGGTATTATCCTAGCTTGCAACGAAAAGGTGCTGCGGGGGGACTGAATCTAATAACCACGTTCTGCATCCCACAAGAAGCAAAAACGGAAACAAAAAAATGGAGCTACATTAGTCAAGCTCATCAAAATCAATTTTTAAGCTCCAGAGTTTTATAGAACATTTTTTATCCTTCACTCCAACCAATGCGGCATGATGGTTATTCTTTGAAGAATGCCGGTGTATGTGTGTGTTTTCAGAGAAAAACAGAAATGTACAGACGCTTTTATTCATTGAGCAATACTTTCTATTATTCAGAAGAAAACTCTCCACTTCTCTTCCTTCTGAGGTGGTCTCACCACAGTCTGCAGGGAAGATGATGAAAATGTCTCCATGTTATGGCTTCTAGCTCTTTGGCTGACTCACCTAGTGGCCACGGCGACAGCTTCGGGTCTGCTTTTGAGCATATCATATATTTATAAAGGCAAAAAGAGGTGAATTTGTCAACTGTGTGGTATCTTTTTTTGGCTTCTCAATTTTCGGGTCTATGTCTATACTTAAATAAGATTGTCAAACACCCAGTGTGAAAAGGACAGACACATTATCATATCCAATGCCAAAGTTTCCTTCACCCTCTCACGATGTTTCTGTTTCATTTAATTGTAGCCATCTTTCAGTCTGTATCCATTTTATTTGTAAGTCACCAGTGGATTTCAAAACAGAACTGAAACCCACTGGTATTTAAGGAAATGGCACATTTCTCTCTACATATACACACAAGTTATTTCTTCCTGAATAAGAACCTTAATGTAGTGATATTGTAATATAAGGAAGAGAACATTTTTCATTTTAAAATAATAAATGACCTACTAAACTCACATTCTGCATCATGAACACTTTATAACTACTGGTCTTGAGTGATGGTTAACATAAAACAAATGAATAGAATTAACTATGAATCTGGTACAGCCTAGCATTAATTACAATAAAGTGATGTGTATTTTAAAGTTGCTTCTTTATATTTCAGCATCTTAAAATGGACTATCTTCATAGGTACAATATTAAAGGTCCTCCAAATAATACTTAAAATCCTTGGGCCGGGGGGCAGAGGGGGTTCTGTTTTTCAACATTGCTCCAAATGAAACTAATGTGCAATTCTTTAAAAGACAGTAGTTGACATTGTTTGTAGCTACTCACATTATATCCATAAATATAGCAGTCTACACATTTATTCAGCATTATTTTTATTTAAATAATGTCCATTAATTTTCTAGTCATTGAAAGCTTACTAGAATACATTTAGGATTTTATGCCCCTTTTCATTCCAATTTTTGCAAAAAAGAGAAAATGGCAATATAAATTACCTTTTAGCAATATATCTTCATAAATGTCGTTTTATAAACATTTACCCCCAAATGATTGATATTTGGGCCATCAGATTTTTAAACTGTTGTATTATGCCAGATTGTTGCTATAATAAGGGAAATACAAAAACAAAAATTCTTTATAGGTGCAGGCCTCTTTTCTTTTCTTTTCTTTTTTAAAAGATTTTATTTATTTATTTGACAGAGATAGAGACAGCCAGCGAGAGAGGAACACAAGCAGGGGGAGTGGGAGAGGAAGAAGCAGGCTTTCAGTGGAGGAGTGCAGGCCTCTTTTCTAGAAAGAAATTTATCTGCTAAGTGCCCATACATATATATAAAAAATATATATACTATATATATTGTTACATATCTATAACATATACATATATATATGTAATTTGCCAGTTCAAGAAAAATACACTAAGCATAAGTTGATGTTTGAGAACATAATTTAGTTGGCAAATTTCTAGGAGGGATTTAATATTGTTTGCTACAATTGTGAAATTCAGATGCCAATGTCTATTACGGTGTCCAAAAAAGGGAATACGTTAAAGGCTATTGTATTCCCTACTCCTGCTCTATTATTTTAATCAATCTATCAGGCTGTATATAAAAATCACAAGGAAAAATATTAAAGCATTGCTGTGGGTGCATGAACATCTGTGGACATCACTGAAAACCACTTACTAATCCCAATGAAAGAAGTTTTACATTTTAAAATCGGAGACCTCCTTATGCAAATCATTTTGCCTTTAGCCATTTCAAAAAGAAATGAAGGACCTAGAGGATTTTACAGTTTTACATAACACTGGTGAAATGGTTGTCAACTTTGATCTTACATTAATTAGTTAAGATCTTGACTGATCATAGCAAAAGCAAACTAAAAAATCTGGTCCCCAGTTAAAGTACAGCTACAATCTATAATGATGAAAATTTCTGCTTTATCTGTGATATTCTCTATGTTTGGCATATTATTGAAGGGCATATAATAACATAATTCATTGTCTAGTAAAGTGATTCACATGATATAAGTACATTTTTAAACCTTATTATATAGACATCAATCTCAATATTAGGTTGTTGTATACTTAAGCCATTGGGAGTATAAATCAAACATGTTTGGGGTTGTGTGTGTGTGTGTGTGTGAGAAATAACTTTATATACTTTAACACAATTATGGGAAATTAGGTTGGGGCTTACTTCTAGAATGTATCAACTTTAAATAAAATGAAATCTATTGTGTCACAGTTCGCTGTTTTGTTTTCTCCCCCCCCCAGCATAAAGTTTAAACTAAGATAAAACTTAAACCTATATTTAACTTTTAGAAAATATAACCTTTCTAGTATATATGAAGAACTAAAATTTAAAACTCACTAAACAGCCAATCCCTGCAAAGAATTTCCTTTTCCCTACAGGTAGCATGAAATGGAGCCCAAATGACAGGACCCCATCTGAGCCTCCCCAGCTCCCCCAGTCTGCACAAACCCACTCTATCAATCATGGCAGGATAATGCATAGTGGTTGCACCTGTGACAGGAAATGATTGAGTGCTGAACACAGGGCCGGCTTCGCCTGTCGCTTTGTGCATTTGTATTTCTCCAGGGCCGGTTTGAGAATTTTCAGAACTTGGGGGCGGGGAAGGAGGGATTCCCATTGTATTTTGAAAAAGAAATTATAATGCATTTTGATGATGAAGACATAACACAAAAGAGAAATTAGGCAGCAAAATGGCCCCGTACGCTCAGGTGGGCAAGAGCACTGGTGCAGCGCGCGATGCAATGTTATTAAGCTGTAATTTAGTTTAGATAAGTAGAGGATGCTGACCATGGCCATTCTTTTGGAGATGTCTTACTCACCCAGTCGCAAAACAGACGTTTGTGCCTTTACGACCACATAAAAGAAAAAGAACAAAAGGTCAAAGCTCACCTATTGTCCAAAAGGGACTGTATAATGTAACCTAATTTAGGATAGCAGAGAAAAAAAAATTTTTTTTCACCTTTCAAGCTCTTCTGCAGTTTTTTGGAAAACTCTAATTTAACATCATAGTCTTGTTAGTTAAACGGTTTGGGTAAGTGCTGTAATGTTAAGAAATTGAAATTACAGTATGTACAGTTTAGATAATTTTCTGCTAATTCAGCCATTTGTTGAAAATATGTATGTGGTGGAAATATAAAGTGCCTATTTTACAACATGTAATATTTGAGTTGATCCTTCTGTGCAGAGCCATGTGTATTTTCGATTATGCAGGAATAACATGGATAATATATTTTATTGTGTCCATTGTTCACATAATTCGAGTTTGGGTTTCTTAAGTGACTAAATGAATACTTTTGTTAAAATAATAAGAGTGCCTGTTAAAGAATGTTGGAGGGCAGGGGATAACCAAAAAGTAAAAAAAAAAAACCAACCAAACAAACAAAAAAACCCACCCCACACACTAATGGGAAAACTGTTTCTCCTCTTAGAATTTCCATTTTTGCCCGAAGGACCATTCTCTGTAGCACAGGACGTCCCTACATGCTGACACTTGGAAAACATTTTGTGGGAAAGAGTAGACTGCCGAGTGCTCTTTTCTTTTTCCTATTCGGTTTTATTACCTTCTACCTTCCCTAAACGTAGGCAAATAAAATTACAGAGAAATAAAATGACTGCACCGTTTGGAGGGCTGGCTCGTTCCAGGACAGCCGGCTTTCACCGGGTAACGTGTATGCAAACACACACGTCCCGTCTACCTCATTGTTTCCAGTGCGGAGAATCCGCCGCTCTCCCAGCCTTTGTTGACCCGTCGCGAGGAAAGTTGCTTGGCTATAAACAGACAGAGGCCGCTGATTAAGAAAGTGGGGCTGGCGGGGAGGGACTTTCTCTGGGGGCTCACGGATCGATCACTGCTAAGGGGGTAGAGGCTGGGGGGGGGTGGAATAAAGTAAACTGCGGGGCACTTAGGCTTAGTGAAACACAATTCGCCCCAGAGCTGCTGTGGCCAGATGTGCGCCGCTCTTCCAGCCCCGCAGCCTTTTCCGTCAGCATCGGGTCACCAGCCACACCGGGGGAACGGGGTGGGAGGCCTGGCGGGTGCGAAACGGGGGAGACATGCGGGCTGATCCCCGAGGCGGCGGCGAGAGCCCGGCGGAGGCAGCCCGCCCTCGCCCGGCCCGGCGGCGGGGCGCTCGCTCCTCCCCAGCCCGACGCGCACTTTCCCCGGCAGGGGGCCGGGGTCGAGCCCGGACGGTCCCCGCGCTCCGAGCCGGCCCCCTCCCCGCCGCCCGCAGCGCGACGGCTTTCGTCCGCCCAAACTGGGGGGGGGGGTGTCTCCTCCATCACCCCCGCCCCAGCTCGGCAGCGGAGTTGGTCCGCGGGCCGAGGGAGGCTGGCTTCCTGGCTGCCGGGGCCTGGAGGTGCCGGCGCGCCCCGGGGCGGGGGAGCCGGGGGACAGGGGTCGCGGAGCCGCCGTTCGGCTGCGCGCCCTCCCCTTCTTCGGGGAGGCTCCCGGCTCTCAGCGGCGCGGGGACCCCCCACCCCCGCAGGGGTCACGGAAGGCGAAGGTGTCTTGGGACGGCGCCTCGCTGGGGGCCCTGCGCTGTCCCGCCGCACCCCGTCCCGGCGCAGCACCCGCCACCTCCGCCCGCCTCTCGGGGTCCCTCCTCCGCACCCCACGTCGTGTTAACTGACCAGGAGACTTACTTTAATTGCAGAGTTAAACATAAATCATTAGGTTCAAAGAAACCTCGCCTGCCTCCCACTAATCAGCTAGAAAGGGAGGCCCGGGGAACAAAAGACGTAAAAGAAAATTAAGCTACTTCTCACTCGGCGCTGAACTTGGAGGTGGGGGAGCGGCACGGGGCGCGCGGAGAAGGCTGCCACGAGCAGGGTTTCCAACGTACCCCGAGAAGGGGGAGGTGGGGGAGCGGAGGAGGAAGAAAGACAAACATCTGGGGATTGGACCATATGCTGAAGCTTTGTCTTGTCCTTCAAAGTTCGGCTGCCCTTGAAGTGATTTGTCAGGCGGCCCACGGGTGACAGGGAGGATGTTCGGCGGGGAGCGGGGGGCGGGAGGCGCCCGGGGGGGGGAGGGGAGGGCGGGGAGGAAAGGGGGAGACGCCGACGAGAGGGGGAGCAAAGTGACCCCACCGCCCGAGGAAATGAAGAAACCAGTGTCCGCGGAGGTGCGCAGCCAGAGACGGGGGGAAGCGGGCTGGTTCCAGGGGAAACGCCGAGACAGCGAAAAAGAAGCAGGAGGGAAATAGAGGTTAAGGAAGAGGAAAGGCGAGTAGAAAGAGAAAAACGTGAGAATGGGGAAAGAGGAAAACAGACGGGCAGAATAAACTGAAGACAGTAATTGAGGTGTCTTAGGAAAGGGTGCATATCTCCTAGTTTAGGAAAAGTGGCTTTGAGCTACAACCCCCCCCCCCTTTTCTTTCTTTTTTTGCCCGCCAACCGCTGAACTGATTAGACTGTAATTAAGGCCATAAAGCCCTCAGATTATCCACCTGTTTATTCACTAAAGTCGGGGTCTCATCAAGCAAATTAGCTGCTTCCAGGCTACACATTGGGCCTCGAGCTTGCCTGATTAATGAAGTTTATTGGGAGCTGTTAAAAGCATTAACTGGAGAAAATCTCAGCAATTCGTCATATTTAAGGGATGGAAATTAAATCTTGCTATGCAAATGAGAAAAAAATTTTTAAACCATCTTTAGGGGTTACTATCTGCATATTATTTTTCTCTAAAACTCTGGTCAGGAAATAGGCATTAGAACACAAAGCATTATTTGGACTTAAAGTTAGCCGAAAAATACGCTGCCACCTTATTTGGCAGTATGATGGGGAGTGAAACAGAAAACGTAAGAACACAACTGTTCCCAAGGCAAAGAGATTTTGAAGACACCCAATCGCAAAGCCAAGCTCAGGAGAAACCGAATTCTTAAATTAAAGTTAATGTATCCATCTACAGAAGTAGATTTGGGAGTAGTCCTTCAAGGGGCTTAATGTTTGATTTGTGGGAAATCAACAGATAACTGAGAGAGGAGGGGAAGTAGGTAAGTGCCCTAAGGAAGGAGCAAATGTGGGGAAAATGGTGGAATGACATGTAAAAGCACCCAAAATAAATCAGTATTCTTATAAACTGGCTACAGAAAATGTTTCTGTACCCAGCATTTGTAATCATAACCAGCGTGGTTCTTTGGACGTGTCTGGGAAGGTGTGATTAAGAAAATAAGCCAGGGAAGTGGGAGAAATATAACCAAGTGGAAAGGGAAATGTAGTACAAATTGAGAACATAATCCAGAATTTATAAAGGACAGGTTTACTTTAGGTGGTGCTTGGTGATATCTGTTGCCACCCAAATATTTATTAAAGGCTGTAATCACAGAAGTGAAGGGAGAGTGATTTCTGAGTATTAGTTATTCTTGAAAGGGGGAAATCTTTTCTGCAAGAGTAACAAAAGTCCATGTATAGATGTCTTCTATTTCAACAAAATATTAAAAATAAAAATGTGTAATACATTTTTTAGTCAATGTAAAGCTTATTGTAATGCAAGTCTTTCAAGATTTAACTTTAAATTTTATTATTATTATTTTTTTCCAGAGACATCTTAAGTATTGGTGCAGTTTGAAATGTTTGCTTGACTAGCACATTATTTATTGGTTTAAGGGCAATGTTGTGTGTTTTATAATTTCAGTAAGACATATATTAGAGTATACAAAATTTGAAAACATGAGACAAAAGGGACAGCCAAAGCTAATGGAAAATTAGATAATTTTTAAGAAGATTTATCCCGTCATAATAGTCAACTCTTATGGACTCAGTTCTAAAATAATAGATTTTTATGCTTTTCTTACTAATACTGTCCTTCAAAATTGATTTTCTAGATAATTCTAACTTTTTTTTATTTAAAAAACTTCAAGTGTCGAGGTTTATTATTTTCTTGCTTCTTAGTGAAGTCATTTATAGTCAGCTAAGGAAAGTAACAGTAACCATTTATATTAATATTTGTTTTAAAGGTTTAAAAAGTTCCAGTGTATATATCCCTTCTTTTTGGTAGATAGAATATATATAGCTTTGTGAAACCAAAAAAATATAAATGTAAATTTGAAGTCTAGAAAATTCAATAACACTCAAAAGCATAGGTAACCTTGAAATATAGTCTTCATTTGTCTTAATCTTTAAAATTCTTTAAATTATTTATTTACTGTCTTCCAAAATTCCAATATATTCTAAATATGAACCATAAAAACCCCTTTTGTTTTTGTTAATACTATATATTACATAATTTGGCTTATAACATGATTATTTTGTAACAAATTAAGTCTTTTTATTTAATCTTGAAAATAAAATAATCATTTAAAATAGCTTAGGTTAATGACTAAAAATTCTTGATAAATGTATCTGATACTGTTCATTGAATTCTTTAGAATGTATGTTTACTTATATAGTAATTACTAAGGGATTATATGGGAAAAAAGCATATATGTAATTCATTTTTGCTTATGCAAGTACAGGTTTAAAAAAGACTTAGTTCTCTAGAATTCCGAAGTAACGTGAAGAAAAACAATTATCCTTTCTACTGAAAATTGGTCATTTATTAAGACTTGGCTTTGTTTTTAATATTTGACTTAAATATATGAATGAGAGAAGAGAGACAAGTAAATTCTCTGAGGGTAATGAAAAATACACTTTGCTGCCAACAAAATTTTAGAAAATATTTCATCTCATATTTTTAAGATCAAAACATTTCTAAATGATATTATACTCATCCCAGAGTACTTGTCATCATGGTATCGCGTGTATAACAGTTCATTTAAAATATGCATAGTTTTGTACAAGGATAATTTGCCTTTAGAGTGCACAGTCATAGAGAGTGGGCTTCTGAGCTAGTAACTAATGGGTATCAATTATTATCATTTGTATTTCTGATCTCTAGAGTCGTATGGATAAAGAAGGTCAAAATGGTCCCTGATGAAAAGAAACTTTTAAAACGTTTGGAAAAGTTAATGAATTAGATTTCCCTGCACTTGAAGATATTAGGATTGGGAGATCAAGGCTCCCATCAGCCAAATCAAGAATATTCACAGTTGACAGGAAAACTCAAAGTTTCTTTTTTTCCCCACCAGAGAAATGCCCTCCCACAGCTAGTGGTGGTAATTCACAGGAGCAATTATATTAGCTTAAAGAGTGTGTTTCAGAAGCAATAAACTTTAAGTACACTCAGCCTAATTTTTGTTGTATTTATTTCATGTAGTTCCTCGTAAGTGCTTGAGAATGCTTCTTGTAAAAATAACCTCTTCATTGTATAAAACATGTTTTCTGCTGTGGATAAAATTACAATGTTAATAAACCATAATTATTGTTTTTTCTTTGAAAGTTCGATGAAATGAACAAAACTGGAAGAGATGGGCAACACTCCCCTTTTCCCTTAATAGCCTTTAAATGATTTATGAAATAAAAATGTGACTCCAGTTTGCCTTTAATAACCAATACTTCTTCACCAATTAGTCTCTATCCTCTTAAATATTCAAACCATTAGGATATAAAAGAAGCTCTTTCCATGTGTTCTTTAAGACCTACTGCATTTTTATCAAGGCCTCCAGAAAATGGACAGTATTCTGATGCATGGATAATACGATCAATTGGTTTTAAAAATATATATTTGTTTTTATAGAATAGTATATGAAATAAAGAAATATGGAATATGCCTTTAAAGAGAAGCCAGCATGTCAATAATTTTCAGCAAGTACGTTTAAAATGCTACATTTCATATTTTGAAGTTCTTAGGACTGAGAGCTTCTCTGTAAACACTGACTTAAATGTTAGAATTGACAGTTGAAAACTCTGTTTGCAGTTCCTTCAGTCCTGTAAAATTAATGGAAAAATAAGTACACGAAGATAATAAAGTTGATAATATTTTCATTCTCAACTCTGCAAATATTGCTCAAATGAAATATATTTCATTATTTTATATTTCTAGGGCAACCTTTTGAGTCTAGAAAGGTCAGTACTGGGATTTTATTTTGATACATGATATGACCTAATTCTTTCATTTGTTGCAGAAATCCAAAGGGGGTAGAGGGTGCCTTTCTCTCCCTCCCTCCCTTTCTTTCCCTTTCTTTTCTTTCTTTCTTTCTTTCTTTCTTTCTTTCTTTCTTTCTTTCTTTCTTTCTTTTTTCTTCTTCTTTGATGTAAGTCTAAATTGCAACAGCAAAAATGCCTTCCCATAATTGTAATGAGATCAGTGGGTTTTAAGTATGGAATGAATCAATTATTGTAAGCAGAGCCCCTGCGTAAATCACGGAATGCCAAACCAACCTCAGGATTATAAAATGAATCTTTGACAAGTATTCAAGGTTTCAGCATAGTCTCAATAATGAGGATTAAGTACTTACTATCAAGTGAAAGCAAAGTTTTATTCACTTACCAAGGAATACGTGCATATTCATTAAAAGAGGTCAGACTGAATGAGGCTTTAAAAAAAGAGGGCATCTAGTAGCAGCATTAAAGGTAAAAATCGATGATAAATAGGTCTAGTTCATAGTAAAAGGGAAAGATTCCAAAAGCATATTTCATGAAATGGCAATATGTTTGTGATTGAGAAACAACTATCTTAACAATGAAAAATAACAAGTAGCTTTTATATTTTCATTTCTTTCTAACTCTCTAAAAATTAAAAAAATAAAAAATCCAGGGATTATCATAAAAGAAATCAGGACTACCCATTGTCTGTTTTTGCAGTTCTCGAAACATGGTATTTTTGACTGGCAAGAACAATAGAATGTAAAGTTGTAACAACTGAAGACAGAGAGAAACATTAACTTCATTATTTTCGATACACGGTCAAGAGCCCTATATTCTAACAAGGTAGGGAGATTCTGTTTCAATAAGACAGTTCTCCTGTGCACACAGCCCAACAGTTTCTTTTCTTTCTTTTCTTTTCCTTTCCTTTCTTTTCAGATAACTTGTCTTTTGTTAATTTGCTATAACTACTTGTGTGATAACTTTATAATTTACGGCTGCAAATGGCAAGTCAGAAACAAACTCTGGTGGCATTACCAGTTTACTCACATACTTTAATCCTTATGCTTACAATAGGGTTTATGTGTCTTAAAAAAGACGTTTTGAATGGTCCAAACAGAATATACTTTCTCCTGACTTATCCTGTCCCAATTACACACTTATTGAAAATATCTATGTTCTGCATCACATAGAATTAGATATTAATTAAATTTAAATTCTAAATTACACATAAAAACTGTAATACTGAAGTTTTGATTATTTTTACATATTGTTTCTTATACTATATTTCTACTTAAGCATTTCTGGCATTCTGCAGAGAAAAGACATGATTTTTTTAAAAACATGGAAGAAAGTTTTACACTAAATTACTTCAACATCACAACACTTTATAACTCACTGACAGGCTAAATTTATATTTTAGTAACTTTTATTCATTTGGGCCATCATATACAATGTACAAAGAAAGTACAGTACTGATGTTTAATTTTTGTCCATTAAAATGTTAGATATGCTAAACTATGCTTATTTCTCTAGTGAGAAAATTAGGAATTTTGGCATAGATGTAGATATTTGTGAGAAAATAACACCTTTGTAATAGTTACATTTTATGAGAAAGAATATAGTGCTTAACTAGTATTTTCCCAGTTTTTTTAAATAAAAAACAAACCATATTTTGATATTCTTAAATTTTAATTTTCCATTTTTCTATATTTTGTTTCAAGTATAGTCCTATTGCTTTGGCATTTATGTGTGTCATTTTAATTTTAAAGCTAAGAGATCTATTATTGATGTGCGCGTATAAACGTAGATATCGCAAAATAAACACAGAACTCACGAGAGTGAATTGAAAGAGGAATACTTAACATTGAAAGTGCAAAAATATGCCTGAAACAGCTATAATCAATGTCTGAAAATTCATATTAAGGACAAGTTTTTAAGTCGTGTGCAAAAGTTGGAAGAGATGGTTTCGGAATGGTGGACATTTACAAATAAAAAGATAACTGTGTCCCCTACGCAATGAAGGAATTTAAATTCGCAGTGAAAGTCTGACATCTGGTGGCAAGAAGGAGGAGCGTCAGCAAAGAAGAAAGGTATTGTGAAGCACCTCCTGGTTTTTATCGGACCAAAAAAGCAAATTAAAAGAAATTCTTTTATTTTTTTCTTTTAGACATTTTACGTAGCAATTCGCCTCCTCCTAATGATTTTGCCATGAGTACTCTTTTATATTCACATTTCCTAAATACTGTTTGTATTAAAGATATTTTTCCAAGAGGATCAAGATATTGCTCAGCAGTTGTTTCTCAAACAAGAATGATTATGTATTTAGAAATAGTCTCATACTTGTGAAATTGATTAGAAAGTTAACTTTACAGCTTTAGAATCAACATGAAACTTTCCTAAATTTTCCCCATAAACAAATGAAAAAATTAAAAATTCACAAAGAAATTTGGTTATTTTAAACAAAGCTCAAGAGTGATAACAAAAGGATATTAAGCTTTCAATTGAAAGGTAATCCTAGTTCCTAACACACATTAGAAAGATTATTCATAGAACAAAAGTAATGATAAGTAATGCCCTCTGAGCCAACAATACCAATTTTTTTTTAATTAAAATCGTCCAAAAGAATCACCCAAGTTGATACAACAAACTAGCACCTACTACAATGGAATAGGTTTATACTATATGAAATTATTTTTTTTTAAATTATGCAAAGTAAATTACAATAACAATTAAAAAATAAAGTTAGCAACACTAATATTTCATAAAACAGATTTTTCTAAGGTATTTCATCTTATCATTTTCATATGTCCCTCAAATAATTTTTTAAAAATAGCTCCATATCAGAATAGCACAACGCTTTTATTTTTACTGCTAAATTTCAAAAACCCAAACCAGGGATTAACGCAGCATTTGGTATCTGCTTCTGCATATTTAAAGTGGAATGAAGCAGCTGGAGAGGAAAGCTTTTGCGTAATTTATATTCCTTAAAATATTTGACCGAAGAGTGTGAAAATTGTTAGTGGTTTTCAAACCATATCCTGGTAATTGCTTCAAACCCCCATTTTGCTCAGTGTAAGCAAAGTTTTAGTGCTACACTGTTTTCGTTGTGCCTTTTCAATGTCTTCATCCAAGAGGCAGTGGGACACTCAGACTAGAAATACTGCTGATACATGGAAAGATCCCTGTCATTGTAGCATTTCATAAATTTTCCCGTAGTGGCAAATAAGCAACAGTATCATGAGATCAGCGTGTGGTTGTTCCGCGTTTCCCCAGTTTTAAATTAAATTAGCGTATAGGGCAGATGGTCACATTGGGTTGATTATTGGTCTTTCTCATTTGTGCAGGAGGTTAAATTCATAGTTGATTGTGAATTTGCTGAAAGAACTTCCAGGAAGACATTTGCGATACTCGGGAATGCCCAGTAGTTGATGGGAAGGATTCCCCCATGCCACTGCAATCAAAGACACAATATCATTTCTATTAATTTATTCATGAAAAATTGAAATTCCCACAAATTGAAGAGAGTCTTGAAAGATTTTTTTAAAAGTGAGAAACATTTTTACCAATAACAAAACGTTGCTCTGTTCTTTTTTTTTTTTTTTTAAGATTTTATTTATTTATTTGACAGAGACAGAGACAGCCAGCGAGAGAGGGAACACAAGCAGGGGAGTGGGAGAGGAAGAAGCAGGCTCATAGCAGAGGAGCCTGATGTGGGGCTCGATCCCATAACTTCGGGACCACGCCCTGAGCCACCCAGGCGCCCCAAAACGTTGCTCTGTTCTTATAACACAGATCATTCATATAGGAATGCTGACAAATAATAGAAACCAGAGGGTTTTTTTTTCCTTTAGAGATATTTCTTTTTATTCTATATTAAATAATTACTGTTGCAATTATGTTATGTATCAATACTCTCTCTCCAAGTGTTCTGAAGATAGAAATTCCTTCTTAACAGAGTTGGGAATAAGTAATCCAATTAATTTCAAAGCATTTTAGAATAGAAACAACTCAATATGTCCAGTAATAAATGTTGGTATTCATTTTCCTCATAAAAACACCTAAATTTTCTTTTTCATAAAAATTCATAATTTTTGTGCCAGAATATACTTTTTAAAAAAAGATTTCTCTATTTATTTTAGAAAGAGAAAGGGAGCACAGGAGTCAGGGAGGAGCAGTGGGAGAGGGGGAGAGAGAATCTGGAGCAGACTCCCCACTGGGCATGGAGCCTGACGTGGGGTTCAATCTCAGGACCCTGAGATCATGACCTGAGCCAAAACCAAGAGTCGGAGGTCCTGACCGAGCCACCAAGGCGCAGCACCCCCAGAATATACTTTTTGAGGGCTCTTCAAATGAGGAGTCTATCTTCTTCACTTGTACCACCCTAGCTACCTACGATTTGAGCTCTATCCTTATTTGCCCAGGTTGGAGGACAAAGAATGATATCAATTTTTGCTGGCCTTTAATTTCTCAGTGCCCAGAACACGGTAGGATTTCTTTTTTTTTTTTAACGAATAAATAAGTAACGAATGAATGCAAAATACTTCTCTTTTTCCCCCCAATATCAGTTTTTTCCTCCTAAAAGAGAACATAAAATTCCCATAAGCATCTATCCACATTTGAGAGAAAACAGTAAGATAAATTATTACAACAAACACATGGTCACATTAGGCATGAAGTCTTTGAAGATTCTTTCCTTTGGACAAAAAAAAAAAAAATGGAAGAGATGAGAATCGTATATCACAAACCTTCACAATTAAGCAATCCTCCGGGTCCATGTTATAGAAGTAGATACATGAAATAGATAACGTTTTAGCCGCTAATATCTGCATTGATAATGTTTATACAGTGAGATGCCATCTGCTACATGAACATTTGCACATATTAATGGGCCCTGAGCTTGCAATAATATATTTTACATGCGGAAGCATGTCAGAAATTTGTAACGGATCAAATATGTGGGCCTGTAATAGGCATTCCATTATCATGTGAACCATAATTTGAACATTTGGTTTTCTGATGACTTTACTGTAAAATTATATATTTTTAGAGCCCTCTTTCCAAATCACCCCTGACTACATTATTTTTCCCTTTGATTATATCCTATAATATTTATTCCCCATGCTTCTCATTTGCTGCTGACAACCCTATTTTACTATTTAACTATTTCATTAATGACATAGTTGTCTTTCCTAAATGGTTGTAAGTTGTGCGGCTCAGGGTACGGTCTCCCCTCTTCAGCATCCACGTAATTCAGAAAATCAGGGTTTTCAGAGACAAAGTTAACTTTTGAAGTGCCTGCACTAACTACATCCTGGATATTTGTTTTTATAGAAAAGCTGCTAAAATATAAGAGACATTATGTGAGACATAAATGTTTTCTTGTTTGCTGGTTCATCTAATGTTATTTGGCCCTGACCCTAGTCACTCTTTGTACACTAGCCTAGCTTTTTTTTTTCCTCAAAGCACTAACCACTACCTAGAACTAAGTTATCAGGATTTTTTTTACTTGTTTATTAAGCATCTTCCTCAGTAGATTCTAAGTTGCACGAGGACAGGGATTTTTCTGCATTGATGACAGCTGTATCCTCCATGGTAGAGCTATGGCTGTCTACAGCAGGTGCTTAATAAACCACTCTGTTTAAAATTGATACCTCACTAGGATTAGATTCATAGTGTTAGAAGGGAATTTAGAGTTTGTTCAATCTCACTGTCCACCCAGGACAAGAATTCATTCTGTCACATCCCTGAGAGATACTCATGTGGTTTCTGCTTTTATTTTCATTACCAGAGGCTCATCACATATTAAGGCAATCTGGGCCATTGTGACCATGCTTGTGTTTTTAAAAAGATCTTTCTTGTAATGATTTGAAACCTGTTTTACTGATACATCCACACCAGGTCTAGACTTGCGCTGTAGAACTATAAAAACGGGTCAATTTCTACATAACTACTCTTCCAATGTGTTACACACACACACACACACACACACACACACACACATTTTCCTGTGAATAAAACATGACTAACATTGTTCATTCATTCTGCAAGGTGTGCCAGCCAGGAACAACCCCCCTCCTCTCATGTCCACATAGTCAAATGGGAGAGACATATAATTAAACACGTTATGTGCATTACACATGTTAAGCGCAATGCTTGTCTAAGAACTACAAGATCAAAAAGAACCAAAGTAAAATCTGATCCCAAAGACAGGCATCCCCAAGTTGTGCTGATTCAAACAGATGTACAATGTAACACCCTCGTGCATCTCCCCATAAGAGGTACATTACTTAGAAACACTTCTGAAATTGGATTTGTGTTTTCTTCTAGATATGGTAACATAACAAGTACGGCCTCCACAGAGTCACAAGGCAAGAGGAGATTCCACCAAAAAGAGCATATTATATTTGGTTTCATTACATACAACATAGGATGTTACCATCATCTTCTAGAATTTCATTTTGTTCTAATTTTTCTGTGGTGTCTTGAAAGATTGAATTGGTTTTCTAAATATGGTTTAATATTTTTCCTAATAAAATAATGTGTGATTCTCATGAAGAATCTTTTGTGTTTCTAGAACTTGCTTGTTTCTTTCTTTTTTTTTTTTTTTAAGATTTATATTTGAGAGAGAGTGAGTGGGGAAAAGGGCAGAGGGAGAGAACTTCCAGCAGACTCCAAGCTGAACATGGAGACCACTGGGGGATCAATCTCATGACCCATGAGATCATGACCTGAGCTGAAACCAAGGGTCCAATGCTCTATCAACTGAGCCACGCAAGTGCCCCTAGAACTTGCTTATTTCTAATATATACTTCTAATTTACTATAATGTTTTCTTTATAAACATTTAGATCATTAATCAAATGCATAACTTCATTAAATAATGTATGTCAGCCATATTACACGAAATTGTTGATTCTAAAATTTTGAATGGAGATGCTTAGATGTTATGATACATACTTATAACTAGACTTAATCAGGGTGAAAATTTTTGCAGGGTGAAAATTAACTGCTGTTATAAATATTTGCTTTAAAAAATCTTTGCCTTATGTTTTTTCAGCTTACTTTCAATCTCAGTATTTTTGGTTCTAACAATGCCTGACACTTCTAGTCACTCATACTGAAACACATCATTCTTTTCATAAACTCACATTTTTTTACACCATTATTCTCTCTGTTCCACTTTCTGAGCTTAGTTTGATCCTTGTTATGAAGTCCCAGTGATTCTGGAACTGCAGGGAAGGAAAGAATGACTTCCTTATTTCTGAGGAACTTAGCAGCTTTGATCATTCCACAGTTTTACATATAACAAGAGAATAGCAAAATTAACACAAAAGGTAGAAACATAAAAGAAAAAAGGAAACAAGAAAAACAAGCCTCACAGAAAGATCTTGAATGGTTGTGGCTGATTTTATTTCCCCAAGATGGCCACCACAATATCTCTCTAGTCAGATGCACTTCTAGAACCTTGCCAGTCAGAAGATGTCACCTATCAGAAGATGGAGTGTAATTCCCTTGCCCTTAATTCTAGGAAGGCTCATGGCTCACTTGCAATAACAAAATAAAATGAAGCAAAAATGATGCTGTGTGACTTCTGGGCTAAATCATAAAAGGCAACATAGCTTCCATTTGGTTTGCTTCTCTCTTGAAATCTTTGGCTACCATGGAAGCAGTCTGACTATGCTGAGGCCACCATGTTGTGAGGAAGCCCAAACTAGTCCATGAGCAGAGATCAGATGCAGAGGCCCTGAGACCACATGGAGAGAGCAAGACCCTCAACCAGCTCCTAGCTGATTGCTGCTCTGGCCCCACCGCTGCCACTGTTAGCACCAGCCACCATCTGACGATAGAGTCCCATAGCCAGAACCACCCAGCTAAGTCCTTCCAAAATTCCTGACCCACAGAGCTATGAAGAACAATACAATGAATGTTGTTGTTTTAAGCCACTAAATTTGAAAGTCATTTTGCTATGTGGCCATAGATAATCACCATGACTTCCAGAAACCTGGTACTGAAATTAAGATAAGGGAGGATAATCTTGTTCTATGCACAACTTTAAAGACAACGTAAGGTGAGATTCAGAATTCTCTGGTCCTCTAGATAAGTTCACCAGGTGATATTTGCAATACAGCAATATTTATCATTATGTTTTACCATAATTTGTTAAATGTTATTGCATTTAATAAACTATGTATTACATTAGTATAATCTCTTAAAAATCAGCATCCACATCTTTATTAAATCCAGCAAGAGATTTTATTATTATGTTCTGTAATGGTAGATGGCCACATAAAGGTCTCTTAAACTCTTTTAAATGTATTACCCTAAAAATGTGGTAAATCCTGATATAAAATAGCATGTTCAGCTGTCAGTGATAGAAACCCTGAATTCAAATTGGCTTACCCTAGAAGGGCATTTATATCTCGAGAAATCCAGAAGTCAGAGATCTGCAAGGATGGCTTGCACTCTACTCCTTGTAGTCTCTTGGGTCTGCCTCCTCAGTGGGTCAATCACACTAGTAGCCAGATGGCTGCAGTGGTTCCAGCCATTACATCCAGAGACAGCAATGTTCAGAAAGAACAATCTCCTCCAGTGAATTCTTATTTTGAATGAAAAATCCTTTCATTCAACAATTATTTATTCAGCACCTGAAAAATGGCAGGCAATAGCCGAAGTGTTTGAATGCTTCAAGTGCTCCTAGCAAAACAGACCTCCCCTTATATTTCATTGGACATAAATGGGTTGCATGGCACCCAGTAGCCAATCAACAGACAAAGTTAGAAGACCATTATAGTTGATTGAAATCCAATCCAAGGTATTTCATGGAAAACATCACTCTTCCCCAAATATGTAAGAAAGGGATAATCACTTGAACAAATTGGAGCTTTTCTACCAAGGGTGCAGTGGAGGAAAGGATATTCAGTAAGCAATGAACAGTGTCTGTAAACAGAACTTGTAAGAATATATTGTTATTCAATTTGTGAAGACTGTGTGATCATGTAGAATTGTCATAGTTTATTAAATAATCAGGATTTCTAATAATCAGAACTATATTTTTTAAAAATCTTGGCATAGTCAAAAAGGCTAGATAGCAATATACTGCTGGTAATTTGGGTGCCGGAGCACTTTGTGTATTTGCATGTTCTAATTATGTTTCCACTTTTCCCCTAAATTTTCTTTAATGAGCTTGTTCCTCTTTAAATAGTTCTTTAAATAAAAAATAATTTCTTGTCAACTGTGTCCAGTTACATTATCTACTGCCTAATCTAAATCAAATAAAACAAATTTATGGAGCCTGAAGTTTCCCAGTCTCAGATCGTAGTAATGACATCTTTTTTCTTTTTTTTTCCTGCTACTTCCAGCTCAACCAAGGGACAAGCAATTTTAAATAGAGAAAGAACTCCCTTGTGAAGAATCTTTAGGTCAATGATCAGGAATATATGGTATTTTTGAGTTTAAATATTTATCTAAGATTAAGATGATTAGAAATTCACTAAATATATATTCATACAACTCTACTTGGTTTTGGTTCATGTTAGCCTATTTTCTGTTTCAACTAATTATTCACTGGAAAATCTGTTTTTATAGCATAGAGAGAAATAAAAACCTTTTCTTCAAGCATCACTATTATATATGCCTGGAGCCTACTAACATCAGACCTAAAAATAAACTGTATACAATCCATCTATCTGTCCTTTCCATTATACTTTGGTTTCGGTTTTCATGGGGACTCTTGTTGGAATGGCTAATTATGACCACCCAGGCTGTTGGAAGACACGCATTCTCTTGGGAAGGAAGACTGTGGGGGTGGAAAGGCAGCAAGCCTGCTCTCTACCACTGTGAGCAAGGTACTTAACAAAATACACCCAGTAAGAAGTGTTTGCAAGCTAAAAAAAAAAAAAAAGTATCATAATTTCTCAGTTGCACTAACATACCTATATTCATTAGCAGAGTTCAATTGTAGACTTTGAAAAAATAGTTATGGAAGATGAAGTCTGCAGTAATTTGCTTTTTAAAGGTGACTACCTATGACGCAAATTCTCCTGACAAACGTAAATTGACAAGCACTTGCATGTGTCTGAAGGACAGAAGCCCACATCTAGTTTTAGAGATGTGTTAGCTGTTGACCTCTCAAAACTGTTTGCAGGAACACAGTGAGCACTGCTTTTTCCTATCAGTTTGACACCTAAACTGCTCAGAGCTGGTAGGATTCTTCATCAATCACCTTGATCACAATGGCTGTATGGACAGGGAATTTAGGAGAGCTGATCTGCTCTGTCACTTTGGGCTATGGGAAGAACATTGTTCTTTTTTTCTTTCTTACTTTTCTTGAGGCGATCTCATCCATCAACCGAACTGCACCACAATTGAGACCTAAAACTAAAAAACACATATAATGACACTTGGTTAAATGATTGGGCACCGCTAAACCCACAAGGAATCAGGCTAACCATTCAGTTTGATTTAAAGAATCAGTCCCCCGGTTGTTAGATGTTCATGTAAACAAATGGATGTTTGGCATCATGCATCATCTAGCTATAGGCTCCGGTACCGCAAAGACTGTAAATATCCCATGTAACACTATACATTTTTCAAAATTAAATCAAAGACTTCGAAAACTTTGAATGAATGTCATTCTGAATAAATCAAGAAGTACATTCTTAGAAAAGAAAACGTGCATACAGAATATCATAGTTCTGGTTAGGAAGTTTCCAAATGCAGAAGAGATCCCAAAGTTTGTAGCCTATCGGCTCAAGGATAAGCAGTGCGTGGACGTTCAGCCCAAGATGTAGTGATGCACCATGAGAAACACAAGGAACAGAGCTGCAGCCATTCCCAGAGACAGCCGGGGAGTCTCTGAGCTCTGGTACCTTGGAGGTCACATCTCCCTCTGAATTTAAAGGTGCCTTATTTTGTCTTTTACATCAGTGAATATGATTAAACTCCTGCTGTTGTGTTAAATTTCCAAGACTGTAAAAAGTCAGGGGAATTAAAAAGGTCACTGCAGTATTTCATTTCACTAGCAGATCTGTGGAATAATGTTATAGGACGACATAGGAAATTGCTTGGAAAGAGAATCTGTATCCAAATTCTGGAAAACCTAGGTGAGGTAGAGAAGACCCTTTTAGATGTGTACGTACAAAACGAGACTCCTTGCCACGTGGTATTATACAGTCAAGAAAACTAAGACGCCATTTTAATAGTGAAAAGAGGCTAGCTTCTGGTCACTTCACATAAAGATTTGCCAGCTCTTAGTTCCAGTCCCCATCTTTCTATGAACCTGTGAAGGTGTTGATGAATTAGAAATTCGTAAAGTCATAGAATAACAACATAATATAACCTTTCCTATTTCAGTAAAATTCCTCTATGTTATGGAGCTAGAAGTAAAAATTCAGATGAACATATAAAATTAAGAATCAGTGAAATCAACAAAAATAGAATATATACATCAATGAGCAAGTCTACATTCATTCAGGACAAAATGTAAAATGCTTTGCTTAAATCTATAGGATGAAAAAATATTCGTGTGATCTATAATAAAAATAATTACAATGCATGTTAATGAGTGTGTGTTCTGGATTCTGTTAGGCATCCCATTAGTCCTATGATATTTTGTGAAATTTTGAAACTCAAGTTGTTTCGAGGACGAATCTTTCCAGGCATCCAAAAGGACTGCCTCAGGTTTAACCTAATTTAGTGTCTGCACAACATGAATTATCAACATGGAACATTTTCAAAATAAGTAATACTCATGATGTTTGATTATATAAAATATATTTTTAAAATCCTATAATTCTTCAATATTAGAATTTTGGATAGGATTTTCAGGTTCTCCAAGGGTAAATGGTGTGCTTTATTAGTAAACATTTGTTGAAATCAAAAAATGTCAGACAAGTATGTTATAGATATTATCTCATTTAATATTCTCAAAAATCCTATGAGGTAATATTATTATGCCCATTTTATAGATTAGGAAACCAAGATAAAGAGTAGCTAAGCAAACTGGATGAGGTATACGGTAGAGCTGGAATATGAATCGCAGAACAAGCTCTTACTTGGTTTGCTATTTTACGTAGATGCAATTTGAGCCACAAACCACAAAGTGCTTCACTCAGTAAATTCCGGTAGCACCGATAACATCGTTATGACAACAGTTTGATGACATTCACGTGAACAGATTTTGGACTTCTTTATTTTTTTAAACCTTTATTCAATCATAACATCAAGCTATTGACTATTAAAGAATATATATTAATTCTGTTGTTTAATATGGTTTTGGTGAACCACATGCACAATGAACCAAGGTGCTTGATTCTAAACCAAGGTGAGCTGAGTACTATCAGAATTGTATGCACCATGTGATAGGCACTCCCAATAAAAGCTCTCAGTATTGCCCCTTTGTCCCAGTGTCACCTCATACCCAAGGGACAGCAAAAATAAACATGAGCTTTCGTTTGATTAAAATGGTAGGTAATTTTACGATATACAAAACAGAATCAGAGCAGGGTGTTGCCTCAGTTTTCCTGAGACTCGCCCTTGAGAGGGCTTGAGTGCAGGTGGTTTAGGTAGGAAGTGATCCTAAGGGAGCAAGAACGAGGAAGCAAGGTGAGTCAGGAAAATGGAAAAGCCCGTCCAGGCTATCCTATTAGCGATCACTCTGCACAACTGGGCTCCATCCCACTGGGACCCTTTGAAACACAATGTAGGACGTGGAGAAGGTGCCTCAGGACTGTCCCTCCCAAAGAAGGAAAGCTGGAACATTTACCCACGGATTCCTGGCCAGCCAAATTTGTGAATTTCCCGGGGATGGATAACTCTTCTCTGCTTCTATGATATGCTTGCATACGGTAAGCAGACTTCGAAGAAAGCTTTAAGGCAGAAAAGTGGAGGGAGCCTGCAGCAGAGACATTGTCCATGCACACAGGAAAGGTGACCTGGGAAGTCAGAAGTGGGCTGGGAGATGTGCAGCCGGCCAAATCTTTGAATTATTTTTGTAATATACCCATAGGCCCACCTATTGACCTTTGTTGAAGAGAAGGTGGATTTGTCTGAAGACAAAGTAGGTGACTCTGAGGTCCTCTGGACTCTGCAGGAGTTGAAACCTGAATTGTGACCTTATTGCTCCTGCTCTCTAACCAATTGACTTAACCAGTGTGTAGTTGTAGGGGATTTTTATAGCTTTATTGAAGAATCATTGACATACAGTAAATTGTGCACCACGATCAAGACAGGGAACATACCCATTGCTTTCAGCTTGCTTCCTGTTTCTGGATGTTATAATGAATTATCTCCCATTTTTATAATAACAGCTGTCATTGTTATTAGTATAGACGGATGACTAGAACTATTAACTTCCTTTCCCAGTAAAACTTCATTTCCAACTATTTATGAATAGAAAAAATCATGTGGACTTTGGGATCAAGTAGACCTGGTTTGAATACTGGATCTTTCTCCCAAATGCTAGTTGTGTGGCCTTGGGCCAGCCACTTAAACATGTCTCATTTCTGTATCTGAAACATGGACTAGTAAGCCTATCTCAAAGTGTGAGGATTCTTTAGAATGTCAAGCTCTTAGAACTGCATCTATCACGTAAATGGTTCTATTTTCCTACGTTCCTATTACTTGAAGGTTTGAAATGTTTGCCAATGCAGAGTTATTCAATTTAAAATCTGATTGTGCAATGCTTTGAGCTCTTTAAGGAAATAAAAACACTTCCATGTTCCAATCATAGAATATTTAATCCCATGATAATGCTTTTTTCTTCCCTGTCTTCTCCCTTAGTGTGTGCCCAGACAGTAATGTATACCACCAAACGGTAAACTGTTCGAACAATACTATTTTGATACAATCTTTCCTTGTTAGAGTGGGATGGACCCAGCTTACATTCCCGTGACCTCTGGACACACGATCTGATTCATTGTAATTATGTTTGTCAGTCAATAAGGTTCTCTACAGAGGCATTTTTGTACATGAAATAGAGCAGCGGTTACCACGCTAGGCATCAGATGAGTCTGGGATGCTGTTTTTTTTTAAAATACAGATTACTGGACTCTATTTCAGACTAACTGAATTAGACTCTCTCAAGTAGGGAGCCAGAAGTCCGTATTTCTAGGAAGCTCCCCAGAAGATTCAGAGGCACGTACGAATGGGAACAGCAGCATTGGAAGACATCACAATGGAAGCCTCATGAAATCCTGGGAAGTGTAGAAAGCCCGTGTTTGGTTTTGTCTGGTTTGGTTTTTGTTATGAATGAGTTGTACACCTTTATGCCACATGGAAATTGGAGAGAGGATGTTTAAGCAATGCTTTTGATTGTGTAACCTAAACAGTCAGCCTCATTCACCCTCATGCTGGCATATTCAACCCCTGTGGACTCGGGTGACATTCCTGGGCAAGCACAAACTGCTAGTAAAGAGTTAATTTCCTTTCTTGTATTTTGGGCTCCTGTTAAAGCCAACATAATTGTGAGACTGAGCTTTGTTTCGTATCAGCAGATGTACTTTCTAAGTTTTTCGTTTGATCTTTGTCTAAGTGTCCGAGGATTTAGTGGTCATCTGCGGCGCACTCAATCCATTTGAACACCCACCCAATCCACACCTTACGCAGGACTAGCGGGATATATAATATGAACTGATGTTTTCTACCATAAGCACGCATTGGGTAAAGATGGAAAAAGACTCTTTGACATTGAAATCCATCAAGTTCAAACACCTAAGAAAGAAGTATTGGTGGGTAACTAACAGCTTTCAGATTGCAAAACTAAGTCATCTCAGACTCAAATAGTAGTCCTGGATGAGAGCTTTGGTGTTAACTGGATTTTTAGGTTAATTTGTGTAACAGACAAGCCATTTGTCTTTCTGACCCCTCTATGTGAGTTGGCCTCATTATGTAAACAAATAGAAAGTTCATTGAGGACCTATTATGCTTAACACATAATATGTGCTCATTAAGTATTTGTTGATTGTGTGAGCTAATCAATTCACTCATTCATTATTGAACATTCAATGAAGTGAACCTTAATCTTAGGCACAAACTCATATGTATTACATTTTTTAAAAGAGGCTTCATAAATATGCAACATTAACTTACCTCTGGTGATTTTCTGCTTTGCTCTTCCCCTCCCTCTGCCCCACCCCCCCAACAGAGTAATCTTTCTAAAACTGTCAGAATAATCTTTCCAAAACTCAAACCAGATCAGTGATCCTTCTTAAAGTAAAGGCCTTCATGGGGCGCCTGGGTGGCTCAGTTGTTAAGCATGATCCCAGGGTCCTAGGATGAAGCCCTGCGTCAGGCTCCCTGCTCAGCGGGAAGCCTGCTTCTCCCTCCCCCACTCCCCCTGCTTGTGTTCCCTCTCTCTGGCTGTGTCTCTCTCTGTCAAATAAATAAAATCTTAAAAAATAAATAAATAAAATAAAGGCCTTCAAAACCATGGCTCCCGAGATAGAATAAAAAATAATAATAATTTAAAATCAAGACAAAAAACTTCCTTGGACTAATAGACCAGGCCAACGTACTATGGCACTTTCCCATATCTCAAATCACATGATTCACCTCTGACTTCCTGAAATCTTAGCTGGAGTGTTTACAAACTGCCCACCTTCTCATGCGCTCCCAGGAATTGCCTTATCTATTCTGTTTCCCCCTACCCAAGTCACCTGTACCTGCCTCCTGGTCCCTCGAGGTTCGGCACATGCCTCTCTCTTTCCAAGGCTTTCCCTGACTGCCTTAGCCTGAGTCCTAAGCCACCCACTGTGCTTCAGGGTCCCCTGACCACAGTTCTGTCACCATGCAATGCACCGTGCGTGTTGCTCTGACAACTTTCTCCAGGAGATGACGCAGTAGCAAAGAGCAGAATGGTGTCATTTCTGTGTCTCCAGGGATGACTTACAGAGTCACGCACTTACTAAAGGTTCACAAAACACAGAACATTCATTGAGAATTGACTATAAGGCAGGCAATGTGTCAAGTACTTTGCATGGATTATCTCATGTATAATCCTTACAGCAAGCCCAAGAGGGGGGTTCTATGATTATCCCCACTCTACAGATGAGGAAACAAGGTCTATATAGATAGGTAAGCAATATGCACAGAAACACAGCTAGTCATGGAGGGAATATGATTTCATTTTCTCTTTAAAGCATCACTGAAGTAGAAGAGAGAAGCAAGTCTAGAGTTTACTACAAAAAAAGATAAGCATTTAAAAATAATTATGTTTCGAAACAGAGACTTTAGGAAGAGACTACAAAGTATATAATTCTGGCTCTGATACACACTAGCCATTGGATTCTCTCCCATGTCTTGGTCTCAGTTTCTTTCTTTATTTTCTTTTTTAAGATTTTATTTATTTATTTGACAGAGAGACAGCCAGTTAGAGAGGGAACACAAGCAGGGGGAGTGTGAGAGGAAGAAGCAGGCTCCCGGCAGGAGCCTGATGTGGGGCTCGATCCCAGAACGCCGGGATCATGCCCTGAGCCGAAGGCAGACGCTTAATGACTGCACCACCCAGGCACCCCTCAGTTTCTTTAAATGTAGAAGGAGAGGACAGGATACTAATATTTCTTGAATGCCTGCTGTGTGCCCGGACATGGACGGTGCTTTACTTTGCATGAATTAGAGATAAGAGATAGATAATAGTATGCCCATTTTAGAGATGGAAAAACTAAGCCTCCAACAGATTAATGTGGAGGCACATGTTTTCTAGACACTCTCCTATTTTAGGATCGTGGACTTAGAGCTGAGAAAAATAAAAATGTGATCATGGGACAGCTTTTGCTAAAGATATCAAACTTATTCAGGTAGTTGAAAAAAAGTAAATCAGAAGTTACTTCCGAATTTAACTTGTTGGATATTCTATAGAAAATGCAGAATAATATTTATACTCAGGTCAAAAGTTTAAATTAAGGAATTATCTTAATTCAGGTTGCCATAACAGAATACCATAGACTCGGTGGCTTAAGCAACATTTATTTCTCAGAGTTCTGGAAGCTGGGCAGTCTAATATCTGGTGTCTGGTTAGGGCCCTCCTCCTGGTTTGCTGATGGCCGTCTTCTCATCATAATCTAACATGATGGAAAGGAGGGGGGCAGGGACAGGAGAGAGAAAAAGGTCTCTCCCATCTCTTATAAAGGCAGTAATCCCATTCATGAGGGCTCCACCCTCATGACCCAATTACTTCCCAAAGAACCCACCTCCTAATACTATCTCACTGGGAATTAGGATTTAACACATGAATTTCAGCGGGACACAAACATTCAGTCCTTAGCAGACATCGAAAGAATATCAAGTCAATAGCTATTCCTGTTATTCATTCTGTCTTCCTCATACGCCTTTGCTCTGAGTTAAATTTCTGCTCTTCGCTTAACAGTCCAATGTTCAGATGTGTGAATTTATCCATGCTTTTGTAAAAATATTATCAATTGCATACAGTGACCTATACACCCATTAATCTCCTCCTGAGGATGATTAATAATTAATTGAACCCATAGGTGCCAGATAACATATCATAGTTGCCTGCTTGCCTAAGACTATACCCAAACTTCAGTCTGTGATCCACATATATAAAATCTCTCAGTATGACTTCAAAATCTTTTTTAAAACTGTGCTCATGCACAATAGAAAGGCGGCTTAAGAGTACAGGTATCTGGGCATCGTGAAAACCATCTCTTCTCCACTTGTTGCCTAAGACTCTGGATTCGTTAGCATGCTGACTGACTCATTCATGGTTTGGGCTGCTCTTACCACAAGGTAGTGATACCATCATTTCATTTACTTCCATGCAACCAACACCTTTAACAAGGTCCTTTTGGGGGGGCCTCAGTAAAGGTTTATGAATAACTGGGAAAATATTGTAGCTCACGCCTGCTCGAGGTAAGGGCATACCTAGTTGGAAGCTTGTACTCAAAGCTCTTAGAACCCTGAAAAACTGGGGAAAAGAAACGATACCAGGTTCTAGGTGAGCGTGTGCTTAGACCCTCCATCCTGCCTTCCAGACCACGCTAGCTCGTGGCTCACGACAAAAATACAATTTGAGAGTCTGATGAATACTTTCTCCCCGTGTTAGGAGGGTGGACTGCTGGGACTATCCGGTGAGCTCCTGATTTGGGGAAGAGCAATAAACACGAATATTCAAGTCCCTCAATGTCTTTCCTAAATCTCCACATGGTAACATCAGGAGAATCAGTTTACAGGCTTCGTATTTAAAACTTGGATACCCAAAGGTGTCTGGTATCTTGCTTGTCCTGTACTAATCCCTCATCGGTTGCATGAGCAGCCCTTAGTAAGCAGAAGCTGGACCGTTACCCGACCCCCTCCTCCCCCCAAATTCCTTTCCTGTGTGGCTCGCAGATTCAACATTTGTGATGAAAGAGAGTCAAATCAAATAATAGAAGCAAAGGATTCAGCCTAGAGGGTTGAGTTAGCCACTTAAATGGTCTGCCTATGATAGAGCAGGTAATGGAAAGGAAAACGCTCCACATTTCGAAGGCTGTTTGAATAAATATTTTATATGCTTCTATTGAAATATAGTGGGTTTCGTGAAGACATATATGCTCAGGTTTATCCATTTTATCTTGAAAAAGAAATTTTCATTTTTACACAAAGTAAAACAGCAGATAGAAACAGAAACAACAGCAATCATTATAAATGTTTATAGACATAACTAAAGCCTTATCTAAAGTTCATCCTGTTTAAGGACATGTTTTATGTTGTACAATTCCTCTTAGAATATCAATCTAATAAGCACCAAGTGAGGCTGAAGACAATGCTGTTATAAAAAATGGAGAAAAATGATTAAAATATGATAATTATACTGACAGCTTATATGCTCAATCTAATCAACCAAGCTTCCAATTTGTCATAATGTACACTCACTCATACATTATTGCTTAATTATAGCAACACTTCTATTTGGAAAGGTTGTCAATCATGTGAATACCCATCATTTTTCTTTTTTTTTTT
The DNA here is from genome assembly GCF_024610735.1 of Ursus americanus. Taxonomy (NCBI): domain Eukaryota; kingdom Metazoa; phylum Chordata; class Mammalia; order Carnivora; family Ursidae; genus Ursus; species Ursus americanus. Next base: position 53,670,934 of record NC_142128.1, on the reverse strand, counting down.
CCCTTAAGAAGGGGCATATTTTAAGCAAGGATTTAAAGCCACTGTACTATTAATTTAACCCTTGGAGTACTTTTTATGCAAAAATCATAATTCCTATTCAATGTTTTTCTTTGGACACAGATTAATATAAATTTGTATTATGTGATGTTATTCTTTTAAGTCAGGCTTGATATACATATTCAAAAATAAAACGATATATTGGCAGAATTTGATGATTTTAGGGTTATTAAGGTATCTATGTGCTTGCACTGAAAGACAGAAGATGTAGGATTTTTTTTTAAGAAAAGGAAAATTTGACCTGAGCGTTTTCCAGTTTGCTTGTGATCCATATTGATCAAGAAGCGAAATATTTGAGGGTGAAATCTAGATAGTTCTTTAAAAAGGAAATGAATGGTTACGGCAACAGACTTTACCCAAAGCAAATAAAGGTTTCTCTCACCCTTCACTCCATCTTCTACAGGGCTCCATTATTCTCCTTCCAATCGGTAAAGATGATGAGCGCATTACTGGAACAATCACGTGACTACGCCTGCCAGGGTCACTTGAGAACTTAGCAACTTGACTGTATAACCAAGTCCACTCCGGCAAAATGAAGCAAAGTTGAAACACCTATTCATGATATTCAAAAGACTGAAACTTTGTCTCAATCAATTATTTTGAATATAGTATTGATTTTATGAGACATATATGTATTCCGATGCTACAGATAGATAAAGGTATCTAGATATATGTAGATATGACTTATACACATACAGTGTATTCTCAATTTTTTTAACCTGGTTTACTTAATAGACCATTTTGTCAAGATGGGCAGGTCAGATTATTAGCTAAGAATTTTTAAAATATTCTTGTTGAGTGTGGGCATCTTGGGTCTTTGAGTGTAATCGGATAATTGTTTCTATGCGTCCATTCAGCCACTAAGGTAGAAAAGTCCATGAGGCATACTTTTTATAGCTAGAAACAGGGCGGGAGAGAGAGAAGAGAAAGACTTTATTTCTCTTCATTTCTCTCAATATTCTCCTCTGTAAGCATAAAATGAAGAAGCAGATGTTCACATTTGCAAGCCACCATTATTCCTTAAGAGCTAGTTTTGTGATGATGAGATGTCCTGATAGATACAATTGCAAATGTGGAATCTGAGCCCATATGTCAGTGGGACCATGTTCCTATCACTTTCATGAATTACTAACTCTTAAGCAATGACGTCAAGTGTTTTATTCTTTTTAAGGCCTTAGATATAATACAAGCTGCACCCAAGGACTTAAGGACATTTAGCATACACCTCACTTTTTTCAAGGAATTTATTTAAAGATTCATTACAAGTGTGAAAATATAAAAACCTAAAAACACAGTTAAATGTGAGCAATAGCTTCCTATCACTGGGAACTTTAATACTGTTTGCAATCCTCGGCCAAGTTCTCGACCCTGGAATGTAACCGAGGCTTTGCACCGTAGGTCAGACTTCATAACTAGCTGGTTCCATTTCTTAATTTTTAACATTTTTTCACTATTTTCCTTCCTAAACTAGAAATTCTTTTTTTTTTTTTAAGATTTTGTTTATTAATTTGACAGAGAGAAACAGCCAGTGAGAGAGGGAACACAAGCAGGGGGAGTGGGAGAGGAAGAAGCAGGCTCCTACCGGAGGAGCCTGATGTGGGGCTTGATCCCAGAACGCCGGGATCACGCCCTGAGCCGAAGGCAGACGGCTAGCGACTGAGCCACCCAGGCGCCCCTAAACTAGAAATTCTTAACTAATAATTATAGATCGTTGGAAATTGAAACGAGTGACTGCATCAGATCGATGTGGATATTACCATTAACTTGAACTAAAAAATGATGGTGTAACTTCTTAATGTGAATTATTTTTGATGCTCTGTCAGAGACAAAGCGAACATGTGCATTGTATTCGAAAACTGGAAGGGATATATTTCACCTTGAGAGATACCAGCCAACAAGATCTGAAACCTCCTTTTGGTTGCATTCAGTTCTGGAAATAATGTTTTTACAGTTTGCTCCTGCACTGAGATGAGCATGTAAAATAAGCCCAAGAATCAGGTCATGATCTCAGGATCCTGGGATCGAGCCACTGCTGGTCAGGGAGTCTGCTTCTCCCTCTCCCTCTGCTCCTCCCCACTGCTCATGCTGTCTCTCTCTCAAATAAATAAATAAAATCTTTAAAAAAATTTTTTTTGAAGAATTTCTTAAAAAATTTTAAAAATAGTACAAAATAAGCCCAAGAAGGCAACACGTATCAACATTAACAGCTTACTTTGAAATGCATCTAAAGAAAAAGGCAAGTATGGTAAAATATTACTTGTAGAAACTAGGCGGTAAGCACAAGTATCTACCTACCTATTTTTTACTATATAATTCTTTAAACTTATCTGCATGTTTGAATACGTGCAGATTATGTTTGTAATAATATTTTGAAAAAATAAATTCAAGAATATATTATTGATTTCTTTCTCTCTTAAGTAACAAAAATAAATGTTGGGGGGGCGCCTGGGTGGCACAGTCGTTAAGCGTCTGCCTTCGGCTCAGGGCATGATCCCAGCGTTCTGGGATCGAGCCCCACATCAGGCTCTTCTGCTGGGAGCCTGCTTCTTCCTATCCCACTCCCCTGGCTGTCTCTATCTCTGTCAAATAAATAAATAAAATCTTTAAAAAAATAAAAATAAAAAAATAAATGTTGGGAAAAAGCTAAAATCTTGGTACTAGACCTGGTTTCCCTCTAAAAACTGTAACAGGGCAGCCCTCAAGTAATAAGTTCAGGCAATTCGAGACTCCAAACCTATCAGGGTAACAGACCATTTGAAATCACAGGACAAACTCTGATGCTACCAATGGTGTCACGAAGAAAACGTTTTCCCTGTTACCATATCACAAAGTGTCCGTAGGCACCTTTCCCTCCAGAGCCTACATACGTTTATATGGAAAAGCTGAGGTGTTTTCTTCCTTTCCACTTACTTGGTGACTGCACTCTAACTGTAGCCTCAGTTTGCACTTTTTGCTCATTTTCAATTAAGATCGGGGGTATATTGTTTATTTCTATCTGTTCTTTATAAATAAAATGGCAGGTGGATTGGCGTGAAATTACCACCCCTCAGATTCCCAGCATTACCTTTCCGTGTTTACCGCAGTTTTGAAAAAGTGGCCACCAATTCATTCACAGCTTTCCCCTCCGGAGCTGAGGTCTAATTCCCCTCTCCTTGAATCTGGGCTGACCTTAGAACTTGCTCGTAACCAATGCAAAGTGTGGGCGTGAAACCATACCATTTTGAAGGCTACCTCAGAAAGGCCATGCAGTGTGTCCTGGTTCTCTTGGGACACTGGCTCTGGGAGAATCCAGTTGTCTTGCCTCACTACCTCGGGATTGTCACGCTCTGGATGCCACGTGGGGTACTCTGCTTGATAGTCTCCCAGCTGTGCCCACTCTCCCAGCCACCTCACCAAGGGGCCAGGTATGGGAGCGGAGCTGGGTGGACCTTCCAGGTGAGCCCATCTCCCAGCTCAGTTTCACCTCATGATCTTTGTCAATAAGAGAAGGACCAGAAGAATTGCCCAGCTGAAACCTGCCTGAGATCCTCACCCATGCCACATAATTGAATGGCTGTTGTTTGAAGCCTCCAAGTTCTGGGGTAGGTTGTCATGCAGCAATAGTAAATAAACACTAGAGAGATGTTGGGGGCGGTTCTGAGGCCAACTCACCTTTTTCTAGGAAGCGTGATGGCTCACAAAATAACCAACGAAAGGCAAAAATCTCCAACACGAGCTTTCACTAATAATCAGAGGAAATAAATCATCTATTTCCAGCCATCCTGTATATCATATGTGCCAAGAACTGACGTGCTATGCTTGTGAGGAGTTTTCTTCAAACATAAACTGAAATTTCTAACAGCATTAACGAATCTAGCAAAGTGTGGCATTGATAGTCAGTGATCATTAACAGTTTAAGTTGATAAAGGAATTTTTACCAAAGAAGTCATTCCGTTTTTTCTTTGAATGTATTTATCACTAATACGGGTGGTTGGCTTTCCAGAATTATTTGGAAAAGTTCAATTATCTACCAGAGAGACCACTGGACTTGTTTTTGGGGGGGGGGGATGCGCGGAGAATTGTTATAACTTTTCATTTCTTTCATACAGCAACACAGCGGAAGCCATGTTTGTTTACTACGAAAGAAGACAGGAAAAGGAGCCTTGGTCCTCGGCGTGTGTGCAACAGCGACCAAAAAATACACGGATCTTTTCATAGTCAAGAAGAGTATTACAGAGAATGTAGGTTAGCTGTAAGGAAGAACCAGCTGACATGGAGACTATACCAACATAATTCATTAGAATCCGTAATAAATTTAGATCAAATTTCAGCCGATTGGATTAAGAAGAAAAAAATCCAACCAGGCCATTTACGGGGTGGTATTAGATCTAGAAAGCCTATTAATGATTTCCTGAATTCTTTATTGACCTGATTAAATTTACCACACAGTTTGATATCAACATGGGTGTCATTAGGTGCTAAAGAGAATCTATAATCTCATTCCATGGAGATGTTGAAAAATCTAACACCTGCTTTCTGGTCTCAAAGAAAGAGGCTAACTCTTTCAAAAGAGAAAAGAATAAAGAAGTTTATACATTCGAATTTTTTCTGGATCTTCTAATAGATAACTAAATACATATGTAAAAACTGTAACTATGTGTGTATATGTATTTTTTTCCAGGTTAACAGAACCAGATGTATTAAGCTCTTTTTCTCCTTAACTGGTATAATGATTAAAAAATTCAACACACATTTATTGTAAGCCTACTGTGTGCCTGGTATTGTAAATAAGACTTCTATGTTCTCTATCTTATACAACATTGTTATGAAATATTCATTTTCATTTTCCTTGTAAAAGATAAAATCTAGTCCCTCTGTAGCCTGAGGGAAACCACTTAACCTTTATTCTTCAATTTTATTTAAAATTAAGATGACAATATTTATCTCCCAAGGTACCGTGAATACTAATTAATGTTGGCAAAAGATCTTGATTAAAAAATATGGAAGTCCTAAACTTAATATTATTATATTTTTGTCTTCACAGTGCTCTCAATATTATTTTTCTTTTTTATTCCCTTTTCTACCAGTCAGTTAACATTTAACTTGAAACAATTTGAATTGGTTTTACCTGCCAATTGTTATCAACTTCACTAGGCTAGAGATGATATTTATGCTCATGTTTATTCATCCATCCCAAAATATATGTGCTTGTTTACAAAAAATAGTCATATTTAAGTGAAAATATTATGATGAAATTCTTATAATATTTAGGACATCCCCATATCACTGCATATGTTTTGGAAAAGTCAGAATGGTGTTCTTTTTTGTTTTTGTTTTATTTTTTGTTTTTAAAGATTTTATTTATTTATTGGACAGAGAGAGAGAGGGCACAAGTAGGCAGAGCGATAGGCAGAGGGAGAGCAAGAAGCAGACTCCAAGCTGAGCTGGGAGCCGAATGTGGGGCTCAATCCCAGGACCCTGGGATCATGAACTGAGCCGAAGGCAGACACTTAACTGAGCTAGCCAGGTGTCCCTCAGAATAGTAGTCTTATTTTTCTGAGATATACTTCATAATAATTAAGCATCAATTTTATATTCTTAATCTAAGAGCAAAGCTCTTTAAAAACTATAATTGAATTATGTTCTTATTAAAATTTTCTGAAACTAATATTAAAGTTTTCAAATGTAGGATATTTTATAAGGAATTCATTTGAGTCATGCTACCATTTGGGTCCTAATACCTGAAGCAATGAAAGGACCTCAGGAATCCTGAAATTAAAAGAATGCATTTGTAGGTAAACAGAATGGGCATACCCGTGAACTTTTCATGTGCTTTTATTTAGGCACTGTTACATGCTATATTTTAAAAGAGAAAGAGGGGCACCTGGGTGGCTCAGTCAGTTAAGCGTCTGCCTTTGGCTCAGGTCATGAACTCAGGGTCCTGGGATCGAGCCCCACATAGGGCTCCCGGCTCACTGGGGAACCTGCTCATCACTCTCCCTCTGCCCCTCCCCCTGGCTTGTGGTAGCTCACACACACTCTCTTTCTCACATAAATAAATAAAATCTTTAAAAAAAGAAAAGAAAAAGAGGCGCACCTGGGTGTCTCAGTTCGTTGGAGTCTGACTCTTGATTTTGGCTCATGTCATGATCTCAGGGTCGTGAGATGGAGCCCCTATCAGCTCACACAAGGTGTGGGGCCTGATTAAGATTCTCTCTCTCTCCCTCTTCCTCTGCCCCTGCCCCCCACCTGTGCACGTGCACTCTTTCTCTCTCTCAAAAAAAAAAGAAAAAGAAAAAGAAAAAACTCTCTTTTAATTTCAACGTCAATGTCAATGTCAGTCTCTTCCCTTCCCTTTGTTTTCTATTTCCAGCCTAAAGATCTATGAACTGTGGGGCGTTTCTGAAAAAGCAGTACCTTTTTTTAATATAAAGCAACACATATGCCTTGATTTCTTCCATATTCTGAGATTTAAATAATTAATTTGGAAAATTTTTGTAATCAAGAAATGATTCATGAAGTGCCTGACTTATCATACTCAAAGCAATTCTATCACTACTGTTAATATCATACAATATTGTATAAATCCTTATAAATTGTCCAAGATACAATATCAAACTAACACAGCCAACAAAAATCTGTGAGGAGCTTGCAATCTATATTTAAGCTATATAGAATACATAGAAAATACAATACTATCAGGACAAAAATGCATTGATGTGGGGCGCCTGGGTGGCACAGCGGTTAAGCGTCTGCCTTCGGCTCAGTGCGTGATCCCGGCGTTCTGGGATCGAGCCCCACATCAGGCTCCTCCGCTATGAGCCTGCTTCTTCCTCTCCCAATCCCACTGCTTGGGTTCCCTCTCTCGCTGGCTGTCTCTATCTCTGTCGAATAAATAAATAAAATCTTTTAAAAAAAATACGTTGATGTATTATAGCATAAGATCAAAATTAGGACAAAAGAGGGATGTTTCTATGACCTTGGAAAATTGATTAAGCCATCTTAAATCAAGGCAGTGATATTATATCAGAAACAGGAAATGAGGCAACAGAAGTAAAATTATTTTAAACTTCTACACAAGCGGCAGATGTTATTGTAATTATATAAATCAACATGAACACAGGGAAAAACACATATGTTTAAACTACACCATGTTTCAAAAGGATGGGATATGGAGAAATAATAGAACTCTCTATTCCAGATGGAAAAGTTTTCCTAGAGTGACGTTGCAATGCTTGAGACCCAGCAATATTGCGCACTTAATATCCGTGCTTAACGTGCAGGCGTAGGAATATCTCATGCTTTCAGGGCAACATCTCCAGAATGGGAATAGAAGGACCTACCACAGAGGAAGCTCTGGGGACCTTGCGACGGCAGGAGGCCACATTTAGGAGTGAGAGTGGTAATTTGTAACCCAAGGGTTTGCTGCCTTATTCCTCCAATGTCGGGAGCCACCCTTGTCGCTGACTTTAGAACAAACATTTCTGCACAATGGTATTTAGTCAATTAAGAAATGTGGAATCTGAAATAGTCAAACTCATAGAAGCAGAGAGTAAAATGGTGACTGCCAGGGGTGTAGGGGAGGGGGAAATAGGAGGTGATGATCAGAGGGTACAAAGTTTCAGTTACGTGAGATAAGTAAGTTCCAGAGATCTACTATACAGCATAGTACATATGGCTAACAACATTGTATTGTATATTTAAAATTTGCTACAAGGGTAGATCTAGTGTTCTTACCCCACACACGCACACAACTGATAATAATAACAGAGAGGGTAGGAGGAAACTTTGGGAAGTGATGGATATGTTTATAGCCTTGACAGTGGTGATGGTTTAGGGGAAAATTACACTATCAAGTTGTATACATATGGGTCAATCATACCTCCATATAGTGATTTTTTTTAAAAAGAAATGTATCTTGTATAGGATTGTCGGAATGGTGGATGGTGGAATGGAATGATGATCACTTAATATAATATTATCATATCTGAATGGTGAGATATTTTTAGCAACAACTATTTTTATCTCTGTAATGGGATTTCTTATAATAGGCATGTATATTTTATGAAAAATCCTAATTTTGCAAAACAATTTGGGAAACCAAACCCTTAGTAGAAGAAAACTTCACTAGTAATAAAATGAGTGAAAACTTTCAAAATGGGCTGTCATTCCTCACTTCCATAATTTAAAAATTGTAAAATCCGGTAATATTAGTAAATATTAAGGGGGTTCAATTAGACAGGGATCTTCATACACTGCCAGGAAGAGTGAACTTTTTTTGAGAGAAAGAGAGTGAAAGAGAGAGAGTGCAGGGGGGCAGGGGGACGGGGCAGAGGGAGAGAGAGAGAAGCCCAAGCAGGTTCCACACTCAACACAGAGACTGCCATGGGGCCCCATTTCATGACCCCCCAGATCACGACCCCAGCCAAAATCAAGAGTCAGCCTCTTAACTGATTGAGGCACCCAGGCGCCCCAGGAAAAGTGTATTTTGATGTGACTGATTTGGAAAGCAAATAGGCAATATGAATTTCTGTAAGGGCACAGCCCTAAACCCAGTCATATGGTTTCTGGAACCCTATCCTAAAGAAAAACTATCAGAGATATTTTATAATGACAGCAAAATTTTGGAAACGGCCTAAAATTCAGCAACAAGAAGATGACTAATGAATAATCGTAAGTCCACTAAAAATCATATTTGGAAATTAATAACCTAAGAAAATGCTTATTACTCAATGTGAAATTTAAAGAAAAGCAGAACTCAAATCAGTATACACAATAAGGTTTCAATTTTATAAATCCTATATTGAGTGTGTGTGTGTGTGTGTGTGTGTGTGTCTGTATCTGTGTGTGCATAGGGAAAAAAATCATTGGAGTAAACCTACCAGTGATCATTTTTTTTCTATTTTGTAGGATTGTGCATAATCATTGTTTCCATCTTCATACCTTTCTGTATTTTCAAGGCTTTCTACAACTAGAATGGGTTAAAAATCTCTCTCTTAAAAATTAAGATTTTTTTCCTCATTTAGGAAGTAACACCTTTTGTCAATATTTATCCTAAGAACCAATACTGAATTTGTGGGAAAAGTTAGGTACTAAGAAATTTATCATAGAATTAGAATCTTAAAAATTGAAAAAAAAACAAACAACTGTGATACCCATTAACAGGAAGGTTTAACTGGTAAATCTTAAACTCGTAAACAAGTTATGTGCAACATCTCTAAGGAGAAGGTACCGCATACGTTTACATCAATGACCAGGATGATTAGGTAAGAACAAGGAGAATGATCAAATGGGGGGAAAAATCATCAAATGGAATGCAAAGTTAATTTGCCTTAAAAATCTCAATCATTTAGGGGAGCCTGGATGGCTCAGGTGATTAAGCGTCTGCTTTCAGCTCAGGTCCTGATCCCAGAGCCTTGGGATCCAGTCCCACATCAGGCTCCCTGCTCAGTAAGGAGCGTGCTTCTCCCTCCCCCCCCCCCCCAACTTGTGTTCTCACTCGATCTGCTCTCTCTCTCAGATTAAAAAAAAAATCTAAAAAATAAAGAACTCAATCATTTATAACAACACCTCATATATGTTAACATGATGAGATAAAGGGTCGATATTTTGTGAGATAATTTTATTCTATGGCTAGGTTCTCATTTAAGTTATCAAATGATTAGCCTTCACAATAAAGGTATATGTATGTAATAACCATCTTTCTCTGCTGCAGAATTCAGGCTCTTTTGAAAAGCAAAGCCACCATCTTATTGAAAGGAGATTTTGTCTGACACATTTTTATTTCTTCACTTAAGATAATGAAATTGTTTTGAAATTGTTCTATTGGTTGGGGTGGCAGGGAAAGAAAAAATAAATAAAAGACAGCAACACATGCTATGGGAATTTTCCCAAATGAAGTAAACAACAAGTCCACGGGATGGGTGAGTTTCTCTACTAGGTCTTTGGATCATGTCCTTTCTTTGTCAGTATCATATACATTCTCCATTTCACATCACCTATTGCCAAAAAAAAAAAAAAAAGGTGGAGGGGAGGAAATAAGAGACCACAAGAGTGACAAATTGAAGATGAAATATACATTATATATGATCTCATTGGGTGAAATATATATAAATAGTTGGAAACTTCATTTTAATTACTACCTTGTGAATACAGAAGTATTTGACTCAACACTAATGATCTTGATACTGGCACTGAACCATAACTAATGTCAAAAATTTGCAAAATTTCAAAGAAGAATATCGCCTATAACATCAATGTGTCCTAACACCAAGGTCATTCTCTAATGATGAGGATTTTATCCACTTACATAATTTATGTGTAAATGAAGAATATGGATTCTTTATGTTTCTGAGGAAAAAAAAAACACTTGTACCAATTCCAAGTTTCTGATCCCAGGCAGTGCTCCCATGAATATAATTCCAAATGATATCACATTTCCAAAAACATCTCTTGAGAGTGACCTGGGAGCGGCACTACTTTCTTTAAGAATTACCAATTACTGTCTTTTGCTCTTCCTCCTGAGCTGGATAAAAATTATCCCTCTCCAATTTATCAGCAGATTCATTAGAGTTCTGTGGCCGAGAATAAACGAAGCTTTTCCTTAAATTACCAGCTCTTGGAAGACTGGCCTTTTCTACCGGTTAGAAAATGGAACCCCCATCACCTTGGCCTTCCTTCATCAGTTCGAAGACTTCATCTGAGGAAGCCGTCCACCCACTGTCCTCTTTACCTTGGCTGACGGGGTCAGATTCCTGTTTCTGGTCCAGGGAAAATTCTCGTCCTTCCAACCCTCCTCAGGAGGCACAAATGGGATCACGGGAGAGTGTAAAATGGAGTCGCCCAGATTGGTGCCACAGAGCTTCAGAAGCCTGTTGAGTGAGGGTTGCCTTAAACTTTACAGCAGACTTCCAGACTCATGAATTGAGTGAGCAAGCCTACTCACCTGCTTCTATTCCATCCGCTGTTTTCTAGGGCTCCCCTACTCACCTGCTTCTATTCCATCCGGTGTTTTCTAGGGCTCCCCTACTCACCTGCTTCTATTCCATCCGGTGTTTTCTAGGGCTCCCCTGCAAAGCTGTGGGAGCCCTAACAGCTAATTGACAGTAACAGCAGGTGCAAGGCTGCACAGCCCCCTTGTTAAATTACCCAGGGAAAGGAAACCTAAGTTCCGTGTGCTGAGGTGCCTATTCTAGGGTAGGTACAAATGAAGCTCAGAGAGGTTGAACAACTAACCCCAGGTCACAGAGTTTCCAAACAGCAGAGACAGGATTAAAACCTTAGTCGGTTTGTTACCAGGGTCCTTGATTTTTTAACCAGGTACCTTAAGGAGGAATGCTATTCCAGCATGTGAAATTGTGTGTTCTCACTGGGAGGTCAGAGAATAAAGAAATCACTGAACCCCTGAATTCAAAAGCTCAAACAGGGTCATTATTGTGAAGAACGAAGAAAGTTCTACCCTGCAATGAATAGTTCTGTGCATTGTGGTTTTCTAATGGGAGGCACACAGGCAGAGAGGAGGTGAAATACAGGGCGTGGGGGTGGGGGGGTGAGGCTGTTTGGAAATAAAGATCAGAGTCCAAAGGAAGCAGAAGATAACTAATACAGTAACACGGCGGAGGAAGAGCCGCTTAGAATGTATTCTAAACAGATAAATGCGGACTCGCTCAGAACGGTGCTTTGAGCCCCTGTGTAAAGCAGCTGGTTTCAGGCTGCAGGGAGTAATGGCCAAGTTTTCACCTTCACATTTACACCCAGCTCTTCCCCCAGAAGATCATTCTTTGAGCTGAAAGAAATAGGAGTCAGGAGCTGTGCAGTGGTGCATGCCTGCTCAGCTTATTAAAACATGGGAAGAAGGCAATATTTCACCCCCCAGAAATAAAAAAAGATAGACAAGTGAGAGCAGCTAATCCATCGGAAGAAATTAGCAGGCAGAGTATGTAGCTGTTTGAAATGATGAACGAGGCTGAAATAGCTACACAGGCTAACATCCAGTGGGATAATTACTCCGAGCTCTCAGGCTAAAATCTGTCTTGGAGGAACTGGGAGGCTTTGATGACTCAATTTCAATGGGCATGCTTATGAAATACATAGTAAAACCTATTAAAATTGAAATTGTTCTTGGTAGGTATTCTGTGACTGGGCTGCTGACCCTGTCAGGCGGCTTTTAATAAGGTACACACTATTTTTATTCTCAAAAGTGGCATGTACTTTAGCTGCCCACATACTCAGTTTTAACCCTGTAGTTACCTGCTCTCTGCTTTTTTCCCGCCCGTGTGTGTAGAGCATACTCGTATTCTTACAGAAAATAGTGACTTTCCCAATGGATGCAGACGTTGTTGGCTTCTGCCATAACAAAAGCTGCTCCTTTATGATTCTGTCAACCAGTTTTCTAGCTTCGGGGACAAGGATTTGTTCACAGGACTGATCATACTTCATTTTCATGGAGCAAATGTCTCCGTAATATATATCTGCTGATTTCAAACAACTTTGTTTTCCCATTAGTGTTTATTATAGGATGCCGTGACCATTGTTGGGCTATTTATGAGAAATATACCCAAATATAACCCAAAACAGTCCCCCCATTTTAAAATAAGTTGAAATGAGTAGATTCCACAACCTACATGCTTAATTGTTTTAAGAAAATCGTCCAAGATAAGAAAGAAGCTAGAAACTAGAGGATCGTTAGGGCCATGGGACTGGAAGAGTGGTCCCCAGAGCAGGAACATAGGCATCTGGATGCTTGATAGAAATGCAGAGTCTCAGGCTTCACCCCGGATCAACCACATTAGAATCTGCATTTTAGCAAGATTCCCCAGGTCATTTGCATATACATTGAAGTTTGAGAGGCGCTATTCTCCTGCACAATTGGTTTTATTTTTATTTTTATTTTTTTTAAAGATTTTATTTATTTATGTGACAGAGAGACAGCCAACGAGAGAGGGAACACAGCAGGGGGAGTGGGAGAGGAAGAAGCAGGCTCATAGCAGAGGAGCCCGATGGGGGACTCGATCCCGGTACGCCGGGATCACGCCCTGAGCCGAAGGCAGACGCTTTAACGACTGCGCTACCCAGGCGCCCCCACAATTGGTTTTAGATTTTTATCACCATTCATCAGTGAAGCCACACCTTTCTCAAATAAAACCTCTTTGGAGGGGAAACAACTACAAAGAAATCAGAGGAAATCCACTCTCACTCCCTTTATTTATGAAGCCTTCCTCCTTTCGAAAATACGAAAAGACAGTCAAAACCATGGTGTGATGTGAGGAAATCAAAGACACAGACAGATGCTGGAGGAAACATGCAATTTAGGGGATGGGAGAGAAGGCTTACAAATTTCCAATTAGTATCTTCAGAGAGATGTGAGGCAATATCGTAATTCATAAAGGAACAGCGTCTTTAAGAAAGGACAAGTGAAAGAAAATGAATGAGCTCTTGTGAATGAAAAATCGGATTCCTGAAATCAAAATACAATTAAAAATGGAAGTTAAGGCTAAAAAAATTTCCAGGATGTGAGCATAAAGACAAGGGATGGAAACATTCACCCATTCACTCCTTCACTGAAAAAGTATTTATTCTGTGACTGGTCTGAGTCAGGCAAGGGCTGGAGGTGTTGCAGGGAGCACAAACATCTGTGTGTTCTCGGAGCTGATGGGGTGAAAATGAAGGGACGGAGATAAAAGTTAAGAGCCATGGAGCTATGGAGAAGCAACAAAGGAAGTCTGATACTCATTCAAAATGAATATCAAGAAAGAAAACAGAAAAAAGAACAGATAGAAAAAGGTACACAACAAACAAAAATGAATAAATATAATTCTCCAGGAGCTAAAGAAAAGCATGATTTTCACATTGAAAGAGCTCATTAAATGCCGAACAGGAGATACACAGATTTTTCAACATACCCATCTATACTTATATATTTATGTATCTATGTATCTATAGCTATATAGTTACATGCCCATGTGAAATGTCCTAATACCAAAAAATGGATTATCTACAAAGAAACAAGAATTAAGTTAGCAAAGGAGTTTTTATTAACAATATTGTATTTAGATAGAAAATACTTTTTAAAAAAGACCTCAAAGTCTAAGGGAAAATGATTTTGAATCTAGAGTTCTATTCCCAGCCAACGTTAATCAAGGGTAAGGGCAACATGGAAGGCCTAAATAACAGATTTCTCAGCACACTTCTGTAAAATAAACTTTCGCGATATGAAAGTCAGGGCATAGCTGAGAGATGCTGGGAGGTGGGGAGGGGACCGTGAGGTGAAGGACAGTGCAGGAGCAGGGTTTCTTCACCTTCTGTTGTGCAAATTCAAAAAGATATTGCCTGGGGCGCCTGGGTGGCACAGCGGTTAAGTGTCTGCCTTCGGCTCAGGGTGTGATCCCGGCGTTATGGGATCGAGCCCCACATCGGGCTCCTCCGCTGTGAGCCTGCTTCTTCCTCTACCACTCCCCCTGCTTGTGTTCCCTCTCTCACTGGCTGTCTCTGTCAAATAAATAAATAAAATCTTTAAAAAAACAAAACAAAACAAAACAAAAAGATATTGCCTAAGTGAGATAAGTCAGTCAGGGAAAGACAAATACCACAGGATCTCATCCGTATGTGGCATTTAAGAAACAAAACAAATGAACAGAGCAAAAAAGAGACAAACTAAAAAAGCAGACTCAGAACTATATAGAAACAAACCGGTGGTGGCTGGAGGGGAAGGGGGGGCGGGGGGAAATAGATAAAGGGGATTAAGAATCTACTTTTCTTGATGAGCATGGAATTGTTGAATCATTATATCATACACCTGAAGCTAATATAACACTGTATGTTAATTATACGTGAATAATTTAAAAAAAAAAAAAAAGGAGCGCCTGGGTGGCTCAGTCTGTTAAGCACCTGACTCTTGATTTCGGCTCAGATCCTGATCTCAGGCTGTGGGATTGAGCCTCACGTAGGGCTCCCTGCTTAGTGAGGAATCTGCCTGAGATTCTTTGTCTCCCTCTCTCTCTGCCCTTTCCCTCCCTCTCTCTCCCTCTAAAAAAAATAACAATAATAATAAAAATTTTAAAAAATACTGCCTGAAGTCAGCAGAATAAAAAGTAGAAGTTTAAGTAGATTATTTTTTAAGTGGTAAGATAACACTGTATGTCAATTATACTGTGATAATAAAAAACAAAAAATAAAGTGGTAAGCATAACTCATAGAAATGTCAAAAAGAATAAGTGTCTGAAATCGGAGGAAGGGAGGAAGGATGAAAGTTATCAGAGAATTAAATTCCTTATCTGACATAAGGGGGCATCTGAAGACACCGTTAACCAGTTGTTAAAAATCAAGGCATGAAGAGCTAACACAGAAACACGTAAAAATGGCTGCCTTTGGAGAATCAAGGAGTGGGTAAGGTATGGGAATAATTTATATCTGAAGGATTATTACGGAGTTCACAACCAAAGACGTGAGCAGAGTCTCAGAGATGGAGGATGGAGCTGTCCTTCCTCCTCACTCCTCCTTCTCGGCCCCTCCTTCCTTCTAGAGTCTGCCGCACTCCAACCCCCACCCCCCACCCCCAGCAGCGACATTCCAGGGCCAGCCTCACCAAGTTCTTGCTCTTCCGTCTCTCACCTAGCTTGGGATTTATATTCTGAACCATAATCTTATCGAAGACACTGACTTCGTCCTACCCGTGCATCAGGACACAGGATCTTTTTACTCTACTTAAAAGTAAAGACAAAATCATTAGATTTAGAAGCTTGAATTGTCACTTACAAAGGAAGTTGGCTATGGCTACCTGGGAAACATCCATACTTTGGGGTAGAGAGACATGGGCTCGCATCAGGTCACGAGCAACGACGCTAAGGTAATCTATTCCAACTCAAACAGAGTCATACAGAACCCCTCCCCTAAAGTGCAGCTCTGGCCAAGATGTGACAGTTCTTGGTCGTTTGGGTTTGCACCGATCCTTTTGAGGGACTAAAGAAAGTTAGGGACTCTCCGCCTGGAAAATCCACGTAGACAACATTGCATACAACTTCATGGACTCCTAGAGCTCTTCTATGAACCCCAGGTTAAGAAGCCCCTGATTAGAGAATTACAGAGAGAACTAAACTACTGTTAGAGATGCTAGTTGTGGCCTAATAAAAACTGCCCCCAGCATCTTGCAGCAGAGCAACCCTCATGTTCTATGCCGTTAAAAAGCCCAAGAGGTAAAACACTGAAAAAGACGACTCATAGTCTCAGCTTAAACAACACTGCACAAAGAGAACAAGAATTCCCTACGCCTTCAGTGAAATTCCTGATACGAGAAAGCAAATGTCCAAACACAGGTCACCAAGAGCTGTTTTTTGGTTTGGTTTTGTTTTTCTTCCAGCAGGTCCAGAATCCTGCAAGTCTTAAATGGTCTGACTGTAATCTCTGCACTCCACTCCACCCCGCAGAGACCTCCAAAGCAGCAAGTCCTTCCTGGTCTCTCTTCCTGTTGAACCCAACCTGGACTCAGATGCTAATCACGGGAACTTCTCTTTCTTTCCTACTTGCATCTCCTGCATCTACTACCAACCCCATTACTGGATCCAGGTACCTGCATAATGTTAGAGAAAAGTCAAGCCATCATGAAACTCTTGAAAGGGCATCATTTCAGATCTCTGCTGACTTTCAGTACCACCTTTATCCAATCGTTCTGTTGCCCTTGGTCAACCAACTCTCACACGGCCCTTAACATATTGCCAAACTTTCATCGTTATCCTCAAAAGCTCTTTTCAACCTCTGCCTCCTCCCAGTCTTCAAGACATCCTTAAGCCTCCTGTTTCATACATAGAAATAAGGCATTATCTCTCACCTGCTCCTGCCGGTTTAATGGTTTCTTTCCATTCATGCTCATTCCTGATTTCCTTTTTTTTTTTTTTTAAGATTTTATTTATTTATTTGAGAGAGAGAGAGAGCACAGACGGAAAAGGAAACCCCCTGCTGAGCAGAGAGCCCGACACGGGGCTCAACCCCAGGACCCTGAGATCATGACCGTAGCCTAAGGCAGATGCCCAACCAACCAAGCCACCCAGGCACCTAACTTCCTTTCTTGCAGTCTTAGAGAAAAGGCGATCTGCATGGACTCAAGCCTGGTCTGTGTCTTTAGTTCCTCTTCCTGCCAACCACATGGCTTTGCTCCTTGATCATCTATCTCCTCTCTTGCTCTCTGTTGACTCCTCAATGCCTCGTCTCCTCCGCTCCGTGCTAGCTCATTGTCCCCAACTTGTAAGCAGAGTCAAGCCTCTCCCAGATAAAAAAGAAAGAACTGGCCTTCACCTCAAAGCTCTCTGAGAGCTTCTGGCCAGTTATCCTTCTGTATCGACATCTTCCGAAAGTGTAGTTTTATTTAATTTCATATTCTCATATCAGACTTCTGTTCCCTGGCTGTACTTGCTGAAACACCAGCCCCCTTCTGATCACCAAATCCAAACTGACACTTTAACATTTTTCTCTATGGCATTTGGTATCTACTTCCATCATTTTAGCATCCAAACTCTCCATTCTGCCGGCTGTCCCCCATCTCTGGCCATTTCTTACTCTTACTCATGAGCTCCTCTGCTTTCTCCTGCCTTTAAATGTTGACATTCCTACATTTAGCCCAAGGCTTCACTGACTGGTTAGAGATGTTTTTCATGAGAGATTAGATTGACCCACTTAGGGTTTCAGCAACTATTTGTCTGCAGATGACTAACAGATTCATACCTTTAGATCATACCTCCCTTGAGGGTCAGGCTCGTCTAGTCAAACCCTCTGTTGGTTATCTCAGTCTAGATTTTACTCAAGCAACTAAAACTCAGTATGTCCACTGTGGACCCATCCTTCCCCCAACCTGCTCCTTTTCCTGTATTCTAGTCTTTGTGGTGACACCATCCACAAAGACCCCAAAGTTAGAGCTCACCCTTGATTCCTCCCCCCCAACAATTGATTATAAAGGCCCAGTGATAGAAACTTCCTCAATATTTCTGGGCTCTAATTCTTATTTGCTCCGCCTACCATCTCAGGCCATTATTTTGTCTCATGAGGATTATTACACAACCTCCTACTTCTAGTATTGACCTCTCAAATTCAACTACTATACAAGATAGCGGAGGTCTACGTTCATTTATTCATTTCACAAATATTCATTGACCACAAATTACGTATTTACAGTGCAGAGGGAAAAGCTATTATTTTAATGACTAGATAAGGATTGTAGTAATATAAAATTAGATGCTATGTGGCAGGGGTTAGTCACCTGTTTTTGTATGGTCCATGAGCTAGGAATGAGTTTTACATTATTTAGTGGTTGGGAAAAAAACAAAAAATGAAAGAAGAAGAATATTTCATGACACATGAAAACTGCCTGAAATTCAAACTTCATATGCCAAAATAAAGTTTTATTGGAACACAGCCCTGGTCATTAATTTATGTTTTTTCTATGGCTGCTTTTATGCTACAAAAGCAGAGTTGAGTAGTTATGATAGAGAGTGGGCAGACCATATAACAATTCGGATATCTGAAAATATTTACTATCTGGCCCTTCACAGAAAAAGATCACTGACACCTGTAATATGGTATTTTAAAAAATTAATCATACATTACCAAAAAAATTTACAGGGAAAATGGGTTAGAGGTGCTTATATTTTATAGACTCTAAAAAGCTTATGTAATATTACACATCTTCAAATAACATTAATTTAATAGAATTAAATATAAAAATTATCCCTCTGGTTAGTTTAATAAATAGTTGTTGAGTACCTATGTATCAAGTATGTTTTTAGGCACTGAACGTACAAAGATAATAAAAACAGTCCATGGAGTTAAAAAAAAATAGATATTTCCATTGCTTCTAGGCCTTTTGGCTAAGATCGAGTGTGAAAAAAATAGATATTTCCATAAAATTAATCAAAACTGTGAAAAAGTTTACAAAGGGTTATAGGTCATTCAAGACAGAGGAGGGGCCGTCGGCCAAGCAGGATTGTTCAAGGAAAGTCTTTCTGGTAGGAAGCACCACTCAGCTAGAACTAGAAACGGTGTGTTCTTACCCAACCCAGTTCCCTGATAAAAGTAATCCATCTGTTATATTCATTCATTCTTATAAGAATAAGCATTATTCATGTGTTTAATTTAAGCTTTAATTAATTATTTTTAAAATTGTTATTATTGAAGTGTAATGACACACCACATGTATTTTTTAAAGTAACAATATTTTAAATTCTCCATTACTGTTTTGAAACCAGTTGTATCTGGAAGCTCTCATTAGCACACGACTGCTTGCACACCAGTATCTTCCCCAGTTAAATGGCCATTGCCATTTGCGCCTGCAATCATAATGAACGTGGAAAAGAGCATAAATCTGATGGATGGCACACAACGCAAATATTTTATACTTGTTAGCTGTGTATGTGTGTCAGATAATTGTACACTTACTACACTCGGATCTCAATTAATTCATTCAGGATGATTGGATATTAGTGAAAATAAAAAAAAGGCAAACACCGTAATAATGTTACCTGAAAGGGTACTTCATTGCCTGTGGAACGTAGGAGACATTTCTCTCATTAGCATCTTCTGCTAAATTAGGGTTTTAGGCTGTCAGAGTATTTGTGGCTTAGTCAAAGCTCATAAAATAGACAGTAGCCAATAATGGAGGGGAATGATTTACTGGCAAAGACCCAAGTCTCTAAATCCCCTTTCTTTTTTTTTTTTTTTTTTACATTCATGTAGTCAGAAATTACTTACGCTCATCTTTTCACATTTCCTTCGGAAAAAAGAATAGATATATATTTTTTAACGTCACTGACTTTTTTAAAAGAATAGATATACATTTAAAGACCTTTCACTTTCTATACCGGCCACTAAAATTTCATTTGTACCATTCCAAGGACCAACTGGAGATACATATGTAACATGATTTCTCAAAAAAATCATTTTTCATGTGTTCCTCCTGTTACATCTGCCAACTCTAACATCTAGATAAGGAAATAATTTAAGATGGGCTGCATTATTGACTTGGGTGTGTGTTAGCAAACAAGGTCAGAAACAGGAGTTAGTTTTAATAAATCATCCAGGATATTGTGCTATTACCCACCTATCGTCACGGGCAATCGCTGCACACACGTCTGAGAATACTGGGTATTTCTTGAGGTTTCACTGACTCAGCTCGTCAGCCTCTCACAGAGCAGCTCTGCCTACGTAATACAGCCATGCTGGACAAATGGCCAGAGTGACTGGCCGAGAAACCAATACAATTTGAGTTTGGAATAGATATAAAGGTTGACAAGGAAGTGACCAAGAATGATAATTTTTTTTAAAAAAGATCTTATTTATTTATTTGACAGAGAGAGAGACACACAGCGAGAGAGGGAACACAAGCAGGGGAACTGGGAGAGGGAGAAGCAGGTTTCCCACTGAGCAAGGAGCCCGATGCAGGGCTTGATCCCAGGATCCTGGGATCATGACCTGAGCCGAAGGCAGACACTTAACCGACTGAGCCACCCAGGCACCCCTGATAATTTGTTTTCTGACTTCTTTTACTATAGTTTCAGAGGATTTGTCTAAAGCCAAACTATTTAACAGGTCTTAGGATTGCATAGCTCTTTTTCTTGGGACTTTCTATATTTTTACAAACTAGTTTATTTAAATTTCATCACAAAATGATAGTCTTATTTTAAATACAAGGTAGGATACAATGAGGTGTAAAACATCATATTCTCATTCAAAAATACATTTTTAGGGGCACGTGGGTGGCTCAGTTCGTTAAGCATCTGCTTTCGGCTGGGGTCTTGATCCCGGAGTCTAGGGATTGAGCCCGTCAGACTCCCTGCTTAGTGGAGAGTCTGCCCCTCCCCCACCATGCTTTCAGTCTCTCTCAAATAAATAAATAAACAAACCTTTTTAAAAAATACTTAGGGGCGCCTGGGTGGTGCAGCGGTTAAACGTCTGCCTTTGGCTCAGGGCGTGATCCCGGCGTTCTGGGATCGAGCCCCACATCAGGCTCCTCTGCTATGAGCCTGCTTCTTCCTCTCCCACTCCCCCTGCTTTTGTTCCCTCTCTCGCTGGCTGTCTCTCTCTCTGTCGAATAAATAAATAAAATCTTTAAAAAAAAATTTTAAAAATACTTAAAGCACTTTTGAGTCTTAGAGATAATACTAAGTAGCAAACGCCTTAGTCATAATGGTGGAATAACAGAACTTATTGTATGATTACTTAATCATGAGTTTTCTTAACAATTAATTTCTTACAGAATACATTCTCAAACATATTTTTAACCTGACAAATACTCTTTCATTTCACATAAGAATGTGCTATGTTGATATCCTATGATGTTACCATTAAAGGTTTAGGAAATATAAAAACCAAGAAAATATCTTTCTAAATAAAATTTAGTTACTACAGCTGTTTGAATTCACAAGTGTCTTTTTATACTTTAATGACAAGATGCCTTTCTGATGGCATCAATATCAGAAATCCTTTCTGACACCTTCTTCAGTTTTTTTGATCTATTTCTCTAGTCTGCCTTTCATTGCTTCATAACAGCTTTGGTATTCAAGATCTTTCCCACTTTTGCCTTTTTTCACGTAATGAAAATTTACTCAGTTCTTTGGAAACTGCCAGCAGAAATAAAAGAGCCTCTCTCCTTATATGTATATAAATAAAAATTGCATGGCTCATCCACTTTTGTATACAATCCCAAATCTTAAAATTTTAGCACTTAAGATTGACTATCAGTGGATGCTTCACTGATACCTTTCTAGTCAAAGCCTAGGAGGATAAACATGATTCGTATTTTCTTAATGTTCAGTCATAATTTGGCTTAATAAAATCCCAAAGTAAGAAACAGTTTTCCAAACAGAATTATGTCACAAAGTCCAATACAATCTTCTAGCAAAGTAATATTCAGATCCAAGGTATCGATGATATAGGGATAGGATGTTCAATTTTTTTCTTAGCTAATAAAAATATTATATTTTCAGTTTAAATGAATTTTCTCTTCTACTTATGTCATTTTTCAAACTGCTTGTGAAACAAGTTTCATATTCCTGCCGTTCACCTGTTTCCCAGATCAGTGTTATTTATTTGCACAAATAAGCAAGTGCCATTAAAAGAATCCTGTTTTCAGATTTCAAAGCAATCAGATTTGAGAAAGCAGTGTGGGTCCTGACAGTCCATGGCTAACCCCATAATAGTAGGTGTTCATGTACACCATTTAATGGACTTTTAATTTCCCTGTAATTTAGGGAGATAAAAGGAGCAAAACATGGCGGATAAGGAATTATGGTATTCCAGAATTTAGAAAAAAGTGCATTATTAAGTGTGAAACATTCAATTATAAGGAAGAGTGGAATTACATTTTCTACTGAATATGTTAAATATAAATTTTCTCATTTCAATACTTTAATATGAATTTCTGAAGCTTTAGTGGAGTACGATATTTCTTTGTTTTTATTTTTTTAACCTGTATATATTGGAGGAATTTAACTACATTTTTAAGCAATAATCCACAGACATTATAAACATAATTTCTGTTCTTAGGAAGTTATAGTGCAAAATGCAGTTATTAGTCAGATATTCGCCACCAAAACGCTATTAGATATAACGAGATAAGTCAGAAGGGTGACCAGTTACAGAATAAATATCAAAATCAGTAACATTTCCATAGAAGAACACTAATCAAAAAAAAATGAAAAAATTATTATTCCATTCACATTAACAACAAATACACTTAAAAGAGTGGGAAATAAATACAACGAGCAAGATACAAGCTTTCGCCAAGCAAATCACAAAATTTTCCTACGGAATATGAAAGAGGACTTGAAACCAACTGACTTATTTCTAGCTGGTAAGATCTAATAGCCAAGTTCTCCTGAATTAATTTGTGAGTTATATAAATTCCATCAAAATTCCCTGGGATTTTATGTTTTGCCTTTACAAAATGATTCTATGTTCGCCGCAACGAAGTATAAACTAGCAAAACCTCTGTATGTGCATATCCATGCATGAATGTGTGTGTATACACAGCTGAGCCTTGAACAGTACGGGGTGAAGGATGTTCACCCCCATGCAGTCAAAAATCCATGTATAACTATTGACGCCCCCAAGAACATAATTACTAAGAGCCTCCCGTTGACCAGAAGCCTCACCAATAACATAGTTGATGAACGCCTACTTAGTATATGTATTATATACTGTATTCTTACAGTAGAGTAAGCCAGCAAAAAGAAAATGTTATTAAGAAAACCATAAGGAGGAGAAACTACATTTATAATACCTTACTGTAAAATTTTCACATACAAGTGAACCCGTGCAGTTCAAACTGAGTTGGTCAAAGATCAGGTGTATATAGAGAGAGAATGGTAAGAGGAGAGTTGAATTTTTATGTATTTCTGGTTATGTTTTATAAAGCCAAGACACTTCACAAAGTACCATATAGGTTCAAGGGTAAAGAGACAAAACAATGAATGGATTGGAAACTCGCAAATCTATCTACTTTATGTTAGTATTTAATATATGATAAAGGTGGTATTTTGAATCAGTGAAGAAATAACAAACTGTTCATTAAGTTGTTCTGGCACACCTGGGGCAGATTATCACTATGCTCATTTTACCAGCGAGGAAAGTGGAAGAGAGAGGTTAGGTAACTTGCTCATAGTCACACAGCTAGTAGGCAATCGATCAAGGACTAAACTCAGGCAGGCTTACTCCAGAGTCTGAGCCTTTATCTGAGCCTTTACACTGCCTCTTCCTCGCACTTGATTTTTGCAACAATCTCATTTTACAAATAAAAAAACTGAACAACAGAACAACTTCCTAAGATTACATATCAAGTAATTCAGGCCCTCAGAGTAGTTATCTGATTTTTCAAAAATATTGTTTGCCCATTAAATCTAAATTTACAAAAATCTAGATCTTTTGAAGTGGTCAGATATTTTTATAAAATAGTCTCATCAATTCTTACTAAATACCTAATACAGTGTTATTTCTAATATTTGGATGAACTGTGAGAAAGAGGAGATGTCTAACAGCATCACCTATGGTCTTCCAATTTAATAAAAACATGCATAAAAATTATCTTTATATTGCATAAAATTCTCCATAATGGGCCCAGTTCAGATTTCACCTTCTTTGAGAGTCCTTTTGCGACTTTATTTTACTTCTATCCCCAACCCAATGATAAAATAAATTGTTTCCTCTTCATTATGCTGTTTTTCTTTCTTTCTCTCTTTTTCTTTTCTTTTCTTTCTTTTTTTAGCACCAACCCCACTGGATTATAGTTATCTGTAAAAATGTTTTTGTGTCAAGATATCAAGGGTGAAGCAAGAATTATTTTATTCTCAGAGCCTATTACAGTGCCTGTCGTATAGTAGAAGTTCAATAAATATTTTGCATTGTCCTGAAACTGATCATCTATATTAACAGAGTATCTTTTTATACAGTACAAAACCGGAGGCTTTTTGGAAATAGACAAGAACACTTGTCATAATCTCCCATAATCTCCAGGAGCCAGAGGGAACTAGTAAAGTATCAGAAATAAAAATTTTAAAATCTGGTTTCAAATCTTGGGTCTACCACTGTTTATTAACCACCGAGCTTCATTTTTCATTTCTCTTTTCATAAAATGGAATGATCCCAGGGTCTTTGTGAGCGATAAATGAAAAAAATTTAGTGGAAACACCAATTACAATGCCTACTACGTACTCCCTGTCAATGTTGTTTATCCTTTTAACATTAATATAGCCTTTTGTTAAGCTATTGTAACGTGTCGTCTCCTGTGCCAATCATTTTAGGTACCATGTCATGTAATCTTCATGACAGCACTTCAATTCAGCTCATGATATCCTCACTTTATGGGAAAGGAAACTGGAATTCAGAGGGGTCAAATGGGTTGCCAAGGTCACACAGCTAGAAATTAAGAAAGTTGGAATTCCGACTCACAAGTGCCTGATTACAACTGCTGATCTTAACCACTATAATTTTTTCTATAAAACAGTATCTTTAAAAATTGCAAGTCTCTATACTCTAAGAAAGCTATGTTCTAAAACCTAGACAACTAAGAGATATAGATTTGGGGGAGGGGGCAATAAAAAAATTAAGACTTTTTAGATGACTTAGGTTTCACAGAACATTCTGGAGCTGAAACAGAACGCGTACTACCAGAGTCAGGGTTCAGGGAATGCCCAACGACTTCCAACTTTTTTCTCTATTCCAGATTTTGCTTCTAATCTATAAACTACTGAATATTTTCACTTGAGTGTCTCAGAGATTCTTCAAACTCAACAGATATGGGGCTTTTTGTCCTTAAATTCTGTCTGACTGGATTGGATCACCCCACCCCCCTCCAGGTCACTCCTCCCTCATCTACTTGACCTGAATTAAAATAAAGTTTACTGGCTGTTTCCAGACTAAGAAGATTGTGAATGCACTGACAGCAGAAAATTTGTCTTCTTCAAATTCTATGCTACATTTTGTAGGACCTAACCTGGGGCTTGGCTCCTAATAAAAAAATATAATTTCTATATATGCACATATGTACCTACCCACCTATCTAATTGGTCAATTGTACACAAAACTAACATCTAACCAATTTACAGACGGTTAATTATTTGACCCTGGATAAAGTGTTTTGTTTTTCATCATTTGGTTTTAGTTAATATATAGCTCACCTCAAAGAAATACCCCAAACCTTCTACCCAACTGCTGGTTAATTTTTATACTGAATCACATTTTAATACAAATGTAATCTTTAGGCAGAACGTATTCTTCTCATCTCAATCCCTCCCCTATTTAAAAATAACACTTCGTTCTAAAACACTATAGAAGCTTGGTGTGACCACATGGGGGAAAACATTCTGTTGTTTATACTTTTGTTTTTGCCTTCTCCAAAGGAATAAACTCCTTGAATTTAAATTCTCTGCCCAGAAGTTAATTTTTATTTTTTTTTTCTGAAGTTAATTTTTTAAAAAGCTAACTATATGTATTTATTATTTACCTAACAAAAGGATTTTGAAGACGTCTTATAGGTAAGGCACTTTGCTAGGTCCTAAGGATAGATTTAAAAAACAAGATCTCTGCTCTCTAGAAGCCCACAGCGTATGGAGGCTGATAACGTTCACATTCAGGAAGGCAACATAGGAGAGTGTTTAGTTCAGTGTTTGCTACATAGAAAGTACTTTATCAATTTGTTAAAAGAAGTAATCAGAATATGAGATCGTAATTACTCTCATCTGTTTATACAGAAATCACACTCAACATCATCTTCGCAGCTCAAATTATTTTACAGAACACAGAATTCCAATAGATTAACTCAAGATGTCTTGATTTAAAAAAAATATCTGTAAGTCTACATGCATCTGACGTACATATCAATTTTAATAAACCATAACACCTTTGGGGGGGGAGCAATGCCAAATTAAGTAAAAGGTAACTGATTGAGAGAAGCAAATTCACAACGTGAGCAACTGCAAGTATTTTAGGTATTTCAGTTTTATCCTAATGCTAATGTCACTGAATTGTTTTAAACGGCTTTAAAGTAGCGAGGTGATTGTTTTGCCACAGATTAGGGAAATCATGGTTTATTGGCCAAGTCACTGACCTTCCAAGATCCTGAGCTAAAATCGCGTTAGCACAAGTTGTTTTAATGTGAACTTGATGCAGAAACTCAGAGCCTGAGAAAGGAGATCTGAAAGGCACCTTTCTAAAAAACAATTGATTTGCTTCATTTCATTGAAATGGCTAATGCTTTGATGGTTCATATTTACAATGGCTTGTCCTGCTCTTCAGTGGAGTTGATATGTTGGAGTCTTTAACACCATAAACTTGATCAGAACTTCCTCAGTAATAAACAGACTGGATTGAAGGGGTGTGCCCCTCCTCAGCAGGCCTCTGGAGCCCATTTGCTTACCAATTTGCAGCTAAAGACATCGAGAACGGTGCTCTTCATGCTCAACTGCCCCAGGTGGTGGGAAACAGTCCTGGGAAACTCAATATGCAAACCGGTTCGGGAGCCTGAAAGACTTCAAAGAGAAGAAAATTTGACCTTCCTTAGCGAAAGGCTGTTGCTCGGTTAAATTCACTTTTAAGTGTGGAATGTCCACAGCATTCATAAAGCACGCGAAGAATGTCTATTTCCTTGTAAGTGACTCCCTAAACAACACCGAAAATTAAAGGCTGGGATCCCAGTTTGTCCATTTTTGCCGAATGCTGAAGATATTTCAGATTTTCACAGTGATTTATGTTGAATCCCATGGTTGAAACACGTGGCCTGTTAAAGAGCCAGGGACACGCACCTGTCGTCCACGTTCATGCACATACCGCTGAGGCTGAAACGTCGCTGCTACTGAAGGGCCAGGGGTCATCGGTAGGTTTGTTTTTCCTTTTCAACTCCACTCCTTTGGAGGTGTGCTAGGTATATTTTCTTTCTTTACTTTTGAATAACAGATCCAGTTGAATCATGAGCAGGTTGAAACCAAGCTATTAAATTAGCGCAAAATTGCTGATTCTCTCTGCCTCCCACCTTTTTCTTCTTTTAATGTTGGAAGGTTTTCATTGAACAAGTATGTCCTATAACAAGGTGCAGAATCTCACCCAGGTTACTTGCCTATCCGTTTGCAAAGTAATTTTGCCATAGCAGCCCTTGGGGCTGCTATGGTGAGTTCAGGGTTAACCTAATAGTCACCAACCCAAATTCTCACCTAAATTCTGAAAGGAAGTCCATGGGGGTCACACCTCAGTAATCAGGAAAAGAAAATTATCCTCTGCAGCCCTGTCGAAAATCCTTGACAATTAATATCAACCCAACCTCTTTACACGTGTCGTGTGCCTACAAAAAGAATTCCATGAATTCCTTATGGAGAAAAATCAGGCCAAAAATTAAAGGATCTTTTAGTGGGCTCTAGCTCGGCTTCTCAGCCAGATTTCAATACAATCCCCCTGTAACTCCTAGCCCTATTTTCAGTGTACGTCTCCTGCAATTTAACCCATTTCTCTTCATGGTGAAAAAAATTCCTGGCTCATAGAGTCTTCAGGAATATGACGGCAGTCATGGTATAACAGCATGATTAATGGTAAAAGTCATTTGTGCAGGAAACAGAAGATCAAATGATTTGATGTCAGGATTTCTTAACTAATTTTAATCTGAATAAAAAATAAGCAGCTTGGGGATTGTTTAAATCCTCTTTGAAAACAAATCCCAAACCTGTAAGATGGATCCCAAAGCTTTTGGGTGAAGGTGTTCATTAGCAAGGGAACATTACCAAAGAAGGGCTGTGCCAGTTAAAAAGCAAAATCACATTTTAAATAAAATGACAACACAAAATTGTAAATTTGTTTTATTTTTAATGTATATTAGGTATGTATATTTGTGTACGTAGGTATGAGAACAGCATACGCTGCTCTTTTCTCTTTAATATTTTATTTATTTATTTGATAGCCCAAGCGGGGGGCACTGCAGAGGGGAGGGAGAAGCAGGCTCCCCACTGAGCAGGGGGCTCCATCCCAGGACTCTAGGATCATGACTTGAGCCGAAGGCAGACACTTGACAGACTGAGCCACCCAGGTGCCCCTCCTTTTCATACGCTGCTTTCTTATGTTTTAGTTATCTAAAGTACCCAGCAATTGATAACAACAAAAAATTTAAAATCTCCTTATTTCCCAATATTTTAATATTTATTGTTATAATAATAAAGCATGCAAATAATTTTTTCTCAATTTTTTTTCTTCAAGAACTTCATTGCCAGTTGAATGGAAAAGTATCTACATAAACTAAAAATAAGTAGGATAATTAATTAAGCCAAAGGATCCATACTGATTTAATAATCTGAATATTTCAGACTCTATAGATTCAAATATTATCAACAAAGATGAAAAATTAATGACTCCAAATGTTTATATATATATATGCATATGTGTTTTTATCTGTTTATATAATATCTCATATCTCAATTCAATCAATAAATAATGGTCTGGCAAAAAAACACTTGCATTTCAACAATGGTTCCTAATCGCAATAAAAATACTCAAGAAAATTTTAAATTCCCTCTTGACTATCTCCCTGGATTTCTAGTTCATGCTTCAGAAGTCATTTATCTTTCCAGTGTCTGTCTCAGCTACAAAACTGGGCTAAAATCTTTCCTTTTCTGTAGATAATTTATATAAAATGCTAGTAAAAATATATATCAGGCACAAAATAATGTTGTCAATGCTCATATCTCTTTGAAGAAGAACTAGCGCGGACTACAACTTGCACAGTTACAAATGAAAAGTGGAAGTTAAAAGAAAGCAATACTCATTAGCTGTGGAATCCTAAAAGCTATCGAATCCAATCAGACAAGGGAAGAGTTAAAATATGAGAACTCCCAAAAGCTTAGATGACTTTGGAAACACAGATCAAAAACAAAGAGACGGAAAGTATAATTAACTCCATTACTGCTCAGTCAAATGAAAACAGCCATGACATCCTTTCTTATTTATGACACCAGCAAATAGCTCAATTCCACTCCTGGATATTGCTGTAGGACAGCACTGGTTCCACAGCAGGTGAAACAGAAACAAGCCGCTAAAATTTATGTCACTAGATCACATTAGAGACGTAAGATTTATGCAGAAGTCCCATAAAAAATAAGTAGCTTTTATATCTTATAACAATTCGTGTTCTCTAGCAAACAGAAGTCTGGATGTGGAAATATCCATAGAGACCCAGAATTTTCTAAAGTACATTTAGAATAATTAAAAGTGTATTTATTTAAATATATATTTTATCTCAGATGTTGGAATTTACCAACAACCGTAAAAAACACTTAAGCAACCAAGCCATTTATTGCCATTTATAAATATTTTTATTTCTGAGTTGTCCTTAGGAATGGGAAAATGTGGTACATATTCACCATTGTATAGAAGGTACAACAGAAATAGCCTTCTTAGCCACTTGGGTATTCCTACTTCCTAGAACAGTACTTACCATGAAGGAGTTATTACTCAGTTAATGTATTTACCTGTAAAGAATTCCATTGTGTATATATATTCTATTGCTCCAGCTCAGATGGCGGGGACACCCTTCGATTTCTTTCTATCTATTATCAATGCCTGGAACCGGTACCTTATCTGCAACAGATGCTCAATACATCTTAGTTGTTTGATCTTCTGAGTTAAAGAAATAGCTTCACAATGATATGCCATCTCTTCTTCACTGCTGGTGGAAGTTTGAATTGGTACGAACGTTTGAATGGCAGTCTGTTTTTCACACTTATGGTCAAGGATGTTCCTAGCAGCATAGTTTCTAAGAACAAAAAGGGAAGGATGGATAAATAGTGGTAAACTCATACAAGGCAATGTCGCAGAAGAGTGAAAAAGTATCGACTATCCCGACGCAGGTGATCACGAATGATTCTCCCAAACAAGGTACTGAGGGAACAACACCAAATTGTACATCATTTATATAAAGGTTTGAAGTATGAAAGCAATACTATATTATACTACATGTTATCATTATTTTACATGCAGGGGAGTAAAAAAGCACTACATTCAGTGAGTGGAGTGAGTGGTTGCCTTGGGATGTGGAAGGATAGTGCAGTCATGAAAGCGTACAGGAACCAGGACCCTGGGGAGGCCAAACGTATTCGGAACATCTTGCTTTTTAAGAGGGATAGTGAGAAAATGAGATTTTTAATTACTATTATCTCTTCACCTTTCTGTAACTCTGGAAGAGTTTTTATTTTTATTTTTTTTGAAGAATTTATTTATTCATTTGAGAGAGAGAGCAAGAGAGAGCACGAGTCGGGGGTAGGGTCAGAGGGAGAGGGAGAAGCAGGCTCCCCGCTGAGCAGAGAGCCTGACATGAGGCTCAATCCCAGGACCCTGGGATCATGACCTGAGCCAAAGGCAGACGCTTCACAGACTGAGCCACCCAGGTGCCCCTCTGTAAGCATTTTTAAAGGAATAAGAAAATAATATTAACAAGGGAATAGCTAATCTTCCATGGGGCAAATGTCCTAATTAGGTTCTTCTTACCATCTCAAAATTGTTAAGGTTAATTCTACCGTGAATAGAACGGGGTGCTGGTGTGAGGGGGCACCCTTTCGCTCAAGCATGGCAAAGAGACTCAAGCCCCAAATACGGAACCCAGGGGAAGAGAGATGAAACCCTGGAAAGCAAAAGAAACTACTCTCTTTAGCCAAGCAATAAAAATATGAATAGACACCAAGATGGCCAAGAAGCCATGAGATGCCTCGTTGGCCAGTAATCTCATCCTTGCTCACATTCTCTCTTTAAATTGGGTGAACCTGTAACATCATCCAGATAACATAGCTTTGAAAGTAACAAGGGGCATTATTAAAAAATACCCTGGGACAAAAAATGTAAACCAGAACTGTCCCAGGCCAAACGGGCTGAAGACGAACACTGTGACCACAGCCACGATAGCCAGAAGCCCATGGCAGTAAGAGGTATACCCACATTCTTTGGGGTGAATGAATTCTACAGAGGTCAATGCGGATAAAGAGTGAGTGTTGCTAGATGAGGTTTCTAGCAACATAGACATTTGTTGCGAAGTGCTATTTTTAGATGACCTGGAAATAAACAAACAAAATTCAGGTGGACCAAGAGAGAAGAGAAGAGAAATTGCTCTCTTTCATGGTGCCCTGGCTGGAGATTTTGTCTAAAATTGACATTTGGGAATGGCACGTGAAGGCATTTAATTTAGAGTTACAGTGACAGTTTTAAAAGTCTGAAGTGGTTATCTCTGGGGAGAGGGCTAGCAGACAAAGGAGGAATAGTCATGTCAATATCTTTTGACATAGTTTGAGACTTTCTTTACCATACATATGCATTATTTTTATACTAAAAATATTAAAAATTTAGAAAAACGATAATACTCAGTACTGACAAATGGATGGGGTAAATAATAGTAATACCTAATATTTAATGAGCATTTAATAAATGCCATGTGTTCCATGCTTAATATAGGCTTTGTCATTCAATCTTCATACCAAGCCCATAAATTATCATGCCCACATTCTAGATGAGGTAACAGACCCTGGGAGGTAATGTAACTTGTCCAAAGTCACCCAGCTTGTGAGTGCTGGACCTGAGATTGGCACCCAGGTGACCAAACTCCAAAGCCCACCCTCTGAAATTATACTTCTATTCTGCCTTCAACTTGAATTTGACGCTGCTGGGAGTATATACGGGTACAAATTTTCATACGGTATTTTGAAACATGTATCAAAATGTTTAGTGTACTCTTTGACTTAGAAATTACATTTTTATATATTCATGCTAAGGAAGAATGGTAAACATGCCCCATGGGACATATCAAAGGAAGTCCAGCTCAACAATGCATATGAAGGGAAAAAAGTCAAATCCATCAATAGGAGATTGAGTTTTTTAAACTATGATATATTCCTACAATACAATATTCTCAATCTGTATTTATTTACCTGGAAGATTTACATGGACAGTGTTACATGGAACAGGCAAGTTGCAACACAATGTGCATCTATATTTTTGTAAAAAAAAGAAAAATGTCTAAACAAACATGGAAAAAGAGTTTGGAAGGCTCTCCTTCGCAATGCTGCTTCATGGGAGAGACCGTCTCTAAGAGCCTGACCTAAGGAGAGCTTCTCCTGTTGATTTTCCATCATGATTCTCTGTGCTCGGCCTTTATAAAAGTGTAATATATACTCATGTGTTTGCTTTCTTGTTTATTATTTGTGTCTTTTACTAATTTTAAGCTAACCAAATACAGGAACCACATCTGTATAGCTCACCGCTATTCACCCAGACCCGAGTGACACACAATACATGCTCCAAAATCCCGCCCAACAAATTCATTTCCAGGTGATTGCCACGTTCTACTCCATGCCTTCATCCGTTGCTTCAGCTCTTACAAGAAGAATGGTGAGTACTGGTTTTATATTTGCGGGGGGGAGGGTAGTGAAGCTCTTTTTAGTGTGGGTAACCAATCAATCGATTAATCAATTAGCAATGCAGAGGCAATCCTAATGAAGTGAAAGCCCCCGGTAGATTTGCATCCATAAGACTTTTTCCTGCAGAACTTTCTTCCTTTCTTCCTCCCACTTTCTTTTTTTTTTTTTTTAAAGATTTTATTTATTTATTTGACAGAGATAGAGACAGCCAGCGAGAGAGGGAACACAAGCAGGGGGAGTGGGAGAGGAAGAGCAGGCTCCCAGCAGAGGAGCCTGATGTGGGGCTCGATCCCAGAACGCCGGGATCACGCCCTGAGCCGAAGGCAGGCGCTTAACCGCTGTGCCACCCAGGCGCCTCCTTCCTCCCACTTTCTAGGTGAGAGCATTATTTCCCTACCCACCCAACATCCCCCCACATGTTCTTTTCCGTATACCTTTTCCCTTTCATTTTTAAAGTTTTAAAGCCTAGGTCTGTTACTCTCATTGAAAAAGGTATGTCGATATTCATTGGTAGGGCAAAAGCAGCTACCTGTCCCCCAGGGAAGCAAGAGAATCTTCCAAACCTCATGGCCCTAAGTGGACCAGGGAGACCCAAGCAGCAAAGGCTACCAAGACAGGGTCATTGAGGATTTGTTTTGAGGGTTTTTTCTGTTATTCTGTATTTTGCATTGGGAGTGCCATCAGGAGGTGGGAACCATGGCTGAAAGGGTTCTTTCCCTTTCATCTCCGGAGAGAATAGGCTGACCTCACCCCAGCCTCCCGCTGTCAAAGGAATAGTCATTCCATAAATATTTGTTGCAAAAAAAAGAATGAAATAGTGATCGTGTAAGACATTCTTTTCATTGGTCTTGCTGTGGCGGTAAAAGCCATAAAAACCATAACTGAAAAATGTAAGATTTGATAAATATTGAGTTTGGGAAGAAAAAATGTATTTATAAATTAATTTGTTTTCAATATAAGACCTTGTATGTAAGGTTCCAACACAGTGAATTTTTACAGTGAAGCTATAAACTCTAAAATGGGGATTATGAGTGTGGACAATATAATTTATAATACTTGCATAGCTTTCAATTATTCAGGTGCTCAAAGCCCAACAAATTGAATAATGAACAGGGGTAATGAATTGAACCCTGAGAAGGTGATAACAGAAAACACGGGGTAGTCACCACGAGGAATTCACATACAGAAGTAGCCCAGAAAGAAATAAACTTGTTTGAAGGACACATTTTCTCTTTCAAGCCAAAACATTTACGGAACCGTAATGCAAGTAGGAATTGCTTTTAAGAAATACCTGTGAAAGACATAAAGCTGCTAAAATAGTATATTTCAGATGACCAAACGGAGAATTAGAATCATAAATTGCCCTGTTACATTCTCTGACAGCGTTGGTCCTCTATTTCATTATTTTTGACAACCCTGGGCAGGGGCGGGTGGCGGGTGGGGCCGAGGTGCAGGGGGGAGATGCGGTCATATAAATTATTAAGCACCATTGCTTTAGATTCAGGCTTGGAAGTGTGTTGATATTCCACAGATCCTAAAGCACAGAGTTCCTAACAGTATTTCATACAACACTGCAGATCAGAAATTTAAATAATGAAATGGCTTCTGAACTCACTGTTCAGACCCGGGTTGGATGATGCATGTTCGTGTCTGCCAGTGAAGGTTCTGAAGGAAGGGTGCAGACTAAGCCTCGCACCAACTCCTCTGCTTCCAGGGATACTGCAGGCCCGCGAAATGTGCACTCGGCGAAAATTCTGGAAAGATTCAAATGAAATACAATTAGCTAAAGTCAGTAAAAATTGATGCTTCCCGTCACCCCTCCAACCCCACCGCCATCACACATACCGCTTAGCCCGCACCCACATCAGCCTCCTACATAAACTATATTTCTCAAAGCCAGTTAAAAATAATCTGTCTTCTAGAATATTGCAAGCCAGAAGGCAGTACTGAATAGTAATTAGTGTATTACCCATGAGGTCAGGCTAACTGGTTTCAAATCTCATGTCTACTGTTTTCTAGTTGTGCCCTAGGCAAACTATTAAACCTTTTCATCTTCAGTTTCTTTATCTGAATAATGGAGATAATAACAATACCTACCCCACAAGATTATTGGGAGTATTAAATGAGATGATATATGCAAGACATTTAGGGGGTTCCTGGTCCATAGCCGGCATTCAAACAGTATGAGCTATTATCACTGGGCCAAAGCTGCATTGGCCAAGGTTGTTTAAAAGTATTTGAGATGGGACGCCTGGGTGACAATCAGCGAAGCGTCTGCCTTCCGCTCAGGTCGTGATTCCAGGATCCTCGGATCAAGTCACATCGGGCTCCCTGCTCAGCGAGAAATCGGCTTCTCCCTCTGCCTGCAGCTCCCCCTGCTTGTGCGCTCGTGCTCTCTCTCTCTGACAAATAAATAAAATCTTTAAAAAAGAAGTATTTGAGACCCTGGTGGTATCTGGCACCTGTAAATATGAGTCCTAGCGTTCACAAGAACTACTTAAATGCTTTCTGTTGGCTTGGGGCTATCAGTGGTGACTAATGCTGCTGTGCCCTTAGAAACAATTTTGTAACAGCAAACACAGAACCGTTCACAGGGACACCGAGTGCTTCTTTACCTTCGACGATCATGTCGAGGGGCAGACAAAAGGGACTCATCGGTTTGATAAGTATCGTCAGATGTATGTCACATCTGTTAGACTGCTATGCCTGTGTTAACTTGAGTTTGATGGTTCTGGTCCTAAAATATGGTTCTGCCCAGTGGACTTCATGATAATTCACCCAAATCTGTCCTGGAAAGACAAGGTCAATGGTGCACAGCTCCAAAAGCAGTTATTCCAGTGGGAGAATTTCATAGAATATTCTCAGTGGGATTTCACCACACAGACAATAATTTAAAACGATTGAGGTGCGTCAGGACTTTTCTCAGATCTGCATGTAAATCTTCTAGAACATCTGGAGTGTTTTGCATTTTGTTTTTGGTCACTCATTAATCAAAGGAGCATTGAAGGTGAAAATTTCTACGGACCTTAAAGATCGTCTGATGTGACCACTTTATATTAGAGACAAGGGAACCAGGATCAAGAGAGGAAGCTGTGGGGGCACCCGGGTGCCTCAGTCGTTAAGCGTCTGCCTTCGGCTCAGGGAATGATCCCAGAGTCCTGGGATCGAGCCCCACCTCAGGCTCCTCTGCTGGGAGCCTGCTTCTTCCTCTCCCACTCCCCCTGCTTGTGTTCCCTCTCTCACTGGCTGTCTCTCTCTTGCTGTCAAATAAATAAATAAAAATCTCTCTTAAAAAAAAAAAGAGAGAGGAAGCTGTGCTTCGCAGAGCTGAGATTCAGATGGATTTTATTCATGGGTCATAAGCATGTTCTCAATGATGTGGATGGCCACTGAAATGCCCAGAAAACTTCAGCGGTATAGGTGGAGACGATCGATCATCAGGTATAAATTCCTATTTAGCACTTTTACTTCACAATACCTAATAATGTAATGGCCCTCTGAGTGTTAATACAAATCCATGGCCATCGAGTTCTTTAAGATAAAGCTTAAGACGCCTGCTCAGTAGAATTCTCTTTACGTACAGCATTTACATACATACATCAGGCATTTCATTTCTCCTGTTTATATTGATATTTCTTCAATATCCAATTAAGTTTACGATATTTAAATCACCCATAATACGTGGACCACATTCATTGTAGGTTCCTGTTCCATACTGCCAAACGAATGAGTTCTAAAGGGAAGCATTTCAAACTATTAAAACTGATGGGTTATGAACTCTGAACTCTTAGAAACCTTGAAGAAAACGTTTTGTTTAAGGGTGACCTAGAACAACGAAAGGACAATAATTCACAACATGACCTTGGATAAGTCAATTAACCTCTTTGGATCTGGGTGTTTCACCTGTAAAGTGAGGGGATTGGCCAGGATGACGCCTAAGGAGCCTTCCACGTTGACCACTCGACGATTCAGCGTTACTTCATTGCCGTGGTGGCTCAGTACAGTGGTAGGTTATACCCGTCACCCCTTCTAATAGCTATTCAATCTTACTTCTAAAAGCCAGGTCCCACTGGTGTCGGAGGGTGTGCTCCTTGTTTTTAGTGCACAGTGGAGGATTCAGTGGTGGGGAACAGATGAGGATCGATGCCGCTGTTATGGCCACAGCTGGGAAGCAATTTCAACCCTGTGCAGAGGGGCACTTCATGCTGGGGCTGGGAGCATTTGAGATTGGAAGGGAATGACCACTGGTAGGACAATCGCAACACAAGAGCTTTGTGTTTGGGGATGTTTTTGGCGGGATGTCACTCTCCTCTAATGAGTATGTGATCTGAAAAAAAAAAAATGTGTCTCTCCTGATCTGCTAGCATTTGGAGGCTTCCTTCCTGTTTGGCAAAGTACAGAAATGGGCCCTATAAAATCATGAAAAAGTAGAAAATCTCCCCTTTGCACTCTATCCCTAGCTTTTCACTCAAACTGAGATTTATGGCCAGCATCAGAATCTTTGCCCTGCCCCCAGAGCTCCTCAGAGTCCACAGAGATTGATAAAGAACTAAAACTCCTCCCCAAATCATAAAACCGGCATAAA
This sequence comes from Ursus americanus, assembly GCF_024610735.1. NCBI lineage: Eukaryota > Metazoa > Chordata > Mammalia > Carnivora > Ursidae > Ursus > Ursus americanus. The sequence goes on along the minus strand of NC_142128.1, from coordinate 53,633,404 downwards.
GAGAATGCCTCTACAGAGGGGAAGTAAAAAGAAGGAAAGAAAATTGGTTTGGGTAAGAGTACTGTGAATATTCTACTCAAATAAATCTTATTAGATAAGAACGTAGCAAACAGCTGGAGGCAAGAAAAATAGGAAGACCCTATAGCAATATTAAAGAAGTAAAATGCTGCAGTTTTTCAGTTGAAGATAAGTTTGAAGGTTTTAATGCAACAGGTGTCATTGACAAAGTAGGGTTGCAAACAGCCATTGCCTCCTTGAACAAAGCTGTGACTCACTGGAAAGTCTAGAGAAAGAAGAATACACATAGAAAATTCCCTGAAATGAACATGTCCTTCTCGCCACCACAAACCCCTCTGACATGTTGTTTCCTAAATTGCCCAAAGGTTCCCCATTAACACCTTATTCATGTTGAGAAATGAACTGTAAGAATAAGCAAGCCCTTAGAAAAGTCAGCCTGCTTGAAAGAGAAGGAGAGAACACAATCTCTTAGTGAAGGCGATTTCAAAATTGAATACTCCCAAATTGTGCCATTCATTCCCTCAATAAAAACTCGAGCAGATGGGGCATCAGGGTGACTCAGGCGGTTAAGCATCTAACTTTTGATTTCGGCTCAGGTCATGATCTCAGGGTTGTGAGATGGAGCCCCCGAGTCAGGCTCCACGTTCAGCGTGGAGTCTGCTTGTCCCTCTCCCTCCCCCTGCTTACTCTCTGTCTCTCTCTCTCTCTCTCTCTCTCTCTCAAATAAATAAATAAATAAATAAATAAATAAATAAATAAAAACTTGAGGAGCTAACAATACTAATGAATGTAAAATTCCTATCTTTAACTAGATTACCAAGTCTATGTCTGACTGAGACAGCAGAAGGCTGGAATACTGGCTTTTCTTACAAACTGACTGTGGACAAGGACATTAACCTCTCCAAATCTCAGTTTCCTCCTCTGTAGAATGAAAATAGTAGCATAATTGTAATAGACTGATGTGGGACTGAAACTAGATACTTTACATAAATACCTGGAACAGTGCTTGGAACATAGTAGGATCTCAGTGAATGAGAATGAGAATTATTATTATCATTACCATCATTATTTCCCTGGCACACTCTGTGTCCTGGTGGCTACCTCCCAAGTGTATACAGATAGTTCTACTTTGAGGCAGATTTCAAGCACACAGGTAATTATATTATCTCAAGAGTAAATCCTCTTCTTTTCTTATCAGTTTCAACACTGCAAAATCATAGGAACAGGAACTGCCATATATTCAGCTAAAACTATGGCCCATCCAAGTTCAAGTAGTCCATCACCAACATAGACACTGTCAGTAAAAAATTGTAAGTAACAATGGCAATTGTTACCAGTTATTGAGACCTTAGTATATAGGAGGCTTGCAAGGATTATTTATGGATTGTTTCATTTAATCCTTACCAAAACTCCTATGAAGTTGGTTATTTTTACCCACATTTTCCAGATGAAGGATGGGGACATGGTGGGGAGTTGTTTAAGCAAAATGCATTACCTTGCCCAAAGTTTACACAAGCAGTCCCTCTTAGGAACTAAGAAAGTTTTATGCTTTAAAAAAAATATTGAAGGTCTAGTTCCCTACTGAAAAACCACAGCATTTTACAAATTTAGAGAAGTGGAATTGGGGAGTGGGGGTTAGTACAAGATTTGAGAAAGTAGGGACCTGACCTGTTCTATCCAGTTAAACAGTAAAATCCTTGGTTTTGGAGCCCAAGATATACATGCTTCAAAGTTCCTCAAAATGATTTTGATGGTTTCGGAAACCATCACTTATCCTAAATCCTATTTTATAGTTCTAACATACATGGATTTTTTACGTTCTTTCTTGATCAATTTGTATTTCATTCCAGGGCTTCCTCATAGAATCCTGAATCCCCCAAATTAATTATTAGACAACTGAAGTTATAAATAATTTTTAAAATTTGCTTGAAATTTATTTAGACTTAGTTGCAAATGGTAACATCTCTTCACAGTATTTCTGGCTTTATAAAGATGCTCAGATTTATTTACCCACATTATTGTCTTCATGTTCCTTCTCAGAGGTGAAATTTTAACAATATTATTACAGATAATATTCTCCCATTTCATGTCCTCAACCATTTTAGTTACTTTTCTCAGACACTTCCTTAGTTTTATAGATTATATGTTAATGACCCCCCAATGAATCGCACCTCCCAATATCCAGACCTGTGTTTGTTTCTTCTAATATTGCCTCTGGACTTGGCCATGACTTGCTTTGGCTTATAGGACATCAGCAAAGAAGAAGACAGAGCAGTGTAGTAGAGAGAGCTTGGGCTTTGGGTCAAGCAAGACCCAGGTTCAGTTCACAAATCTGCATCATGTTAGTTGAAACATTGAAAAAAATGATTTGATTCCTCTGGTCCTCATTTGGAGAAGTAGGTTGCAGTGGTAGAATGTGACCTAGGTTTGAGTCCTTCTTCTATTATTGTGGACTTGTGCAAGCCCTTCAATTCCTCTGAATTCAGGTTCCTTATCAGTAAAATGGACATAATAATACTTACCCTATAAGGGTTAATATTATACAATTAGCACCTCACAAGCACTAGGCACTAAAAAATTGCAATACTTGCTGAACGATTCATTCATACTAATTTTTGTTCTCTTTCTTAAAGAGAACAAATTGTTTACTAATAAATATAATCAACTAAAATTGTCAACGTTCGCTACCGTGTTCATTATACTTGTGTGCTATAGCTTGATTCAACGTGTATTTCATAAATCATAGACATGTTACTTCCACTGGATAAAAATGAGAACGGATTTAAAAAACACACAAAATAAAAATTTCCCATTTCCTGCTACCTTAAATTAATAATCATTAATACTTTGGTGCCTAGACATTCAGATGGTTTTCTGAAAACGTGGAAGTATACTGTTTTGTAATTTGCCCTTTTTTCACTAAAGAGCAGAGGGTGAACAACTCTACATTTCTATAAATACACTCCCAAGACTGCTTCATTAATGGCTGTAGCATATTCCATTGTATGGATGTATTATCATTTATTTAACCAATCCTGATGTTCACATTAAAAAGCAGCTGCATTTTACTTGCCATACACAAATCAAGTCAATCAGCCGACTTCAACAGAAAAAGATTTCCTATTGACTTTAATAAACATTTTTAGTTTATAGATGTCATAGTGGAAACTAAAATTATGGACCCGGTCATTAAATATACATTTGGCTTGTATCTTTCCAGTAGCCAAGTCCCTGGCTGGGAATGTTTGTTGACTACAGGAGTATACCAATGCACTTGCACTAATGGCCCTCCTATTGCTCTGGAAAACAAATAATGTAGCTTTACCCCAGAGAGAGGCACTGCTGGCACTGTGAAGAAAACTAAGTCTATTTTTTCCCTTCCTGTGGACCTGTAGAAAACATATTTTCCAAAGCCAGTTTATCGCTTGGAGGCAAGTAGAGTTGGATGGAAAGGGAGAGATGCTCGAATACTGAAGCAACTTGATCCAAGCCAAGAGAAAGTTGGAGGAAATGCTGCTTGGCCTTCTGGACAACCCCTGCCTTGAGAAAGAAGCCAGTGACCTACAGAGCCAACCTGATGAGAAGCATCTGTTTTTATAATAAACCTCTTCTTCAAGCCTAAGTCATGAAGGCTCTCTAACAATGCTTTAGAGAGAAAACCAAAAATAAGGGTACAGGACAATACAACCAAAAAGTCTCAGAAGTGCATAGAAATGGGATTTAGGCCACAGCACCAACACATCAGATACCCACCGCCTCGCTGTGGGTCAGACACGATGCTCACTGCTTCAAGAACATCTATCTCATTTGGTTCTCACAACAACCCAGGAAATAAGGTCTAATAATATCATTATTTTTTAGAGGGAGAAACTGAAGCCCAAAAAGGTTAATGGCTTGTTTTAGGTGTCATAGGGGAAAAAGAGAGCTGGAAGTCTGGTGCTCGAATCGACCTATACTCTTTACTGTCCTGACTCTCCAAAGCGTGAACCATTCTTCTCCAAGATAAGACTTCCATCTCACTGCACCTTGGTCCTTGGATGGGATTACAATATATTTCAACCTCACCCTTTCCTGGAGACATGGTGAGTGTTGTTCAAAACTGCCTATGTGTGAGAAATCAATATCACGTGGCTATTTGTTCTAGCATATCCCCAAATTGGTTCACATTGTTCCTCCAGGGAGATCTTTGCTCCTGAAGATCAGTATCTTTATTTGAAGGAAGCTTTAACAATAATGAAATGATGGCAAATCCTGGCAAAGGTGATGGAAAATCGTGTCCTGAATAATGAGCATGTATTCGTCCATTCATTCGTTTAGAAGATGCTTATTGCAGTATAATTTAGTGATGAAGAGTGCAGGCTCCAACCCACACTACTCATGTCTCAATACTGGTGTTACCATTCTCTAGCTGGGTGATCTTATATAGTCGGCAGTGTCTACACACACAAGGGGACGATTATATGAAGGCCTCAAGTTAATTGCCTAATCTGAACTTATCTATCAGTTGTTGTTTGTTCTTTTTGCAGAAGGTTTTATGCCTCAATGCTCTACTGCGTTCTGAAGTTACAGACCGTACCTCCACAAATTCCACGTAGCGTTCTGTTTCCAGACTTCACGTCTCTAGTTGCCTTAGGGTAGTTTTAGTTCTTCACTTGAAGTCACTGCTGCCTATTGTGTTGAGACTGCATGAGGATAAATTTGAAACTACGAGTATGTGAAACGATGATCATCAAGATTGGAAACAGAGAGAGAGAACCTAGAATGGAATGCTGTTCACTTTAGCCATTTACCTTGTGAAAACCGGTAATCGCCAGGCCTTTCAACAATTCAGGACTTCAGCAGGAAGAGGGTCTGTCATGCTGTAGGAAGGAATGGTCTGCCTCTGTAGAGCCCAGACACTCCAGGTGGGTGTGAGATTTCTCCTCGCAGGGATTTCCTCCCTTATCAGACCCCAAGTTGAAGAGACCTTTATAGACCTACTGAAACCCCCTTCCATTAATCATGGTTTTCATAAATAGCATGTACAGGTACTTTTTAAAAAATCTTTTTTTATTTTAATGTTTTTTTATTATATTATGTTAGTCACCATGCAGTACATCCCTGGTTTCTGATGTAAAGTTCGATGATTCATTAGTTGCGTATAACACCCAGTGCACCATACAATACATGCCCTCCTTACTACCCATCACCGGTCTATCCCATTCCCCCAGCCCCCTCCCCTCTGAAGCCCTCAGTTTGTTTCTCATAGTCAATAGTCTCTCATGCTTCATTCCCCCTTCTGATTACCCCCCCTTTCTTTATCCCTTTCTTCCCCTACCGATCTTCCTAGTTCTTATGTTCCATAGATGAGAGAAATCATATGATAACTGTCTTTCTCTGCTTGACTTATTTCACTTAGCATTATCTCTTCCAGTGCCGTCCATGCTGCAGCAAATGTTGAGAACTCGTTCTTTCTGATAGCTGAGTAATATTCCATTGTATATATGGACCACAGCTTCTTAATCCAGTCATCTGTTGAAGGGCATCTCGGTTCCTTCCACGATTTGGCTATTGTGGACAATGCTGCTATGAACATTGGGGTGCATATGGCCCTTCTCTTCACTACGTCTGTATCTTTGGGGTAAATACCCAGTAGTGCAATGGCTGGGTCATAGGGTAGCTCAATTTTTAACTTTTTGAGGGACCTCCACACTGTTTTCCAGAGTGGCTGTACCAACTTGCATTCCCACCAACAATGTAGGAGGGATCCCCTTTCTCCACATCCTCTCCAGCAATTGTTGTTTCTTGCCTTGTCAATTTTTGCCATTCTAACTGGTGTAAGGTGGTATCTTAGTGTGGTTTTGATTTCAATTTCCCTGATGGCTAATGATTTTGAACATTTTTTCGTGTGTCTGTTAGACATTTGTATGTCATCATTGGAAAAGTGTCTGTTCATATCTTCTGCCCATTTTATGATTTGTTTATTTTCTATATTAGGGGAATATACATGTAGATGAACTCTGTCCAGTAGAAATAAAATGGGAGGCACATACGGTGATTTAAAATTTTCTAATAACTATGTTGAAAAAAGTAAGAAGGAACAGGTAAAATTCACTTTAATATTATGTTTTATTTAACTCCATATACCCCCAATATTATCATTTCTTTATGTAATCAATATAAAAATTATTGATGTGGTATTTTACTTTTTTTTATATGAAGTCTCAATTCTGAGTAGCCATCTTTCAAGTGGCTAGCCACATGTGGCTAATGGTTACCTCGTTGGGCCGTACAATTCTAGATCATCAGAAAGGGGCTGCAACATTGCCCGCAATAGCTAAACTGTGGAAGGAGCCAAGATGCCCTTCAACAGACTAATGGATAAAGAAGATGTGGTCCATATATACAATGGAATATTACTCAGCCATCAGAAAGAACGATCACCCAACATTTGCAGCAACATGGACGGGACTGGAGGAGATTATGTTAAGTAAAATAAGTCAAGCAGAGAAAGACAATTATCATATGGTTTCACTCATTTGTGGAACATAAGGAATAGCAGGGAGATCAATAGGAGAAGGAAGGGAAGAATGAAGGGGGGGTAAACAGAAGGGGTAATGAACCACGAGAGACTATGGACTCTGGGAAACAAACTGAGGGCTTCAGAGAGAAAGGGGGGGTGGGGGACTGGGATAGGCCGGTGATGGGTAGTAAGGAGGGCACGTATTGCATGGAGCACTGGGTGTTATATGCAAAAAATGAATCATGGAACACTGCATCAAACACTAATGATGTACTGTATGGTGACTAACATAACATAATAAAAAATTTTAAAAAAAAGAAGGGGCTGCAAATCATCAAGAGTTAAAGTTAAAATAAAGTGCCTTCTGAAGACAGACCAATTTCATTTGACTCAAAATTGATTAGTTTCTACTGAAAGACCTTAACTCTACACTTACACTAAAGATAAAATTCCTATGTAAACAGAAATCTACCCTCAGTTGATGGAGTCAAACTATAATGAAAATTTTTATGAGGTCAAAGTCAAGGATATTTCTATAGATCACAAAACTACTCAAGATTTTTGTACTATAATTAACATGCTCCATAAAAAGTTAAAAATGAGTAACAAGGATTAATGGTAGAATAGTTATGTTCAAGTCTGCTTGCTCCTTATATAAAATAATTTTTGTTTTAGATTTTATTTTATTAAATATTTTTATTTTAATAAAATAACTTTTATTATTATTTGCCAAGCAAAAAACTTTATTATGAATATCTATTAATTGTACAATTCTATTTACAGAAAATTATCCCAAGGGAAAAATTTAAGATGTACAAAATTATTTGTCTACAAGGAAGTTTACTTCATCACTGTGTATAAGAAAATAAAATTGTAAACAATATAAATATCTAACAGTTTGAGATTGGTTATACAAACTATGAAATAATAGGGTATTATTCAAATATTTAAAATTATTTTGTAAATAATACTGACTACAGAGATATTTTTATATTTTGGTAGTAAAATTGGTTATTTTGTAAATAAGTTACTATTTTTAAAAAGTATATATATATGTATGCATAAAAAACGGAAAGAATATTCACTGTGATATTAATGGCTGTGCATGGCAGAATTACAGCTAGTTTTTCTTTTTTGCATATTTGCATTTTCTAATTTTTCTGCAATAAATACCTATTCTCAGGATGCCTGTGTGTCTCAGTCGGTTAAGTGTCTGCCTTCGGCTCAGGTCATGATCCCAGGGTCCTGGGATCGAGTTCCGCATTGGGCTCCTTGCTCAGCAGGGAGAGTGCTTCTCCCTCTGCCTGCCACTCCCTCTGCCTGCTGCTCCCCCTGTTTGTGCTCTCTTTTTGTTCTCTGACAAATAAATAAATAAATAAATAAATAAATAAATAAATAAAATCTTTAAAAAATAAGTAAATACCTATTCTCTGATACAACAAAATCAGTAATTGTTAACACAAGTATGTACATTTATCTGTTGATTATCTTTTTAAAAACTTCATCTTCCTTGACCTGAGAAACTCAAATGTACAATTTATCAAGGAGGAAACTAGAATTTAGAGGAAACCACTGCAAAATACTAGCAAGTCAGTTGTTTGAAGAAAGTACTCTCCCTAGATTCAAGGATATCAGGAATGCACACCCACAACTCAGAGGAAGTTTACAATAACAAATCTAGCATGGGGGGAAAAAATCTTTTCATGGAACCTGACTTAATTTCAATCAACCACACTGAAGAAGTTACAGGAAGGTCTGAGATTTTCATAATTTGGGCAAGCTATCTTGGGTTCTAAGGCAAGACGAAACAAAATTGTCTAATGCTATTTGGTAACTTGTTGCTGACTACAGGTCCTAATGACCAAAATTATTGCAGTCTGCAACATAGGTTTCCTTAATGTACAAAGTCAGAGGGGCCTCTTCTAAAATACTCATCTTAATTTGATTGGTTTGTGTGTTCGTGAGTTTTCCCCTTATTTTCTCTAACAAGCCAAATCCTAAAGAATTAGGTCCACATTTACCTAAGCGTGAAATAAAAGCAATAATCTGTTGATATTGATAATCTGTCAAATCACCAAAAAGAAAATCACCATTGAAATTCTAAACACCCTCGCATCCTTCATGGTGCTGGACATTAGTCACTGAATACTTTTATCTTTCCAGGTGAAAAGAAGTGGATGCAGGCTCATAGTAAGAAGAGCATATATTCAAAAAAGAATTATAAAAGAACACTCATAGCCTTAGTAATAATAGTAACCAACTAGAAACAACCTAAACCTCCATCAACAGGTGAATGGGTAGTCGCACAATGAAATACTGCAGCAGTAAAAAGCAACAAACTGCCAATATGCACAAAAACTTGAATAAATCTCAAAAATACTGTGATAAGCAAAAGAAGCTGAATGGTGACATCTACACGATGTTGGAAAACCAACAAAACTAAGTTGTGGAGACAGAATTCAAAACCGTTTGGCCGCAGTGGGAAGTGGACTAGGAAGAAAGTGTGGGGAAGTCTTGCGGGCGATTGCTTGACTGAGATGGTGGTTATATGGGCGCAGACTTTGCCAAATCTCTTTGAAGTGAGCGCGAAGAGCCACTGCATATGCAAAAAATAAAATGCATAGACAATAAAAGAAATTCAAAAGTAAATAAAAACTTCTAAAAAGAGTAAAACTAAAATGCTCACTTTTATTCAGGCTGTAAAGTGACTCCCTGTTCTTCTGTGACAGCATTCTGTCTCTTTAACCGATTTTACAGATATTTTAGCTGCCCCCTGTCCGTCCCAAGTCATGCTGAGGGTGAACAAGGCATGGTCTCTTGATGACCGTTTTCACTAAACAGCTAATATTAACTGAAAATCTGGATGGGGATTTGCAGTCCACTCACGCTTCTCCGTCATTTCTACAATAGTTTTTTTCTTTTTTCTTTTTTCTTTTGCAGGTATTCAATGATGACAAATGATTTTTCAAAGGGTAAACAATTAGTATATAAGATTCAGCACATTAAGCAGACTTCATGGTCTCTTTATTAATCTCAAACCGGACAATTTCTGAAATTTTTGAATCAATGGGGTTCTGGTTACTTTCCAATGACATTTAGCAGTTAGACTTAAAAATACAGAAGAAAGCATTATAAGTTTTATCCAAAATGATTATGGCCATCATTTGAATAAAATACAGATTTCGCAAGCTGTAAAGCATATCATTACTACACACTGGCCTAAGTAAGGTTTGGTTCACAAACTACAGAGCTCGAACCAAGTCATTAAATCTATCTAAAAGGGCCTCATTTGAGAAGCAATAAAATTTTTAATCATTTTATTATTAAAAGAGTGTTTAATATGTAGCTAATTAAATGCCAAAGGCAGGTTATCTGAGTTTAACCTTCAAAAAGAAAATGATGTATCAAAGTCTGCCTCTGGCATCATGGGATAGAAATGTCATCCTCATAATCATTGCGTGACAACTAGCTGGTGGCCTTTTCTAGAGCTATAGTTAAATTACCTGATTAAATTAATAGCCATTTAGATGTTTTAGGAACTGCACAGACCTATACTAAATGAAAATTAGGTCCATTACATTTTCTGAGTGGGCTAGATAGACCCTAAAATAAAACACGTATGCCATTGCCCACATTACTTAGATTAAGCAATTAAAAGCTCTTTCTAAAAAGCGACTAATTCCCTATAATGTACAGACAACTGGATTTACACTAACGACCAGAGGTAAGTTTTTTTTCTTCTTATTTCTCCCTATCCTTGGACCAATTCTCTGTGTTTGTTTATCTTAAAAATGAAAGATTAAAACTTGAACATATCACTAAATATGTAGCTAGATAGAACTACTTATTATTATATTTCTAGAAGACAATGAATAGTGATTCTAGGAAAGTAAAACAGTAAATTAGAAAATAGAGTAGAAAATCATCCTAATTGGGAATTTACCAAACCATCACTGGAATCTTCCTAAGAAACGCCTTTCAAACTAGTCAGTCTCAACTACTGGGAATGAACACAAAAGGAACTCATGCATTCTTCCTTTCGTACGAAATCCAGGTGACCACATAAATATATCAGAAAAACGCAAACAGTATAGTACGCTATTAACTTACTTAGGAAGCAAACTACCATTTGGTTCATATTTCTCCAGTTGCAAATGAATATAGATTTAAGTTTTAAGAACAGAAGGTTTGGTCACTGCTATGTCCCAAGTACCTAGAAGAGTGTCTAATATATGGTAAGTATTCAACAAATATTTATTGAAGACAAGCCTGAAATTTTTCCTCAGCTTTAATTAATAATATTTATTTAAAAGTCACATTGAAATGTCAAAATCCTGTGTTTTGACAGCATGTTATAAAACTAATTATTCAGCAAGGAATTTTTAGTCCAGTGCCATTTTGTATACAACTATGTAATAAATGAAATACCATCAGTGTGGCACCTTCCTTTATTGATAATTAAGACTTTGTTTAACTTGGTTTCATCTCTTTTCATTTTATACTTAACAAGGATATAAAGTTATATCTTACTCATGAACATTAAGGGGTTCAAGATAAATACACACTCTTAAGAATCCTTATTCTCAGAATCCTCCTTGTGGCCCCAAAACTTAGATCTCCTCTAAGTTCTGGTACTATTTACAGATCAAATCCATCTATGACATGATCATGATGTTTCTAATATTAAACAGAAAGAACCAAGGCAGCATTGATAAGAATGTGCAAACAAACCACTCTTTGGAAATCCAAAATACTTATGACATACCCTGCTTGAATGTGTGTCAATCTTCATTCATTGAATCAACATTTACTGGGGGTTTAGGTATGTCTGCATTGCGCTAGACTCTTTGAAAAAATACAAAGATGAATAAAACAACCACTGTCTTCACTCTGTATAAATAACTAACATTGCTCACGAGAGAATATACGTGAGCAATATTAGAAATGTGTACAAAGCACAGTGACTATCGTGAGGCAGAAATGATGAATTGAACTGTCTTATGGAGGCAAGTTGGGGAGGAAGTTATGAAAGAGAAGATTTTCAGAATTGTCATAGGACAAAATAATCAAGAAGGAAGGTTTTACTTGAGAATGTCAAATTTAAAAAATACCATAAAAACGATGAGTAAGAAACTAGATGAAATTTAATACAGATCTTAGAAAATGTCAGAATCTGATTTAATGGATTGAGTTTTTTAAAAAGTTGTTTACTGACATGTCAAAAAATATTCCATTTGTAATGTGTTCCAGGCACTTTGTGATTTTTCAGAGTTACCACGGAAAGAAATTCCTACAGAGGAGCATCATGGGACAATTCCACAACAGAGAAGGCAGAGGAATGCTCTTATGTTTATAGGAATGCACAAAAATAAAAATTAAAGACTTTCTCAAGTCCATGGGCTTTAGAATGTATTTTATTGATAGCATGCAATGCCCCACTGACTCTAAGGCCAAAGTGTCCTGAGAAGAAGCTAATTTTGTGCCACTTTCAAATCCACTTTCATGAAGGGACATTTGGCAAAGGTTAGTGACATTTTTGGTTTATACAATTAGAGAAGAGGTGTTACTGGTATCAAGTGAGTACAGGTCAAAGATGCTCCTAGATAACCCTATAATGCATAGAACCATCCCCATGACAAAGAAGTATTTGCCTAAGTGTCAACAGTAAAGAAGAGAACCAAAGTTCGCGAGGCTCTCAGTTCATGGTAATGAAGGAGGAAGATGGGAATGAAATATCCAGGCAACCATAACAGAGCTCCAAAACAGAACGTATTGGAAAATCAACCTCCACAAACTATTTTAAATTTGTTTTCAGTCTATGCCTTTCTTATTCTGGCTGTTTTGCATATCAAGAGATTTTCTGTTTGACATATAACAACATTGACGGAAAAGTTCCTTTATGCATTCACAGAAGTCTGTCTCAGCCTAGATCCATTTTGAATGTCCCTGGAGCTACTGAGAATAGTCTTTAAGATGTGTAATCGATTACGCACAACTCCAAGGAAATATTGGAGTTAATTCATTATAAGGGCTAGAGAAATATTTAGTCTTTCACACCCCCCTCCCACCCACACACAATGTGTCTGTTTTACACAAGATCTAGTATTGAAACATTGCAGGTAATAGTAATAACCATTACTTCCTTTCACCTGCCACGTGCTCTGCACACACTAGAGTTTCCCACCCTCCACACCGTTTGACACTTAGGCCAGATAAGTCTTTGTCCCAGGGATTGTTTTATATGTTATAGGGTGTCTAGCAGCATCCTTGACCTGTACGCACTTGATACCAGTAACACGCCTTCTCCAGTTATATAAACCAAAAATGTCACTAACCTTTGCCAAATGTCCCTTTATGGAAGAGGGCTAAAAGAGGGGGCACAAAATCATCTCCAGCCGAGAACCACTGGTGCATATGACAATTCATTAGTAACCTATACATTCTCGTAATAACCCTGCATGGTAGGCATTATTATGCCTATTTTAAAAATAAGAAGACTAAGATTAATAGAAGGATATATGCCTGGGTCTTCTAACCACAATCTTTATTCTGCTCCCTATACAATTTATCTCCACCTCTCAAGACTTTGTTCTCTGAATTTTCTGAAAGATTTAACATTCATTCCAGAAACATCCTTGTGGTATAACTCTAGAAATGTAATATATCACATTGAGTATGTGAAGGACTGTGGATCAAGATTTTCTTTTGGGGTTGCTCTACCCTACTGACCCTGCTCCTAATCTGTTCTATTCTGTTCCAGCATCGTGATTATGTCTGGATGGCAAGCAAAGACATAAAAATTTTGGGGTATCTTTGATTGTTGGCCGATTTTCAGGTGAAAGAGTGTTTTGGGTGCGTTATATGAGGGAGAGAGGAGGAATTCAAATAAATCTTTATAATTTATAAAAACATTGGTTTGTGTTCATATTGGAGAGTAAGCTTATAATTATAATTGTGAATGAGTTTGCAGATTTGTGAATCCGTCAAAAGATTTAGGTATTCTCAATAATTTAACAAATGGATTGACATGGAAAATGATGAAAGAATTGTGTTCTCTCTTTTTCCTTTCATGGCCTGCTTCCAGAATTACTTCATATCATGCTCTAATTTGCCTTTGGAAAGTTCTGGCTGCCTGCCTCATAGAAGAGTTTCTTCCTTCAGTTCACTAAAGGCAACTGTTTGGTTTTAAATCTTACACTTTTTTACCTGATTCCCTAGCACAGAAATTAAGGCCCAGGGGTGCCTGGGTGGCACAGCAGTTAAGCGTCTGCCTTCGGCTCAGAGCGTGATCCCGGCGTTATGGGATCAAGCCCCACATCAGGCTCCTCCACTATGAGCCTGCTTCTTCCTCTCCCACTCCCCCTGCTTGTGTTCCCTCTCTCGCTGGCTATCTCTATTAAATAAATAAATAAAATCTTTTAAAAAAATAAAAAAAAGAAATTAAGGCCCCAAAAGGTCTGTTGAATGAATGAATAAATAAGTAAATGAACTCACGTCAGATGAATAAGTAATTGGCATATTCTTGAATTCTGGCTACGAATAAAAGATGTTTCACTATATTAATTGCAATGATTCATCTGCAGAATGGAATAGAGTATTAAAGATGGTCATTTCTTCAATTTCTAAAATTCAGATCTGTCCCCCTCCCCACTACCCCCAGTTTATGTGGAGGGAGGGTGAGGAAGAAGGTAGTATTGATTCTTTTTATTTTTTTTTAAGATTTTATTTATTTATTCGACAGAGAGAGAGAGACAGCCAGCGAGAGAGGGAACACAAGCAGGGGGAGTGGGAGAGGAAGAAGCAGGCTCCCAGCGGAGGAGCCTGATGTGGGGCTCGATCCCAGGATTCTGGGATCACACCCTGAGCCAAAGGCACACGCTTAACAATTGAGCCACCCAGGCGCCCCGAGATTCTTTTTAAAGGAACAATTAGGTATTTGGGAAGTTTATTCTTTCTCATTTGGAACATTCATTATCTGGAGAAAACAAAACATAGAATATAAGGAAAGAGGTGACTATTACTTTTCATCTGCTCTTCTGAAATAAAAGGAGTCTGAAGTTTTCTTTTGAATGTTATAATATGGCTTTTTAACCTGCAGAAATCACCCATATCTATCATAATTCAATTTTTAAAAGAGCTGTGTATACAAATTATGAGAATGAACAGTAAATTATATAGAAAAAATCAGTTATTTGGTATGATTTGACAAAACAGAACAAAACAAATAAAACTTCACTTTACAACTGATTGTGTTGACCAACTATTTTGAATTTTTTATAATTATGAAATGTTACCATTAGTGCATTTTTTTACTGGCATTCCCCTTCTTCTTTCTACAAATATATTATGATTTTTAAATTACTGAATGGCATATTTTGGGAGCTGAAAGTAATCCAGTATTATCCATTCCAAACCACATCCTCCCCTTTAAAAAAAAAAAACAAAAAACAAACAAACAAACCTAGCAGAAACAAGCAATGAAACTGAGTGAAACATTTAGGTTATACCTGACCCCACCTTGCCTTTTCAACTAAATAGAATGTTAATTAAAATTTTAAAGGTTTAATTTGTGAAATGGCTTCTTATTCTGATGCTTTGGCTCCAGGGAACACTCCTAGCGGAGAACTTGTGGCAAAGATTCTTCCTCTAAAGGTGTTGTTCAGATGACATAAGTTGAGATTTCTGACAATTAAGGCAGGAGGCCGTGGGTTAGCTTCTTAGCCATTCTTTGCCTCTGTTTAATCTCCGAGCAAATAAATGCTTCAGCTACGATCCTCTGAAATTCCTTTCAGTATTACTTCTCTAGTTCCAGCTTCCAATTAAGCTTTCCTTCTACAAAAAGGCTCCTTTTCTTAACCTCAAGATGAGTAAGGGTCAAACTCTGTTTTAAGTATTTATTTTGGGAAGGTCTTTTTATTCATTGAACTGTTATTTGATTATCGGAGAGAAAGTCTCTATGAATACCTCTCTTTAAATATAACTTTTGAAGTGGAAATTTCAAATCCATAATGAACATCGGGAATGAAAGAGTTTCACAGCCTTAACAGAGCAGGTCAGGACCATCATAAGGGACACGCCGGTAATAAAATCCCAGGGAAGACACCACCAACAGCAAACACTAACTGGGCACCCACTCTGCACCAGTTCTTCTTCCCTTCTACTTGATCTCTTTAGTGATCATGTCTGCATCTGGACTTGGAATTACCATGTGTAATCCTTATTTCGTCACACAAAAACCTCTCTTCCAAGACCTAGAACTACAGCAACAATTGTGTGTTGGAAACAATTTCCACACGCTTGTCCTACTGGCACCTCAAAGACAGAAAGTCCCAGACTCTCCTTTCCATCCGCCTTCTAACTGCAATCTCTTCCAACACTTCCCACCCATTCAGAGAGCGCCTTCAGTCTTCTCATTAATACATCTGGAAGACCTGAGGGCAGATGAAGGACAATGGGATTCAAAAAGAAGAGGTGAACACAGAAGATGGAGAAACAGAAGGTGAGAAAACAAGCAAAAGATTGTTATAATTGGCCAGGCATGAGAGAAATAGGAGAGGGGCATGACCATGCTGAGAATGAATGAACGAATGAATGTGTGTGTGTGTAATTTGTGTGTGGGGTTTATCAAGAAAAATAACAGGGCAAAGAAGAGATATTGAAACAGATAACATTGACCCATCAGTTCTTAACTCATTTAAAACACAGAGTATCATTATTTTTTATTTTTTGTTAACAAGCTCATAGAAAGAGCATGCACACTTGTTAAAAAGCTGAAGAGAATGTAAAATCTGAAAATTGCAACCATTTTCAAACAAATTGTGGCTCGGCTCCATGTGGTTTGGACCAAGGAAAGACAATGAGACATCTGCTGTTTCAGTGTGGACTCCACTCTGAGCCGTGCTTTGGAAAAGGTTAGCAACTTTTTCTTCACTTTGTGGCTCATGAGAACATCGTTTCAAGCTTGGCCCATCACACTCCGTTCCTTTTCTTATATCAAAACATGTGGTGACACGTCCAAAGAGGGAATGTCAACACATTGATAATTTTCTAGAGACTTAAATATATTTCTGTGCCAGTCGATCAGCATACATGAATTTTAAATTGCATTTTATACTTAGCTATCAAAATATGTCAGAAATATAAATTCCCTTTCGAAATTGGGCTCTGACTGCTTTGAAAATAAAATTTTAAAATTTTAATGCAGGAAAAAGAGAAGGTTCTCAGAAAACTGTCTTGTTCCGGATCATAGCATAGTTAAGAAACATCTGTCACAATGCCTTAAAACTTCTTATATGGTAAATAAATTCTGAAGTCTTTCAATGAAATCTCCTAAATATTATGTTACACAGAAAGTCAGAAGTGGCGGGACTCAAATTCACTACTCCTGACCCAACTTTTCTCCATCTTTTCTGCTTCCCAAAGAGATTTCCCAGACCTGGTAAAATCACTGAAAGGTGTCCTGCCTGGTGTCTCCCATATAAAATAACTGTTGAGATTAATGAGAGTTCTGTATCTACGGCAACCTCAGAGATTGATTATAGGTCTTACCCATCTGGAAAAACAATTGAAGAAATACATGTGCATTAATCTGATTTTAGTTCCTTTGCTCTACTTTTAGAGGAAAAAAATGAATATAAAAATGCATGTTCTTTCTGCGATTTTTCTCCTAGGCATTTCCCTTTTTATTTCTTAGGCAAAGTTGGCTACCTTCTGAATGGGAAGATGAGGCTCCATGGCCTTTTTCACCCACCCGTTACACAGAGTCAGTTTTCCACTATTTAGAATTTAGTGCATCTTTGGTGAAGCCTGACAGGTACATGGAGGGTCGGTGGAGGAGGCTGGAGGAAGGTAAGAAGGCTAAGAAAGCAAGCACATAATTTACAGTCCTCACGCCCATAAAAGCACAGCGAGCAGGTAAGGTCGAGTGTGCTGTCACCGGGGCACCAGCCAGGCCTCCAAAAGCTACAGGATCTCATTTCATTATCCTATGACCTGCATCGCAGTGCACAAACGTCCCTCTCTAGGACCATAGCTAATCTACTGTGACAGAACGGGAAAACAACAGCACAGCGCTGCAACTTCACTTCCCAATCACGGGGAGGCCACGTGCAAACCACAGAGCTAGCATTGCCTGGTGGCCAAGATTCTTCTGGAGAACAGCAATGATGAGTTAGAAACCCAGAACTTATGCTCCACCTCTGATTCTGCGACCTCACAGCTGTGACCACAATGCTGCATCCCTGTCAAGGGCATGGGCTCTGGGTTCAAATGCTTCCCTCCGTGAGCTGCATAACCTTGACTTCCCATGTCTAATTTCAGCTTCCTTAAGTATAAAACGGTGACCAAAATAGAGCCAAACACTTAGGGATGTTAAGAGAAATGAGAAAACTAATCCACGTAAAATGCATTGTACAGGGTGAGGCTGTAAGAAGCAGGTACTGAACACTGGCCTTTAGGATTATGACAGAGGCTTCACCAGTGTGCCTCTGACATGTCCACTTAATATCTCTAGGTCAAGCCATGTATTTTTGGCTGTTCATCTCCTCAATTCTTCAGAGACTCTCCTCAATTTCTAGAGATCAGCTTGATCCACTTAGCAAATCACAATAATTAAAAACTCACATCTTGACCACACCATCGCAATGTTCAGAATAACGGAGAAAATAGTGACAAGTGTGTTCTGAAAAGGAGAGATTCACAAAATGTTCCAAGAATGCTCCTCACAGTCTGCCATCATTGCTTATAATCAGGTCTTACCCAGCTCACCTCGGGACAGTGTAAAATCACAATGCAGATACAACTAGAGGAAACTAATTAATCTCTTGTGACATTTTGCCACTTAGAAAGCACGATATCACAGCAGATCACAAATACCATCTCACAGGAAAGAGTTCCCTTAGCGTGAGCGAATGTGGCCCACAGATTCTGAACGGAACCCTTCATTCAGCCTGGCCTTTGTTATCAGTGATTCCTTTTGTTACTGGACAGGGAAATAATGAAGGTAGCTGTCAAGGTTCACGCTTTACTTTTTAGATTTGAAAAGAAAATGATCCAGAGGGATATTTTTGCTCTACAATGAAATGCAAGATTCTGTTCAGGAGATGACATAAGTATCGCTATCTTGGGGGGGCAGGTGAGGACAGAGAGGACCCTGCATATTTTTTGCTTGTTTCCTCTCTCATCAACTGGAGACGTGACAGTGTTAGTAGCAAACCTTCTATCCAGTGTATAAAAACCCAGCACTTAGGCATTTTTGAGTGATAATTCAATAGGATTAAATTACACTCATGTGACAGCTCAACTTCACTAATGAGGTACATTTCAGTAAACTGTTGACAGAACTGTCTGGAAGGTTTCTTTAATTTACCAACATGCAAGAACATGGGAGAAGCATTAGTCAACTAGATGAAGATAAATAAGTAGTGAGGTCTAGGGGTACTTTACATTAATATCTGACAACCTGAAAGGGTTTTTGTCACCTGCTCTATTTAGCCCAAGGCAGGCACAAAATAACTAGTACCTGTTAGTGTGAACGACTTGCCAAAGCAATGAAAGGAATTATCTTAAAGAGGGCTGAGTGGAAAATATGTCAGAGAAATTTCTTCTCCTTCCAGTCAACAGGAAGAGTGCTCCTTGCAAAGTAGGTGATGGTGGCAATGAAGTTACAAGTATGTTTCAAATCTTTTCAGACAGCTACACCAACACTTTCATTTTTCAAATTCTTTGAGTTTGTCCTTACAGATGAAAACGTCTGTCTGTATATATTTGTAGCCAGGCATTGATCGGGAATAAGTAAGGTTATTCTTGCCCAACTAAGTAATTTATTCCAAGCCAAGGAAAGAAAGAAAATATAGGAAACATAGAAAAATAAGAATAAGGAAAGAAAATCTGTTCATCAAGGCATCAAATGCTTGTAGAAAAGCTTTTCTAGCTTAGATTACACTGGCCAGTAAGAAGAGGGCCATGCAATCATCTGCATCCTTTGAAGAATATTCTGAAACTATTGTTTCTCTAGTGTTTGGCAAGTAATATGGTAGAAGAGAAAAAGCAGATTAACTTTAGCTACTTGGGTGAACACGGCGACCGGTAGGGGGCGCGACAGAATCCAAAATAGATACTTGGGTTCCAAGATCTATCTGTTTGAATAGTTATTCAAGAGTTAATAATCATACTAAAAATCTTAATTTACAGATGTGTTCTCAGGAGAAGATGCAGCCACAAAGGAAAGGTGGGCACAAAGATGGAAATACTATCTGACTGCAACTATTGATCAGAAATCACTCTAAACAACGGGGCATTTTAGAAGGATTAAAAGAAAAAAAAAGAATTAAGCCGGTAGCGATACCTTGAATTCTTGAGTATCACGCCTGTTAGAGGAGATCGTGAGTTTAGCTAATCCAAGCCACCAGCCAATCTAGAAAGCACACCTATTTCACTTTGAAAGCAGAATAAACTTTCCTCGTCACAAGTTACGTTTCTCATTTCACTGTGATATGGCTGTTGTTCTAATGATTTAACATTTCCAGAACACACACTGAGATGTTGGAGGTCCCTAGGAGATAGGCTAGGAGAGAGAAGATGGAAAGATGGAAAGATTAGAAACCAAACTTCTATAGTTTAGCTGTGCCAGCTTGAGAGGTAACAAAGGTAAGGAAATCAGTGTTGTTTCAACACACACACACGTTGAGGTTCAAACTGGACCTTGGAGTAAGAGAAATTCTGCCAACAGAAAAGCTCTAGGAGGTCTGAAAACACTGATAAGCTGTTTGCCAAACAGAAGGGAAGTATCACAAAAGGGATAGTGTGCCAACAGGATGAGACTTCTTTGGCTGGTCTCAGATACCATCTCTGACTCTGGGCATTATTTTCGGTATCAATAATGATCCTAATGACAATAATTGCTAACATTTGCCCCATGCTCTGTTACTTCACAAAGACCTTTCATCTCCTCATCTGTTCCTGTGAGGCAAGTAGGGTCAGTTTTTTTGTTTTGTTTTGTTTTTTGTTTTTAGGTTTATTTCTTTATTTGAGAGAGACAGAGGAGGGAGGGGCAGATGGATAGGGAGAGAGAGAATATCAAGCAGACTCCGTGCTGAGCATGGAGCCTGACATGGTCTCAATCTCATGACACTGAGTTCATGAGCTGAGCTGAAATCAAGAGTCAGACACCTAACCAACTGAGCCACCCAGGTGCCCCATGGTCAGTTTTTTTATATAACACTGGACAGATGAAGAAGTTGACTTCAGTGATTGCCCATTTGGTACAAAAGCTGCAGAGTTAAGACAGAAACTCAGGACCTCTGACTCCAGATCCAAGTACTTTTCTCACTGTGCTAAACCATCCCCAAATACCAACTGGTGGGACAGCCAGAGGAGAAGCTGCAGGCTCTGAGGACGACTGATACAACCCCAGCGGAAATCAAATATCCTGGAGCAGTCCTCATAGAGAATTCTAGAGAAAGGATTCCAGCTCTCGACACCCAAGCAACTTGATTCTATCTTTCTTTTATTTTTCCCCAACCATGTAAAAAATGAAGAAGGGGGTGATTTCCAATGTAACAAAGGCCATTCTTTTTGAGTTCTTTCATTTTACAGAGCAATACAAAATTAAAATAAAGACAAACTAGCAAGAGAGAAAGAAAATAATCTAGAATTCATACCTATAAAAGATTATAGTAATAGGTTTTAGTTGAAAACACGAACTTAATTAAACCACAATACTTTTCCCATCCGTACATAGTAGTTGCTAAATCTTGGGCCATATCTACTTTTAATATGGTTCTAAACAGTTTTAGGTTAAAAGGGCTGCTCTGGCTGTTATTCTGATCAAGTGAGACTCAACTGTCAAATAATAGCTTACCATAAATAGTTTCAAAATTAAAAGTAAACAACCAAATTTCATGCAGCATGGACTCAGCTATCTAATCAATTATTTTTGAAAGTTTCGATAACACTAATAGCTGATCATAGCTGAGATTTTTTGACTGCTTACTAGGAGCCAGAAATTGTGCGCTTACACGCATGATGTAATTTCATCCTCCCAAATGGTCAGTGCTGTTATTAGCTACACAGAGAAGATGCTAAAAGCAGACTGAGAGCCTAAGTACATTATCCACGTTGCACGGCTAGTAATCAGCAGAACCACCACTTGAATCCAGGTCTGATTATTCCAGAATCCAGACCCTTCACCATGCTGGCTTAACTTTACTTTGGCCAGGTCCTGTTTCTCAACTAACTTTCTAACGTTTTGCTCTATTACTAATTCTGGTTTTCTAATCCAAAAATAGCTTAGTTTGGAAAGATGGAATGAAGCTGGATCAACTGGGAGCAAAATGGAATAAATATTAATTAAAAAAAAAGTCTACTTTCTTATCAATGGGGAAGGTTGGTGCCAAGCTGAGTTACCAGTGCAGAGCCAGGAATAGCATCAGAAGCGGTCTTCTTCAAAGAAATTAATCCTCTAGGTATACTTGAATTTGTATATCAAGATATATTACAAGGACTTTAATATTGTTCATAATAGGAAAGGAAGAAAAATAGTTGGAACCAAAGGAACAAATTCTGACAAACACATGTAATAGAGCATATACAACCATTAAAAGAAGTTAAATAGATTCATATGTGCTAATAGGGATCAATTAGTAAGATGTATTGTTAAATAAAAAAATCAAGGTGTTGACTAGTAATGTCTTGTTCGTTACCAAATATTTTTTTAAAGATAAGTAAGTATAAACTTACACAATAGATAATACCACCAGACGGATCTACAAGATTCTGACAGTAATTGTCTCTGGAGGGGGTAACTGATTCAGAGAAAAGAGAAAGCCTATTTTTTACTGTATAGTTATTTGTATTATTCCAATTATTTTTTTATCATGTACGTGAATTACCTAAAAGTATTTTAACATTAATAAAAAATAGCAGGTGCTCAGTCAATGTTTATTGACCTGAAAAATGATTAGAAGACATGGGCCATGTTAATCCAGAAACACTGGCCTTGAAAACAGACAAAAATTTTTAATTTGTCATAAACTAGCAGGGCAGAGTTTCTTTGTACCTTTGTTAGTACCTTTGTAAAGGTCCTTAATCTCTTAGCCACAACTGCATTTGTGAGAAATTGGTATAACAGTATCTACTCTATACCCAGAGTTTCACGGGGATCAGATGAGATAATACACCGTACACCATTCTCCAAAGTATAAAAATGTCCCTATTGTTGTTGTCGCTGCCATTGTGGTTGTGCGCTGGTTTTGTGCGGGCTCTGGTCCCGATTAGGAGGCCACGCAGTCGGGAACATGAGACCTAGCATGGGCAGTTTGACATGCTACATCAAGGAATCAACCAAAGACTTGCCCAAATACCACTTCCCTTAGTAGCATATTCCTATTGTTTTGCAACTAGATGTAAAAATATTTATGATTTCCCTTTGAGACAGAGGAAGAGATTTGTTTGGAGAAATACTTGAATGATTCTTCGGAGTAGGAGCAAATCTGAGAGGGACCTTGGTGAGACAGGCAGAAACAGTCTGCTCTTTGAAGAAGAAAGTGAAGAGGAGGGAGGGAGTGATGAAGGCTGAGGCCAACGAAAGGTTGGGGGCTTGTCAATGTAAACTGTGGCGTGTCACTGAAACCACAGAATGACGAAGGCGAGGAGAGTTTGGGGGAAGCCAGTAAAAAGGCAACGTACAACATTCACAAGTTTTCTGGAGACAACAGAGACAGGGAGAATTAGAGAAAGATCCAGAGGGAGAAGCACAAGGAAGTAAAAACCCCAGACCTCTCATGGATTGAGATCCAGGACAGGTTCATCTTAGAAGACAAAGGGGCAGGGGCCCCAGCCGACTTCAGGGTGACATGCTGTTTCCCCAAATAGGTACTTGGCCAGGACAGTTCAATACGCCCTGGTGTTAGACTGAGTTTACAGAACGTAGCTCTGGGAGAGTCAGCCCAGAGGACTGATTACTCACCATCAGCAGCAGCCTTCCTAGCTGAAGTGCAAATTGCTTTCCCTGGTGCTTGACCCTTCCAAACCATAATGATAATTGCTGCTGTGTTGCATGCTGGGCTTATGAACCACTCACGGGTTAGTGCCCTCCCCTCAGGAAGGCTACCACGTTGCAGGGACTGCACACATCTGATCGGGACAAATTGCTCGTTTACCTGCTAATCAGTGCACGGTAGTAGGCATTTTGTAATATCACCAAAGCAGGAAACACCACACCTCTCACCTCAATAAGATAAAAAATAAATAAATGAAATAAAATAAAATCGACTGCTTCTGTATATTTCTGGTAAAAAAGGAAATAGGCTCAATTTTAATCACATGAGCAGTAAATCAAATATCAAATTTAAAACAATGAACTCCAAAGAGCCTCCTGAAAGTCACTTAGCATTGATAAATTAGTAATGTATTATTAAATTATTCATATCTTTTTTTTCCTTTGGACTATAATGATATACTGTACACAGCACTGATAATTTACTTAGGCTGAGTCCATTCATTTAATTATGCTGCTAAACCTGGTCAGCCAATTGGTCATCATGAGAGTTTCCAGGCAAGCTAATCACAAATATATAGAACATGTCCCTTATTGTCCCCAGCGGCTAAGTGCTAAAATGCTATTTAGTGCTCAGAAGGTTAATGTCCTGCTTATGTAAATTGTCCAATTTAACATTCAGCAGCAGTATCATAAATTCTGGCTCCAGGATTTCATTAAACGTATGTTCAAACTAGTTGACCTTAAAGGTTAACAAGCACAAGTTAAACAGGACAATTATTTAACTCACTTCTTATCAAGAGACTGAAGCGTACTCGCCATTTAATAGCTCTGCATACTTCACAATTAGAATTCTTATAAGGTCTCTGATAAAACTGCAGGTCATGAATTTTCATAAGGATGTCAGATAATAACTATTTATCTGCACTTGTTTTTCTTTCTTATAAACTTAAACTTTGATCTTAACATTCAATTAGAAATGATTCCACAGAGAAGGACTAGGTGACTCGAGCAGCCAGTGTTCGCTTGCATTCCCGGCTGCTCAAGGATTTAAAACATTGTGGCGGCATTGTCTGTCATTCACGGAAATGAATGGAAAAGTCAGAGACTCACTGCAAAGTGTGCAGAGCTCAAATGAGGCATTTGGCCCAACACTGCGTTACAATATCGCCTACTGTTTGGGGACATTAGACCAAACATTATTCTTTTCTTAAAAGACTCGCAAATGCCTATTAATCTACGGGAGAAATTGCAATGTCCTTTGCATTTATAGTATGATGGGTTTTAATACAGAACAGAAAGTTAGATCATTTGAGGCATCCTTTTCCTTGAGTCTTGTTTTCTCTCCTTGCTTTCCTGGGGCATTCTGAAATACGAGCAAAGCTCTGGGACGCTGCTACCTCCAGCAATGGGCTGACATTTCCGTGCACGTCTCTCTGTGGTGGAATCAGGCAATGGCTTTGGGGACACATTACGTTGGTAACCACACACCAGTATTCTCAACAGCCAACAGCCACTGCACACCAGGAAAGGCACAGGAAACACGCTTTCCTTGTAGGTTCAACTGTTCCCACTATACACTATTTGGTAGATAAAGCAGCAGATAAGAGCAAACGGGATTTTTGTTAATAAATCATGTGCTGAATTTCTGTTAGGAGCTGAAATGGAGCAAAATATGTCAAAATTGCTTATGGGTACATTTACTGGGGGCATAATAAAGAATTTTTTAAAATTTGGTCATGTTCCTAAAATATAATTAAATGTAATGATAGGAAAGGGCCTGATTGGGGGGTGGGGGGTAGGTGGGTAGATCGATATTAAATAATACCTATGCTTGGCCCAGTTCTTCTCTTTGCATCTCTTATTCCCAAAGGTTACTTATTGTGAAGAGCTGTGTAAAGAAATAATATAAGGAAGAAATATTTTCCAGCATGAAAGAATGTGACAGTGTTTTATACCCCCCTGTGTTGCTCTTCATCCAAACTTCATCTTGTGAATATTGGCTTCAAATCCTGCCTGAAAGGAGACATAAATAAAGTGAAATGGCTAATGGACTAAAAACACTTATGATCAGGTTTTCATAACTAACATTATTGATAGCTTCTTTCGCACATGCACTCACACACAGCACAATACCCATTCCTAAAGCAAGATTTAGAGCCCTATTTGCAATAAAAAGGCTAGCACATGCAAATAAAGAATGCGGAAAAAGCGAAAGCGAGGCCAGCAGATGGCATTCCCCCAGAGAGGGAGAGAAAGCCTCCTCCCAAAGCAGAGCTGACCACAGGGGAGCAGAACACTTTCCCAGATTTCAGATGTGCCGGGCTCTTCTGAGTCCTGGAAATGGTCTTCGGGGGCAGAGAGAGGTTTAGTCCTTGATTTGGAAACGACCACTCCTTTCTCCTTAATGGCCTTAGTATTTGAATGTGGTCAGCTAAAGAGGTGTTTGTGTCTGTACGTTAAAACAATAACAAGATTGTCATGCAGGAAATGTAACACAGGACAAATAGGGAAGCTGGCAAGAAGGGAGTTATTTCCATAGAATCTGGTGCTTTCCATGTCAATATTAAGGTGGTCTTTCTGGGTTTTTTCCTCATGTAAGTTCTCCATTGTAGCAAAAAGAGTTGATGAACAACTTTTCCAATGCCTAGAAATTCATTTTGTGTTAAAAAATGTCTTACCGATAAGTTTATTTGAAAATATTTTAGCTGTAGTTACAATGAGAAGGTGCTGACAAAGCAGAAAGGATTTTGTCTCTTTCTTGCTATTTAATAAGATACAGTTTGGGGGCCACACTTTGTTTTGTTTTGTTTTGTTTTAGTTCGTATTATTCCTTTGTCAGCAGAAAAAAACATTTTCCCCCAAAATCTGGACTTTATTATTTGATTAAAAATGAAGTCTAGATTACATGGTAGACTGTAAAGTATGGCTTTATTAAATTAAATCAATTAGAAAGAGCATTTGATTCAAGGGATTGGTATAGTTACTCATGCGTACAGCTTCCATTTGAGTCCAGTTCCCTCCTTCAATTATATTGAAAATATGAAAACATTGGAATCTTGGTGTACTGTCCCTCTTGGGGGGAACTGTGCATTACTAGTGGAGTTTGTCTAATATTAGCTACAGCATCAGGAATAGAGTCAGCGGTGTCGATATAGCATTGTATGGTGACAGACGGTGGCTACACTTGTGGGGAGAGCAGCATAATGTACAGAGTTGTTGAATCACTGTGTTGCAAACCAGACCCTAATGTAACATTTTGCGTCAAAATCAACTACACTTTCATATATATACACATATATATTTGAATTCCTCATCTCTGTACTCTAAAGAATAGCGATAGTTCGAAGTTACATAGCAATCATGAACAAAACCTTTCTCCCTTCTTTCAGAACCCCATGGTCCCCAAAAGTATTATTCCTGAGGAAAAAAAATGTTTTATATAGGGAATTGCAGGAGGGACTTCAAGCAGGATAGTGTCCATGTTTAGTTCCAAGTACTTAGTTTTGTCCTTTCTTTTGTCCGAATGTGAGTGTGATGGAGAACAAAGAAAGATGTGTAGAGAGGGGTGCAATGACTCCAGACTTTTCAGAAATGGCAGAGTCCTTGCTCAGAGCAGTGCTCAGGGCTCACTGCTGGTAGCAGACACAAGCACAGAGATCATCAATGATATCCGTGAGGAAGCTGGGAGCTGTTACCCTAGTGGGGCACCTTTTCCCACATCCTCCCATGCCATCCACTCTCATCTCCTACGCAAAGAAAGGACCGCAGTCCAAATCACAAATCCAACCTGCGGCAGGCTAACATTGATCCACGCGGTGGCCACTGCAAGAGAGACAGGTCAAATAACTGTATGCCAAGTCATGCAACACAGAGGCCTGTGAGCCCTGGTTGGCATCAGGAATGGCTGCAACTGGATAAAGAAAGAGGGAGGACACAGTGGCACAAGAGAGGGGAGGAGGTTGTTTTGAGTTGACTTGTCTCTCCCAGAACGTATGTTGAAATCTTAGTCTCTGGTACCCGTGAATGCGATCTTACTTGGAAATGGGGTCTTTGTAGAGGTAATCACGTTAAGATGAGGACACACTAGATTAGAGTGGGTCCTAACTCCAATAACCGGTGTCCTTATAAAGAAAGATAGATTCTGAGACAAAGAAAGACTGTCATGTATGCTGGAGACAGAGACTGGAGTGATGTATCTACAAGCCAAGGACTGCTGGCACCTGCCAGAAGCTAGCGGAGAGCCATGTCTCCCTCAGAACATCGGAGTGAACAAACTCTGCTGACACCTTGATTTTAGAAACTCGGAGTCTCCACTATGATGAAAGAATAAATTCCTTGATTGGAAGAATGAGTGTGAACTTTGAAGGCAGAGAGTCATAGCTCATCACTTTATAAGCTATGACTTTTGGGAAGGAAATGTGCTCATTCATTCCACAGGTATAGATTGGCCACCCAGTCCGTGCTGGATACTGCAGTTACAAGTCAGACATGGAGACTTCCCTCAAGAAGTTTTGTTGTTCTTCTCCAAAGCTCAGTTTCCTCCTCTGTTAATTTGGGGCTAATGATAACACCTAATTCATGGGGCAGAGTATAAGGAGTGGGTGAGATATAATACATGTGAAAGAACAGCAAAGCTCAGCAATATTAGCTGTTATTTCCGCTGGATTAGAAGTTCCTTAAGAATAATAACAGTTTGCAATTTACCTTTGTGCATCTTGCACAGTG
Source organism: Ursus americanus (assembly GCF_024610735.1). Classification (NCBI taxonomy): domain Eukaryota; kingdom Metazoa; phylum Chordata; class Mammalia; order Carnivora; family Ursidae; genus Ursus; species Ursus americanus. The sequence goes on along the minus strand of NC_142128.1, from coordinate 53,605,160 downwards.
CTTGGCATTTAGCAGATTCTTAATAAATATTTATTGTATGATAATGAACAGCAATACAGATCAAATTCGTCACATCCTGGCCTGTTCTTCATTCGATTGGTATAGTACTTTGAATATTAAACCGTACAATACGAGAGTGGATCATAGGCATCTTTGTATTCCTCTGCCCCTTACCTGACACGATCCCTGGAACATAGAAGGTACTTGATATTTTTTTGAGTAAAAAGTCTGCCAGTTAATAATCATTCCAAATAGAAAACGTACGGTAGGAAGAACAGCATTTAGACATGTCTGCTTCAACCCTTCCAGAGCCACGTCCATCCCATTGGCCAGCTGCCAACACTGAAGATTTTAAATTTGTAGACTCTGCTTGGCCCAGGTTTTGAAATAATTCTAACCATGCTTGCTAGTCTATAAGAGGCTGGGTGAACATTACGCAAGATTTCCATGAAAAAGAGATTTTTCCAGGAACATTTGGATGATGAGTGGGAGTTTTAAGGTAAAGGAGAATATACAAAGGGCTAGAAATGATAAGATAGCATATTTGTAAAACTAATAGAAATCCAGCACGCCTGAAGCATAATAAGTGAGAGGAAGAGTAGTCCAAGGTGAGGATGAGAGCTATGCAAGGGATAAGGCCAAGATTTTCAACCGCAGCACCATTGACATTTGGGGACAGACAATTCTTTGTTGCGGGGTTCTGTCCTATGTCTTGCAGGATGTTTAGCAGCATAATCACTACATGCCAATGGTGTACCCCGGGGTAACAACTGAAAATGTCTCCAGGTACTGCCAAAAGGCCCCCCAGGGAACATACTCCCTGGGGTTGAGAACCACTGGGAAACTAGGCCAGCGTAGGGCCTTATAGGCCACATAAGCAAGTATAGGAGATCGCTATGATTGACTTGCATTTTGAAAAAAAATGCTTAGTGTATGCAGGGAAATCACTGGGAGGTCATTACAAGAAGTCCACAGGAGTGATAGTGGAGGATTTGACCAAGATAGCGGCAGTAGGATGGAAAGAAGCTGATAGGTTCAAGAGGAATTAGGAAGTAGAATGCAAGTAGTATTGATAATCTTGCTATGCATTTTTTAATGACCATCTCACTATTTTACATGACCCTGTTCAAGGCCTAGGGAAGACCTGGGAGAGCAGAGCTTCCTGTCGTCCATCTGATTCCAATTGGTTATATCCGCTTTCAGATTCAGGAGACGTCTTTGCTTATTACTTATTGCTTATCACTGTAATTTCTAACTCTACACTCTTTTTATCAAGGTTGACCTTGGACCTGGCTCAGATCTGAAGGACATTGTTTGATTTCCTCTTGAAGGGAAACTCGAGGAACACATGCCCTCTCTGATGATCTATCTGTTTGTCCTGGAAGCAGGATTATTAGAAACTCGTCAAAGTAGTCTCCATCCTTACAATCATCTCTATTTTATAAGGAGAACTCAGGAAGAATCTCAGGTTTAAAGGAAAAATATAATTGTTAAGTCTACCATGGTCTGAGCATCTGCTGAAGGCCACAGAATAATCTTCTAGCTATCTCACAGAAAAATCAACAGTCGTCAGAATGTATTTATTACCCCATCTAGTGGATTTCATTAACAATCTCATTATGCCCACCCTCACACAGTACAAGCCTTTTCCCATCAGTAAAAGAAGGAACAAAAGGTCATAGCTTTCCTGCAACTTCTATACACTAATTAGAGAGACCCTTTATGAGGTAGGGCTGAACATAATTGGGTTATTACTGAATCCCACTACAAAATAAAAAATATACAATTTTATTCTTGTTGGTTTTCCTGTGAGTGAGATGCAGATCATCAATGGATATTCAAAGGGTAATGAGAATATTACTGATGGGTTTTCCAAATGTGAGATTCCAGCTCCAGGGATTCCATTAATATTCCTCATATTAAAGAACCTATTGGACAGGTGGCCATTTGGGACCTGCTCCTGATTCAAAGCAATTCTAAATATCTACTTTAACAGTTGTGAACCTTATTCAATGGCAAGTTCAGGATATAATATTGATGCTCAGAGGAAAACTCTTTCCTTCAGAAAGTCATCAAAGTGTCGCTAAAGCCAGCAGTGTTCCATGAACAACTTAATAAGACCTCTTCAAAAAAGCCTGTGTGTAAATACACATAATAACAAAACCAGTGGTACCATTTCAACCTATATGTAAAGGTTTGGATTAAGACATCTGAATCTGGTCTCAAGTCACTGAGAGAACCACTTGCTTCATGGAGACACCTATTCTGGAGGTGAATCTAGCTACTAATTTCTATTGCAAATCTTAACACTCTTCATCCATTTATTTTTTCTCCTATGCAATGACAAGGGCCTAGTGCAATGAGTTTGGTGCAGTGAAAGCCCAATGTTGTCTAGTTTCCTTCTTAAGAAAATTAAATTTCATGTTTTCCACTTTGATACAAGTAAGTCCATTTGAAATGACAAAATGAAAAAAGCTTGAAAGAAAAATTAGGAAACAAGTAGGCAATGTGCTGTAGCTTACTTCAAAAGTATTTGTTATAATAATGGCCATTTTTTTCATTTCTTGTGGTAACGACTATAACGGGTTGATAAAACACATGACCATACCCATTTTTTTTTTAAAGAAAATTCTATCAATACCACAACAACTTCCCAAGGTAGTGGAGTACAAGGAACTAGAAAGTTAATGTTTAATTAGAGAGTGAAAAAGGCAACCTTGTTAGCCATGGAGAAGCAACAGGGCACAGAAGGAAGAACACAGAGCTAAAAGTCAGTCAAGCACATGGGTGCTGGACAGCTCCTCATCCTGCGTGGCCTTGAGAACATCTCAACCAACCCGAGTCTCTTTTATTGAAGGCCTTGTCAAGCATTAAAATTCTATGATTAAAAAGAAATGGAACCCACAGGATTGCCTATTTTTTTTTAACCCACTATGACTTCATATGGCCATGAGAGGCAACAGAAAATTTAACTCCTTGATCACGAATGAACCATTTGTCTTCTGGTTGATATGTTCCCTAATCTCTTTCTCAACTTGGGAGCTCCCTCTCCTGACTCACTACATATAGTGATCATTTTCTGTCCATATCCAGGATCATTCTGAAAACAGAAATGTTTTTCTCACACCACTAGGACCAAGTATTCAGACCAAGATTGGTAGGTTAGACAAATCTCTCCACTGTCTAAACATCAAGCTTCCTGTTATTACCCATCTGTGAAGCAGAGATTCGGGAAACAGAATCCATGTTTTCTTAGACAAAGAAGGCTGAGGGGGCAATGGTGTGCTGGGCTGCATGCTGAGCCCATGTTTTAATCCCAGCAAGCCTAACCAATACTCATAAATTCAATAAGAAATAAATCACTGAAAAATCTGTAGGGTAACAACATTGGTGCTCAGTGCTTAACATCCCCAGGTGCTGAAGGGAAAGAAGGTTTCAGTGCTAGCAGTAGTGCAGTGAAATGGCAGAAAATCTCATGACAAAAATCCTCATGTCATAACGTTTAGTAGAGAAGTAGTACATACAGCTGTGATCCAAATCATATTTAAATATAAATAAATGTGTTTTTTCTCTTTTTTTTAAGATGTTATTTATTTAAGAGAGAGAGAAAGAGCACGAGCATGAGCAGGGGTGCAGAGGGAGAGGGAGAAGCAGGCTCTCAGCTCAGCAGAGAGTCTGATGCAGGGCTCGATTCCAGGACCCAGAAATCATGACCTGAGCCGAAGACAGATGCTTAACTGACTGAGTCACCCAGGAGTCTCTGTATTTTTTTTTAATGTATCTTTTTCAAAATTCTTACAGTGAAAATTTATTAATTTACTGTAAAGAATACAAAAAATTCAAAAAAAATGAAAATTAAAAGAAAATATAACAAATTCGATTTTGAAAAACGGAAATATTTAGCAAATCTAGGTAACTTGAGAAATTACTTAAGTTTTAATTTTAATTTTTATTTTATTTACTCATTATTTTAAAATTATTTATTTATTTATTTATTTATTTATTTATTTATTTAAAAATTATATCCATATATTGATGACTTTATCTTGATGTGCCAAAAATTTACATGCTTTGGCTAAGCACAGAAAAGATGGGTATTATTGCATTCCAATGCTCTCTCTCTCTTCTTTTCGGTAGGGGGAGGAGGATTTTGTGACTTAATAGGTCTAATTAGAAGCAAGAACCTCAGTATCCCTACCGTCAGTCTCACAGTACTTAGCATTATTTGAACAATCATCTACACTGTTTTATTGTGCAATTAACAAAAATGAGGGGGATGGCTTTAAAATAATTAGTTTACAAACGTTATGTCTTTGCAGATAAAGCTGAACGTGGTTTTCTTTTCTGAAAGAAAAGTTGGTGTTGGTGTTGGTGAAATGACAAGTACAGAGTCAATAAAAGCAGAGCAAATACAAAAGTCTATGTACAGTACAATTCTATTTATAAGAAATTCTAGAAAAGGGAACACCCTGTGTCAGAAAGCATATCAGTTGATGCCAGGAGCTGGTGGTGGGCTGAGGGAATCTAATACGAGGGGACACAAGGGAAATTTAGGGTGAGGAGATTATTCTATATCCTGATGATTGTGGTGGTAACACAGGTTTATAAAATTACAAGCATTCAACAAACTAGAATGGGTGCATCTAGAATTGGTCATATTTTAGTGTATGTAAATAATACCTTAACAAACATAAAAGAGGGAGAGAATGGGCAAGCCTTGCCTAGACCTATTCATTTGAGGCAAGACCTTAGTAAGTTTCTAGAAAGAAGGCAAATGGCAGCATTTACCATACATGGTAAGAGTTCCATAAGAGGATCCCTAAGAGGATCATTACCTAACATTTTTCTGGTTTATTTCTTGGTTAGTCAATAGGATTTTTTGCCTATCCACTCCCACAAAAATATTATCTCTATAAGAAGAATGCCTTCATTTGTCTTCTTCTTAGCTGTAGCTTAAATATCTTAAACATATAGAATACTGTCTGGCATTAAAAAAAGTAGCCCAAAGTATGTCCTGACTGATTAAAATAAATGAATACATAAGATAATTTCAGGTCCCAGTTGGGCTATGGAGATTCCTTATGATAACTATGGTTTTCAGTTAACATTTGCCTGAACTAAATATTTCCTGTAAGGTGAGTATGGAGAATAATTTTGAGACATTAATTTGTGTTTTGCTCTCTACTCTCTCCTTCTTTTCCAGTTGTGCGCAGACAACTAGGCTTTTGTCTTTATATTGACCCTGGGACTCTTGCAGGATGGTAAACAAGGTATTTGAAATCTGTTGCTCCTCACGTCTTTGTCAGATCACGCATTTATTCTAAGAGATTGTGTGTCCCAGGGGTGTTGGGGAAAGTAGGGAATACTTTTAAGAATAACAATGGAAGGGGGCGCTTGGGTGGCGCAGTCCTTAAGCGTCTGCCTTTGGCTCAGGGCGTGATCCCGGTGTTCTGGGATCAAGCCCCACATCAGGCTCCCTGCTCTGCTGGGAGCCTGCTTCTTCCTTTCCCATTGCCCCTGCTTGTGTTCCCTCTCTCGCTGGCTGTCTCTCTCTCTCTGTCAAACAAACAAACAAATAAATAAATAAATAAATAAATAAATAAATAAATAAATAAATAAAATCTTTAAAAAAAAGAATAACAATGGAGGGAAGAGGAATTTCCTGGGAACTGGCAGCCAGGAGAGGTGGGTTACTCCAAGCCCGCAGCAGGGAGGCCACACCGTGTGAAAAGCAGCCCCTGTCAGACCATCAGACCAACTTCCCCAGTTGGGATCGTCCTCCCTAGACTGCCATGGGATTTCATGCTCATACAGTGAGGTCAGATCTACCAAGGACTGGACTTTGGGTTGTATCTGACTTTTGCTCACCTTCCATAACTGATAATCAGATGAACTCCATCATTATTCGTATCCTTGTTTTCCTCAGTTACCACCTCCAGAACATCCCTTTTCACCATCATCACCCATCTTTCACAAGATACTTGCCCCGTGCTTCTTGGAAGATCCCTCAGCTGATCCAGGCTCTCTACTCCCCGCCCTTTCAAACACTTTTACTCTGCTCTATTCCAGACAGAAGCTGTTATCAGCAAACTCTCTACATTTTTAACCTCTTCTCTCAGGATTCTTTCCACATCCTTGTTTAATTGGAACTTGGCTGACTTTAAAGTTTCTCAGGAATGCTGGTTTTTCTTTTTCCATCTATACCTAAAGTAACCCAAGAGTTCTTTACATTCCTCTTTGCCACCCTTGCTTCTCTTCTTGTAAAAACACATCGTCCTGAAATGTCTGCTCTCTACTCACCTTACTGTGTCACCCTCCCTTCCCAATCTCAACACCATATTCAGCAGAGATATTAGCACCTGCTATGACCATTGGTTCCTTCAACCTCCACATCAAACTGTGGCTCCCAGTCTCACTGTGCATCAGAATCAACCGGGGGTGGTGGAGGGTGGCGGGGTTCTTAAAAAATTCCAGTGCTGACACCCTATCTCCAGAGATTTAGATTTCGTGACTCTGGAATAGGAGTTGACTCTTAGCAGAAAGCAGATCTTCCACCTCAACCCACTCCTATCCACCCCACAAAAACAGGCAAAAGTGCTCCAACTCTCCTGCCAAAAAGATGGAAAGCAGATTTAACTCTAGACCTGAGCTTTTAATGAAATCATGAGGGTTGTGAAAAAGGAGCTGGGACATTAGATGGTGTGTTTATTTGGGGACATCTGGGAGAGCCTGGAGTCATTCATTTATTCACCTAATAAGTATTTATTAAGCGTCTAAAAAAACTAAACGAAACAAAAAAACCTATGCAATTATTTTTAGGTGCTCCATACCGGGAGGCATTTCTCTGCACATATGGTCTGCCATATTGCTGGAAACTGGAGTCTTTGCTTATTTGCTAGTCCCTTCTGCCAGGGCTTTTTTTCCAGTCATTCCACTGACCTCTTGACAAATTTCCTCGTAATGACCTCTTTGAAAATATCTAATAGACACATTCCTGACCTCACCTAGCTTGACCTCACAACAGTATCTAACAAAGATGATGCTTGCTTCCTTTTTGAAACACTTTCCTCTCTTGCTTTCCTAATTTCCTCATTGTTTCTACTTTCTGGCTGTACATTTTCATACATTCACTTCTTACCTCTAAATACCAGAGTTCCTGCCGACTGGATTATGGCCTCTTTTTTCTCTTCTTCCTGGAAAACCTCATTCATGCCTGAGCATTAAAAACCACCAAGATGATGCTGTCAAATTTTATACCCCGATCTCAAGCCTGGACTCTCTCTTGAGATCTGGCTATTTAGTCAACATTTTTACCTAGATATCAAGATCTTAAACCTAACAAGTTCAAATAGAAACGATCTTTCCCACAAAGCTGGTCTTCCCCAGCCTTCCCCATATGAGCAAATGGCATCATCATCTACCAAGCTGTTAAGTAAAAAAATCTAGGCACAATATTTTATTCCCTTACTTCCTGTGTTCATTCAATCCATCAACAACTGTTTGTTTCCACATCTAAAATATACTCTTAATACATCCTTCTGAATTTATTTCCGCCCTATTCTAAGCCACCATGGTCTCTCACATAGAGTTTACAGTAACCTCCTAACTGGTCTGAGCATTTATACTCTGACCCCGACAGTTTCCAACAGAACTAAAGGGGCCATTGAGATATGAGTTCTGATCCTGTTATTACAGTGTCAAAATAGTAGCATGACGGGGTGCCTGGGTGGTTCAGTTGGTTAAGTGTCTGCCTTTGGCTCAGTCTCAGGGTCCTGGGATTGAGCTCCACGTGGGGCTCCCCGCTCAGTGGGAAGTCTGCTTGTCCCTCTCCCTCTTCACCTCCCCCTCCTCATGCTCTCGCTCTCTCTCTCTCAAATAAATACATAAAATCTTTTTAAAAAATGGTACCATGACTCCTCATTTCTCTTGGGATAAAGCTGAATGTTTGCCATGACCTACATGGATATGCTTGATCTGACCCCTTCTTACCCCTGTTACCTCACCATGTGCTACACGTCTCCTGCTCACTGTGTTCTACTCCCGCTGGCTTTTGTTTCTCAAAGGAGCTTGTTTCCTTCTTCTGAAAATATTTCCCCAGTTTGCCACATGGCCATCTCAATCACACCATTCATTTCCCAGCTCAAATGTCATCTCCTTAGAGTTTCTCTGACCTCTCTCCAAAGTATCTCACTTTAGCCATCCCCTTATTCCAAACCATTCTTTATCACGTTACCTCGTTTTATTATCTTCCTGACACATCACTAGCTGCAGCTATTTATTTCATTTTTCATTTACGTATTACTTATGTTTCACTCACATAGAAGGTAAGCATCATAAGAACAAGGATCTTGTCCATCTCGTTAGGAATCCCTAGTGCCTAATGCAGAACATGGCACGTAGTAAGGGCTCATTAAATATTTGATGAATAAATGACATGTCTAAGAAGTCTTAACCCTAGGACTTTGCCATTTCACAAATAGTCACCAATCTTGGATGATGTGGCTGATCAACTCTGGTAGATGAAAGAAAAAGGCCCAGTTCTTAAGGCCTCTTACAGCTGTGTCACTGGTCTACTAGGGACACATAGGTCAAATTCAACTGTCACAATGGGAAAGAAGTTCCTTGTATACAATTAGGATGCATTTTCTTAGCAGAAATGTGAATCTAAAAGTCTGGAAGGATCAAAGTAGTCTGCTTTTCTCTTCTGTTTGCTTGATCATTCAGAAATGTTGGGCAACTCCTGTCACTGTTGATGAATACTGTCTAAAGGACTGTTAACTCCCATAGAGAGGTGAATTTTTAATGGAAAGGTTTTATGCAAGGTGGAATATGTCTCCTTGATGCATGATAGTACCTGTCTTACTAATGCAGGCTCTGAGACCAGGAGTCCAAGAGTAATTTGTTCAAATGAAATAAAGCCTATTACTCTTGCCAGTACCTCCCCTGTTCTGTTGTTTAACACCAACCAGATGATGTAATCTGTTCCTTTCTTGTTTACAGGGATGTTTCTAAAAATGCAATCAAACATTGCCTCAGTCTGGTTAGGAATAATGAGGCTACTGCCTGCGTCTTAATTGTATCATAAGCATAAGTTCAGCGCTAGAGGAAAGTAACGATAAAGAGGAGAGCTGTCCTCTTTTGAAGGATGTTCCAAAGGATTCAAAAACATGTATCCTTAAAAATATAGATTGTAAGATTCAGAAGCAGCCAATGAACAAAAGGAGTCTAGAAAACTTGAACTTTGGAGGTAGTTCTACTTTTCCTTAAGAGAGCAAAATTCCCTGGTCTGTGAGAAAAGGGAGGTCTAGTTATTTGCTCTCTAATGGATTTCAAAAGTCTTAAGACACACATGAAAGATTATTACTAGTAATTTCTTCTGTCCTAAAGGTCAATATCCAGAGGAGATGCAGAACGCCATACACTCAGAGGCATCTAAATCTGTGAGTCCTCATTGCCCACAAAGGAAGGCTATCCACTTTGCTGTGTTCATAACCTGTCGACACACAAAAATTTATGTTCATCTTTATATTCTCTGTTACTACTTAAAAAAATAGAGTTTGGAAAAAAAACACATCATTAGTATTAGTATTATTAATTTTAAATTATTAATGCTATTAAATATCTTTGCATTTTAATCTTGAATCATGGATTTCAAATCAATGGGAATGATTTGGAAAAACAAAGACTACTTGGAAATTTATTCCACAATAGCCTAGAAATGTAGGCTGAAAAGATTTCTAAGTTTATTTAGTTCAGGCCCTTCACCTTTAAGTCTGAGAAAACAGAAACACCTTTACCTTTTCAAAGGTAAAGCAAGTGGACAAAGGTCACACAGTGTATGGAGTGCAATGATTTTTGGATGCAAGGAGCAGAAAACCTGACTTATTACAAACCTACCGAGACAATGATCTACGTTACGTTACTACTGATAATAGGAAGGACAGATACAGGACGGGAGTACTAGTTTTCTAAGTCTGTCATGACAAAAATACCACAGATTGAGTGGCTTAAACAACATAAATTTATTTTCTCACCATGCTCGAGGCTGCAAGGTGCCAGCGGGCTTGGTTTCTCCCGAGGCTTCTCTCTTTGGCTTATAGATGGCTACCTTCTCATGTGTCCTCCTGGGGAGGTTTCTCCATGTACACACCTGCCTGGTGTCTCTCCCTTTTCTTTTAAGAACACCAGTCTTAACGCATTGAGACCCACCCATAGGATCTCATTGAACTTTAATTACCTCTTTTAAGGCCCTATGTCCAAATAGAGTCACATCGCTGTTGGGGCTTCAACATAAGAACTTAGGGGAGCACAGTTCAGTCCCTAACGTGCGTTTTAACCTCTGGTGATTTAGTAGCTCAATGATATTATTAAAGTTTAAGAAACTGCCAACTTGTTTTCCAAGTGGTTTTACATTTTGTTAAGCAGTGTATGAGAGTTCCAGTTGTTCCACATTTTCATCAATATTTGGTATGGTCAGTCTTCTTAATGTTAGTCACTCTGAAAGGTGTGTGCTCACTGGGGCTTTAATTTACATTTCTTTAGTGACTAATGATGCTGAACACTTCATGTGTTAATTTGTTATTGGTATATCTTCGATGAAGTGCCAGCTTAAATCTTTTCCCATTTTAAAAATTGGGTTTTGTTTTGCTTTTTAAAGATGGAGTTTTGAGAGTTATTTCTATATTCTGGCCATAATCCTTTATCAGACATATGCTTCTTAAATATTTTCTCCAAGTGTGTGGCTTGCCTCTGCCTTCCTTCCTCCCTTTCTTCCTTCCTTCCTTCCTTCCTCGCTCCCTCCCTCTCTTTTCTTTCTTTCTTTCTTTCTTTCTTTCTTTCTTTCTTTCTTTCTTTCTTTCTTTCTTTCTTTCTCCCTCCTTCCTTCCTTCCTTCCTTCCTTCCTTCCTTCCTTCCTTCCTTCCTTCCTTCCTTCTAATTAACTTTATTTTTAGAGCAGTTTTGGGTTCACAGCAAACCTGAGGGGAAGGTACACAGAGTTCCCATATACCCCCTTCCCCACACTGTAGAGCTTTCCCTATTATCAACTGGCTGGCAGAGGGGGCTACATTTGTCACAGCTGATGAACTACATCGACACATCAAAATTACGCAAAGGCCATAGTTCACATTGTGTTCTTCATTTTTGATGCTATGCAATGTGTGGATTTGGATAAATGTAAAATAACATGTATCCATCATTATAGCATCAGACAGAGTATTCTCACTGCCCTAAAAATCTCCCCTGTGTTCTATTCATCTCCCTCCACCCTGCCTATCTCTCACCCCTGGGGACCACTGTCTTCATAGTTTTGCCATTTCCAGAATATCATGAAGTTAGAATCATATAGTATGTAGCTTTTTCACAACGGTTTGTGCCTCTGCTTTCTGATAGAAACTTTATGGTTGCATGTTCTACATTTAGGTCTATTTCATTTTGAGTCCATTTTTATATATGGTGTGAGGTATGAAATGAAGAACAGGTTTTTTGCATACGGATATCCAATTGGTCCAAAAACAGTGGTTGGAAATACTATTCTTTCTCTGCTCAATTGACTTTGTTCCTTTGTTGAGAACCAGTTTTCCATATAAGTGTGTGTCTATTTCCTGACTTTCTGTTCTGTTCGTTTGATCGATTTGTCTACCTTGATGGCAATACTACACTGCTTTGATTATTATAGGCTTATGATAATAAGTTTTGAAATCAGATAGTGCTAGTCCTTCAACTTTGCTCTTCTTTTTCATAATTTTTTATTTTCCTATTTTAGGTTCTTTCTTTTTTTTTTTAAAGATTTTATTTATTTATTCATTCGACAGAGATAGAGACAGCCAGCGAGAGAGGGAACACAAGCAGGGGGAGTGGGAGAGGAAGAAGCAGGCTCCCAGCAGAGGAGCCTGATGTGGGGCTCGATCCCATAACGCCAGGATCACTCCCTGAGCCGAAGGCAGACGCTTAACCACTGTGCCACCCAGGCGCCCCAAGGTTCTTTGAATTTTCATACGAATTTTAAGATCAACTTGTTGATTTCTACATAAGAGTCTGCTAGAATTTTGATTGGGATTGCACTGAATCTGTATACCAATTTGGGAAAAATTGCTAACATTATTGAGTCTTCTGACCCATGAATGTGGTATAGGTCTCCAATTTGGAAGGAAAGCACCCAACGAAGGAGACCCTCACCAATCTCACACGCATAACTGAGGTCCAGACCCTGATGGAAAGGGCATAGCACCGGCACACTGGTGCTGAGCCAGCAAAACTTGCGGGAAATCTACCCTCCAGAACTTCCTGGAAATTGATGGCCTTTAAGGTGCCAGAGAAAGTTGTTTGTGGGTAGGTACCCTGCTAGCAGTCCTCTGCTATGAGACTACATGAGGGGGTTGGCCAGGGAAAGGTGCTGGCCACGGGGTGCTACTGACCACTGTGCATTGCGGAAAGCAGAGGCTGGAGAGGCTACCTGTCCTAGAGGAGTTTGGGGCTGGAGAAGCTACAGCAGGAGTTTGCACGGAGACCACACTAGAACCACGAAGATGGCTCCTCCTCTTACAATGTCATTCTAGTGCCCTCTACTGACAAGCTTAACAACCTGTTGGTAGCCAAAAAAAAAAAAAAAAAAAAAAAAATTCAAGGACCACCTGTATTTTCACAGAGCAGCCAAAAAGGGTGAATGTGGCAGAGAGGTAAAAAGCTGACAGCTATCATGGGTATGTTTATACAAGTGCTCATATATGGGTGCCTGGGTGGCTCAGTCAGTTAAGCACTGGACTCTTGATTTCAGCTCAGCTCATGATGTCAGGATCATGAGATTGAGCCTCATTGGGCTCCTTGCTGAGTGTGGAGCCTGCTTAAGATTCTCTCTTTCTCTATCTCCCTCTGCCCCTCCCCATCCCATTCTTAAAAAAAATGCTCATATAAACATCTAGGTGACTTTGGTTATTTCCACAATACCTGGACATTCTATTTGCAAGCCTTTCAATTATCTTAGTTCATTGTAAGGGCAGAGATTTCTTTCTTTCTTTCTTTCTTTTTTTCTAATTTATGTATTCCAGTGCTTGCCAGAAATTTCCATTGTCTGTTCTTAGCACATACGTGTTAATGCTCAAGGGCAACAGTCTGAGTAGGCAACATAGCTCAGTGGTTGAACAGACCCTGGAGCAGACTACTTAGGTTTGAACATGATTCTGCCACTTACTGGCTGTGACCTTGAGCAAGTATTCCATCTCTTGTGTGCTTCAGCTTCCTCATCTTCATAATAGGAACAATAATAACTAACACACTTGCTAATTGTGAAGATTAAATACGTTAATACAGGAATCTCCCATTTAATAGTAGCAATCCCTTTCTGAAAATCAGATTTCTGCAGGAAAATCTGGAGCCTATTTTATGTTACTTTAAAAAAGAAAAATTTGAATGAATAATAATTAACCAATTCTGCCCCTCCAGCAACTTTTTAAATTGCAGCTAAACATAGTAAATCCTACTTATAAATAAACCATCATATTTTTTTAAGAGGGAGGGGGTGAAGTGGGGGAAGGGCAGAGGGAGAGAGAGTATCCCAAGCCAGCCCACACTCAGGGCAGAGCCTGAGGGTGGGCTGGATCTCACCACCCTGAGGTCATGATCTGAGCCCCTATCAAGAGTCCTATGCTTAACGGATTGAGCCACCCAGACTCTCCAAGATAAACCATCATATTAAGTTGTAACTTGCTCAGAACATCACTCCTGATCTTCAATAATATTAACAAATGGTACTTCCTATGCCAGACAGCCTCCTTTTCACTGTCATCATTTTTCTCTCTCACATTTTCTTCCTTCTTTACGATTTTCTTCAATGCTTTCCCAATTTTGTTTTGAACTCAGTGTATAACGCAGGCCAAAACGAGGGTTAAGTATGACAGTCAGCAGGGCACAGGTTCAACACTAAGAGGCAATGTTAGATGGACACTTAGCAGGATTGTGAGAACTTCTGCCCTCCCCCCACCCAATATCCTAAGGGGCATCTCCAGACACACTTCTCGTGTTGACAATAATTGTACTTTTCAAAAGATTTATGCTGGAATTTGATCCTTATCAATTGTATTTGGAATGTTAACATTTCCTGCACTGTTAAAAACAAAACAGTTGTTTTGTTTTAAAATGAATCGACTTTGGTTTCTGTCAATACAAATCCCCGCCCCGCCCCCCCACCCCCCGCCTCCAGCAGCAGCTGGAATGTGTGGGATTGAGCAATCCGTACTCCTTTACAGATTTTAGGTACTAAAAACCAAGAAATATCTACCAGGAAAACACCAAGTTTAGGGAAGTCCTTTAGGATACGTCTGGCCAACAGAACATGATGTAAAGGTTTGCTGTATTATTAGCCTGACTTTGTCAATAGTTGTATTGTCATTCCTTAATTCACTCCTTCCCAAAATATTTTTTGATCTTCTCTGGACCAACTTTGACAGCCTTAGGGGTAGAATGGTGAATAAAATATGACCCCTCCTTTCAAGGAGTCAACAGATGGGGAAAATGGTAGGGGCAGATTAGGGTAACTGCCCGGAGGGGCTGCGGGTCAGAGGCCGGCCTCAGGGAGGAGCTGCCCTGGAGGGAGGCAGGAGCACCGCGTGGAAGCCAGAGATCCGCAAGCCAGGTCAGTCCTGCGCGGCCGGGGCCAGAGCTAGGTCCCAGGTAGAAGCAGCCGGGCTGGACCGGTTCCACCCAAACCCGGGGGAATAAAGCGACATTCTATTCGTTTTGCTATTGGAAGCCACGGAAAGGGTTAATCAGAGGGAGATTATGCGATAAAGTTTTTAGGAAAGATCTTGTGTGTTGCGTTGTGAATCTTGATACTTTGGTACTTGGGAAGAGGGGATGACATTCTCGTATTCTCATTATAGACGCCGCACGCGCTTTCCTGGCCTCCCGGGGGCAGGCGCGGCTAGGGGGCCGGTAAGGGACCTTGGAGGAACAGCCTAAACCAACATTCGTAAAGGCAGCACAGAAGGGAAGCGGGCGTAGGTCGGAAATCAAAGTGGACGGCTCCGGGTTGCGGCAGCGGTCCAGGGCCAGGGCGAGCTGGCCGAGGAGTCGGCTGAGAACCTCCATTCACTGGAGCGGACTTCTCGTAGAGACGCCCACCACTTCGACCTCCCTCCAATTCACATTCCTTGGCTCCAGCCCCTGAACTCCGGGCTAGATGCCCCGCCCCGGAACCTTGTGTTGCCGGAACTAAAAGCCGAAGTTCCTTTTGGTACCACCGGTCGCAACTCTTACGGGTTGCTTCCGGTAAGGAAACATGGCCGCGGCCGTTGGGGACTCACGTGTGGGTGCAGGGAAAAAGCTGAAAAATTCACTTAGGAAGAAAAAGAAGATGAAAATGGTAGCAAGGGCAGTAGCTTCGGAGTTGGAAGATGAGGGCAAAGACGCTGCCGACAGTGGAGGTAACGTACTAGGGTTGAGCTTTGACTGCTGAAAAGAAAGGCCGGGTTGAATTCGCGGGAAGCAGGGGATGCGATTGGCTTTGCTGCTAGTTTTATCTCGGGTGGCATCGAAGGGGCGACTTTGGCCCAGTGAGAAGGCTTGGAGGTGGTGTTTAGGGAAGGGACGCTTTGAACTTCCACATTCTTTTACTAGGCATTTTCACCGTCACTGTTACTGATTACAACGGATGAAACTGGCGCTGTTGACAGCAACAAAAAGGTTACAATGATAGAAGGCAAAAGGACGGGGGATATTTAAAATTACAAGGGTGGGAAAGGTTTCTTAGGGAACGAGGAGCAAAAGTCCAAAAAAGCTAAGAGGAAGATGGGTGGTATACTTGACTTCTCTTGTGTGGTAGGTGCGTGACTCTGGGAGTTAGAGACCTGATAGCAATGAGTGAAAGAAGAGGACGTGGTTAAAGTAGAATAAATAAAAGTATCAGTTATCTCTCGGAGAAGCTTGTTAAAAGAAGGAAAGATATTTTGAGGCCTTCAGCCACAATGTGACCATGCTGCTCCTCTTTACCAACATTATTGGCATTAGCTTCTTAGGTTACAAGGAATTGCAGACGACCCGTGACCTTCTACTGTCCAGTTATTGCTCCTTAGTACTAGCTAGAGCTTTGTAATAGCCAGAACTATTCTTTTATAATCTACCTCAGATCATGTGAGTTATCTGCTCAAGGTGGTCCGGTGGCTTCCCATCTCAGGTTAACATCCAGAGTCCTTAGACTGTATGATGTTGTTTTTTTTCTCTCACAGTTTTCTACTCTGTCCCGTATTAAATACTAACTGTAATCTAGCCACATTGATATCCTTGGGGTTTAACACATAAAACAGGCTCCCACACCAGGGTTTCATCGCTGGCTTCACTGCCTAAAGTATTTTTCAAATGCTTACATGGCTTTCTCCCCCTAACTTCCTTCAGTCTCGGATCCAGTACTTTATCTGCAAGACTTGACCCTGATCACCCTATCTAATGTACCACCACTGCTCTTCTTCTTGCCTCCTTGCCTTCACTTTTTGACTTATCCTGTTTTATTTTTCTCAGTGTTTCCCGAATCATCTGGCATGTTATATAATTGCTGTGTGTTTCTCCCAGTTGTAATGTAAGTTTCCTAGGCGTAGAGATTGCTGTAGCCCAGTATCTAAAACAGTCCTTGCTGCATAATGGATTTTTCACAGAAATTTAAGTAAATGAATGGATAAACCTGGACTTCAGAACCAAGAAGAAACTGTCATGTGCTTCTGCAGTCCCTAGGTAATTACATTCCTCATCCCCTACCAGAGTAGTTAAGGAAATAGTCAGTTTGTTGAGCAGGAATTAGAACCTCTGATTCTGATATTTCTTGAACTCAATGAACTAGTTCATATGGGGTTGTCAGGGAAACAAACAGTACTACATCTGAAGCAAAATACCAGTGCTGCAGATTTAGATGGAAATTAGATTTCTCTCTTTAAGTACTGAATAATTCCAAGTTAGAGCTATTCTGACTTTTCAATGCAGTATTGTCAATCCTGACTAGGTTCCAAGGTTCTCTTGCTATTATAGATCAGTTACGTGTGGGTTAAAGGTTTGGGGTAATATGGAAACCTAATTATGCAGTTTAGTCGGATAACTTACCCCGTGTTGAGGAACAAAGGATGAATAAATTTCTGCCCTAGAATTATAGTCTTAGGAAAGATAGATAGTCAACACAGGACTGTAAAAGTAGTTATTAAAATCATGGTCCGATTAAAATGGTAAGAATGGAAACAGAGAAATCCATATGCTGTAGAACCCAGCTTTGGCATTGCTTTCTTCTGTCTTACACATATTACTCATAGTATGCTATGTTATTATTTTATTTTAACATGTCTTTCTCCTTATAGGTGTAGATTCCCCAAATGCTGGAACTATGTCTTAGTTAATTCCATATTCCTTGCACATTTTAGTATTAAATACTTTTTCTTGTTGAATACATGAAATGAGGTGGCATTTCCTCTAGGCCTTAGATGGCTGAATAATTTTCTAAGTCTGGGGGTGGAGAAGACAGTTTTCTCAGACATACAGGGAAAAGCACATACAGTAGCATGCAGTGTCTTAAAATGCATGGGCTATTTAGGACACAATGAATTGTCTGCTGTGGCTCTAGCTTCCAAAGAAGTTATAGAAGTGAAACCGGGAACAGAGGGTAAAGCCAGATTGTAAAGAGTTTTGTGTACCATATGAAGGAGATTGGCGTCTCCATTTGTAGGCAGTAGGGAACAGTTGAGAACTTTTAAGGAAGAGAGAGACACATGTTTATAAATAGCACTGCTGGCTGTATGACGACTGACAGAGTGCCAGACCGATTGGTGGGCAGTAGCAAAACTGTGTTAGAGCTGGCACTAGTATAGGACTGTGAAGAGACAGAAAGACCCCCCACCGAAATGTTTTGCAGAAGGAAAACATTCAGTTTTCCAGATAAACAACTTACAAAAAACCCTCATAGCACCATAAAATTTGGGTGTGCTCTACTGTTAGAGCAATTAGATAATAATAGCTCTATTTTTTGAGCTTTTGTATGTAGTGTGTACTGTTCTAAGCTCCTCATATGTGTGCCATTTCAATTAATTTCTGACAACAACCCTATGAGATATATGCTATTATTCTCATTTTACTTATGGGAAGCTGAGGTCCGAAAGGTTATAACTTGCTCACCCAGTACATAAGCTGATCAGCAAGTTGATAAATGACAGAGCCATTATTGAAATTCGGCTGTAGCGCCTATACTCTTGACCACTACCCTTTTTTTCACTTTCTTGTCTGTATCCGTTAGCTTTTGACTTAGTTGTCTCCATCCACTTTTTCCTTCAGGATTTAGACTGTAGCTGTGCAACAGATAAATTATAAAGGGCCTTTTATTTAACAAATTCAATTATGTAGGTCCGTTGGTTATACGATAGGACATCCTCCTTTTGTTTAATTCAGAATTTGTTATTTAATATAAGAATCTGCTGTTTTCCTCTTATGAAATCACTTATTTCTGGAAAGGTGACCACTGGAAGCAGCTTTTGTAGTTCAGAATTTGTGTACATGTGGCCTTGGCAGAACTAAGAAGTTTTCAGAAAATTTCAGAGAGTGGATGCTGAGAAACTAGAAAGGCAGAAGATAAAATCTGGTTCAGACACATCAATGAATCAGTGTGCGAATTATAGGCTTATTATTAAAGTGAAGTGTACTGGCTCATTTTATCAGGAAATTGAATCAGAGACGTCTCTTTGAATTTTAATGGGATCCTAAAAATTGAGAGGGATGTGCCTTACCATATGAACATTTGAAAGCAAATTCTTTTAGCAAAATGCTACTTAAATTTCATAGAAAACATACAGGCTAACCCCATGCATTGTTTGAACTTTTCCTCCTGGCTTTAATTTATTTTGACACATTATATAAGAAAGGTAAAAAAATGGTGCTTTTACGAGTATAAAACTCTCAAGTACTGTTTGTCAGACTTTGCAGAAATTTCTTAGTTCTTAGGACGCTTGGGTGGCTCAGTCGGTTAAGTGTCTGCCTTTGGCTTGGGTCATGATCCCGGGGTCCGGTGATCAAGTCCCATCGGGCTCGTTGCTCAGCAGGGGGTCTGCTTCTCCCCCTGCCTTCCACTTCCCCTGCTTGTGTGCGCTCTCTCTGTCTTGCTGACAAATAAGTAAAATCTTAAAAAAAAAAAAAAGAAATTTCCTAGTTCTGTTAAGAAAGACTTTGTCAGCTTTGCTAACAGCTGTATCAGAATTTGGCATAGAACCTGATACATGGTATAGTACTTGACATCCATTTAGTCATTGAGTAAATTGAAAATTGCTCTTAATGTGATTTTTACATTTTTCTCATGTACTAGGTATTGTTGAGGATAAAATTAACAGAACTTGTATATAATGTAAACTTACATGATAGTGAAATGGTTCAGACTGAATTTTAGTAAATTGTGATACTCTTCAGTAGGGTTTGAAATTTGGTCATAGTTATATCACACAGGTGATCACAAATCAGAGATATGTGGAAGGTAAAATGCTACAGTCAGCATTTTAAGTAACAGATAAATATCAGGCATTATACAGGGGATGATGACACCCCTATCTGAGTTAACCTTGAACTGCTCAGATTTATTGAATTGATACCTTGTTGCAGGTTTTGATACAATGTGTAGTTGGTTCTTAAGTTTGTATTTTTTTAAAAGATTTCATTCATTTATTTGACACAGAGAGAGACAGAGAGGAAGAGGGAGAGTGCACAAGCAGGGAGAGCAGCAGGCAGAGAGAGGGAGAAGCAGGCTCCCCAGTGAGCAGAGAGCCCGATGTGGGATGCGGGGCTTGACCAACTGAGCCACCCAAGTGCCCCTTAAGTTTGTATTCTTAAAACACACACAGGCACACATAGCCTCCCTAGTCAGTAAATAACTCAGGCAAGGAAGTAAAAACGGTGGTTGATGGTATCAGGTATTATGAAGGAGAGGTTGATATAACCTCTTCCTCTGAGTTAATCTTGAACTACTCAGATTTATTGAATTGATGCAGTGTTGAAGGTTTAGACACAATGTTAACTTTATTCTTAAGCTTGTAGTCTTGAAAAGAAAAGAAAAGAAAAAGCTTCTGTAGTCAGTAAATCAACACAGGTGGAAAAAGCCTTGGTCATTATCCAGTGCCATGATGTGATCAGCCCCTCCCTCATAGCACTGGCCCATATGACTGTAAACTGGTAGAGAAGAATGGTAATTTCATGTTTTCTGAATCGTTCTGTTCACATACATGAAAAATGGCCATATGCTTCTAACATAAGACTTGATAACAATCCAGTTTAGAAGGTCCTAGGAGCTATCACTTAGTTTTTGATAAACTACAAAGCTGTATTTTAGATATAATAACCTAGCAGATAAATGTGCTTTTCATCAAACTGTAGCTTATAACCTCTTTCATCATTTAAGTTACTTAAAATAGCAAAGGAACATGTCTAAGAAATGAAATGTATCATAGTCCTACTTGAGTGGTTTAGCAATTTATAGGACAGACTCAGGAAACAGACTACTTCCGGGCTCAGTGCTTTGGTTTGCCTAAATGGCACATGTAATCACATCTTTTGATTTGTTTCATAGCTGCACTTTAATTTTCATTTTGATTATTTTTATGGAAAGCTGGGATGACTTCATTTTTTTGAAAGGTAAGTGCTTTTTTAAAAAAACATCAATTTTGAATGTTCTAAATTTATTTTATTTTTATTTATTTTTTTAAAGGTGTATTTATTTAGGGTTCCTGGGTGGCTCAGTTGGTTAAGCATCTGCCTTCTATTAGGCTGTGTTCTGGGATCGATCCTCACATTGGGCTCTCTGCTCGGCGGGGATCTTGCTTCTCCCTCTTCCTCTGCCTGCCGCTCCGCCTGCTTGTGTGCACGCATGCTCTCTTTCTCTCTCTCTGTCAAATAAAATGTTTTTAAAAAAAGGTACATTTATTTAAGAGAGAGAGAGAGCACGAGCTGGAGAGGCAGAGGGAAAGGGAGAGAGAATCTCAAGCACACTCTGCAGTGAGTGTGGAGCCTGACATGGGTCTCGATCTTACGACCCTGAAATCACAACCTCAGCTGAAACCAACCTACTGTGCCACCCAGACACCCCAGAATATTCTAAGTTTAGTAGTAATGGGCAGAAAAGATCATGTGGTTTGAGCAGAACAAATGATTTATAACTGGAGTGGAAACAGTAGTTTCAGAGCTCTTGATAACTAGGGCAATGTGCATTCTTAGGCAAAATCAGAATGGGGATGAGGAGTGGGCTCTTCGGGTTAACTGAGGCTTACATAGAAATTTCTTTTTTTATTTTTTTTTTATTTTTTTAAATTTTTATTTATTCGACAGAGGTAGAGACAGCCAGCAAGAGAAGGAACACAAGCAGGGGGAGTGGGAGAGGAAGAAGCAGGCTCACAGTGGAGGAGCCTGATGTGGGGCTCGATCCCATAACGCCGGGATCACGCCCTGAGCTGAAGGCAGACGCTTAACCGCTGTGCCACCCAGGCGCCCCAGAAATTTCTTTTTAATTCAAGCTTTCTCAAACTATTTAATGAATATTTTCTGCATTCATTCAATACGTGTTAGTCTGAGTTGAATCTTTGATTCAAAGCTTTCTAGTGCCTCAGAGGTCAAACAGTCCTGTTGCTCTGCTCTGTTAACTTTGTGACTTTGGACATATTTTTTAACCTTTTTAAGCTTCAGAATTGTCATCTGTGTAAATAGAATAAGAGCAACTCATAGAGTGTTGTGAGGATTAAATGATAATGCATAAAAAGTGTTTTAAATAGTAGCTTGCTCTAAATACATGTTAGCTAGTTAGTATTGTCAATATTTTAGAGTACTTTGAGAAGTTGTGGGACGTGGGGCACATCGCTGGCTCAGTCAGTAGAGCATGTGACTCTTGGTCTTGGGGTCATGAGTTCAAGCCCCACGTTGGGTGTAGAGCTTACTTTAAAAAAAAAGAAGTTTTGGTACAGTAACGTTGATCACTTCTAAAATAAAGTCAAATGTAGCCTACCTGCACTTGATGATTCCCTGGCACATGTGGTATAGGCTATAACCAAGACTGTAGATAGCATTACGATGGAAGTGAAATTCCTTTTACCCCCTCTTTTTTTTTGCATCCTTTTTTAAGTCTTGTCATCTCCCATCCCTGGTCTGTCTTCCAGGTTCTCAGCATCCTTGTCTGTCCATTGGTTACTCTCCATCATTTATTTCATGTCTACTATGTACCAGCGCTGTGTTAAGTGCTTTTCATGCGTTAT
Organism: Ursus americanus; assembly: GCF_024610735.1. Lineage (NCBI taxonomy): Eukaryota > Metazoa > Chordata > Mammalia > Carnivora > Ursidae > Ursus > Ursus americanus. The sequence continues at coordinate 53,582,919 of NC_142128.1, read as the reverse complement.
CTGATTTAATCATCATAACAACCCAGTGAGGTAGATAACTATTTTCATGCCTGTTTTGCTACAAAGAAAACTGAGACAAAGCAGAGTTGGGTAATTCACGCAAGCTAATACTGTTGGAAAGTAATGGAATCAGGATGTAATGCCAAGCCTGTCTGATTTTATAATCTGAGCTCTTCACCCTTGTGCTGTAACTAGCTGGTCATCTAAAGCTTCCCATTCAGCACCTCACACATCTTGCAGATTCCAACCACCAACTACCAAGGAACTTTCTTCCTTGTTCATTTCTCCTCCACAACCACATTAAAATTCTTAGTGTGTGTGTCACTGTGTGTGGTATGTAATCAGCACTTAAATGTTTACTATGGGCTAGGCACTCTTTTAAGAACTTTAATATATATTAACTGATTTAATTATTACAAAACCACAATGAAGTCAATACTATTTTATTGCCATTTTTACAGATGGAGATTTTGTATCTGGCGGTGAGATTGAATTAGGCAGCCTGACTTCTGTGTTCATACTCTTAACTACAACTAGCTGATCTCTACCAGTTTTTATGAGAAATTCTGTTTGATTTAGAGTAATTCTAAAGGTGTGAAGTAAGTTAAATGTTAACCAATAACCTTAATGCTCCCAGATGGCATTTGTATTTTAAAAGAACAACCTTCTTAATCCAATAGAGAAACTTTTTAAGAGTAAGGGCCTAAGGTAAGTACCAAGAGAGAAAAGCATTAGCAGTTTGGCCTCTTACTGGAAACACACACCTATAGTGCTGTAATTTTAAACCGCTTGGTTTTAATTTGGGGGTTAATGTGCATATTTTATTTCTTGGATCGTAAATCAGACCAGCTTTTTATAAACCAGCCAGCTTTTTAAACTCAGTTCTTGTTACCCAGTTTCCAGATCTGGTTTCAGCCAGTCTGAACTTCTTGTCATTTCATAAACATCTCACCTTCGTTCACATTCCTGTGCCTTTGGGCATACGGGTTTATTCCGCCTGGAATGCCCATCATAATGATGGTTATCATAATTTTAATTTTTATACAGGGCGTTGACTCAGATCTAGAGAATTTTTGGTTCTAGATTTAGTGATCATCCCCCCTGCCTCTTTCAGTTCACCTGGGTGTGGAATCTTACTTCTTTGGCCTCCTCCCTTCTTCTCTTGTCATTCAAACCCTTGCTTTACCTAAGAAACAACTTTAATATCATCTTTGTAAAAAGTAACCCCAAACCCCTTTCTTCGTTGCCTTTTTTTTTTTTTAAAGAAGAGCACTTATGAATTTTGCATATTGTAAAACCAAATTTTGTGGTTGGTTAACTCATTTATCTACCCTGCTAAACATATGATCTCTTCAAGGAGAGAAACCTAGACTTAGATTTTTTGTTTTCCCCTTCCCCATCATTCATGAGTGCTCAGTAAATATTGAAGGACTGTGAGTCTTTTTGTTTTTGTTTTTTTTAAGATTTTATTTATTTATTTGACAAAGAGAGAGACAGCCAGAGAGAGAGGGAACACAAGCAGGCGGAGTGGGAGAGGAAGAAGCAGGCTCCCAGTGGAGGAGACTGATATGGGGCTCGATCCCAGGACTTTGGGATCACGCCCTGAGCCGAAGGCAGACGCTTAACGACTGAGCCACTCAGGCACCCCTGAAGGACTGTGAGTCTTAAAACTTTATCCCACTTTCTTTTTTTTTTTTTTTTTTTTTAAGATTTTATTTATTTATTTGACAGAGATAGAGACAGCCAGCGAGAGAGGGAACACAAGCAGGGGGAGTGGGAGAGGAAGAAGCAGGCTCATAGCGGAGGAGCCTGATGTGGGGCTCGATCCCAGAACGCCGGGATCACGCCCTGAGCCGAAGGCAGACGCTTAACCGCTGTGCCACCCAGGCGCCCCATATCCCACTTTCCAGCCAACAGCTAACCATATCTACGATCAGGGACAGATGGTAAATTTGAAAAGGAGCTGGAAGTTTGGGGAAAAGGCAGCAGGAGATCGGAAGTGCCTGTGTCTATCTTAGAACCTTGGAAGTCTAACCCTGCATTGCCAGTATAGTAGCTGGTAGCCTGTAGCCAGCCACATGTGGCTTTTTTTTTTTTTAAAGTAGGCTCCACAGCCAGCATTGAGCCCAATGTGGGACTTGAACTCAAGACCCTGAGATCAAGAGTCAGACACTTAACTGACAGCCATCCATGTCCCCCCACATGGAGCTTTTTAAACTTAAAGTAATTAAAATGAAAAATTCAGTTCCTTAGTTGTACTAGCTGCATCAGTGGGCTCTGATACCCAGTGGCTAGTGGGCAGCTTTGATAATAGAACATTTTCATGAATGCGGAAAATTATATTGGAACCTTTAGTTATTGCTTCCAGTAAGTAGCCCTTCCTTAATTTCCAGATTCCAAAAAAAATAGAATGCAAACTTTCAGTTAATGTTTAAGACTGAAGAATCTTTAAGAATGTTTAAGATTTGAAGAAGGCTTCAAAGGAATTTTTTACTTATCTGGTTCCCTGGATATATGCACTTCTGTTGTTAAAGATCAGTTAGTAGAAAATTCAAAAAATATCTCAGCTTCATAGGGTACAGTAAAATTTTAAGAACCAGTTCTGCTTTCTGATTTGTTTTATCTTTGGTATCCTAGAAGTAAATCCTGGTTTTTAGCATGCTGGAGGACCTCATTACATTGGCATTTTTTATTTATGTAAAACGTGATCATTTCCATTTGCAGTGAATGCCAGACACCTCTGAGCTAGAATTTCTTTAAAAAGATCAAGTAAAAATTATGAATTTAGTGGATTCTTTTCGAATTTGTTAAATTGGTGTATGCAGGTTTTATAAAATGGTGTTACAAGACTTTTCATGGATTTATTGCATGCCTATAATATGCATATTGTGGTAGTCTATCTGGGCAAGAAACATACCAAGAAAAAGAGCCGAAATTTGGAAGTGGAGAATTGGGATAGCTCATGCAGTCGCAAAGTCTCGTGGATGCCTCTGTAGCGCAACTGAGAAGGTGAAGTTGTTGCCATGTGTGTGTGAATGCATCAGGACAAAACACTAGATGTCAGTATTGTAGTTTTGACATTTTACCGGGGACTGGTAAAACCTTCTGTTTTTAATCACCCAGGTATTCTTCAGTCACACAAACATTTAAGCCTTTATGCCTCTTCACATTTAGATAAATTCTTACTAGAAGAAGCACTTGTCAAAGAATTGTTTATTTTGTTACTAATACCTGTGCAGTGCTACTGACTCCGAGGAATACAACATGTATAATATTAACATCTTTATTTTTTAGGTAATTACATTCTCCAAACTTTGTTTCTCAGGATACTTTCCAGGAACACTGGTCCGAGGAGATACTTCTGAGGGAAAAATTGTGTGACTCTGAAATCTGGTATATAGTAGACACTCAGATTCATTGAATTGAATGATAGTGCTAACAGCTTTTGTTTGGCAAAGTCTGTATACTTTTAAAAATACTTTATAAATAATAAAGTTCTTAAATCACCTGTATTTTCTTGTCAAAGCCTAGCATCACATGTCCTCAGATTTCTTAAATTTATCCAGCATGCTGGTTATAGAGAAGGCTTCAAATTAAATACGTGGCAAATGAGTTTCTATTTAAAACTTTTTTTCTCTTTATTAAGAAATGTACAACACATTAGGGCAGTGAGATTATTAGCAATTTCCTTTATTATTTCCTTTACTTTTTGATAACACTGACATACTTTTACTACACTTTGAAGATCCTTTATTTTTACTTATTTGCTTGAGGTTCATTTTTTCTATATCTATAAAATGTTTTGTTTTATGTGTTTTTATTTGCTGTTTTCTAATGTTACAAATTTTTATCTTAAATGTATTAAATATTTAGTTTTACATCTTTTGCATTTCATGAATTCCCAACATTTAAATAATTGTGCGAAAGTAATAGCAACATTGCAGGTATTATAATGACTAGCTAAGACGGATCTTTCTGGCAATTCTCTCTTACTTCATGGCTTACAGCCGAGAGGCTAGAGAGGATCACTCAGAGGTTAACAGCTGACTATACAGTCAACTCTTTCATTTTGGTCATGACAGTAAGCTGAATTAAGGGGCAAAAAGGCCGAAATGTTATTTGAAAGCTGAATATGCACATTTCGTTGAAATTATTTAAAAGAAAGGGGGCCTTAGAGCTGGGGAGCAGGTAGATTATTTTGAAGTGACAACAAAAACCAATCAGACTTCTTAGAGGTAGAAGCAGAGGTTCTGGTAATAATGCTTAGCTTTGTTATGAGCGGATGGACCCAGTGCAGACTCCCTGAAATGCGATGCTTTTAACTCCTCTTCTGCTTATTAAGAAACATACCAAGTTACTAAGCTATTAGATGATGTTCTGCTTTGAGGTATTTCCTAGTGAGTTCCATAGGCTTCTGAAGAACAAAACAGAAGCTGTCCAGAAGGCTCTAAATCATACAGATGTATGCAGATGGTGCTGGCTGCTTGTCCCCTTGTTGATAATATTAAGTACAGTGAACTTCAGAAGCTGAGAAAGGCCACAAAACTTAAACTACAAAAGCTTGTCAACGAGTTGACTTTCAAGCAAGGCCACCGACTAGACTCTTATTTTTGCCAAGCCACTGACCCCAGCTATTTGAACCTTATAAGATGAACTATCTGGCAAATAACCTGTATATGCTTTTTTCAGAGGTTGTGCAGGATACAGTTCCAACAGTACACTTTTGTATCTGCAGCTCAGAACTTGATATTGTCATTCAGTCACACAGCAGGGCAATTGAATCTTCAGTATCTTAGGCAGATATTACTTTACTAGACTATTTTTCAGAAATGTTAGACACCTAATTTTATAATGTTATATGCAAATTCTATGAAAGGAGGCTGTTATTTTTGTTTTGTTTTTTTAGACTCTCTACACACACATTAACAGTTTTAAATATCTGGATCAAATCCCCAGAGAGGTTATTCTGGCTTCTCTGTACCATGGAAACGTACCATTTTCTTGATGGATTAAAGTTTTTTGTTAGTTGTTTTAAAAATAATTTTCACTGGTCTCTTTAAGTAGTTAAATGACACAAGTAAGGCCCATGGACTTGAACGCGCACCCTACACTGTTCCCATGTCGGCATCTACCGCCCCTTTGACAATAGGAGGTGGTGTGGGCTGTCGGATTTGTTTCTGCTGCCTTGGTCCTGGGTGCTGAAGCCCAGCGTGGCTGGGCTGGGTCTTTGGGGGCTGATGGCAGTAGGTTGGAGGACCCTTTTGCTTTCTGCTACAGTAAAGCAGCTATGGGATTCACAAAGTCCCCTCTTGTGAAAATGGAGACAGATGGAGAACTGTTAGCTTTATGAAGGGTCCTGGGGGTCTGGCAGGGCCTTGACAACCTCTTCCTCCAGTATTAAAGTTTAATCTGTTTCTACTCTTAGGTTCTGTAAGAAGCTGTGGATCAGAAAAGGATCACTTTTCTTCAGATGATGAAGCAGTGGAAGCTGACAATGAAGATGAAGCTGAACCCGATGGCAGTGGAAGTGAAAATGCAGCCGAAGCTAGTGTTGGAACTAACGTGGGCTGGGCAGATGCCATGGCTAAAATTCTTAACAAAAAAACTCCTAGAAGTAAGCCCACTATTCTGGTCAAAAACAAAGAGCTGGAAAAGGAAAAAGAAAAGTTAAAGCAAGAGAGACTAGAGAAGAGAAAACAGGTGTGTCTTACCAGTTGTTTTGTAGATTAGATTGTTTGCCTAGTCTAGTCTAGTTCCCGTCTGTACCAAATTGTTCCTGGCAGTGTTTGTCCAATTAACATTTCAGTTTTTAACTTGCTTTTTATGTAGGGGTGAATAACCAAGCTTTTGTACAGAAATCTAGTCTAAATTACTCCATTGAGCATGTTCACTTTTTAAACATCTAAGCAAAGAAATAGAAATTAAACTCCTGAGAAATTGAATCTTTAAAATTCAAATAAATTATACATGTGGCAGTGACTCCTGGGTCCAAATATTTCATTCAGTTTAGCTGTCCATATGCTACCATTATTAGATTCTGAACCAATAGAATCATGGTAGATACTTTTTGCTAAAAACCTATTTTGTAATATAAATCTGTGAAGATGTCCTCATCAGGGATTGGTTGCAGTTCTGAAAATGGACTGTTTCACTGATAAATAAACTCAAATTCATTATACCTCTTGTTAAATCACAGATAGAAGTTAGATTAGGACAGTCTGCTGATTCAAGGCCAAAAGTTGAACTTCAGTTTGCTGTTGCATATTAAAAGAATAAAGAAACAATAGTAAAGTTTTTAAATCCCTTATGCTTGATGAAATATTTCAATGTCTAAAGTACTTGGTTAATGAAATAAATGCTATTTTTTAATGAAAGAAAAATAACTTTCTGTGATCATACTGACAATATAAAAGTACTGATTTCCAAGAGGTACTTTATAGGTAAAATGAAAGAAAAATAGATTTATATTTCCTTTTAAGGAATGCATTTCCTTTTTATATATAAGGCATATATTTCCTTTTAAGTTCATTATCCCCTTATCTTGTTTCAAGGTGAATTATTTTCTTTGTTCCGAGTACTAGTACTCTATGAAGATGGAACTTAAGTGTTGCTTTTAGAAACAGAACATACTGTGCTATTCAATGTTCTCATTTTACTGTAAGATAAATTTTGTCTCTAAATCTTACTGATAACTTTTCAACTGAAAATCTGAATCTTTATTATCTGGCAAAAGCTGAAGGAAGCTTTAAAAATATCAGAATCCTTAATTACCTCTAGTCCCAATGTTCTAGTGAAAGTAAGAACATTTTGAAGCCAAGAAAAATGAGTCTCTAACTCTATGCTAGGTCAGTGCTTTGAGTGCTGGAGATGATACTGTTCACATGATGCATGAAAACACACGTTGATACCAGAAGCAGGACACAGTCGCTACAAATGCTCTTATTACATGTTTCTGAGTAGAGTCTGTGCAAATTATCATTGTTTTTTACTGTTAAATATTATCAGTTTCCAGAATATCAAGTACTTATTTTTAATCATAAGTATAAAAATATACTTCAAAGTTAAAAAATATTTTGGGATTGTGCATGCCTTGGGTACTACAGATAATTAAGAATCAACTATTTTGAACTTAAAAGTAAGATTTCTAAATTTCTGGCATAATCTGATAGTGAATTTCATGACAGTTAAAGTAAATTCTCTGATTTGGGGAGAAATCTATTCTTTTTGGAAAAGAATCAGGCTGATCTTTATAGGGAGCAGGAATTTGATTTTACTGTGATTAGACACTTTCATTAATATAAAAATAAGAGATTAAATGAATGCAGAAAAGGAATAGATAAAAGATTTTTCTTCCCACTGATTCTTATTACAGCCTTTGATGCTCACTAGCTTCCTGGTGGTCAGTTCATTATATTCAGTGTATTTGATCTTAGGTGATGTGTTGGCCTGAGGCAGCAGTATATACTGATGCAGTGTATTGGTGTGTCAAGTCAGGCCCCGGGACCAGAGTACTACTGGATACGATGCTATTATTTTAAAAGCTGATACAAATTTATAATTATTCTGACTGTTGAGAAAGACAGTTTCTAAAAAATAAACAGTGTTTAAACTTGTGGTTATCAAAGACAGTAGTTTGGGGCTCTTCCTGATGCTTACCGCTGATCATCGGGTGGTGGCAGGTCAAGCATGTGGCTCTCTCACACTCTACCTTGTCCTGCCTGCCTCAGTATCCTGGCAGCTCTCCAGGCGCCTGCTGTCAGAGAGCCTGACGGAAACTCACTTTGTGCTTCTCGCATGACATGCTGAGTGCTAACCACAGGCCCCCTGAACTGAACCCCTAAAAGTGTGGGGTTTTTTCAGTCCCTATGACAAACTAAGCCAGAATGATTTATTACCTTTGTCCTTTCACAGAGTATCATATCAAAGTATGCTGCACTTTCAAACATGCCTAATATTCTTTCATATAACAATATTTATAACACAGCTTGATAAGAAGCGGGAATGGGAAATGATGTGCAGAGTAAAGCCAGATGTTGTCAAAGACAAAGAAACAGAGAGAAATCTTCAGAGAATCGCAACAAGGTGAGACTGTTTTTGCCCTTTAAAAAATAGGTATACTAAAGCTTTGATAGTGATCCATTTCTGACTCGACTTGATTCTTAAGCTCTGCCTTCTCAGAGCCAAGTGATTTATATCAAAACCTGCCTATTTAATACTGAACTCAACCAGAGATTTTACAGGTCTCATGAGGCAAGAATTTAACATCATCAGTGTATATTTGGTTTGAACCTGTTGCAGATCGTATTGTTTTTGTAGTCACGAGAACAGTGTAATTAGACGTGCATTTTTCTTACAATGGTTGTCTGAGTTTATAGCAATCAGTGATTATTTTTGTTATCTGACATTGTACTTAGGGCATAACCAATTATGCATTACAGTAGCTTTATGCTGTCCTTTCACTCTGCATTTTTTTTTTTTTATCATTGGCACCAAGCATTTATTTGACGCCCTCTGGAGAGAACATTTGAGCTGCTACTTCAAGAATCTAGCAGTTCTGCTTAGTGGAATTATCTGTGATTTTCTAGTCACCTACATTATTTGGGTCATTTTTAATCCATATGGGTGTTCTGTAGTGAGAGAGAGGTAGAGCCAGACCGCTAGGTTCAAATTCCAGCACTGACTTATTACCTGTGCATCGTTGGGCATGCTACCTAATTTTCCCCTCTCAGTTTATTTACCTATAAAAAGAGTAGAATATTTTATCTACCCTGCAGGATTTCTCTGAGAATTAAATAAATTAGTAACATATGAAGAATTTAGGAAAGTGCATGGTTGGTGCAAGAGAGTAAGTGCCTCCTTTAAATTTTATACCTGAGGTACCTCCCTTTCCTCACTTTGGTCCCAGCCACGCTCTGAAGGGTATGGAATTTTACCCTCCTTAGAGCTAGTAAGCTAGCCTGTTAGTTTCCTGGATACTGCCAGAAGACGAGAGACTTTTGGGTCAGAGACATTATTACTCTTGGACATTATTACTCTTGGCAAAGCAGTAGCCAGAGTGTCACATTTCCACTGGTTCCCTTTGTCCTTCAGTGGTAACACAGGTGCCCTGTATGGGTGCTTGAGCGTGCAGTGGGTTGTGTTACAGAAGAACATTCTACTTGGGAATCTGTTGGTGAATGGTAACAAGTCTGCTCTTCGTCTGGGGGGAGACGTTACTCCATCTCTCAAGATTGTGTCCTACAAACTCAACTCTCAGAAATGACCTATGTAAAGAATAGTCAGGGCCTTGCATCCTTGAAAAACCTAGCAAGAATGTGCAGGGATACTCAGGGTCCATGGCAGAGTGCCTCTCCCAGTGATAGAATTTTAGAACTCAAAAGGATGGTTTAAATCAGTATTGTCCAGTAGAAATATAATGGGAGCCACACATATAATGTAAAACTTTTTTGTAGCGACATTGAATGGAGTAAAAAAAGAGAGATGAAATTAATTGTACTATAATACTTACATATTTCATTGAACCCAAAATATTCAAATTATTTCTTATTTTATCAGATAATCAGTATAAAACAGTTACCAATGAGATTTTAAAATTCTGTTTTTTCATATTAAGTCTTCAAAATTCAGCCTGTATTTTAAAGCTAGAGCATATTGCAGTTTGGACTAGCCAACTGCATTTCATGGCTCACTAGCTATATGTGGCTCATGGCTACTATAATGAACACTGCAGGTCTTTTCACACTTCTTCTTGGAATGAACTTAACTATAGAACAAAGTATTTAAATAAGTATTTCATTTTAAAATAGGATTTTAAAATTAGTTTTATATCGGGGCGCCTACGTGGCTCAGTCGGTTAAAGCGTCTGCCTTTGGCTTGACTCAGGACCCCCAGGGTCCTGGGATTGAGCCCCCCCATAGGGCTCCCTGCTTGGTGGGGTGCCTGCTTCTCCCTCTGTCTGCTGCTCCCCTTGCCTGTGTGTGTACTCTCTCTCTCTCCCTCTGTCAAATAAATAACAATTTTAAAAAAATATTTGTTTTATATCATAAGAGTTGCAGATAACATAACTGAATACTTTTTAAGCTACTTGAGTATTATTTTTCCATTTGTAGATGAAATTGATATCTAGAAAACCTTTCCTAGCGTCAGATGTTTAGACTGCTAACTATAGAGGCTGTTCTCTTTCTATTACATTGTGATGTCTTCAATTATTATATAATTATATTTTGAAAATAGGTGTTTGTATTAAAAGTAATTTTTAATTCTAATTGCACAAAAGTTGATTTAGAAAGATGAAAGCTGAAAAGAAAAATCACATATCAGTCCACATATATTTATTCTCTATTGAGAAATTTGTATTCATTTATTGAAATATATGTTCATTTTTTATTTTATTTTATTTTATTTTTAAAGATTTTATTTATTTATTCGACGGAGATAGAGACAGCCAGCGAGAGAGGGAACACAAGCAGGGGGAGTGGGAGAGGAAGAAGCAGACTCATAGCGGAAGAGCCTGATGTGGGGCTCGATCCCAGAACGCCGGGATCACGCCCTGAGCGGAAGGCAGACGCTTAACCGCTGTGCCACCCAGGCGCCCCATGTTCATTTTTTAGATTCAACTCTTTTCATATGAGTGCCTGTTAAATGCTTGCCTCTTTCCTAAGCAGTAAAAACACATTGTTCTTATCCTCACAGTTTGTATTCTAGGGTAGCTGTTATTAACTATGTTATTCTGGTCATTTTATATTCTATAGGGGTGTGGTACAGTTATTTAATGCTGTTCAGAAGCACCAAAAGAATGTTGATGAAAAGGTTAAAGAAGCTGGAAGCTCTATTAGAAAACGTGCTAAGTTGATATCGACTGTTTCCAAGAAAGATTTCATCAGTGTTCTGAGAGGGATGGATGCAAGTACAAGTGAGAAAAGTTCGACTGGAAAGAACTTGAAAGCCAAACAGGTAAGACTTTTATATAGGATTCAGTGCATTAGACTTGTATTCTTAAAGCTTTGGGGTGAAAAAGCACACTATAAATTTAAAAAGTTTGGATTCTTAAGTTTCATGATGATTTATTCAGTATAGAAGTTGCCAGTTATAGGTGACATACATACCCCTGCTGTTAGAACTCAGGAACCAGTGGATTCAGGTAAATCTTTGAGAGATCCCAGGTCTCTCCCATCTGAAATCCTACCTTTTGTGCATTTTGGAGAATAGAAACCTTGAGGAATACAGCTTCAGTTTGTGGCTTTCGCACACGGAGGTAATTGTGATGGCATTTAACTTCTAAAATATGAAAAATCAGAGCTTTGGGGAACATATTGGAAGGTCATCCTTGCACTGAGGCTGCTTGGTGATGTTTGACTAGTGGGCAGATGAGGAGTGTCAGTATTGTTCATGATCTTTGGCATGATAACTTTCCATCTCCAAGTCCTTTTGACCTGTGGACTCCAATTGTTGCCTTTCTGAAGGTACCAGGTGAAAGGTTCTGAAATGTGCTTTACTCTCAAAAGAGCTGTTTTGTTTTGTTTTTTAATTAAAGTACTGCTGTGTTTGATGGCTTATTTTCTATTGCCAACAAAAAGTACTTCAATCAGGAGTCTCCGTTGTAAGTTTGTTTGTCTTTTGGTTTGCCGATTGAAACTCTGGCAAGAAGAGCATTTCGGAATTTCATGCTAACCTAGAGCTGAAGTATTTTTCAAGTCCTTTGATTAAGTTTCCATTTTACCTAAATTTGACAAAAGTTTTCTAAGCTATTTAACTTGTCTGTCTCTTGCATATTAAAGGACCCAAATTGTATGTATGTATGTGTGTATGTATTTTTTCAAAGATTTTGTTTGAGAGAGAGAGACAGACAGAGATGGTGACAGAGATAGCGAGAGAGAGGGAGGTGACAGAGATAGCAAGAGAGGGAGCACGAGTGGGGAGGAGAAGGAGAAGCGGGCTCCCCACCCGAGCAGGGAGCCCGATGCGGGGCTCAATCCCAGGACCCTGGGATTATGACCAGAGCCAAAGGCCGACACTTAAACGACTGAGCCACCCAGGTGCCCCTCCAGATTGTTTAATTATCTGTATAAACTGATGCTCGCTGGTGCTGCTGTTTGAAAGTGTCAGAATTAATTATAAACACATGAATACTGTGTTTGGGGATGATTACTTTTTAGTTAAAAAATCTAACCTGCTGTGTTCTCCACGAGGGACATTTTACTCTAAAAATTGGAGAACGATCCAGCAGCATTAAATGAGAGAGCTAGTAGGAAGATGGAAAAAGACAGACTTACTATTTTTTTTCTTTTTTCTGTTCATTTCCGAACGACTTTTAATAGAAGCATTTGTTTTTGCTTTGGTATTATTTTTTCATGAGTTATGAAAATACATGAAGGGTTCTTTCCAATACCATTGTTGCCTTTTTCTCTTACCATTTGCACTTTGCCCTTGACTTTCTTTTTTTCTACTTCACTGTCAAACTGAAGTGGCTTTGCTCTAAAAGTAATTTGTTTCTAGAACTTCTTACCCTATACTAACAACATCTTGGCACATTTCTTTTAAAAATGTTGCTTTCACTTTGATTTCATATTTATGGAAAAACCACCAGACCCATTTTTTTATTGGACTTGGTTTTGCATCTGAATAATATAAAAGTACTATAATATTTGTAATTGGGTCAGTTATTAATATCAAAATTATTTGCCTAGCTGTACCTGGTGCTATCCTTGTATCTTTTAAAGTCTTAGAATTCAGATAGATGACTTCAAGTAAATAACATTAAAAAATTCTAAATTAAAAAATTCTAAATAAAGTTAAAAAATTCTAGGCTGCATGTTATCATCAGTTATCATCAGTTACATTAGGTACAGTAAGAGGTAAATTAAGTGGCTGCCCTGTTTGTAAGGGGGATTTTGATGTAACTGTCATATTCATTTAGGACATAGCTCAGTAGACCTGTGTAAGTTACTTGGAATAGGTGGACTTTTAAAGCAGTTGAAGAGAAGGAAGGAAGGGAAAGGTGGGAGTAGTGTGCCAAAACATCATTCAGAAATGAGACATAGATTAATGAAATGGATGAAGCAGGATATTAATTAAGTAGAAAATAAAACTTTCTTTTTTTCTCATATTTTACTTTTTCCTAGCACCATTGCTATTGCACCTTTTCCATGCTCCTTCCCTTCTCAGACAATCAGAAGAGCTTTAGGGAAATTCTTATTGTCCCTTTCCTGGGCTTAAAGGGTCAGAACACAGCCTTTTTATCCTGTATTCCTAATATTATGAAATCTTCACAATTAGAGTCCATCCACATATAAACTGGATTCACTGGCAGCTATCTATCAGAATACCAGTCTGGAAATACCTTCATTATGTCTTCAAGTCCTTTACCCTGTCACACCTGTTATTTGTAGCTGTGCCATTAATGTCTTATGTTCAAAAACAAAAAAGAGCCAGTAGTTTTATATTAAGAAAGCTGGATAGAATTGCAATAATATAAACTAGAGGTTGGATCCATTATATGAGCATACATTAAGGGTGCTTTTGGTTGTGTTTGGTTTTTGTTTTGTTTTGTTTTGTTTTATTTCTTAGGAACACTCAGAACTTGGGAATTTATTTTTAAGAACCCCTTTTCAAAGAATTTCCATATTCCTGCAAGATATAAGAAATTTTAAGGCATTGTGACAGATGTTTCTTAACTATGTTATGATCCTGAACAAGACAGTTTTCTGAGAACCCTTTGCTTTTTGGGCATTAAATGAATTTATTTTCAAAGCAATAGGAGCACGGTTTCAGAAGGGAACCTGGGACTAAAAAAAATTGCCAGTGCTCTTCCCCATCCCTCTCTGCCCCTTGCTTTGCCTCCTTCCAAGGTAACCATTTTCAATTCTTAGATCTTTGTTGCGGTATTTACCTCCGTATCTTAAGTAATATTTAGACTATTTTTAAAATCAATATTAGATACCTTTTATGGAAGACAACGAATTGTCATTCTTTTCTTCGCTGCCATACCTCCCATACTGTGTCCTTCCAGTGTAGCATATTAGTGCTTTTAGCTAAATCGGTATTCCGTGTAGACATCATTTACTCCCGAACAGAGTAATGTACGATAATACTTCTTTATTCTTCAACTTAGCTTCCTTACAGTTTTTGTTCCCTAGCGGTAACAGTTGCCTCTTTTTTTTTTTTTTTTAAAACCCTTCTCAGTACTATTTTCTCCGTGGTCATCTTGCTGCAGTCTACACTGGTTGTTCTTTACCCTGGTGTTCACTTGGAGTTTGCTTTGTCACTGCCCCGGGAATTCCCTTTGCTTCCTCCCTTGGCAGTAGCCTCTGTTTCTTGGACTGTCTTATTTTCTCTTGGCTCTCACTCTCATTTTGATAAGGTCACATTTACCTGTAGCTTTCTGGAAAAGGGTAGAGGACATCTTCATTTTTAATTGATGTGTTGGCTGAATTATATGTTGCAGATGGAACAGTGGCCCCTAAAATGATAAGTCCGTGTTCTCATTCCTAGAACCTATAAAATGTACCTTATTTAGAGAAGGGGTCTTTGCAGATATAATTAACTGAAGGATCTTGAGGTGAAGAGATTATCCCGGATTATCTGGGTGGGTTCTAAATCCGGTGTTAAGTATTCTTACAAGAGATGCACGGGGGAGATTTGACGGGCAGAAGCGGAAGAGGCAAAGGAACCCCAAAGCCAGAGGTTGGGGTGATGTGGCCACAAGTCAAACAGCGTTCAGTATGTATACATGTCTCTTTGTATTAATCAGTGTTCCTGAGTTCAAGCCTTTTCTGGTTTAATATCTTCAGAGACTAAACTACGTGTCCATGGTAGGGTCTGTCATCTGCCTCCATAAACTAGGAAGGGAACTTAAAAAAGTCTAACTGCTTCTGTCACTGTCAGCCAATCTTGTATTTTTATCATACCCCTCACCTCCACCTCTCCCCTTGCCTCCAGTTCCAGAGCATGGCTCCGGTTTCTCACTTAAACATTAGCTTTCCTTCTCTCTAATTGGTTATCACTGCTTTATGCAGTTTTCATTTATGTCCCCAAACTTGTTCGCATATTGTCTATAGTTATTTTCCCATCTGATTGTTTCCTTGTTTGTTTATAACTTTTTATACTTTTAATTTTAGTGGGCTTTCCATAAGAATTAGGGATAAATGCATGTCTGCTGTTTAATTGGAAGACTTCCTTTTTATTAAAAGCAAAAAGGTTAGTCTTATTGTAACTTTCTATTGTTTTAATGGAATTATTGGGTGCCTTAAATTATACAGTATTTCACAAACAATAAATCTTTAAATATTTGAAAATGGACATTTTAATGTTTGGAAACTTTTATAAACATTTTTCTAAAATTTTAGCCTTATAAAGAGGAAAATGTCCACTGAAAGCAGGTGTATGCCCCTCCTGTATTTATTTGGGTTTGTGTCTTCTTGGAAACCAGCTTTGTGATCATCTCTACCCTTTAAGGATCTTTAGATATTCGATCATGTTCTGGCATATCTGTGGTTAACATTGTTTCTTAGAAAATAAGAAGAGAGAGTGTGCATGATCTTTTAAAAATCTGTCTAATGTATTGATTTATTTTTAATCTGATAGGTAAGCTGAATTACTAAATCATTTCTTTACACAATACGTAGCTATGATTTCTAAGTCTGTTTTAAGGGTCATATATATTGTGCCCTATACATCTATATTTGATTGATTTCATTTTATATTTCTATACTTACTATTTTTGTGAGCTACAACTTCAACTGTTAAAAGTCTCCTTGTTCCATTTAAAAACCATAATGTTCTTCAACGGGCTTTTGGTGCCTGGATTGGAGCAAAGTTTTTGTATGTTCCAAAAACTGCCTTTCACATCATTAGCTGTTAATCAAAGTATTTTTAATCTTCTGATTCTGCTGACTTGGATAATACTGTTGCCCTTTGAATTTTTGTATCTGTTTTGTCTTAATTTTATTATATGCAGTCATTCTTTTCAGAGTAAAGTAGTGGGAAAGCCTTCCTTAGAGGCAAAAAAAGTGTAATTGCTTTTTAAAGATCATTTTAGGGCAAGAGATTTTGAAAAGACCTAAGTATTTCAAAAAATGTCAGACTGACATATTAAATTACATTTGAATCATTACTTAACTTTATTTCTTGGAGCTGAACTCAAATACTGCAAAGTAAAACAAAAACAAAAAAGTAGTCGATGGGCTCATTTCAGAAGACATAACAGCTAATATCTGTAAATCAAAAAGCTTTCACTGGAACTTAGGGGAAGTAGTATTCTCTAAGTATTTTTGTCTATTGAAAAATGAGCTGTTTCTTCTGTTACATAGGTAAGGGTTAACTTTGTTTTCTCTTAATACCAGTTGCACATCTCTTTCTTCGTGGGAAGTCAGGTCATTTGTACAGTGGGTGTACATCACTATAATAAATGTAAACACATTACACCTCTGTCATTCACAAACTTAACAGTCTATTTTTTTCTTTTAAATTCCTTATATTGCAAAGCTTATATGCAGAAGTAAGTCACTTATTTGTGACTTCACTGCCCAATATCTACTTCTCAATAATGCCCATTATTTTTTCGATTCACTAACATGTCACGTCACAATAAATCTTGTTAAGTCACTATTAGATACTTAGTCAATTTTTGTTTTTTTATTTTATGTATATTTTTGTGAAATAGGGCCATGACAAAGAACACTGTTAGTGGAAGTGAGAAAGCCTAAGAAAAGAGTGATTCTTATCCAAAAAACAGAAATTTGGGGTAAAGTACTAAATGTTAAGCTCAGTAGAGGTTTGGTTCTTGGGAATGAATCAGTCCACTAGACCTTTCATATGGAAACTAGAAGAGAAACCACTTGAAAATTGTTTGAGCAAGTGTTTAGTACAGATGGTATGTTGCTTATGAAATTAGAAGGTAGTGAAGTTAGAAGAATATGATGGGAGGATGTTCATAGAAAACATGACTCTCAAGAGGGATATGCTGCAGGAGAATCCAAGACACTTAGCTTTAGTTAAAAAGACATGAAGCAAACGTAGCGAAGGCACTGGTTCATTCACTGGACTAACCCAGTCTCTGAATAAAGGTGCTTTGAGTATCTATCTAAAGAAGCATTTTCATTTTGTAATGTGAATTCTGATGATAATAGGAAAGGAAGCACCAGTGAATGGCATTTCTGTTGAAATGTTTACCATCAAGCTAAAGAATTTCATGAAGAAAGTCATAAATTAGAACAAGTGTTCAGTGCTGTTGAAACTAGCCTGTTTCGAAACAGAATCTTTGAAAACATTTAAAAGAAATGAAGTAAGTGTCAGAGAATGAAGTCATAATGAGTAGACATTTTCACTAGTAGTAATCGAGGGAAAAGCAACGGGCAGTCATTGTGCTACTATGGGGAAGAAAGCCTACCAGTTCCCAATTTTTCACATCCTTTATAATTCCCTTTCCTTTTTCTTCTTTCACAGAGGTTGGGATATCGGTGGGTGGGAGGCTGGAAAAAGGGATCCTGGGGAAGTAGGTTGGGATGACATTTGCAAGTCTTCAGTCTCCTCTTAAGGTGTTTGGACTTTATTCCTTAGGCATTTGGGAGCCAGTTATAATTTTTCATCAGGTAAGTGACCTGATCAGATTTGATTATTTTTAAGGAAAAGAAGGCTGAAGGATGGAAAGACTATCAGAAGACGAACCGGTGTCAGGCTGTTGCCATAAAGCAAGAGGGGAAAACCTGAACTAAGGTGTGGTGGGGTGGGGATTGATGGAAAAGAAGAACCAGGTTGGAGGGGTAGTTTTAAGGTATAGATTGATTTGATTTGGAACTAACATGGTTCAGAGAGGTCGGGGGAGGGGGGACTTGTGATGACTGCAAGGTTTTTACAGCTTGGGAGATTGAGAAATGGTGACAGCTTTGACAAAATTGAAACTATAAAAGGTGGAACATGTTTGGGAGATGAAGGCTTATTTTATTTTATTTTATCTTGTTTTATATATCAGTATAGTTAACATACAGTATCATATTTGCTTCAGATGTACAATATAGTGATTCAGCACGTCTGTACGTCACCCAGTGCTCATCACAAGTGCATTCTTTAATCTCCATCTCTTATTTCACCTTCCTTCCCTTGAGAGATGAAGACTTTTATAAGATGAAGTTGTAATCAGAAATGAGAATGACTGTAAAGAGCAGGTTAAAAACGGCAAGTGTGGGGTGCCTGGGTGGCTCAGTCGTTAAGCGTCTGCCTTCGGCTCAGGTCATGATCCCAGTGTTCTGGGATCGAGCTCCGCATCGGGCTTCCCGCATCGGGCTCCCTGCTCAGCGGGAAGTCTGCTTCTCCCTCTCCCACTCCCCCTGCTTGTGTTCCCTCTCTCACTGTGTCTCTCTCTGTCAAATAAATAAAATGTTAACACCCCCCCCCCCCCCCCCCCCGGCGGCAAGTGTAGGGTGAGGCATTCGGTTAGTGTCGGAGACCTGACCACAGAGGAGCAGGCTGCCGGAATTGTAGCAGTGAGTATGGAGGCCCCTTGTCGCAGACGCTCATTAGTCCTGTATGTCTCTGTAGGGCCCTAAAACAATTTACCTAGCTGTTTACCTGGTCAGGGAAGGTGCATAATGTATTTTAGAGTTTTTCACGTAATTAAATTTAAGTGTTTCTAGGTTTAAAGAATTAATTATCAGTTATTTGGAGACAATTCTAAAATCCAGAACCTGTAAATCCCACTCCTGGACCAAATAAATGGAAGGCCCATACCAGCTACACACCAGCATGTGAGAAGGGGCACACTGATGGATTCCGTGATGTTGACCCTGAGCTGTTTTTAAGAAGATTAAATTGTATTTAGGACACCCTGTTTAAGAAAGCCACAATAATTTATATTTTGTATAAGAAATTTATATTGTAAATTGTAATTTATATTTTGTATATTTTCTTATACAAAAACTGAAATTTAAGCCCTCAGGAACAGTTCTTTCTTACCCCATTCAGAACACATACCGATCTAGAGTGGTGTATTTTCCCGATATGTTGAATAATCAAGATTTTAGTAATGCAGAGCCGTTATTTTTTCCCCTTACTTTTCCTAAGTTGTGGTTATTCCTTTTGCTCTTTTCTTGAAAAGTTGACTAAATCCAGTCAAACTTCTTGGAATTTAAGTATCTATTTCCTTAAAGGTGGGACTGAGGCAAATATTATGCCTTTTAAATCTGATGAAAGAGACTGTATTGGCTGATGTTAGGAAAGCACTGACTGTATGTTACGCAGACTCTTGAATGACAGACTTGGCACGGTTTTCATTTATTTGAAATTGCCAATGTATCACATTCACCTTTGGTTATAATGAAGCCACAGTAATAATTTTGTAGTAAGGGAAAATGTTAGCTAGTTTCTGTTAGAAAGTAATTTTCTTAGTGATTGCTGGACAACACATTTCAGTGAAAAATCCCTAGGGGAAAAAAGTTACTGGGGGAGAAAGGTATATATATATATTTCCCCCCCCACACCTGATTTTTGTGATAATGAGCACTTGAAATATCAGACATAGAGGTAAGTTAGGGGGCTTTGTTTCTCATTCATTTCTCATTAATATCCATCACATAATTCCTTCCTAGCTGGGTATTTAGTGGTAGGAATACTTTTGAAATACCTGGCTTCTTTGGTATGTTAGTAACTTAGACCTAGACTCCGCACTGCTGTGTTCTGTTAAAACCGTAGCTTCTGCAGGGTTCAGAGACCTACTGAATTCCTGCTCCCGAGGAAGGAAACCTAGGAATGGAGGAACTCTGCACACAGCTCCCTAGGTGGTCTCCCGGCAGTTTTCAGGATTTCGTTTTTAACTGGTGTTGGGGAAATGGAAGGCAGGCAAGGGGGGTGGAGAAAGATACTGTCCTTAAATTGCCCCTGCATTGCACGGCAGCAGTGTTTTACTCTCACATAAAAAGTAGCTCTGGCTGGAATGTGTGGAATTCTAACTTTGTAAATAATTCAGCTTAATGTTTGTTTACTGAAAATGCCTAAATAGATTAGAGTTTAGACAAAAGAGAGACTCTAAAGTTTGAAATGAGAATGAGCATGATTGTACACATTGCTGTTGATGGGAACAGCTTAAAGCCCGTTTCTCAACTCCTTTTAAAATAGGCTGTTTAGCTTTAATGTCGCATGGTTTCAGATTTGGACAGCGGTTGTAAATAAAGCGACCTTATGTTTGGCACTGTGGTACATGCATCATTTCGACGGGGGAAATATGGGTATGAGGGAAGCGTAAGAACTAATTACGGAGCTTCTATAGATATCTTCAGTTACTGTTAAAAGAAAAGTTACTAATGGTGCCATGTATCTCTGGCCCTATTTAAAGAAATGTTCTATTTGAAGTTGCTGAAGTGGATGTGTGTATAGGATTTTCATCGGTGAGGTTGAGCCTTTTTTTTTTTTTAATTGTCCTGCGCAAAGTGAGTCATGCTACATGCTTACATTTAGGTGGTACATTTTTAAAAATCGAAGGAATATTTTATTGTTTCTTGCTGAAAATCATAAATATGAGTTGGTTGGTGTTTTTTGTTTGAGTTGTTTCTTGCTGAAAATCATAAATATGAGTTGGTTGGTGTTTTTTGTTTGAGTTGTAGGCAGATGAGAATGTTGATGGAGGGTGTATGAAATACTACACAATAGCAGAGGCCACAGACTCCGGAACCAGACTGCCTGGGTTGAAAACGCTTGGTCTGCCATTTACTGCATGGGGGTTACTTACCCACCCCATGCCTCAGGTTTCTTTTGTGTTTAGGCTCATCATTGTAGTAGCAATAACCCACCTCATAGAGGTAACTGTAAGAGTCAAGGGAGTTAGTATAAGTAAAGTACTTAGAACAGTGCTTGGCACAGTGCTATATAAATGTTTGCAGTTATTGTTATTTTGTGTTCCTTATATTTAGTTCTTATTTTTCCTAACAGATAGTAGTCAAAGGTGAATCTAAAGTTGGAAACCAATTGGAAAAGAACTTCTTAGTATTTATGAATTATTGGATAATCCAAAAATATCCAATAATTTAATAAAAATTACCTTTAGATTTGGAAAATTCTCATTTTAGGTGCATCTAGTCTAGTGATGCAGATTGTTGCACAATAAACCTAGATTTTGAGGGCCTAGAAGTTTGTCCACCTTCTGTTCCCCATTTTTAAGCTATGCTTAAGCTAATTCTGTTACTTACAAGATTTTACTTACCAAGGAAAGTTTGGTTTCTGAATGGTTGCTTTCATACTACAATATTTGAATGTTCTTATCTTTGTGACTAGTGTGCAGAAACATCATTAGACGATTACAGACGATTACTAGTTGGGAATTCTGTGGATATATGTGATGACTCGGGGCATTAGTAAGTAGGAATGGTGGTAGAGGGACTGGGAGGGAGCTTGCTAGTGTTTGCTTTGTGCCAGGTACTTTGAGAGGTGTTTTTATTTAGTTGCCATTTTAAGAAGTACTAGAATTCTCATTTTACAGGTGAGAAACCCCAAATCAGAAATATTAGGTGACTTGCCCCAAGTTACATTGATAGTAATGGTTGGAATCTGGATTAAAACCCAGTCCACATTGCTCCAAAATCATTATCAGCCATTTGTGCCTGCTACTTAAAAAGATCTGAGGTCCTTCATTAGAAGCAGAACTGAAAACTGGGTTTCCATTCCCTCAGCCAGATGAGCTAGAAGAGGTGGATCTGGCTTAATGAGCCACAGTGTCCCCCTCTGAGGCTCGAAGTAGAATGATACGAGAGACGGCTTTCAGGGAGTTTTCCCGGGTCTCACAGCCCCTTCATTGGAGGTGTAGCAGCCCATGGAGACCGATAGATTTTAAAATCTCATTTCTCAAAACTGTTAAGGAAGGTAAAATATTACCATAGTAAAACATTTCAGAATCATGAAACAAACTCATTAAACTCATTTAAGGAATTCTTTGTAAGTTCACTGTTAGAATTGACTTTCTATTCTTTTATCAAGGGCTTAGTTAAAATTTATTGGCTATCAGATGCATCCTGTATTTAATCATTGCTTGCCTAATAGAAATTTTAGAATCCTTGTTTTTTTCCCCACTTACTTGATGGAAATCTTCAAACAGGAAGAAAGTATGAAAGACCAGTGTGTCTATCACCTAGATTCTAAAATGTTGACACTTACCCGTGTGTTTTATAGAGCTGTCTGCCTATCTTCATCTCCATCTAGTTCTTGTTCATTTGGGGGGTGATTATTTGAAGGTGCTAATACCCATACCGTCCCGGAAATTCTTTTTTTAAAACAGCTTTATTGAGATAAAATTCACATACCATACCATTCAGAAGGTTCATTTATAACTAAACCAGTTGTCTTGAAGAATGAGTCCAGTTCTGAATCTAATTGTTTCATCATGTCTTTCAACTTCCTCCTCTGTGCCCTTTTACCGTAAGCGGAAAGTTAGGAGTAAAGGTTAGGATTTAGGTTAAACTGTTTTTGGCATAAACTGTTTCATAGGTGTGATACTTAGATGCTGTATACTTCATGTGCTGTCACATCAGGAGACACATTGTCAGAATGTCCCATATTAGTGATGGGGGTTTTTCATTTGGATAAAGTGGTAATAAATGTTTCCTTATTAAAGGTGCATTTTCCCCTCTACAGTTAGAAAGTAATTTCTGGGGTGAATGCTTTGAAAGGAGCAAATATACTTTTCCCCATCTATCTTTTGACTTTTGGCATCAATTGATGATTCTTGCCTAAAACAGTTAAATGTTATGGGAATTTACAGAATGGTGATTTTCTCATGTTTTGTATTTATTTTTCTAGGGTTAAATTTAAGTTCCTAAAGTTTGGGGTTAATGTACCTTTCCTTTTAATAACCACTTTCCAGAGTAAGGAGTTGGCTTAGCAGTCATCGCCAGTGCTGGCAAGTGAACCTTTCCCCCTCACCGCCACCTTTTTGTCTTTGTCTTTGTTTAATATTGTGGACGTAGGAATGTCTGGTTGTTCAATATTTTAGAATCATTATCGGTTTTTTTTTTTTTTTTTTGATGCTTAAATTCACAAAAGTGACAGCAGGAACCAAAGCAGACTAGCTTCTTGTGCCCTTTTGACATGACCTCATTTTTCTTGGAGTACTTGCTTCCTGAGACACAAGCTCTCAGACTGAACCTTGTACTTTCTGTGGCCTAGACCTGGATTTACCCATTTTTCCAGGGAGCTCTAGTGAGGACAATCCATTTATTTTTAAATCTTTTGTTGATTTTTGTGGGTAGATTGATAATATGCATATTTTTACTAGATACAACAGTTTTGTTTATGTAACATTTCATAGTTTTACAGAGAACTTTTACATATATTTTCTCACGTAAGCTTTTTAACAAATTTATGATATTAAAACGTGTCTATTTTCTAGACGAATTCACAGCTCTACTAGTTTGTTTATAAGTCTGAATTCTCATCTGTGTACTATATAGTGAGGTTGATAAAAGAACAACGATATGCTTTAGGAGTGTTAACTGGCAGAGTGTATTCTCAATGTTTCAAGCTCTCAACCGTGTCTAAAAATATATAGAGCACTTGTATCAAAAGGCTCCTTGAGGTGTTATATTTGTCTTTTAGGCAGTTTAGTCAACTTTAAGTTATTAACAATTCTTAAGAGATTATAAACAATGAGGAACATCTGGGTTGCTTGAATGTTTCCTCAAACTTAACTCTGTGAATTTAGGTGTATGGATAGCAAGTTAGAATGGAAGCTGCCAGATAGAACCACGTTGAGCAAAGGCATAAAGAAGTATGGAGTACATGGTAAAATCCAGGGCAGCATTGAAATTAAAAAATAGTGCAGCAGATGGAAAAAAAAAACCATCAAAGAAGCATATTTTTTAGGAGTATTAGGCCCGAATTCTTGGAAAGCTACACAGAATTAGCTTTTCTTAGCGAACTCTCTACATTTAACATGTGCTTGGACTATAACTAAAGGTGACATAATTTCAGCATCTTGATCTTTTTTCCTTGGAAAGCCTACTAAATGCTTTTCTAGCTTGTTTGGATCTTATAAGTTACCCATTGAAGTTTGTAAACTGTACAAGAGTCTGGAAACTATACAATAGTTAAACAAAAGCAAAGCCCAAATGGCCTTGTTTCCTGGAATACTGTCCTAGTAAAACGGTTACAACGAACTAAGACAAGTGTGTGGAGAAATGAAGAAGGCACAAATTGATCAAGACAATTAGAAATTGCTTATTAAGAATTCTTTGAAAATCAGAGAAAAGTTGAATTTGTACTGCTATGGGATCTTCCATATAACCTTGAATATGTATGTTCTTTATTAGAACTCTTGTACATTCCAGATTGAAAATTTCAGTGCTTCCTGATTAAATTTTCAATCCTTGGGATGCCTGGGTGGCTCAGTCATGAAGCATCTGCCTTTGACTCAGGTCATGATCCCAGGGTCCTGGAATCAAAGCCGCATCAGGCTCCCAGCTCAGCGGGGAGTCTGCTTCTCCCTCTCCCTCTGCCCTTCCACCCTCTGCTCCTGCTCTCTCTCTCTCTTCCTGTCTCTCAAATGAATAAATAAAATCTTTTAAAAACCCAAACTTACAGAGTTAGAGAGAGGTGATAATAAGCATCTACTCCCTCCACCCCCCATGTGTTCCCTCTCTCTGCTTTGTCTTTCAAACAAACGAACAAATAAATAAATAAATAAATAAATTTCAATACTTTATGGTTAGTGGGATGCTTTAATGTCTGGCATGATGAGAAAATCATAGATGTTCTTACTCAAATTCTAAAAATACGGGGCTGTATTTCATTTCTCTTGATTTCTACCAGAATAAATCTTTTTATAAAGGGATTTCCCATATATCCTTCTTTTCTCCAGTAGAACTTTAAGATAGGCTTTAATCAGTTGGAGGGGAGATTACTAACTACAACTATAAATAGCTTTATAAAAAATTTGCAACAATAAAGGTATTAAGATGAATTTAGCCAGTGTTAAGAATCTTTTTTAATTGAGGTGAAACTAAATTAAAATGAAAACTGAATGTTCGTTCTTAGGGAAAGCAATGAAATCACGACTATTGCTGATTGCTAAATATAGATGTGATTATACTGTTTATTGTTTTAGGATTTGACTTTAATTTTCCCCTTCAGAACTGAAATGAGGTTAAGCTCTTAATTATTTGGTATTAGACTAATGAATAATTCCAAACCTCTGTTTTCAGTTTTCTTTTCAATAGCTGCCAATATATGTTTGAACCTTGAAATGGAAGCTGATTAACATTTTTAAGGGTTGTCTTCATTTTCAAAATTGACACAGACTGCTTCTGTATGATCTTGATTAAATATTTGTATAAAACCAGGCCAATGAGGGTAGGGACTATTTTGTTTCCTTGCCTCATGTGGTTTTCATTAAGTGTGTGCATTTAATCAGTTTTACTTTTCAGTTGATGTAGGCCCAGAGAGTTATCTTGTAGGTCATTGAATTAGTACAACTTTGCAGCAACACTGACAGGCTTCACAAGCTGCTCAGTTTTGATCATTCCAGTCTATACTTGATGTTAATACAACTTCTATCCGATGATAGTAAATATCTGTGCCTAACGTGTATTATATGGTTACCTGTATCTTGAAATAGATTTATACCAAGGTTAAGGGAAGTATCTTTAAATTCTTTCAAGTCTGGGACCTCTAAATTTTCTGATTTTCAGTGTTGTAATCAATAGTTAACTGTGATTCAAATCCAGAACTCTATTGATTTTCATTCCTAGTGTAAAAGTAATGTATCAGATTACCACTACCTCCGTTTTACAAGCAAAACAAAAAACCCTGATTCTCTTGATGTCTTAACATGTAATGAAATCTATTTAGGAATCGCCCAAGGCAAGTGTTTCTAATGAATGACACATTTGGAATTTCCCTGGGCCTCCTTCTTTTCTTGTATTAATCTCTGATCCACCTTTTCTTTGTGGTTGGTCCAAGTATTCAGAAAATTTGTATACTTAATGATAAATCATCTTTATGGAAAAGATACAGTAAATTGATATTATGTAAATGTGTGGTATAATATAATTTTTCCAAGTTCTGACTTTTGTTTGTTTATTTTTAAAGGTTTTATTTATTTATTAGAGAGAGAGAACGCACGAGCAGAGGGAGAGGGTGAAGCAGACTCCCTGCTGGAGCAGGGAGCCCGATAAGGGGTTCCATCCCGGGACCCTAGAATCATGACCTGAGCCAAAGGCGAATGCTTAACCGACTGAGGCACCCAGGCGCCCCCCCCCCCCAACCAAGTTCTGACTTTAATAGAAATTATCTTAAACACATTCAGTCATTTTCAGTGTATTTTAGTACTCATTCTACTGTGTAATTCATAGGTTATAACAAGTGACATAGTAACATAGAGTGTTCTTATTAAGTTTTAGAGCAGTATAGTATTACGGAAAGAACTTAGACTTTGGAATCATGGATTTGGGTTTGAGTATTGACTTAGCCATTTATTAATTGAACTTGAATAAGTTGTTTCACTTCTCTGAGCCTTAGTTTCCTTATATAACATGAGAAAGACAATTGTTTTCTGGCTAGGAATCTTAAGAGAATTAGAAATAAGGCAGTATTATGTAAACTCTGGCACATAATAGCTTCATAGTATAATTCATGTATTTAACATTTTTTCATTTGAATAAGTTGGAAAGGGAAACAGAATAATGGTCAATAAAATGGGAAGGGTATCTTGGGGGAGACGTTTTGGGAAGATCTTAGAGGAGGCTTGCAAAACTTAGAATTTGTGGAAATGATCGAGGAATAGTTTGTTTTCTCCTTACTTGCTGTCCTGTTTTCTCCTGTTTAAATTAATATTTACTTATCCATGTGGTTTAAAAGGCCACAATTTGCCCAGAGGATTACTGTAAATAGTTTTCTGCCCTATTCTGCCTTGTCCCCATGGCTCCTACCCCAGGATAACCACTTTTTACTCCTTTAGCTAGTTATATTGGCATTTATGCATCTCTTTTGTTTCCTTTGTTTTTCCTTAAGTTAATTGCCTTGATTTTCATATGTAGCTTCCTTAGTTTATTTAGTTTTTCAAAATCAAATTACCTCAGGTAATATCTTTTCTTTGAGATACTCTCTCCTAGAGTCCCCCATTCTCCTTTTTCTAGGGCTGACTGCTCTCTTGGGCTGCTTCACAGTTGTCATCCTGGGACTTACATTTTTTGTCTTCCTTGGAATTTCTCCTGGATTGGATTTCATATTTACTGGATCTCATTTCTTCTTTCTTGGTTTACTCCCACTGAGTTGGTAAAGCATATCTTCTAATGTTTCTATCAGGTTAAAATGATGGTGCCATGTTCCAGATGGTCTCAATGCCTGCTGCTCAGTTAACCATTCTGGAGTCTCCATTTACTCCATCCTGGAAATTCCCTTCTCTTTCCTCTGTTGGATCGCCTACTTTTTCTATCCTTTTCTTGCCCTTCTTGGTTTACTCTCCGTTTTTGTGGAAGACATTCTCAGTAGTTTTCTGATACAGGCTTAATAAGAAGTAAACTTTTGGGTACCTCCTATGTCTGAAAGTACCTCTGTGCTGTCTTCAGACTTGAATAACGGTGTATCTGAGTATTGAATTTTAAATTGGAAATTAGTTTTCTTCAGCATTTTGAAAGAATGTGTCTCCTGCTTTCTTGCTTCTAGGGTTGCTGATAGGAAAGTCTGTATCTGTTTTGATTGATGATCATCTCTAAGTATGGGACTTGTTTGTTCTCTTTCTGAAAGCTTATAGGATATTCTTTTAGTACCTATTATTCTGAAATTTGACACGATGTCCTTGATGTAGGTTGGTTTTTCTTTTGTGTTTTGTACATTCAGGAGGGTTCTTTTCATTCTGGAAGTGTGTGTCCTTTACTTTTGGGAAATTTTCTTGAAGTATTTCACTGATTTTCCTCCCCTTCAATTTGCATTCTTTCTGTATAATTGTTTTTTGTATGTTGAACCTCCTGGACTGGTCCTCCAGTTATCTTCTGTTTTCCATCACTTTTTAATTTTTACTCTATTTTCTGGGTGATTTCCTCAGCTTTATCATCTCACCCTTGTATTGATATTTTATTTCTGCCATCATGTTTTTAATTTCAAGCTCCTTGTTATTCTCTTAATGTTTCTTTTTAAATAGCAACTGCTTTCGTTCTGTGGATGCACTATAATTTCCTAACTCTTTGAGGGTATTAATGGTATTTTCCCCTAAATTTTCTTCTCTTTGAACAATTTTGTTTTCCTACAAGGTGCTTTCTAAATGTTTGTGTTTGTTATTCTCTGTTTTCCTTCTGATAGTCCTTAGTTGTCTGTTCATGATTTAGAACAAATAATCCCAGAGAGGCAATGAAGTTGTGAGCCATGTGGATGTTGTCAAGCTTTAGTATAGCATTCTCGTCATGCGTTATTTATTAGTGATGGGCCAGATTTTCTCTAGAGTATGCCTGATCTCCCGACTGAAGGAAAAGGTCTGCCTCCCAGCATTTTTGGGAGCCCAAAGTGAGAAGGGGGTTGGGACTTATTATCAGGGGGTAGGGGAGTCATAACTTAATCCTCTGTTTCTGGTACTATACCTGTGTCTTCATTGGTGCTTAGCCCTTTACCTCTCTAGAGGTTAAACCTTCAGTCTTCCACCCAGCTAGTGTGCAGTGGGGAAGGGGATCCCGAGATCTGATTGTTTCTCAATATAAGGTTCACCCAATTCTCTTTATTTTGATCCTTCCATTCCTACCCTCACTTCCGACAGTACCCAGTAAATGGTAGCTCCTGAGGGTTTGGTTGGTTGGTTGGTTGGTTGGTTGGTTTTTTGAAGATTCTGCCGTGTGAACTGGATTGGTCACAGCTTGACAGTTGCAGTCTTAGCAGTCAGCTTTCTTGGGTTTGCCAAGACAGTTTCTTCTAGTCCATCTTGCTTCCACACTGTTGCTGTTGTCTCTTTGGATCTTTTCCTTGTGGATTATATCTTTAAAATAAAAAGTTGCTTTTCTGTTGTTTTACAGTTGAGCAACACTAGTAGTTTATGTTCATACTGCCACCTTACGTGGACACCCCCCCCCCCCCCGCCTTTTTTCTTGTCTGTGTATTTCTTTAGCAAGTGTAGGCAGAGAAAGTAAAGGGTCATCTTGTTGCCTTTAAAACAGAGTTTTTCTTGAGCTGCCATCAGGACAACTATTATTAAAAAATACCTGTTTTTAAAATATATTAACCCATACTTGTTTGTACTAAGTTTTCTATTGTTTTTTTTAATCTCCATATTGTTGCTTCACAGTGTAAAAATACCGTAATGTGAGAGCTTTGATGATGGCAATTTATAAAACATCCAGTGAGCTGTCTTAACATTGGATTTCCAAAATCTAAAATCTTTTCTCTTCAGCCATAACGTGTACTTGGTCTTGTAGCAGTGAATCAAAGTCACTAAGAAATATTTGTTCTTTTGTAGACTGGTGGTTCTCAGACTGTGGCCAGTATCAGAAGCACTGGGTGGCTTATTAAACGAGATTGCCAGGCTCTTGCCCCCGGTGTTTCTGATTCCGGAGGTCTGGAATGGGGCCTGAGATTGTCACTCTCTAACAAGTAGTACTGCTGCGAACACTGCCGGCCTGGGGACCACGTTTGGAAAATTACTGATAGAGACAATGAATTGCTGAAAAAACAAAAACAGTACCTCCAGAATCCCCCAACAAAGCCTTACTTCACTGTTAGTCTTCAAGTCAGACTGTTGAGAGATGCTTGAGTTTATTGTTATTGTTCTCTTTGCCTGAAATACCTGTTTACATAATGGTCTTTCAAGACAAGCATGCTGGACAGTTGGTTTCAACATTTTAATTAATGAGTCCTTTCCTTTGGTCCACTGTGATTCTTTTCTTTCTTTCTGAGCTACCTGTTTAAGGCTTTGTCCCTGTTCTGCCCTTCTTCCCTCCCTCCTTTCTTTGGGTGCCAACAGCTTTTATGTGGCTGCCGAGTAGATGGTAGCCCACAGTCCCGCAGAAGTGGGCTGTCAGGATGACCTCTCATGTAGAAACAGTCTGCATTGAGCTCAGTCCTGTGGGATCTGCCTTCTCATGGTTGGTGGCAGGTTGATAGTGTGTTGGGTGCAGCTGTCTGAACATGGAAGCTTACCCCTGAGATTGTGCCTATTCATATTAAACACAAACAGTAATGTCAGGGTTAAGTGTCTCCTAGTCCTTAACTTGCATATGGCTACACCAGAAAGCATACACTTTTTAGAATTTATTGAAAACTTTGAGTGATTAATTTGGCAGAGAGATGTTTTGACTGTTGCATCTAAGTGGATCTCTTTGAGGGAACAGCTCTTTCTCTTACTTAAGGTGAGGAGAATGGCAAAGAAAACTGGAGCTGAATCAAAGAAAATAGCCTATATCCCATTAGGTAGCTTAATCTAAAAGAAGCAAGAATAGTTTTAGGAAGGTGGGCTTGATAGCGTGGGGATGAGGGATGGGAAGGTAATGTACTCCGTGAGGAGAATTATAAATTCCCTTCTTACTTGCTCACTCCCCTATCAGTGTGGCATGGGAAGCTTTGCAATTGTTTTATTGTTGGTTTTTAACTAACACAGATATTTTTTTCTTTCTTCATGTTGGCTAAATTTATAGTACAAAGTGTGCCGTTTGACTTAAGTCAATTCTCAAATCTTTGCTCACATTTATATACTCACCAGTGTTTATATTTAGGTACAGGAAGCTCCAGGAAGACAGGGACTTTGTTTTGTTCATGAATGTATTTCCAACACTAAGAACAGTGCTAGATACACAGTTCTCATATTTGTGGAAGAAAGGGAAAAAGTCCCAGAGCTTCGAGTTCTGCATATATTGTATTACTTAATTAATACCACAAGGTGGTGCTGTTGCACCATGAAATGAAAAGCTGTCATTCTTAGGCTTGTCCTATAGTTTTATGTAAATCCTATAAATAAGCAAAATGAATTGACTACCTATTATGTTTATTGCCTGCTTCAGCTATTTATCATTTTAGTATGTGATTCGTCTTTTGATTACATGATCAGGTCAGGCAGTGAGATCATAAACTAAATAAAGAACATTTGGTTCACATTTTTATCAAATGTTAAGTGAGATAACATCTATTAAAACCTAGCACAGTACCAATTTAGTCTCCTTTTCTCTCTTTTATTTTGTGTTAAAAGCCTTGTTAAATTTCTATTTGTTTTAAAATAATTTGCCTGAATTTTTCTAATAAATCATCACTAAACATTAAATAATATATAAGTCTGTTTTGATTGCCAGATGTTAAAAATTGATAAAAACCTAGATTTTGCTATATTCCCTTCCCCTGCCAAAAAAAATTTTTTTTTTGCTTCCATGATTCTTTTATGGGGTTAAAGTAATTTAACATATAGCTCTATTACATATTTGTGCCTATATCATAGTGTATAAATTAAACTATAATTTGTCTTTTTCATTCCTGTTGTGAAACTAAGTGTCGATAAGTTCGTTTTGTAGCTTGGGCTTTTTTATTTTCTTACGATTAAATTGCCTTTTGATCTTTTGTTTCTGTAATTGTCCTCAGACTGAAGTGAAATCAGAAGAGGGCCCTGGGTGGACAATCTTACGTGATGATTTCATGATGGGAGCGTCCATGAAGGACTGGGACAAAGAAAGTGATGGCACGGATAACAGTGGGCCAGGGTCTGGGAGCGACTCGGGTGCGTAAGACTGTAGAGGAGACAGCGTACAGTCATTGTATTTGTCCTCGGAAAACACTCCGTGCTCTCTAAGTTCTGCGGTTATGAAGCTCTCATTTGTAAGAAAGCCGAAAGACTTACTATTGCCAACTTTGGTGTTTTCTCTTTTCATGAAAACTTTGTTAAATTAGGTTTTTCAAACCTTGTATAATTTTAAGCATTGCTTCTCAAACATTTGTAAAAAGAAGTATTTCTGTCTGCTTGACCAGCGAGATGCCCATTTTCCAGGATCATTATAAGTTTACGTATTGCTCGTGGATATTGGTGTTTTGTTTCAGTATCACCAGTCCCTCTAGACATGCAGTGCTTTTCATAATTAAAGTTAACTCCTTGATGTTAATATTTTTCAGCTTCCCAACGTACTGGTCCTGTGTGTTTGTGCTCTTATGAGGGGAATTTTTGGTATTTGTTTTGGTGAGCTATTGAGGAAACCTGTGTAGTGAAATTTAAAATGATAGTATTTCTGATTCAGGGTGATGATTTCAGTTTTAGAACTTTTGGTAAATAAGATTTAAGAAACGCACCAAATCTCCGCTTTTCTGTTGTGTCCCCTTTATACGCTAAAACATATATAATGATTTAGATTTATCTTACGTGTTAGATTATTTTTATATGAGAGATTTACTGAGGTGGAAATTCTCATGTTTAACTTATGCAGTGAGGCATAATTTCTTAGAAAGCATATTTGATATGTTTTCGGCTCCCCCCCCCAACTTTTCTGTAATATTTGAGTTAGCTTAAATTCTCTTTTATGGCTTGACTGACCAGTGAAATAGTAGAGTTAGGCTCCAGGTAGCCTGCATCAGAATACTCCATCTGTTTGGAGATCTGGTTCCTTATTGTTCCCTTAAAGATGATTAAATTGGGTGACTTAGTATCTAGATGTTAAACGAAAAGAAAGTAAGACTGTTGAATATAATTCCAAAATTTATTTGAGTTTAGGTCTAAGATCTAAAGTTTATAAAGGAATTGTTTAATAAATGTGATCTGTTCCTTTTAAAACAGGGATCCATTCCTTTTTCCATCATAAAAATAGTTCCTTTCTACTACTCATTTGCACATACTTGCATCCTCCCCTCAAACTTATGCTGGAGCAGAGATGTTTAAATTTTCAGAGCCATTTGAGTGTTACAGGTATTACATATCCAAGGTTAAATTAATCCATGGCGTGGTATTTGTTATCATAAAGGAAGGTGTACCCTTAAGATATCAAGTGGTTAAACCAGCAAAGCTCAAAATGCATTTTTGTATTTATCCCAACTTTTGAACTTCAGTGTTTTATTAAATTATAGAACTACCATTTTTCAGGGTAATATAAATGTGAACAAATACTCCTCCAAGTAATAAGAGTGCTAAATATAATGATATAACTTATCACAGGTGAATATTTCATTATAACTTAATACATACATAATTTGAAAAAGAAAATTCTTTGCAGCAGCTAAAAACTTTTTTCTCCCCAGAATTAAAGATTATACTTCTTTTTTGCTCTTAATTTTATCTAGATCATATTAAAGCTTTGCAAAAATTTTTCTGAATAGTACACTTAGGTGATAGAAATGGGCAAATAACTCTTTATTTACTAAAACATCTTTGAAACATACCCTCACATAGTTTTTGGTGTAATCTGGCAAGATTTTTTAACTGAAAATAAGGAAAAGAATATACGCAGATTTTCTTCTTTCAGAAATTATTTTATTCCAAAATAAGAAGAGTTGCCAGTATAAGAAAAAAATTTTGTCATTTATGTTAGAAGGCTATAAAGCATATTCAAAGTACATGAAATAATTTCTGTCATAAAAATGAGATGTTTTATATGTATTAGTATTGCTGCATCTTGGCTATACAATATGTAAGCAAAATACCATCATGTATTAATATAAATCCAAGGATGAGCCTATTATTTTAGAAACTAAGTATGTATCTTGAGATGAACGTTTTAAATATTCTAGCTCTGTCACCTCTACCCTAACTTAAGTATTTTACCTACAGCATTTAAATTCTTCTTACATCAGTCAGATAGATCTGCATCTATTCCATCTTCCTACATTGTCTTTGCGTTAAGGAGGGAAAAGAAAAAGAACCGCATTTCTAGATTCCCCCTGCTTTATCTCAATATAATAATAATTGGATTTTATTTCTGTTAACTAGTTAGAGTAATATAATAATAAAAAGGTTATTTTTATTTCTTTAGAAAGACTATGGAAAATAGTAAGCAGGTAACTAGTAACTAGGTATTATCCTGTCCCCTTATCTGGATATTTAGATATCTGTGGTAAATGTTCTCCGTATTTAGCGTAGTTTAGTATTGGTTATTAATTGTTTTTAGGCATTGAACTCAGGCTGAAAACACTTAGAATCATCTTAGTAGTTTAGCACTTTAGCCTGGAGTCAGAGTACTGAATTTATTTTCAAGTTACATAGAATTCTACGTAGATCAAATATTATTCTACTCATTGAAAAGCATACCGTGGAAGCCCTTTAGATGGAATGATCCGAAGGCTCACCTTCAGTACTCAGAGCTGAAAATGACTCGGGAGCAGGTTCCAGAAGGTATATTTGAGGGTAAGTCCCAAGTTCTTTAAAATATTTTGTGTGTTTTACAAGGGAGTGAAAAGGGAACGTTTATATTCTGGGAAACCTCTTTTGATCACTGTGTTTTGCATATATGAATATAGTTGATATTTTTGGCCACCAACTCTTCCTGCCCCCTGTGCTGGTCTTCAGGCAGTGAGAGTCTAGTACTTCATTACAACGCCATTTGATTACGGTTCATGGATGCCTGAAGATGTCCTGGTTAAACATACAATAGCAGAGACTTTCCAAGGTTGAAGTGTGAACAGAAATATAGACAAACCGAAGATATAAATTGTGTTGCTAAGAAGTTAAATTATAAGGCCTAAGAAAAATGCCTGTAGAGGAATCTCCAAAGAGCTAAGTATTTCTGTAGAAGAGAAAGGAGGTCAAATAAATAAGGCAATACTCTTGCAAACTTTGGATAACTTTTTTTGGTCCCTGTTTATCTTCACTTGGTTTTTGTTACTTTTATCATAGATTTTTTTATAAATACATGTGCTGAAAAGAGTCATAAGTGAAATGGGATGGAAGTTTATTTCTTCAGGCTTTTTGAGGACTTTAGAGTGCCATTATTGTGTTTAGTATGTTGATAATTTTGTGCAACATAAAGTGCACTTTTAAAATAAGCAGTTGAGGGGCGCCGGGGTGGTGCAGTTGGTTGAGTGTCTGACTCTTGATTTCGGCTCAGGTCTTGATCTTAGTGTTGTGAGATGGAGCCCCATGTAGGGCTCCAGGCTCAGTGCAGGGCCTGCTTGGGAGACTCTCTCTTCCTCTCCCTCTCAAATAAATAAATCTTTAAAAAAAAAGAATAACACAAACATTTGAAAAATTAGTAGATATATTTTTGGACCTTTGTAATTTCTTCTTAAGAAAAGCACGTGTGTGTCTGTGTCTGTCTGTCTGCCGTAGCCTAGGTTGCTGTACCAGAAGATTGTAGACCGGGCGGCTGAAACAACAAACTTTCCTCATACCTCTATAGCATGGGAAGTCCCACGATTGAGGTGCCAGCAGATTTGATGTCTGGTGAGAGCCCTCTTTCTGGTTTGCAGACAGCTGACTTCTTGCTGTGTCTTCGCATGGGCAGGAGAGAGATCATCTTTTCTCAGTCTCTCTCATAAGGGCACTGATCTGGTTCATGAGGGCTCCACCTTGCCTAATTACCTTCCAAAGGGCTCCACTTGCAAATACCATTACACTGGGAACTAGGGCTTTAATATGTGAATTTGGGAAGACACATTTTCAGTCTACAGCAGTGTGTAAAATAGCAGGTTGTACATTTTCAATTTAGATGTGGAATAACTCCCATTTTTTCTTGACTTTAATTGAAGTTAGAAAGTTAAGTGAAGGAAGCACAGTTCACTCTGCTCTTCCCTTAAATTCATCTGTTAGGATTAATGTGACGTGTGTCTACCTTTGGTATGTTAGTGATAGAGACTGTTAAGCCCTGCAGATACTTGCAGGAACAAGGAAATAGGAGTCTGAATTTCGGCCAGCTGGATAGATAACTCTTAGCGACTATTGCCCCAAAGGTAGGCCTGGCGAACTTTTTCACTGGGTGAACTTCTCTGAAACTTAATGTATTAATCAAGAGGACCTGTGAACAAATTGGGAAATAGGATGGTCTTTGAAGTCCATGATAAGACATTTAAACCCGTGGTTGATGTTTAACAAAATACTAAATTGTAATGAATCTAATCCGAATTTTATAGATAGAAGGTATCTTCTAATGCTTCTTAAATAATTTTAGATTTTGCTAGCTTAGAGAACCACATTAATATTTTTCATCCAGGCTACTAAGCATAATTTCAGGGAGTTACAGTTTCGGGCTTTTTTTCTAGATGTGTGATGAGCCTTTTGTGCTCAGAAGAGGTATCCTCAGAGACAGTTACAGAACGTGTTTTATTTTGTCAAGAATAACTAGTCCAGCACTGCTCACCTCTTCCCTCTTTTTTGCCCCTCCCTCCAATTGCAGGGCTACGTATTGAGCTTTCTGTTAAGTGCTCTTTGTAAGCAGCCTTTACAACCAAGGATGTAAGCAAGGATGTATGTTAAAGGAGTGAGCATAATTCCTTATAATTTCAGTGTCCGAGTCAGGCCTGTCCAATAGGACTGTCTGTGTTGCTGGGTGCGGTCTATCTCCACTGTCCACTATGGCAGCACAAGTGGCTACCAAATATTTCAAATGTGGCTAGTGATACAAAGGAACAGAGTTTTAAATTTTACTTAATTTTAATTACTTTAAATTTTAAAAGCTACACATGACTCATGATGGTCTTATCTATGAAGAGAATAATGTTAGCATGTATTTAGTCTGAAAATAGTAAACTTTGAAATCATGTGTATGAGTTCTTCTGATGAACTTTTATGGATACAATTTAAGTATATACAAATATTGGTGTAATTTTATCGAGTAAATCATTGTCGATTTCTTTTTTCACTATTTGTATTTTGAGGAAGATAAATTTAAGTTGCTTTATAATTGCATTATTTCCTCAGGTAACTCTTGTCCTTAAATGTGAGGGCCCTGTTAATAACAAATCGCATTTCATTTTGTTAGTGTAATCATCTGCAGCTTTCAGAATGAATACATCCAACTTTAAATCTTACTCTCTCAAAGAATAGATTTATGGTACGTGACCAAGGACATGTGGAGAACTGCCAGACCCGCAGACAGTAGACACCATGTGCGCTAGAAGGTTCCCTGAAGAAGTGCCTTTGGTCGCAGGCCTCTAGAGTTGTCCAGCATTTCCAGTCTATTCCAGCACACATTCGACATCCTGCCAGAGCAAATGTAGATTGCAGATTTGGGCAAAAAACCCCAGAAAACAAAGAGCGCAATGAGCATTATTAGTACAGCCAGTTTAAAATGATGAGGTGTTAACCACATTTGTATAAATAACAGTTTCTCTAACCCCTGAATCATTATCCTGCATTTGAAATGCAATCGGTTCATAAACATCAAAGCAAGAACACCAAATTTGTATGGGGTCAGGACCAACTGGGGCTCTGAATGGAGAGACAGCTGAGAGCTGTGTCCTTAACGCGTGGGTGGCCTTGCAGCTGTTGATTCACCCTCAGGCTACTAGACAGTTGCCTTTTTGCGCTTGCAGAACCAGACTTCAATCTGAGGTAAAAATGTATCCCCTCCCATGGAATGGACATAAACAATAGATTGACATCAGCTCTCAAAACATCAGCGGGGCAGCCAGACACAGCAGTCACCCTGAAATTCTGCGTATTACTAAGCATAACATCAGGGGTGTTTCTACATAATATTTGTCTTTGTACAATAACACTGGGCTCTCTTAAATGTATTACAAATATGAAAGCTCATAGTTGAAAAGATTCAAGGTGATATTTTCCTTCTCTGCAAACACTAGGAATAGCTAGATTGTGTGACCCACAACTGCCATATTTTGGTTCTTCCCCGGACTCCCAAATAACACTTGATGATAGCTGAAGTTATGTATCACTCACATATAAATGAGGCATAGGCATACGCTTATTCATATAGTAAGAATTGGAATAGTGTACCCGCAGTGTCTGTCTAGCCCAGCGCCTGCTGTGTGGTAGGGAGGGTCTCAGGAAAGGTTCTCTGTTACGCGTTTGGAGGACCAGGTGCTGTGCGTGTAGCTTGTCATTCATTTCTGATCTATGTAATTATAAATGTTTCTCCCCACAAAAGTTTACCGTCTGCAGATGGTAGATACATATTGAGACCCAGTAACCCTACTTCTAGAAACCCTCCTCAGGAAAAGACCCTGATTACAAAAATGCTGTGTGAACAGTGTTATATCATAGCATTGTTTTTAATGGCAAGAAATTTTGGACAAACTACAGCTTCACTGATAAGAGATCATTTACATAAACTTTGGTACTTCTTCTTTTCTGTTGCCATTTAGAATGATGGCTGTGAAGACCAATGAAAACACATGTCAATAACATAATATGTTAACTGAAAAGGTAAAATTTAAAAAATGGATAGGATAAGTAAGTTTTTTAAATGCCAAAAAATTCATCAGACGAGTATAAGAATACATTCTTTATTAAAGAAGATAATTTTGACAGTTTGCAAGACAAGTCTCACACTGAGTAAAAAGATCCTGACGTTTACTGAGATATTAAAACATTTCTTGCCTACTTAGACTGTTCCAGAACTCAGACTCTAAATACTGTCTTACCTAGGACACTCTAAGGGGTTGATACGGAGAAGTGCCGAGGTAACTATATCAAGAGTCCTGTTTGCTAGAATCCTACTTTTTCTTTTTTTATTTTATTTTATTTTTTTAAAGATTTTATTTATTTATTTAACAGAGAGAGAGAGCATAAGTAGAGCAGTAGGCAGAGGGAAAGGGAGAAGCAGGCTCCGCACTGAGCAGAGAGCCCAATGTGGGGCTCGATGCCAGGACCCTGGGATCATGACCTGAACCGAGGGCAGATGCTTCACCGACTGAGCCACCCAGGTGTGCCCTACTTTTAAAAATTTTAATAGTTAACCTTGCTTTGAACATTGAACATGAAAAATTTGACTCTTTCTCCCTTGTGTCACTTTGTGTCTCTCGATTAATAGAAATTTATTTTGAAATGAGAATATTTCCTTGATTTATTTTTAAAATGTTGCCTTTTCATGCTCAATCATTTTATTTTGATAGTCCAATCCATCATTCAAGTTTAGGTTGAAACAGAACAAGTAATAATAACAATAAACAATTTATACAGTAATTATTATGTGCCAGATACTATTTAAGTGTTTTATAATGCCCTTAGCTCACACAGTCTTCCTGTAACCCCATGAAGTAGGTGCTGTTATTGTCCCTAATAAACAGTTGAGGGAA
This sequence comes from Ursus americanus, assembly GCF_024610735.1. Classification (NCBI taxonomy): domain Eukaryota; kingdom Metazoa; phylum Chordata; class Mammalia; order Carnivora; family Ursidae; genus Ursus; species Ursus americanus. The sequence continues at coordinate 53,543,817 of NC_142128.1, read as the reverse complement.
CACGCAGTAGAGTCAATAACTTGCCAAGGTCACACGGCTAATACAGTCAAGTCCAAGCTTGAATCAACAGAGCTGCTATACACAACAATAATTCCCTACGTTTTAGGTGATATTAATGTCTTACAGAAAATGAGATTCTAAAAAAAAAAAGAAAATGAGATTCTAGAAATTGAACTTTGCTCTGGAAAAATAAATGGACATGTTCTATTTTTTGAGTCTCTTTTACTTAGGACATAAACCTAGGGCCTGGGGAAGGTAAAGGGGACAACATGTATCAAAAGGTGACAATCTTCCTGGCAGTGGCAAGTTAAGAGTTTCAAGTAGCCTGTCTTCTCGAGCTTCGTTTTGGTTGCTGCTCTCTGTTCGTTATACCAGGTACCGTTGGAGAATCTATTTTAGGTTTCAGATCTAGCTGTAATTAAAATGTTTTAATTACCTGGTTTCTGCTGAAATGCATCTGCGTTACTACTGGAGTGGGATCCTATAGTTTTGTCTCTTAGAACACAGCTCTGTTGCTCCCATTATTTAGTGACGTTTCTATGGTTGATAAAAATATAAGTGCTGACATTTTTGCTATTAAGAATTTAGATATTTAAATTATGCTTTATACATGAAGACTAGATTTTAGCTTAGGATGTTACTGGCTAGGAGATAACTAGAATTATGGAAGTTCCATTGTTACTGACCCAAGATCTTTCCTGAGAATGCGTATTTTCAGTAGTCAAATTGTAGCTTTCATTTTACGCAGTAGTTTTTGTTATATAGTGCTCTTCCTCTGGAAATGAAACAACAAATCAATGGGAAATATTCTTGAGGTGACACTGTTGATTAGTTTTTTTTAAAGATTTTACGGCAAAATGATAATCGTATGATTGTTTAATAAGCTGTGGTGAGAATCCTCAGAAAATTGAGCACCTTTGTTTTCTACAAATAGGAAGTTGTGAGAAATACCACTGTTCTCCTCTAGGTGGCATGATTTAGGCTATCATTGAATTAACTGACACAATTTTTTTCCCCCTTTAACCAGATGAGTGCCTAGTCTCTGAACAATCAATACGACTGTGGCATTGATTAGATTTAATTTTTACAACTCTTCAAATAACTAGGTTGACCTTGTCATTGTTGTTTAATAACCTTAATAACGTTAAAAGACAAAGATCTCTGAAAGAAGCAAAATCCAAAATCTTATCTGTACTGACCAGGCAACCAAAATCCTGTTTGTGTATTGCTGAAGTCTTTCTTGGGTCATAGCACACACCCATTTTATTTAATTACACACCCATTTTAATTTATTAATTGGTTGGTTGGTTGGTTTAGGGTAAATAGCCTGCCATTGATAGAAACTGTAAAAATAACTGCCTTTGTAAAGGGGCAGTAGGTATAACTGAAAAAATCTAAGGAGAAAGCAGAAATTGTAGGAATTTTGATCACAGCAGTGTTCAAGGTAACAGGAAAACAACCCTTTCAGTTGAGTGAAGTTCTGGTTTTGTGAAGCTATTACTAATTAAACAGGGAGGATAACACATAAAAAAGTCAGCATTAGGTGACCCATAAGCACGGGGTGACATTCTTTTTTCTGTACACCAAAATGAGAAGAAGACAGGATTCATTCTTAGTTTTCAAATTCTTTTATCCATTGTTCATTTTCCAAAATTTAAAAACAAATTTATGCACAGGATACATGAAATGCTTGTTAATCCCTATTATTAATATCTTTTATCTTCTTCCTTTCCATGTGAGAGACTGGCTTTCATGGAGCTCAAAAGAATCTTGACCAAGTACCTCTTAAAGCCTTCAGTTTTGGGGTGATGCATGTTTATAACAATGCTAGAGCTGTACAAGGAAGCATTTTCAAATTTTAGCTCTGATAATTAGAATGAAGCACAGACAAAGGGGAAAAAAAAGCTTGGAGAGATGCAAAATATATCACTATGGTAACCTAGAACAGGTGAATGTCTGACATTACCGATTCAGATTTTAAAGTGGCTTCCATTTTAAAACAGGGTGACTATCTGGGACAGTCCCGGTTTCCCCCTTATGTCTTATAATGTATTTATGACTACCATCCTCTTCAGTCTTGAAAGTGCTCAGGTTTGTGTAATAAATTATATGGTCATCCTAGTTGTAAGAGCTTACTTTTCTAAGACTTAAACATCAGGAAAAGTTTGGCCATGAGTCTCCACTTTTATACTTTGCTTTTTAAAATATCTATTAAGTATACTTTGCTTTTTAAAATATGTATTTACTAGTTTTTCCTTCTAACATAAAAAGCTACACCCAGCTTTTCTTTTAATGTGCAATTACTATCCTCTCTTGTTTTCATTTTTTAATTGCAGGGTAATTGAGGCAACAGAAGGGCAAGGTTGTTCAAACTATAGGTTGGTAACTTTGCTAATGAAAATGTACACATTCAGAATTTCACACAGTGATACCCTCTGAGATGGTGACAAATTCATTAAAAGAATACGTATGTTAAAAAATGAAAATTTCGCTTTACATTGTGATAGTCATTTTTAAAAATTATCAGCATATAATCATATCTTTATCATTTGCCTTCTCTTTTTCCCTACTCATCTTTTATTTGTATTTTTGCTTTGTTGAAATACTTCTCTCTCTGCCTTTCTCCCCAGCAACCTAATTTTGGCTTCTTGCTTTGTGTAGTGTGTCTGGACTGCTGCGGTGCTGGAGTAAGGGAAGTAGTAGAGACTGTGTCAGGGCCAGGAGCAAACACATACCCTGACTAAGGAAGATCCTGCTGCTGGCTTCCCTTTATCAACATTAGCATTTTATGAAGCATGTATCCATTTTATACTCGATGACAACTGTCCCCATATGTTCATTTATTTATATCAGTCACTAAATGCTATTTTGGTGGATGACTTTCACCAGAGGCAAGAAACCAGATTTCAGTAGACCCTGGGGCTGACAAAGCCCAGGCCACTGAGAGACTGCTTCCCAAAGAAAGACTTCCTCCCCTTGGAACTCTCAAAGCAGAAAAGTAGTGATATGTAGAGATGTTAAGTGCCCCAAAGCCACAGGCAGTAATCCATCAGCTAATCATAATTCCAAAGGGTAAGACAAATGTTCCCACAGAGTATCATTAAAGTGTGAGTTTATCTCTGCTATGCTCTGTTTTTCTCTAGTCCTTATCTCTCGAGTTGATCCCTTTATCTCTTACCACCTCTGATCTTCTCTTTAAGCATTCTCCTCCCTGCCCATTGTCCCCTCCTTATCACTTCTGTCTTAGATTAACCTACAGATACAAAATGGAGATAGTAATTGGATTATTTTTCAGGGGGAAATCACTAACCTTTCCATTTCATTATTCTGACAGCAGAAGTTTGTTTAGCTATAGAAATGCATACAGAACGTGAGACAAAAATTTTTATAGACCAAACAGTGTTTTTGAATTACATCAAATATAAAATTAGAAGAACCTAAAAGGCTTTAATGTATTTTCACATTAAAGGGTTATTTTGCATTTAGCAAGTGTCACTAATTCTATAGATTTCTTTTTCCTACCTCTTGGTTTTTATTGCTTGAAACCCTTGTGGGAAGCTTTCAAAGTTGTTGCAAATGAAGTTATTCTTTTTTTAGAGTCAGGAAGGACCTATTACATCATCAACTCTTGCCTAGGATCCACAGGGTAAAACCCCGGACAGGGATGAGTAGTTTTGATATCAGACATTTGTTTAGCATCTTGTAGGAATTCCACATGACTTAAGTGAATAGACCCATTAACGAACAGAGAAGGGCTGGTGGTTGAAACAGCTGCACCCTCTGCCTCTCTGATCTGGAAAACAAAGAAGTCCATTTTAGGGTGTTAAATAAGAGACCTTAATCTTGAATTTCTACTGAACTGGGCTTCTGCCATTTAGAGTTCTGTTCACCAGAAGTATATGTTCTTGTCCTTTCTTCCTACAATTCATGGGAGCAAAATACCAGACTGTTTAACGTAACTGAGTGGGAATGTATGTATAAAAACTGCTAGGAGGCATAACCATGAAGCAAAGTCTTACTCTCATCTTCCCTGGCTTTTTCATATCTGAGAAAGAGTAGAGGCCACATGTGTCTTTTTACACAATCTCTGACAAAAATGAAGACGTGAAAGGGTATAAAAATGGTGGGTAACATTTAATGAGCACATATTAACTGCCAGGTTTGTTGGAAGTGTTTTGTGTACCTTGTGTAATTCAGTCGTCAATAATCTTGTTGGTACTGTGTGTTATCCCCTTTTCACAGATGAAGAAACTAACACAGTATTTGAGTAACTTGGCCAGGATCACAAAACCAGAAAGTGACCGAAATTTGAACCCAAGAAAACTTGACCCTGGAGTCTGTCCTTTAAACACTATGTTCTCCTGCCTCCTTGAGGTAGTCAAGATGGTTTATATAGGTTAAGTACCTTTTCAAGGTAATCAAGATGGCCTATCTGAGTTAAATACCCTTTTACCGTGAAGACTGTCTGAAGTCCCTCCCACATAATAAGATCTCAGTAAATTTAGCAAATATTTACTTCTTGAATATAGAGATGGAAAGGCTCCAAATGAGTTATTTAATAGAAGAAAGGACCCCAGGGAGGCATCTCTTATGGTCTTAACCTGTTTACATCTTCAAAGTGTTCCTACCTGAGAGGTAGAAAGGGATGCTCCACTCCTGCTAGCCCTGAGTTCTATACTTGCCCACGCCACATTTCACCACCTCCTCCCCCGTCCTACCTTCCTGGGCTTTGGGGAAATTAGAAGTAGTCTCTTATGAATAGGCCAGGCTATGTAAGGGGTTGTTAAGTTAGCAATAAGTGTTCAACAAACTAAGTATTATGGACATAAGTGTGTATGTTTATGTTGGGAAGGGTTGTCAGAAGAGTTTAAATTGCTTACATTGTTTTCCTAGAAGTGATGTAGATGGACTTTGGCTAATCTCTCCATACTCTAATCTGAATCCACTTAACCTCAGGTGAGTTTGTGTCTATACCAAGAAGGTACACCTCATGATGGAGGTAACCAGCCATACTCCAAAGCAACGTCTTTAGTTACTAGCTTTAGTATGCAAGCCCTGTTCTACATTCTAGAATTGCCCCAGGTATACGAATGTTCACTTTTCCCCCTTGCTGTAGAGCTGATTTTTGGAGTTCTCAAACTAAACTCGAAGGGGTAGCAGTTTGATGAGTTTGGGGAAAAACTAGCCCCACAGTAGCTCCTCTTAATTGTATTTTGCTTTGGCTATTAGAATGGCAGCTGGTTGTCCAAGTCTTTTCAAGCCACTTCAGTTTGAAACTGGCCTCAAGGAAAGGAAACTGATAATGCTGATTTATCCATAACTTTCAGAAGTATTCAGAAGTGGATTGGAACAATCTCTTTATTTCAGAGTTTTCCAATGTGCCCTAATTGATAAAGAATTCCATGTTCAAGGGAATTCAGAATATGCTAGAGCTGAACAGTTTTTTGTTTTTTTTTCCCTGCAAGATTTTCAGAGCCTTTAACGTGATGATGGGAATTGTGAATCTGCAAGAAGCAACAGGGACCCATTATCTCCCAAACTTACTTCACTATGGCCTCCGTGTTTGTCAGACATGTTCTGGTTCCAGTTTACATAGGGCATCTTAGAAGTCCACAGGATCCACATTGGATCCTGACTGTAAAGTGCAGCTCTACCACTTATTATGGAAAAGAAACATCTGAACTAGGGGATAATATAGAGGCTTTGAGTTTGGGGGAAAACTCAACAGAATTTCCACTTTAAATCATCTGTCCAGTCAGTATGGCCATAGTCATGATGAAATGAAAATGTTGACTTTGAGTAACCTTTAAAAGTAAAATAAAAGACAAAGGGGAAAGTGAACGGTGGCAAGAATCATTCTTGGACTCATCTAATTGAGACTAGGTTGAAATAGAAAATGTCAAGTAATGTGTAGTGCATAACAGTAGACATCACTTTAAAATTCCAGCTTCCTGGGTATATGCTATGGAAAGAATGAAGTTGGTTGCTAATGTCTAGATGGGGAAGAAGGTGAGGAAGAGAAAGCCATATGAAGAAGTGGCATAGGCAGCAAATTAAGAAGGTATTCATTAATTCATTCAAACAGCGAAACAAGTAAGTGTACTTCGTTCTCTAGATAAAAAGGATGGGGCTCTGTTTTCATGTTTTCATGCAGTTCACAGTCAAATGTGAACTTAACAAACCATAGTAAGATAAGCTTTAAGATAGAGGTACTAGCCTAATGTTACGGGATCTCAGAAAATGATTCCACTAAAAAGGTAGGAGGTGAATCTTAGATTGCAAGCATGTCTCAGGGCTGGGGGGATCCTGAGTAAACTACTTGACGCTCATTCACATGAGAGAGAAAGAGAGTACAATACAGAAGGGAAGACTTTCTAGAGCAAGTGATTCAGTTTGGGAGGCTGTGAGTGAGCCACACTAAGTAAAAACGGGAGGCTTGATAGCTTGTCCTTCAACAGACGGGTCCAAAATGACTATATAAAGTAAATACCATAAATCACTGTTGTCAGGGCGCACACTCCACGTCCTCCCTCCCTTCCCCACAGCCGTCCTCATTTCCACACCCCCTCAACGGTTCAGGGAGAGCTCGTGGTCTAAGTAAACGAGAGGACTTCTGACTGTAATCCTAGCACGTCACTTTGTTGAAGGCAAACACGTGGTTCAGAGAGAACTTATAAATCTCTCCTCCCGGGCAAGATCGTGATGTTATCTGGTGGCAGCAGAAGGTTCGCTCCGAGGGGAGCTCCAGAACCTCCCGACGAGAGAGAAAGAGGGGAGAGAAAGGCAGACAGGAGAGGTAGCGAGAGGCAGAAAAAGGAATACAGAGAAGAGCAGGAATGCAAGTGACGGAGACACGGGGAAAGGGATGGAGAACATAGTATAACGGTCTAGGGAGCCATTCGGGAGCGAAGTGAGGGGTTGCCCGGCTGCACAAAGTGCAGAAAGGCAAAGGAGAGGGTCTGTTGCAGGGTGCCAAGTGCCCACCTACCCACCGCGAGAAAGTCCGAGTGGAAGAGAAACCAGGAGAGGGTGGGAAAGGGTGGGAGTCCAAGGTACCCCGTTGCAGCCCCCGTAGGAATAACACTCCCTAGGCAGCGCGTCCCCGGGGCTGAAGGCAACGGCGGCAGCTGGTCGTCTGTTGCCGGGTTGGCGTCTGGAGCGAGAGCAGAAGGAGGAGCAGGAGAAGGAGGGAGGTGGAGGCTGGACGCGTCTGCGAGCGGCGGCACAACGTGGAGTAGCCGGGCGGGTCGGCGCGCGCCGGCCGGGGTGTCGGCCACCGCGCGCAGCTCCGGGAGCAGGATCGTCGCCGCCTCTGCCGCCGCTGCCGCGGCCCGCGCAGGACCCGACCGAGTCCCGAGCGCCCTGCGGAGCGCAGCCACCTCCCCGCGGCGCGCCGGGCTCGCCCCCAGCGCGCGCACACGCGCGCGCGCACACACACTCGCTCACACACTCACACGCTCACACACGTGTGCCCTCTCGGCTCCGGAGCCGCGGCTGCTCCTGCTCTCAGCGCCGCAGTGGAAGGCAGGGCCGAACCGCTCCTTCTTTAAATACCTAAATTACCGCCCGGCCAGCCTCGGCGGCCCCCCGCACAGCGCTCCCGGCGCCCCTCCCGCCAGCTCGCCAGCTGCCAGCCCCGGGACCTTTTCATCTCTTCCCTTTTGGCTGGAGGAGCCGAGTTCAGATCCGCCACTCCGCACCCGAAACTGACACACTGAACTCCGTTTCCTCCTCTTAAATTTATTCCTGCCTAATAGCCACTCGTCTCTTTTTTTCCCCCCATCTCGTCGCTCCAAGAAAACTTTTTCTTACTCCCCATAGTTAGGGTTCCCCCTGCCCATCGTGTATTAATATTTCCACTTTTGGAACGACTTGCATTTTCTTTTTAAAGGAATTCAAGCAAGATACCTTTTTCTATTGGACGTTGACTCTCGATTGTTTGCAAAAGTTTCGCATTAAAAAAAAAATCTACCTGATCTGTACTTGAGAGTTGTTGGGGATTTTTTCTTAGTTTTTTTTTACCTTTTTTTTTTTTTTTTAACTTTTTCCACCTTTAAAAAAAATGCACTACTGTGTGCTGAGCGCTTTTCTGTTCCTGCATCTGGTCACGGCCGCGCTCAGCCTGTCTACCTGCAGCACGCTCGATATGGACCAGTTCATGCGCAAGAGGATCGAGGCGATCCGCGGGCAGATTCTGAGCAAGCTGAAGCTCACCAGCCCCCCAGAAGACTATCCCGAACCCGAGGAAGTCCCCCCGGAGGTGATTTCCATCTACAACAGCACCAGGGACTTGCTCCAGGAGAAGGCGAGCCGGAGGGCGGCCGCTTGCGAGCGCGAGAGGAGCGACGAGGAGTACTACGCCAAGGAGGTTTACAAAATAGACATGCCGCCCTTCTTCCCCTCGGAAAGTAAGTACTCTTTTTTCGTTTCCATTCCCTGAGGCTTAGCGCTGCCCGAGGCTCTCGGAGCCGCCACGACTCCAGGGACGGCCCTTCCCGCTCCGGGTCCGGGTCTGCGCTCCCCCTCTCCGGTCCTCCGTCCCACCCACCTCTTTGCCAGTTGTGTGCCTGAGAACGCTAGACTTGCAGTTGGCGACTTTCGACTTGATTTTCTCCATGTCTCCCTTCCCCCAACGCCTCGGTCCCGTACGAGGCGTTAATGCTCTCCTTCTGGCCCCTGAAAGTCTCTTCCCGGCCACCAGCCAGGACTCAGCCCCCCACCTCTGTCAAACGAGAGGCGCTCCCTAGGGCCGAGTTAAACCGGGACGTCTCGGTGGGCTTGTTTTCTTTGCTGCGGGCGGCGTGGAGCCCGCCGAATTGGCGCACGAAGGGTTAAAAAAAAGTGGCTCAAAGCTAGCCTCTCCGGAAGGCGCCCCTTTCCGGGGCCGACCTATCAGCGGGTTCCCCAAGCCTTCCCTATTGTCTCTAAGGCCCCTAAAAATGTCAGCATCGCCAAGACAAAACCCGATTTGGAGACCCCTCGAAAAATACCTCGGAACCCTCAATTTTTGCATCTCTTGCCACAGCTGGGTGTTTACACTCCCCAAAGGCGAGATCTTGTCACCACGTCCCCCTTTGATTTCACCTGGAGTGGTAGAAAGGGCAACGTCGTTTCTGACGATGTTAAAAAGTGTTTTACTTCGCGTTATTTTTCAGAATTCCCTCAGACCTGTCTTCTTAAGATCGCTGGTGGAGCAGATCATTCTTCTACGGGTTTACCGTATCTTTCTTACTCTTGAGCCCTCGGCTCCCCGAGCTTTCTTAGGCTTCCTTGCAGTTATTTCCGTGCTTTCCTAAATCTCACAGAGTAGAAGACAGCCCGGTTTTGTTTTTTTTTTTTTTTTGAACTGGCTAATCTGAGGGCAGCGTCCTCAAAACCAGCTGGCATACAGTAGCAGCGGGAGTGAAGTGATTGATCGTGCAGTTCCTCTGGGGGGAAGGGAAGAGGACAGTTAGCTGAGAATGATTTCCAAGTTCTTAAGGGGGGAAAAAAAAAGAAAGAAAGAAAGAAAGAAAGAAAGAAAGAAAAAAGAAGCAGCAGCATCCAGTGATACCTGAGAGGGTTAAATACCAGGAAGAAGAAGAAGAAAAAAAGCTTCAACATTTGCTATTCCAAATCCCAAGTCATAAACTTTTCATTGGTTGCCCATTTCTCTCCTCCCCTTTCCATGCCCTATATACTTGCTGGCTGCCTTCACAGAGTCTCTGTGTCTTGCCTAAATAGATAATATGGCCATCTTAGTAGTTTTATCCTAGAGGTTCTAATTGCAGGGTGGTGCTCTTCTTTTTTAATATTTATTTTTAGTTTGACAAATCCTAGTTCTGTGACTTGCCATGTCTTGTACTTGACAGTGTTAGAATGTCAGCCCCTGAATCTCCCGCCAGTCTTCCTGGCCACCTTTCTTTTTGCTGCACCTTCTCTGTCCACAAGCAGAGCAGATGTGGGAGATCCTGGCAAGCAGGATGGTTTCATTATTGTAATTAGGCACCGTCCACAACAGGGGTGATAAATACACACAGCCCTGGTTACTCCCCTTGGGAAGTAAAGTTTTCTCCCTGGGGTGGAGCCAAGAAGACATTAGGAAAGCAAGTTCACTGTAATTGGTCCAGAATGATTGAGACCAAACAGAGAGTTGAGTCAGTTTGCTTTCTCAAGCACGTGTATCCGTTCTACTGGTATTTGGGCAGGCGAGCAAGTAAAGTAGGTTATATAGAAGCTGAACCATGTTTACGTGCAGAGGAAGTTCAAATGAATTGCCAGTACTTTTATAACAGACAGGAGGTCTGATCTCTTCCTCATCATTAGACAGGTGTGGAGAGAGCTAGTTACCCAAGAGGGCATTGATTCTTTGTTCTTTCCAGCACACCTGAGTCCAAAGAGCCCAGATGATCCAACCCGGGATAATGATCATCCCCAAACCGGAAACATTCTCAGAATGTTAGGATTTCAGAGGATGATATTTAAGATCAGTGTGTGGATTCTCTACTCCATCCCACCTCCAGCCACCGAATAGATTAAAAGATCTGATCAGTGCTGTATAAAAGAAGTATGCTCTCCGTTTTCATACAAAGAATACCGGCTTCTATGGAAGTTTAGGGGCAGAAAAGCATAGTAAGAGCAGGTTGGGTACTACTGTGCAAGAACTGTGGATAATTTTATAGAAAGTAGGTTAACTGATTTTCCAGCACTTTCTAGTTATACTGGAATATAGTGAACCCTTCCAAAAAAAAGGAAGAAAGAAGAAATCACTCCACCATATTTTTAAAGAGCAAACTGAAAGTACAGCATTGGCTTATATACCAGCTTTCCCTCTTTAGGACTTTTCCGCCCAACTTTTAACTCAGGCATCTCTGAAGTGGCTGAAGGGAGGGAGTGTGCCTGTCATTTCTTGCAGTGAATCTGGCAAGGGTCATAAGCCTCAGAGATGAAGGCATGGGAAAGATCACTGGTTCATTTTTTACCACCAGCTTATTAGTGTTCAGGGAGTGACTTCAGCTCAAATATTACAAATATGCTCTAATTATACTCAATGAGCTATATATCATTACAGATCGCTGATAGCCCTTTGTGGGACATTTTATACAGTTCAGACTACATATTTTTAGCAATGTGGAGATTTAAAAGTAAAAATATAAGAGATATTGTATATGCCCTTAGGCATATTTTGTTTTAAATATTATCCTTGGCCCGGTATACTGTATAAATACAGTAAATATGAATAGAACTGGCCAGATGCCAATCTTGCAGGATGAATTTTAGTCAAGAAGGTATTTATGGGATATAAATAATACTGTGTCAACATTTAAAGAAGGGGTCTGATTAGTTTTGAATTTATTCCTATTGATCTTTTCACATGCTGTTAGTTTAAGGCTCAAAGTGGAGTTATGCTAAGGTTTACTGATAGCTTACCCAGTGGGAATTAGTGGACGCCCTAGTCCTTTTGACAAGCCATCTGAAGTTCAGGGTACATCTGTTTGAAAGACACTGCACAAAGCTTGAGAAATCTCGAGAGTGATTCCATTCACTAAAGTGAGAATCCCGATGATGGACAGTTAATATCTGTAGAGGCTTGGACAATCAAAAAAAAGAAAGAAAGAAGGAGACAAAGTTTCATTTTCTATCTTTCCTCTCACTTGTTTTCATTATAACAAACCAGGCAGTGTTGGGGTTCTAACAGGTGGTGATTTTGCCCTCGCCCCCACCTCCCAGGGAACCTGTGGCGATGTCTGGCTGTCATGTCTGGTAGGGAAGGCGTGCCACTGGCATGTCGTGGGGAGAGGCCAGGGACGGGTGCTACCCATCCTCGAATGTACGGGACAGTTACCCTCCACTCATCACTACCAGCATACACATCAAAGAATTGTCAGTAATGTGCATGTTGAGAAACCCTGTAACCCTGGTATCTATTTTAGGTTACCAAATTATTGCGAGGAGTATCATTTTAAAAGTAATACCCTAAGAATCAAATATCTGTATGATCAAAAGGAGATTAAAATGAGAGCATTGGATAGAAAGATAATCGGAAAGTTATCTTCATTAGATGGGAGTATGAATTGGACCATTTTGTGTGGTGTATACTTTATTATTGTGATTTTCAAGCACCTACATTGGAGACCTCAAAACTTCCCATTCATTTATTTAGCCTAGTAATGATGTTGTTGCCCCACCCATCAGTAACTTCAGTCAGCAGCAATGTGATGTTAGTCAGAACAGAGAAAAAAGAAGTGAGGAATTGTCTTGGATTTTCCTTGCAAGGAAAATAAGCAGTTCATGTAAACAAGGAGTGGGGTCTCCAACCTAGACAACTGAAGAAAGTAAATAATTGTATTGGTTTATTCTATCATATTGAATTAGATGAACCAAAATATACAGCCTGAAACATCACAATGAGGTCTCCTTTGTAATTGTTTCACACGACTGTTAAACCTTTAATAGCTAGCAATCTCCTTTTGTATTTCCCCTGTAATTTTGCAAGTGAAATCATGGAATGTAGAATGAGTACCAATAGCCCTATGGTTTTTAGGGAATTCGACTTAAGATTCTATTCATGGACATGTCCTTCCGTATACAGACTGCTGGACTATTGGCCAGTTGCCCAATGAAGGAAAATATTAGGAATTGCTGGAACATAGTAGTATTTTTGCTTTATATCCAGGGATTTTATTTTTTAAGATTCTCTGTTTGAGGATGTGTGAGAAAAAAAGAGAAAGAGAAAAATCAGAGACAATCAGATTTGACCCCTTGACTTCTACAATGATTGAGTTATTAATACACAACAGACCAAACTTCAACTTCTGCAGTTTTATTATATCATTGCTTGTACTAACTCTAGTGCCTAACTGTGGTTCCAGTAAACTTGGGTCACATTCTTCTTTCAGTATTTCCTCTCCTTTCCTTCTTATACTTTTCAAAGACTAGGAGAAGGATACTGTTTATAACTGAAGCAGTTGGGCAGGCTTTGTTGCCAAGTGAGAGCAGCTCAATGCAAGCCTCTCCTGAGGAGTCCCCCTCCGGCGGAGCCTGGGCGTTGTGCGGCTAGAGGGGCAGGTGGGGACCCCTTGACCTGGCCCAGGGACCTGGAGCCCTCTGTGTCTCCACAGCGACCCCTGGGGTCTACTCACGGAGCTGCACTCTGTCAATTCCGACTTTTCCCTGGTGAGAAGACGCTGATGTAACCTAGTCGCAGCATCTTTCATATAAAGATATGAAAGAATGACAGATCATTTTTCCTAGAGGAAACGGAGACGCGAAAAAAAGGGCTAATGACTCACTGTTGATCCCACATCAAATCTGGGTTAGCACCGAGGAGGTCACTGACTCTTAGGCCTTCGCCCAGAGATGACAACACACTGCAGGCTGCATTTTTAGAAGGTTAGGGAAACAAGAGTGGAGGAGCCCAGCCCTGGGCGACCGTGCGCGCGACCACCGACCACCGGGTGGGACTCAGTCCGACTCCGCCCTCCCCGGCCGCCCCTCCCCCGCCCCCCTTTCTGGTCTGGGCGGTAAGGTGGAGACTGCGTGCAGGAGCTCTGAGAACAGCCGGTTCAGCGGTCTTGATGCCGCATTTCCGGCCCTGCCGGATCCGGAGAGAGGCTCTGGAGTGGCCAGATGTGCTCGCTCTCCGCAGGCAGCCCTTGTGCTGCGGGCGCTGTTCTCCTCTGCGGATTCGGAGCAGCTTGATGCGATGTGCCTCTGGCCCAGATACACATGTTTCCATTGTCATTGTGAAACCATATGGCGTGCTTTTTTTTTTTTTAATATTCTTTAAACAAAGATAGTTTTAAACCTAGGAATTCAGTGTTCTCCAGGTATTTTAAATTCAATAGCATGCTAAGGATTCTTCGATGGGTTTGGTTAGGCTGAAAGCTGGCCTCGGTCATTTGTTGAGAAAGCCGCCTCGCGCTGCAAGCGCAGCGGGGTTTTGTTTGGTCATTTGTTTTCTTTCCTAACCTCTGATACCCGCAAGTGGGTGTGGAGCTGGCCCGCACCGTGACCTCCACCTTGCGCCCCGGTGACCTCCACCTTGTGCCCTGGTCGGTTGGGTGGCCTTGGCTCTGCATCAGACTCCGGCTTGACCTCTTCCCCCACAGTCTCCGAATTGCCTTTTCTTCACTGTTCTAGAATATCTGCACGCATGGCAGTTCGCCTCACTGAACCCGGCTTCATCCAGTTCACTTAAAGATGGGGAAGGTACCTGTTTCCTAGGGTTGTAAAGGATCGAGGATGACAGGCGTAAAGAAGCACCTGGCTCTGCATGTGGCACTCGGTAGGCCATCTTGGCAGCTGTTATTCACTGAATCTCAAGCAGCACTGATTTTAAGATGCGCCATTATTTTGTGTGCCACTAAATAAGGAATATCAGTGATAATTATAACATGCCATCGATTGTAAGACACATTAAAGAGAGGTGATTTAGAGATAGTAGAATGGGATTAAAAGTGATGCTCTGAGAACCACGACTACCGGCCTGGAGTCAGAAGGCACTTCATTCTTTTCTCTGGAGGTGCTACTCAGTGGATCTATTTCCCTTGCTCCCTTGGACTGGTCTTTAGGAGACCTTTGCCACTTAGGGGACTGGAAGCATAGACTGGAAGGGCTGGCCACCCACCATGTCTAGTCCTGTCTGCTCATATAAGAAGACCTTGGGAATTCAGACTTCTTAGGTAAGATTTCAGGTTTCTTAGACAACATCCAAGACCTGTCTGGCCCCTCCTTGTTCAGCCCCACCTCCTGCTAAATCCCACTCGTGCGACACTCCAGCCACATCACCTTCTTTACCTTTATCCAAATGGCTCATTTATTTTTGTGCCTCCAGGCCTTTGTCTCTGCTGTTTCTTCCATTGAAGATCCATCTTTTAACACCTTTAAACATCCTTTGAGGTTTCGTCAGATGCCAAAACCTTTGGTTTTCCCAGTCATGTGAATCAGTTCATCCTCTGCATTCCCCCAAGACTGATACTCATCTCTAAAGCAGCCTCTTTTCTTCTGCTGTCGGTAAAATCTAGCCGTGCTCCAGCTGTCTTCTTCGCTGGTTTGTAAATTGCCTCGGAACAGGAGCGGACTGTCATAGAAACTAGTGCATTGTATTTGCTCATACATACCTCATAACTGAATGAGCGCTTCCCTTTAGAGAATAAGAGGGAACCACCGGACGAAAGGCTCTGTGGTTCCTAAGCATCAGGACCAGGAGCTGTAGAGAGATGACATCGACTCACCTTCGTTATCAGGGAGAATGTACCTGGTGGATCATATCGCTGTGGTTACAGCAACACTGGGTTTCTCACACCCCTCCATTTCCTGTTTCCAGTTTAACAGACAATGAAGAGAGTCACGGTGAGGATAATGATGGCAGCTAACCTTCGCTAGGTACTGACTGTGTCAAGCATAGTCTTAAATATTATCCCTGCTTGTCTTCATTGATCCTCAGAAGCAACCCTGTAGAGGCCACACTAGCACTTTCCCTGTGACATGTGAGGACATGGACACAGCTATTTCAATCGGGGATGGCTTATTGAAGGTAAGGCTCTTAGTTACCACAAATAATCAAGGCCCTAAAATAGAGACCAGGAAACGGAGAGCACGAGTCTCCTTGTCCTCTGGCAAAATGCTGTAGTGCATCCATGTAAGAATGGTGTCGCTCCTCTCCTACCAGGAGTTACACCCTTACGCTCTGAATTCTTTCCCTCAGAAGGCGATATACCTCTGAAGGCTTGGATACCACCCTGGGTCTCTTTCCCTGCCTTGAACACAGGCAACTTTCCTCACTCTATTTGGTTGGTACAAAAATTATGATTTATCAGATCCCTGGTTTGGTCGTTAACTGCAACCATTTCTTCACAAGAGTTTTGATAAGTTTGCTTGATGGGGGATTCCTCCTATCTCTTTCAGACAATTAATTTATTTGGGAAGGCAGGCTGGTAGTGGCACAATGAGCATGGGCTTTGGACGCAATAAGGAAAAGAAGGAGTATAAATAAAACAGAATGGCACCAAAAGAGTCTCAGAGACTGAAGGGGAAGACGTAGCACCAAAGACAAGAAACCCTGCTCCAGGCCTATGGCGGTTGTTCAAAAGTGGTTTTGTTTTAGTTAGTAGAGAGGATCTATATTTCAGCGATATTAAAACATGCATATGACTCACACAACAGTCACCTTTTTATCTTTCTCGGTTATAAGGTTTGAAATCCAGCAAAGGAAGGAGGGGATGTTGTTCCTAACAGGCTAACGTGCAGAGGGTGCTTCTGGGTAATGTGCTTCTGGGCCTGGCTCAGCCCTTCTCACAGGTTTTCTGTCCCCGCCCCCCCCCCCCCAACCTCCTCCAGTGAGAGTCTGTGGAGAAAGAAGCCAGGCCATTTGGAGTTAAGGCTGAGCCAGGTCAGGCAGCCAAAGTTAGACTGTGGTGGACCTCATTTCACCTCCATAACCAAGCACCGGCCACAACAGTTTGTTAGCTGTCAGGTGATTCATTTTAAAAAAAGACCTTAGCAACAAAATGACATGAGGGAGTAGAAGTCTCAAAGAGGAAGATGGATGACAGGAAGAGGAGAACGTGGTCAAGTGTCACCGCAAAGGATCTGAGGAGGAAATGAAAACGTGGGAGGTGATAGCGGAGAGGAGAGGCCGCACCAGGCCCTGGGTGGTTGTTAACAGTGCAAGACGTTCTCTGTGTGAGGTAGCGTCCAGCTTTCCTGGGGCGGCCGAGTGAGGCCATTCACTGGTGTGAGAAAACATCGCTGTCCAAGAGGAGTTGAGTTTACTGGATTTCGCATCTGTTAGAAGGAGGGAAAGCCTCCTGGTGCTGAGAAAGCGATTATTTGTGGGCCAGGACCATCCCTTCATTCTCTCAAATGAGCCCTTGGATATGTTACTGCCTGACAAGTTGGAAACGTGGGGCTTAGATACTCCTTTAACCACAAGGATTTGAGGAACTCAGGCAAATGGAAAATGCTTTCTGGAGGTTGTGAAGCTCAAACCTTCTGAAAATAGTCTGAATGCATTTCAGAGCTCCCCAGGCAGCTGTTTGCCCTTCTGCTGGCATGTTCCCCACGTTTCACGGGGAGAGTGCCCCTCTTCCTTCAGGCCCTGCTTGCTGCCTACGTGTGGGGGATTGGGAAGCAGGCTATTCCTGGAGGGAACACACTGGGTTTCTGAAAGAAGAGCCTTAGGGCCGCTATTTGAGACTATGACTGCTTTTTTTTGGAGATGTTGTTTGTTTCAGGAAATACTGTAGCATCTTTCCAGTCTCCTGAAAGAAAAAGAAAAATGTTGTGACTTAGACCTTGGCTCTGTTCATTTGGCTTTCTCTATCTAACCCACACCACACTGACAAATACCACATCTGTCTTGACAAGCTAGTTCACAAATAACTACTCATTCATAACTTGAAGCTGTTGTAAGAGTCCTTATTTGTTACTTCATCTTGGTGAGCGGGAATGCAAAGTTTGCTTTTTGAGAAAGACACTGAAATGACCGCAGGTCCAGTGGCCTTTGCAGATCTATATGGAAGCACCATCTAGAAGAGAACACTGTGCATTTTTTTCGTGTCTTTTGAGAGCACGAAAATATTGATGGTTGTCAAAACCTAAGTGGGAATTTTTGGGAAAGTATCATTTAATGTTTCAGTTTTGGATACATTTCAGTGTTAATAATTAAATGCTTTTTTAGACAAAGTTCATCAGCGGTTATTCTCTCTATACCAGATGCAGCAGGGACTCTTGTCATTCCTTCCATTCCTTCCACCTGGGGGTTTGGTTCTTCTTTGGTCATTTATTTTCCTATCCATTGGCTTAATCTCATTTTCACTTCTGCTTTGACATCTTAATGACCATACCATAGAAGTTGTTGCTCTTTGCTTTATAATAAACTCTTGCAAGTAAGATGCTGGCTGACCAAGCCCCCAAAAAAGTGGATGACTTACTCAGATTCCACTTCAGAAGGAGGGGGAAAAAAAAAATCACAGGTGGAGGACTTTTTTTTTTTTTTCTTTCAGAAGATAGGTGATTTGCTAAAGAAATTGTCCCCTCTGAGGTCTGTTTGGACTTTCTGAGGGGAAATGTTTCCACATCCAAGCTCATACCTTGGCATTTGGGGCTCTGGATGTTAATGAGAAAGGAACAGAGGTAGGAGCGAGCGGAGTTCCTGGCTTTAGCCGGAAGTAGCTAAGCAGAACCAGAGCTCAATTTTGGCCGGCTCTTCAGGTTCTGAAGCATCCGTTCTCACCTTTAGATATGTCTGCTAAAAAATCATGGTGACTTGAATAGTAAGTTAGTAAGTTAGTCATTCATTTGTACCTCCTTGCAGTAGAAAACCTTTGGCTGTTAAGGGCGTTAATGGTCAGACCTATGAACTCAATCCTGAGCTGCTGCTGTTTCACCCACTAAACTTGTGCTTTTCTCCCCCATAGAATGAGGTGACTGGTGCTAGTGTGTCTTAGAGAGAGATATTTCAGAAGAATTCCAGTGTCACAAAATATCACCATCAGCAATGAAACTATGTGTAGAGAGTCATGTCTAATTTCATTAATTCTTGGCACTAGTGTCCAGGTTCTAGAAGGGAGATCTTGAGCCAAGCTGACCCCGAGTCATTATGTATTTGGGATCACCAGCTTGCCTGTTCTCAGTAACATTTGCTGGGAATTCTCCAAGTAAAGTAGAAACTCACTGGAGTATGTGTTGGGAGGAAATGATAGGACCCCCTGATGGACCTGCTACCATCCCGAGAGAAATGTCTGTAGGGAAGGTTTGGAGGGATTAAGGAAGGGGACTAATCCGACACAGAGTTTACTGGAGCATTTGTAATGGCATTTAATTATGTTTACGATATTGTAGCAGCGAGAAAGACTTTCTCTCTATCTTATAGACACTTTCACATTACACAAAACCCCTGCTTACTCCGAACAATCCACCTGGTTGGATAGTCTTGAGGTCAAGTGAGATTTTGTAAAAGGCCTTTTTAAAAAATATTTTATTTTATTTTATTTAAATCCAGTTAATTAGCATATAGTGTCTTATTAGTTTCAGATGTAGAGTTCAGTGATTCATCAGTTGCATATAACACTCAGTGCTCATTCCATCACATGCCCTCCTTAATGTCCATCACCCCGTTACCCCAGCCCCCTACCACCTCCCCTCCGGCAACCCTCAGTTTGTTCCCTAGTTAAGAGTCTCTTATGCTTTGTCTCATTCTCTGATTTCATCTTAATAAAAGGCCTTTTTGAAGCTGTAAGTCACAAAAGCCTATACCAAAGCTTCTCAAATTTTACCATGCAAAGGAATTCCCTATATCATCAGTAGTGCTTATTATAAATGCAGATTCCCAAATCTTTGTCTCCTACCCTCCATCCCGATTATGATTCAGTAGTTTTCAGGTGGGCCTTGATGAGAAGGCCAGGTGATTCTTTGGCAGGAATTCAGAAAGACACTCTGGAAACACTGTGCATTTTTGTTTTGTTTCCTTGCTTTATTTCTTAGCTGTGTTATCCCAGGCAAAGTGAACCTCAGAACTTATATAGTTAATATCATAGTCTTTTAGACATTTTGTAAGTGACCCATGCAAAGTTTTAGTTCCAGGAGCATTTCTGTCTTATGACTTTTGTGACTGATAGCCCTCCATGATCAGTTAGTGAATGCCCAAGTACTTTCTAAAAAGGATTATTTCTCTAAAACTAATTGTCTTGGATTTTCATAGGTTTTCACATTTTATCAAGCATTTCACATATACCAAAGCCTCACTGATCTAAAAAAGTGTATTCCTACCACAATGCCACTTGACTCCTGTAGATTGTTGAAATTGATTTTTGAAAACACCACGGATTGCTTTTCTTTGGTCTAAATAATCACTGTAGCATCACTTATCTCTACCCAATTCATGGTCTTTACTTCCGAGGCCCTGGATCAGCATCAGAGCGCGCTGTCTTTTTTGGCATTGCTTAACAACAAACAGACAAACAAAACCAAAAAAGAAAGTAAGGAAAGAATGGATTTTAATACTACAGCTTTATGGCATAGTAAAAGTAAACCAAAGGGGCATACTTGAGGACTGCTTGCTGGAAATTGCAAATGACAGTAGTTACCTTGCTGTGGTCCCACCCAGACTTCCTTTGACCTGGGTGACCCGGAGCAATTTCAGGGATCTGGATTCTGTTACTAGAACTGTCCCTCTTCTGCACCACAACATCCACTGGCCTGAAGAAGGTGCTGTTTCCCAGGAAAAGGAGTTAAATCCCCCCAAGAACAGCACGGGGCCATAGTCTGAAGAAAAAGTATTGCTAACCAAGCGACTTCTTCTGCGTATTCTGCCTTTCCCTGGTTACATTCTTTGAGATTTTTATTTAAGATAACTTTCAGCATCTCTTGTTAGAGGTCAGATATGAATGAGAAGATTTTGTTTGACTTGCTAATCTTGTGACAAACAGTTTATACCCAGTGTAGCTTCCTGTCTTTGCTGACTGGTTCTTTGAGGGAATTTTCTCCGGGTTAAGGCTGTGGAGAGCCTCTAAAAATAAACAACATGGTTGCTTCTTGGTGAGAACATATGTGAGCAGATGGCAGCTGGTAACGGCATATGGTGGCAACATGAGAGCAGCATGTTGCAGAAAACTACGAGGGGACCTTCCTCGTCCATGCCTCTGCGGGCCATCCAGTGCCCCATAATCCCAATGACACAGAGTTCTGACTGGGAGGTGTGTCCCACAGAAGCATGAAAGCATGTCACGGGGGGCTTGTTAGTGGGCTGAATGTTGGAGACGGTAAGTCACAGGGTATGGAAAAGGGCTTCCTTGTCCATTTTCAAATCAAGAGATAAAAGGCACAGATATGGAAAAAAAAAATTTGAGAGAGGATTCCACAAGGCCCTTTGTCTTTTGTCAAAAGCAGTTCTCAAGTCTGGTCTGCAGAGTGACAAGGCTACTTCTGGAAGACATGCCCTAGGTGAACGGCAGGTACCTGGATGTTAAATCCACGTAAAGAGCTAGGAAAGAAGTGTATTCACCCCCGGCCTGGAAGCCAGTCAGGGATTCGTCTATCAAAGAAGTTACATAACTAATATTATTACCTCCCTAGATCACCTTCTATTTGCCAGTGTCTTAAATATGTTGTCTCATCGTGATCTTCTAAGAACCCTCAGAGGGAGCATGATGTTTGCTTCATTTAGAGAAACTGAGGCTTGGGTGAATCCCGGCACTTGCTCAAAGATTCACAGGAAACCGGTGACAGAGCAGGGGTTTCAACCTACATCTTCTTATGCAAAAATCCTATATCTGTCACTGACTCGACCCCAGATAAAACACTCAGCAGTGTTTTCTCTTCCATTGGAGGTATTTTTTGGTGTATATTTTTTTTTTTATAAGAATATGGCGGGCAATATACCAGATGTCGTTGCTGTTACTTCAAAGAAATAAAAATTCAAAATTTCACGATGTCATAACTATCATGGAAGATAATGTTTAATCCATCCTGAGCAGCCCTAGATTTTTAAACTGTAGCTGGGCAGCACCAAACTTGTATTTTTGACTTATTTAAGGACTTTTCATCTGCAGGTTAGAAATGATGATGTGTGTTTTAAGGACACTGAAATCTAGGCCAACCAAACGAAACATTGAGTTTTATTCATAATAGGTAGGCTGTCTTTTGTCAAAGGAGGTCAAAGCCTTTCCTGTTCATCTTTGACATAAGTCACAGTATTTATTTTACCATTTCCGTGTATAAACTGTACATTGTGATTTTGACGCTAGACCGTGTTAAAGGGAAAACGGAATTTAGGAGCCTGACTGCTGGTTAAGGGATGCCAAGAGATCTGGGACCAGAATCCCTCCTGGATCCTTGGTCCCCAAGTAGCGGGGACCTTATATGTGTGGGGGAATAAGTACATTCAGAGAGCCCTCTTGGACTTTGAATCTTTGTATAGCTCTGTACAAGGCATCGCCTCAGTAAAATAGCTAATGACTGTGCTTTTTAAAACTCCTAGCTGTCTGCCCAGTTGTTACAACACCCTCTGGCTCAGTGGGCAGCTTGTGCTCCAGACAGTCCCAGGTGCTCTGTGGGTACCTTGGTGAGTACACTTGTCTGCTTTATACCTCATTTGACATAGTGATATCAAGTCCATCTTTAGTGTCTGTCTCCTGTGGGGGAACTTGTCAGAGGCCAAAGAGAGTTCTGGAATGCAGCCTTGTAGCTGAACAGTCACAAAGATGCCCCCGATGTTTAGTCTGTAAATGATGACTCGATGGCCATATGTGCAAGAATGGGTTGTGGGTACATGAGAGCTGTGCTCCGGGGGTGACACAGTGGTCTGAAATACAGATCTGCTGACTCCCATGGACGATGCTCTCTGGAGGGTTGAGCAGTATGGCCAGAATATCGGGGGTCCTTTTTGGGTGTCTCTTTTATATCTGTGTTCTTATGCCTGGCATACAGTAGTTGCTCAATTAATGTTTCTTGTACTGAACTGAAGGGGAAGAAGGAGCTTTTCTTTCTGTGGAAGTTCTGGAGGGAGGCCTGTGGGGAAGTTGCCATTATTTGTGACCTTCCTATTGTCATTTCTGGGTTGCATGAGAATGGATTGTCATGGATCAAGCCTTTGGCTGACTCGCCCTGGGAGCTTGCCACTGAGCCCTGACCCTCAGAGTAAGTGCACACCCCTCAGAGCCAGTGCCACGTGTCCGGCCGTGGAGCACTGAAGCCCGAGGTCTCAGTGCTTTCTGATTTGGAACATTAATCAATTCAGTCAGCTTTTATTGAGAGCCTACTGTATGCTGGGCAGTGAGATCCCAGCAAAGAATAGGACTTAGGTGATCCTGATAGTTAAGAACTCAGGGGCCCCGTTGTCCCTGATCCATGTTCAGGAAGAACATTGTGAAATAGACTCACAATCCTGGCATTGGTTCACTCACATTTTTGAGACCCCAAGAAGGTTTGTATTATACTGATGCGAAGTGTGGGCAGGGGTCCCAGATAGGGACAAAAGAAATGTTTTTGTTACCTTAGTAGAGATCTGGTTCACTGGTGTATCCTGCTCTGCAGTTTACCATGCCTAACCTTGCTTCTTAGGAATCAAGGAATGAAGGATTAAAGTAGTTTATTTACAGTGGGTTACACTGGGTTTCCTCAAAAAAGAACGGATTCTATTGAGACTATACGTTTATTTTCATGTACAAAAGTGGCTAGAAGCTGCCATGTGAATAAAGAGTAAAAGGTTTAATCCATGCTTTTAAATTTCCCTTTCGTGAGACAGATTATATTTTGTTTTCAACCTCTACATTTGTATTTTATTTCACTATCTAAACCAAGGATTTAATTGTGTGATGTTTTTCCCACTAGCTTTTTGGAAAAGAAAAGGGAAGGGAATAAGAGAAGGAAAACATTTGTTGAATCCCTCCTCTGTCCCTGGCACTTAGAGATGCAACGTCCTGATCCTCCCCCCCCCTCCGTGTTAGTGGGTTGGGGACGGCCGGGATGACCATCCCCACGTGTCAGGAAACTGTGGCTTGGAGAGGAAAATACCTTGTCCTCGGTCATAGCACTCGCGGGGGGCAGAGCCAGAATCCGAATTCAGGTCTGGCCCCGCTGCCCTCCGCCAGACCACAGAGCCCCCAGACTTTCTGGCCTTCCTTTTGCTTTCCCTTGGCCATCCTGTCCCATTAATTTTTATAATTGTCTTAGTGACTACTTTGGATTAATTTCCTTTTCATCTTTTCTTCCCATAGTAAACAAGTTGAGAGGCCTACCCTGGTTCTCTGTGTGGTTTTTCTTCTCAGACACTCCTCGCTTGGGGTTATTTTCGGTCATTTAATGGCTGCAGGCCTCCTTCTTTCTTTGGTGAAAACACACTGGAAACCCACCCTGCTCTTCAGTGAGTCTGGGAAAATCAGGAGTGTCTCCGAGGGTGTGGAAGGGAGATGGGCACAAACTCCACGGAGATTCTGGGTAGTGGGAGGCCTCCACCCCACCCAGCTTCCAGGCCTGTGCGAAAACCCTGCGGACCCCTTTCAGACCTTTCACAGAAGACTGCTGAGCAGTGGGGCTCTGCATTTTTTTTTTTTTTTTTTTTTTTGTCTCTGTTCTTAGAAATAGTAATTGAGTAAAAATGTAAGTGAGTGGATGCCAGGGGGCAAGTGTCCAGGGTCAGGGTGAATTTCTCCATCCTGAGTGTGATTCTGAGCACTCGTTAAGTGGAGGCCGGCCTGTGCCAAGCAGCTCGAGGGCCATCCCTGTCACCTTGTGTGACCCGCCTCTCCATTCCAAGGAGATGTTGGGAGCGGCTGGAGGGAGCACAGGGCCCGTGGCGCCTCTCGCTGTTCTCACTCTCTAACCTGGGTGTAGTTGATAACTCCGTGTTCTGACACCCCTGATTGGACTGGCTGCTCGGATGCGGCATCAGCTTTCACTAAAATTCTCTGGAGGAAGAAATGGTCCTTGCTCCGCACAGCCCATGTGGCTGCTGAATCATTTTTCTCTTTTTCAATTCGTTAGCCCCCCAAATCTTGGGTAAGATAACGTTAGCCTGCCTGAAGCTTTTCCTGCTGAGATCTGAGACTCCAGAAGGTCAGCAACGGAGACAGTCTCTCTGTGAATAAATGGATTAAAAGTTGTGAAGGCGAATTCAGGCGGGTTTTGGTTTTGGTTTCGTCTTTTTTCAAGTCTTTATTGAGTAAGAAGCTTGGAAGTAGCTCTGTGGAGGTTGAAAGGCGGTGTTTCTCCAGACATGGCCTGCATGTGTGTCTCCTGACGTGTCCTAAAGAGCAGATTCCCCGGCCCTGGCCCAGAGCCGCAGAGTCCGAGTGGCCGGGGTGGGTGGAGCGGACGCTCGTGCACCTGCAAGCGGGACCTTGCTAGCGTCTGCGGCCCCTCAAGGCAGTGGAAACTCTGATTATGCAGGTCTGTTTACTCGGTCTTCTAGCACGGAAGGATCCAGATGAAGCAGGGCCTCTGTGTGGTCAACTGGTTCTGCAAGTGTGGGACCCTTCACCCACAGCACAGCAGAGTCTTGGCCCCGTGCTGTCCTTTTTCCCAAGTGCATACAGAGATCAAGGTAGACCTGTTGTCTGCAGGATCACACGTATCCCCTGCTCGCTGTCCACCGTGGGGCGGGCAGTGAGCGTGTAAGCAAACAAATTAGTCACATGGGGTAATGGAGGCTGAGTTTGGAAATTATGCCTGGGAGTGAATTCTTCCACTCAGGTGCCTTCGGCTGGGCCGCTGTGAGTGGGAAGGGGATTTTGAAAACTAATGGATGATGTGTAAGTGACATGTATAATGTATAAGTCGATGTGTAAGATTTAATTCCTTGAGGTTGTGTTTGGTTGAAGCACTGCCGACCTCTTCATGGCCTGAATCCTGTTCTCAGACATTCCGCGGGGTAAGGATCTGGCCGACAATGGAATGTAAACTCTGCTCTCTCGGCCAGACTCAGCTTTGAGTAACAGCGGTTTTCTGCTTCCAAATGATGTTTTTCTCAGGTGCAAATCTGATCAGCTTTTAAAAAGAAAAGTTAATAATGAACTGCTTGGCGCATGTGCAGTGCTGTGCCGCCTGCTATCCTGATGTTATTTTGGTTATTTTGGAACCATGCGTATTTTGAATCCAGCCCCACGGTGTGGATATTCTATATACTGTAGGATTTTCGCCGTCAGACTATTTAGAGAAATATCCAGTTCTGCATGGTCTGTATCTCTCACCCTCCCACTCGGCTACCGAAGTGTGAAAAGAATGATGGGTAGTGTCAATTCTACTTCCCCCAAAGCCTTTAATGACAAGATCTCTACATTAATTACAAATATAGATTTAGTTTTAAGATAAATGGCAAATGCATGCAGAGATGGTGGGAGGACACAGGTAAAAAGAGGACGTTCTCAGGATACATTAGTTCATTCAGCGGGATTTCCTGCATGTTTGCTCTGCGTCAGGCACCGGTCTAGGCACTAGTGATGCCATCAGTGAATAAAACAGCAAAAAAACCTTGGTCCTTAGATCCATGCGTTAGAAGAAGATAAAGAATTCGTTTTAAAAAGTAAATAAGGGGCGCCTGGGTGGCACAGCGGTTGAGCGTCTGCTTTCGGCTCAGGGCGTGGTCCCAACGTTATGGGATCGAGTCCCACATCGGGCTCCTCCGCTGTGAGCCTGCTTCTTCCTCTCCCACTCCCCCTGCTTGTGTTCCCTCTCTCGCTGGCTGTCTCTATCTCTGTCAAATAAATAAATAAAATCTTTTAAAAGAAAAAAAGTAAATAAGAATGACAGAATTTGAAAATGTTAGAGGGGAAAACAGAGCAGGGGTGGGGATGGAGAGGGGAGTTGCAATTTAAAGGAGCCGGACGTGGGAGGGTGCAGGAAGAGGGTGGCATCTCAGCAGAGGCTTGAAGGAGGTCAGGGAGGAGCCTGGGGCTCTCTGGGAAAGAACATTTTTGGCAGAGGGAACAGCTGGTGCTGCTCCTGACATGTTCAAGGATTATCAGGAGTGTCCTAGGAGATGAGATTAGGGAGAGAGCATGTCGGACGGGTCAGGTAGCGCCTTGTAGGCCAACATAAAGTCTGTGGCTTTTCCTCTGAATGAGATAGGAGGAAGGGTGGGTTTACTCAAGGTCGTTCTGGTGGCTGGTAAGGTGAGACTAGTACACTGGGTGACTCATGGCGGAGTGAGAAGTCCAGTGAGGAGGTCTTTGTAATGGCATTTTGCAGCTGCCTATCCAGGTGAAACTTCGCTCTCTCAAGAATTTCAAATACTGCTGAGTTCTTTCTTTGTTAATCATTTGATAGACAAGCTCCAGTAGGTTCTGTATATAGAATAGTGGTTTTTGAAAGTTTTTAAAATTCATATTCCTGAGTTATTGTTGACTCACCCCTTTTCCTTTCTAGAAGGGAGCTATCTGTGTTTTTAAAATAACTCCCGGGGTTTCCCATCTGTGCGGACAGGTGTCCTTGCTGTAATGCCTTCTCACAGCGTCTTTGACTTGGTAGGCAGGGACACGTGCCACTAAGCTCACTGGTGACCATGTGTTGGCCTAGGAGAATGACAGACTACCTTTCCCTGTGGAAACTAGAAAGTTGGGCTTCAAAGAGTATTTGGATCTGTCCAGATGTGCCTAGTGCCTTTGCCTAAGCTTTGAAATGAAGTTAGAAGCCAGGGAATTTGTAAAACTATGTCTCTTATTCGTCGGGAAGCATTTCTGTTGGACCAGAGTTTGCTTTCTAACTTTTAAGTTTTGAACAGGAAGACTGGAATGTGGATTTTAGTCCTTCCTTCATCCGTACAAGAAATACCTATCGAGTCTACTGCGTGCTGGGTGTTGTGCTGGGTCAGCCAATAGATGGAGGAATGGAGTGCAGACCCTGTCTTCAGGGAGCCTGCAGCGAAGTGAGGAAGTCAGGCAGACCAAACCAACCAAACAAAACCAAAAAGCCAATACCATGTAGTTGATTCTAAGTGAGAGTCTTGACAGGTTAGAAGAATTGTTGAACTTGTCCTGGAGAGGTGAAGGAGGCCTTCCTGGGGGAGGTGGTATCTGCTCCTTGAAAGCCAGCCTTTGCCATTGCAGTTTGCCCGTCCTTAAGCAGCCAGAGGAAGCTGCTTATGCTTTCCGGAAGGAGAAGATTTGTCCTTTGCGTTGTTTCCTTCCTCTCTGATCTTGCATGACTACCATCATGAGGAATCGTGAAACAGCAGAGGCACTTAGTGTGGTCTTTGAAAAAATTGATGTATTCCTTCAGGAGACCCACTCTGAAATACTGAGGCTGGAGGGTAAGATCTTTATGTCGAGTATTTGTTATTCAGAGTTGTTACATTCAGAAGCCATAATTTGTCTGTTGCATGTAAAATCCATTATACTGGGAAGGGCCCTGGTGTAATGGGACCCTGTGGAATATGGCATTATTTTACAAGCTCAAGGTCACTATCTAGAGCTTTTTTCTTCCTCTCAATGGCATACCACAAAAATTCATCTCTCACTCCTATTCTATGGGTTTGTGGGGTGGCTGTGGCTTCGTTCCATGACATCCTCATTCTGGGACCCAGGTAAAGGAGCAGCCTCTAACCCGGGCATGCTGATTTCATGGCCAGACCATGAGATGTGGCAGTTTTCCCGGCCCACATTCCATCGGCCACACCTGGTTTCAATAGGACAGGAAGGGAGAACAAAGGTGGGGGTCAGGTGGCAATGGGCCCAGGAGAGAGGAACAGACATTTTGCACAGAGGACACAGTTTACCGCAGTGTATGTGGCAGAGTTGGGGAAGGCAGAAAGACTTCATCCATGTTAAACACTTTCTATGTCGTGTGTTTGATATGGCTGGGTCTACTCTGTTGCTTTGTTGATGGAATTACGGGGAGCTTTATAATGGATATTTACTGAATAATTAGTAGGCTGACTTTATAACAGATGTAAATGTCATTCTCCATTTCTTATATTTGACTGGCTTCTCCAACAGAGACAAGTTTATCTGGTGTAAATGGCACAGTTGGTAGTACTGGGTTTCTGAAGGAAGTCCTGACACGTTACGTGAAATTTATGTCTGTCACGGACACTCTGAATCTCAGGCTTACCCCCAGACACATAGCGACATCCCTTAGCCTTAGGGTCTCCGATTGCCACCAGGGTCCTGACATGCCCAGCCATATCTGATAGATGTCTCCAGGAACAACCACGCTAAGTTCCAGGACAGTAGAGGTCTGCAGATGCTTCACTGTTTGCTGCAGGGAGCGTGAGTTTCCTATTTCTTCTGTCTCTTGTGTGAGTTCTATGCCAGTTTAACAAGCTAAGCATCACGTGCCACGTAGTTCCCTAGAATCCTATCTAACCTGAACCTTGGTCTCCTGACAGTGACGTGCCAGGTAGGCTGCTTAGACTCATGCTCCTTCCTGCTGTGTTCAGGGAGCAAATGGAGAGAAGCCCTGCTGGCGTGGGGCATCCCCTGTGGGACTCTCCACGCAGTGACAGCCACCCGTCCGTGCTGATGGCTCCTGAGCGGGCTCGGTGGCTTGGTCTCGCGAGCTCGCAGTCATCTCCACGGCCTCTTGCTTAGTATCCTTAGTAGCTGCCGATGCTGAGCTTTTCCATCCTGCCCTTGAGGTCAGTGGTGGGAAGGAGCAGAAAAAATGAAAGCATTGTTTTGCACATGGCTGGACATCTGTGTTTCTGAATCGGCCTGCTGTGTGCATGATGCAACTGCTGGAGCTGTTCTGCTGAATGTGAACTTTGTCCACTGACTGGAGTCAAAATTGGTTTTGGATCCTCTGAAATCTAAATGGTCAGACCACGTTTTTCTAATATGCAGTTGGATCGGACCTTAGCTCTGAAGTGGAGCTGACTCGTTTGTGTTTACGCGGCAGCCCGGCTTGCTTCTCTGTTTTCCTGGTCCGTGTTGCTTGTTTTCCCAGGGCTGCGACTTACCTCGTCCACTGCCCGCATTCAGGAGAGCAGGAGGGCAGCTCCCTGTGGGACTGCGGCCACGGAGCCTTCAGGGCTTGTTGACTTGAGTGTAAGTGTTAGGGAGAGAGACTTTTCAGAGACGGATCAGGGGAAGCACCAAGAACAGCTAACTTACAGGTACGCTGGCACGGCGGCAGGGACTTGGACTCGGGCTGCAGATACCGCCGTGCTCAGACCCCTTATTGGAAGCGTGGGCACTTTGGTGGGCTCTGGGGCCGAGATTCTCAATCCCACTGTGCATCGAGCTGCCTGGGGGGGCATTTAACATGCTGGGGTCCACCTCCAGAATTTCGACTCAGTTGGTGGGGAGCAAGGAAGGAGGGCGGGTGGCATCTTTCGTTTTCAAAAAAGCCCCAGGTGATTCTCATGTTCGGCTCGAGTTGAGAACCTCTGTTTTGGGGGTTTCCATAGCTTTTGTTAAAACTATGATTTTCTGTCCAGCTATCCTTATTATAATATGAGCGAACTTCTGTATGAAGAAAAGGTATATATTTGAGCGGGGGTGTTGGGAGAGATGGGATTCTGTCTTCAGTAATAATAAATTAAAAATACGGATAATGCTAGTCAACCGTTATTGAATAGTTATATTAGGCACTGTGCTAATCTCTATAGTAGGCTTATAAGATAAATATAATTATTATTCACTGTTTCATAGATGAGGAAACCATCTTACCAACATCCTGTAATTTCCCCATGGTCATGTAGCTCATAAGTAGGAGAGCCAGAACTTGAACTTGAAGTCTGTCTGACTTCAGAGCTCATCCTACCAGTCGGACCTCTAAGATGATAAACTTAAACATGAAATTTTGGATGAAGGGATGAGATGTCAGAAGAGAATGCACTGAGAATAATATGTATCTGTATTATTAGGAAATCATTCTATTCTGAAAAAAGAAAAAAAATGGTATGTTTGGATGTCTTTCTTTTTTTCTCTTAAATACAGTATCTCGCTCCCCAAAACCCAGGAAAGTTCAAGGCAGGCAGCAGAACCCAAGGGCTTGCACAGGGATGTGGGAAGGAGGCAGCGACTTCTGAGTTTAGCTCGTCTGTGTTCTGTGTTCCCCATTTGAGGAATGGAAATGGTTTCTTATGTGAACCGACACAAAGCGTGGTGCCTCCTTGCAGTTTATTCTCTTGTTCAAACTGTGTAGTCACTGGAGCGTGTAATACAAAATCCAGGTGTTTCTCATTTTGTTCCCTGGATAGGAACAACCTTTTTGTTGTTGTTGTTTGTGTCTCTGCAAGCTGGTATATCTGAGTACTTACTCCAACTACTGCATTAGTCCTTTAATGCCTGTTAAAAGTCCAGAACCGTCCCAGGCTAAGGCCCTAGAAGTTCCACCGCCCGTTCCTGGCAGTCCTATCTATCCCCGTACATATGAAAGAATGTTGCAGATCGAGGCACCCGGTAAATATTTGTTAAATGAGGGCGTGAATGAATTTTGCAAATACGGGCCATGATTGAAATAGTGCCTTGCATGTTGCTAAGGATTTTTTGGGAACTGAGAAAGGTCTTAGTTAATTGGTAAGCTCCCAGTTTCTGCCTGGGGCCACATCGTCTGTTCGCCAACTCCTAATTGCCTACCTGGGAGACCTTTCTGTACGCAAAACATAACCGTATTAATAGGCTTTCAAAAAACCCCAGGTCACCAACCTCTACTTATCTCTCTTAGCCTTGATGAAAGGATCCTGACTTTTTCTTCGCTCGAAGTAGCATTTTTCATATTATAAGCTAGAAACAGTGCAGAGTCCCCAGAGCACACGAGGAGCAGGAAGGGAAGCTCCTTGCCAGCCCGTGTGAAAGAGGAGAAGCCCCACTTTGATGCAGTCTGGCCACGGAGAGTCTTACGGGGACACCTGGATAGCTCCCTGCTCCCTCTGTGAGTTCAAACGACTGTCACTGGAGTTACAAAGGGACAGTAAGGCCTGTGTTCTTGGGTCCTTAGCCAGACAGCCCAAGTCTTTTTAGGGCTCTCCTTGTCCCAATCTGATTTCTGCTTGAGACTTGAACACATGCAGGCTGCCCTGGAACGGCTTTGAAACTACTCTCAGGGTAGTGGAGGAAAGTTGCATCAGCACTGCAGCCTTTAAGCAGGGTTTGTTTTCTTTCTTTTTTTTCCTTTTTTTTTTCTTTCTTTCTTTCGTTCTTTTTCTTTCTTTCTTCTTTTTTTTTATTGCTAAATATCCAACAGGCTGAATGGAGGAAATTCAAGTCTAACCCTGGAGGGACCCCTGTTTAGTCATCTGTCTAGACAGACGGGTTCATATAATGGGCCTCTCTGTTTCTTTTGCTTTGTTATAACAGACGGTGGTCCCTTCCTTTAAAGTTGTGAAGATGTCAGCCTTTGGTTTTTTGATCCTAACCTGCTGTTGATAAGCCAAGAAAGTGACTCACACATGAGCCAAAGATGACTCTGGAGTGTGACACTCAGTCTATGATATAATAGAAAGAAAATACAGGCTTTGCCCAAAGGAGCCCCAGATAAAATCCTGATTGTAACACCGGGCAAGTCAGCTACCTTCCCTGAACCTCATCTTTCTCTTCTCTAAAATGAGAACTAATTAGGGGCACCTGGGTGGCTCAGTCGGTGAAGCGTCTGATTTCAGCTCAGGTCATGATCTCAGGGTCCTGGGATGGAGCCCAACCTCCTTGCTCAGAGCAGAGTCTGCTTCTCCCTCTCCCTTTGCCCCTCCCCCATCCCTCCCTCCTGCCTGGGCTTGCAGTCTAATGCTCTCTCTCAAGTAAATAAATAAAATCTTTAAAACCAAAATGAGAACTAATTTTAAAAAATCTCCTGCTTAACGGTCCTTTCCAAAAAAGAAATTAATACATACAAATGCCTGGCACATGGCAGGGGCTAAATAAACCATCATCCATCCATCCATCCATCCATTCGTTCATTTCAGGGTGATCGGTCAAGTCTTTAACTTTCTAGCTTTTGTATACGGAGAATTATAGGGAAACCGGAAATTCTGGCCCATGTGTTTAATATCAAATTTCCATACATCAACAAAAGCAAGTGACTTTTTTTTAAAGCCCAGGAGAACATTTAAAAAGTACTACCAATTTTTGTAAGAGGAAACAATATCAGAGATATTGTTTAAAAATCGATGGAAGAGTGTAAGGCAGAATGACGTTTTTTGTCTTCTCTGGAGGGCTTGAAACTCTCAGAACTGGCCTAAAAGGACTATGTGTGTTGGTAACTATTGCTGCAACTAAGTGGGTCCCTCTGCCTCCCATGATCTGTCTCTTTAATCCCTGCCTGGCTTGTCCCTGGAAATCCTGATGTGGAAAATTTTTTTATTCAGTTTAATTCAGTAAGTATTTACTGAGCACATATTGCCTCCAGGGTGTGGTGTCTGAACCACACAGGTGGATAAGAAATGAGATAAGTAGGCATGGGTCCCTCCTGGAAGAGGCCATGTAGACAGCTCAGAGAAAGGCGCTGGGATCACACAACCCGGATATAGTCGAGGTGGCGCGATTTCTCGTTCCATATGTGGGATTGGCCATGTTTCCTTTTTAAGCCTCAGTTTCTTATCTTCCACCAAAATGGAATAATCCTGGTAGGTACAGGACAGATGCTAATGCCCCTCGAAGCAAGTCACGTTGCTTTGGTTGTTTTAATTGTTTTATCGTTACGGGTATATAGTCCCTGCCCTCAAGTAGCTTATAGCCTACCTTGGAGACAGATTTGTAAACGAACAATCCTGTACAAAGGAGAATCATAGAAAATTGCCAAATGATATTTACGAGCAAAAGACAAAGGGAGCACCAAGGCATGGTGGTTGTGGAACGAAACCACCTTTTAAGAGAAGCGATCCATAACGTGCACCGAACAGTGTGTGCACCTGAGCCGTGAATGACCATGGCCTTCCAGTGAAAAGGGAAATAGAAAAATCAGCCTATTCTCGAGCTGCTAAAGGACAGAAGCAAAGGATGTCTCTGTTGATAGCAAAGCTTTTCAGGTTTCATAGTACAGTTCGTGACATTCTCCGACACTGAAATTCCATTAGAACCCAGTGCTATACGTGGCTTGGGATACGGTATGTCTGAGTCATGTCTCTTTCAATACAACTGCAATCAATAAAAACCCCAGTAAAATGTGGTTAACCACAAGGACATCCCTCCCCACCAACCCCACCCCCAAATCAGCACTGTGATTCATTCAATTCAGTGCTCCTCCCCCTCATATACTTTATATGGAGAGAGACTCATGCTTCTCAAGTACAGAGAACAGAACTCCTGTTCTGGTGCTGGGTGCCTGCCCCTTTATGGTATAGCTTGCCCCCACTGACCACCCCCACCCCCGGGGAAGCCCAGTCCTCTGCTGCACCTTGAGTGGCCCTGGCCAAGGAGAAATTCTGCCCCAGGTCCTGGGGATGCAAGGTCGATGCCTTCAAAGGTTGTAGTCGGAGGCCCCAGAGGGTCTTCCTTTATAAAAATTCTTTCCGTCTCTCTCACTGCTATGACTGGCTTCTTCCTGTACCTTCTGTAAAGGGAATCCTGAGAGGAGGCCCCTCTGTTAGCCACCATGTCCTTAGTTCTAATTCATTATGCATGTTGTAGTGCTTTTTCCTTCTTTTTCTGACCCAGAAGGGACCTAAGGGAACAGCCAGCGTTGTGGATGCAAGGGAGGGGGGAAGGGGGGGAAGGGTGAGAGAGAAACAGGTGTAGAAAGGGCACCAAGGTAGCCCTCACCTGCTTGGTGTCTGGGCCTGCGGCCATCACCCAGTGAAGTGGCACCTTCCAGGGCCCGCGAGCCAGAGGGGTGTCTGCCAGCAGGCTCTAGCTGTCATCCCAGCTGTCCTTGAAACATGACCTCCTGTCACCCACAGGGGAAGTGGGGCCTCACTATTACCTTTAATTGTAAAAGCAGACCAGGAGAGTATGCTGCATTTCTGTGCTTCTTAGGAAAATGTGGCCCCTTTCTTTGTTCCTACCTGCCTGTCCAAGTCTCGCTCCCAAATGCTTTCTCAAAGTTCGTCTGGGAGGAGCTTTCCTTGAAAAGTTCTGAGGTTAGCTCTCTGGAAGACAAGAGGAAGCTCATTGAAAATGGTATTTTTTTTTTCTGTTCTTGTGACCGAAAGAAGTTCCATCCTGACATTTGAATTGGTTGAGTCCTAATTTAAATCACTGGCTGCAAGATAATCTAATTTTACCACGTTCCTCTCTATGTGCTCTGAGTTCGTGGAGAAAGGTGGGCCTGAATAAGTCCAATTACATTTCGCTTCTATGGAAGGAACAAGTCACCCTTTGCTAAGGACCGTCACCTACTGTCTTGTATTTACACTTGGTATTTGGTCCATAACAACAGTAATATTTATTACTTATACTTGTGTAGTGCTTCTTAGACTCTAGGGACTTTTCTAGGCACTACAGAGGTATTGGTTCATTTGATCCTGGCAATAATAGGTATTGTTACTGCCTTTATTTCACATATGAGGAAATCCAGGCACAGAGAGAGATTAACTCGCTTGCCCAAGATCCGTGGCTCTTCAAAGGTGGAGCCAGGACACACAGGCCCACATAGCTGTCATCCCCCTTCACTGGAAGCTCAGGTCAGTCACCGGTTCTGTGACACAAACACAGCAGGGTGACAGACACAAACTCTGGAATGAAAATTGCTTAGGTTCTGTTTGTTTGGGGAAAGGCAGTCCACTCTGGCCTAAAGTACACACATCGTTTGCACAGATTAGAAACCTATGTGGCGTGCAGATAGGTCGTGCTCCTCAGGTTCCATACAGAAGAGAGCCATCAGCATGCCAGGTTCTCTTCAGATGGCTTTAAAAAAAAAAAGAACCCCTTTGATTAGCAAACAGTACAAATGTTTATAGACCTGGAGGATTTTTAATATCTTTATTTGAATTGCACAAAGCAGCCAAATGTAGTTTGGCCCTGGGCTGCAGCATATATGTGTCTGGGTGCCAAGAAGCAATTGCACTCCGCCTGAGATGCCAAGCATTCCAGACCTGTTACCTTGTAAGTGTAATATTTACCAGATTTTTGCTTCATCTGGAGAGGAAGAGCCGAGCTGAGCAGAGTGGAGGTGGGCCGGGCCGCTGGGAAGGGAGCTCAGCGTTCGGCAGAATCTCTGAATGAGTAGGTAGCTGGGAAGGTGAACAAGCATTCGCCAGAAGCGGCCCTTTAGCTGGCACCCGGGGATCTGGGAGGAAGGAGCCGTGGCCAGCACGTCGGGGTGCTCGCCCTGTGTCAGGCGCGATGCTCGCTGCTCTGGCCTTCACCGTGCCGTTACCCTCCCAGCGCTCGGAGGGAGACGCTGTGTCATCGCCATTGTACAGATGGGGAAAGTGGGGTGTCAAGGCTTAAGTGGTTTTCCCCAGGTTCTGTTCCAAGGTCGGGCTGTGATTTTACTTTCGTGAGACTGGTATGGAGCGAGGGAGGGGGGCAGCCGAGCGGGGCCCCACGGGCCAGAGCGCTCCCCGTCTCCTCCCTTGACTCTCACTTCCTCTGACCCTCACAATCACACTGCTCTGGGGGAGGGGGCTAGTCACATCTTCCAAACGAGGAAACTGAGGCGCACTAGACGAGGAGCTTTTCCCGAGGCCCGCTTGCCCGCGGCAAAGCCAGGAGTCGACTGTGAGCTCTGCTGAATCACAGGCCTGACGTCGCCGTGTGTGGAAGCGGGAGTCTTCACCGGGCCCCCCGGGCCAGGATGACAAACAAAACCGAGCCCTGGTGCTGCGGGCAAGCACGGCTGTCTGTGATGGTCCTGAAAGAGAAGGGGCTTGAGGCCGAGCTCGGGACAGCCCGCCCGAGCCCCGTGTGTCGATAAACAGAGCTCGTAAATGAGATAGGTTATTAGGAGTGTGCGTGTGTGTGCGTGTGCACCGGGGGGAGTTGCGGGCTGGAGCAGGGCAGCATTATTCTCAGACTGAAGAGAGCCGCAGTTGGCAGAGAAGTCCGTGTATCATGTCCTGTGCTTTAGTTTCGTTATCACTTCCTCTGATGAGTAAATGGTGACAAGCAAACGGAGGTAGAGAAAGCTGACTCTAGTTCTTTCTGCCCTTAGCAGAGGGGGGCTGCCCTTAGAGCCCCCAGCAGCGCTGTAATTTGGCAGAGGAGGGAGGCGGTCAATGTTTGTGTGTAAATGAAGCCATGGCGAGGAGGGGGGGAGCAGCCCCCCAACTTCACCCCCACTCTGAAGTGCTCAGGGCTGTCTTCCAACAAGGCTGGAAATATAAACAGAAGAGCCTTCTTGCCCCGAGGCCCCTTGCAAGAACCTCCGTTCTGCCACCATGCCTGTTGCTGTGGGGGATTATGCTTTGGTTGAATCTCATTCAAAAAGAAGTATTTTTAGCTGAAGATGGAAAATTATAAAAGCAAAGGTATGACATATACAGCTCTCTGGTGAGCGTTGTCTGGGGAAGAACCGTCATCCCCAGCACGGAGAAAGTGTGCTCAGAGACACACACCGAGCTTTAAGAAGGGCACCCCTTCCTCAAGGTGCTTTGCTGATGCAGGGCTCATATGGGGACGGGCTGGAAGCGCCTGGTTTCACTTCCAAATTCAAGTAGGGAGTCATGTTTTTTCTCTGTGGAAGTTCAGATTTTTGTTTTTTTTTCCCTTTACTGGCTTCCAGTGCCAGTGTGCCCTGCTGGGCATCGGACACAGGAAACTGAATCCTTCATTTGAAATCTAAAAGCAGAAGAGGGTAGAGCAACTTGTCTGTAGCGAAACAGCCAGTGGTAAAGGAGTCAGGATGAGGGAAGCGAGGACTAGGGTTACCAAGCCATGTTCCCCAAACCAGGCTGAGACCATCTGCAAAGGCCACCTCTAGTCCCCTGGGGAGCTCGTGTGGTTGTGGGTATTCCTTTCCAAGCACTGGTGGTGGGTGCAGGTATGACGCGCTGTTTCTCTTTTGGTCACTCACTCGGTTTTTGAAAAATAAATGTTTATGGGGCTGAGGAGGTTTTTCTATGACACAAACCTGCTGTAAATTGCTTTTCGAGTTTTCTTGGAAGTAATTGTTTTTTTTTTTTTAATTAAACATTAGATGATAAAGAAGGGCTACAGGGAAGAATAAAAAGCAAAAGGAAAGGCAAGCCTCAACCAGGAGGAAAGAAAACTATGACAGAGTCCTAAACTTTTGGGTTCTGCCCTTGGATATTACAGGAAAGCTACAGAACTGGGTTTATGGTGTAAACAGAGGTTTAATTGGAACACTGTGAGCACAAATGAACCCACGTTTAGACAGAATCTGAAATCCCTGTTTTTTTCAGTATAATCCTCCTGGGATTTGTAAACCATTTTTAGGAGGTTCCAAAATGCAAGACTGGAAAGCATGTGTCTTTTTGAGAAAGGTATCATCTATTGTAAATAGAAATCGACATTAAGAAAAACACAAGAACTTTTGAAATGCACTAACAAGGGTGTTAATTTCGTCGGGGGGGTCCCCTTTCTTTTTGAAGGGAAAGCAGGTGGCTTGGGGGAAGGGGAGTCGCTGGCTCCTTTGGGCTTCATAGGCAACTGGGAGTTCCTTGCATAAACGGCTCATCCCTTTAACTAGGATGTTTGGTAACTTTTTTACTGAAGAACTTTAACAAAACTACATGTCCGAGGACTCACAAAATCTGATGATATGTTCCATGAGTCAGGTTTCAAGGAGTTAGAAATTGCAACAAAATTAACCACAAGCTTCTGAAGAAGTTTCCATGAAAGGCATTTTCAAGTAAGAAATGTTGCCTTTGGATTTCCCCACCTAAAAAGGTAGAGAGTCAACACATACTGACAAAAAAGTACCACATTCTGGAGCCTCCCGAAAATTGTGAAATGACCAAGAATGCCTACCCTCCACCCTTTCCTTCATTTTGGCATCAGAGTTTTTGTCACACATGGCAGATTTTGTGGTGGTGTAAGAGTTCTGTAGAGATGAGATCTGGAGAAAGTTTATTTAAATAATATAAGGTAATTCACTGGGGATTCCCCCCCCTTCCAAAACATCTTAATTCATTAAGAAAAAAAAGAAAAAAGGGATTAAATATCATTGGGTACTTTTCTTATTTTTAATGACTGTATCTTATCATTCATTAGTTTATAGGATTCAAAGTTATAATCTTTCTCATGTAGATAATTAATGTCACTGTGTGTTTTAGAACAGAATTAGAATAACCCGAGATGGAAAAGCATTGCAGGGATGTGGGCTATTTGAAAAGCCAAGAAAAGCAAGTACATTAGATACGCCCTTACGAGTTATGAACACGACGTGTGTCGTCTGGGCTGATGTTACCCTTTGAAGTGATGTACTACCCGCAGTCCATCGTAAGACACTTTGGCTCCACCCCTGATGACCTGTGCGACCAGTGACCTAGTATGTAATCTGCCTAAGCCTTAGTCTCCTCATCTGCAAAATGGAATTGAAAATAGGATCTACCTCGTGGATTCCTCGAGAGGCTCAGAGGAGAGAAGCCGGGGAAGGCTCGTAGGTGCTGGCGTTATTATTGGTGCCTTCCATGTTGAGAGGCTGACTTTCCAGGCAGTGGATTGACCATGTGTTTGCTTCACCTTCTTCCTCCTTAAGCTCAGGGGCCATGGCTAGGGTCTGGTCAAAAAGGGACAGAAGGAAAAAACTCAGATCTGTTGAGAATGTTGGTTACATTGACCTGTGACCTGCGAGGGTGACCTGTGAGGCTACTCAGTGAAACTGGGAGAACAGACAAGGGTTGGCTGCAGGTGTGTCGGGCTGCCCAGGTGCATGCCAAGGCAAGTATCATGGGATGGAGGTCATGGGGGTCATGTATAACCATTCCGAGGGTGGCTTGAGTTCTCTGCCTTGAAATCTGCATGAACCCTTCCCAAGTTTGAGGTGATGCAGTGAGTGGGAAGAGCACCTGTCAGGAGTCAGGATTTGGGTTTGATAATGGCTCATTAGTACTCTGGTTACAAGCTCTGAGCCTCAGTTTCCTTTTCTGCCAAGTGAGGGATCTACCTGAAAAGTTATTTCCAGGGGATTAGATAAGGTAATGTAAGCAAATGCTTGTTATCTTTGATGACTTCCTGGGGTGCGTGGGTAGCCTGGTTCTTCTTCTTCAAGGACAGTTGAGAAAGTTTAAGTACAGCTGTGCCACCTTATCCTTGTTCATCGCTTCGCATTGAACAAAAGGCTTTCACAAACATCATCATATTTGAGCCTGACTGGGGCCCCGTGAAGCAGTCACGAGTTGACAAGGCACAGGGAGGTTGTGGGTTCTTCCCCAAGGCAACACAGCTTCAGGGACAAATGGGAATTCTTACTAAGAAGTGATAGTCCTTGGTAGAAGCCGTCCATCCCCTTACCCATCAGGCTTGGGAGTTTTTCCTGACGGGTTTTAATAAAACCACATGTCAAGAGTAAGAGCAGCCTCCTCACTTCACTACGACGGACAGCATCAAATCACAGGCTAGCAAATCACACACCGGACGTGTCGTCCGGTAGCCACATCTTATAGTGACTCCTTCAAAACCTCAGTGAGGCTTTTTATAAGTTCAGTCTCTGAACTCCTGGTGTGTGTGCTCCTTCTCCCTCTGTCCTCTTTAGGAAAATGGAAGGTTCAAACCACTAGAACCAGACTTGTCTGATAAGCTTCAGCACCGTGTCTAGGTCACCACGGTGGTGGCATTTTGAAGGGCATCTAGTTCTGTCCTCTCTCCTTGAATCTGTCGCAAGAGTGCTCCCAGGTTACCAGTTTCTTCTGTGGATAGCTCTGACCCAGAGAAGGCTTAACTGAGCGCGGGCTGTTCTGGGACTTTCCATCCCCTGGTCCTTAAAGTACTACAGAACAAACCTCTATCAGAAGGGGATGTGGGGCTATGGAAAGAGTGAGGACTTGGGAACAGAGAGACGCGGTTTACGCTTTCCAGCCCTTTTCTTTGCTGTCTGCATAAGTGACTTGCCTGCTGTAAACCTCAGTCCTTTCACGTGTACACTGGGAGCTGTAAGGAGAGGGACCGATCTAGCCCAGAGTAGACACTTGACCGCACTCTATGAGATGCCACTAGGTTTAAAAATGAGATTATGTTGAAGAAAGTGCTTTGAAAGTTGTATGTGAATGTGGGTACTTTTAATAATACAATCACTCGAGGTCTCCTTTTGCACTTGGTTTATATGTGAGTAATGCAGTGGGTCAGCAAATCCGGTGGGTCCAAGACTGGTTTTCTAAGACATGTCCTACTGAATCAGGCTCACGTGTGCCTACTGGTTTCTGATTCTAGTAGTTGTAAATTGAGTAACAGAGGCAGATCCAAGGACTGTGCTCTGTGTGTGTGTGTGTGTGTGTGTGTGTGTGTGTGTGTGTGTTTAATTCTGTAAGGCAGAGGAAAGGGTGGCTCCCATCCCCAGGGTTTCAGGCACTCTGCCGTTGTGACATATGGGAACTTTTCTTTGTTCCTGGGTAGAAGAGTCTTACTGACATCAGTCTCTGTGGGTAGGTGCAGCTTTCCCCATCCCACTCCCAGCAGTCATTCGTAATACAACCTCACACTTACTGAGTACCCATGATGTTCATATTCGTTATTTTATCTAACCCTCAGTAGCAATTCTCAGAGGCAAGAGTCGGCATGATCACATTTTATTTTTTTAAAGATTTTATTTATTTATTTATTTATTTGAAAAAGAGAGAGCATGAACGGTGGGGAGGGACAGAGGGAGAAGGAGAAGCAGACTCCCTGCTGAGCAGGGAGCCTGACTCGGGGCCCTATCCCAGGACCCCGAGACCATGACCTAAGCTGAAGGCAGATACTTAACCGAGTGAGCCACCCAGGTACCCCAGCATTATCACATTTTAAACACAGAAATGAGTCTGAGTCCTCGCTCCCATGCTGCCCACACTGATCAGGTAAACCTGTTAAGAGGTGACTGTAATACATATGGTACCTAAGTGCCTTTGGGGCACAAAGAAGGGAGAAACCGACTGTGCTCTGGAAGAGCTGGAAATTTTTCTGAAAAGAGGATGAGTAGAAGGTTGCCAGATGTGGCAGGGGCAGGGGTGTGGTGGTGCGTTGGTACCTGGCAAGTCTGGAAAGAACAGGGTGCACTTAGGCAGACTCCACTGTGGCAGGAGCAGGGCGGCAGGGGTGGAGGGAGATGGCAGAGTGCCCACGAAGCTGGAAAGGTAGGTTGGGGTCACAGCGTACAAAGCAGGACACCTTATGAAGTTGTTTCTTTGAGATGTTTGAAAGTTATTGTGAAGACTTCACTGGTTGGAGGTTAAGAGCTAGGAGATAAGAACGGAAGTGGCCACAGGGGAAGGAAAGGAAAAATAAAAGAAGGTAAAATCAGAGAGGGAGACAATCATAAGAGACTCAGCTGTAGGAAACAAGCTGAGGGTTGCTGGAGGGGAGCGGGATGGGGGGCTGGGGTAATTGGGTGATGGGCATTAAGGAGGGCACATGATGTAATGAGCACTGAGTGTTATATGCAACTGATGAATCACTAAATTCTACCCCCGAGACTAATAATACACTATATGTCAACTAAATTGAACTTAAATAAAAAGTTTTAAAAAATAGTAAAAAAAAAAAAAAAAAAAAAAGAATGGAAGTGGGCTTGCTTAGCACCATGCCACCTAACCTGCTAGAAAAGGCAGCCAAGTTATAGCAGAGTCCATACTTTCTAACCTGAAGCCCAGAAACCTCAGTGGGAGCCGGGGACTCTCCCAGCCTTAGATGGACGCATGGAGTCCAAGGCCAACCTTGTCTTGGGCGTGAGGCAACGGAGGCCTGGAGAGGGCGCTGACCCGCCACATTGAGGACATCTGCGTCTGCAGGGAAACTGTTCCTTCTGCTGTCTTCAGGCTCACTGCTGAAAAGCCCCTCCTGCATCGTGCACCTTAAACCCCTTCATGGCCTCAGTGGCCATAGCCCGAGACCCGTTTCCACTTGACCTTTTCGCTTCCCTTTACCCACCCTGGACTTCACGAGAAAAGGTGGTGTGGTTGACGGCTGGGGGAATAGCACTGACTCCGGGCTGGCTGGCTCTCGCTCTGTAAAGTGCTTTCAGAGTCCTGGGATTCTTCAAGATATTTGAGGGTGCCGAACCTGCCATGAAGTTCACGTCTCTGTCTGTGTTACCCAGCCCCTTATGACCCGCCTGATCCATGTGACTCTTCATAGAAATGGATGGAGCCTGCAAGGCCCACTGAGAGCAGAACCCTGCCTGTGTCTTCCGCGAGATTAGAATCTATAGTTAGAGGACTCAGTGCACCCACAGAGCAGTGGGTGTGGGATTAGACACAGGGTATAATTATAGCAGCGCTCTGGAGAAGCCATGTTGGCCTCTTTGAGCCCCGCCCCCCCCCAGCTTCCTTCCTACAATAGAAGCATAATATACGGTCAGTTGGTTGAAAAAAAAAAAAAGCGAAGGGATCAGCCAGAGTTTGTGGAAGTCCATCTATGTTTGGGCTGCACCGAGTGCCTGTCCGAACAGAATGACCTCAGTGAGGCCATCTTGGAGGGGAAGAGAGGTCACAGCTACGGCTGGTCCTCCACATCCAGAGGGAGAATTGACAAGTGCTGGAAACTCCCAGGCCATGGTGGACCCTGAACGCTGCACAATGGTTTTGTCATTGAGGCTGGTGGTCAAAAGCGCCTCTGAATCCTCGTTATGCCCACGGAGGCAGCTGCCTGTGGTCCAGTGTCTCCCTCCCCCACCTCGGAAGACAGCGGAGGGTTCTAAAGACATCCTGTATCTCCCGCTGAAACTGGGGAGCCTGGCTCTCTCCCTGCTTCTCTCTCTCTGTCTCTCATTTCTAGGTCATTCCTAAAGTACCAGTCACAGAGTTCATAGTAGATCCCTGTCCCCGAGGTGGCTGCCTGAAATGACCATCAATCCCTTTCTCCATTTGGCCCGTCTCTACACTGTCGCCCTCAGGCCGCTGTGCTCGTAGAGGAAGGCATTTCTGCTCGTGGCAGAACAAATAGCTATTCCCAGTAACGATGAAGAGAAACCCCTCACCCCAGAGTCTCGGAGCAGCTGAAAGGACAGTGTGTTTATTTCCACGTTGCTGTATCACTTCAAGTGGGAGTATCACGGAGGTCTCAAAATCATCTTCTCGGCCTGCTGTCCCTCTTTAGTATCCGTGGCTCCTTTATATCGTATGGGGGGGGCAGTTCCTGAGCCTGGTGTCAGGAGATGAGCATTAGATTAGCACTAAGAAGCC
The DNA here is from genome assembly GCF_024610735.1 of Ursus americanus. Lineage (NCBI taxonomy): Eukaryota > Metazoa > Chordata > Mammalia > Carnivora > Ursidae > Ursus > Ursus americanus. Next base: position 53,500,247 of record NC_142128.1, on the reverse strand, counting down.
CAGAGAACCCTTTAAGTAACACCATTCAGTCTCTTCGTTGTGGTTTCCTCAGCGGTATAATGGGGATAATGTTACCTTGTTTGTAGGCTATTTGGCTCCAGTGATGTAATATATGTGAAAGGGTATCGTGAAACACCAAGTCCTGCGTGGATGTGATTAGCATTCATTGTCATCACGTGACTTAGCTTTTTGAGAAAAGAACGCACTTCCTCCTGCTTTGTGATAGTGAGCACCTATTAACGTGCTCGGTGGTCCTGTCCTGGGTCTGGAGCTAGGACATAGCAGTGGGAAGGCAACAGATCCAGACCCTGTGCTCATGGAAGTTACAAAGGCCCCTCCCCCGATATAGAGCCTGTCCTCACAGTGCCCATCCTCCCAGTGTCTGTGCTCCCAGTACTGTGCTCCCAATGTCTGTCCTTCTCATGCCCGTCCTCCCAGTGCCCATCCTCTTGGTGTCTATGGTCCCAGTGCTACTGCTCACAACATCTGCCCTTCTCATGCCCATCTTCCCAGTGTCTGTCCTCCTAGTGCTTGTGCTCCTGGGGCTAGTCCAGTGTGTGCCCTGGTCAGGAACTCACCAATGAGCTCATTGGAGAGACAGATGTCTGCAGACCTCTTGCTGGGATCTCTGATCTAGGGCTGCAGAGACGCAATGACACAGCTCACTCCCCACTAAAGAGAATTCTCGAGGTGTTTAAGAGCTCTTGGAACGAATCACCGAGTTTCCCCTGTCCAAGCTCCTCTGACAGTGACTGTCCCCAAGCCAGTGCCCCGCAGGTGCTCCGCCGCACAATGCATACGCTGTGCGTCGGTGGCCTCTCATTCACTTGGACACACAAAAGCTAAGTTAATGTCTTCAGATGAGATTAGGGAAGTGGCTGTTTTCTCACCTTTCTGACACAGGGAAGCCTTTCAGATATGTTGTCTAGCCTTTTAAAATGGTCTAATGAAACAGCTGAAATGAATAGAATATTATATGTCAATTATATCTTAATTTAAAAAAGCAGCCTAGTGAAATCAATGCAAAACCACAAGAAATAGGCGTCCAAAAAAGCATTACCTCGCTCACTGTCACATGGCAAAAGTTATTCCACTGATTTAAGGTATACCGGGCTCTATGCCTGTCAGCCCTCTGCTGCCTTTGTGTAAATTCCCATCTCTTGACCTTCCCGTGCTGCTTAGTTTGTTCTGCTTCTGTACCCGGGAAGATACCACTCTGCTTCTCTGGGACTTCTGTTTGCTTTTATCCTAACACGTTTACGAAGCACCGGCTTTTGCTTTAATCCTAACACGTTTACGAAGCACCGGCTTTCTTCAAAGAGCTCCTCTTTAAAGGGGACTCTGTAAATGCTTTCGAGGCAGTGGAGGAGAGCCCCTGCCTGGGACGAAGTAAAAGCATCTGTCCTGTGTCGTGTGCACGCTGGCCCGGGAGAGCATAGTGCTTCCGAAGACAAAGCTTCAGGAACCACCTGAGTTTTGACCCCTTGTCAGAACGACTTCCAAAGGCGTCTGAGGAAAAAACTAGAGAGAGCCGTAGACAGAGCTTACACCTTCCTAAAGAGGAGAAACTCTTTTTTTTGCTTAAGAATTCTTTGTCTATCCTCAAAATCTCAGCGCCTTCAATCATTGCGGGGGTACACGAGAAAGGGGGACCGGTTGGACTCACTCTTTGTACGTCCTGGCTGCTGTTGTCCTGTCAGTTTTCTATCCCAGCGTCCCTAAGAGCAGATGAAATTTCACCCATTTTATAGCCTCTCTACACCCAACTCATGAGATTGATGCTAAGCCGTCCGGCTTGCTTTCAGATACTTAAATAAAACTAACCATATTCGAACATCTTAAAGGACTCAGCTGTGGTCTAGTTCCGCCATGAAGATTCTTACTTTAAACATTGTTTTTTCTCCTCTCACAAATGGTGGCCCCACCTTGAACAAAAGTTGCTTAGCACCCAAATGAACGTGATTTCTTAAAACAAGCATAACACCCTCGGCTCCATTCCAGAACACGTTCACGCCACAGTTAATCTGGATTCCTATAATTCCTGTATGGTCCCATATCTTAATTGCCCATAGCTGTGTTGCCAGTACAAACAGGATGGGGGAAGAGTACACACCCTTACTGAATACATCTACCAATCCCAGGAAACCACCATCCTTTGAAATGCGAATATTCTTTGCGAGGTACCGAATGACCATCTACTGAAATGCTAGTAAGAATATCTGCTAACTAAAAATTCCTTCAAAGCAATTCTTACTCCCTACCATCTTTATATTTAAAATTCAGGACTAGTATTCAGTGCAATGAACAATGCAGACCTTCCATTCAGCTTTTCAAGGAAGCGAATTTGTAAACTGACCCGCAGAGTGTTGATTCATAGAGGATAGGCATTCTGGGATGAGGTGGGTTCCGGAAGCTTCCTCAACCTTGTCCAGTTGGCCATTTTCCTTGATGATTCGCAGTAGGACACAGCTGGCCTGCTGATCTGCCTTAGAAAGGGTGCCACTGGGCAAACAGCAGCCTCACGGTGGCACGAGTATGTAACTGTGCGCAGCGCCAGGGGCCCCTTCCCATGGACGTGGCTGTCCCCATGGAGATGAGGCATGTGGTGGTGCCTGCCAGAGTGGAAACAGCTCAGAGGAAGAAAGTCTAGTATGGCTTCAGGTCTGTGTTCCTCCAAACAAACTTTAGAAACTTGGTTCATGTTCTGTGAGTCTAGGGGATTGAATGAAATGTGTACCAAGGGGCTTTCTGATTTTCAGATTCTGTCCTTTGCAGTATCATTTAACAAATGAATGCCCAGGCTTTCAAATCCATCCATCTTAGCATATCTGAAATGAGGAATGATGTCAAATAAGTAGAGGCATTTGAATAGGGGTTGATCATTGTAAAATCTGCACCCTAAAAAGCCTCAAGGTATAAGACGTAAGATAGTAGCGTCTGTAAGATAGTTTGTATGGAAAAGACCTCAGACTTGAAATGTAGTATGCATTCAAAAGACATAGAAAATATGAGTGCAAGGGTGACAAAAGAGAGGGTGAGAATAACTTACTGTCGGGATGCATTAATAAAAGTGTAAGTCCTAAAGTAAGGGAGGTGACAGTGCTACTCCCTTCTGCCTGGGGAATTATGTTCAGACTCGAGGGTCTGATTTTAAGATTGGAGCAAAGAGGATAACGTGAAAGTAAAAGGCTTTCATGAAAATAATGAAAGGAAGTAAGGATGTTTACTTAGGAAAGAAATCGGGGTGGGGAGACATAAGAACTGGCTTCCAAATTTCTGAGCGGGGTCAAGCAGAAGGAGACGACAAGTCATCCTGTGTTGCAGAACTGGACGGAGTGGGAAGGGCTGCAAGCAGGCCAATCTCAGCGAAGCATAAGGAAGAGCTTTTGTGCAACTGAACCTGAATTTTGAGTTCTCTGTCACTGAGGAGTTCTGGGAGAGACAATTGGGTCTTCTCTTGTTGTAGAGAAGACTGCAATAAGAGGAATTAGATGCCAGTAACCCTGAGAGAGCCCCGGATAGGTGCCAGGCAACGCCTTGATGTGCTCTCAACTCCAAGCACAATGTAGAGTTTCGGAGAGATGGAATGTGGGCTCTATTTGCTCTGCTCTCAAACTGGATAATCCAGACCATCTATTCCTCTTGGTCTTTACTCACTCCCAAGTCATGTATTTAATACGTTCATAATAATAGCCCCTGCCACTTGGTGAGGTTGGTAAATAGCTTGCAACCCTAGCAGGGTGTGCCTTGCTGCTTATTAGCTTAGCTTTAGGGCAGAGCAACAACAGATCAGCACAGTGCCTCCAAGTAATTAGGCAATTGCCTGACAAAGAAGTTAGGCCACAAGCGAGAAGCTTACAGCCAACGCAGGGAAAAGCTCACAGTACCAGACACGCATTGGCCGTTATATGCATCACCGCCATCATTTCAGAGAGATTAGAGGAAGATTTTCAGACTAGTAAAGAGCCACTATGCCCATTAAGCAAGTTGAAAATCCACACCAATCATTCTAGAGCTGCAGGGAAAGTGCAGTAGTTTCTGGAAAGGGGGATTGTTGGAAGTTCGGGGATAAGAATGCTCTCTTTGCAGAGGTGAGCAAAAATGTCTAAGATGGTGCATTTGAAGCTTATTTTGCCAATGTTTGGTGTAATCCTGGGAAGATTCTGCTCCTCGGTTTCTCAATCTATAATAAGAGATTAAAAATGAAGTGTGCTTCTAGTCCATTAGTCCATTAAGAGATTAAGGATGACATCCTAAATTTCCATGTTTAACTTGTCAGCAAAGTCAACGCGTATTGCCTTTTTTTCTACTGACCTTGTTGGGAGTCATTGCTCCCAATTCCAGAATAGTTGTATGGATAACTAGTCGTGGGGTCATCGGCCTCTTTAAATGCCATTAGTGGACCCAAATCATGACTGTTTTGCCCCATTAGATACCATAGAGAGACTAAAGTACAAATTGAAGAGAGCAAGAGCAGAGAGAGAAAATGGAGCAAAGGAAGGAGACAATATAGGAATGGGGAGAGGGAGAGAAAGACAGAAACCCAAGCCAAGAGAGCTTTCTGTGCTTTCAAGAATGAGACAGTGGCAGAGAAGACTGCCTTCAACTTGTTCCAACCATGAGAAGACCCTGCCACTGGGAGGCCGTTGGAAAGGGAGATGCCGCGTTCATGGGGCACCTGGCCATAGAGGAGGGTCCGGGAGCCCTCACCATGCTCACCGTCTGTGACCCTTTCTCAGTTAACCACTGGCCTCTCAGCAGCCGCGCTTGGCCTGCTCCTTTCCCCAACCACAGATTGTGCTGCTAAAACCCAGCCCGCCCTCCACACATCGCCGACCTAGCCCTGAGCGTGATGAGCGAGACACGTTAGAGGAATTGAAACAGATGAGGTGTTTCCATGTAGGTGGGGTTTTATGAGCCCGATGGAAATTTGGGAGCAGACACTAGAAACCCCGTGTCTGTCACAGTTCAAGAAAGCCAACCGCCAGGGGCCGGCCCCACTGTTATTCACTGCGTGTGCTGTGTGCGGAAAGGGGCCCAGACACTCAGGCTGACACTAGGCACAGTCTCAAATAGCAGCGAGACGAAGGCCAAGTCACATAAGCTGATGTTGACACAATTAGCCTCTCAGATGCCAACAGCATGTCAAGTTCGACACTGTCCCCGACTCGGAGACGCCCCCCCTTTCAATGGCAGATGCTCCGGTGCCGTGTGACATTTAATAGGAGGGATGGCCAGAGAGAACATCAGAAACCACTGCTGATGTGCTGTTTATTTCCCAGTCATTTTGGGTTAAATTGCTGTGACTTGAATGTCAGCAGTGTTTGGGATGTGGTAGTGAAATAAAATCCATAGCCCATGTGCCAAGACAAATTTCAGAAAACCCCAAAACACAATTGTCTTGGTTTCTTGCTGGCTGTGTCTCCGCACACACGAATAGAAGCTAGTTTACTGCCCTCCAACCATTCAGTGGGTTGCTTGTCTTGCCACAGTCTGGGGGCTGTCAAATGAACCCCAAACTGCTTTCCTCAGAGCTGGGGATGGCAGGAACGAGGGGCTGCTACCCTCATTAGGCGTGTCAGAAGTCCATGTCAATTACCACAGAGCTGCAGGAAAAGTGGTCATTTCTGGAACAGGAGATGAGAAGTTAGCTCTGTTCATTCGAGGAGCGTGGGGTAGGAGCCAGGGATGCCACTGGGACGAGAGCCACCAGGCACATCTGTGTGGGGGGCGCAGGGTTCTGGACCATACTGATGTTGGCAAAGTGCATCTCATGGGGAAACATCCACACTGAGCAAGCCCCAGATCTCCAAACTGAGGTCATTCTTTCCAGAAGTATCAGCAAAAATACTTGATCTCGCATTTACTCTCTTGAGCATTAAGGCAAGGTCAAGCTGATCCCAAGTTGAGAAGGAGCCACTTCTTTGTGTTGCGTTGTGTGACAGGGCCCAATGCCTGGGTCAGTGTTTCTGCCCTGGGTACTATTCATGCCTTCTGTTCAAGGGGCTCCTTTGTGCAGAAGGCAGGCATTATAGTGAAAAACCAGAGCTTTTGGTTGAAGGACCAAGCTCACCTGACCTTAGCCAAGAGCTAGTTCACTCTCCTTGCTCTTAATTTCCTTATCTGTGAAATGGGGACAAAAACCACCCTCTGAGCAGAAATGAAGTCTGTGAAGCTACTATAAAATGGGAGGGGGTCATGAAGTAGAATTCTGAGTCTGCAGTGACACCAGGCCATTCTTTCTCAGGATGTGGATGGTGGACGGACCTTTTTTATTCTTCCCTGGCTAGTTCATGTTGCCGAGGAACTGGAAGGGAAGCCTCGCCAACTTTGTTGTGGTTGGCCTGGAGTCTAGGGCAGATGCTATCAGACCTGAGTGTAAAACAGAATCATCTGAAATTCACGCAGTAGGTCTGGGATGGAGTCAGGTGATAAGTATATTAATAACCCCCCCCTCCCCGCCCCCAGGTAATTCCCACGCAGGTGGTGAGTGACAACCATCTAATATGGGATTTAGGGGATAAGACCATTTTTGGGAGGTTTCATGAATGGAGAGCATCAAAACAAGAAAGATGAGCTATGAGTGAGCTGGCCCCCTAGTTCTACCTGCCACAAGATTCGGGACACCTCATTGCATCTTTCATCTTGAAATTACATGAATTCTTCCAGCGAAGTGAGCACTCCCAACCTTGAAGCACAGTGTATTTTTTTAAACTCTTCTAAATTATTAGAAAAATTGTTTATATGTTTATCCAAAATATGACTCTTTGGCCCTTTTGGAAAGTGAGAACTTCCCATATGCAAGCCCCTGAAATATTTGGAGTCTCTCTGGTGTCTCGGAGTTGTCTCCTTCTTCAAACCAAGTGTTACCAGTTCCTTTTTTTTTTTTTTTAAAGATTTTATTTATTTATTTGACAGAGATAGAGACAGCCACTGAGAGAGGGAACACAAGCAGGGGGAGTGGGAGAGGAAGAAGTAGGCTCATAGCGGAGGAGCCTGATGTGGGGCTCGATCCCAGAACGCCGGGATCACGCCTTGAGCCGAAGGCAGATGCTTAACCGCTGTGCCACCCAGGCGCCCCTATCAGTTCCTTTTTAAGGGATTGGATTCTGAGGAACTTAAAAAAGTCACTCTCAGTCCAATTAATTAAACAGTCTCTGGGGCTGGGACCCCGGCATTCATATTTGCAAAGTTCTTTACTTTGAAATGTGGAGTCAAGGGAGACAATTAGTGCAAATCATGGGGGAATTCTATTTTTCCATTATCAGAGTCTCGTGTTTCTGTAATTTCATCTTTTCTCTCTCCAACTCTTTTTTTCTATGTATAATGCCTGATCAAAAGTTTAGATGCTTCCAATAATAACTTTCTTTCTTAAAAAAAAAGTTTAGATACTCCTCTGTGTTTTTTTTTTTAATCATTCCTGACTATTTATTGAATGACTGCTATGTTCTGTGTACTTTCCTAGATACTTTGGATACGTCATTGAACAAAACAAAGATTCCTCTGTGGAGTTTATATTCTAGCAGCAGGAGATGGACAATAAAAAAACCAATAGACTAAATAATTAGTATTTTCAATTTTAGTAGTATGTTAGAGAAGTTGATCAGTGCTTTCAAAAAAAAAAAAAAAAGTCTATCGTAGGTGGTTGGACTATAGTCTAGGGCGGATGCTATCAGACCTGAGTGTAAAACAGAATCATCTGAAATTCACCCAGTAGGTCGGGGATGGAGCCAGGTGATAAGTATATTAATAAGCTCCTTTGTCTGTCTTTCTGTGTGGATTTCTTTTCTTCTGTATTTATTTCAGTGGCTCTTAAGCTTTAGGGAATGTACGAGTCACCCAAGGGGTTCGATGAAATGCAGATGACCACTATCCACACCCACGCTTTGGGAACCCCTGCTATGAAGTGTCCACGCATCCACTAATCACCAGGAGCCTGGACTACTTTGTAAGGCTTGTGCAACCTTTCCCCAAGGAGGGAGACTAACTTGTATCGAAGGTTCAGGTGAATGGTGAGTGCCTCAGGCAAGTAGACAAACCTAGTAGAAAATAAGCAACAGATGGATGCATGAAGCATTGCCTTCCTAAAGGCTGAGCTCTGGACATTCTTGGGGGTATTTCTTTCAGGCCCCCAATCCGCATTCTTCGTCAGAGCTCATCACATACTGGTGATGTTGTCAGACTTTGCTCAGGTTTTGGTTTTTACTGCCTTTTTGGTAAGTAGTCCTACTATGAGCGTCGTAGTGGGAGGTGGAATAGCTTGACACAGTCTGGGGAAAAGAAGGAATTCTCTTGGCCCCTTTCTGAGGCAGAATGCTGAAGGCCGGTGGTGGGGAGTCTGCGAGAACTTTGGTTGACTCACAGGTAGAGTCGTTTATAAACTGCCCCAGTACACCTAGCTGCTTCTGCTCCTTCTCGTCTCCTCTTCAAATTAAGTTAGTCAGGCCGTAGAAGAGTCTTGTCTCCCTGAGGATATTCAAGGAAGGCCCGAGGACCACTTGGCAGCCTTTCTGCAGAATGAGAAGGGGGACAGGAAGGGACCTTTCTGAAGGGAAATTAGTGCTAGACCAGTGCTCCAATGTTCCATCTGCTTAGTTATGCAATCCTGACCACACGAGTCAATGCGTATTTTATAAGGAATTATTTGGATCATTGCGTAGGTGGAGAAACAGGCTCAGAAAAGCCAAATTATGTCCCTGTTGCCATACAGCTAGCACCGGATGATTTGGGATTAAAATTCAGATGGCCTTGAAGGTCCCGCGTGGCATTAAGATCCCACAGATTTCACTGTGGTGGGGCTAGCTATAAAATGTGTGGGAGAATGTGGGGCCTCTTGTTTAAAAAGCAGGGAACATATACTGTCGAAGATTCTAAAATATAGAACTTTTTCCTTGGTTCCATGATCCCTTTCTCTCTCTCCACTCTCTTGACCTGGTGCAGTGTTTTCATGTGCTCTTTGATGTCATGCCCTTTTGGGTACAGGGACACTTCCAGAGCGGGAGCAGATTCACAGTCCCCGGGGCCCTGCCCTCTACCCTGGGACTGTGCAGCTGGGTGCCCCTTGCTTCCAGCCACCAGACTGACACCACGTTGAGCCTGGCATCTCCCTTCCCATGGGACCGCCACTCCGACCCATAGGATTGCAAACTCTGCAGTGGGCTTGGCACCCAGATCAAGAGTGGGCAAGAGTTGCCCTCTGAATGCGTTGCAACACTGCGAGCCTCGGGTGGAAAGAGCTGCCCCCCTGCCCTGCCCTGAGATGGCTCAGTGGTGTGTGCCTGACCCTTACTCCCCCAGGTGAGGCTGCGGGCACCAGAGGGTGAGGGTTAGGGGGCTGAGGACCAATCTTAGGAAGGCCCGCAGGTAACGAGAGATGGACTAGCTCACAAGCCAAGGCTTTATGGCCCCTGCACACATTTCATTCGTCCCATCGGGCTTCCCTTCTAAAGCCTAAACTCAAAGATGAGATTATGAAGGATTTCAAGATGGTGACCATAGAGCATTAAACTCAAATATGAGACTTTTTTGTGTAACTGCTCTGATCAGACGTCCATGCAGCCAGCCCTGGGCTGCGGAGAACCAGAGAACTGTATGGAAAGATTCCTGGACCAGAGGTGTTTGCTTAGGGAGAAGATAATATGCATTGAGCTATTATTAAATTACTGGAACAGGTAACAGGTCAGTATACAATGTTTATGAAAGTAGCTTATGATTAAGTGCTAAAATTAGGCTTCTGTTCACTGTTACTTCAGAAAGTGATAGCTAGTTAGAATTCCTCATTTTTTTCTCCCTCTTGTCCATTCCCCCAAATTCGATTCAGCAGGGAGGCGTGGCCAGGGTTAAGGAGAGGGAAACACCACCCACTTGATGTCATTCTGGAATCTCCCATGTGCAAGATTTTCCCTGGGAGGCAGGCCCATGGGAGAGAGCACGGGAGGAGGCGCGGAATCAGCCTGGTGGTCTGATCCAAAGGCTTGCAGGAAAATCGATTTGATTGAACCCCCCAAAAAAAAAAAAAGTGGGTCAGAAATGGCGAGGCAGGAGCCAACCAGGATGTGAGTGTGGGTGAGTTGGCAAAGGTCAAGCCCGAGTACCCGACCACCTGGCCATGGAGTGGGAGCTGGGATCGGACTTTAGGGAGAACTCCCATTCCAACGGGGGAAATGAGTTCTTGGAGAAGGCAGAGGAAAAAGCTCCATCCCTCCAGGGCTGAGTGGGTGGATCAGGGCTGCCCAAGCCATTAAGTACCTGCCCTGCCGCTTTGGCGCCCTGAGCCCAGGGAGCGAGCCTGCCGTGTCTGTCCCCGGCCGGGTGTCGATGGGCCGCTGTCGGCTCTCCGCACACCGTGCATCCAACAGCTTTTATGAGGTAAGGGTAGGGTCACAGCCCAGGCCAGAGCAATTTGCTGTGACTCTTTTTTTTTCCCCCAAATGCAGAAACATTTGCCAAGTCACTCAAGTCCCTCAGCCAGGCAGGGGGCTGGTGACCCATAGCAGATGACAGCAGGGGACAGCTGCAACCGGCCCTTGGAAGCGGTCGTCAGTTCTTTCTGGTCAACAGTCTTTATTGAGTGATCTCCTGCTCTCGGGGGCTGCAGCAGGGGTGGGGGGAGGCTGCGGCTTCCTCCGGGCCCGGCCCCTTCCCTGCGGTTACCAGACCAGAGCAGAGTTGCCGGTAGGGGCTGCGCCGTGGTCCTTCCCCCTCGTGCCTGAGCTCCTTCTGCTTCTAAAGCAAACCACCCCCCAAACACAGATCTGTGTTATCAGGCATTGAAATAGAAGGAGCGGAACGGGTTGTAAGAGCCCGAGGGGAGGAGGGCTGTTCGCCAGGGCACAGGGAGCAGCTGCACTTCACGATCAAGCTACTCCTGTAAATATTTGCAAACGCCCCTTCAAAGCTCAAAAGCCTAGGACAGGATCATTGGACAATTTGCTTAGAAGAAGAAGAAACAAAATTGACCTCATGGTCCGAAGCAGCCATAAAAAGAAAGAGTGAGTTTGGGCAGAAGACCAGAAAGGGGGAAAAAAATCGCTCAAAGTTTAATAAACACAAAAGAGAATAAAAATAAATCTCAAGAGCACTTATTTACAAACCCGATGGAAGGATAAGATTGGGGCGGGTGGGTGTGAAAGATGGGTGTTTGGGGAAGGGAGGACTGGCCTGCGGGGGTTCCGCTGAATGAGGAGGGGAAAGCCCTCGCGAGCTGTTTACTCGGCCTCCTCACAGGAAACGCACGAATGAGCTTTGCGCTTTCAGGATGCTCTTTCAAAGCATGTTTGAAGCTTCTACTGTCTAATGGGGAGGCCATGTGAAGACGAACGCAGCCACTAGGCCTGTGGAAGGTTCTGGCCAAACTCGGGGGTGTAGAAAGCCAGAGAGCCTGGCTCCAGCCTTGCCCAGCTTCTCTGCCTGGGCATCTGGCCTGTTTGCAGCTGAGCTGGTCAGGCCAGGACCCACTTGTCCAATCACCCGGGGTGGGCGCGTTCCAGAGGAGAGAAAGATCGATTTCTTCCCAGCAGCCCAGCAGCGACCTTTTCAAATTGCTGTGCGTGGGGGGCTCCCAAAATCCTGGCTGCCTGTACGTGCGTCTCTCTGCCTGAAAACCACCGACTCATTCACAGCCGTAATGCGCTGGGCCCTCGCCGTGTCTGCATGAATGCTTTCTTTTCTCTGACACCTGGATGCTTTAGATTTTTGGGGGTTTTTATTTTGTTTGTTTGTTTGTTTCGGAGACGCCTGGCTCACGAGCTACAAAGCTTCCATTCACACAGTCGTTTGTGAAGCCGTCACGGTGCGGAGCGTGGCTGGGAATTCCCGGCTTCCTCGTACGCGGCTTTCTGAGAGTCTCAGGACAGGGGGAGAGGGACGGGGGAAGGCCCCCTCGAGGGAAAAAAGGGCCGAGCTCTTAAAACCAGCGAATGGTGGTGTGTGGCTAGCATTTTTTTTTCAGTCTAATCGTCAGGGCACGGGTTTCCCAAGAAATCACGAAAGGTATTTCTTTCTATTTTAAGATCGGCAGGATGGCTCGTTTATTTAATAAGAAGGTAGTCTTGCCAAGAGCCAGATGGCCGAGTCTTTCAAGACTCCCACTGATGACTGACTATGCAAACAGTGGATCGTTGGTGAAGTCCATGTGTGCAGGGCCCTGTCCTAGGGAGGTAGGGGGTGGGGCGGGGGGAAGGAAGACCTGGCAAATCTGGTCTCTGCCCTCAAGATTCTTAAAATTTCATGGGGGGGAACAAAATAAACAAACATAATGCAGGAGTAATAAAAACACTTGTAAAAAGCCATAAACAACTGTGAATGATTATGTTGTAATGAAGCTACATAGTTGAGAAGAGGGTAGAAAGTTCTGGAGCGACCAGATTTGGACAGAGCATTCCGCAAGAATGAAAGAGAGTTTGCAGAAGATGTGGGAGGAGAATTGTAGAAACATCTGGGACAAGTTCAATAAACCGGTGCCCTATAGGAAGCCCGCGGCTGGGATTAGGACCTGCTTCGGTTTCGTTGGCATAGTTCATTGCTTATCCAAAGGCAGCGGCAGATGACTGCAGAACCCAGCAAACCTCTAGCAACCCATGAACTTGAAATTGTTGTGGACTCTCTGCCTGTCTGTGTTTTAGAGGGTTTAGAACAGAAGGAGTTGGGGCTCTTTCCGTTCATTGGCTAGGATAACCAGTATGTGGGTATAGTTGGTTTTTTCTTAATTCAAATTTTCTCACCCTAACTTAATGAGAGGGTGTATTTGGTCATAAATGTGTGTGAAAAACCAAAATATTGAAGCCAAAAAAGATGCAATAAATGAACCTGGATAGAGTAGAGTATTCGGATGCCAAAACTTCAAGGAAAAAAAATACATGGGCAAACTGCTTGCCATTAGGAGCTATTTTCTTGGCACATCTGATTAAAGCGTGTGCAAGCCCGACAGCTCTCTCCAGGCATCAACTGTCACAAACTTGTTCCAATTCTTAACCGTCTAGGATTTTCCACTGCTCTGTCAACTTTCAAAGGATAGGGTTAACTGCATGCCCTCAAATGGAGTTGGAAGTGGTTTGTTAATCTCTATCAATCTGCTACTCCTGTAATCCAATGCACATGTTTATTTATTTTTCCCCCCTCTGGTTAAATGGTTAATGGTATTAAATTGGCCCTTGGAAACGATAATCGTTCTGTAGATATTTCCCTTATGTTTTCTTGAGACTGTCTCGTGCTGCACGGTCTTTTTGAGAGAACAATGGATTTTATCATTTTCAATGATTGCCTTAACTTTTTACAGATGCCATCCCGCCCACTTTCTACAGACCCTACTTCAGAATTGTCCGATTTGACGTCTCGGCGATGGAGAAGAATGCATCCAATTTGGTGAAAGCAGAGTTCAGAGTCTTTCGTTTACAGAACCCGAAAGCCAGGGTGCCGGAACAACGGATCGAACTGTATCAGGTAACTTTTGTGGAGGTTGTGTTGGTGGACAGTCAGTTTGAAGTCTTCGGGTGAAATCCTTTCTGCCGTCGTAGATTTTCTGAGCCGATAGAAGCCATTCTGCACGGTCACAATCATGAGGGACGCTCTCATTTGCTATTACTCTGCCATCGGTAGCTCCTTCCTCAGTCAGGAAGGAAGAACCTTTAGAAGAAAGTGGTGAAGGTCTGAGCACGTTTCTCCGGTGGCGTAAATGGCTGGAGTACCCACCCTTGGGGGGGATGGCATCCAGAAGGCCACCCCCCCAATCTGGAAAGCCAGACAATGTCGGCCTTCCTATTGTCTTCTCTCTGCCTGGAGTTTTCACTCCTTTTCTTCCTCTCTTTGCTATCTCCTGCCTCTTCGCGAGCCTTGTTCTCTCTCCTTTCCTTTTTCTGCTTCTACCCACTCTGTCCAGCAAGCCCCCCGCCCCCGTTGCCTGTCTGCCCCTGCCCTGCGTTATCTTGGGCCGCCCTGACACCTCTTTCATCTCCCAAAGTATAGTTGCTGGGCAGCTGTGTTACAAGATGATGCTTGATGATGGTGACGATGAAGTGCCAAGTCATTGACTTTTCAGAAAGGTTCTTAAAAGCATCTCAAGTGGATCACAGGGCAGTAGGTCAGCCTTATGTAGACGCTGCGGGAAATGCAGAATCTCGGGCCCCATCCCAGACCCACTGAGTCAGAACGCACAACATGGAGAGCAGAATCTATGTTCTTCATGGGACCTTTGGGGGATTCGTATGCACTTGAAAGCACTGCTTTGAAAAGCCCCGAGTCTGAGGAGGGAGGCAGCCCTGTGCGCGGGTGCCTTGCCTGTGGGTCATAGGAGCGGTGTGTGTAGAGAGCAGAGTTGGAGAGATGTCACCAGGGAGTTGACTTCTGAGCAGGGCCTTGAGAAGTATCTGTTCAGACAGGAGGAAGGACGATCATTCTGGACACAGGGGCAACCTGTGCAAAAACAGAGCCTTGAAGGGGCCTGTGGAGGGCACCTCGTGGGTGGTGCGCAGGAGGGACTGGAGGTGAGGGGAGGCTGGGAGAAGCTGGCCCTCCAGGGAGAGCATGTGGAGGGAGACCAAAAAGGGCCAAGAACACACCAGAGAACCACGGTGCTAAGGAAGAGGCCCGGACGACTCTATGACTGAAAAGGGGCCTTACTTGAGGAAAAGAAAGGAATTGACATCAGTATGCAGAAACTTCTAGTTGTTCTGGATTCTAAACATTTGGAAACGTCCGTAATTTGGATGAGAATTTTCTTTGTATTTATTATGAGAATGGGGGTTACTAGACTAACAAATGTTGTGTATAGATTGCAGAGAATAGGTTTTAAAAGTTCTAAAAAGAGTCTCAAGTACTAGTTTACTTGTGTGTTCATGAAAAATAATTCTCATTAAAATGAATCCCCAAGGACCTCTTCTTGGAGAACTTCAAATCTCAGTGCATGTTCTGAGAGCCCTGTGAGGGCAGCCATTGCTTCCGGTCACCCAGGATGGTGTCCGAGTGGGCTTCCTGGGTACCAGAGACTTTGTTAAGTGTGTTGTAAGTATTGTCGCCGTGAATACTTACAACTGTACTGTGAAGCTGGCATGATGAGGTATTCTTTTCTTTTCCAGAAATTACTGAAATATAACTGTAATATTACATGGTGTTAGTTTAAGGTGTACAACATAGTGATTTGATGTATGTATATATTGCAAAATGTTTACCACGATAAGTTCAGTTAACACCCATCACTTCACATAGTTACACATTTCTTTTCTCTGTGGTGAGAACTTTTAAGATGTGCTCTCTGAGCAACTGTCAAGTATATGCTACAGTATTGTGAGCTACTGTCACCATGCTGTACATTACACCCCCAGGACTTATCTATCCTATTACTGGAAGTTTGTACCTTTTTGACCGCATTCACCCACTGAAGGTATTCTTTCTATTACTGTATTCTTCCTCCTTTTCACAGAGAAAGATGCTGAGTCAAAGAGAAAGTTAGTCACTTGGCCAGGATCACACAGCTGGGAAGTGGCAGGGTGGCCATTACCAATCCAGCTGTGTCTCCAGGTGCATGCTCCTCACCACATCCTGTTCTTTCCCTTCCTCTTTGCCTCAGTATCAGCCAGAATAGAAGAAAAATAAGAGACACTAGGCCAGCCAGAGGGTGGATTGATATCTGGGGGGAAAGCAAAGACTGGGTTCTCTGAAAAAGAAGCTAGATCAAAGATACATAATTCAAAGTAATTTAAAAAATAATAAAAACCAAAACATGTTCCATGTTCTCCTTTTTCTTCTTTTTCAATTAAATTGCTTTGACGTGTCTCTTTGTATGGACGATAGCGTCATGGATTGTTCTCACTGGCTCCGTTTCAGTTGTCTGACTTCAGTAAATTGAAGGCAAGATCTCTTACGTCTTGTTGCCTCTAACAAGCTGCCAAGTCACTGTTATTCTTAGGCCACTGATCCTGTGCCCTGGGGGGTGGCCTCTCGTAGCAGAATTACTGATCACTTGACTTACTCTCGGAGGCCCTCTCATCACTGGGAAGGGGAGTGTCCCTCGAGGGCCTTTAGTGACTTCTTCCTTAGTGACTTCTTCGTGGCTGTGTACCTTCTCGGATGTAACTGCCACACCCGTTGTCCCATTCAGGAGCAGCAAGATCTGCAGAGATTGGAGTCCCCAGTTGGAAAAGGTACAGCCCAAGATGGGAGCATATTGTATGAAGTGGGTGATCGTGGGCTGGTTCACTGTCACTGAACATAGGAACCCGGAAGAAGAGAATTTTAGAGGGAAAGTAAACAACTCCTTATCGGTCGGGAGCTCAATGAGGCAGCAATCTCCCCTCCTGACACACGACTAGGAAGTAAGTCAGAGGCCCCCGACCAGAAGACACAAAGCACGCACACAGCTGAGTTAGCAGAAAGGTAGCCTTTGGCCCTTTATTCGCTTGTGACCAGGTTGGTCATCTCTAGGACCACGAGAAATTAGAAGCACTGAATTAGAAGGGGAGGGCTGGAGGTAGACACTTGGACAGAAGCAGATGATGCTTTAGACTTGAGATTTTTGCCTGCACATCTCGGTGATGCTAGCCCCCAAAACCAGGTCACAGAATGAACGCCAGGCTTGTTGTGGACACTTTTTCTAAATCTTACCCTGTTTGTAGCTAACCCAGCCCTTAGAGCTGTGGCACCCCACCTGGCTCCTGACGTCTGCTCTGGTGTCTTTATTTGGAGTCCCATTTTTGGCTTGTTCTCCGACTTTCCACTTGCCTTCAGCAGCCATTTGGCGGTCTTTGCAGCCTTCAGGAATAAACTCCCTCTTCTAGCCCCAGGACGGAAATTGGTGCTTATGATAAGAGCCTTGAATTATGAAGGTGAGGTTAAATTATATTCAGGAAACTGAATATATACAATAGAATTTCAGAGAGTTTCATGTCCGAAATTGATGAAAAATTATTTTTTGGGGAAAAAAAAAGGCTTGGTGCTTAAATGGGGAGATCTTTAGCTATTTGGAAATCCAGCTCCACTATTGAGAAGAACAAAGCCTCCAAAGCTTCTAGATGCCCTTTGATTACTGTATTACTTGACGTGCAATTGACATTCTACTCCCTAGAAGAAGGGTAGGATGACTGTGAATAGGTTCTCAGGCTGTTCAGATGGCTGAAAGGATAGTTTGTTAGAATTCCTCAGGGCATTGGTTTTAAGCGGGGGGGGGGGGGGAGAACATGTGTGTGTATATGTGTGTGCACGTGCAAGTTTGTGTGTGGGTGCAGTGTTCCCCCAAGTACAAAAGCCCCATGGGAGCTGCGATAAGGGCTTGCCACAGTCCCTTTCTGTAGATTCTGATTCTCCCTAGAGAAAAAAAGGAGCGCCTCTGGACAGGTGTGGTTTGCAAAGGCTCTCAGATGTTTGGATATGATCATTCTTCATTCTCCATTGGGAATCGCAGATTTCAGGCAGGGGTTGGGGGTCATTCTGTCCCATAAGATGTATGCAGGCACCCTTTCTAGAGTCAGAATACCAGGCTGGAAGGGACTAAGATGGCTTTTCTGTGAGTGAGTTTGGAGTTTGTCTTGCCCAGAGCCATACATCTGTTGATTCTGCTCGCCTGGGAGCATTAGGACACCCGAGCTTCCATGGAAGTCACATTTAGCTTGGCAGGGGAACTCGGAGTTCTCACTGCTCTCCTCTCTACAGAATAGTCTGTCAGAACTTTGAAGAATGGTGTTAAAGCCTTACTGTCCTCCTGTTCTCTCTGACTTTTGTTATGTTGACAGACTCTAAATAGCATATACTGGTGTGATCATGGAGTGACTTCGAATACACACCAGTATTGGAGGGAATAGGAGAGCGATAAAGCCCTTTGATAGATGAGGACAGAGAAGAGGCTAAAAAAAGGATAAAAAGTGAACTTTTTCCGAATGGGAATGACCCTTACCATGTTTTTTAAAGCTTTATGCCAAAGGCAGCCTTTATCGGAACATGATCAGATAAAGCTTCAGTGCTCTGGGAATGCCTTCGAACCTACAATCTTTAGAATAGCTCTCAGCTCATTTGGAAATTTGAACATACCTTTCTTTGATTAACTTGCTCCTATATTTATGATTAAGATCATGCCCAGAGTTATGCGAGAGAAAGAGAATAGGGAAGAGAGATATTCTTCAAAATGAATATCACCAACATGAGCAAAGCACCTGCCATCTTGGACTAGGGTAAATTCCCAATTTTACAAGGGAAGAAATGAGGCCCCAAGAAATTAATAACTTATTTAAGGGCAGTCATGACTTCATGGCCCCACGAGACCACCAACCAATACTTACGTTAGCTGTACTGACTTCAGAGGACCTTGGAGCTTTCAGATATTTCTAGCTTCCTCTCACTAACTCATACCCTTTTCACACTAACTGCTCATTTCAAACGTTACCACCTCTAGGATAATAAGACTTGTACCCTTGTGACTGTTTTGACAATCTATTTGCTGAATAACAAGCTACCGCCAAGTTTCATGACCTCAAATAACAATCAGTTATTTGACACTGTGTCTCAAAAGTACTGTCTTTCCACTAATAGAGATATACCCAAGGTACTCTTAAAGCAAAAGCTGGAGGATCCAGAGAAATGCCTCAGAATTCATTTCTTCCAGAAAGGGAGTTGTGGCAATTGGGGGGGGGAGGCAGCCTGGCCATCTTGGTTGGACTCCTTGGGTGGAGCCATCTGTGTGAATCAAGAGATTCCTTTGAGCCCAACAATATTTACAGCAGGGATATCTGAATAAATCGGATTGAGATCAGAGCAGGTTTGGTTAATTAATATGCACAGCATTTTCTTTAATCACGTTGAAATTACTTTTATTGTGTTTCAATGTGTGCACTAACATCCTGGGATTTGATGACTCCATCTGTGCTCTCTCTTCACCCTTTATGAGGCAACATGGTGGAGGGTTCAATGGCATGAGCATTGTGACCCACGTTTCCTTAATAATTCCCGATTAGCTTGGTGTTTATTGTAGGGGTGAAACTGCCAGATGGAGAGGGGCACTCGACATATGCTAGCTCGCTTCCTTCCATATCATCTCTTAGATTTTGGCTTCGGACTCTTTGATTCCTCGAAGAGGAAGAGCCCTCGACGGAATTACCTGCCAAAGTCCGTTGCCAGATTATTCTTAAGATTAATTTGTTAGCTTCAGACCATTAATAAAATCACATAAAATAACTCCTGGGGAGACAACGTGATATAATGGGTTCGTACACCATAAAGCATCAGGAGAAAACTGTCATCTTCTTGCACGGCGCTGGTATGAGGCCACTGGCGTTGCTGCCAGAGAGCTTGGTAGAATCCAGTCTGCTGATGAGTCCCTGTTGGTCAGTAGAAGATAAAAGCGGACATGAAATAAGCTCAAGTGGACTTCAGAGGAATTCTGAATTCTGTATATGTAATATATAGAATTTCTGCAAAAGACTTTAAACTATGCGCACCCCTGAGGCTTTGCCATGAAAGTTCAAGGTTGATGGCCTAGGCCTGCTTTTGAAGGGACTGTAATGCTACAGAATGAAGGGTGAGGCTCCTGTCACTGTAGGGAGCATGGCACTAACGGGGTTAATAAAAATTGACCCCTTTTCCGAACCCCCAACACATGCGTACACACACACACACACACACACACACACACACACACACACACACAGGGTTCAGCTTTCATTTCTCATATTGCCCAAGGGTGTGTAAAATAAAAAGAGGTCAGCCAAAAAAACTGACTGTCTGTTAAATTAGAATTGCAAAAAGTGCTCCTGAAAAAAAAAAAAAGTTATACTGTGCTCCTGTTGTACAGAGTTTTACAGCACACAACCCCCTAGTGCTGATCCTGACTCCAGCGCCACATCGGAGACGCCCAGTAGAGTAACCCACTTAAAAGAAAAGAAAAGCCATGAGGTATATATAATAAACACTTTGTTTGCACAAGGCTATTAATATCTCAGGTTTTTTGAAGCTGATCGAATAACAGCCTTGCCTCATAAGGAAATCGGATCATTATCATTTGCGTTAAGTTGTGACGTTACGAAGTGTCTGTTAACCTTGAGAGCAGACAGGACCCCAAAAGTCATGCGAACAGTGGTCCTTGCCCACTGTTTTCAAAGAAATGTTGATAGTCATGCAATAGGAACTAATAATTCCATGTTCTTCTTGTGGAATATGATTGTGTAATGATATTGATAATTATCACTAACACAGGTGCACACTCTTTCCTAGGCACTATTTTAAGAGTTTTATATAGATTGATTCGTGCAATCCTCTGAGGTGGGTTCTTATCTTCATTTTACAAACTGAGGCACAGAGAAGTTAAGTAACTTGCCCAGGCCACGCAGAGGCAGAATTCCAACCCGGGCTGTCTAGTCCCAGTGGCCACGCTCTGGACCACTTGCCCATACTAGCAGGAAGAACACAGGCTCTGGAGTGGGGCCAGTGTGAGTTCAAGGTGTGGTTTTGCCCTTCTCTGGAGAGTCTGAGGAAGTCACATCACCGAGCCAATTTCCACATCAGTAAAATGTGGGTAAAAACACCTACTCGGCCAGGACTTTGTAAAGCAAGGAGAGAATGCATGGAAACTGCTAGCACAACGTACTTCTACTCAGGGGTTGCTGTCATTATTATTACTATCGATTCCAAAGCATTGAGTTTGAACTTCGGTAAGAAACAGTCTCTTCAACTTATGATCTGCTCACAATCTCTTAAAAATGAAAACTCACCCCAGCCTCCATTGCTGCGGGGTCAGGATCTCAGGGGCTGCACCGGGAGTTCGCTTCTGAGCCTCCTGAAATACTATTTTCAGCTCAGATCTGCTCCTGGCTGTCTCACTCAGTCGCTGATGAGCAACTCCAGGCGGGAAAGAAGAGAATTTTTGCAGGGGTGGGCAGGGGGGGCTGGGTTCATCTTCTACCTCTTACTTATTAGCGTTTTGGTCTTATAAATCACTCACATATCTGAGCCCCAGTTTTTCATCATGGAATAGAGATACTGGCTCTTGTCTAATGAGTCATGGGGAGGAGAATGCATGTGAAGGGTCTGGCATGTTGGGTGCATAAGGAGTGCATTATTATGGGGGTTTTGCTTCTCATCCAGAACATGGTGTAAATTTCCCCTAGGGATGGCTTGTGATTATAAAACCACTCCGTGATTTTGTCAGTCATCTCTGGTCGGATGAGGGCTCATCCGACCGATTTCCTGTTATGGGTGGGGCAGAGCAGGGCTGTGGGGAGCCCCTGTGGTTTTAGCGCTCTGTGTTTGCTTTATCAAAACTCTCAGGGCACCAGCGGCGGGCTGGGGGCCAGGATGCGTCTTGCTTTTCTTCTCGAATGATGATAGAGTGACCCCAGTGGTGCCTTTTCCCTGATTCCCTGCCCCTGTGACTACCTCTCCCCGCTTCACCACCACACGGATAGGCCTGATATATATGCTTCTTGGATTGATTTTCATAAGGCTCCGTTTTAAAAAATACTGCTCACGTATGCCAGCTCTTCGACAACCTCCACCAGGGCAAAAAGCATTCTGAGGGAGGATGTATGTTTATTTCTTGATACCAACAGCGCACAGAATTTTTTTTGGAACTTCTCTTCTAGAACTGTGTTCAGAGCCTACAAATACATAATTGGGAATTCCTTCAATGGAAACAAATCCAAACTTCTGAAAGGTGGTGTTAATTTTCAAAAACTGCCAAAGTTCTGGTGGAGAGGAAATTGAAAAGTAATTAATTTTCCTACGTGATAGCTGTTTTTAAAAGATAGATCTGAAATGCAGCCGCTTCTCCTTTCTGCTGCTGCTACTACCCTCGTCCAAAAGGTTTTTGCCTCTTGTTTTCTCAGTGGCCTCCTACCTGGTCCAGCTGTTGCCCCCTGGCCTGGCTGTTGCCCCCGGGCCCCCTTAGAGAGCGTGTGCAGTTAAGAGTGACTCCCGCTAAGATGTTGGTCAGATCTAAATCCCCTGTTCAAAGCCCTGTGATGGCTTCTCATCTCACTTCGCCAAGGAGCAAAAGTCCTTACTGTGCCTGGACCTGTTTCTCACTAGCCCTCCAGCCCCCCAGCCCCCAGGCTTTCTGCCCTCACTCAGGCGCCCCCCCATCACTGGTCTCCTCGCTACACCTCGAACACCTGCGTTCACTCCCTCCTAAACTGTGGCCACTGTACCCTCTTCCCGTATTCTCCTTCTTGCTCTCTTCCTTCCCTCAGGTGCTTCCTCGGATGTCACCCGCTTAGAGAGGCCTTCGTGGTCACCCGAACATCTCAGGCCCCCTCTTCCTAACATTTCCTACCTCCACCCTCCACTGCATGCTGCCCCTGCCCTCTCTTCATCGTTTTGCTGTACTGCCGCATCTCTTTCTGGTTTATAGTCTCCCCTCCCCCCCGGGGACAGATTCCTGGAACGGTGCTTGGTGCATAGTGAGTATTCAACAAATGTTTCCAGTGAATTGAAGAAACATTTCCAAATGAGATTCAAGTACAAGGAAATGTTGTGAAATAAGTGTGCAACATCATGAGGGGACTCTTTTGAGAAATACTTTTCCTTTATTTGGATTTGGAAATTCTTTTACATTTGTTTTAAAGATCTCTAACTATTGAGAAAGAAAGAAACATATATCTACCCATTTTTTTGTTAGTTATTCAGACCTAGTGTTGGTTCAGTGGATAATAATGATGTAGGTAAAAAAAAAAAAAAATTACGTAGAAGAGATTCGAGAAGCTGATATTCTTAGGTAACCCATAAACTCTCTCTGTTTGCAGAAAAACCAGGCTCATGACTTTATTTTTTGACTCATTGCTTTATAATCTCACCCCCTAAATTAAAGTTCTCAGCTGAATATAAGAAGGGACTTAAATCGTAATGTAGGCCATATGTGTAATTGGTAGCCAGGAAGTAGGAAAGGGTGTTGGAAGTGTGGTTTTCAAGTATGTGTGTGTTGGTGTCAGGTCAGACTGGAACTGGAAAGGGAGATTGATTAAGAAAATCAGAAGATACGGCCCCAGGGAGCTTGCAGTCTTGTTGGGGCGCTCCTTCCTCCCATAGCAGGAAACAACCAGAATTACCAAAATCCATAGTACTAGGCTGTGTGGTCCGGCCTCAAGGACGGGTGTGACTTGAGGTCTTGACTCAGTTTCCCTTCAGATGCTGTCGTTGAATGTTGTACTGCATACATCTCTTTCTTGCCTGTACTGATGGGACTTTTGCCCAGTTGAATCTTTTCCTCTCCTGTGTGATTTATAGATGATGGTCTTCTAAATGCTATTGAGCCTGGACATCTGAGAGAGTTTCTGTTCACACAAAGGACTCCTTCATTCCTCAGACCTGTGGAAATGAATTTACTTGTTTATGCATATGTGCAGTCAGCACAAAGGCCCATCTGTAGAGGATGAAAAAAAAATGGAAGGAAACAATAGAGAATTATAAGGTGTTTTCATCACAGAGGAAAGGCTTTCCTCTGGGTGTGTGTGTGTGTGTGTGTGTGTGTGGCTTGAAGACATATCTGGTGACATTTCCATAAAGGTCATTAAAGATCTGTACATGCCATTCTTTATCATAATTGCACACAGATACATATAATACAGAAACTCTGTACCATAAAGAGACAGACTTAATATAGTGACATAATAATGTAGCTATCTGAGCCCCAGAGAGACTGTACTTTTATGTGCGTCTTTCTTTTGAAGCTGATCTGTACTCCCTGGGAGTCTACCGTGCAGGCTTTCTCGAAGCTCTTGTGAGGTATACATTACGACAGCCTCTTAGAGGGATGCAATTTCAAAGGAGCCAGGGCAATTACAAGATAGGGCGATGGGAGAAGCAAGATAAGTATTGGGTCTGTTGAGCCACTTCTGCAGGATAACCAGGCCGTGTGCCAGTGTGTTCAGCACCCCAGAGTGACCCAGCGTTGTTCAAGGAGGCTGCGGTTCAACAGGAACAGAAAGCTACACAGAGAGCCTCGGGAAGGAAAGCCATTTCGCCTACTTCTGATTCTCTGTGAAGCCCTGCTTTCTTTCTTTTTTTTTTTTTAAAGATTTTATTTATTTATTCGACAGAGATAGAGACAGCCAGCGAGAGAGGGAACACAAGCAGGGGAGTGGGAGAGGAAGAAGCAGACTCATAGCAAAGGAGCCTGATGTGGGGCTCGATCCCATAACGCCAGGATCACGCCCTGAGCCGAAGGCAGACGCTTAACCACTGTGCCACCCAGGCGCCCCGAAGCCCTACTTTCTGTTACTTGAAATTCCCTTTCTTGCTTTTTCTCCCTTATTTTCATTCCACAGTGACATATATTAAATAGAAAGGGTAAATGAAATACGGTATAAAGTTGCCTACACTGGTGATTCTTTCTGTCCTCCTTGTCATATACATATGTATGATAAATACGTACACACACATACATGTATACATCCAACACACACGCCTGCATAACCTCTGTGATGTGTGTGCATGAAATTCCAAATTTATAGTATAAAAGTTGGCTTGTTCAAGGGCTTATCTGTCAGTTGATGGTGTCTGTCTTTCTAATGAAGGCTGCTAGTCAACACGCATTTACTGAGAACGGACTATGCAAATTCAGTGGGAAAGACTTTGTGGAACAATAAGAGTCAGCACAGCCTTTGTTTTGAAGGACTTCATGGTCAGAGCATTTAGAACATACTCAACGCAGTGTAACCTACAAATACCTATTGTTATGGCTTGAATTGCGTTCCCTCAAAAAAAGATTGTGTTAAAGTCCTAATCCCTAGGACCTCAGAATGTGACCTTTCCCGAAAATAGAGTCATTGTAGATACAATTGGTTAAGTCAGAGGGAGGTCGTGCTGTAGTAAGGGGAAGACCCCTCATTCTGTATGGTCCGTGTCCTTATAAGAAGATGACCGTGTAAAGGCAGAGACACAGGGAGAATGCCACGTGAAGACAGAGGCAGAGATCGAAGTAGGTAACTTGCACCCAACGAATGCCAAAGATTACCATTGAAACAGCAGGTGCTGGGAGAGGTAAGGAAGGATCCCCCTTGGGAGGCTTCCCAGGAAGCATGGCCCTTGATTCTGATTTCTTGCCCCCAAAACTGTGAGAGGACATTTCTGCTCTTTCAAGGCCCCTAGTTTGTGGTGTTTTGCTCAGGCAGCCCCTGGGAGTCTAACACACTTACGGGGCAAACTCTCCGAAGTTCAAGCTTCCGGTGCTTAGGACGGAGGAAGGAGCCCTGCAGAGAAAGGAAGATGCCATTTATTTGTTCTCTTTTGTAATGAGCCAGCACATGTCTGTGGTCTGGACTGGGTTCTCATGGTGCCCAGGGTCCTTGCCAGCCTTTCCAGATGGCAGTAGTTACCTCTGCACTTTGTGGGTCATTCTCTCCTTGCTCCTGGTCATGGCCTTCATCAGTGGCCTCATTGTGGCCTGTGAACACATGGCTTTCAGTCGTTGTTGGGAGGTCGCGTTCCCTTACTAGAGCGTGGACTCTTTTAAGAACAGGGACCAATTTATTGTGCTGGACAGAAGGGCAGTGCCTTGCTCACAGCAAGTGCTTAACTGCTGAACGAGACTGGGGGAAGTGAGCTACCAAATAAATTGGAACAGGTGAATAAATGAGGACTCAGGCATGTATAAGATGGCCAGCAATTACTCAACAAATGAATGAATAACTAAACCAATGAGCCGAGCATATAAAATAGTTCAGACCGTACAGGCTGGTTTTGGTTTTTGTCAGGTGGGCAAAGGGCACCTCCGCGGCCAGTGCAAGTGATACATTGGAGAATCACCTGGTCCTCCCGCAGAGACGCCGAGAAACACCCTCAGGAGTGTGTTCTGTTTGTCTGTTTGCGTGAGGGGAAAGGTTGATGTTAGCAAGATTTCAACCCAGAGAGACAAATCTCTAAAATGAAATCAATGAATATGTATTCTTTAAGCCTCCAGCGTCAGCAAACTAGAGTACAGGGATTATGGGGATGTAATAAGTTATAAGATGTAATAAGTTATAAGTTATATTTCCCTCTCTCTTTTAGGAGCTTGCTTTTCCCTTGGAAGAAATGGACATTTACGCACGGGCGGGATTACTCTTGAGGCCACTGTGTGCGAGGGGCTAAATGCTTGGCACACACAGTGATTGCTGGGGGACCGAGACGGGCAAAGGGCTTTCAGAGTGAAAGTAACCATTTCATTGAAAAGCTGGGCTGAAGAATAGAAAGGTGGTTGTTATTGTTAAGTTTGTTTTTGTTTTTAAGTAAAAATTGGGAGAGTGGGAAAGGCATTTGGACAGGGATACTAGTCTACACACACAGATGGGACACGGAGTATACGTTTTAGGGATGGTGTTTAGATTAGTTTTCTAGGGATGAGAGGCAAGTTTAGGATGATAGATGGGTGGCAAGTTTGTCTTAAATACTAAACTACGGGATCTGGAGTTTATTCACTAGACAGTAGAAGCCTCTGGAAGATTTCGACCAGATAAGCAACGTAAATTATAATAATAATTCACATTTATTGAATGCCAGCAATGTGATAGATCCTTTCCCCCCTCATGTGTTACTTAATTCTCTTAACAACCATAGAAGGTGGGTTTTATTAACCCATTTCATACAGAAGAAAATCACAGCTTCAGTAAGTGCTAGTTTATGTTTGCCTGACTTCAGAGCCTATGAAACTTTTTGCTACATTAACGATTTCCAAAGGCACTTGGCAAGCCCTATGGGGTTCTTCAAAGAAACCTAAGGGACCACAGGATTGGATTGTCAGTTGGCAAAAATGGACAAGACTCCTGGACTAAACTGGGCCTCACACCTCACACCAGTGAAGTTATACTTTTTTCTGCTATATATAACATAACCATGGAGTGTTGATTAAAGAAACAGGGCCAACCAGGAAAGAAGGACCCACGGATCCAGCAACAGGTTATGGTTTTGGCCTTAGGTGACTTAATGCTGTTATCATCATCCTGATGAAGCACGTAGTTGCTGGTCCTATGTGGCTAAGAAGAATAGCGTGTGTGTTGAGTAGCAAACAGGATTCAGAGAGCTCCCGAGAGGCTAAAAACGAAGATCAGGCTCAAATAAGAAGTTCCAAATTAACAGAGATAACGTGTAATTTGCATTTACGTTCAAGAATGAATTGCATAAACATAGACTAGAGCTGTGGTTCGCAGAGTCGACCAGCAAGCTTGTACATCACCTAGGAATATGTTAGAAATGCAAATTCTTGGGCCCCAGTCTCATCCCTATGAGGTCAGAAAGTCTGGGGGCTTAGGGCTCAGCAGGCTGTGTTTTATTTCATAAGCCGTCCACATGTTTCTAATGCAGACTGAAGTTAGAGAACCATGCGGCTAGATAAACCAACCTTCCCTTCCCTTTTGCCTCCCTTCATTTCTTTCTCTTTATTCCATGTCATCCCAGAAAGGATTCGGGATGGAAAATCTGACTTAACAGTTTGTGTCAGGACAAAGGTTTTATTTTATAAGAAGTTTACTCTGACTCCATGGTGTGATGAGGCTTCTGCCAAAAGTAAATAGTTTGCATTAAAAATAGTGACCAGAACGAGGGAAGCAACAGCCGCTCTTTGCCACACGTGGCGCATTCTGTAATATTCCCTACATCCTGCTAGACGGCGTCTGAGGGTGTTGAGGAAGTAATTATAAGAGGAACATCGAAGGGGGCTTGACAAGGACGATGAAGTACCTCAAACCTGGTTCTGAAGGAAGCCGTTGAGAGAAGTCGCCTCTGTGACTGGGGCCTGACATAGAAGAGAGAGAATTTTAGATCTTGTTCCAGAGAACAAAACACAATATGGGGAAGCTCTCTCTGTTGGGATGAAGGGGGCAGAATGTTAGTCCAGACTTTTCCTACAGGGCTGTGGTCACCCAGATAAGTATCTCAGGCTTCGTTCCCTTTGGCTGCAGACTGTAGATGACGGGCCGTGATGTCCACCCCGCAGGGTTTTTGTGAAGACCAAAAAACAGGAACGTGTGCAAATATTTGAAAAACCAGAAATGATAGCACAAATATGAGGTAATGATATTATTATTAAGTAAGACTAGCTGGTGAAGACTTTAAATCCAAGAGAAGGCAGGATTACAACATACAAATTATTCAGAAGTGAGAGGGCCTTTCTCAAGAAGTCATGAGTCCGCTGTCACGGGAAGTCTTCAGACAGAGACCAAGATGTCAATGAATGAATTGTATGGGTTGGAGCCGATGGCCTTCTAGTGCCTTTCTGACACTGATACTTCATGATAGGGAAGTTAAAGAATGTGGGGTCAGGCACATCTGAGAGAATGTGCTCGTGGCCAACAGAGTAAATGTTTAATTCAGCATCTGCTAATCACTCTGTGCCAGAAACTGCAAACATTTAAATGTTAAGTACATTAAAAACATTGAATGCATTTAAAAACAACAACTAGTTACCCGGGTGTTGGATTTTTCTCTACAGCCCTATTGTTAAATTTACCTTTGCATTAGAAGTAGGGGTTGAATTGGCCCCCTAGTTCTCCTGTAGGTCTGTTGATGTCTGAATATGCAAAGTAAAATGGAATTCTTAATGCTTTCTTATACCTCTTTGCAGTGTCTCATAGGAGAGGACTAGGTATCGCCCCTGGTGTCTAAGCCAAATCCTGAGTTGATTGACAACGCTACTCCTTTAAGACTAAGATTTCCTCTGGCTGTAATTTTGCATCTAGTCTTCTATTTCTTTCTTTCTTTCTCTCTCTCTCTTTTTTTTTTTGCCCTGAACTATTGGGTAACATCAGTGACTTTTGCCTCGATCCACTCCTGATTGGCTGCTTTCCAGTGGCAGAGAGATGAATGGATCCTTTTGTGTAGGGAGTTTTGTAATTCAGTGAAGAGTTTAGAGCCTTGCCAAAGGCAGTATGTGGGTATTTTGCACATATTATAGATAACGTGTGTATATCAATAATGTAATGAACGTAGGTAGCATTCATACCACTGTGGGTGGTAGCTAAGCGAGAGGCAGCTAAATTTCATTTTCAATATATTAGAGGCTCTCCTTTCTAAGTCAATCAGAAACAGTTGTTGGTCTGTTATTTAAAGAAAAAAGTCAAGGCAGGGGATTATAGAAACAGGAGGGAGTGAGTGGGGGGGAATAAATATTTTAACTTAAAACATATATATGTATATGTATACACACACACACACACTTTACGTGCTGAGTGTTTTATAAAAGACCAAGGACTTTTCTTTGACTATGCCTCTGCCTACTGCCAATCCAGGTAGTATTTTTTGCATGAACCACATCCATTATGTATCATCTACAATTTCTAGTTTTTCATTTCTTTGAAGAAGAAAGAAGTTTCAGGATAATTTGTTGAACAACCTGAGAGCAGGATTCTTCTAGGGTTGTTTTTTGTTTGTTTTTTAATTAATTAATTAATTGATTGATTAGAAAGCAAATGGGGGGTGGGGAGGAGCAGAGGGAGAGGGAGAGAGGGAGAGAGAATCCCAAGCAGACTCCATGCTAAGCATGGAGCCTGACGCGGGGCTCGATTTTATAACCCTGAGATCATGACTTGAGCTGGAATCAAGAGTTGCGTGCTTAACCAACTGAGCCACCGAGGCACCCCAGGATCCTTCTAGGTTTTTATGATATTCCTTTTGTTATTTCTTCTATAGCCGTCTCTCTGACATCTGAAATTAGGAAAAGACTTAGGTGTGGTAAAACATATATGAATTGAACCTTTTAACCATTGTTTAGGGATATAATTCAGTGGCATTAAGTACATTTACAGTGTCATACAACCACTACCTCTCACTATTTCCAGAAATTTCCCATCATTCCAAACAGAAACTCTGCACCCATTAGATAGTAACTCCCCGTTTTCCCTACTCACCGCCCCTGGTGACTTCTATTCTACTTTCTATCTC
The DNA here is from genome assembly GCF_024610735.1 of Ursus americanus. Lineage (NCBI taxonomy): Eukaryota > Metazoa > Chordata > Mammalia > Carnivora > Ursidae > Ursus > Ursus americanus. The sequence continues at coordinate 53,470,424 of NC_142128.1, read as the reverse complement.
TATGAATTTGCCTATTCTAGGTGCCTCATGGAAGTGAAATCATATATTATTTGTCCTTTGGTATCTGGCTAATTTCACTTAGCATAATGTTTTCAAGATTCATCCGTGTTGTAATGTGTCAGAATTTTGTTCATTTTTATGGCTAAATAATAGTCTGTTATGTGTATATAGTACATTTTATTTATATTGTTTGTATATCTATTGATGAACACTAGGGTTGTTTTCACTTCTCAGCTATGGTGAGTAATGTTGCTGTGACCATTGGGGCGCAAGTATCTGTTTGAGTACCTGCTTTCAGTTCTTTTGGTTATATACCTAGGAGTGGAATCACTGAATCGAATGGTAATTCTGTGTTTACCTTTTTGAGGAACCGCCAAACCATTTTTTTTTAAAGTGTTTTTAAAGCAACTTGTCTGTAGTGAAGAATTTCCAAAGCATTCAACTTGGTTTTCACAGAAGCAACAGCTCTCTTAACTTTGGCGTCTGTGTTTCATCATTTCTAGACCATTTGATTTCCCTGGATAATTACAATATCAAGTCCAACTATCATACACAGGTTTAGAAACATACACAGTTGATATTTGCTAAGCATACAACTCAATGGGTAAGACCAGAAGTTTTTGGAACATACTAGAGAGTAATTTTCCAGCAATGAACCCCAGCATAAGCCAATATATATTATAGAGCAAATGGAGAATACCTGTTAATCTGACTAGTTAAGTAGAAGCCAGTTAAGAGATCGTCTAGTATTCAGCTAAACTATCTTTGTCATGATATGCGATGTATAGAGGAATTTAGAAGCAACTCTGGTTCTAGAAAAAAACAACAGCTGCAGATCCACGACTGTTCACGTTCAATACACTTGTTGGGAGACTGGAGAAAGATGACAACAAAGGCTAAAATGGAGTGGGAAGTTGACTGATCTAGTCATTTTTGTATAAACTCTTGAATTTAAGGAAGTCCTAATTGATAATAGCAGTGGGTTGATTTTCTTCCCTTCCAGTTTAATTTTGTGTGGGTGATAAATGGAAGATAAACAGGGAATAGGGAGGCTGTGCCTATTCTTAGAAAGAAGATACCTTTCAAGTTAAGATTTCAGACTTTGAGATGTGATTAGAAGGTTTTCTAGCCAGTTCTGAAACAACACCACGAAGTTGTAGGAGGAGTACTTTCATAGAGCACCATTCATCCTAGTTAGTGACCCAAGTGATTAAAGGCTTGGGAAATTGCCCCTCTAAATATGGGCTAAAGGAACAGAGTTTATTTAGCTTAGAGAGAGAGAGTGGGCATGCTGAGGGGGACTTAATAATAGTCTCCAAGAATATGAGGGATAGTCTATGAGTGATGGAAAGCAGCTGTTTCCTGTTTCCACTGAGGACTTGGTAAGAACGAATGGAGTTCGGTTGCAACAAGTGAGTTTAAGAACTCCTTGGCCATAAAGTTTGAGACAGCAAACCCACAAGACCAAAGCCACCTCTCTCTGTTTCAGAATTGTGCAGCTAACTAGCTGTCATTCTTGGGTGGTTTAAATGGGCTTGTTCTTGAACTAGCAAAAAGACATAGAGGACCTATCAGTCAGGTGAGAATATGAAGTTGTCCACTGTCAGAACCTACTGGTGTTTTGTGGCTGAGGAAGCACTTACTAGAAGATGAGATTTAAGAAAGAAAAAAAGTTTCAGAATCTCTTTGCTCCCTTTTGGTCTGCTTTTAAAGCAAGATCATCTAGGATTACCCCTTCTCTCTGAGGTGAAGAATTTCCATAGATTTGCTGGTATGTGTTTTTTCTGCCCATTTGGTCAATACAGTCATTTTAAAAAAATTCTGTGTCTTCGCTGATATTTATATCAGAGATAGATATCATAGACATTTGATATATTTATATATATATATATATATATATATATATATATACACACACAATATGTAATTAATACAACAATGAAAGCAATGTATTGTTCCAGACATTGTGTCGAAGTGTTAGGGATATGAAGATGAATGAGACATATATCGTTCTGATTAGGAGCAGGCAAATATAAAAACATTATGAAATAATGCCTCAGTATAGGAGGTCCACTAGGGGAAGAAATTTAAAATCAGAAAAATGCATGCTGGACTTGCTACTAATTTTTAAGCAGTGAGGCAGATGGAAATGCCTGAAAACTTCTCAACTGTTGTTTTATCCTAGCTTAGGTTAAATATTATACTATTTATTATAAATTGGATACCATTTATTATAGATTGGATATGTGGTGTCTTATTTGCCCAACTGGGAGTGTTTTCAAGGCAAGGTTTAATTTACAGAGGATTGGGCTGCTGTGAAGCTGTATCTTTAAAGTGATGAGTTTATGTCGGCATTAACTGTGTATACATTCCACACATTATATTTCCATCTTGTTCCAACATTTATTTTAATCTTATTAAAAAATCTTTACTTCTATCCCTGAATGTTTTTTTGTCATCTGGAAGGGGGTAGGGATGAAATGTGATTCAAATCTGACCCCCATAACTCTTTGGTCTTCAAAATCCAGCACTGAAGTGGGGAAATTAGGGGATTGCTTGGCATCCTCTCCCTGCGTGTTCACCATAAGGCACTGCGTGGGTTACCGAACCTCCCTGAGTCTCAGTTTTCTCAATCTACTTTACAGAAATGTTTGGAGGATGAAACGAAATGAAATAATGTGTGCCCAGCCCAGAGCCCAGTGTGCCCAGCCCTCAAACCATGTTTACTTGCTTCTTTTAATTCACCAAGAACGTCTCTTGCCTGTGGTAGGATCATGATTGCCTCTGGATCGTCTTCACTTAGTGGGGTGTGTTGACCCTCAGGGGCAAGACGGTAGAGTAGGTTCTGTCTACAGTCCCTTGAGGGCCCCCCCAAAGTTCCATTGTGAGAATCTCTTCTTTTCTAAACTTAATCTTGCTAGACTTTAAAAAAAAAGTCTACCCTAATGCCAAATATTTTAGGAAGCATTTGTTGCTATTACCTGAAACAAGTCATGTATGCACATGGAAGAAAAGTGCCTTCTAAAATCAGCAGGATGATTATGCTTTTTTGTTTTGCAAGGTTGAAAGGAGAGTAAGTAAGTCTTCTAGATATTCAGATAGTCATTCAATAGACACTGATTAAATTGAGTGCTGTGCCTGGAAATGGTGTCAAACTGAAGACGTGATCACTGCCCTGGGGAAGCTTATGAACTTGTTGGAGACACCAACCCACATGCATGAAACAAGCCCAGAATAGTTAGACTCAACATCAGGAAGGGCAGTAAAAGCCCCTAAGTACTGAGGGAAGGCAAGATACAGTTTTGGGTAGGGATTTAATAGAGCTCTAGGAGACTTTTGAGATCTTGGTTTGACTGGTTCATAAAACACTATCATTTAGAGACAGAATTTTTAAAAACCACCTAAAGTGTTCACTTCTTATAGAAACCCAAGAACATACTAATGCACTTGCTCTTTACATATTTGAACTAAATGAATCCTTCGAAAGTCTCAGTGTTCAGGCTGATTGGCTTTCAGAGTCTCAGTCACACTGTGCCAGACTGCTCCTGCCCCAATTCATTCTTTGTCTGCAGGAGATGGAATGTCTTTATCAATCATAACAAGTCACATGGAGAGTAAAAATCCCAGCTGGAGACTTACCTCAGAAGCTGAGGTGTGCCACATGTATTAATGTGGGTGGATTTAGGAACCAGGGTTAGGACCTTTTCCTCTTTATTAGAAGGAGATTTATAATTCGGGGCCTTTAGAGCGTGATCATGGGTCCAATCCTCTGGACTGGCCCGCTCCTCCTGTACCTCCCCACCTCCCAGCTCCCCAAATTAAAAAGCAGAACAACAAAACCATTAACCTAATAGCATAGAATTTATGGCTGAAATCTTACAAAGCTTATGTCAGCAAAGTAAAATAATGACTGTCACTTTCTCTTAGACACTTGGCTTTATGGTTCCTGTCACCTTTATCATAACACACAGCTGACTTAGGAGCTCTATTTTTCATGGCACGTGGCCTGGTGTCACGCTTTTACGCACACATGCTGTCAGAGGACGGTACATGGGTGCACCAGAGCGGAGCTCAGTTTAGATAATGAATTGCAATGCTGTTAATGGTTTTGGGTTAGTCATGCTGACCTTATGCCAACTGAGCTTGTTCCCTTTCTCTCTCCTTCTCTAGATTCTCAAATCCAAAGATTTAACGTCTCCAACCCAGCGCTACATTGACAGTAAAGTTGTCAAGACGAGAGCAGAAGGCGAATGGCTTTCCTTTGACGTGACTGACGCCGTCCATGAATGGCTCCACCATAAAGGTTACAGCCGCCCTCTGTCCTCGCCCCTAGATGCTCAGTGGCCCCACGTTACTGTAAGTTGATTGCAGAGTTAAGGCTATTGTCACACATCCATATGACCTCCTTGACTTCATGTTTTCCAGACAGAAACCTGGGATTTAAAATAAGTTTGCACTGTCCCTGCTGCACCTTTGTACCATCTAATAATTACATCATTCCCAATAAAAGCGAAGAGCTAGAAGCAAGATTTGCAGGTAATTGAAACTTGGTCATACGACGTGGGGGAGGGAAGGGCCTATATTGATAATCTCATGGGGGGTGAAGTCGGTTTGCATGTGAAAACGGGATTGTTTGGTGAGACCTGGGGAGCTGTAATTCTTTGGGTAAAGATAAGGTTGGAGAAAGATCTATATAAAGGCAGAAAGGATTGGGACCAAGCAATTGGGACCTGTTTACACTGCTCCATGCCCAGTGAAGACTTGGCAGTCCTAACTGACTGATTCATCAACTTTCCAAACTATTAGTCAGTTAAGCCCTTTATTCTTCATTTAAGCAAGACAACATTCCAGCTATGCTGATATGATAGCAGAAGATAGCGTACATTCAAGGGCATCCATTGATAATGCCCCAAGCGCAATGTCAGGAGGCCTACAACCGTATTTCACTTGGGAATCCCCTCATACCATACCCTCTTTACCTCACCTTGCATGTATCATTGCCCTTGGACTGTGGTCAAAGGCTTCTTCTGTAGTGACCTTCATAACCAACAGCCCTTCCTTGGACACTGAACTGCCTCCTGATAGGCGCCTCAGTGAGAAGCGTTCATTGTCGCCTGTGATTGTCTCCTCCACTGTTTCTAGCTGGTGCCCAGTATTTCCAGTGGCTTCCTGACTGGACTTTTAGAATAGTTTATAAAGACATAAGGAGGCTTTAGTTTTTCCCTGTTCCTGCTCATCTCTCAGTGATTAGCCAAAGGTCAAGGAGAATGAGGAGATGCCAAGGGTTGGAGTTGCTTCCCCGATTAGCTAACCAATTTGGACAATGTGAGGTAAGAGGGAAGCCGGCCGTGTGCTCGTGCCACAGTGACCCCATACCACCTCACCAGGGAGCTGACTCCCCTTCCCCAGCTACCGCCACCCGGGACCTCCATCCACTTGCAGAAGGCTACAGTGGCCCTTGCTCATGGAAAAATACTCCCGGAGGTCCAGAGATTTATTTCAGTCTCTAACCTAGCCATGATTCTCTAGAGTGTGGAGATTAAATGCTTAAACTGGCAGTCTCTTGAGCATGCTTTGGGGAGCTCGAGTTTCTAAATCTCAGAAGGAATCAGGAAAGTGTTGAGGATGCCATAAAATAAATGAAAAAGCCCTTTCTTCACAGCTTCCCCAAATAGCATTAGGTAAGGGTGACTTCTGTTTCACTTGAACCTAATTCACTGCAGTTTCGTGTAAGTCTCGGGTTGTGTTCATGAGGAAAGTCTTTTGAGTTGAGTAGTCTGAGGAAGAGAGGGAACTGGCGGGTGACAAGGCATGTTCTTTTGCTGTGCGTTCAGTCGCTGAGGGGCTGAACACAGCCTGCACTGAGGGTTGACTAAAATAAACTACCTAGGTTGCCCTTGGACTATGGTCAAAGGCTTCTTCTGTAGTGACCTTCATAACCAACAGCCCTGCCTTGGACACTGAACTGCCTCCTGACAGGCGCCTCAGTGAGAAGCGTTCATTGTCGCCTGCGATTGTCTCCTCATGCCATGTCTATTTCCGTGGGGAATGACGGTAGCCAGCTGATGATGCTGTTGTGAGGTCATCACGGCTGTTTGTGACAAGATACAAAGGAAAAAAGAATGGCTGGTTATATTTGATGAAGGTAAAGCTAAATGTTTGTTACCCAAATGCATTTTTTCAAGGTATTGATGGCACCTCCACATATACCAGTGGTGATCAGAAAACTATAAAGTCCACTAGGAAAAAAAACAGTGGGAAGACCCCACATCTCCTGCTAATGTTGTTGCCCTCCTACAGACTTGAGTCACAACAGTCCAACCGGCGGAAGAAGCGTGCTTTGGATGCAGCCTATTGTTTTAGGTAAAGGAAATAAAAATAAAACGAAGTACTTACATCTGTTACCTCTTACACTGCCTTTGTCTTTGTTTATAAGTTGACCTAAACTCCACTCATTGCTTAAGGCCAGGTATAGTACAAGATAGCCGCCATACTTCCTAACGGCATTCTTCCCAGAGGCTTCGAACGGGTTTTCTGTGTGGTATTCCTCAGCCCCTTGCAATGAACCAAGTATGAAGTCAGAAAATTATTCCCCTGAAGTTTTTTCCCACATACCTCTGAAGCACTTTGGGGCTGAAGAAGAAAATGAGCTCCCTGCTCCCCCGAGCAAATATAAGGTTACTTGAGGGATATGATGGCAGATCCTTAACTGGAAAGACTCACCATCTGTATGAAGCCTCACCCCCCACAGTACAGTGCCCATGGCCATACCCTTTTTCACAGAGATGAGAGAAATAGAAGAAGAATGCTATTTATTGTGTCATTAGCTGCAGAATCTGAGAGAGGTGAAAGCAACACAAATTTATTTCCTCCTCCTGTAAGAGTTCATGGAGGAGAGAGTGTGAGTGTTCTCCTGTGGTTTCTTATCAAGCCTCCTAAGAGGAAGTTTCTTTCCTTATTTGGGGAGCTATGGGACAGTGAGGGGTCCTCACTGATAAAGTGCTCCAAGAGTTCATGAGTCAAATGGCTTTTTTTTGCTCGCCAGAGTCAGAGGTTGCACTGAGCGAGGCTCCACGTGTCTTGATCTCTGGCTCATTCCCGGGTCTAGCGACATGAGATGCAATAATGGATTCATTCGCAAAGGAAAAGGCCTCAGATGGTTCTTTGAAAATAGCTATTGTACTTCATTCGTTTTATATTTGAAAGGGCAATCGAGGCTGACTGGCAAAACTGCCCAGTGTTGGTTGGAAGGGGGGAATTGGTCTCTTCAGCCTCCCCTCTACTTCTATCTGGTCATTCAAGGAAAAGGTTTGATTTTCAAGGTCACAGCCAAGGGACTAGGGGTATAGAATTCCTAAGGGAAAGTAGTCCAGCAGGTCACCATGACATTCCATCGTGAAAGTCATTTGAGATTACTATAAAACCATTGAAACCTAGCCCATGATACTTGCTCATTGGATGCTGTTTGAATGAGTGAAGGAGTCATTTTTCTGGCTTGGAATGAGGGATGGGAGGAAATCAGCTGTAAAATCTCCACTGCTCTTTCTTCTAACAGAAATGTGCAGGATAATTGCTGCCTCCGTCCACTTTACATAGATTTCAAGAGGGATCTTGGGTGGAAATGGATACATGAACCTAAAGGGTACAATGCCAACTTCTGTGCTGGAGCGTGCCCATATTTATGGAGTTCGGACACTCAGCACAGTAGGGTAAGTATTTGCCTCTGTCTCTTCTGAGTTGCTGATGTGTACCTGCCGATAGTATGTCCAGTGAATTCTGATTAGCCTGGTGCCTGTTCAGCATCACACATGAATGGGTCCTGGAGAAATCCTCTTGAGTGGTGAAGAATGTGGGGAGTGGGTGAAATCAGAAATAACACTGATCAGTTTGAAGAGTAGGTTTTGCCTTCCCAATTCAATGATAAGCAATCAGAAGGCAGTTTTGGGAATTTTTTTCTTTATTTTATATTGTAAGCAATTGGTAGCTATTGAAAATCTTTTGGAAGCAATATATCACTTGGGGTCATGTACAGCTTGGATGTGAAGGGACCTAGGTCCCCATTTAAAAAAAGGAGCTGTCATCATCTACATCAAGGACTGTCACAGTGGAAAGAACTTTGAGGACCTGGGTTGATGCTTTGGCATAGTGACTCACTAGTGTATGGCAATTAAAAAGTCATTTGACTTCTCGAAATCTCAATACCTCAATTTCTTATCAGTAAAATGGAATGTTTATGTTAAAATGGTCTTTAAAATAACAATGCCAAACTCAAGAGCAGCTATAAAGAGCAAAAAGATGAAATAAGAGAAAATGATTTGAAAATTAGTATTTCCAAGTCTTTTTGAATATCTCTAAAGTACACAAGAATCTAAATATTTTGTCAGATTACTTCAGGGAGGTTAGAAAGCTAATTCAGAGGGCCAGTCCTGGATGGGAGGCCATGGGTTATAGCCCAGATCAGCAAAGACTTTTTCTGTGTCATAATGATGCTTGTCCTAATGCTTTTTCCTGGTACCTCATAATGTAGCATTTTAGAGATAGAAAGGACTTCATAAATTATCTTGTCCAAACATTTCACTTTACTTAAAGAAATTGGGGTCTAGATCGTGTAAATGACTTGGCCAGGATCAAGCAGTTGGTGACAAACCAAAACTTGGAATGCAGGCTTCCTTGTTTTATAACCAAGGACTCCGTTTGCTCTGTCTTACTGAGTCTAATTCCTGAAATGTGGCTACACATTGGGGTTATGCCTCTGTAAATCTCCTTATTAAAGAGGCATTAGAAAAATTGCCTTCACTGCAGGGTAGGAAAATGAGTCTATTGCCAAAAGGATCACATAATGTGCTCGGCTCAATTCAAGAGTTTGGGGGTTATCAATTATTTTAGACAATCTGTCTTATAAAATTCCTCTCTAATTCCTTTGAAAAATCACGTGCTAGTAGAACATGAAGTCTATTTATTTGTACATGCCTACATATGCTAGGCTTTAAATTGGCAACTAGGGCTCTCCTTCCTTCAGCTGTTTTCCCAACTCCCCTGTAGATTTTGGCACTCCAGGCTGACCATGTGCTTGGCCATGTGAGGAAAGCTTGCTCATGCCTGTCCCTTTGTCTGAGCTCTCTGGCCAGGCTGTTTCAACTGGGCCGTGGCAACAGTAGCTATAATGTGGGCAAGGCCCCAGTGCCAAATAGAAACATAATTCCCCTCCCCGATACACAGAGGGAGTGTGTGAAGGCTGAGACCGTGCTTGTTTTTCAAGGAGAGACGAAGAATAACTGTCATGGTCACAAATATGTGGTTTGGACGGCAACCCAAGAAGCCAGAGGTAGCTTAATAAAGTAGTCAGTGTTGCCACACTGAACAGATCTTCTGTCTTAGGCTGAAAAACTCGCAGTGAATCTCGAGGAAAAGGTCACTTGCTGTTTGACTAACACATTAATGGCATCCTTGGAAATGTCTCTTTATCATCACTGGGGAGCCTACATACTTCCATTGGTAAAAGTCCCAAACCCCCTTCGATATAAAACAGAGTTAAGGATATGGGACTAGCTCTAGAACTTTCTCTTCTTTCCACTCTGGGACTGGCTATCTGCCCTCCAACTTAAGCACGACCATTTACCACGTGAAATCTAATGGAGGGGTTGATTATTACTACTGTTGTTGTTTTAAGCAAAATGTAAGAAAGTGAATAATTAAAAATAGAGCTTGCTTTTAGTGTCATTCTTTTTTTTTAAAGATTTTTATTTATTTTTGAGAGAGGGAGAGCACGCACATGAGAGTGAGCACATGTGGGGGGGTGGGGCAGAGGGAGAAGCAGACTCCCTGGTGAGCAGGGAGCCGATGCGGGGCTCGATCCCGGGACCCCAGGATCATGACCTGAGCCAAAGGCAGACGCTTAACCCACTGAACCACGCAGGCGCCCTGGTGTCATTCTTAATTAGCTCTTAACTGCTTAATTCTTACTCATATTTAGGAAGCAATAATAAATGAAAATACTTGTATCTTTTTTCTTTTAAACGAAAATGTAGGTGACATTAAATTGGCCCACAAAGACACAGCACAGAGAGGGTTCACATGCAGACACGTTTCTTTCTATACCTAAGGGTAGATTAAAGCTCTGATGGGAGTTTTAATCAAGCCTGTAATTCTTCTACTTCGTGTATTCGCTTCTTCACAGAACACAGCAGTCTCATTTTGCCTTCTTAGGGCTATGAGGTCAAAACAAAGTCCATAGAGTCTCTGAGCTTAAGGGAACTCCAACCTTGGTGGGAATTGGAAATAGACACTCGGTTACAAGGAAGTGTAGACACCAGAGCAAATACTAAGAGGACCAAGTTTTTCGAGGGCCTGGCAAGTGTGTGCGGCAATGCAGTGATCAAAGTCAAGAATTATTGGGGAAACTGTAAAATCTGTTGAATGAGCGATTTTGTGCAATCTGAGCTTTTACAAAATCATTTGTTTACGATGCATGAGGAAAGGATTCTGTAGGAAAATGATGAATTCAGTGATTACTAGGAACACATACCAAGTTGACCATAATTGGGGGTTAAGAGAAGGAAATTGTAAACCCCAACTACTTTAAATTGTCTCCTGAGTGCTGTGACGGATAAGGTAACACCATGGCGCTATGGAATGGTTCTTTTTAAAGTAATTGCGCCCCCCCCCCCCTTTTCTGGGTCTTTTCCTACGTTCTCTTTCCTATGTCCTTTCAGGTTCTCAGCCTATATAATACCATAAATCCAGAAGCATCTGCTTCTCCTTGCTGCGTGTCCCAGGATTTAGAACCGCTAACCATTCTCTACTACATTGGCAAAACACCCAAGATTGAACAACTCTCTAATATGATCGTCAAGTCTTGCAAATGCAGCTAAGATTCTTGGAAAAGTGGCAAGATGATAATCCCATGGTGACAATGACCAGGAGGAGGAGGACAAGAACAATGACAATGTTTGTAACAAGAAAACGTAAGAGAGCCTCGCTTCAACAGTGTTAAAAAAAATTTGAAAAAAGCGGTACTAGTTCAAACACTTTGGAAGTCTGTGTTCTGTTTGTTAAAACTGGCATCTGAAACAAAAGAAAACAAAACAAATTGAAGGCTTTATTCTCCATTTCACCTACTCTGTAAGTGAGAGAGACAAGAAGCGAAACCTTTTTTTTTTTTTAAGAAAAAAATAAACACTGGAAGAATTTGTTAGTGTTAATTATGTGAAAGGAAAAAAACCAAACAGGAAAATCCCATTCAGTGGAGTTGCTGTACATACCGTTCCTATCCCATGCCTCACCTGATTTTTCTGTATTGCTATGCAATAGGCACCCTCCCCATTCTTACCGTTAGAGTTAACAGTGAGTTATTTATTGTGTGTTACTATATAATGAACATTTCATTGCCCTTGGAAAATAAAACAGGTGTATAAAGTGGAGACCAAATGCTTTGCCAGGAACTCATGGATGGCTTAAGGAACTTGAACTCAAACGAGCCAGAAAAAAAAGAGGTCATATTAACGGGATGAAAACCCAAGCGAGTTATTATATGAGCAAGCAAGTCTACGTTAAGATAAAGACCCTGCAAACACATGCTATGTACCAGCTGCGTGAGGAAGCTTCTTGTAAGGTTCAAAACTGAAAAGCCTGTTAATAAAGGAAACTTTCCGTCAGAATAAGTCTGTAAGATTTTTTTTTCTTTTTAATTGTAAATGGCTCTTTGTCAGTTTAGTAAACCAGTGACATGTTGAAATGTTTTGATACGTGTCGGTCCAACTTCAGACCTTAAAGTATTGCTGTATAGGTTTTTCTTCATTTCCGTATATGTAACCATACCTACATTCTTATAATAGATGGGTAGAGAAGCCGCTATAATTGGAAACACATCCACAGATCTCTTTCGCAAACTATTAAATCAGAACATTAACTACTTTACATGTAATGTGTAAATTTTTACCATATTTTTAATGTTCTGTAATAATGTCAACTATGATTTAGATTGGACTTAAATTGCGGCTCTTTTTAACGATCACTCAGACCTGTGTGTTCCCTTTAGCTGGCCAGGGCTTTGGAGGAAAGCCCCTATAGTTTGTCTTGCACTACAAATATGTGTTTTACAGTAATTTCTCCACTGTGCTTTGTGCATTGTCCAATATTATGACATAAGCTACCTGAGTCCACTTGTCCTTTCGTTTTTCTTTTATAAAAAGGATCGATTCAAGCTCAGTAGTCTTTCTTCATCTAAGCATCGTTACTAATCAATTCAGATGTTAACCAACTTCTGTGTTAGGAAAATTGGGGACTATGATAGATGTATAGATCACTGAGCTGAAATATTTTCGTTTTAGCAAGGGCCTCAGGATCTGACTGAGACTCAGAATCTTCGTGGCTGAGTGAAGACAGCTTCCTCCAACTTGGTTTAATGGGTAGGTTCACAGAATTCTATGGTTCGTAGAGATCAGACAGTTCATAGGAGACGTCTTTTCCTTTAATCAGGTTTTTCGTGTTCAGGGGGAAATGGAAAGATTGACATTTTAGTTGATTTTTTTTTTTTAAGGGAGCAAAAAAAAAGCCCACTCAGCGTAGTCACTTAGTTGATTCACTAAAGTTGAGGTTTCCATACATGTTCTTGGATGGTTGTTAGAAGTACAAGCCAAATACGCCCATGATCAAGAAATTCTGTTTTTCCCTCTGAATGAGAGTTACCTAGATCTGAGGCTAGAATGTACCTTGCTTTCATAAATGAATGATTTGCCACATCGTTGCAGAGAAGGTAACGTTCCGTCAAGGTCGGTAGGAGGTGTCGGTTTGCCGGTTGTCCCTTCCTTGGCTTGAAGATAAAAAAATTAATAGGTAAAACGATGGCGTATTTGCAGTGTCACCTAGAGGCCAGCATGGTGAGGTGTGGGTCCAAGTGAAGTTGTTTGATTTAGTCCAGTTGTTTGACATTTCCTGACCGTTAGTTAAATGACAAATTGGATTCGCAGGTTTGAAAACTGGAAAAGCAAGAGAGGGGATGCCATGGTAGTAAACGACCCTTGTGTTGGGTATAACCCGATCCCAGAAATGAGTGTGTTGATTTTTTTCCTTCCGTTTTCTTTTAATTCTATGTAAATCACTTTTATTTCTGCAGGCATTTTCCTCTCAGATAGAATGAACTTTTGTTTTGTATTATTTTGTCTTTCCTCATGAATGCACTGATAATATTTTAAATGCTCTATTTTAAGATCTCTTGAATCTTTTTTTTTTTTTTTTTTTTTTTTTTTTTAGTTTGGGGGTTCTGTAAGGTCTTTATTTCCCATAAGTAAATATTGCCGTGGGTGGGGAGGGAGGTGGGCGGTAAGGGGAAGATGTTAGTATACGGGTGGGGGGTGGGGCGGTGGTTTTTATATGTTAAGCAGCAGTACAATTTTATGGTTGGCATGGTTTAAAAAAATGGAATATAAGAATAGCTGTTTTGTATTTTGATGACTGATTACGCTGTATTTTAAACATGATGTATGTCTGTTTTGTGGTGCTCTAGTGGTAAATAAATTATTTCAATTGTATGTCGATGCGTTTTTCCTATCACGGGATTATCACTGAGACTAGAGAACACCTCTACTGCCCTGAGAATCATCTCGAGCCGGGAAAGTCCTACATCTTTAAGATTGTGCTTTTATTCTCAAGGATATTCACTCCAGAAATGTCATGTTTTATAGCTCATGAGCCAGGATGTATCTACCAAGGGCTGAAGAAAGCCCTGTGCAGTCTTTTTATTCTCTTGTTTATTGCCATTTGGTAATTGTTTGAGATTTAGTTTCCATCCAGCTTGACTGTCTACCAGAAAAAATGCAGAGAGTTGTTTGAACCATGCCTTGGCTTTCTGGTTCTATGTTCTGCCAACCCCAGGGCCAAAAGAACTGGTCTAGACAGTATCCCCCGTAGCCCCATAACTTGGATGGTTGCTGAGCCAGCCAGATATAACAAGAGCCACGTGCTCTTCGGGATTGGTGCTGGGAGCAGCTACTTCTCTCCGTTCCTCCGGATCCCTGCACCGAAAAACCCCTATTCCCGCAAAGGGCTTTGGCCGTTTCCTTCAAGACCGGCCTTCACAAGTGAGTTGCCAGTCTCGTAATAAATGGAACTAATAAAAAAAGTCGTTGTGGCTCAATCTGGTTGTCTTGCTTTATCTGATGGAAAAACCAGTTTGTGCCCATTGTCGAAACCTCACATAGAAACAACCCATCAATGTAAGTGTTTCGGTGTAATGGAAAATGGTCCCTTTTCTACGATCATCTGTGTTTCATCGTCTATATTAACTCGCAGATAAAGGAAGTGTTTCACTCGCACACAGTGATTTCCTGCCTCTCTGCAAGGTGGCCAGTACCAGGCCTATCGCCCCAGCCCACATCACCTTCGAGTGATGAGTAAGGAAAGGAGGGTAGCAGGTAATGAAGAGAGTCACCTAATACCAACTTGGGCAAGTTTGTCAGCCAGTCTGAGCCTTGTTTCTTTATTTTGTAAAAGAGGAAGAGACTACATGCTTTGCAGGGGGTTGCACGTTTGTTTTTGTGTTCCTGGGGTTAAGTGAATCTACGTATGAGAAGTATTTCCCTTGGCGTTTGGCCCATAGTTGATGATCAGTAAACTGTAGTCTTAATATATTTCTCAACTCGTTCTGGTTTTGGCTTCTTGGCGATTCTATTCTAATGAGCTGTTTGTATTCAGACTGTAACCTGGGCCCGTACTTCCCGGTCTTGAGAGGGAATGTGTAAACCCTCGAGCCTCTTCTTCTCATAAACGGATCAAGCCATCAGTTATTTCTGAGAATATTCTCTAATTCTATTTGTTACACTTTTGGTTCCATGTCTGACAGGAAATTGTTTAAAACAGTGGGGTAGATATTCCTGTAAATCTTTGCTCATGTCTACCAACTAAACCAAAGTTCAAAGTAAAAGAGACAGAGTGGCTATAACTGAATGACCCACTTCCTAAGATGGTGATAGAACTGTGGTTTGCTGAGCTCCTACCAGCTCCTGTTAACCTATTTAACCTCACGTAATACCCTGTGATGTAGGTGGGGTTTTGGGGTTTTTTTTAATTTTGTTGTTTTGGAGTTTTTTGTCCTTGTTTTTGTTTTTTTAATATAGCTCCATTTTGCAGGGAAATAAGCAGGTGCAGAATGGTTAAATCATGTGTGCAAGATCCCTCGGTTTGTAAAGGAAGGGTCTAGAATTCCATTGTCCAGTACATTAGCTGCTAGGCGTATGTGGCTTTCGAGCAGTGGAAATATGTCTAATCTGAGCTGAGATATAACGAAGTGTAAAATGCACAGCAGTTTTCAAAGACCATACCCAAACAAGAATGTAAAATGTCTCATTCATTTTTTATCTTGATTACATGTCTGAATAATACTATTTTGGATATATGGGATTAAATAAAGTATATTATTAAAATTAATTGCACTTGTTTCTTTTACTTTTTTTTAAATATCATTACCATAAAATTTAAAATTACATATGTGGCTTACTTTTGTTACCTTCTGTTCTCTTTCTCCAGCATTTCTTTTGGTTCTTTCTTAGGATTTCCATCTCTCTGCTTACATTGCCCAGCTATCTGTTCTTGCATGCTGTCTACTTTATCCTTTAGAGCCCTTAGCATAGTAATCAAAATTGTTTTAAATTCCCGATCTGGTCATTTCAATATCCCTGCCCAGTCTGATTCTGATGCTTGCTGCCTCTCTTCAGATTGTGTTTTGCCTTTTAGTATGCCTTGTAATTTTTTTCTTGATAGCTAGACATGACGTACTGGTAAAGCTAGAGCCTTTGGTTAATTAGTTTCCCCTGAGGAGGGGGCCATGCTCAGAACAGAGTGCGTGGGTATATTTCAAAATGGCTCCTTGCGCCCTCTCCCCGCTGGATGTACTACCAGGTGCTTACTCTGGGAATGTGGTAGAGCTCCTGGTGGTAAATCTTCACAATATTGTGGGGGCTCCCCTGTGACTGGGTCCCTCCAGAGTTCTTAACTCTCAGAGTTGTTTGTACTGAGCCTTCTGCAATTCGTCAGTTATGCTTCTGGTTTTCCCACTCCAGCAATGGTTCCTGCACTGGTGCCTGCTTGTGAGTCTCTGGTCTTGGCAGCTGTGGTGGCCTGTATTTGCCTGCAGTTTTCTCCTCTCTCAGGGATCCAAGGAGACTTACTGATTTTTCAGCCTGTTCAGCGTTGTACTAGTTGTGAAGATGAAGTGGCCACTTCCCAGCTCTTTCTATGCAGAACCAGAAACCGGAAGTTCTCTCTCTTATTGGACAGCTCTAGTGTAGAATTTGGAAGCAGCTCTCTTTAGAAACAAAGGCTAAACTCTTCCCATAAGCTATTCGACCAGCTTTTGTTTTTGTAATTAACATACAGTGGAATAATACGAGGCCAGACCCTCTAAAACTGCTTTTGTGGGTCGTAATTTGTTGTATGTTGGCAATTCTCTTGGGTTCAACCTAACGGTTGGCACTGATTTACTAATATGGTCATGAAAATGCAAATATTATACAAGCCCCACCGACAAAACTCTTAAGAAAATCAGCGGTTACATACCAGCAAAGCCACTAGGTGGGACAGTACAACCCACTTCTAGGGTCGTTAGACTATTGTATTAAGTGTTTTCAGTCCATAGAAATCATCACTGATATACCTGTGACAACTTTTCTGCTGTGTTTAAGGGGGAAAACAAATCAAAACACTCATTGTGCTCATTTCAGTTACCAGTCTTGAGAAGACATTACTTTTCTATCTGTAAGTAAGTTGTGCTGAGATTCCTTTGCTTAGAGGCCTTAGATGGAAACATCAAGGCTTTGGGTTCCAGAAACTCACAGAAGGGTGGACTTGTGTTTTTGTTATGTATATATTTTTTCTTACAAAATCAAAATTACAAATACGAAATTAGATTCAGAGCCTTAGAAAGGGCCCATAAAAATGGGAAAAGCCGGGACATTGTAAATTTTAAGAGCTTCACTGCAAACTTGCCTCTGGGCTTGAAGCTCACACATGCTTTTGTTTCTATCAAAGACTCTTACCTTGTAATTCTGGCTACAACTGAATTTCATCTCTTTATTGCTAATCTGCTAAAAATCGGTTTTAAATCAGTTTAAATCAGTTGCTCTGTTCTCTGTCCTCCCCTTGTCTCTGCAACTGCATTTTATGTGCTGAAAAAAGGAAAATAAGACCCTGGTTTCACTAATATTCCAGGTCAGAGACAATAAAGGAAATGTTATTTTTTTACCTCTTTTGAAACATCAAACTAGATCCTGTGGAGTGGAGAATTGTTAAGATGCATATTTGACCATTGTATCAATAGCTATGAGTAATTTATTAAAGTTATTATCTGAAATTATAAAAAGAATGCTTTTCAATGACCTTCTTTAAATGAAAGAACTGCTTTACTTTTTTTTCCTGATGGTGTCTTTATTTCCCTGAAATACTTTGAGTTGGTTTCTTTATTTCAAGCAAGTAATGGCTGTTTGGAGAAGAGATGAGTGTGTTCCTGTCGTTGGGCTGAGACCTAGTGAAGGGAACAGAATGTACTGAGGGAGACTCTGTACTGTGTGATCAAGACTAGGGAAATCAGTCAGCCTAAGAGAACAGACGTAATTAAAGAGCAAGGCAAGAAATTAGTGGGAAAGAAAAAGGCCCAATATAATCTCTCAGGCTTTTCTCCCAAAGTAGGATTTTCTCTCCTATAGGTGCCAACCCAACTGAAAGAACACAGATGTGTTACTCAGGTGACATCATAAAGGTCTGGCCAGCCCCAGAGATGGAAACCCTCTCCTCAGGCCCAAATCTCCATTCTGAATCATATAGAAAATTCCAAATCTCAGGATGTTGGGAGCAAACAAGCTAAGAAGTTATGTAATCCAATACTGTTCTAAAGGCAATGTGAAGTCATGCAGTTTGGCTTGTCCTCAAATATGGGTGTAACACTAATTTCTTCATTTGAAACAAAATTAAATTAAACAGTACAGAAAACTGAGAACTTTAAATCAAGTGGTGGTGGTTCATTTTGCGATGTATCAAATGTCGCATCATCGTGTGTACGTCTTCCCCTCGCTCATATCCTGGTGTTCCGATAAACCACTGGCCACATTCGGATTCCTACAGAGGTGAGGTAGATAGAAGCTTCTGTGGCAGGCGTAATGGAGCCCCAGGGAGGTCTGGCAATCCCTCTGAGTACTGCCTACTTGTTACAGCCTCTGATGGTCAACAATGAGGAATTATTCCCATACGATTTTTCCCTAAGTGTGTGTGTGTGTGTGTGTGTGTGTGTGTGTGTGTGTATTTCAATATTGTCAGTGGTGTGGCACAAGAACCAATTGCAACCCAGAGGTGCTTGGATTGATTTTGATTTATTTACTCTTGATCAGGGATCTGGAACAGTGGTATCAGGGTACACTTTGGGGCACAATGGAAGGGGCAGGGGAGGGGACATGGGAAAAGGGACAGGAAGGGAAGTGAGGGACCCTGAGCACCAACTTCATGAGCAGCTTACATTTAGTCCAAGAGTTTGATGTGTGTGTGTGTGATACCAAAGCAACCGAACAAATGCAGTGAGAAATACAGAACAAATTGGTCAACTGGGCTTAAATTCAAGCAGAAGATTCAAAGGAGAAATCCCACGGTGCTCTTGTCTTTCACTGGGAGTCTTTAAAAGCCAACCTGCTGCTTGCATAAATGATGTGACTGGAAGAAGTGGCCCTTTGTTCTCTGTCTCTGTCCTGCTGCCCTGGGTTTTGGGAATAGTCACATCCCACCCCCAGGGTTCTCCCTCAGAACAGTGAGCCCTCCCAATCCTGTGTTTCCTATTTTGGACCAGTCCTTATTTATCTTGTGTTCCAGCATCTAGTACACAGTTTAGCTCCTAGAAACTTGACAAATGTTTGTTAAATTGAGGAAAGTCCTAGAATAGGGTTGGAGCCCCAGCTCTGCCCCTGAGGTACTATCTGGGACGCCTAGAAATCAGCCTTCTCAGTACATCCTTCTTCAATAAAACAAAAGCATTGAATTAGGTGATTTATAAAGTACTTTGTAATTTTTTTCCCCTGATTTGTAGGTTGCTCTCCTGTGTGTTTCTATGATTGGTACCAGAGAGCAGGAAGCATCATTCATTTGACAGATAATTACCGAGCTTATCCTGCATGCCAAATTCTAAGTTTTACGTTCATAAAAGTGAACAAAACAGGCCATGTCAGTAAACTATGCCCTCAGCAAATTCTGTTTGAGCAGGGATTTCACTCCAGTGAAAACCTGAAAGATGCTAGAATGTGCTCTCACACGGCACCTTCCCTGTTGCCAGCACTGAGACGTGGTTTCCATCTCTGAAGGAGGCAGAATCAGTAGCCACTTCTTTGGCTTGATTTGATAGGTATAGGAGAAAGAAGAGCCCCTACTTCCCGAAATGCTTTCTCCATCAGAGCCTGTCAATGGGCAAAGCCAATCAGAGAAAAGGCTGGAATATAAACCCCTGTGTGAGATAACCCAACACTGCAAATTCATTCGAGAGAATTGATAAACAGCTTTTCATAATGAAGGATGACTGAACAATGTTATCTCTGCAGATGGAGGACCAGCAAACAGGGCTTCTGATGTTTATTCCACTACCTATAATCCTTGAAAGTCAGTGGTAACTAGTTCTGCATCCCAGGAGCTCATAGTTTCGAATGAACCAAATTTTCATTGTCATTAGTTTTGTTGCCCGCCATGCCATCATCTACCAAATCACTACGACTTACAAGCGCGTGTGTCTTGATTTATATTCCCCATGGGTCACTTATTCCATCTAATCCCAGTTCCAGGGATTCTGAGCCAGGAGCAGTTTTGCCCCCTTGCCCCTGGGACATTTGACAAGATCTGGAGACATTTTGGTTGTTACAATTCAGAAAGTCCTCCTTGCTTCTGGTGGGGAAAGGCCAAGGATACAACCAAACATCCTACGATGGATGGGATGGCCTCGCTCCATAAAGAATTCGATGGCCAAAGAATGTCAATATTGCTGTAATTGAGAAACTCTGATCTCAACAAAAACTTCCTCAACATTTGTTAGTTATCAAGGGTTTCATGAGGCAATGAAGAATTCTTAAACAGTGTGAATAACTGTGATGAGTTTCTAAAATGACCCTCTCGCTGCACAGTAGCCAAAGTGAGAATATTTCTAAAATTTACTCCAACCAGAGGGCCTCTTAAAGCAGATTGTGTGTTAATTTGTGTCTATTATAAAGGCCCCAATGACAACTGCGTTTGGATTTATCATTCCCCATGTGCTCAGAAGTCTTCGGTCTCTGGGAAAGCAGGCTTTAATGGTTTCTTTTCTGCATTCATATTGGTAGTATTTTCCTCAAAGTCTTTAAAAAATTTTGTTTTGGGATCTGTACTTGAAAACAAAGGAAAAGGAATTGTATTGTCATCTTTATTAATAAGAATATTTATTGGAGGCGTATACAGCTGTCCTTCTCTATGACCAAATTGCTCAAATCCTTAAGGAAGGCCACATCTGGACCCCTCAATTTCCGCTATTATAAAAAGACAAACAGGTCTGTCTGTCTCTTATCTTGTTCCCTTGAAAACATTCTTCACAGTTCGGCAAGAAGATCTTTCTCAAGCAATGATCAAATATGTCAGCCCCTGCTTAAAACCCTTCAAAGTGTTGCCATTGCATATAGGGCAAATTTAAAATCCTTAACATGGTAGATGTTCATTTTAAGGCTAAGTATTCAGACGTGAAGAAAGGAATTTTATGTTTCTGTGACTGAATCCACTTAACTTATAAGCCTCTCATTTTGTTCAGGTAGCAGAACAATTAAGCCTGCCAAGTAAAGAGAACTATATTGCTTCATCTTAAAAGCTGTTTCTTTTGGCTAATTATTCAGCATTGGATTTGCTCTGCCCACTCCTCTTCTTTCCCTGGTCCCCAAGTATCATGTGGGTCCTGGTGGAGGCTTATGGGATCTACAGGAGGCACGTATTTGAACTGTGGTACTCTTTCCTCTTCACTGATCCCCAGAGTGTATCATAACCCATCTTGGACATGGCCTTCTGTATCAGAGGAGGTCAAACAAGAAAATAAAACCACTGGTGTTTGAAGTAGAAATTTGGTATGCAGAACTGGTTGCCCAGGGGAAGGAAGAGATGAGGAACTACGTAGGGCCCTTCAAGGCAGCCCAAAGGTTAGCAGCAGCAGAAAGTTAGCATCACCCCTACGCCAGAGGCACAGGTGAGGAAGCAGTGTTACCAGAGCTCAGGCTGCATCCGAGTGGCCTCTCTCTGTTGGGGGCTGGTGCTTTGAAGTGCACACAACCTTTACTGGAAATGTTGTCTGAGGCAAAGTAGGATAGAATTTCCCTAGATTCTTTCTTCCCCTTGCCCTCTGTCCTGTCAGCATCTCCCGTGGTTAAACTCGGTAGGAAGCCAGGTGAGATGGGAATCAGAGAAATGCAACCTGTAAGGATTAGCTTCCCCATGTCAGAGGACAGAGAAAAGGAACAGTGAGGAATGGATTTCAGGGAAAACAGGCCCAGGCCCACCATGCCCTCTGTGCTTGCTTTATGTGCTCCTGAGGTCAGAGGACCTGTCGTGTCCTTCTTGTTGTCAGGAAGACACGCTTTACGTTGTTCACATCCCAATCCCCTGTCTCCTGTGGTTGGCTGACTCTCTCATTTCTGTGCCTTTTTCAGAGGGGTTGGAAGCTCTTGCCTGTTTTTCTTGACTCACGCTGAGTTCATAGAACTCTCTGATGCTACCCTAGCTTCATCCTTTCAAACATCTCCTTCAGCCATTGTTTTTCCACAGTTCAGCTCCCATGTTTGCCCCATGAGGCTTACTGTCTGGAAAGTGGGGACAGGGATGCTCCTCAAACCTGACCAAGGTCATGGGATCATGGTCCTCTTGTCATCTTCCACACCCTAATCAAGTTGCCTCTGATCTCCTTCCTACTTAGTTGTGAAACTCTTACCTCCTTCAGGGAAAGAAAGCATATTCTTCCTGCCTTACATTGGACATTGAGTTTATAGGTCTTCAGATCAAGACAAAGAGTACTCAGGATGATGTACCCAAGGATTTTCACCTGAGCTTCATCCATATTTAGATCTTATTTAAATGACAAAATCCTGGACTTCAGGCTTAAGGCATGAGACGTGGAAGTTTTGAAGGAGGGGTTGAGTGTATGTGGCATTTGGGGAGGGATGTGAATCATTGTAGTCAGAGGGCAGACTCTGGTGGATTATATTTTTTTAAAATGGCTGCCACCATATATCCCATCCCACATGCCCATTTTACATCATGAAATGGATACTCTTCCCATTCCTTATGGGGTACATGTCTTGTCCCCCTGGATCTGGCTGGGCTTGGGACTGTAATGGAAGTGATACTACATGATATCCAAGCCTTGATCATAAAAGGTAACAGCTTTTATCTGGTTCTCGTCAGACGCTTGTTCTTGGAAACTGGTTACCATGCTGTAAGGAAATCCAAACCACATGGACAGACCATGTTTGAGTGTTCCAGCCAACAGCCTCAGCTGAGAGCCTAGCTGACAGTCAACAGCAACTGTCACATATATGAGTGAAGAAGGCTTCAGATATTTCCAGAGTCATTGACTTCTTCTGCACAAAGAACCTCAGGCAAATACTACTCAGCTGAGCTCAGTCAATACCCAGAACCATGAAAGGTAATAAAGATAATTACTGCCATTTTAATCCATCAATTAAGGTGATTACAGTAATGATAACAGTAACAATCACTATTTTTGTCTTTGAAATTAAGAAGTTAGCTGCAGGACTTTTAAGTTATTGATACAACAAAGAGCTTCTGTAAGTAAAAAGAAAAAATTAACTAGATGATTTGCATGGATCCTTTTTATTAAAAAAATACTTTTTTAGTGAGTTCAGTCATTCAACAATGTCTCATATTACCAGAAACTGTATAAACTGCTGGAGATTCAGAGATGATAAATTCGCAATCTCCAGCCACAACGTTCTCACAGACTCCGGAAAGAGATCTATAAATAACTAAAATACAAGCTGAAAGTCAAAAGTGATCAAATCATTAAATATTTATTGAGCACCTATGATATGATAAGCACTCTACAGGGATTGGGAATATAGTGGTATGGGTAAGACAGACACCTGGAAATTGTATTAGTGGGTTATAATAATGTATGTGTGAGACGCATTGGAGGTTCATTGAGCTTTTTAGCAACAAACAACAGAAAAATGACTGGCAAAATTATTGGGTTGAACCACATGAAATTGGCTTTTTTGTAGGTCAAAAAAAGATTGACTATTGATAATTTCATATGTTGCTCAAAAAACAGGATTCACGGGGCACCTAGGTGGCTCAGTTGGAAGTGTCCGACTCTTGATTTCGGCTCAGGTCATGATCTCAGGATTGTGAGATCAAGTCCCAAGTTGGGCTCCTCGCTGGACATGCTTAAGATTCTCTCTCTCCCTCTCCCTCTGCCCCACCCCTCTATAAAAACAACAACATCAACAACAACAACAACAACAACAAGGTTTCAGGGAGACCCATCTTGGGGATTAGCAGGGACCAAGAAAGCTCTGGAAGAACTGGAAGAACTGGAAGAAGGAAGAAGAAACCAACTTTCTGCTGTGGGAACAGCCAGTGGAGGTGCTGCTGAGCTACCCACTGCTGCCACAGAGGCTGCAGAGCTCCCTCATGCTCTCTTCATCCGTGCTTCCCTCCCTCAAGATGCAAAGTCCCGGAAGATGGCATCTGATTGGCTGAGCTTAGGTCATGGGCCAATTCCTTTGCTAGAACATGGGAATTTAGAAGAAAAATCTGGTTCCCTTGGCTTCTATGATGGGGTAGCAAAAGGGAGTTACCCTCCCAGCAAGACTCCTTATACTAGGAAAACATAATTACGCAGGAGAAATGCTACGTTTATTAGGAAGGTAGATGGAGGCTGGGCCACCAAATATTGGCTGATGTTTTTGTGTTCGTTTCCTAAGGCTCCCGTAACAAAGCTCCACAAACTAACTGGGAGGCTTAACAACATAAATTCATTCCCTCACAGTTCTGGAGGCTAGGAGGTCAAAATCAAAGAGTGTTCGCAGGCTTGGTTCATTCTGGGGGCTGCAAGGGAAGGATCTATTCTAAGCAGGCCTCTCTCCTTGGTTTACGGACGGCCATCTTTTTTCTGTGTCTTTTACCATCATCTTTCCTCCAGCGTGTTTATCTCTGGGTCCAAATTTCCCCTTTTAACAAAGACACCAGTCATGTTGGATTAAGGCCCACCCTAATGATCTCATTTTAACTTAATTAGTTCTGTAAAGACCTTGTCTCCAAGTAAGGTCACATTCTGAGATACTGGGAATTAGGATTCCCACGGATCTTTTTTGAGGGGACACAATTCAACCTACAGCCATTTAACTCAGAAGTATGAGGAAAAGACTACTTATTCCTGGGAACGTTCAAGGGATAATAAAGTATATACAAAATGGGCTCCACCAATCCGCTAATGGCTGGATATTTCGGCCAAAAATAGAGAAAGATTTGGACCAATTAGACCAAACTCTGTTATTCAGTCCTCTTTGTAAGACAGTTTGAAAAATCTACAATTGTGGGGTAGAGCAAAACTGTCACACTCCCCTGTGCACAGGCGCTCCACCTGCCCCCAGTGGTCCCAAGCCAGGGCACACAACGGTGGCACCCAGAGAGCTTTTAAAATTAAAGATCCCTAGGTGCAAACCTGACCTACGGACTCAGATCACTTTGGGCAAGGGAAAGGGAATTTTATAGTTAAAAAAAAAATCTTCCAGGTAATGATGCAGCATCTAATGCCAGCTTCTGTCAATTACTGTCTAGCCCAGGGGATTCGATTTATGAAAAAGTGTTCGTGAAAACGGAACCATTTCAGGAGACACAGTTTCTAGACCATGCAAATATTTGAAAGACTATCAGTCTGAAAGTAAGTATCAATAATGTCAGGTGGTGACAGACTCACACTCACTTCTCTGGGGATCTCGATTGTTTCTGCCCCATTCTCTACTCTGCTTGCTTATCTCCCCGGCCTTCCAAGAGCAACGTTGTCCTTCTCTAAAAAAAGAAGCATCTTTATCTCCATTCCATTGCACAGTGAGAGTAGGGTTAGGTCTCTTGGGAAAATGTCAAATATCAAACATGAAATGTTTAGAAGACCATAGTTTGTCATTTCCCAAAAAAGATGTATTCCAGGACGAAAAGGAGAATTGTTTCTTCACGTGATGGTGGCTGCAAGAGGTTGAAATGGAAGTTTGGCAAGTGGGGTGGTCTGCGATCCATCATCTCAACTAGACATTTCCTGTGGGTCTGAGTTTTTCTATGGGAACTTTCTGGAGAGTTTCTCTTGTAGAGAGTCCTTCCCTGGTGGCAGCTCTTGATTGTCTCTCTCCAATGGATACAGAGTTCTGGCTTTGCTACTAGTCTCCATTCAACTCACTCTCTCATGACAAAAAGAGCAACTTGATTTTGCTCATTTTTCAGAAACTTAAGTCAGTCAACTAGTAGATTCGTTTTAGGTAGCCAAAATAACTAGGTTCTGTATTTTCAGCAATGCTTTGGTGTCTGTCTAGGTGCCTTTAATCAGGTATATTTCTTTTTTTTTTTTTTTAAAGATTTTATTTATTTATTCGACAGAGATAGAGACAGCCAGCGAGAGAGGGAACACAAGCAGGGGGAGTGGGAGAGGAAGAAGCAGGCTCATAGCGGAGGAGCCTGATGTGGGGCTCGATCCCATAACGCCGGGATCACGCCCTGAGCCAAAGGCAGATGCTTAACCGCTGTGCCACCCAGGCGCCCCTAATGAGATATATTTCTAAGGTAAGAGGAATAGCATCTGGGCTTATGACATGGGAAATGAATGTTTTCCCGACTACGTGGTAGTATTTGGTTCAAGCATCTGGTTTTCTCGCCCAGCACCTGTCTGCCAGGTGCAGAGGGAAATAGAGTGAATAAGCAAAGCACTGATTTGTCTGCATGGCCCGATATTTACCGCTTAATTGGTTCACAGGAACCAGATTGCCACAGTTTATTTCTAAAGAAAACAGACACTGCAAGAGAATGTGAGTGCTTGACCTTCAGAGCCCTGAGATAATATTGGCAAAAATGCCAACTCACAGTGCCTGGCACCTCACAGATGCTCCCTCAGCGTCGGTGTTACTTCTCCATCTCCCTAATCACATAGTATCCTGAGCTCATGGCGTCTCTCGTGGTGGCAAATCTCCCCCTGAAGACAGCTTCCACGCTTTCCTCCAACTTGTTCCAGTGAGGTGTGCCTGGCAGCTCTTACCTGCCCATCAGGCAACACTTGGGTAAGCCGCTGACCAATTAGGAGGCTCACCCCAAAGCAAAGCCCAGGCCCATCGATGCCTCATCTGTCTTCACAGCTCTCCAGTTACCCGCTTCTTTTGGAAAGCTGCCCTTGGCGACGACTGTGCCGGAGCGCCTCCGAGCGCAGTCGGCCATTGTCTGATGTCCTGAGAGGGAAGAGGAAGTCTGCTTTTTTAGGGGCCCCAGGGAGGGAGCAGCGTCCTGACATGTGTGGAGACTCCGGCCTCCTGGCCACTTGCTCAGCTGGTAAAGGTTGTCCACCCCTTCCCATGGCAGAACACAATTGCTTTTAAGGAATGTTTGGATAAAACATTTTCCAGGCCACATTTCTTCCTCTGCAGGACTATGTTATATGTGACAACATTCCAATTTTGAGGCACGACTTGTGCCAATCCACACAGGCAATTAGAGCTGACACATTCCATGGGCTATTGGTCAAGTCCTCAGTAGACCAGAAAGAAAACCCACAAAGAAAAACTTTACCAATAAAGGGAACCAATTGGAGTCATGCACGGAGCCTCAGAGCAGAAATTTCTTCCTCAACTTGTACGCTGGGCTCTTTTACCGGGTCACCATTTCTCCTGCCTAAATCCCTCCCCCTCCCCACCCCCCAGGCTGAGTGTGTTGGGTCCTCTGTGACGTGGCTGGTACTTGGACATGACCACCTGAAGTTGAACCTGCAAAACTCGGGGACTGTTCCTCAAGAGCTGAGGACTTTAGAACTTTAAGTCACCTCCAATACTCTCACAATGAGCCCCAAAGCAGCCCTCACCCCACGGAAGTACGCTGCAGGTGGTGTGAAAAGGACCTCCCTATTCCCACCCCCCGTGACTAGACAGTCACTATCAGAAACACCAGTCAGCGCACAAATTACAAAGTAAATCCACACCCCCCTTGGAAACTTGTGATGTCATTTCCTAACTATGGGTCTTGTTAACTCTTACTCACAAGTCTCATATACAAAGAAAATGCTATCTTGAGCTCTCTGTGATCTTTTGCAACATAAACCAGCTGTTCAAAAAGGAAGCCTGTTCCATGGATGGTTTTGGAACTTTCTGTATTTCTAGGGGCCTGGTTCTGATCACTGAGCTGTTTTTATCCTCTTGGTATCTATGCAGCTTTAATTACAGAGATGCATTAATAGAGCTGTTTGGATTAATAGAAAATCTAAATGTGAGATGTCATTTAAAAATGCAACATTAATGTTTTCAAGTAGCTGGAGCTTGGCGACTCTGGGAGGAGCAAAGTGTTATATAAAGAGACTTGGGGACTCAATACAAGGACAATACAGATGAGACAGGGAAGAAGTGTCTTTAGTTGTTGTCAGCTTGGGGTACATAGCTTATGAAGAGCTTTCAACTATTCTTAAGCATGTTTAATAAGCTCAGTGCAATCTTGTTTTCAATTTATTTTTTTCAAGTTTTATAAAAAAATTGGTTTTCATATCATAATCAATGTACTATATTCCCCCTATTTTTATGCTTATGTTCTCTTCTCCAGGGGAACAAATTTCATGCATGATCTCTGTTAAAAGAACCAGACTGAGCCCAAGATGGAATCCCTCATGCTAAGCCCCATATCAGCAAACCAAAACTTACCCACCTTTCTATGCTTGGATTTCCCAGAAAAGGAAAGCTTAGGTTAACCAATCAGTGCTTGCCTGCACAAGTTACCTAACAGGGTTCTTCGCTTCATATAAGAAAAGTAATTTTACAATAAGAACCTGTTTGCTTTTGCCCAGAATAACTTCCTTGTTCCTGCTCACTTTGCTCTATAAAAGCTTCTGGAACTATACAACTTTTTTGGAGCTTTGTTCTGTCTGCTGTCCAATGGGGTGCTGCCTGATTCGTGAATCACTGCATAAAGCCAATAAGATCTTTAAATTTCACTCAGCTGAATTTTGTTCTTTAACATCTATCAAGAACCTCTAAGTAGGAATTATATATAGCAGTGAAATGAAATAGTATATTAAAACACACAGACTTATGATAAAGCAACTAAAAGCTGCAAAATCAAGGATAATCTGTTGTATGGCGGTGATTTAAGTTTGTTTTGACAGATAGTATTCAATTTTAAAAGCAAGTAATTATGTACTTGGAGAGCGTGAAGAGAAGACATAAGATGA
This sequence comes from Ursus americanus, assembly GCF_024610735.1. Taxonomy (NCBI): domain Eukaryota; kingdom Metazoa; phylum Chordata; class Mammalia; order Carnivora; family Ursidae; genus Ursus; species Ursus americanus. The sequence goes on along the minus strand of NC_142128.1, from coordinate 53,441,971 downwards.
TTGCCAGAAACATCTGTGTTCTGGTAAATATTTAAAATATAATCCCTACTATGTTCTTTTTGGTCCCACATGTAAAAGACCATACAATAATTCCTCTTAAAGTCAACTGCTAATAGAATACAAGTCTTTCCTGATATAATGGGAGGCTTTCTTTAATGAGATGATGAGAGAATATGAGGAATGAATGATCTATTCTTATTCTGTCTGCCAGTGAGCTCAGAGCTCAATTTTATAATCAATCACAGGAGTTTGCACAGGTTGCCAGACAGAATTTCCCCTCCTTCTCCTCTGCTCTCAATTACTGAACCCCTATCTGCTGTCTCTCTTTTTGCTGCAGCACACCAGTTCTGAAGACTGGTCTTTATGATGACCCTATGATTGCTTCTGTTGTAGTCCCCATTTTTCAGATGAGGAGTGTGGGATGATGAGAAGTCAAATAGATGGGCCAAAGTCACCTAGGGCTCAAGTGGAGGAGCTAATATTAAAGCAGGCAACTGTCTCCAAACCTACGCTCTTAAGCCCTGTGCAATCCAGCCGAGAAATGGACCCATATGCTCATCATTTTTATGCTTGAGAGGTGGGGTACGAGTTCTTACCTCTCCGTGTAGTGAACAGAGAGACAATCTTCTAATCTTCATGTAGTAGACACATACAACTATTGTACTGACAAATCATTCTGATTTGAAAAGCAGAATCATCAAACAGCACCAAAAACCTCAGGCTAATGAACACTGCCTGTTTCACAGAACTCGGTAAGGGTTAGATGTCACGTGCAAGGCCCTCACTTGGTAAAGTAATACAACAGGTTTGCTGGAATTGTTGTCCAGTGCAGGCCCTTGACTTTTTTTTTTTCTTTTTTTTTTCTTTGCTGACTTTCTGAAGAGCCCTGAGGTGGAGAGGACGCTCTGAAAGGAAAGCGTGTGGAGCTTACTTAGGCAGTTGGCCAAAATGGCGGCTTGGCCCGCGCTGCAGCAATGACACGAGAGGGAAGTGGATCTAGGATGTTTGGGGATAGGGTCCAGTCTTTCTAAGTCCCTCGTGTTGAGCCATCGGTCTAGTTCCCTTTTGTCTGTTGCCTGTCATCCGAAAAGGATCTTACTTCTGAAAACCTTTGCTTCATTAAAATAAGCCCCTGTCTCGTCTTGCTGAAAAGCGGTTTCTGACTCTCCCCGTCTCCCCTGGAAGCCCCCCGGGCAAGACAGGAGTGACTGCAGTTTGCGGTACCACGGCGGCAAAGGTGACCTTGTCTGTACGTTGCACAGGTCCTTCCGGGCCACAGAAATGGGATTTCAAACCAGACCCAGTAAAGGCCAGTTGAGGAGCTTCACAAAATCGGAGCAGCGTGTTCAGCCTCATACATAGTTTTGAGATGACTCACGACCAAATGCTTCCTAAAAGAGACTCATTAAGTTACGGTAACATTTTAGAATGGTATTTATAGTGCCAATAGAAAATGGGAGGGGCGAGTTATTTGGCCATGGCCTCTCTCTGTGCACTACCACCCCAGCGATTTCTCTCTTATTCAGTTTTCAAATCTTCTTTGTCCCCTGACCAAAGGCAGAGCCTGCCAGAGGCTGCCTTCTGATGCCCAGGGGGCTCGGCCACGGTCGGCCTCCCTGGGACTCAAGTGTCCGCATTGTATCTGTCCTCCCGAGCCCTCGCCCCAGCCCCTCAAGCTGGACCCTCCGGTCTACTAATGTTCCTTCCAACAGTTCTGTTCTCTGTTTATGAACAATTCAGATGTACTGTCCTGAAATGAGTGGAAATGCCAGAGGTTATTTGTTCTGGTTTCCTTCCACTGTGTATGCTCCGTTTCCGTGGCTGTCTGTTGGTTACCTAGGATATGGACAGGGGAGGCAATGGATTGGCTGGGAGCTTGGATGGATTCCCTGGGAGGCTGTGGAGCAGGCTTAGTGGTCAGTAGGATGCCCTAATTGAGTGCCTGATTAACCACTCAATGACCCCTTGTGGGCTGAGCCCTCAGTGTCTTCTCCAGGGCTCCTGGAGTTCCGCATGCATACCCCTATTTTGACTTGCCCCCAACTGGTTGTATCGATTTACGTAGGCTATGGAATCCTCTAAAGCTAGGATCCTATATTATTCTGTGTTATACCCAGCACAGCTCAAATCACACAAAAGATGCTTGATCTATGGAGGTCAAGTGTATGCTGAAATGAACACGCGTTCTGTTTCTTTGGTGTCTGAAATAAACTCAGCATTTTATATTGCATGAATGGTTTTGTTGAAAAATTAAAACTGACATTTATCAACTACCTATTGTGGCAGGACCCTTTTAGATGTACTAACTTCTTTAACCTTCACAGCAATTCTATGATAAAATAGGTATCATTGTCTATAATTCAGACGTGGTATTACCGAATTCAGGGAGAGTCAGTAATTTTGCGTGAACCCTCTCTCCTAGTAAGTAGTGAAACAAGGATTTGGGCTTCTGGGTGCTTTACTGTTTGCACGGCTTCATAATGCTCCGGACTCCGTTGCCGGCTGTATGGAGGCTTTCACTGTGCCAATGAAACAGGGAAAATGTGCTTTTATGCGAGTCACTCAAAGAGTTGATACTGGAAGATAACTTTTTTAAATAAATAAAGATATTTATTAAAATAAAATTTTAAAATGCTTTTTAGTATGGAAAATTTCAGACATCACAAAAGTAGCACGAATAGTCCCGTAAGCCCTCCTGTACAAGGGTTCCTCTACCTCTAGCTATCAGCGTTTTCTCTACATCTCCACTCACTTTCTTCTTCCCCTCACCGGACTATGTTGAAACAAATCCCAGATACTGTATCAGTTGACTAAGATTATGAAAATCATTAGCATAATGATATTCCTTCCCTAGAACATAAACAGACTCAGACAATTTGGGCCAAGCCAACTAGAAAAGTTGATTCCGTCGAGGTGCCAGGACACATACAGCTGCGGTTCTTTCCCAAAGAATCAGGCAAACAGTTCCCATTATCCTCCGATCCCATTAGTCCTTTAGGGGATGACTTGTGTCCTAGATTAGTGGAAAACAAAAGATCCGTTAACGTGTAGTCTGTATTGCAGAGAGATTCACAGTTTGGGAATAAGCATGTGATTCTGCACGTTCCCTATGAAATCTCCAAAGAGTGCTCTGAATCAGCACAGATGAGTTAAACTTTCAAGTGCTATTACTTTTTTTTCCACTGCGGATTTTATGTGGCATATCACGTAAGAGAGCTTTTCCCATTCTTTTCAATGGTCCCTCCGTCCACGTCTCAGAGACTGGTTGTTGGTAGGAACTACAAGGAAGGATCCCATCCACAGCGTTTTCCCATTACACCCTCAAGCGTTCAAGACTGGTTTGTAGGAATAACTAACATTTTTTTTTAAAAAAGATTTTATTTACTTATTTGAGAGAGAGAGAGGAATAACTAATATTTAAATGTGATAGAAAAACTCACAGCTACCCCGGCGTTTTGAAGACAAATTTTAGGAGAAAGCCTTAGTAAAAATGGTCTTTCGTCCGCAGGAAACAACAGTTCAATATTTCTACTCTTCATCATGGTTTGGGTTATGATCAGAACTAGAGATTGTGGCAGTGGGATTTTATGAAGAGGTCCGAGGTGTGTGTACGTGTGTGTGTGTGTTTGCACGTGTCCATCCAGTGCACTGGACCAAGGGGAGATCAGACTGAAGGTGACAGGAGGGCCGGGGGGCATGTCCACTAGGATGAGAACCATTTTGGTATCTGTAGCTTTACACGCTTTGGAATCTCAGGTCTAAAAATAACCCCCGTTTGGAACCCGTGTTGTTTATCTGTATCCTGGGTTTTCCCATTCTTAAAAATACCCTGACATGCATATAAAGACTGCGTTCCAAAGGTTAAGGCTCCTTAATCCTGAAGGGAGTGGTGAGTAAATTCCTTATATATCAATCTAAGAATAGGTCTGGGAGCTATTCTAGTGTATGTCATAATATGAGTGCTTTCTTCTTTTTTTAAAGGAAGCAAATAGTAATGGATGGAAAAGGAGAGGTTTAAAAGGAAGAGATGAATTTCTTTGGACAAGATAAAAATCATCCCTAACATTTATCTAGAGCTTGAAAGAATCATTGCACAGAAATCATTGCTTAGAAATCAGAGTGGAGGGGAAAAAGAAATTGTATGAGAACACTTCCCCACTGTGGCATTTCCAATTGAAGCCTACCCAGAAACCCTGGAAATCAGAGGAAAGTGAGCACTTTTTTTTTTTTTTAAGTGAAGGCTTCCTTTCCACTCTGATTTTCTTTGACCCGAGAGTTTCTCATCGTTTCTTCTGCAGGCAGAGATAACAGGCCTCGCCATGTCCAGCCTGCCTTCTCTACACAGAATCCTGTTCATCTTTCTGGTTCTGACAGAATGTCTGGCAACCAGACTTTCTGAATCAGCGTTGTTTCTGCCCTGCTGCTCCCGAGGTGCTCGTGTCCAGGCAAAGAGTGAAATAGAAAGAATGGACGCTGACTTAACCAGTCGGTTGAGGTTCCAGAAAGATCCTGGCTTCCTCTCCCCTCTGATTGCCCTTTTCCGCGGCTCTGGACGTGCTTTCCATGCACGCGGATTGCCTCTGACCGACCCCCCAACTGTATTTCCTCAAGCAGCTGGTTTTGGGTGAGTTAAAAACAAGCAAAATTTTAAGACGGTGTTCAGCTCTGCAAGTTGGAAAGGTCAACTGGGTTTTTGTGTTTTTTTTTAAAGGACGGATCCCGCACGACTCAAGGCGCCTTCTGGCTTCCTGCTGGAAAGATTACAAAATGAATCCAGGAGACAATGAGCCGGCCCAAGACTTCATGGAATAGTCACAGGCCTGCTCTAGTCTCAGGTGTCCCTTGGCGAGGGGGCCTTTCCCAGGTTCCCCTCCAGGGTCACCAGCACAGTCGCGAATTTCTTGCTCGGAGCTGGCTCGTTCTATGAAGCATTTCAGGAACACCAGCGGCTGCCGATGATGGAGACTTTTGCTCCTATGTAGCCCTGATGGAAAGAAAGCTCCCTGGAAAGGGATTATAGCATGGACTGTAATGACTTTGCTTAGCGTGGTTGTTATTCTGAAATGTGTCCTGGGGTCGTAACATATTTCAGCACTCAGTTTAGATTTCACATTCTCAAGCAAAATCATGTCTAGTAAGGAGGGAGAAGCTCTCGTTCTGCCCCTAGAAGCTCTCGTTCTGATGTCATGCCTACAGTCCTATCCGTTCCTAGAGGTTATTTAAATGTGTCCTGAGATAATGAGTCGCCTGTAGCCAACCCTTCCTTTTATTTGAGGCGTTTTTTTTTTTTTTAAGATGAATCATATATCAAAAAAAAATCACCAATTCAGAATAAAGGCAGGGACATTTTAAACATTTTTGAAACATCAGTTTAAGGGTAAAAAGGAAATTTCATAACTACAGTTATGTATTATGCTATATCCAGTCCCAGGCCCACGTCTCTTAGATTTCCCCCACTATTGCTGCCTCCCTGATGTTACCTGTTTGCATCCTTGTGTTGTAGGCTCCCATTCGGGATCTGCAGCCTTAACCTCTCCCCTGGGCACTGGTCACCCATCTCTAAGGGTCAGTCGAATAATTCATCTAGGTGAGTGGCCACCTTAACCCCATGGTTCTCAACAGAGGAGCTTTTGAACTCCAAGGGCAATTCAGCAACACGTGGCGATTTTGGGTTGTCACACTTGGTGGGAGGATGCTACTGGCCAGTTGGACAGAGGCCAGAGATGATGCCATATACCTTAAAATGCATGGCGAAGGTCCCCATGCAGCGTCAACAGTGCCTAGACTGAGAAACCTGCCTTCACCTTTGATCAATGTACAGTTTTCCTCCTAAATTCCACTTTTCCAGAAACTCTCTCTGAACCACTCTTTTCTCCCTGCTTTGAACTCCCCTATAGACATTTGGCACTAAGCCATGCACTGCACTGCCATGTTCTTTAGAATTTGTGTGTGGATAGCTCATCTCCCTAATTGGACGTGAGGTTTCCTGACAGCAGGGCTCATCTCCTCTTCCTTTTGTGCCGTTAACTGTACCCACCCCAGTGCTCTGCACTTAGCGTTTCCGCAATACATTCCAGATAAATGAGCATATCTTCAGTGGATGATTGAATCCTGAAGCTTGAAGTTGATACATTGGGATGATGGCAAGGATTCTCCAAGAAACTTAGGGAGGAGGTAAAAAAAAAAAAAAAAAAAACCCAAACAAAAAAAACCCCAAAAAAGACTCTTTTAGAAATTAAGAGAAATTAAATAAGCATATAATGGAAGTGGACGGCATACTCTCTGGTGTCCACAGAAGTAGCCATTTGATAATTGGTTCATAATAATCTTAACATGTTTAAATAAAGACATGAAGCATAGAAGAAAAGGCATAACAGAGTTAATGATTTATGTTAAGTCTTAGTTGGAGGATTCAAATGACTGAATTTGGGAGACATAGATATCTGTATAGTGTTTCCTGTGAGATGATGGGAGTTTCATTAAACCTTATCTTTGCTTAGATGACATGATCCTCAAGACATTCCCCACCCATTTGTTTCAGCTCCATGCCAACCAAGCAACATTCAGATTAATAATCCAGCCTCCTAACTACTCAGTACATAGAAAGGGAGGTCTTAGATGGGAGGGACAAGCATTCAGGACACTGGACACAGATATCACCCATAATAAATGAGTAAATTGACCTTTGGTTTATACATTAATCTCCTGTGAACTGAGTGTGTGAGTCTCTCCCCAAGATTTTGACTACGTCTGGGATTATTGATAAGGTCCAGTTGCTGACTGAAAAGGCAGGGGGCCGGCTCCGGTCTGTGACTCATTCACCAAAACCATGCCATGTTGGAAACTGCTCGACCAATAGCTAGCTGGCTTCTCCCCTGTGACATTCCTATTTTGCCTCAAGCCTTTCTTTCCAGCTCCAACATATCTTAACATTGCAAGATGTCAAGTCCCATTCCCGATTCTGGAATTATCACTTTTTTTTCTTTTTTTTTTTTACCCCTAAAGCCCCTTGAAAATTCCATTTATACTTTATTTAGAAATATTCTGATTGGAAAAAATAAAACAAAAAAACCCCACATGCGGCTTCTTTTTAATAAAGGAAACTAAGTGGGAAGGTCAAATTGCTCTTAGAACTTTTTATAGGCCTGGCAGCACTGGAAACATTTCATCATTAAAGAACGTGTGACAAGTCACTGGGACCATTTACTGAGGGTTTCTCGGGGACAGACCAAGAATAGCAAAAGGGATCTTTTCTAAAAGGCTCCATGATTTGACTCGGTTTTCCTGAGAACAGCTAGGACTAATTAGAAGGAACTTGCAGCTTGTATTCGTTACATTTGACTATTTGTTAACAAGCTCTTGTGTGCAAAACAAAGATTGATTTCAACTTGATTCATCCCTCCAGTCCTCTTTCCATGCCTGCCTCCATCTTTTCACTGAAATGCAAGCATTTCTTGTTGAATGCCATTAATTAACAGAGGAAGTTGGGATGAAAATATCTTGAATGCTCCACCTAATTATAATCCCAGTCATGAATGCTGGAGAAAATGTGGCGTCTTAATAAAAAGAAAACAGTCTAGAACAATATTATGCAGTTTATAAATTCCACGGAACCACTGAACAAATAAACAATGCTACTGAATCACACAACAAATCATCTCACAATTAGGCCACACAAGACCAGCTGCTCTACAAAGGAGCCCGTGAGCCAAAGAGGAAAACTTGGAAGATAAATATTGCCATATGTGAAGAGGGAAAAAAAAAATCCCGACAAACCTTAATTGCACGGAGCATCGTTTTCCAGTGCTATTTGCCGTGGGAATAAAGGATTTCGTGTTGTGACCCATGACTGTTGTAAGCATCTTCTTTGGTACGGGGTGTAGAATTTCCGATCACACTGGTGGCCATGTGAGCCCGGATACATGTGAAATGTGCCTCCTTATTCCATCCCTACTTCCCTTCCCTCACCTTGCTGTCATCTCTTCCCACTCCACATACAAAATCCATTCTCCACGAATCTATGTGGGGTGGCCACTTTATACCTTAGCTGGAGAAAACCATTTCATGCAGGTGGCCTCCCAGAACTCTGAGTCGGTGGATATCCCCAGGGCACAGACGCATTTCCGCATGCGGTGGAGTCTAGCAAGAAAGCTCCCTCAATTGGATGAGCCATTCCCGAGCCAAGCCGTAATGGCGTCTTTAACTTAGCTGCAATTCTTAGATTACCCTTGCATTTGACGGTAATTACAGTTCTTGGATCATACTTGTCACCGCGTACCTCCCCCCTTTTTCTAAAGGCTTGGCAGGGACTGCACTTTCAACCTCATTTCTCATTTATGTCAAATAGTAGCCAAGGCGGGACCATCACCCCAGGAAAGAACAAGACAAATTCCCACGGTGCCAACATTCGCAGTCCTCGGCCCCCGTGGTGAAGCCCAGAGAGTAAAAGTTGTCCAAAGACTAGAAGGAAAATTCTTGTTCAAATTTCTAGGGGTGTTTCATTCTGCTTTTAATTGTAGGCATTGGAAATGCAATACTCGGAGAGCTCTTTGGAAGAAAATCACTTTATCTTATTATTATTTGTAAAATGTTGATAAACTAACAGCTCTTTATTCATAGATGCCCCATTTGTCAGCTTACATGGAGTCTTCCTTGGGCCCGTGATGGGTGAAGTAGTAATATTGACATCAAAATTGCACTTTTACCGTGTTGTGTTTGCACTCTGTTTCCCAAGATAAGATAGTATCCTCCCTCTTGCTTCACAAAGGAAGTGCTTCTCTTTGCTTTTACCTTCTCCCTCTTTGTGGAATCAGGAATGAAATCTGCCTGAATCAAATTAGAACCTCCCAATGGGACAACAAAGCTTATGAGTTGGTTATAGTTTATAACATTTGTCCAAAAGGGATGCAAAATGTTTCGAGGTTGATGGTGGAATAATGTTAGCATTTTTGAGCAATTATCATAGTTTGTATAATGTTCTTTTTTAGAAAACCTGAGAAGAAAATTAAAGAGTTTAGAGGAGGCTGAATACTTTGTTTTGGGGGCTGGGGGTGCATCATCAACAGCAACAACAAAAAATTGGAAGCCCCTATTTACTTAAAAAGACATTTAGAATTTAAATCATATAGGGGTGCCTGGGTGGCTCAGTCGGTTGAGCATCTGACGCTTGATTGGGGCTCAGGTCATGATCTCCGGATCATGAGATTAAGCCCCAGGTCAGGTTCCACGCTCAGCGTGGAGTCTGCTTGAGAGTCTTTTCCTCTGCCCCACTCTCCTCTGAACTAAATAAATAAATCTTAAAAGAAAACATTAAAAAAAAGAATTTAAATTATATATAATTTGGGAGATCTTTTCTCCTGTATACTTACTGCTTACAGGTCATTATCTCCAAGAGTGTAGATCAAGCATACTCTATCATCATTTCCCCAGGGGTTGCCTGGGTATAGCTCTTCCGTTAAATCCGCTTTGTATTTGAAATCAGCAGTGTTAACACAAATAATGTCTGCAGCGATGTTGAAAAGAATGATGGTTACCTGATGTTTCCTGCTATACCAAATAATGTGCCTCCTGTTTGTTATGAATTCCAGTAACAGTATGACACAATAGTTACGGTCATGGAGACACATGTACTTGGGTCACAAAGTTATATGTGCTGAGAAATGCTCCATTATTAAATGGAAGTGTAGAAATGAGATCAGATTACAGCAGTTTCTGAAGGCAGAAGTAAGTTGCATGGGCAAAAGCAGAGGTCCTCATGGGACATCCTCTTGCTATAATGCTTCTTCCTTCTCAGCACAGGCATATAGCCTCATGGGGGTTCCCTATTATCAGTTGACTGAGGAAAGAATCATCTACGCCTGGTTTATGGATAGTTCTAGATGACATGCTGGCTCTAACCCCAAAGAAAATTGTTACAGCCCTATAGCTCCACTCTGGGGTGACCCTAAAGACAGGAGTAGGGAAAAGTCTATCGGTGTGCAAAACTTTAAGCAATGTGATTAAAAGTTGTTCATTTTGCTTAGAAAGAAAGGGCTAGAGTTGTAGATGTACAGTGATTCATGGGGTGTTTTATTGGTTTCCCTAGATGGTCAGAGATTTTGGAAGGATCACAATTGGAAAATGAGTGACAAAAAGGTCTGGGGAAGCAGTATGTGGATGGATCTCTGAATGCGCATCCAAAAGCAAACTAAGCGAAGGAGTATTTTAATGACCAGGTATCCAAGATGACCTGCCTTATTGACGGCAGCCAATTCCTCTCCCTAAGTGTCCCTGTCCTTGCTTAATAGGTTCTTTGAACAAAATGGACGTAGAAGCAGTAGTGGAGATTATGCGTGTGCACAGCAAGCTAGTCTTATACTCACTAAGGCTGGTTCGGCTTCAGCCACAGCTGAAGATCTGTCCTGCCAGGAGCAGAGAACAGCACTGAGCTCCTAACATGGCACCACTCCCTGGGGGGTTTAAGCAGACATCTGGTGGCAAGTTGATTGCATTGGGTCATTTCCTTCATGTAAGATGACAGCACCAGCATTTTGTTCTTGTTGAAATAGACATTTACTCTAGAGGTAGATTTCGCCTTACCTTCCTGTAGTTCTGCTAACACTACCATCTATGGATTTACAGAATGCCGTGATCACCACGCAACATTGCTTTCGACAAAGGACTTCATTCTATGGGAAATTAAATCCTGCGGTGGCCTCATACTCATGCAATTCAGTGGTCTTCCTCAGTTCTTCATCACTCTGAAGCATCCGGCCTTGTACAATGGTAGCATGGCTTTTTGAAGACTTGTTACAGTGCTCACTGGATGTAAATAGTATGGATGACTGAAGTCATAGCCTCCAAGATGCTTTATCTGCTCAAAACTAGTGAGCAATAGATGGTCCTCTTTGTCTCATAGATAGATTTATCTATTACATAGATAGAGGTAGAAATGTTGAATGGTTTCTCTTACTCTCACCCCTAGTGATAAATCAGTGGAATTTTTTCTTCATGTCCATGCTCTGTTGATCTAGAGGTCTTAGTCCTCAAAAGAGTGGAAAGAGCAATGGTTTCATTAAACCGGAAGCTGAGGCCCTGGAGAGGTTTGTGTGCGGTACCGTGGCATTGGGTACGGCTCTGCTGCGGGTCACATGCAGCATTGGAGCTGGAGACTTGGAGGCAGTGAGAGGCTCACATTGTTTCCAGTTGATCCTCATGGATTCCAGCTTATCCTCATGGATTTAGTTTGTCCTTACTTTCCCCTATTTTGTGTCTATCTTTCCTTTCCTGAAACCCTGTCCTTCTGACTTCAGGCCTAGCAGTACATAACCTGTTTAGCCTATGATCCTGTAAAGTCAAATATGTATCTGTTGCCTGGGGATTTTGCTTCTTGGATTGAGCTCTAACTAACTGATTAAGTTGGAATCCAATATATGCCTCCAGCTCTGAATGTGATCTTAGGCAAAGCTCACTGTGCAGGTTTTCTCATCTGTAAAATGCGGATAACACTAACTATCATTTGCATGGTTGGGAAAATTTTATGAGCTAAGAGCTGAGCATTCTGTAAGACATAGGAAGCACTCAGTAAATGGCCACCACTACCCACAAAACTTGACTTAACTCCAGATGATTTTACACAGTGTCAGGGAGTTTGGAGGTTGGAAAAGATTTTTATGTCATCTAAACCAGTAGTTTGTCTTAAGAAGATCAAACTTCCCAGTCTTTTTAGGGTAGAAATCTTACCCTTGCTTATTTAATGTCACTATACCCAGTGTTATTCATAAGCTATATTCTGGAGAGAATTCCTTCAATGTTTATTATTGCTGAGAGAAGGGTTTTAAAACTAAATATTAGATTTTACAATTCAAATGAATGCTATCCTTCAAAGTAGTCTTTCTGGATCTATTTTTTCTTTCTTTCTTTCTTTCTTTCTTTCTTTCTTTCTTTCTTTCTTTCTTTCTTTCGTAAATGAAGGAAGTTGGAAAAATTTATCTTCAAAGTCCCTTCTAATTCTAGAATGTTATAAAGATTAGTCAACTGGGAGGCTATTCATTTATCCTGGAAGATTTCTTTTCTTCTGGGGAATAGGAGTAGGTATTTCTGCTTGGACATTGTCTTCACAATTGGTTTTTTGGGATCAATCCAGAGAGAAAGTCTCATTGCATTAGTTTGTGACTCAAACTAAGCTTGTGTTATGAACCTTGGCATCAAAGGATTTGGGGCTCTTTCCAAAAGGCAAATAATTGTGTAAGGAAGATGTCGGCCATTTGAGATATTCTGATAGAAAGTTCAAAAATGGGATTAGAAGAATCTTTGGGGTAGTATCAATACCGTCTTGGAATATTATTAGCATTTGACTATTAACTTGGGCAAACCAGAGGAAGCAAAGACTTCCCTGTATGCCCCAGATGGAGTTTATGAGGAGTTAGGAAGTTCAGGGTTAAACCTTGGTCCCAGTATTTACTAGCTTTTCCCTCAGGAAGGCGCTTTATTTGTGGAAGTCTTAAGAGCTTTATCTATAATATGGGAACGACATACTTACATAGACTTCTAGAATTATTGTGAAGCACAAATAAGGTGGTAGGCATGAGACACACTTGAAAGCACCCAAGACTGTAAAGCAGAGGTTGGCAAGCTCTGGCTCCTAGATCAGGTTTAGTCCGTGGCCTGATTTTGCATAACCGGTGAGACAGGAATGACACAGATGAATGTGTATCCCACTTTGCTGATAGGGAACATCAACTCCGAACCCCAACTATGAAAATTGTTACCCCCCCAAAATAATTTTTTCTTCTTATTAGTAGGTCTGTATTACAAAAAAAGTATACTCAATTGTATTATTATTACATTTTGAGTTTTATTAATAAAAATTCTGTGGAAGATTTGTCTTCTTTTTTGTTATATAAATACCTACACAATATCCTCTATTTGGTGTCCACAGAGCCTAAAATATTTCCTATCTGAGCTTCCAGAAAAAACTTGTAGATCCCTGCTATAGAATGTCATGCAAAGGACTTTGCATTATTAATAATAAGCAGAGTTATTGCTCACAAGCGAAGGTTGCCATAAATTATTCATTTTCTTTCCTAGTTATATTACATTTCTTTGTTTATACTTGAATGTGCATGACACAACACTTTCTAACAAATAGCAAAGAGAGAGAGAGAGAGAGAAATCTCTTACCTAGCTGAATTATAATCTTAATTTTAAAATCTGAATTGCAAAATGGCAAACTTCCGAATTCGTGAAAATGTGTAGGGGGAAAAAAAGAAAATTCAATCATAAAAAAGAATCTTCAGAACCAAACCAAGAGTGGAGAGGCTGGCTTGTCTTATGTTCCCCAAAGCCCTTGGACGGCTTCTGTGATTGCTGGACTCAGGGGGGCCCTCAGAGGAAGAGATGGGTGCTGAGAAAATGCACCAGGGGCCTTCGTGCAGGCAGGCAGGTATGAGAGTAGGAGCTTCCTTACCTGCCTCACATGGAAAGCCTGGAAGTTCCGGTTACGACACTAATAACATCTTTATGGGTAGGAAAATCTTAAAAATGAAGCCAAGTTGGTTCTGTATGAGAATGATTTCAGATGTGGATGTCTTTAGGAGAAAGACAAAACACCAAAGTAATCCTCATGGGCCACGGCTCTCCTTGTGTGTTTTCATGACACACGTCAGGATCTTCATTCCAGAAAAAAAATAAATAAATAAAAGAATAGGGAGAGGAGGGAAGGGCGAACGATTTTCAAAACGTATACCGCCCGTTCTTATTGTCGTTTCAAATACTTGTCTCGCATAAAGCCCGGAGTGCCTTTGTTAGAGGTCAATTAGGCAACTTCGAGTATTGCAAAGGTGGTGTTTCTCTCCTGTGAGGGGAAGTCAGGGGGAGTTGAAAGAGAGAATAACCTTTACCTCATAATTTTCCTTCCCCTCCTCTCTGTGAAAGCCACATTCGTCTCTCAGTGAAGGTACTTGGAGAAACTTGCTAAAATTTTCCCTCATGCTTGAAATTTACTTACCCTGGGTAACAGGAAATGTGGAGTCTTGTGATGTAGATTGTTATACCAGATGGTAATCTGAGCACACGCTATTTCTGTAGATCAGCCGTGTGTGAGTCATGCATCGGGGCTGACCTCAGCCACTGGGAAATTGGGTTCCATACCACTGTTGTTAATAAATAATAATCATCATCGTAACGGCACTGATTATGCATCCTTTGGATGCATGCTTATGAGGCTCTTGCCTTCACATGACATTAAATATGGAATCGTTTTCTTTTTCTAAATAGTACTTTGTTACCCACCTGGCCATATGGCGAGATTGTTGGTTCTTAACTGGCAAGGGCAAACACAACATTAAACTCCATTCAGTTAGGTGATTAAAATGTCTGCCCCTTGTGTTGTCCTGTTCATTGACTGCCCTGATTACATTGTTCTTCCTTTCCAGCAAGTTTCTGTCTTACTCAGGGTGTCCTCTTCCAGGCTCTGTGATTGGAGTTATCCATTTAAGGCTGAAGATGAACTTGGGTGGAGGGATCTACGCTCTTTTACCTTCCCTACTTTTTAACCTTAACTGGCTACTTCAGCCATGGAAAATGTTTTCGTATTTATTATAATTTCGAGGATTTGCTTGTTGCAAATAAGCCAGGCAGGAAAGGGCTGCATGGGATAAACTCTTCCAGGTCCGGAAGTATGTTTTCTTTGCTTCCCACCTTCTGTCCACTCAGCCTTTCTGCCTTTAGTCCTCCGCTGCCTTCCTTCCCTTCTGCCTCCTTTTCTGGCACTTGTCCCTTTCAAGGGCCTAGAACTCTGCTTTGCCCATAAAGGCCAACATCCTTTTGGCTTTGGAGCTGTCTGTGGGCATTTTCCAATGTGGCACTTGGCTGTCCCTTGCTTGAAGCCCACCCCCCCCTGCCCCCACCCCGACGCTCTGTCCTCTCCTTGACATCTGATGCCCCTCTCCGGCATCTCTGACTCCCCCTCACATTTCACAGCACCTGGATAAATGTGTCTCTTCTTTCTTTTCTTCCTCTTCCTTCCCAGCTGTTGTTTACTTCTAAATTTGGTCAGATATTGGGCCTCGGGGAAGTGCAAAGCTGAGATTCACGCTCTCTGACATTTCCTTCACTCGGCCTTGTTGTTCTTGGGTTCCTTTCGTTCCGCCACGTTCTTGCTCAAACTTTCTTCTGGCAGGAGGCGATCAGGAAGGCCCTCCTTCCTTCTTCCTGCCTCTTTTTCTCAGGATGCCTTCAGGACTGGAGCTGGTACCAGCTCTGTCTACACGGGCAACTCCATGGGGTCATTCCGCATTTCTGATTATTTCCTGACTGTCTCTTTGAGAGAGATGCCATCCTCTCTTTTTCGCTTGGTTCCTTTTACTCCAAAGTAACATTTCTGACCGAACATTGTTAGGGTAAGAACTCTAAGGTCTAATGCTAATGAGTTTAGATGCATTTTTTCCCGCTTTGCTTCTGATTGTGACCAGAGTCATTCATTTCTTGGCTAAATTTGGATCAGAAAACAGAAAGAGCCAGTTCATAAGGGGTTTTAATCTGCGTGGGGCTCTCCTGGCACATCGTGGTGACTAAGGTGCAAGAGAAGCAAGTTTCCATGGGAAATAGGAGGCATTGGTTTGCCTCTTTCAGGGGGCAGTTAGAGAGTGAACTGTCACTGAAATTGTGCTGCCCTAATTTTAGGTAATTTGGGGGTTTTTTGGTTTGTTTTATTTACCTTACTCAGGGAGGCATAGAGCTACGAGGTCTCTAGGAGTCTTTGGAGTGAGGTCCTTTATTATCAAGCACTTTCTAGGCATAGCCTCCCCCAAGGGCCCAAGTTGTGTCTTGGCAATTCACCCGCCCTGTCTCCTGCTCTCAGGAGTTCCTCGTACCTCAGAGGAGGCAACTCTTCACAGTCTACGAAGGTCTCGGCAGGGACTCCTCTGAGACCTTCTCGGCTCCTGGCTGGGAGGGACCATCTCCCCTCAGTCAGGACAGACAACAGGCTTCAGATCAATGGAACGAGATCAACGTAGGACGGAGCTCCAAGCCCAGTGACTGTAACATCTGACAAGTAGCAGCAGCTCCCCTTGCCTTAGATTCCTCGTGGATTACATGGGGATATTAGAGCACCCATCTCATAACGTGGCTGCGGGGATAAAATGAGAGAATCCTGTGAAGTACCTGGCACCAGTAGATGGCAGCTATTTTTATCTATGATCCAGTAGGTAGAACATTTCTGTGCTCTTCCCAGCCTGAAATGGAGATGCCTTTACATCATCGTTCATGGCTATTCTTAATTACTCTTGTCATTTGACTTCTAAGTGCCCATCGCAAGCTTTCTATCAAGCCAGATGCCTGTAAAACAATATGAATAGCAATTATATAAAAAGTCTCTGCAGAGCTCTAGGATCGTGAATTTTTAGATCCTCATAGATCAAGGCCACTGAAAAGCAGAGCATTTTGAGTCTAGGATGGGCATTAAAACTAACCACTGCCTCCCTCCTGCCATAAAATGCTAAGCCCTTAGAATCATACAGGATACCTAGATTGTAACATACAGGTGGAATGGAAGAGGTCAAGACCGGGGTTAGAAGATGTACGTTTCAGAATGGGTGCTTCCAGCTCTGAAGTCCTATGATCCGTGATGGTGAGCTCCTTGGCTAGATTATATAAACTCCTTGAAGGCCTTTTGATTTCTGGAGGCAGGTGGGTGGGGGTTAAAATTGACAGTGATCTGAGATAGCATCAATTCCTATATTGCTTTCTGGGCTTATCTGGAAGTTCCACTCCTCTCCGAGAAGTAACTAGTCTCCCCAAAATAATGAGCCTTACTGTAATCTGTCCATGCAGCAAGCATCTGTCTTCGCTTCACAGATCTCTTGTACGAAGCTCACACTTCATATAAGGGACTAGCATGCTGATTTCAAAATGACATCATAATCTAGTTAAGGAGATAAACGGTTTAACCTTGAAACAGGACGCACACCGATTATAAAGCCATTTATGAACATACACCGCACTTGTTCCCCTCAGCTCCCTAACACACACACGGTAAATACTCAAGGCTGAGCTGTTTTGCTCTTTTCTGAAGCTTTTTTCCCCAATCACTTACTAAAGTGGTAGACATGATCTCTGTAAGAGGCTGTAGGAAATAAGAATTAGAAAATTCTTGAATTAATAGTGCTTATTATAAAGGATAATGAACGTTAGTTTAAGATTCTGTGACTACAGATATCAACGGGAGGGCTAATCAACATGATGGTTCTAATAGAAAATGCCAAGAATCCAAAGACACTTGTGTGATGAGTCATTGCCATTCAGTTTCTTCCACAAATGGTCTTAACCTAAGCAGGACTCTTAAATCAACAAATGGTAGTTGCTAGAAAGGCATTTTTCAAATTAGCAATGAAGTATTAATTATTTTTCAGTTTCTATTGGCAGTTTTTTAACCCATAGCATGAAATGTGGAGTCTGAAGAATGTAGAGTCCTCATCCAACGTGTAAACTCACTCTACATTGTCCATCAAAGTCCAGCCTCTTTCACACACCAGCACCGTGCACTAAAAATAGAATGTGAACTAAAAATGAAGCCATATACGTAATTTTAAATTTTCTAATGATTTCCTTAAAAAAGTAAAAAGAAACAGGTGAAATTAATTTTAATAGTACGTTTTATTCAGCCAAATATGTCCCAAATACAATCAGTTCAGCAGGTAATCGTACAAACATTGCAGAGATAACTTACGTTCAAGTGTTTCATACCAAGTCTTCAAAAATTCAGTGTGTTTGACAAAGCACATCTTAACTTGGACGAGGCCAACCTTCAGTGTTCAACAGTCCCATGCAATTAGTGGCTACCATATTGGACAGCATAGATCTATATAAGTCACAGAGGAAAAAAATCACTTCAGTACCCTCCAACTCTCCTCTAGAAAGCCATTACATTTTTCAACAGTGTAGGTATCAGAAATTTCTTCTTTGTTTTGCACTGAAATCTGCATGCTTTTAATTTCTACCCTTAGTCTCTGTTCTACCTTCTCAATCATACTTTTAGTACCACGGAAATGTCACGTTGGCTTTCAGGAGTGGCAGTATGTCATGACGTAATTCTGGTTGTTTTCAAGTTTCCTCTTAAACCAGAATTCCCATTTTTTACTTTTGAAATTGGATTTTTTTAGATCAGCGACAGAATTTTCTATCTAAAGTTGTTACATTTCGCCTTACTAGTTGGCCTATTATTCCTGACTGACAAAATCTCTTTTGGAACAGAGTTCTACCAACTAACTAATCAGGTGTTCCTTTCTGGTTCATGTTGTCCTTATAAGGAATCAGCATGTCAGCAGCATCCTCACTGAATTCAGTGAGAAATAAGTTAATTTAGGGCAGCTATGACTTGCTGTGAGAATCTTCTTTCCCTGTTAGGTGGCCTCCGTGGCCACCTCCCTTAGGTTACAGTCACTTCAAGTTATAAAGTCACCAACCAGCTGGTCATTTGGGTTCACATTTCTTCATCTTCCCCACCAGGACATCATGACTCACCTTGTCAAATGTCCTTCCCAGACGGTCAAAGTTCTCAGCTGTCAGAACAGGAAATAAGTTAATACTTCTTGCTTAATTCAGTGAACCCAGAGTGAGCTTGGTCCAGAACCACATTTTTCTCTCTCCGGGCTTCTGTCACCTTTCATGTTCCTCAGAGTTCTTCAAAATAATTGACAATGCCTCATGGTTCTCATCTTTGGGTTTCCTCATCCCAGGGATCTTCTATAAAATAAGTAGTTGGTCTTTCTTCATTGTTTTTCAGCATTCACTCTTTTTTAAATTTTTAAACATTCTGGCATAGGTTACATGAGTATTAATTTTTAAGGTTAACTTATTGGAGTAAGCGAGAGAGAATTTTCCTATCAGGGCAATTTCTGAAGTCAGAAGGGTCTCATAATTAGGGTGATGAGAAGATATTTACTTCTTGGATCAGAGAAGAGGGAGAACAATTTTTGCCATAGAAAGCATGATTTCCAAGGGTCTACTGATCTCACTTTATTTTTCCTTTATCTTTTCCCCCTACTGATTCACTTTTTTTGGCAGTACTGCTTGTTCCTCCATTCTCTTCTTGTTATTCCAATTCACTGCTTCTCTTTAAATTAAAGGGATAGGCATTATTTTCTTTTCCAGTAATATAAATGATAGATCTGAAGGTTTTGTTTTGTTTTGGAAGAACAGGAAAGCAACCAATCAGAAGTCTGGTGGAAGAATATATATTTCTCCAGCTCCTTATAAAGTCATGTTCTATGAATGGCCCAAATTTGGGTCATGTTGTCAGCTCATCATTGACTATATCATATTTTAATGTTCTGTTTCTAGATGTGGCTTATTGACTATTCTGTGAATTGCTGGATGTTAGGGGTTATATCTTATTAGTCTCTGTGTTATTGACACCTTATGTTTAAAAGTCTTTCCATGAATACCATGCTGTGCATGAATGAATGACTGAATGAATGAATGACTGAATGAATCACTTATATGACACTTAAATACAACTTCTACCTGAGTGCTTCCTGTTCTGAAATACTACTTTACATTCAACCCATTACTTTGTTTGATAGCTTTAATAATAAAAAGCTTTTCTTTTGTATTTAGCTAAAGCTGACCCTCAGAGCTACCATTTTCCCATACAAAGCACCTTTCCCATGTATTTATTCTACATATTAAACTGAAGGCTTCAGGCCTGATGAAGATAGCAATTTTGTTTTCAACAGGAAGTACTGTGCTTATTCCTTTGCTTGTTTAACCATCTTCATTCCAGTGGCATTCCAGTGGCAAGCTTCTGGCATGCCAACCACACAGGTCATTTAGGGAGAAATCCAAATTCCATTTAGACACATTTTGAACTCCTCTAAATATTGTACTTTCTCAGGCTTCCAGGGAGCCAGTGTTTATCACTGGATGAGTACAGTTACAGAGAGATCAAGGACTTAGTTTATTCTGGGTCACATCCATTATAATGGCCTAGTTTAGGCCAAAGAGTCCTCTTGTTCCCAACCACTTTCCTTCGTCTTAGAGTGAAATTTTCGGCAACGTTGCCCTCCTTCCCAGGATGAACCCATCGTGAAGCCCAGGCTGGGACTGCTCTTTCTTTATTCCAGATCAGCAGTGCTTACTTACTCCCATAGCTCTTCCTCTCCCCTCGACCCATTGCCAGATAATACAGTATGAAGAACCCAGGATCTGACACTCGTATTTGGCTCAGGGCTGGTTTGTGAATCACATGTCACAACAGAACTTTAAATCGTGTGTCCAACACAAAGAAAGATGACGCCAGTGCTTTGAAATGTCTTTTAACACAAAATATGTCAATGCTCCCCGGCCCCCCAGCCCTGCTCCCTTCTTTCTTCTGCATTTTTTGGAGATGTTTAGAAGTCATGTCATCTTTGTTTGTGAAATACAATTTTAGGATGAAGGTATGTCAATATTGTGAACGTGCACTAAATACTGCGAGAAACATGAGACCATGATTATGTCGGCTTTGATCACACCGATTCCCCTAATTAAAAATTCCACCGAGGAGAGTGCTGTGGAATCATGTAAACCCTGTGAATTACCTAATAATGATAGAAATATTCAGAGCATTAGTGATTAATGAACAGATGTGAAGAGGCAATGCAAACTTATGGGAAACCATTTCTAATGGTGATGTCAGCAAGGAACAATTTGCAGACATAATTACTAAAAAATTATCAGAGACTTCCTTGTCAAGTATTTTGTATGTTTATAAAGCTGTTGGTGACTCATTTTAGAAGTCTGGGAGACTTATTTGATTTGGAATCAGGATTTTATTATAGCTTAGCTGTTATGTAATAGTTTACTCAGACTGATGGGGAGATATTCTTCCATGTCAACATAACTTGTATGTGTGCAGTGAGATTTCCTTGTAGTTATTTCAGCAATTCATATCTGAATGCTTTCCCATATTTTCATGCTTGAGTATATTCTCAGTTTGTAAAGTGGGACTCTAGAGCGGTCATGAGATTAATTATTCAATAGATTACCACTGGCTTAGGGCATTGGAACAAAGTTGCTTTAGATTGTGAAGTTGGTAATGCCATGCGACGTGACTGTTCCTGGCATGCCATAAACTCAGTATATGGGTTTTTTGTCTTACACATGTCATGCTACTTAGCACTGTAAGCCAAAGTCTTCTATGGCTTTGCTAAGGTCGGTACCATAATTAGTCAAGCTCTACACACATGCCCTCAAAATTCCAATGTTTGAGTGCAAAGTCATCTGGGTACATCCAGTTTTTAGGTTGGCTGGGAAACTATTGTTTGATCAACACCTCTAGTTGCTAACTAGAAAGAAGCATTTCATTTGGAGTTTCCAAAACACTAATAGCAACCAGATAGACATTATGTCTGTCCTTTGCCTCAAATTTTAATGATGTTGTTGTCTCCAGAACAACTCCAAAAGAAACATAGCCTGAAAAATGTGGTGCTTTCCAAGAAAGGTTGGGTGTTATCTTTGCTCTAAAGGGGACAGTGTGGAGAAATAAAGAAATGGAATGAGCAGGGAGGGCTCCTGTATTCTGTTCCTGGCTCTTCAACTGCCTAGCTGCTACTGTACCATTGATAATTTTTCTGGTTTCTCTTTCTATAAGTTTCTTTATCTGTTGACTCACAGAAGCAGAATTTAACCATGCAGCTACATAATTAGTCTGAATATTTGCCCACATGGGCTTATACATAGACATGGGATCTTATTTAAACACTTGTAAATGGATTTATTTTATTACTTGATACCTATCTGATAGTCCTTTCCGCCTCTGCAATGTATATTAACATAGAGAGGAGCAAGGAAGGAAGAACAGGAGAGTGAAAAAGAGGAATTTGAAACAACTGAAAAGCACTGGACTTGCTCCTTTGGGTAAAGGAAGGCCAATAATATATTTTGGATGATAGCTGCATAATTCTTCAACAGGAACACAGAAATGCCTCTGTTTTGTAGTAATGAATAATGAAGAACATTTTATGATCCAGAAAAGTCACAGAAAGTCACTGCATAAAGGCACCACTTCCTTTTGGCCAGTTTTGCATTTACAATAAACAAAGCTTCTATTTTAATTCCTGAAGCACACATTGTCACGCAAGACGGTCCCAAGAGGAAGGAACTGCGCTTCCTTTCGGCATCTTCTGGAAGTTCTCTAAAGCAACGATGTGACTTTGCCATTTCGTGGGGGGTGTCCATACACCCACGTACTAGCTGGTGGGATAAGGCTGAATAAGAACAGGGACCTGCAAATACTTCCTCCTCTGGTCCAGTCTATTTTCAAGGCTCGTCTCTGGCTTCTTCCATATTCTCAAGTCCGGTCCGCTGGGACACTAGTCTGTGTAATTGCTCATGCTCTGCTCTCTACCTCTGTCAGTCAGACCCCCATGCCTGGTCTAATCTTCACCTCACATTTCATCCTCTTGAATCCTACTCACCTGCTAACTTTCTTAACCCTACTAACTTGCCATGTTTCCTCCCCCCTCTGAATTTGAAGAACTTCACGCTTGACTTTTTCTCTTGCCCTGTTCTATTCTCAGGGGGCCTGGAGCAGAAAGTGTCTGGCATTGTCAGCATTGAACTTGAAGGGTCGTAAAGGAATGAATGACTGATATGTACCTTGCATGTCTCTCGTGGTTCCCAGGGACAAAGTCTATGACATGTTCATCTATATCCCCTATGGTGTCCAGCAAGTTCCGTGCACACACAGGTGCTTAATCACCAAATGAATTGATCTGTGCCTTCTGGCTTTCCTTGAGTGCAGGAAGCTCTGAGTTTGTTGTAACTTAAGCTAAAGTTACGATGACAGGCTTTGGATCATGGATTATCTAACGTTGGTAATTGATGCTGTATAGGCTGTCTGAAATACTAGGATATCACCATGCTAATGTTTCCGGCTTTCTAAAACCATGTTATGACAGAACTTTCTGTAGTCTCTGGATTTGACCATTTAATTTTGTGGATAAGAAAACAGGGTGGGGGAGGTGCCTGCTGTCATCATTACCACGGTTAGAACAGGCTCTGGGTGGCAAGTCTTCGTACTCTGAGTTCAGGGCTCATTTCCTATAACTTGCTGCCTTGACTTTTCCAGAACAGGAAGATAGGTTAAAAAATTATCCTAGTAAGTCTCTGACTAGATTGAAGTACTTGTTTGTATCTGGCTTGGGAAGATTGGGAGCAATGTGCAGCAAAAGAAGTTTCCTTTTTACTTAGCTGCAACTCTTCAAGAGCCCTTAATTCGATGTCACTGGCATTAAAGTGGATATTTGCATCTGAAAGCGTGTCCCTGATTCTTCAAGGTACTTCAAAGGTCACATTTCACTACTAAACTATACTTCCTTCAAAATATACTTTTAGGTGCCAGAGATTCCTTCTAGCTGAGTAATGAACATTTCTTTAGTATTAAATAATCAGTCATCGGAGGTTAGAAAGGATCTTAAGACTATCAACTCCACTGATCTGATTTTATATTCAAGGAAACTGAAGTTTAGAGAAGTCCTAACTTTCTAAAGCTCCTTCTCCCCAGCGCCCCCCCAACCCCGCTACCCCTAGCAGTCAGGACCAGGAATAGAAGTCTTTCCAAGACATCATGTAGCTATCATCATCTCTGTGTAAAGGCTGAAGAAAATTAAGGGACCCCGAGACTTGCCCTCAGGAGGCTATATGATAATGCTACAGCTATTGGGAAATTCATTTGTTCATGATCATTGAAGAGCTATTTCCAAAGTTAAACAAGCCAGATTCAGGCACTGACTTGACCTGGATGATTCAAGGATGAGTGTTAGAGACATAAAGGAGGGTGGTGACGGAAGAGCAGGTCGTTGTTAAAATAACCCCATGCTTGGTCACGGCCACAGCCTCTAGCCAGTGAGCTCAGAGATGTCTGGCACCTTCTTTCCCTGAGGATCTCCAGCATTTAGGACACTGGTCTAGCTCATATTAGTGCATGTGTGTTGAATGAATAAATGGCCTGATAAGATAGTGGTGGCTAGCCAAGTCTAGATCTTTGTTAAAAAAGAAAGAAAGAAAAGGAACAAAACAAGAATAGCACAATAAAAAAGACCTCAACCATATCTCTAGTACTGGGTTATAAACATTTAAGGCATCAGTAAAGGCTTTGTTAACTAAAGCTGGCTTGAGAAACTGGACTCCAGTGACTGAGGTATGAACAACAAGGGAAGATAAATAAATCGTGCAGCAGAAACCACAAAAGCAATGTGCGAGAGGTCAGAGATGACGTGAAGCTGGCCCCTCCGTGTTTGCTCATTCATTTATTCATTCATCCGTCAAACACCTGCCTACGTGCCAGTTGGTGGGTTACAAAAACGTCAAGGCGATTGCCTTTAAGGAGCTCAGAAATCTACTCCAAGTTTTCCCCTTCTTAACCCTAATTTGTATGTTCTATAGTATAAAACAAGATGAGAAAATGCTGAATGGGAACTATTTTAAAGGAAATTTGGCATTATTCTTCATGTGTTCTTAATAGCAGTTTGATGGGGTTACTTAATTTTTCATTTTGTCTCCATATCTGGGAATTTGAAAACGATTCTGGAATTTCCTCCAAACAAGATAGCTTTCCTTCAAAGGTATTTGTGCATCTCAGGAATGTAGCTAGAGTTGTGGCTGCCCTTCCAGCAGGTCTGCCGTCATAAACCCTGCAGAAATTCTCGCTGTGGTTGGGCATGGGCCGGGCTTTCAGTCCACACACATCTGCTGTGTGCCTGCATCACCCACAGATTAGTGAAGAAAAACCACCAGCACGATGTTTTGGGAATGAGATATCATTCTATTTGGAGTGCCTTACTATTTCTAAAAATGCCCATGTCAAGCAACTCTGAATGAGTACCCAAAATGTAGATAGAGTAAGAGAGGAATGCGTTTTATCTAAAATCAAACCAATTATCAGAAAATTGCTACCCTGTGCTTGGTGTTCTAAATCTAATATATATATTTTTAACATTTCATTGTTGGTGACCTCTGTAGAAAAGCTAAGATCCTTAGGAAATTTTGATTATGTCCACAGTGACCATGTGCCAAAATTATGATGATAATGAAAGATCCTGAGCAGGGACGATCATCAAAATGTTTAACCACTAGAATGACATCAAACGATCAGAATAGTGACCACAGACAACTGCTGTGTTTGCGGTAGAGATTGGTTCGATATTAGCTCTGCTTCTGTGTTGCATTCACTGAGCGGTCACATGGAAATGACAGCTGAAATGCTCCTGTGTACCTTGTACAGGTAGAGATCAACATTACCTGAAATCACTAAAGTGTACTAATGTTCGCTATAGAGATGGTTATCAATTTCAAATGCAAGTGTATTTATTCTTTGTCTCACTTCATCATTTTTTCCTTCCCTAACAGATTATTTCTATTAGGATGAAAGCATATTGTATTTTATCTTCCTACTTAAAAATCCAAGCAAACACGCATTCTTCAGGCTCTACTCTCCTGTATCTACCCTGTTCTATTTCTTTTCCTTGGAGCAAAATTCCTGGAAAGAGTTTTTTCACATTCAGGAAACATCTTCTTTTCCTTCTTTCACTTGCTCTTACATCCTGTCAACCAAGCCTTCTTCCGTCTTCTGGAAAGCCCACTGTCAAGTCACCAAGAACACGCTTAGCGCCGGAACTGACCGGCACCTCTCAGACCTCTTCCAGGTGGATGGTAAAAGCATTTAGTGCACTTGGCCTCACTGTCTTTATTGAGATGCTTTCCTTACTTGGCTTCTTGACATCACTGTCTCGTGTTCCTCCCACCCCAGTGGCCAACCCCTCTCAAGATTTGCTGGATCCTTCACTTCTTCGCTTTGGAATGTTGGAAGACCACAGGTTTTGGTCCTTGGACCGCTTCTGTTTTCAAACTGTATATACTCTCTGTGTGATCGCAGTCCCCAGACTTCAAGGACTACCTGGTACACCAATCTCCCCATCGAGGAGATTTCCCTGACCACGATCTCAGCAGCAGCAGTCACGGTCAGTCTTTAGATCCTTGTCCTACTCTGTTTCTCTTCCTTACACTTACTCCCACGTGATATTCAATAGATAGCCAGCAAATCCTTATTGATGGTGTACTGTCTTCTCTCTTCCACCAGAATGTAGCTCCAGGAGGGTAGAAATGATCTGGGTCACGAATGTCTGTTTAAGGCTAAAATAGGGCCTAGCGCAGAGGATGCGCTTGATATATTTGGTTGAATAAATAATGAATATGTACAAACTGAAACTAAAAACACCAATAAGGGAAATCTGTTTCATACTGTGTAATTTATGAAATGTAATCCTTTTTTTATTTGCAATGACAGCTTATGTCAAGGGTTGGTCGGCCTGCCATGGGTCAAATCCAGCCATTTCCGTTTGTCTACATGTTGTCTGTGGCTGCTGTCACATTGCAACAGCGAAGTGAGAGAGACAGAGATGGTGCATGGCCTGCAAAGCTGAAAATATTTGCTATCTGGGCCTTTCTAGAAAATGTTTGCTGACTCCTGGTTTAGCGACATTAGGGAGGTAGATTCATGTAAAGGGTAGGACTGTAGCTCTTCTACCAGTGTCCCGGGTTCAAACCGCAATTCCCCTTCTGCCCATCTATGGTCTTGGGTAAGTCGCCTGGCCTGTCTGTGCCTCAGTTTTCTCAAATGTGAAATGGACATTAATACCAGTACCAGACACATAGGGTAGTTAGGGAAAAAAAATGAGTTAATGCATGTAAAGTACCTAAAATCTTCCAGGAACACACTTATTATAACATTATGGTGTGGTAAGAAAGCAATTGCAACTGATTTGAAAGACAAACACATCTATTTTTTTTAAAAGATTTTATTTATTTATTTGACAGAGAGAGAGACAGCCAGCGAGAGAGGGAACACAAGCAGGGGAGTGGGAGAGAAAGAAGCAGGCTCATAGCGGAGGAGCCTGATGTGGGGCTTGATCCCAGAGCACCAGGATCATGCCCTGAGCTGAAGGCAGACGCTTAACAACTGCGCCAGGCAGGCGCCCATGAAAGACAAACACATCTAAGTGTAGGGATGTGTGCTTCATTTATCCCCAGAAATAAAGCACAGATGACTAAATACATTTCCCTTCCTCACTGGCTCATTCTCTTGAGTCTTGGGTGAGTTGGTAGGAACAGATATATTTTCCTTCGGTTGCAGATGGAAAAATTTACATGCAGACTGTGTCTTTGCTAAACTAATCTTTGTGGGATCCACACACAAAGAAGATAAATTGGTGTTGTGTTGTCTACTCTCTGTTTTGATGGAATTCAGGAGGAAAACTCAGTTGAAATCAGTCACATGGGCATTTCTGTGGGTGTTTATATGAAGATTTGTCTGATGACTTTATACTATCAGGTAGGTCATGTTGGTGGCATCTTAGGATCCTTGCAAATTTCATCTTTTGGTCTTCATACTTGGAAAATTCTATGTAATTTGTCCTGCTCTTCTGGGTCTGGTCAATTTCTTCCTCTTCTGGGTTGACTTCCTGGCTCTCCCAGCTTCCCAAGTGCAAAGAGCTCTCCATTCTTTGAATGTCTGTCACCCATTCTCTTGGTCTCTAACAGAAGATATCTGTTAACTTCTTTTTTTAACCATGTAAAAAACATCCTATTTTCACAAACTAGAGTTCTTTTTGATGGAGGCGAGGATTGAGTCTTACCTTCTTGGTGAGCTCAGCTCATAGAAGAGAGTCCTATACAAAGTATCTGCTCAGCAATGGCAATTCTTAATGTGGCTGCTGAGGACCTGCAGGGTGCCACAGCCCCCCCACTGCCTTCTCACTGAGTGTACTCCAGCCACCATAGTCTTTCAAAATCCCCTCCCACCTGCCATGCTCTGTTCCGCCGCATGCTACTCCTTGTATCCAAACCACTCTTTTTCCATATTTGCCTGGTTGGCTACTACTCACCTTCCAGGTATTAGTTCAACAGTCACTGCTGCAAGGAAGCTTCTGGAACAGTCCTTCTCACCCTTGACCAGGACCAAGTTCTCATTGGTCTACATCTTCCTTCGTGGTCTGCATCACCGTTTATATTCATACATGGCGTTTTTATGAGGTCGTCTGGCTAATGTCTTTCTCTTCTACTAGAGTGGGCTCTCTGTAAAGAGAAATGAATCTGTTATGTCACATTTTATCCCCAGCAACTACTGCAGTGATTGATTCATACTTTTTGAATGAATGAGTAGTGAATAACTGACAAAAATGAAAAAGATAAAGGGATGATTACATACCTGTTTAGTGTCTAAATGTATCCAATAAATTTTGTTGAGTGTTCTCTCTGTCTCAGCACTGTGCTAAGTGCTGGGATGCAGCAGAGAACAAGGCAGTTGTGGGCAGAAGTGAGTTTCAAATGGGCAACTTTCCAATCTGTATCCATTCTCAGTCCAAAGGACACTAGGGTCTCAATGTGAACCTGGCTCCTCTTTCCAGATGGAGGGAAAGTGACTAATTGTGTCTCCAATTTCCTAACATAGTATCCCAATATGGTTATAACTGAGAAGATATTGAATCCACAAAACTGAGGTGCCAGACTCAGCAACCCTCAAAGTTACTGTGGCCAATTAGTAGCTCTGTAAGCAAGATTTTCTGCCGTTTTCAAATTGGTTTATATCTTTCTTCCCTCCACTTTGCCAATAAATCCAATATCAAATGCCAGCCACCTTGTCACCCTCTTCCCACTCTCCACATTTTGCTAATTCTTTGCCTTCATATATTATTAATGATGAGTTTTATTTGCTTAATGCTCCCTGTTTAATTTTGTGTATACAGTATTCTTAATTTTTCCCTCTCAAACTATTATTTTATTAAAACATGAACAATTCAGACTAACAGCTATTAAATAATGGCAATTCACTTGATTGCCATTTCTGTTTTTGTGTGTGATTGCATTATCATTACAGATGAAGGAGGGAAGCCTCATAGCATCTGGACCCACATCTGTTCATTCCAAGTGTGATGTCCAGAAGAGCTCCATTGCAGACGGGTGCCAATATTTGATAACAAAGTCTCATAAGGCACAGGAGTTGTGGGGTCCATCAGGTCTAATCGTCATATACTGCAGTTGAGAAAACAGACTTGTTGAGATCACATGATGTGACTTCTGAGGCTGAGACAAGATCCCAGGTCCCCTAATTCCCATTCCGGGGGCTCCTTCCACTTTTTTCATGCTCTCGGACTCCTTTTCATAATCCTCATGAAGCAACAGATTGTCCCCTTTCTAGCAAGAGTAGAACTTTGACCAAAAAGAAAAAGTCCCATGCAATGTCCCTCTGTGCTTTTGGCCACAAGGCTCTTTTCGTGTCATTTGGAGAAAGAAGATCACATTCAGGTTTCTCCTTTGTGGCATTTAGGAATTATTTCTCTGTGAGAACCAAGCCCTCAGCGGAGCTGTTGATAGCCTGGCGTATTGTGATTGATGGATATCGATTTCCATTTCCATATCTCTGATCTCTGATATCATCCATTTGGAGATATGCCTCCAAACTCATGAGGTTGGCTAAGGGAGGGAAAGACATTCATCAGCCCAGCTCGCTACTAAATAGCCATTATATTCTCCGGACTAAGGTGTTCTTGTTTTGCTGAGCTTTTTCTCAGGTTGCGGTCCCCCTCCCAATCTGAGGCACTGCCAGCTCATTGGCTTTACCACTTGAGCATGACCCATAGCAAGTTCAGAGTTTCGTTAGCGGCCTATGGACTTCCTGGCACAGAGCAAATGCGACCTTCCTGAATGGGGCGTAGGGAAAGCCGACACCTGCTCTGCCTTGCTATTCTCCTCTCCAGCACCCTGGGGATAACTGCTCTGCAAAACAGGAGCTGGTCTGTGCTCGCTGCCAACTGGAAAACCCTGATTAGAATAATGCCCAGCAGGTTTCCGCTTTCTCTTCTCCTTTCCCTAGCCTTTCCCACCCTTACACAAACTAGGGGATGGCTGTTGCTAAGGGCCAAAATAACAAGACCTGAGTGCTTTTAATTGTTATTTTTACAATTAAATTAACGGCTTTTAATTGTTATTTCAAAGACGGGGAGCCAGCATCCATGGGAAGGAAAACTCAAGACACTGGGAAGGCTATTGTAGCCTGACTGAACATAATGGATGAGAAGGATTTTATTCAAAAGATGAATGAACGAAGGATGAATGAAATGTATGGACAAATTTATATTCGGGATGAAACATTCTCTGTTTAATTAATATTGGCCATATCGGGCGATGAATGAGTATGTTCAGGACCCCAGGCGCAGTGAAAGGTTTAGAAAGCGGTGGGGACCGTTTCAGATAGGATCTGAAGTAGGGGCTAGGCAGGGCTTCAATTATTTTACTATCTTCAATTTTGCTTATTAACGTAGATGGGAGAGCTCCTCCCCCACCCCCAACCAATGTCTCCGTTCTCTTTCCCTTTCCTTCCTCTTACAGTCTCTTCTTTCTTCTGAGGCTTGAGTGGATCCTGAATTGAGGATGAAGAACGAGCATTACAGCTCTCATGTTGAGTCCACTGACGGTAGCTCCTGAACAACCCCCCCCCCTCACTGATGAGACAGGATCCTTACCAATTTGGGTCTGTAATACGTGTCAATGACAAAGCTTTATGAATCCTAGCCAAAGAAGTAAAGGTATATTAGATGGAATGTTAAATTGTTCTGTGTATAGTTTCTGTTTCTCCCCTTTTTGTTGTGGTGGTGTTGTTGAAAAGAGAAAAACTCTCCGTTAAAACCCAATTTGATGGGGTTTAGTTAGAATAGAACGGAAGGGAGAAATGGAGGCTTTCAGATGTTTGGAGATATTGCAGGACCCAGGAGCTTTAAAAGCAAGTTTCCCTAACCCTATGAGAGAGAGAGAGAGGGAAAGAGAAAGAGAGAGAGAGAGAGAGAGAATCTCATTAGTCCTTTGAAGGATCTCAGTACGGAAGAAGTCCTGCTCAGTGTGAATCAGTTCAAGTCAACATAAGTGATGACTTATGCTCTGAGCATTTGGGGGAGGCTGGGACTCCACACCGCCCTGCTGGGAGCCTCGGGAGGCTAGTGCTCATGGTGACTGCCTGTTGAGGTAGTTACGGGCTGAGACTGTGGATGGAGGAATGGTGATGACACATATAAGTCACTAAAATTTGTCTTCTGAAATGAGTCTGGAGTGTGGCAGTGCAGGAAGCTATGAATTACTAAGTGGATTTCCCCTGTTGGAATCTTTAGAGAGGACGAAAACACTGTGTCCTCAGTAGATCCTCCAACTTGTGGAGCACTGATGATATTGGATTCAAAAGAAAGAAAAAAAATGTGTGTATATATATATATAATACCAATGTGTGTGTATGTGTATGTCTTTGTGTGTGTATAAATTTCTTTGGTCAACCTTATTAATGAAATTGATGTAGCCATATTTTGCCCTCCCCCAAATCCATGTATGTATACTACAATTAATAAGGGCATAATTTCCTTTGTAAAAACAATTGCTTTCCTTCACAAAATGATTCTTTATAAGGCTGTAAATGAATAAAGTAAGAAGTTCCCATAGTTTCTTTAAAATAGGAATTGCTATAGTATTAATAATAATAATAATAATGATAATAATAATAAGCATTTATGAACCTTGTCTCTTGTGCCAGGTGCTGAGCTAAGAGCTTTTTTTGAAATATCTCATTAAATCTTCCAATCACCCTAAAAGGTGAGGTACTATCATTATCTCCTACTTTTCAGATATTGAGGCTTAGAAAGTTGAGTAGCTTGTCCAAAGTCACATCATTGATAAGAGGTGCAGCTGGGATTTGATCCTAGACAGTCTAATGCTAGAGCCTGTAGTCACGTGTTCCCAGTTGTGTATTTTGGGGTACCATAGCTCTTATGTGAAGCAACACATCAGCTTGGGACTAAACAATGCACCCAACTAAGGTGTGACTAGAAATAAAAATATTGACCCTTGGTTTGGCTCCAAATGTCATTTATTTTGACCCAGTGTTTTCCCTTCCATCATTAGGGATTATTTTTTCTTTCTTTTTTCTTTTTAATTAAGGAAAATCTGATATCAAATAAATTCACCGAATTCTTGCTGTGTAACCATGTGGCAAATGCTAGTTCTGGGCATGGAAAGACAGGCAAAGCATTAAAAGATAGACTGTAGAGAAACTGCCAGTCTAGATTTTTCTCTGTATAAGAAAGCACAGTTCCCTTGATACAGAATGGACTATGCAGGGAGCAAAGCGTTTGACTATTGGGCAAGAAACTGTGTTAAGTTTGAGGTGATGAATCACTCTTCATGCACAGATCTTGTGGAAATAAGGCCAATTCTGGCATTTCATGATGTTGCCCAAAGATAATCCAGTTGCATCCGAGTGCTTGGAAAATCCATTGGATCCCTGTCCCCTCCCCCACACTCTCTCTGCAAACACATCTCATATAGAGACACCCATGCATGAGTGATGGAGTTGGAGAGATGACTGGTAGTTATTCAGTTAATAAAATACAAAATTGCTTTCCTAGAAACACCAGTGAAACAAAGGAACACGGAGAGAGAAATCCTGGTCCTACCAGCAGGATGAATGGGTGTGAGAAAATGCAAGGGAGAATTCTTGTATAAACATGACTAAGGTTAAAGATCGCTGCCGCTGAGTGAGGCTAAAATATGGACACGATGAACGTGCCAGGCTGGGCGAGCAGGGTGCTATCTATCAGGGCAAGTGAGGAGTGGGTGGGAGAGGGGTCCATGGCCTGTGTTTATCTATTAGCTGAAGTTTTGATCTCGAGGCTGGGAAAGCCATGTCCAGAAATAAATGTTTAGGGCATGACATTCTTTCCATGTTAGGACATTGCATTCTTGCTATTTGGTGGCAAATGACTGAACAGCGAGCTTGGTCCCATTTATGATCTAATTCCATAGACATGAAACCCCGGGCATCTGGTTCAGAGCATTCCAGGAAAGAGTTAAAGCTGAATATCGCTGCCTCACTCTTCTTCCTTTTTGGTGAATGACAGCCTGGGGCGCTGGACTGACTGCCTCCTGGAGGTGCTTTCTCTCCTTTTCTGTGGGTTTTGTTTTCTGCCTCTGCAGCACTGCTCTCTCGCCCTTCCTCTTGCCCTTGGCATGAAAGCTCTCCTACTGAAAGTATACCTCCTCTCTGCAGACTACAGAGGAGAGGGTAAAAGAAATGGAAAATCGCTCCCACTTTGTAGAAGCGGAGAGCCAGTGAGGGTGTGGGTGTGTCTGGGTGTGCACGATCCGTGGAGGAAGTGTCTGAGGGGGTCCAGCTGGGAGAACTTGCAGCAATAACTCTCTAACCAACTGAACAAAGCTTCCAATAATACATGGTGACATTTACACAAATAGTTGTGGTTATGCTTTCCATTTCTTCTTATAGGAAACAAGTAAGGTTTTTAAATGCTTTGGTGATGTGATCAGTAGACAGTAGTGGGAAAGAATTTCCCTGAAACTTGACTTGCAATCAAAATAAGGAAGGAAGATCTGAAAGAACTGAGAATATTTCAGCTAATCAGGATATGGCACTTTCCGACATCTGGATGTCCAAACAAGTGTTTTGAATTCAACGCTATTAACATGTGTCACTTTAATGAATATTTTCCTTTGGAGTCGATTGGGTGGTTACATTTTTGGCAATGATCTCGTGGTCTGTTGCCTACATTACCTGACCCACAGTCCATTTTCCTTGTGTTGGCTGTGGGGAAGAAAAAAAGTGGAAAATATCTCAGAACCTGGAAAACAGTACTGAGAATGTGACTCATCTTTTAATTGAAGCTCTTCAAATAGAAGCTCTCTAAGGATTGTCTTCTCACTGTGACATCATGTGGAACAAAAGAAGTAAGTTCTTTTGTATCAAAAAGATAGGGAAAAAATTCCACAGAATGAGATAAGACTTTATCTTTTTAAGCCTGAAAAAGAGGGTCAGGTCTCTGCACACTCATCCTTTCGACTTTTAACAAAACCAACTAGAGACAAGCAACTTCTTTAGATCAGAATGTGCTTTTAAGAGGTCAATATGAACTATCCTAATTGTTCATTTACAAAGGCTCACACAGGAGTATCATTTCATTCTCTGAAAAGTCTTTTTAGGCCTCTGCTCTTTGCAGACCCTTTAAACACATGGTGTTTTCTGTAAGGGAGAGTTCTTGGCTAACTCAGAGGGCCTTTATGAGGAGTGAAGGGGAAGGAGAAGGGCAGGCCTAGGCTGGATGCTGTGTGTGTATGTACTAGTATATGTTAATTTGTGTCTCTTTGTGCGTGTGCGTGTGCCTGTGTGTTTCCCACTAGGCTCTTTGAGATAGTTATCAGAATGCGTAAAGGCATAGGCTTTGGAATCACAGACCAAGGGGTCGATCCAGAAGTCATAATTCTCTAGCTATGCCACCTCCAGTGAACGGAGGTCACGGTAGACCCATCTCACACGGTGGCGGAGAGAGCATGGCTGAAGTGATTTGCACAGGGCCGGTTACAAAAAGCCCTCAATAGAAACCTTAGATGCCAGTGACTGGATATCTCTCCCCTTCATAGTTCCTGGAGGAATTGTGTCTTTTGTTTTTAAGTAAAGTGGGTGTTCCATCTGTATTGTGGATTCTCTGACTCATAGCAGCGTGTGGATTCTTGAGACAGAGAAGCTGTCCACTCACTCTGTTGGAAGAGGCATAGCCACCCCCCCCTTCGCCCCATTCCCATCCGGAGGCCCCAGGCACACACAGTGCACAGCTCTGCGAACTTTCACACTGGAGTCGTGTGTGTGTGGAGAGCGGGATCCCACCTCCCCACACACAACCCAGTCCAGGATGCTGAGAATCCTCCACGGATGGGAAGGAAGGGAGCCAAACCTATAGAACGCAACGGACTCCAAGTCCAGGGGATCTTCTTGTTTTAAACTGACTTTGAATTCCATTGAGCAGCCGTGTACATTCCCAGGTTTTGCACTGAGCATGAGAGAGAAACCGAGAAAGCCCATTGCCTTTCCTTTGGAGAGTCTGGTACCATACTGGTTTGGTGAAATACTTTCTTGTGGGTTACTCCCCCTGGCACTCCAGACGGTCACTTTCCAGCTACCACTCATATTTTCACATTCCATGTTTCCTAAACTCTCTTTGTAGAGACATATCCTATTTGGAAAGCTGGTTGGTTAGTTATGGTTTTAGAACTGTGTACTTATGCGTTCAACAAATATTCACTGAGTGTCCCCTGGGCGGCTGGCACTGTGCTCTGTACGAGGAAGAGAAAGTCACTGAAGACACTGTCTCTAATTTCACAATGCTCACAGCACAGCCGAGGATAAAGACAAGTACGTTAGTGACCCAGTGTGATGTGGTAAGTGCTGTGATGACTGCGGGAGCACAGGATTATGGGATGGCAGGCAGTGAGAGGAGAGATTAAGCAATGTGTCCAGGGTCACAGAGTTTGTAAAGGGTGGAGACAGGATTCAAGCTCGATTTCTATGGTTGAGAGACATGTGTGCTTACTTACCTACTAAGATATGCCTTTTTTTTTTTAAGGTTTTATTTATGCATTTGACAGAGAAAAGGAGAAAGAGTGCTCACAAGCAAGGGGAGAGGCAGGCAGGGGGGTGAGAGAGAAGCAGACTTCCCGTTGAGTGGGAAGCCTGATGCAGGGCTTGATCCCAGGACCCTGGGATCATGACCTGAGCTGAAGGCAGATGCTTAACTGACTGAGCCACCCAACAGTCCCTAAAGATACATCTCTTTGAAAGGGGAACCCTCTTACACTGTTGGTGGGAGTGCAAGCTGGTCAGCCACTTTTGAAAAGAGTGTGGAGGTCCCTCAAAAAGTTAAAATAGAGCTACCCTATGACCCAGCAATTGCACTACTGAGTATTTACCTCAAAGATACAGACACAGTGAAGAGAAGTGCCACACGCCCCCAATGTTCATAGCAGCATTGTCCACAATAGCCAAACTGTGGAAGGATCCGACATGCCCTTCAACAGACTAATGGATAAAGAAGATGTGGTCCATATATACAATGGAATATTACTCAGCCATCAGAAAGAACGATTACCCAACATTTGCAGCAACATGGATGGGACTGGAGGAGATTATGCTAAGTGAAATAAGTCAAGCAGAGAAAGACAATTATCATATGGTTTCACTCATTTGTGGAACATAAGGAATAGCAGGGAGATCGGTAGGAGAAGGAAGGGAAGAATGAAGGGGGGGGGTAAACAGAAGGGGGAATGAACCACGAGAGACTATGGACTCTGGGAAACAAACTGAGGGTTTTAGAGGGGAGGGGGGAGAGGGAATGGGCTAGCCTGGTGATGGGTATTAAGAAGGGCACGTATTGCATGGAACACTGGATATTATACGCAAACAATGAATCATGGAACTTTACATCAAAAACTAATGTTGTACTGTAGCAGTTCAATAAAGTCTCAAAGGATTAAAAAAAAAAAGATATGCCTCTTTATTCAGTTGCCCATATCATAGATTTTACTAGATAACGGAAATTAGATTTTGGGAGATGACAATAATTCTACAATCATATGAAGGTGGGCTATGTCAGTACAAATTTTTAAAGTATACATTATTTTGAAGAAGCAAAATTTTACAGTTAATAATAGTGATGTGAACCAGACTGAGAGAGTGGTCAAGGGCAAATCACAGATAGAAATCATAACATAGAAAAGAAAAAAATGTGTCTGAAATGTCTCCATCAAGTGACACATTCCTGGGGCCTTCAGAAATGTCTTCTGTCAGTTAGGGGCATTAGGCTGCACGGACCCAGACTATGGTAGCTTCCACAGGGTCCAAAGTGGTAGTTCAAGACAGGTGTAGCCAAAGAAACCATCGGGAGCATAGGCTTTTTCTAGCTTCCTGTCCCACCATTCTCACCATGTCCTTTTCCTTCTCAGGGGGGCAAGATGGCTCCTTCAACCTCCAGGCATCACTTTTACCTTCAAGACAGAAAAATCGAGAAGGGGTGTGGGCAAAAGATGTGGGCCAGCTGAGTTTGACCCTTTGCCTTAGAAAAATAACCCTATGACCTTCCACGTCACCCCTATTGTCCCATGCTGGGTACTACGACCACGTTGAGCTGCAAAGATTCTTCAGAGGTGAACGCGTTTACTAGCCGAAGCTGCTGCCCTACGCGAACCCTGGGCTCTGTGGGTAATGAGGGATGAAAGAATGCGTCCTGAGCAGGCGGCCAGCAAGCTCTGCCACATTCCCTTGAGCGGGTTAACTCTTTGCTTAAACTTGTTTAAATCATTTCTTCTCTCACCAAACTCAAGGAAATATATCCAGGGCCAGAATACAATTCAATTTGGGCCCCTTGGAAGGATCACACAGTCTCATTTGCGTCTAAATGATAGAATTTGTTCAAGGGGGACAGGGACCTTCTTCCCTTCCCCGTGCTGCTGCAGCCCCCAAACGTTCTTTTTTTGAGGACGGTGAGCCACGTTCTCAGCTCTGTTAGGCTTTCGAATGAACCATGGGGAGGCTGGTTATATTATCTGGTTTTTCTTTTATTCCTAATTTGTGCCGTGAGTTATTTTCATTGGGTTGTAATGAAAGTTTTTCTAAAATATGCCTTGGATTTAGAAGAGAAATGAGCAGAAGAAGAACCGAGTAAGAGTGTGAATGCAGAAACTAGAGTGCAATAATGAATCACTCAACACATATTTATTGAGTGTTTTCCACGGCCAAGGTAATTACTTTATAACACAAACCTTTCTTATTTCCCTCGGCACCTGGCACTCTGTACTGTATGCGATGGTCAGTCGATGACGCTGACCGACAAAACGGCGTCTACGCACGGATGGAGACGGTCAGAGAAGTAGACCGTTCTGGTCTTGATCGGTGGAGAACGGCAGAACGGTAGTTTTCAAGGGAAGTGGTCCTGAGCTGGGACAGCAGGCAGGAGAATGAGTTCTGGGATGGGCAGGAGTCTGGGAAAAGGGGAGTAGAAAGGAAACTCTCACCACGAGGACCCAGAGGACCATCTTTCAGACATTGGGGTGCTGTCGCTTTTGTTGCTGATGACATTGAGGATGTCTCTTGTAAAACTGCGGAGCCTCACTTCTGACAAAACAATGCACAGACCAATAGACGTTGTGCATTTAGACCTGCACAAAGGGTCAGCTCTCTGTGAGAGCCCAGGACAGAAACCTGCCCACGTGCCGGCGGAAGCACCTCGCGGAAGGCTGTGTGAATCCAGCCCAAATGCAGAGGAGCGCTTGGAATCAGTCAAGGAGAACTGAAATGTCAACACGTTTTGAAAGAAGGTATTGTAGTACAAATGTCAATCGATCCATTCATTCACTCGTTTATTCATTCAACAAATATTTATTGAAGACCTGCCACTTGCCTGGTATTATGTTTTTGCTGTGAATACGGCAGTGAACAAAAACCAAGTTCTTGCTCTCATAGAACTTCAACTCTGGGGAGAGGAGCCAGAGCATTAGCAATAAATAAATAGACACAGATAGACAGACCTACACACACACACACACACACACTATTAGATAGTGTTAAGTGCTCAGAACTCACATCAATCAGGTGGCTGGAGAGGGGTCCGTGGCCAGATAGGCTAGTTAGGGATGGATCTGTCTGATAAGGGGACATCTGACTAGACACCTGAAGGAACTTAGGGGGGGAATATGTGTCTCTCTGGGGAAAGACTTTCGTAGAGGAAGGTAAAAAGACAGGAACTGCGGGGGTCGCTTGCAAGGCAGTGTGGGGAGCAGATCCATCAGGAAGACAAGGCGAGTCGGGGGCTCAGAGGGCTGCTGCAGGAGTCCAGCTAATGATACATATGACCATTTGGGAGAACAAAAGAAAATGTCATACAATAAATTGATTCTTGAACCATTTTATAAATTCTGGAACACAAAGGACAAGGTGCAGTGTGTTACCAGGCAGACAGCGGTCATGCCCTGCAAGGCTTTGAGACTCTGTCAGGGATTTTTTCCTCAGTTCTCCTGAGATATAACTGGCCTACATCACTGTGTAAGGCTAAGGTGCACAGCATAGTGGTCGACTTACATATACCGTGAAATGATTATTGCAATAAGTTTAGTTAGTATCCATCACCTCGTAGAGCTACAATAAAAACATGTTTTTCCTGGCGGTGAGAACTCTTAGGATTTACTCTCTGAACAACCTTTGTATCTCATACAGTGGTGTTGGCTGTTGTCATCCTGTGGTATGTTACAGCCCAGTACTCATCTACCTTACAACTGGGAGTTTGTAGCTTTTGACTACTTTCTTCCAAGCAATTCTCTCTCCCCCACCACCTGCTTTTTGTAACTACAACTATGATGTCTTTTTCATGTATATATTCTACATTTAAGTGAGATCCTACAGTATCTGTCCTTCTCTGTCTGAATTATTTCACTTAGCATATGCCCTCAAGGTCAACCCATGTTGTTGCAGATGGTAGGATTTCCTTGCTTTTTTATGGCTGAATAATATTCCATTGTATATATACCACAACTTCTTTATCCATTCATCCATTGATAGATACTTAGCTTGTTTCCAGAAGAGCCTTTTAAGAATTTTGGTCTTTATCCTAAGAGCAGTGGGAAACCCCTGAAGTGTTTTAAGCCAGAAGGTGACTTGATCTGATCTGTGTTTCAAAGGTTCACTTTAAAAACAAAGGTCATACCGGATAGATGTGCCTGATGAATTCAACTAGAGAACTAAGAAATACACACTCATAAATGCAAAGACTATACCACATAAGGCAATGTAAGTATATTTTCATCAGGAAATGAAATGCGCGTGTCTCTCAAGACAACACCGAGAAGCAAGAGTGATCACAACATAAAAATGTTCGTTAAT
This sequence comes from Ursus americanus, assembly GCF_024610735.1. Taxonomy (NCBI): domain Eukaryota; kingdom Metazoa; phylum Chordata; class Mammalia; order Carnivora; family Ursidae; genus Ursus; species Ursus americanus. The sequence goes on along the minus strand of NC_142128.1, from coordinate 53,402,199 downwards.
GAACTGACAACAGACCAAATTAACTAATTCTCAGCTCTATCGAAACAACCCTGGGCTTCTCTCTATCACTCCTGCTCCATGGCCGACCATCTCGTGTTGTCTGTCTCTCACTGACTGTCAGTTGTTCACAATGCCGTATACATACAGAGTCACTTTGCAGACTTGGTGAAATACGACAGGTTTCAGAGGCAATGACATGATGATGGGGAACTTCTCCTACAAGCATTGTGGACACTGACGGTGAAGATCTGCCAGAGTTTGACCAGCACAGTGTTCACTGAGGCTGACTCATCAACTTTTTCCACCACCAATGATTAGTCTAAACCTATCATGGTAATCTGTTCCTCTTACCACTTATTTACCTAAGAATGACTTGGAGTTAAGCAAGATTTAAAGGATGAATACATGAAGAAGTATCCTTTTTTTAGGATTTTATTTATTTATTTATTTAATTTTTTGAGAGAAAGAGAGAACACGTGGAGAGGGGCAGAGGGAGAAAGAGAGACTCTGAAGCAGATTCCTCGATGAGTGCTGAGTCCAATGTGGGGCTTGATCCCAGGAAATGTGAGATTATGATCTGACCCAAAACCAAGAGTCGGACACTTAACTGACTGAACCACCCTGGTGCCCCAGGGTGTATCTTTTCGAGAATTTAAAGTTTTGAACATTTTGCTTTGATGCTTAGAGGCAGAAAAAAAATAGTGATATTAATTTATACTCAGGACTGGTCAGTGTATTCAGCTTAGTTCAGTGAAGAACTAGTAACATCAGTGGGGATGAATTACCCTAGTTGTTTGTATTACTTGAATCTATTACTACAGGTAAGCCATACCTGATGTATCCATACGGTCAGGCACCAGCCAAGTTTTAGGTGGTACGTAGCACAGAAGAGCACAGACACTGAAGAAAATACCACTGGAATGCCAAGTCCAAGTTAGAGGGCAGAGATGAGAAGGTAAGCAAGCATCACTCAGAACGATAGGGAAAAGTCTACAGATAAACTGGGATACCACTTGGTAATCCTCAATACGACTGAAGGTGAGGGAGGAAGAGAATAATGCAGAAATTCAGATTTCAGTATTGATAAGAAACCACTGAATTAGATGTCATCTTTGAGGGTTTGCGTCTGCCTTTCATTCTCATTCACTGATCTCCCGTTTCTTCGAGCCATAACCCACTCTAGGATTCTTATAAACCATGGAGCAGTGGTCCACCAACGTCCATGTTGGCTTGTCTATTCTATAGCCTCTCGGAAGTGTGCCTGCTAACACAGCTTGAAGGATCTCTGTAATTTGTACCTCCCATTTCCATCTTTTGCCCTAAACTCCCATCTTTCCTTCTCACCACACTTAATCTGCTTTGAAAAGTCTTGCTACCAACTAACTAAACATGTCTGTCCGAGACTGCTAATCTTAGCCAAGGTTGTGCTTCTTTATCCTTGTCCCTGGAACTAATATTTTAGGCTAGGGGCCTTTAACTCTGGCTGTACAGTAGAAATGTTGGAAGAGCTTTTAAAAAGTGCCAATGTCTTGTCAGCTTGGAGAGAGTAGGATATAGACTTTACTTCTACTTTTTCTTCAAATTTTTATTTAAATTCTAGTTAGTTAACATGCAGGGCAATATTGGTTTCAGAGGTAGAATTCAGTGATTCATCACTCACATACAACACTCAGTGCTCAACACAACAAGTGCCTTCCTAGTGCCCATCACCCATCTAGTCCATCCTCCCACCCGCCTCCCTCCATCAACCCTCAGTTTGTTCTCTATCTTTAAGAGTCTTTTATGGTTTGTTTCCCTGTCTCTCTTTTTGCCCTCTTCCCATAAGTTCATCTGATTTATTTCTTAAATTCCACATATGAGTGAAGTCATTTGGTATTTGCTTTTTTCTGACTTATTTTGCTTAACATAATACATTCTAGCTCCATCCACATCATTGTGAATGGCATGATTTCATTCTTTTTGATGGCTGAGTAATATTCCATCACATATATAAGCCTCATGGCCACATCTTCTTTATCCATTCATCAGTTGATGGATACTTGGGCTCTTTCCATAGTTTGGCTAGTGTTGATAATGCTGCTATAAACATTGGGGTGCATGTGCCCTTTCGAATCTATATTTTTGTATCCTTTGGGTAAATACTTTAAATAAATAATTTAAAAGCTCTATTTTGTATCCTTTGGGTAAATACCTAGTAGTGCAATTGCTGAATGTAGACTAAAGAAACAGAGTTAAGTTTCTAGACAACAGATCTCAAGGCTCCCCTACTCATTGAACTTCCCAGGGCCTTTCCCATTCTCCCTTACAAGGTGGTCTATGTTTTTATTCTCAAGAAAATCAATGCTTTTGATCTTTATTTCCTTTGCCCCTGTTGCCTCCAACCATCATCCATTCCATTTTCCTCTCCTTAAAGTTCAATCTTTCCCCTCTGTTCCTCTTCCATACTTGAGTTGCATTTTCCTTTGCTAACAGTATCTGGTTCTAGTCACTCCTTGGATAACCCTGCTCGGTAAAGACAGTTCAGTCCGTATTTACATGATTCTGCTTTTGTGCTTTTCAATTGTTTATTTGTTGAGGTTTTTTTTTGTTTTTTTTTTTTTTTGCATTTCTATGACATTTTTTTAACTTCTCAAAAGCGGGTACTGTTTTTTAACCACCTATATCCGATGTGTCCTATATACAGAAGGCACTCTGTGGATGGCTAATTGACAGCCAGTTCTCTGCTGACCAAGTGCGACACCGCAATTCTTTCTGGCTGGGCCAAATCCAAAATCCAGCTCTCTGATCTACTGCACTGACTGGTCCGCATAGCCATCTGCCCAGACCCTGTGATTGGAATCCTTTAATGTGGAGATCACTATCTGCGGGCACAAGTATGGCTTGATGCATGAGCAAAAGTACTTCCCACGCTGAGCACGCAAGCCTTTGGTTTCCAGCCAGAGGCAATTATGTGTAGAATCTGGAACTGTTTGTGATTCTGTTTCGTGTCCTTTATGCTTTTCTCCAAGAGCCACCCCATTTCTAAGGGATTAGCATCAGGCCAGCCGTTGGCTGCTACAGTTGTTTAGCAATCCACAGATCTTTTGCATTGTTTGAAGTGCTGTTTGAGTGTGCATTTTCTCTACTCACCTGAATTATAATTGGCTGATCTCTGCTAACCATATGTAGCAGCCACATGGTTCTCTCTAGGCGTCTGAACTATACAATGCAGCATGATATCGTGTGCTAACTCAAATTGTTTGGTATTTGCTTCATGTCTGTATGTAACTCCTTGAGGGTGGAGAAGGTTCTTTTATCGTTCTACCAAGTCTGGGACAGCTGGGGATCGATCGATCCTTGCTGCTTAGCTTGATCGATTGGACCAATGAGAAATGGAATTCTCAAGGTACGGGAGGGAAGCTCAGTGGTTCTCAAACTCTGATGTCCCTTAGAATCACCTTTTTGTGTTAAAACACAGGTGGCCCATCTCTACCCTTAGTTTTTGATTCAGCACATCTGGCATTGGCTGGAGAGTTTGCATTTCTTAACAAGTGCCTAGGGGCTGCTGCTGCTGCTCTGAGAATCACACTTTAAGAACCACTGCCCGAGACTACCAGGAATCCAGCTTTTCCATTGGGAGGTTGGCAGGCAGAGTGGGATCTTGTCTAGCTTCAAGCTCCTGAGAATAGTTCATGCCTAGAGAGCGGTGGTCCAATCTTCCTTCCATATGTCTGTGGGAATGAACAGTCGGCTTGGTCTGTTTGTGAGCACTTTTATTAGTTCACCTCTGAGTCATGCTTATTATACTTGATTACAGTGTTAAGATAGAAACACCCAGCTCGGAGCTCCAGGAATGTTTCCAAATATGTCACTGCTGAAAAAGCACCAAGCCAGGCAACAGGGCTAGGACTGTCCATCTAGCTGGAAATTTTATCTGTGAGTCTTGAAGGTGTTTGCAGGATATGAAGGAGAGGAGAATATGATGTAGAAAGACTGAAGGCTTTTGGTGTCAGTAGTCGTGTCATCAAGTTAAATACTCTAAGTTTCCATTTTCTCTTCTTAAAACCATATGCTAACACCTCAGGGAGAAGATATAAGAGTTAAACATGTATATAATCCCTCCTTTAGTGGGACAAACAGTGCTCCTTGATGAATGGAAACTGGGTTCCGGTCTTCATAACTTCGCATCTCTCCAGTCTCTACCCTGCCTGCGAAGGCAGGTGGCCGCACCCTTTGGGTTTTGTCAGACCCACTTTGGAGTAGAAGGCCAGTGGTTTGAACAATCAGGATAAAAGTACTAACTAAGAGTCTCCATGGCTTATCAACTGGGCCCCAACCCTGAACTAGCACCACACAGAAGAGTTTTTGCTTTTGGCCATCAACGGGGTCAAACTGGGGCAGGATTATGAAGTCCTCCAAGTTTATCCTCAGTGCTCTTGACCTCCCCATTCTATGGCTCCTGTCCCCTCGTGTCTATCCCTCTATCAAATCTTACTCATTTGAAAAGGAATTGGTGTCATTTTTTTTTTAAGAGAGAGAGAGAGAGCACTCGTGAGTGGAGGAGAGGGGCAGACAGGGAGAGAGAGAGAGAGAGAGAGAGAATCTTAAGTAGGCTCCATGCCGAGGGCAGAGCCAGACATGGGGCTCGATCTCATGACCCTGAGATCATGACCCAAGCCCAAATCAAGAGTTGGATGTTTCACCGGCTGAGCCACCCATCACCTCGGTGTCATTGATTCTTTTTTTTTTTTTCCTAAGGATTTTATTCATTTATTTGAGAGAGAGAGAGAGAGTGAGAGAGAGCATGAGCAGGAAGGAAAGGGAGAAGTAGGCTCCCTCTGAGCAGGAAGCCCGACATGATCCCAGGACCCTGGGACGATGACCTGAGTTGAAGGCAGATGCTTAACCCAGGCGCCAAGTGTCATTGATTTTTAAAGCCTTCTGGTCCCCTAACCTCAACCTAGTGAGAGTGACTGCTGCTGAGAGCCACATGGTGTATGGCACATTCTTCAGGTGTGCTATGATGGCAATAGACCGGGTAGGGAACAACCTTCTGAGTCAAGGTGTGGCTTGACTCCATTGCATTTTCCTGGTAATCCTGACCCCTAATTAGTGATAAAAATGCTCTCTCCTCGGGGCTCCTGCGTGGCTCAGTTGGTTAAGTGTCTGACTCTTGGTTTAGGCTCAGGTCATGATCTTAGGGTCGTGAGATCGAACCCCAAGTGAGTTTCCGCACTAGGGGTGGAGCCCACTTTAGATTGTCTCTCTCCCTCTGCCTCTGCTCCCCCTCCCCCACATGTGCACTTGCACAGTTTCTCTCTCTCTCTCTCTCACTAAAAAAAAAGAAGAAAGAAAGAAAGAAAGAAAGAAAGAAAGAAAGAAAGAAGAAAGAAAAAGAAAGAAAGAAAGAAAGAAAGAAAGAAAAGCTCTCTTCTTTACAGATGCAATATCAGGCTCCAGTAAGCTGGTCAAGAAGTGTCTTGGGTAGCTCTCTAGTCCATACGTAGACAAGATTGGTCCTGGGTTCAAATTAATACTAAAACTGTTATTACTTTCTATTGATATGTTGCATCAGAAGAAGCAAAAGGTACACACACACGACTTCCGTTTGAAACCAATTTTTCTTATTACAGAAAGCTACAAGATAAGCCCCTTTACCTTTAACAGGACCTAGTGTTTTTTCAGGATAAAAATGCTCTTAGAGCCCCAATTAGAGGAAATAATTCCTTTGTTTTTACCATTTGAGCCTCAGAGAAGAGACAGCAAACACCTCAGGAAAGAAAAAGGACTGTTCCAGCTCTCCTGGGATTCAACAGTGTGGCCCCAGCATGTGTAGGGATCTCAAACCTGATGCTGAGACCATCGAACAAAGAAGGAACAAACATCAGTCCCGTGATAAGGAGGATGCTTAAAATAGTCAGAACAAAGGAGAGCTTATACAGTCCATAGGATATGAAGTGATGACAAGTACGGCAAAATGAAGTCGAGAGTGAAAAGGAAATTGCACAAGAGGGTAGGATAAAGAAATCCTAAATACCCCTAGTTTCAGTTTCTAGGAGAGGAAAAAATTCAAAGAATATCCCTACTTTTCAAAGGTGTTTGTTCAAACACAATGGCCCCTCTTAGCCAACGTGAGCTCTTTATCTCAGCTATCTAAACCACTTAGATTTGCTCACGAGAGCTGGAGATCTCAGAGACTCTCCTGGTGAGGTTTGCAAAAGACTCCGGGGTAGGCTCAGGAGAAGCTCGTAGCTCTCTGCCGCGTTACCACTGGCATGGGCGGCTAGGTGTTGTTTCTTTTAGCTTTACAACAAATAGGGGCTTCTTATCACATTTTTTCTCGGCAGTCTTATGGGGAGATACCCCAGGAGGAAAGACAGGGACAGCTGGACCATATTTGGTGAATCCGAACCACCTAAGGTATTTACTTTAGATAACACACTCTCCGCTCAGATAAATGGTGCGTGCTTCACGCAGATAACATCCTCTCCTCTCTGCTTAGTTTTATCTTTATGGGTACTCCGGGGAGACATCTTCACGTTTGAAAGTGATAGAGCTGGGATGCAAACCAAGACCTCTCTAGGCCAGAGCTGGAAGCTGTATATAATTAACTCATTACAGTCCCATTAAAAGCAGAATGATTTGGGATCCTGTTTTGAAGTGAGAGAATTGAGGCAAAAAGTAGTGAATTGGTTTAGCCCAAGGACACAAATCCTGTCCGCAGCAGGATCCGGACAGTGGTATGAGTTTCCTGGTGGCAGAGAGATGTGGGCGATGTAGTCAGCCAAGGGCTCCGAGAGGAAACAGAAAATTAGAGACTTGTTGAGATCAGGTCATTAATCAGAGCCCTGTCTTCCTCTGTATTCTCAGCCAGATAGACAGTGGGATGAGATACATGGATATAAGCATCGGGATTGGAGATAGAAGATTGGAAAATAGGACTTAAAGGAGAGGGTGTAATCAGGTTTTTTTATCGTTTGCCCATAAGTTGGACCTATTTACAAGGTGAAGAGGCACGGTTTGAGTATTGCAGGGCGATCCTGCCCGAGTTTGCTTGCCACCCAGAGGAGGAGAGATAGAGAGAGCACTTCAGTCTGCCGGAAGGGGCTAGGGTACACATGTCCCCTCTCTTCTTCCATTCTTGCCAATCTGATAATTACTCTTGTGCTCTTAGGGAGTGAATGAGAGAGAGAAAAGACAAAAATGTTTCTCTCTGTTTCCCTTCCTGAGAGTGAAATGGAATTTTCCTCCCTTCCAAGGAAATATGAAGAGCTAGGGCCTAAGTGTGCCCCTTAAAGTAATGAAACTATCTTTTTAGAAGTTTCTGTTTTGTATTTGAAGGAAAGATTCAAGACTGTTTCTAGTTGAGCTGAGTTGATTGTGAATCATAAGTAATGCTCTAGCTTCTGAATTGTGAAATTAATTTCAGCTCGTCGGCTCAAAGCGTGATAACTCTACGCTTAGGGTAATCGAGTGAAACGACCAGTCATTTCGGTGGAGGAAAGCAGTGAAGCCAATTAGTTGACTCGGCCAAAAAAGAAATGAGAGGAATGGATTTCCAGTGTAAGTCATTTGTTTCGGTTCCAAGATGGAAAGAAATCAGTCAGGAACATTTGGTTTAAAATGAGGGTTTGAATGTTAATTTAGGTGAATACAAAAGGATAGTAAACGAGAAAGTCATAAATATCCAAAAAAGATGATGTAATGCCTACAGACAGATACACAGGGGGAAGATGGCTTTGATATTGGTGGAGAATGGAGACTAATTTGGTTGAGTCCTTGATGATGGGATGAGCTCATGAGTTCAGACTGCATAGAGCAGTGTATATGCGTCAGCTGTATGGTCTGTGCATTTAACACAAAGCTCACTTAACCAAGGCAAGAGATTATGGTAGAGTTCCAGATTGATGCTTTTTCTTTTTTTTAAAGCACATGATAGCTAATATTTCAATGACATGATGTGTTTTTCACGATGGAGCTGTGGTTCCACCAGGATAACATCAAGAGTGTGCCTTTAGCATATTCGGAACAGTTTGGTGATCTGGCCCAGATATGTCTAGTGAGTTTTCACATTTCATTGATTACTAGGTGCTGTGAGTTCTTCGTGTACTCCTCGTTATTCAGAACATCCTCTGACCCGGTTGCTATTCTCTTCCATCTTGAACACACGGACCTCCATCCAACCACATGAACAACCGGTCTTTTACTGGAACCAGAGACCCAGATTCTAGTTCCAGGTCTGAACCTCTCTCTGATGCAGGGAAGTCACTCCGTTCATTCTTTCCACAAATAGTTGTAGACAACTCCATCAGGCCCTGTTTTCAGCCCTGGGCCTGATTTCCGCTTTCGTGGCATTTAAAGCTTGAGTGGAGAAGACAGACCATTAACCAAGTCATTACGATCAAGTGCGCTAAGTGCTATTCGGGAGGACAGGCAGGAGCCTGGGGCCGTGCGGAGAAGGATGTGCCTCTGCCCTCAAGGGTCAGATAAAGCGTTCTCGTGCTTTCAGCTGCGACTTCAAAGGTTAAGTGAGTATTTGAGGAAAGAGCATGTTTCAGAGCAGTAAGTGCGTCTTAGGAGTTGGGGAGACGAGAGAATTGCTGGCCGTGCTTTACTGGAGAGAATTTCAGCTTGCTGGCAGCATGGAGTGTGGGTGAGGCAGTGGGAGCCTGGGGACATTGGGGGCAGTGGGGAGAAGTGTGTGCTGGGAAGTGAGTCCGGTAAGATCTTTGCTTCGTCCAACACAAAATGTTAACGATACAGTCTACCTCACGTACGTATTCTGTGAATTCAAGGAGAAAATGGGTACAAAACAGTTCTGTCATCTATAGAAGGAACTTGTTCCTGGTACGTTGGTGGTGGACTTTGGTTTACTTTTCCAGGAGCAGAACTCCTTTGCACAGATCTATGCCCTGGGGATCTTTCTGACCAAAGTTGCCCATGTGACAAGAATTTTGAAAGAAGACATAAATTGCCCACGATATATTTGAAAATTTGTTTTCTATCTTTTATGCATGTTCATAGATGTCTTTATCTTTAATATCAGCAACATCAGGCACACAAGGCAGACCAACCCGAGAGAAATTTCACGGAACCCTCCCATCATATCCTATGGGCAATCATTGCTCATCCCGAGGGTCTTCAAACCTCCCAGGCAATCTGCTCTGTCACCAGAAATCTCTGTCCCTTCGGTGGAGAGTTGAATCAAGCTTACATGTTTTAAAAGTCCTAGTTCAGTTCACTCTTTCTAATTTACTTTGCAAGAAGAATCAAGTTGAGTACTGTATTGAGAGCCTTTTTCTTCCGAATAACCAGTCGGTATCCTCCTCTGTTGGCTAAACCGAGAGCCTAGGTTTTTGCACCCAGCGTGGGACTCATGTCACTGAGTAAGCCTATAATTCTTTATTTTTGTGTTTTCTTCCATCGATAAGAGAGAATCAGGACAGGGATGTGTTCGGAGCTTATGTATACGCGGCAATCCATCTCACTTCAAATGGATTTTGTATTTTCCAAAGAAAGGTATGTGTAGTGGGTAGACAGCTTCTCAGACTTTCAGTACCTTGTTTCCCAGCTCTCAATCTTCTTGAATAGAAGATGTCAGTGAAGTTCAAAACCGGAGGGAGCAGGTGAAATTACTGGCTTTTCAACTCTGTTACTTCCAATTCCCATACTTCTCTTAAGGATACAGAATGAGTCCCTCAAAGATACAACGTTACACTCAGGACTGATGCTCTGGAATTTACTAAGATTCATCTGTGCTGTATCTTTTGGCATTGACTCGTCTTATTATTTTTGGAATCAAGAATGTCTTTTTAACTTTAAGTGTTTCCCTTTATACCTGAAGGACTGGGGAGCTCAGTGAGGTGTAGGAGTTTATGGGGGGGGGTGTCTAGATTCGAAGGCAAGTTGGAAAGAGCAGTGAGGACCATGGATCAGCTACTTTGGGAAGCTATGGTGGGGGGAGCTGCAAATGGTATATTTTCTGCTTTTGAAAGGTCTGATTAGCTTTGGCTTTTGAGAATGTCACTCTGCGAATGAGTGTATGTGGTGTGTGCATGTGTGTGTGTGTGTGTGTGTGTGTGTGTGTGTGTGTAGCAAAAAAGGGGCCATGCCATGGGACTGAAAAGAAGTTTTGAAATGAGCCCCCACCACCAGAATTGTTGGCACTTCAGTTCCCAAATATCTACTCCCCCTCCTTTGGCAGGATACCTGGGAGGCTCAGATGGCCTTCTTGGAAGCTGGTAAAATTCTTTCATTGTGGCCGCTAAGGCCAGGGTCAGATTAGCTGCTTTGTAGCCATCGCTGTTGCTTCTGTAACTCTGGCTGGTGGCCTTGGGGCCTCCCTGGTCGCAAGTGACCTGGCCTGGTTGGCTGGGTCTTGTCCCTACTGAGATTGGCTTATGTGGATCTGATAGTTATACAGCCCCATGTCCTGCCCATCCTCATGTGCTCCTCACTGCCTTACTGCTCTCTGTTGTGTGGCAGAGAGGAGAGGCCCTCTTTTTTTTTTTTAACCAAGGATTACAGACCTTTATTTAACTCTCAGAATGGCCTCCTGCTCAGTTTCTTTGAATGCCCCCTAGTGTTAGTACACTTTGATTTGATGATCTCTTCTTCCTGCTTTTTAAAGTTCAAAGTCTTACAGAGCAGGGAGACAATCACCTAGAATTGTCAGATTTAGCAAATAAATCTAAAGGACACCCAGTTAAATTTGAATTTTAGATAGTCAATGAGGAACGTTTTAGTGTAAGTATATCCCATGCAACATTTGGGACATACTTATGCTAAAACATCGTTCGTTGTTTATCTGAAATTCAAATTTAACTGGGTGCCCTGTATTTTATCTGGCAATCCTCTAAGTATGAAATCCAAATTATAGATCTTCCAACCTCGGGCCTCCTATCACACTTACAATGTAAGTAGGGTATTAGGTTACACAGGAGGAAGAAAGAAATCACTCCTTTTCTTAGGCACATGAGCTGCCACAATGGGTGCATTCCCAAGAGAATGGACTCAGAGCAGTGCAGAGACGGACCAGGGCTGAGTTAATATACTTATAAAAAGTATGTTTTCTTTCAAATTTAACATCCCGAAGCTAGCTCTGCAGGATTTCCAGAAGCGCGGACTTGAGTTTGGCCTACAAATACATCTTTAGGGTTCTAACCACTTTTTACTTAAGTCAAATGGGTGATAAAATATAATGACTTAGACACCTAAATTTTGAAAATTCAAAATATTTATATATTGGTTGGGTCTGGTAAGATCATTTTTGTGGGAAATGCTGAGTAAGCAATTATTTCCTTTTTCTTTCTTTCTTTCTTTCTTTCTTTCTTTCTTTCTTTCTTTCTTTCTTTCTTTCTTTCTTTCTTTTTTTCCCCCTTTCTGACATAAGGCTATCATTTATTTCAGGGGAAGGAGACAATATGTCTACATGGTGACAACAGATGAGTAAATATCTTTGCAAAAATCTACCAATATAAATAAACAGCTTCCCAAATGGATGAATGAATAAACAATATGTAATTATCCATACAATGGAATATTATTCAACCTTAAAAAGGAAGAAGATTCTGAGGTGGGTGGTTGGCTCAGTTGGTTCAGTGTCTGCCTTTGGCTCAGGCATGATCCCAGGGTCCTGGGATGCAGCCCGGTTTTGGACTCCCTGCTTCTCCCTCTCCCTCTGCCACTTCCCCTGCTTGTGCTCTCTCTCTCTCAAATAAATAAGTAAACTCAAAAAGAAGAAGAAGAAGAAGAAGAAGAAGAAGAAGAAGAAGATTCTGACACATGCTATAGCATGAGTGAATCTTGAGATTATACTACGTGAAATAAGCAAGTCACAATAGAAAATACTCTATGATTCCGCTTATAGGAGGTGTCTAGAGTAGCCAAATTCATAGAAGCAAGGAGTAGAATGGTGGTTGCCAGGCTAAGGTTAGGGAAGTTGTTTAATGGGTATGAAAATGCTCTGGGGGCACCTGGGTGGCTCAGTTGGTTAAGCATCTGACTCTTGATTTCTGTTCAGGTCATGATCTCAGGGTTGTGAGATTGGGCCCCTCATGAGGCTCCATGCTCATCGAGGAGTCTGCTTGGGATTCTCCCTGTCCTTTTCCCTCTGCCCCTCCCCCCTTTAAAATAAATAAATAAAACCTTTTAAAAATGTTAGAAAATGTTCTCAAGATCTGTTGCACAACAGTGTAAATATAATTAACCTTACTGAACTATACACTTAAAAATGATTAAGATAGGTTATGTGTCTTTAAAATTAAAGTTGAATTAAAAAGGAAATACTTTAGCTTCTTGATTTTGGTTTTCTAACCTTATCTAAAATGATTATTAATTCATCTGCTTAAAAATTTTTTGCTGGATTGGGGTGCCTGGGTGGCGCAGTTGTTAAGCATCTGCCTTTGGCTCAGGGCGTGATCCCGGCGTTCTGGGATCGAGCCCCACATCAGACTCCTATGCTGGGAGCCTGCTTCTTCCTCTCCCACTCCCCCTGCTTGTGTTCCCTCTCTCGCCGGCTGTCTCTATCTCTGTCAAATAAATAAATAAATAAATAAATAAATAAATAAATAAATAAAATCTTTAAAAAAATTATTTGGCTGGATAAATTCCTCTGATTAATCAATTAAGCAGGAAAATCAGTCTCCTGGGAACTTTTCAGTTCCTTCCTACTGGATTTTTACCTCCTGTTTTCCTAGGTGGTTGGATTTATTGTCTCAGCGTCAAAACACTGCAAACAGTTGCCTTGATAGTTTGGATGCAGAGAGAGGAAAAATTGTTTTTCCTTTACACACAATTCTGAAGTGAAAAGTTTGACAAATTGTAGTAATAAGTAGATGCGTGGATAAGAATTCCCGAAAGCATTACGGAGAACAAATGTGACTGACCGTCTTAGAAGGAACTACACAAAATGCAACTGGCCCCCATTCCTTGTGCATTCACTGATTTTGCTTGCGTGCATTATTCTTAAAATGCAAAGTCATAGGAGTATTTAACTTCGAAATGGGGAAAAGAATAGGGTGAGAAGAATCAGATTCCAAATATAACCACCATTCAGAGCAAAGATAAAATATTATTTAAAATTAATGAATACTTCGTTATTGTAATTTTAATCGATTAATATACCATTTCCCTAAACACTGTCTCTCGCCTGATGCTGATGGTCCCCTTCCAGTAAATTGTTCTCCAGATAATTCCCATCTATTATTTTTCTCCAACAGATAATTTTAGTCCCCAGAAAAAAAACCTCAATTTTGATTGTTTCTGCAACCAAAGCCTGGGTGATCCTTTGGCTAGCACCATAATTTCAAGAAGACATTTTGCTTTTGCAAAAATGCAATAGTATACAATAGGCCGTGAGTGTCTAAATGGCTGGCAACTTTCAGAATTTTTGTAAGATACTTGAGGAATATATGTAAAATGTTTAATATAAAATGTTTCAGTTCAGGTGCTGATGTGCTGCTGATTTAGGCAAAGTAAAGAGTGAAATAGGAGCCAGCAATTGGCTCAGCTTGCTCTTCCACTCATTTATTTATTCACTGGGCAGACATAAACCAAGTATTTAATATGTCAGGCAGTACTTTTCAATTTGATTTGGATCAGTGAGCAATCACGATATACTTTGAATGAAAATACAGTGAAATTTTTGTTTTCCTGGTAGTTTTTCTTTGATAAGAATTATCTAGATAATTGTCCAAACTTTTGTATTAATGTTCCTGGTGGAATGAAGCAGACAGCCTAAGACTGGAATTGTACTCCAGAACACTCCAGATCACGGAGAAGGAAGACAGTAATGTTTTTGGTCCTTCACGCCATGGCTTCCTCCCCATAAGAGGTTTCTTGGGCATGGCTTCCATTCCCTATCCTTCCAGCTCCTCAAGACCCCTCCATGTTCTCTCTGCTGTGCACCCAACTTGCCCTAGATCATCGGTGTGACCACACAACCAGCAATATGTCCATCCCCTCCTTCATTCAGGCAGAGGAAATGCTCCTCCACCTTTCAGAATTCAGTATTTATGGTCAGCTTTCCTACTTAAAAATTCTGGTAAACATGTTTATCATCATTCTCCTATTTTTCTCTCAACAAATTTTCCTGGGATGCTATTAAAATTCTGGAAGTCATGGCAAAGCCATTGGAATAAAGCCACCAGAAATAGGAGGAAGGACAAGGACATGTCCAGGGTGGGAAAGTTAAACCATCTCATGGCCAAGAAACAAAGATGAACAAGGGGAAGCCAATTGAGTGCCATGTTAAACAAATGAAAGAAACAACCTGCTGTATTCCAGAAACAGGAAATAACGTGCGTAAAGAAAATGTTTCCCACTTTGTTCCATCACTAATAAAATCTCTTCACATGAGTTTTAATCAGTCTGTAACTTTATGCACATGGCGCTTCAGCCTTTGTTCTGTTTCTTTCTTTTCTTCTGCCTGGTCGTTGCCTGGGAAGACTTTACATCCCCATGGGGAGAGAGGGGGAAAAAAAGATCTCTTGGTACCGTGTAAGCTTTTAAAGAGCATTTACTTTATTTTTCCTTTCCTGCAGACCTCGGCCAATTGCTGTTCCTCCCTTCTCAAAGAAACTTCGGCTGTACCTGGTCTTTTATCTCCTATGTGGAAAAACGTCTATCGGCTTGAAGCCCTAGGAGTCTTAATTTTCAAGGATTTTAGTTGTAAGCCGTTCAAGGCATGAGCTAAGATTTCAGGCAAAGGTAACTTTAGTAGTTGCGCCTGATTTCTACCCCCACCTCCACCCTCCAGGGCTATCCGGGTAGGTCTCTGTAAGTGGGTAAGCTCCTTAGCTAAGATGTAAACGTATGTTCCCTGCTATCGGATAAAGGTTGCTGGAGACTGACACTTTAAAAAAAAAAAAAAAAGGAGAAACTGAATCCAAAGGCTTACAGGGGATTAGAAAAGTACACTCCAGATGGAAAATTTTATGGGAGCTGGAGAAAATGTATAAGAGGAATACCAGTATCATAAAATAACAGGAAATAGTGTAATCTACCTGATGGAGAAAATTGTCACTTTAAAAAAACTATCCTAATTTCCTTCAAAATTGTTCTTGTTTTTGAGCCAATAAACTGCAGCTAAGCTGACCACGGGCCTTTCTTCTGCCGGATTCATATTTGCCAACAGAACCTCTGTGTGTTTACAATTAAAACTTTCCATTTTATTTTTTTTCTAGTTAAAATAAAGCCACCCAGGGGCAGACAGAAATCATGTAATAAAGGAAGAAAATTGCTAATGATCTGGGTGAATTATGATCCAGAAGTTTAGAGAAAAATCAGTGTGAGTGTTAGAGCAATGGACTCAAAGCAAATTTGGGGTCAACCAGAGAAAATGTATGAGGAGGAAATCCTGTGTTTTCCTTTTATAAGTAAAAATAATAATATAATTTGTCTTAAGTATGTGCATGGTAGAAGATAAATCAGCAGATGAATGCCTAAGGTAATTGTTCTGGGAAATATGATATTGATGTAATTTTTGCCTTGGTTTCCCCCCACCCCAACCCTCTCGGATGCATTACATGACCTAGAAGACGCTATTGCTCAGCATATGGGGAAATCTTTGCTCTGTTCTTTAGACAGTGCATTATCAGGATTAATTTCCTGTTATCTGTGCATATTATTTTGATTGAGATAATTATGGCATTTCCAAAGGTAATAGTCTGAATTGATTTCATACCCCAGGATCTACACACACACACACACACACACACACACACACACACGCATGCACGCATACACACACACTACCTCTTCAACAACATGAAGGTTGTCCAGGTATTGTGCTAGGTGCAGCGGAGAAGAAGATGAACTAGAACTCAAAGATCTAAGCGCAAGTGAAAATATGCTTCTGGGGAGAAAGGGATAAATGTCACAGGAGATAGGAGGATAAAACATTATGGAAGTTCAAAGGATGGAAGGTAATTTAGAGATGGAATGGAGTCCAGGACAGGCTTCTTAGAGGGGTAGCATGTGCAACGAGCTTTTAGAGTTTGCTTGGATTCAGACATGATCCTGACTAGGTTTGCATGAATCTTAAATGGAGCTGTGCACATTTGTTTGTTAATCTACTGGTTCGACAGATGCTTATTGTGCTGCCGGTGTTCCAAGTTCTGAGGATAGAGCAGTGAACCGAATAGTCAAATGTCCCCCACGGAGGGAGCTGCTATGGTGGGAGGAGGCGGTGGCGGTGGCAGTGGTTGTATTTGAACATTTTATTTTCTTTGAACATCTGTTACCTTTGAACTGCTGGTATGTGCGGTGAGTTGAGAAAACTTGCTTTTCTAACTAATCAGTTTGTGCCTGCTGGAAGATTTTAGACAGGTGTCAGGAAAGACACTGAGATAAAGGTGAAATATGCATACATAATACTTCAAATGCAAATTATGGGATTATTTTGCATTTCCTAAGGAGATCTTTTGAAAAGTCATGCCGATTGTGCATAGTTTGGCAGGAAGTGAGGGAGAGAGGCAGATAATAGTGGTTCGGAGAACTCTGCGACTACCAGAGGTAAAGGATAAGAATGAAAGCAATAGGGAAAAAGTGGTCCCTATCATTTATAGGGAAGGATGTAGAGCAGAAGGAATATGAAATGTATGGGATAAGTTCAGGAAGTAGAAATTTAGATTTGGACGAAAAATGTTCTTCGTGGCCACTTTATGATGAATGTGTAAGAATTTGTCTCTTCCTACTTTGAAAATAATGTTCAGGGTTTTTGTTTACACCACCCTCGAATCTACCCAGGAAGAAGATCAACAGTGGGATGAAAGACAGCTAGCAACAGCTTCTATGTAATAGGAAGAGCTAGGACTTGTCCATGAATATGCCATGAACAGACTAATTCCACTTCCCAGAAAATGGATAAACATATCGTCATTTGAGGTTCTATAATCACTAGAAAACAGCTTTTCAGTATCTATTTATTTTTTTTCTGTTATTATTTTAATTTATTTTTTATTTTTATTATGTTCAGTTCGCCAACATATAGTACATCATTAGTTTTTGATGCAGTGTTCAATGTTTCATTAGTTACGTATAACACCCAGCGCCCATCACAACACATGCTCTTCTTAATACCCATCACCCAGTTACCTCCTCCCCCCATCCCCATCCCCTCTGAAACCCCCAGTCTGTTTCCCAGTGTCCATAGTCTCTCATGGTTCATCTCCCTCCCTGATTTCTCTCCCTTCAGATTTCCTTCCTTTCCCCTATGCTTATTTAAATAATAGTGTTTTTAATCTATAGAATAAACAAACAAGATTTCTTTTTTTTAGTTGAAATATATTTGACATATAACCATGAGTAAATTTAAAGTATACAACATGTTAATTTGATATATTTATATATTGCGATATGGTTGTCATTGTATCAATAATTAGCACCTCTGTCAGGTTTCATAACTATCCTTTCTTTTTAGTAGTTGGAATAATTAAGTTCTAGTGTCTTAGCAAGTTTCATGGTCATAATACCATATTATTGTCCATATTTACTGTATTTTGCATTATATCTCTAAGGCTTATTTACTACTTGTTGTAAGTTTGTATCCTTAAACAACATCTGTCTTATTTCTCCTTCCCCTCCCCCCTGGTAACCACTCTTCTGTTGTCTATTTTTATAAGTGTGGTTTCTTAGAATTCTACATATAAGTGATATCATAAAGTGTTCGTCTTTCTCTGTCTGACTTATCTCACTTAGCATAATGGGCTCAACGTCCATCCATGTTATTCTAAGTAGCAGGATGTACTCCTTTCTCATGTCTGAATAATATTCTGCTGTGTATGTATATTTACATATTCACCACACTTTCTTTATGCAATCACCTCTCAATAGACACTTTATACAGTAACCAAGATATGCAAACAAGATTTCAAAGAGGAGTTAATCCAGTTTTTTCCCCTAAAAATTCTTTGGGGAAGAAGAATCATCAGATATTCACAAATCCAGCTGTCAAATCCTTGATCTTTTAGGAAGCAGAGCCTGAGGCAAGGATTAAAATGTCAACAATTGATTTTGGAGGTGCAAGCCTAAAATGGTAGGACTGAGGGGAAAAAGGGAACTTGAGACAAGCAACGATGGAAAGTAATGTGATGTGATGGGTTACTTCATTGGCCATTGCTTCGCAATAAGTTGAAAAGATGCAATAAATTAGTCAACAAGTGTGTTCACTCACTTCATGGGGAAGAAATTTCTGATAGGTTTGCAAGGAGAATCACACCTCAGAGTTGTTCATGGAGAAGACAACAGAGAGAGAAATTCCATGCTGAGTTCCCTTTGGTCTCTTGTTTCCCATTAGTCAAGATTCAATTTCTGGGAGTTAATTTTCCTGAAGTTCTAAGTTGTGACATCTGCCTCTTCACAGCCTCTCAGGAAACCAGACCCCATGATGCTCCACAGAGTAGCATTCCCACCAAATTAAGAAGGGAAGAGGCAGGTTGGCACATGTGGAACACTGACCAAGAAAGAAAGAAGGAGGAAGTGGAGGGGCTCTGAGAAATTATGTAAGTTTTGTGTTCAATACACCCAGCAAAGGTTGGACAACAAATGTCCATCTCCAGGCATTTGTCCCTCCTGTTTGGATCTTCTGGCTCTTATAGTACCCTTCACTCTCGCAGTAATTAGGCCACGCCAGTAAAGCACCTTACCTATATGTTTGCCCATTAAGTGAATTATTTATATGTTCTTGTTTTCCTAACTAGATCGTCATGAGCTTTGCAGGAATGAAGTCTCATTTATTTCTTTATCTCCAGCACTTAGCAGAGGTCCTGACATACAGCTTTCCTTCAAAAATACCAAGAAAGGGTAGATGAAAAGAAAAAAAAAAGAAGGAAGCAAAGAGATTGAGTGACTGAAAATATTATTTCACTTTTCTTTCTTTCTACTAAATGTGTAAAAACATCGACTCTGTCAGTAGTTACTTGGTACTTTGTAAACCAGGGTTCCCAGTGGGGGTGGACAAAAAGTATAAAAGAAAGAGGCACATGTATTTGGAAAATTCTCCCGGTGACTATGGTATGGCCTCCCTTCTTTTTATATAGATATGAACCAGTGTCACACCCCAACCCACACCCCTGAGATTCTGACTGACATTCCTGGCAAAAAGAATACCATACCCAAAGACATGAAAGTGGGAAAGTATAGTGTTTTGGGAAAACTTCAAGTAGGTGGGTTTACCTGGCTCTGTTTCCATTTTTACTCCTGAATTCTTAATTTTGTTCATTAGATTAACTCTGCCAGAGCAAGGCAGAAAAGGTCTTCTGGATGGCATCTAGATTTTTCTATGCCCTAGAATTTCTTTTATTTTTTTAAAAGATTTTATTCATTTAGAGAGAGAGAGAGAAAGTGAGAGAGGGAGGGAGAACACAGAGGGAGAGGGAGAAGCAGACTCCCTGCTGAGCAGAAATTCCGAGGGGGGTGGGGGGCTTGGGGGGACAGATGGGGAGCGGGTGGGTGGGGTGGGGCTCAATCTCAGGATCCCGAGATCACAACCTGAGCCAAAGGCAGCGTCTTAATAGCCTGAGCCACCCAGGCGCCCCTCACCTGGAATTTCTTGACACTGCTTGGGAGCGTTTCCATTATAAGCCAAGTGAGGAAGGCCAGATGCAGTCTCTTTCCCCCTCACATAATTTTAGAAAGTAAGCATTCCAAAAAGAAGCTATTAGTTCCCTAAATTGGAAATGGGAGGAGGAAAACCATAAATGACTTGACAAAAATAGAGACGGTCCCGATGCTGCATGACAGCCAGTCTATGGGCTTTTCTTCCTGACCCAGCCAGCATTTCCAGCTTTCTTGGGGTTAAACATAGCCCCGAAGCACGTTGCTACAAAACAGAATGGAAAACAGCGGACCCAGTTTAACTCGATTTCTCTGGCCCAGGGTGGGTCACTGTTACCCTGAAATAGCATGTGAACAGCACAATTCTCTAAGTCCTTCTACCATATTAAATTACCAAAATAAATAGCAGCTATGTTTTATCTGCAGTATCAGCAAGATCATATAACACAATGTAGGCTGGTATCACTTAACAAGCTGGGCTTAAAAAAAAACAAACCCCAAATCCATAGTGGAATATTGGAAAGAGTCGGGCGCTAATGCATAGCACAACCTGCCTCGCTCATTACTGTATTAGGATGAATTAAAGCCTTAGATCTGACTAATTGATTCAGAATCCCTGTGCTCTGCAGTGTGATGCCTGCTTTTATAAACCAAATGTAAAGGCTGATTTCCACAGCTTAATGCAGCCAAGGAGCCTGTTCTTGTGGAATGATTATACCCCTCTGAGTTGACATAAGATGCGTCCAACAGTCTTCTTTCTTTCGAACCTGAACTTGAAAGAGCGTGAAGGAAGTACAGGTGCTACTTTGCTGGGTGACCCAAGAGAAGAAAGGAGAAGGCACATCCTACATGAAAGATGAAAATGTTTGAGGATTTCGATCTTATTATCACCTGTAGATTTCAAATGGAGCCAACCCTCCAAACTAGAAATTATGAACTCACTATTGGGGGCACATCTAATTTAGTGAAAATGTATAGATTAGTTGAATGAATTAGCAAGAGAGTTTTATTTCTTTTAAGGGCGTACGTTACTTCAACTGAAATGCCAATAAAGTGCTCCCAAATTCTAGCGGGCCTGTTAACTAGATAATTCTTTTTAATTTCTGTTAGTCTATTATTAAACTGTTCGTGTTTTAAAAAAAAGTATTTACTTTAAGGTTTAATAGCCCCAGTCATCTTATTTATAATATAATATAAACATATTCTAAGTTGAGCAGATAAAAATCTAAAGAAGTGAGTTTAAGTTTAGATAAGAGTAAAAAATAATAATTGAAAAACCCCCAAAACCCAGCAGCCACAATCTCTTGATTAGATGATATCCTTTAAAAGATATTTCCATTCTCATTTACATGGTAGTTAATATTAAAAGTAATAGAAATACATTCATTAAAGAAATTGCTGTGGGACACGTAGTTGGCTCAGTCGGTTAAGTGTCTATCTTCAGCTCAGGTCACGATCCCAGGGTCCTGGGATGGAGTACTGCCTAGGGCTCCCTGCTCAGTGGGGAGCCTGCTTCTCCCTCTCCCTATGCCCCTCCCCCTGCTTGTTCTCTCTCTCTCTCTTTCTCTTTCTTGCTGTCGCTCAAATAAATAAATAAAATCTTAAAAAAAAAAAAAGAAAGAAATTACTGTAAACCCAGGTTCGTAAGAGCAAAGAATCATGGCGTTTGACAGGATTTCAAAGTCATCTAGTGAACCCAGTACAGGAAGCCCTTCCTGCTACAGCTTCCCAACAGCGGACTATTTATACTCTTGAACTCCATTAGTGGCGGGAATCTCACTCTATGAGACAACCCATTCCCTCTTTGAAGAGCTGAGACAGTTAAAACGTTTTTTCTTCAGATGAGCTGAAGTCTGCCAACCTATAACTTTCCATCTGCTTGCCCTACTTTTTCCTCTTGGAAAAATATAAACTAAACATTATTCCTTTTCTATATGCTAACTGTTCAAACATTTAAAGACAGCTGTCCTGTTCCCCTTGCATTTTTTTTTTCTTCATTTTCCCTTTCCTGCAATCTGCTATCAAGCGATGTTTCTCCATGCTACGATCTCTGTATTTTTGAGTTTTGGAGAAACAAACATTAAAGTTTATATTTTTAAGTTTCATTTCGTCAAAGGAAATACAAACAGCTGATAAAGTAGAGAATAATTCTGCCTCAGAAACAATGAAAAAAGTAAGTCAAAACAGTTGGGTTACCACGTGTAACCGAGACAGAGACAAAAATTTTTCAAAGATGGAACCAAGAGTTTTGGCAAAGGAACAGGGAAACAGGGACCCTCCACACTACTGGTGGGAAAGTAAATTGATGTAGCCTTTTTGGAAAGCGAGTTCTCAGTGTATATGGCAACAATCACCTTCAAGGAGTTATTATCAAAAATTAAGGATTTGGGCAAACATTTATTTTTAAGAATGTTCATGGCAACAATGTCCAAAGTACCAAAGTTGAAAACAATCTTATGATAGTTCAATAAATTAGGAATGCCCCCTGTGGTACTGGAGAATTGTACTTCGGAACAATATTTGATGGTGCGGTGTTAACTAGAAGAAATCAGAGTACACAACAGTATATGCCAAGTGATTCCCAGTCTCTAAACAATAAAAGTGTATACAAGTTTTTCTCTTCATGCATACATATATCTCTATAAAAGCAGTTAGATAGATAGGTATGAATAACAATAACAGCAACAAAACTGGAAGAATTTTCACCAAAGTGAAGCCACTGGTCATTTAAATGAAGCCCTTCTGGTTTTACATAATCATTTTATGTCATCATTGAAGGTCATTGTGAATCATTGTTCTGGTACTTACTCCATTAGTTTATCCCACATTCCTTCAGCTTTATGTCGTCTTTAAACTTGACAAACATGCTACCTTTGCTTCTAGGTAAATTGTTTTGCAAGATGTACAATAGGACAGACCCCAGGACTGAGTGTGGTTTGTTTTTTACCATCGGGATTACGCTGTTAAGGCGATGGGTCAAGGCATTCCGTCAAAGACGGAAGTTTATTAATTCAATCATGTACTTTTTAAATCAAATACTTATGAAACACCTAGTATATGTCAGACCTGTGCTAGACACTGGGTTTCTCAAGCATGGATCAATCAATGTCTTGTTCTGCTTTAAGGACTCTTAAACTTGGGCCAGTGACTCTTCATCTACTCCTTCAGCCCAAATGGCCCAAATGGTCCTGCATCCACCTCCAGGGCCTGTCCTCTTTCCAGTATGTGTCTTCCCCCCCCCCCAGGGTGCTCTGAACATGTAGAGTGAATGGCCCGAGGCCCCAGGGTGGCCTTGGAAGAGCTCTGTGTGGAGGTTGTGAAGAAAGCTTGCAGGGCTCCGACATAACGTCTGGGTGCTCATATGTCCCCACAAGGTCCCTCACAGGTGGGATAGGATGATAGGGAGTACGCAGACCCGCTCCTCTTGAGTCTCTAATTGAGGACATGGGCTCCAAGGAGAGGGAAGATTTCTCATTTGAACCCTGTTCTCTGAGTCAGTGGGAAGGTGTGTTGTCAACGTAGGAGAATAGAACTATTTTACCTGATAGTTTGCTTACTTTATTCATAGCTTTTAAATATTTAGACATAACATATGTTAGGCTCTTGCCCTGGACCCTGCAAAGGTTAAGGGAAAGACTGTATTTGAGAATTATGTAGGGGGTAAAACCAACAGGGTCTGGGGACTGGGAATGGCTACTGAGGTAGAGGGGAGACGACATAGTTGTTGGGTTTTCCTCTCAAGGAGGTGGGTAGTGACAACATTTCCTGAGAGAGAAACCATGGGGAAGCCTAGAAATTGAGGAAATATCAAGAGTTTATGTTTGATATGTTACTTTTTGGTATCTTTGAAAAATCTAAGAGATGTCAAGTAGAATTCATTAATTTAAAACTCAGTTTGACTCTATCCTCTCCGACATCCGAATGAGAACTGCTCATCTTAAAGATAAAAGTAGTCTCTTCCACATCTAGAAATGTCAAACATACATACGTGTAATATTTATTTATGTTTCCCATGTGGTGATTTAGTACAAATGATTCTGGAGCATATGGAATACATTTTAAAGTAAATAGAGATTGTTAATATTCAGGAAGAACCAATGGCAAAATGAGTGTTGGCTCCTCGAAAAGTCCCAAGAGTTTGAAGAAGTTACTAACTTCAGGTCCCCCCCCCCCCCCCCACACACAAATGCCACCTTTCTGAACAGTTTCTGAGCTAATGTAAGTTTGGCCTCTGTTGGGAGTAACGTGAGGTTTGTTTTCGAGTTCCTTGAGTGTCACAGCAGGTGATGTGGTAATGGAATCTGTGTTCAAGGTGGTACAGCAGCGGATTTTAGACCAGAAGCCAATCCTATTACATACATGATGCGTGGTCCTTGCTTTTGGTCCAGTTATGTGAATTAGCTCAGTCTGAGGTTAGGGGGCCCATAGACCAGGTTCACACTCAGGTTTGAGTCTGTTACATTTGTTCTAATCCTTGATCATAGACTGTGTGCTTAACCTTAATTTCACACAGCATAAACTACAACTGAACTTTATTTATTTATTTATTTATTTATTTTTAAAGATTTTATTTATTTATTTGACAGAGATAGAGACAGCCAGCGAGAGAGGGAACACAAGCAGGGGGAGTGGGAGAGGAAGAAGCAGGCTCATAGCGGAGGAGCCTGACGTGGGGCTCGATCCCATAACGCCGGGATCACGCCCTGAGCCGAAGGCAAACACTTAACCGCTGTGCCACCCAGGCGCCCCTACAACTGAACTTTATTTATGTAACTCCCTGCGGTTTAATTACTATTGTAAGGGAGGAAAAATCTTTCTCTACCCTCTTAGTTTAGGTGACTGCTTGTGAATTAAACTGACAAAAGGAAGATTAACAGGAGAAAAGGCACACGGGCTTTATTTGATGTTAATATTTTAATATTTTTATGTGCACAGAGACTTTCATAGAAAAGAAATAAATATGCAAAGAGGTGGTTAGAGCTGGGGGCTTCTATGCCGTTTTAACAAAGGGGTTTTAAGCTTCTAGGGGTGGTTTATTGTGGGAAGGTAAATATAGAGGGGGTCCTAATGGAAGATAAGGGTTATTTCACTAAGATTTGTTTGCAGACCTATCTCAGTGCTGACATTGTCTCCAGTGCAGGGAGTTGTTCTCTTCCTGATTCTGGAGAGGGAAGGGGGAATATCTTCACAAAGGGAAATTCATATCCTGCTTTTAGGCAAATAAAAGGAGGGCAGAGAGCTCTTTCTACATTTGCTGTTTCTTAATTGTCTTCAGCTCAACACACTCCTTACGCCAAAGTGTAATATTTGGGGATGGGATATAAGGATTCCTGACAATATCAACTGAGATTGGGGGAAAGATGAGGAAAACATATTTTGTGACTTTGAAGATCCCACTGTCTACAAAGAAAGGCACGCGCACAAATAATCACAATAATGCGCGCGATACTAAAAGGTTTGGACCCCAAGTCCAAAGTTGGTGCACAGGAAGGGGTGATGACTTTCCTTTGGAGAAGCCAGGGGAGGATCAGAGGAGTGATGCCCGAGCAGAATTTGGAGGGCTGGGTAGGTGAGGTGGCTGGGGTTGTGAGTAGAACTTTCAGGCAGGGGGGAAGTGTGCTTAAGCCACGATGGCAAGAAAGAAAAGCATGCTGGGTGTCGTGTAATATTACAGCAGCCCAAGGTGCAGCTGGCAGGGGTCCCAGTGTGGGGATGGGGAGTGGTGGAAGATGAGGCTGGAGGGCGAGAGGGACAGTCGACTAGGTTATTGAGTATCAAGAGCGGGTCAAGGGAAAGAGGACATCTGGGTTACACAAAGAGGGCAGTTGGGTTGCTCCAATGGATCAGAAACATGAATCCAGGTTTTGTGGGACCAAAAGTCATAAAAGATTTAGGGGTCTCCTGAAGAAAGACAAAACTACAAACACAAAATTTGGCGTGAAAGTTAATATTTGTTTAGAATGAAAAAAGAAATTGCAAATTTAAACGTGTTTAAAAACTTGAAAAATATTGCAATAAAAACATCAAAAAAGAACATGATTAAAAAATTAACTAATAATAATTAATTTTTATTAATTTTTGAACGCATAATTATTCAATGCCTCTTCACATAATGATTTTGTAATACTTTCTTTTTTCTACACTGGACATGGAAAGATAATTCAGTCCTTCCTCTTTTATGCTGACTCAAAATTATTTTTAATATTGATAATTTTTTTTTACTGAAGTATAATTAACACACGGTGTTATGTTAGTTTGAGGTACACAATTTAATACTGACAATTTCATGATGTTTCTTTCAAACAACTCATTCGTAATGTTGCAAGTTTTTAGAATTGTTGCCCAATTTGGGAAAAACATCAAGTTTCTTTCCTGTTTGATCTACAAGATTAAGAAGAATTTTCCATTGGTAAATTTTGGCTTCCATCCATTTTAGACTTACTTCTTCTCTGCTACTCACACACTTCTTATGCTGGGGGCTACAGCATGTGTTCCCCTGCATCGTCCTGTCACAACGTGGGGTGGGGCATTAATGTGGCCAGCAGGAATGTTCTTGGAAGCCATTCTCACACTAGCACGACTAGCAAGAATGTACCTATGCATGGAAGTGTCTATGATCCACACAAATTTATTCCACTAAAGCAAACTAAATTGATCTCAAACTTAATTTCTTTTATTGGGATTTCAAAAATTCCTAAAGCAACCTCATAGTCGCCTGACAAAAAAGGAAAGATAGAGTGGATGGAATATTTTAGTTGTGTAAATTTTTAAAAAATTTTTGACCATATAAAACACTTTTTTTGGGCGCCTGGGTGGCTCAGTCGGTAAAGTGTCTGCCTTCGGCTCAGGTCATGATCCCAGGGTCCTGGGATCAAGTTCCAGATCGGGCTCCTTACTCAGCAGGGAGCCTGCTTCTCCCTCTCTCTGTCACTCCCCCTGTTTGTGCTCTCTCTGACAAATAAATAAATAAAATATTAAAAAAAAACCCCACCACTTTGTTAGAGACCTTCACAAGCCTTAAAAGTTTCTCGTTCAAATGAGAGTTTAAGCTGGAAGCCTGCGCTTCTGAAGCGCCATGGAAGACCATCTCCAGTAAGGCATAGGGGCCAATGAGAACATAGAACTCTCTCTCTCTGTGGGAAGAGGCACTCCACTCAGGGCCGTTCCTCTGATCTTTCTTTTTCTACTTACTCTTGGGATTCTGGAGGAGTCTATTGAATAGATCCTATTTGTATTCCTTGGAGACTCCAGAACAATGAGACGCCTGCCCTGGTGAAGGAATTTGCATTTGTTTAGAACCTTTTGGGCAACAATTGTCTCTTCAGCGATAGGTTGTGGTGGAGGAAATGGCTCACAGAGAGGCATTGGTGAGGAGAATGCCTTTCAACTTCCTGTCTTCCCACTCGCTTGGCTATTTTTCTCTCTATGAGAAGGTTGTTAAATTATGGGCTTTACACCAGCATTTCAGGGCTTGTTCATTACGTTACTCAAGAATGAGGAAACAGAAAAATAAACACGAGCCTTTGAAAATCTTTTGTAGCATAAGAGAACAAAGCATTAGTTACTCCGAAAAAATGGACAGATTTATTTCATGAGATGTAAGAAATATTTACAGAACATCTTGTTCTCAATGAGAATTTTATTTCTATTTAAAGCAGGCTGAGATAAGAATTTTCAAAACACAAACAGTAATCAAAGTAAATTCTGTTTTAAAATACTAAAACACAGACTCCAGGTCACAGAACACTTTAAGAATGAAATAGACAATAAGCTGAGAAACTATCCCAGAATTCAGAACCAATTAGTATAAAGTCGCAAATGAGAAAGAATTGTGACCAACTAGACGGTCAATTCATGGAGACTCAGGTCTTGAAGAATAAGTATTTTCACCTAGAAATAACGAAAACAAAGGGGCACCTGGGTGGCTCAGTAAGTTAAGCATTTGACTCTTGATTTTGGCTCAGGTTGTGATCTCAGGGTCATGGGATCGAGCCCCACATCAGGCTCATGGGATTGAGCCCCACATCAGGCTTGCGCTCAGCACAGGGTCTGCTTGTCCCTCTCCCTCTGCCCCTCCCCACCTCTCTCTCTTAAAATAAATAAATAAAAATAAATAAATAAATAAATAAATAAATAAATAAAATCTTTAAAAAAATAACAAAAACAAAGATGAAGCTTCCCAGATATAAAAAAAAATTATAATACTAATAGGTTTGCCCTTTTCCAGTGTGTATTAGGGTTCACACAATAAAATACATTGAACACTGTTCAGAAGCTTCAAGGATAAAGGGAGATCCTATCCACTCTAAGGTGGAAACAATATCATAAAAACAAAACAAAACACAATGGTCTGAAGAGACCGTAGGCATCTTTGCTGAAACAACGAAGTTTGAGACGATAGCTGCAGAACCTTTTCCAAAAAGCAACTGACCTTAGGGTTTTACAACTAGCCAAACTGACCCTCTCGTAGCTACAAAGTTTGATAAAATGTATCATCTGAGTGCCAGAAAACTGCTAAAAAATACACTCAATATAGCTCAGGGATGAGTTGCAATGAGCACTAAACAAGAAATACCAGGTAAACGTCCTCTTCTGTACTTGATACCACAAACTTCCGAGGTTCCCATACTGAGCAGATTCATAATCTTTGTGTTTTCTCGTATTTTTTTCCTATATATTTTGGAATGTTATCTTGAGAGCATTGCTTTCTATCACAGCATCATTCCAGTAGGGAATATTGAGTAAAAGCCAGTTAGAAAGGCAGCGTTTCCTTGTTTGAGTTTTACTGATGATGCATGTGTGTATCTGTGTGAAAGGCAGAAGCATGACTTTGTTGCTAGAGCTAGATTTTCTATGAATTAGACAAAAGCGTAGTTTTATTGATTCCACTAAAGGAGATAACATATTTGATCTGGATAACAGTTAAGTCATAATTAAAGGTAATCCTGCGTAAATCGGGATGGTTATTTTAAGATTAATTTAAATACATATAAATATACATAATTTAAGTGCCGTTTTAATGTGATAAAAAGATAAACCGGCTACTATGTGTATCAACAAAAAAATTACATTTTACCTGTATTTTTTGCTAATCTAAATCATACTATTTTACATGTAATCTTTTAAAAGTAAGAAATCATGATCTTACCAACTTTGCATGCCTGAATTTCTATTACAGCTGAAATATTTTGTAAAACACTAAGTTGGAAATTAACGTAATCATTGGGTTTAAATTGTTGTTATTTCAAAATACAAAAATAAACCCATGCTCCACTTCTGTAATTTAAAAAAATTTTAAAAAATTGAATTAACAAATTATGGTTATGCCATAATTTAAAGTTAAGAACCTCAGTTGCATGAATCACAGTAAATACAATGTAATGCCCTGTATGCCAACTGAATACAAATTTCAAACTGTAAGTGAATTTCAACCATCTGAGTTCCAGCATGCTAAACACAAATTGAAATTGATTTATCTCCCTTAGACTGTCTTTTATGTGACCATAAGGAAACACAAAGAATTATATTACTGGTTTTTAAAGTAAAATTTCTAGCAAATATTATAGTTCAGAGAAAGAAAATAAGAGAATAGAATAGAGCTGGAAAAGGTTCCATGGTGGAAGGTAAGCCTTTTCTAGATTAGTAAAATCTTATTTTAAAAAATAGTCTTTTCAGGGACGCCTGGGTGGCTCGTTGGTTAAGCGTCTGCCTTTGGCTCAGGTCATGATCCCAGGGTCCTGGGATCGAGTTCTGCATTTGCTCAGCAGGGAGCCTGCTTTTCCCTCTGCCACTCCCCCTGCTTGTGCTCTCTCTCTGACAAATCAATCAATAAATAAAATCTTAAAAAAAAAAAAAGCCTTTTCATTTTCTCCTCTTTCCTCCCCCAGAGGAGCATAATTGAGGAGGAAGCTACCTACGTTCAGACTGAGATCAGGTGAGCCTCCAGGAGAACTCACTGGTCCCCAGCACTGTCCCAGCTTTTCTGGTGCCCATCAGTCACTCAAGATCTGCCCCAGGCTTCCAACCGTCCTTGCTAGAATTAAACCTGATGGTAGATAGCATGATTGTGGTAATCATTCCTCAAAGTATACATATATCACAACATCACATTGTCCACTTTAAATATATATGATTTTTATTTGTCAAAAAATAAAACTAGACCTGAGCGTGTCCACCAACATAAAAGCAATCCTGACACGAACCTTTGCCGAAAATGCAAATCCAACCTAAATTGCCACCCTGTTTTTTAGGTTAAAAAATTCTGGCTGGTTATTTTTTTTTCCAAATTAATTTTGGATCATGAGGTTCTATTAGCTGGTTTTTGCTGGCACCACATTGCTGAAAGGATGACAAGAAATAGGGAGCCTTGGAAATTTTACATGGCTGCCCTGAGAATTCCACTCCCATTTTATAACCCCAAAGTCTTAGATCATTGGGATCTGGTTTAGATAAGCCAACTAGATGAAACCAAATCGGTGGATCTTCTAAGCTTTCCCCAGCCACCCTTCATTAAGGGAAGAGTCATTTTTGCCTTTTATGAAAAGGCAGAGCCAAAAGACCAATCTTCACTGATTTTCCTTTCATCCGAAACTTTTCCCACAGTTCTGCCAACTCAAGAGCAGAAGTCTCAATTTTTTGCATTGCTGTTTTCAAATACAGGAAAGTTATATGGGGACATTCCTTATAGCCTTGTTGGGCCATAGGCTTCCCTTTGGTTCAAGGGTTCCCATAGAGCTGTAGACGGGGGCATCAGTGAGCCCTCAGGCACCAGCATGTCTGCATCCAAGGACATGCTAAGCCAAGTGTGTCTTTGCTGCCAGGGACTCAAAGAAGATACTCTATAGAGATGCTACAAGTGTTAAAAGCCCTTTTTGGTCTTCATCAAATACTAGCCAGAGGGGCACCCTGGGACCACTGCAAGAGGTTGTAGAAAGGAAAAGATGTGTGAACATTCTTACCTCTGACTGTTCAAGCTTTCTCTGCAAACCCCCAAGAGATATTATAGAAGAGAAAGAATAGTGTTCTGCCTTTGGTGGATAGGTTCTGCCCTGACTTCTTGGGAGATCTCATCTTTAATGAGGACCTTCGGCTCCCCATTCACTTCTAATAGGTGGGATCTGAGACAGAGCAGTCTTGTATTAAATTTCAACCCATAGCTAGGGTGCCTAGGTGTCTCAGTCGGTTAAGCATCTGCTTTTAGCTCAGGTCATGATCCCAGGGTCCTGGGATCAAGCCCCGCATCAGGCTCCCTGTTCAGCAGGGGGTATGTTTCTCCTTCTGCTCCTTCACCCACTTGTGCTCTCTCTCTCAAATAAATAAATAAAATCTTTAAAAAAAGTAAATGAATTCCAAACCATAGCAATTACAGGATCATAGAACATTAGAAGCAGAAGTTGTCTCTGAGATTCTCTAGTCCACTATCCACGTTTTATGGAGAGACAAATGTGGCTCGGAGAGATTGGGTGCCTTTCCCATGGTCTCACAGCCAGTTGGAGTCTGAACCAGGATTAGAGGTAGGTTTTTCCATGCCTGGCTGCACCAGATCTGTCCTCAGAGACTGATGGTTTCTTTTGGTCCTTATAAATTAGAAAATCTCTGAATTGCATTCAAGTCATTACTTTTTGTTCTTTATGTTACTACATTGCAACTTTTAGTCTAAACCCTTAAGAAGTTTATAAACTGGCTAAAAAATCTCTCACGTTCTCGGTGGTGACTCTGAATGTTTGAATACAGTTCGGCTAAATTCAAAAAAGGGTCCTTGATTGTGAAAGCTCATGAAATTCTAGGACATATATTGTTAGAGGCACCATGAGATCGTGACTTCCGGGGGGCAATTAATGATGGTAATCCTGTTCAGAGCCTAGCACAGTACCTACATAGAGTAGGTAACCGACAAATATTTTTTCAAGAAATTCTTCCCCCACCTGTCTAACATGTCCGGTTTAGCAGCTCGACTGATATTGTCCTCCTAGCAGCAACTCATGTTCAAAAATTTCTACAGCCCATTCACCCATCTCACACCAATCTTCAACTGGATGCTCCCTACCTTGTGTTCTATGACTTCCTATTTCTCCCTTGACTTGGTCAGTGCATCAATTATACACCTCGCTCTTTTGCTAAATCCCATTCGTTGAATTACAATATACACACAAAAAGATGCTTATAAGTGCGTGAGCTTCCTGAATTTTCTCAAAATGAACAATGTCTGCTTTTTAATGAAAATACAAAAAATAAGAGATCATGTCCCAGCCACTAGGAAATTCACAATCTCTTAAAAAGGAACTATCTACATGAAAAAATGGATTCTTCAAAGAACATGCGCTAAAATGAACAGACCATGTGATATTTGTTGCGAGAGTTCAGAGGAGAGGAAAGACTAAGCTAGAATAGTCTGGGAAGATTTCATGGGAAACAGAAGGTGGGCTAGGACTTAGAGGTTGGCCATGACTTGGAAAAGGAGAAGGAAAGATAGGTTTGGTCAGAGGGACAGAGTGACCAAGTGTCACCATGTTCAGTGGAAGGCCAGCAGGTGAACAGCAAATGGAACTTTCCAAGATGAGAGGACTGATGTCATATTTTACAAAAATTCTGTTTGGAAAGGCAGGGCCTTATACTTTATACTATACGGGATGTGGAATCTACCAGAGCGCTGAATTCTTTTTTTAACAGGACAGGAGCGAGAGAAGAGGACAGGCTGACAGGGAGGTGTGGACTATGCTATAGTCTTTGGCGATGGGATGTCTTGGAGATGTTCAGTGCTCATCCTGCTCGGAGCCGCACGCCAGCCTGATGGGGCCTGACCTAGCGCGACAGCGTCGGGAGTGATGGGTGAGAGACTGTCGAATAATCGCAGTGTTGTTGAACACGATTTCATTGGTGGTAGGAATTAAAGGCCAATCATGATTTAGTATGTCATTCCCCTCACCACATTTTAGGCTGAGCACTTGATGTTTTAATTCCAAAAACTACCTTGTGAGTTTCTACTATGAGATTGGCCCAAAAGGTGATATATTTTGGTCAAAGGCTTTTTTGATGAGCCTTAAGAAACGACAACTCCATCCTTCTTTCATTTGTGAGCCTGACCCCATGCGGAGGTATGGGCTAGGCAAATAAATAGCAAGAATAAGAACGCCTTTATTCCTTGCACATTCCCTTGACTTTGTCCTTTGTGCCATGGCAAACTGGAAGGGGATGCTGAAGCATTACTAGGGTGGAGTGAGGCACTCACAGTGGCCCCGGAGGAACCACTTTTCATTATGCTGCACTGCTATGCTAAGAAAGTTTGCAACCCCCACCATTTGACTCGGTCCCCTTCTAGTAACAATCAGCAGTGTCAAGGTGCTCAATGAATATTCACCAAATCTAAATAAATACAAGAATTTTACATATTCTCCACAAAGATTTGCTGGGTCCCTCTTGTGAGGCTAAGCTCTTCCTGGCATGTAGGGCAGTACTCGATAAATAGTTATTGGGTGAAGAATTAATGAATCGGTGAAAACTAGTGTTTTAGGAGGGTGATGTGCTGGATTGGAGAGGAGGGAGGTGAGAGGCAAGGAGAGCACAGGAACTTTTGTTGTAAACCAGACCTTTGATTGTGAAGGCTTCAGTGCCAGTACAAAGGAGAGGTTAGGGTGTGATATTTTATGGGGAAAGCCAGGGGTGTGTTGTGACTCAACAGGGAGGCTATTAAGGTAAGGGGAGGAAACTAACTAAAGGCAGTTGGGTGTTTGAAGCTGAGTAAGAGCAGTGAGGTTGTGGGGAGAGGGGAGGGGCACGCTCATTTGTACGCAGATTTGATTGGGGTTGTGATAGAAGCCTTTGCGTGGAGGTGTCCTGAGAGTAGGACTCTCCAACAGGTGTCTGAGCCGGGGGCCTGAGCTAGAAGTGTCCTCAACTGAACAACCAATGGAAGTAGGCAGGCCAGCCATGAGTTAACTGACACGTTACCTTGCGAAATCCACCATATGAGGCTTAAAAAAGAAAATCGTTTCATCGTAACCCAGTAATCAAAGTTCTTTTGCAAAAGTGGCTCATTTTATTTAAATTCAGAATGCATCCGATCTGACAGCTGTAACAAGAAATGCAGTTTGAACTGCATTCAGTGTCCAAATGAAGGGCAACACTGTATCGAAGTGTTTCCCCATCTTTTCTCATTACCATCCCCTAAGGGGCTTAGTTGGACGAGATGGTATTTAAAGATAACAAAAAGAGATGAGTTCAGGGGGAGAAGAGCATAAAGAGCAGAACCTGAAGGACCACACGGAGAAGAGGGTGTGTTTGTGGGTGTGTGTGTGGGGGGGGAGTGGAAACGAGCCCTGGGCTGGATGCGTGTAAAGGATTTTGAGTCCACAGATTTGCAAGTCACTGAATCAGGGAAAGAGAGCGTTTTAATGAGGAGGTAATAAGAATTGTCAAGTCCTGAAGAAAGATAAAAGAGCAAAAAAATCAAGAGAAGCCTCTTGAATTATAACTTTTCAAGCTGGACTTAAAATTTATGTCTGTGGCCATGCGTATGTGACTTGTTGATAACTCATCAGATCAGTTTCACAAATAAAGTGGAAATAATTGCCTGTCCCGAGTTATTTGGAGCTATGCATACATTTAAAAAAAAAACAAAGCAGTTTGGTTTGTAGCTTTCAATAGCCGTGTTTGCACCGGGGAGCTGTATCACAACAAGAATTCAGATATACAGACCCTTTCTTAGTAGTGAAGGCTATTCATTGTTAGCATGAGGGAAAACACAGTCCGTCTAAGGTCGAGACATATTTTCAGCAGGAACTGGCAGTCATTGGGTGGCTAACAAAGAATTTTCAGTGTAAGGACCGAGGGGCCGGTCAGTGGGGTCCAATGTTCAGGTAGCGAGTGTGCTCAGGGCTGCGGTTGAACAGGCATGAAGACACATCGCTAACCACATAGGGATGATTTTCAAGCCACTGCTCTGTGGGATGTTGTTTATGGGTCAATTTTGCAAACAACTTCCCTCAAACCAAATATTCAAGTAGCTTCAGGTTGGAGATAATTAGCTAGGTGGTGGTTCTGCATACACACTGGGTTTCAGGCTTGACAGAGTCTGAGAGATCACCTAGCCCAGCCCCCCAGCCTATGGTCTGTTCTGCTTTGCAATATCTCGGACAGATACTCAACCAGTTTCTGCTTGATTGCTTCCAGCAAAGGGGCATTCACTATGCTGCAAAGAAGCACTTTTTTTTTTTTTAAGATTTATTTATTTATTTATTTGACAGAGATAGAGACAGCCAGCAAGAGAGGGAACACAAGCAGGGGGAGTGGGAGAGGAAGAAGCAGGCTCATAGCGGAGGAGCCTGATGTGGGGCTCGATCCCACAACGCCGGGATCACGCCCTGAGCCGAAGGCAGACGCTTAACCGCTGTGCCACCCAGGCGCCCCAAAGAAGCACTTTCTGAAATTAGTCATCTGTATCTTAGATCTGTTAATTTCCTGGAACCAACATTGGGATAGCCTATAATAGCTGTTGGTCACTATTCTTAGCACTTTATGTATATGTAAAAACTCATTTAATCTTCTCTTTAACCTCATGGATAATATGGTCATATAATAAAATAAACGCTATTAATATTCATAGTTTTTAGATGAGGAAATTAAGGCCTGGATTGGTTATGTAATCTTCCTAAGGTAAAAGGGTTCGAACCAGCATCTGAGCTCAGTTTGTTTTCATGTTTAATCCTTCTTGCTAGCTATTCAAATATTTGAAGACAGTTGCTGGGCTTCCCTTAAGCATTCTTTTCTCAGGCTAACTGCCCCTGGTTAATGTAACCATTTTTCTCATGCCATAGTTGTGATCTTCTAGTAAAGCATAACTTAGTCTGTCATGGCCCCTCTTGAAACTAGTGCACAGAACTGAGTACAGATTCAGCCAGGGTCTGACTAATGCACAGAATGGTGTGGAATCATTCAATGGTGAGGTTCTAAAATCAGCATGCAAGGGGAAAATGGAATAGAGCCCAAATTACCCTTGAGAAAGCCCTTAACTAACTCATAATAGAGAGTACATATGATATTGTGTGTACAGTCCTGCACAGAAATTCTTCTGTTCATTAACATTTGAGAACCATTGTGGTCAACTAAAGAGGGAACAAAAGGAAAGTCGATATGCAGATGCCTGGGCATTAACAGCATTCTGCTTTTAGGGTAATGATCAAATTGCTCCTGTTGAATGAAGGGTGGGTGGAAAACAGTTCATTGATCCTGTTTACTTGCAGTATTACTTCATTCTGATTAAATATTAAGCTCTATAACTTCACATATGTTAATGTATTTGTGTTGCAGTGAGGATTAAACAAGAGAGGAGAGGATAGGGTCTAAAATCAGTTTGTAAGTTCAGTGTAATAGAACACAGGCTTCACCACCCAGCGCCCAGCCTCGGCAGGGGGAATATCACTCCCAAGGGGGCACAAATTGGTTCTTGGAGAGGGAATCTTACTCTTTTTATGTATAAAGCCCAGACACGCACACAATACACAGAGAGATAGACACCATATTTATGTCATTACAATTTCACGGGACAGATGACAATTACGAAAACATGTCTAAACAGGCTCCTTAGGGGATGATAATGGAAAGATCGAGAAACACTTTGGTACGGCATTGCCCTTGATTCGGACACTATGAATGCGGTTCAACATCACGTTTGTTGTTTCAGCAGTCACAGCGCATACATGTATTTAAATAAAACTCCCTAGTTTTACAAAAAGAAATTTGATTATCGAGTTCTGATAGAAACACACATGCTGTCTACCTAAAGTGACTAATTCTGCATAGTGACATGTCGATCAATCTTAGTGGCTGACATTTGTACTTCAGTTGATGGATGAATTGAAGATACTTTTAAGAAGACAGAATAGGTGAGTGTTCTCAGCAAATGTAGGGCTTTCAGCTCATACACTCTGTCCTGTATATACTTATAGAGGCAGGTGAATTCAATTGCTTTGATTTCTGATTGATGAGTCCATGTAAGTCTGCACTGGGTAAAAAAAAAAAGTGAAATCCCATGACATGACTCATTCCAGCAAAAGTTCTCTCATATGGATCTCAAATCCATCATCATCATCATCACCAGAAAATAAGCTCAAAGCTCACACCCTATTGAGAGCGAAGAAATTGCATCCGTGTGATTGTTTGCAAAGGATGCGGCATTTGCCTTTTGCGGGTATCTTTTGTGATAATATATTTATTCCTCCTCCTTGCCACTTAACAACAAACATCAAATTCCTTTTCAGGGAAGAAACTAGGTAATGCAAAATACCATTTAGTTGTGAAATAATGTGACCCAGGAAGGGTCTAGAAGGAGAGGACAGATGTGAAAGCTAAATTGCTCTGCCCAAGAAAATATGATTCATTGAGCCTGGAGAAAGGGAGGAGAGGGAAAGACATGGTAGGGTTGAGATGGGTTCTTGTGGCCATACCTTAAAGAAAGAAGGGCTTGCTGGATAAAATGGCCATGTCGTTATTTGTAAAGAGCCTCAGTGTCTATCTCCCAACCCAAGGCTCATTAGTGAATTATAATTCCTTTTCCATTATCTATCATTTCAATGTATTATTTTGAAGATTTTATTTATTTATTTGTCAGAGACAAAGAGAGAGAGCACACAAGCAGGGGGAGCAGCAGGCAGAGGGAGAAGCAGGCTCCCTGCTGAGCAAGAAGCCCACTGTGGGACTCGATCCCAGGACCCTGGGATCATGACCTGAGCTGAAGGCAGACGCTTCACCAACTGAGCCACTCAGATGCCCCTCAGTGTATTATTTTAAAATGAAAAACATTTTAAGTAAGTATAAAGGAAACTCATGTGTGTACTGAGACAGAACAGATGTCGACATTTAATATATTTGCTTCAGATCTATTTTTACTTTTTAATAAGCTTTACAAATATAGCTAACATTCCATCTCTACCCTCTCTTTGTTTCTCTTCCAGAGGTAAACAATTTGCAAATATTGGTGGATCATCATCAGAATTTCTTACATATTTATTATATCCTCCCATATATACATATATATTCATTAACAACACTCACTATTGTTTTTTGCCTTTACATTTTAAAAAAAGATTTATTTATTTATTTTAGAGAGAGAGAGCACGAGCAGGGAGCAGTAGAGGGAGAGAGAGAATCTCAAGCAGGCTCCATGCCCAGCGCAGAGCCTGAAGCAGGGCTCAATCCCACAACCCTGAGATCACGACCTGAGCCGAAATCAAGAGTCGGACACCCAACCCACTGAGCCACCCAGGTGCTCCTGCCTTTATATTATTTATGTAAATGTTATCAAACTGAATGTTTGCTATTAAAACTTCTATGCCACGTGTTTCACTGAACATTATGTGGAGTTTAGCCATGTCAAGACACATAGTTCTGGTTAATTTATTTAACTCCACCATAATTCATTGTATGTATTAACTTCATTCATTCATTCCTCTGTTGAAAGAAGTGGAATGGGTTTCTTTCTTTTTTTTTTTTTTTTCTTGCCTCTAAGTCTCCATAATTAGAAATGAAGACGGGTCCCCTTGAACACCCACAATTCTCTGTCCCACAACACTGACAGTCTTGGCATCACTATCTGCCTGGAATCTTCCAGGAGTAAGTCATTACCTCCTTCATCTCTGTTTATGCCAGTCAGTCACCATGGTAAGCCTCAGACTCCAGGTGCCCTTCTAATTCTGTACGATAACTGCCATAAG
Organism: Ursus americanus; assembly: GCF_024610735.1. Classification (NCBI taxonomy): domain Eukaryota; kingdom Metazoa; phylum Chordata; class Mammalia; order Carnivora; family Ursidae; genus Ursus; species Ursus americanus. Next base: position 53,363,956 of record NC_142128.1, on the reverse strand, counting down.
GACATCTCTGGGACCTCCTCAAACTGAACCCCTTTTACCGTGCCCTCCACAACCCACTGCCCATAATCAGCAAACTCAGTCTTTTCCTGAGTTTTCAAGGATACTCAGCCTTTCTTCAGATTTTGATGTTATCTATCTGTTCTGAATGAGACCTAGTTTGCCCCTGGGGACACGGTCTCCCTGGCATCCTTTCACATGGCGGCTGTTTTGCTACTCATCCTGGAAGTGGGGTGGTTGTCTCCTTGCTTCTCATTACAGTTTCCAGCTCATTCACCAACCATCTTCCCTAAAAGCTTCCAGCTTCGAATCCGTCATCAGACAACCCAGAAACACTCTGTCCTCCTTGTTATGGTCACTCAACACCTGGGTTTCTTCTCATTTCACAAAGCTGTTTCATTCCTGATCAAATGCTTCTTAGGCTTCAGTGGACACATGCGTGTCTAGAAGGATCTTGCTAAACTGTGGATTCTGATTCAGTATTTCTGTGATGGAGCCTGAGAATAACCAGCAAGACCCAGGTGATGTCGTTGCTGTCACACTACTTAGTAAAATCCTAAGTGACTGTCACTCTCTCCAACAGTACCATTATCTTCCTTTTGGGGGATTTCAGTCACCACATAGATGATCCTTCCAACACCCTTTTCTGGAGACTTTTTTTTTTTAAGATTTTATTTATTTATTTATTTATTTGAGAGAAAGAATACAAGCGGAGGGAGGAGCAGAGGGAGAGGGAGAATCGCAAGCAGATTCCAGGCTGAGTGTGAAGCTCAAAGCGGGGCTCAGCCTCATGACCCTGAGATCATGGCCTGAGCAGAAATCAAGAGTTTGTGCTTAACCAGCTGAGCCACACGGGTGCCCCCTTGAGATGACTCACCTCTCTCCTAGCAATGTTACCCCTGTCTCAGCCACTCCCTCCCCTACACCTTGTCATCACCCAAATTGGCAATACTTCCACAATGTCAGTTTTCAACATCCAGTTCTCAGGTTATGACTTCTCACCTCTGCTGTTCACTTCTTCTAGTCCCCAAACACGAATAATTCTCAAACTCTACTATGTGCTCAAACCCATCATTTCTACTTTCTTTTCATTGTCTCTCATTCTGCTCATGTTCACACTTTCCTCCTTCCCCAACTTAGATTCCATGGGTGTTTATCATCACTCTCTTGTATACTTGGCCAGCTTCCTGGCCCCACTCTTCCCTCATCACACCCAGTAGAAATCTCAAATCTAGCTCATTACAACGCTCTGCCTCTTGAACCCTTGCATTTACACTCCATGAATGAGGCTGAGGAAAATGGCGTAGCCCTATTCACTCCTCTCATGAACATGAGCCTTCAGTGGAACTGGAATGCCATTGGGCAATCATACTGTACTTTGCCCTCTTGCAGTCTTCTAGATATAACAATTCTGTGCCTTCCTCTTCTTCAGATCTCCAGGACCTCTTCCCTATCCTCACTCTAGGCCTCACTGACTATTTCATGGGGAAAACATGAATAATCAGCAGAGACCTTCGACAAGCTCCCATCCTCACGTACACCCACCACCCTTCCCTAGAGCTCTACCCCTCCGACCCTCTGGAGGCCATTGCACCAACATGTCTGCTCCTTTCCTGCAGCATTTCCCCCTCTTTTGGGGGAGAAATTGGAGCAGCAGAAAGTATGGTTTTCCTTCCATCTTAAAAAATAAAAACTTCTCCATGAGTCCTAGGTCTCTCCTCAGTTCAAAGCAAAACTCCTCAAAAAATGTTTCCATGCTATGGTTTCCCATGGTTCCTTCCCTACCCTCTCTTAAAACCACTACAGTTGGACTTCGGTTCCTATGACACCTCTGAATTTGCTTTTGTGTCGTTTTTGTTTGCTTATTTTTATATGGCGGCCAACGATACATTTCCTATTGCCTGCAAATGAAAACGCTTAAAAAAAAAAAAAAAAAAAAAGCCTAGCCACCCAGAATGCACGAACTACTATCTAAATGGGAACCAGGTAAATAAACACAGGAACTAACTACAAGCACACTCCGCAAGTGTGGGTTTGGCCTTGACCGCCAGTTACTGACCATTCAGGAAGCTAAACATGGCTGTCCAGTTAGAGCTGGCCAGGTGAGTGTCTACCCGATGAGCTGGTCACTTCTTCAGTCAGGAAGTGATTCATTCTCGCCACAGTCTGCAATTTTTTCTTGGCCTTTTTCTTTCTTTGCGCTGTCTATTCTCCATTTGTGTGTGTCGTGTAGGGCTTTCGGGGTCCCTCAGGACACCTCAGTCTCCGTGAGAAGGATCTTTTCATAGAGCTCTGCTGTTCTCACTACAACTCTGAGAAACCACCTATTTCACTGTCCCATTTTCTTTATCTCATGTGTGTTACAACAGCCTCCTGCTCAGGGAGTCATTTAGCCTGCTGTTCCTTCTTGTTGCTGCTTTTACTTAAAATAGGGAGACTTTTATAAGGTCCTTCGTCACCATATGAACCAACCGGAAACTACATCTATTTTACATGTAGTCTGACCCGTGAACAGCAGTGTGATTTTCTACTCTTTCCTTGCTTTGATACTCTGCACACTTGGTTTTATTTTCCCTGCTTTCCCCTACCTTTGGGTCCGATTTGTGTTTATTGGTTCCTAGTGGACCATGCTCTATCCTCAAATACGGCTTTGAGACCCTTCGCTAAAAACCGCGTTCTGCAGCAAGTGGTAGTGCAGGGTGCTCCGCTTAATTCGCTAACTTCAGAATGGGAACAAATATTTGTTTTTCCACTAGGAAGTCCATTGACTTGAAGAAAATAGCTAGTTTTCTGGAATAGAGCCATAGAGGCAGTCATCCTTCCATGGAAAAAAAGGCTCTGTGTTAGTATGGCTTTCTGGGCCAGTTTTATGTGATTCGAAGGAACTGTGCTTGGAGTTAAAGACACATTAAGGATTTTTTAATTTTTTAAATTAATTAATTAATTATTTTTAAAGATTTTTAAAAATTTATTTGTCAGAAAGAGAGAGGGCAGGGGGATGGGAAGAGGGTGAAGCAGGCTCCCTGCTGAGCACGAAGTCTAACGCGGGACTCGATCCCAGGACTCTGGAATCATGACCTGAGCTGAAGGCAGACGCTTAACCAACTGAGCCACCCAGGCGTTCCAAGGATTTTTTTTTTTTTAAGATTTTACTTATTTATTTGAGAGAGAGAGAGAGAGAACATGAGCAGGAGGAGGGGGAGGAGGGCAGAGGGAGAGAGAAAGGGAAAAGCAGACTCCCCGCTGAGAGCAGAGCACGATACAGGGCTTGCTGGGAGGACACTGAGACCATGGCCTGAGCTGAAATCAAAAGTCAGGGGCTTAACTGACTGAGGCAGGCAGGCTCCCCTGACACATGAAAGATTTTTAAGTATGTTGTGGAACAATTCCTTATGTGCATGTTTTATGTATATATTGGACAAATATGTGTTTGCTAGAAAATTCATCATTGTCGAACATTTGTTTATGTAGGACGTTCATTTATTGCGTGCTTTGTGACACTGAAAGAATTTTGGAAAGCTTACATACTATATCTGATTATTTTTTTAAGGCAACATGTACAGTTTTTAATTGAAAGGTGTGTTCCTGAGAACAGAGCTCATTTATTAACGATGCGTCTATGTCTAGGCTCTTTGCTCTGTGGCTCACGCAAGCTTCTCTGGAGTTCTGCGATTTGGAAAACTCTGTTCGAGGCACGCCGTGTCCTGTGCCGCTACAACAGTTGGATTTCCTTCTTTGCTTGCTAGGGCGTCTCTGCAAGTCTGCAGATGTCCAGCGCTGGGCACCTGTAAGGTTACAAGGAGGCAGCAGATAAAAATACTCTTTTGCATTAGCCCCATGAAATGCAGCTTTTCGGTTTTGTCAGCACTGCTCTGCTGCCTGTGGGACTGAAACCCATTCCTTTGCCTGTGATCATTTACTATATATACAGAAGCATTTGGGGATGGCGGTCCCAGATGGTGAAGTAAGAACGTTCCTATTGGCCGCGCTCTGTGAAAGAGGAGACGCGTAACACTGAGGACAGACCCAAGAGGCTGACTGCTGCTCACAGGGCAGGACAGGCTCACAGCGAGGGGATCACAGGAGACTCATACGGACCTAACTCTGGGTCCTCTCTGAGTGTGCATGGGCTTCGGTCGTGTGTTGGCTCACAGCCAATTGACATCACTTTGGATTATTTCCTCTGGGCCTGAGCTGAAGGGAATCATGGAGCTGGATTTTTGACATTGACTCCATGAATAATCAGGGGCAACATTCTGGCAAAACACACATCTGTGAAATCTCTTTTTAGTCTTATAACAAAAAATAAAATAAAACACACATTTCTATATTCACTTTATCTTAATGGTTTAAAGCTACAATTTGACTAGATATCCATAAAATGCTAAGTTCGTCATTTAGAAATAAGTCTTATATGTATATGTGTGTTCAATGTGCATACAATGGGATAAGTAGAAATAGAGCAGGAGACACAGATTGCTTTTTTTTGTTATATATATATATATATATATTTTTTTTAATACTCCTGTTCATAAAATGTCTCCCCGAGAGGCCTGTGTGCACGATGATGGGAAACAAGATTAAAAGTTCCAACAGATTCTTTAGTTGACCTACAGAGATACAACATTAACAGAGAAGTGATTTTTTGGATAGAAACCGAGTTTCGTCACACGGAGATATCTGCATAAGGAAGAGAAACAACCAAAACACTAGCTGTTAAATGTGAAGATTAGTTCTGGGGCCCCTGAAATCTGAGCAGTGCAGATCAACCAAGGAAAATTCCCTAAACGTCCTCATATGAATGAGGCGGATTTCTATTCTATTTCTCCTTAGGCAGAACATTCAAAGGGGAAATACCGTGTTTCAGATGTTTCTCAGTCATTCAACCAAATACTTGGAATATTTGCTATGAGCAAACAACGTACCATACTCGGTGCTCCTATACTTCAGTCTTTTTCCCAGGATCAAAAATCGTGACGAGATCATTGGTATTAGGAATAAAATATGCATTTAAAACTAGAGCAAAATACCAGCAAGTGAAAATTATTATGATACCAGCAAGGTATGTTTAGTTGGTGAAAACAATGGAGAAGAAAGTAAATAATATAGGACAGTTAATGTGATGTAGTGATGAAGGCCTTTAGCTCCAACCAGGTTTAAATCCCCATTCTGTGCAAGTTGGTGCAGCCACTCTGGAAAACAGTGTGGAGGTCCCTTAAAAAGTTAAAAATTGAGCTACCCTATGATCCAGCAATTGCACTATTGGGTATTTACCCCAAAGATACAGACATAGTGAAGAGAAGGGCCATATGCACCCCAATGTTTAGCAGCTCTGTCCACAATAGCTAAATCGTGGAAGGAGCCGAGATGCCCTTCAACAGATGACTGGATTAAGAAGTTGTGGTCCAGGGACGCCTGGGTGGCACAGCGGTTGGGCATCCGCCTTCGGCTCAGAGCGTGATCCCGGCGTTGTGGGATCGAGCCCCACATCAGGCTCTTCTGCTATGAGCCTGCTTCTTCCTCTCCCACTCCCCCTGCTTGTGTTCCCTCTCTCGCTGGCTGTCTCTATCTCTGTCGAATAAATAAATAAAATCTTAAAAAAAAAAAAAAAAGAAGTTGTGGTCCATATATACAAGGGAATATTACTCAGCCATTAAAAAGAATGATTTCTCAACATTTGCTGCAACATGGACAGGACTGGAGGAGATAATGCTAAGTGAAATAAGTCACGCAGAGAAAGACAATTATCATACGGTCTCGCTCACTCATGGAACATGAGAAGTAGGAAGATCGGTAGGAGAAGAAAGGGAAGAAGAAAGGGGGGGGCGGGTAAAGAGAAGGGGGAATGAACCATGAGAGACTGTGGACTTTTGGAAACAAACTGAGGGCTTCAGAGGGGAGGGGGGTGGAGGAATGGGATAGACTGGTGATGGGTAGTAAGGAGGGCACGTATTGCATGGTGCACTGGGTGTTATACACAAGTAATGAATCATGGAACTTTACATCAAAAACTAGGGATGTACTGTATGGTGACTAACATAACATAATAAAAAATTATTATTAAAAAAAAATCCCCATTCTGCTGCTGACCCGCTGCGTGGCATTAGCCAAGTCATCTACTCTCCTTGCGCCTTACCTTACAGGTCTGTTAAATGGACATCATAATAAGACCTATCTCATAGAGTTCGTCTGAGGGGGATCAGATGAACACACGAATGCATAAAAAGTACTTGACTGAAAATCTGGACTAGCAGAGCATTCCGTTATTATGGTAGCCGTTACTGCTGCTGCTACTACTATTATTACATTTAACAGCGAAATCTAGAGAAAGGTGAATCTCAAATGCAATTTGATGAGGGAGAGGAGAGAAATCTAGAGGGGCTCAAACGCTGAGAGGGTAAAACTGAAGATGAAGTTTCCACCTGACAGAAGATTCACAAACAAATCTTAGTCTCAGAGTCATGGGGATGCGAGACCCGTTAGCTCAGGGCGGCCACTCCTAAGCGGCCCCGGGAACAGGTACAGCTCTAGCTATCCCGAGAGCCCTTGCTCCTCTCCGTCAGAGGGGCCCAGGCAGTGAGTAGTTGCTATCGGGTCAGAACTGGAGACTCGTATTCAAGCTGTGGCCCACGTGGCAAAGCAAGGCTGTTCCTCTTTCAGGAGGTTTCAGTCCCGTGATTCTCCACCACGATGGCATTTCTTACAGAGACTCCGATTCCAGGGCCTTCCTCACTATGCTTCAGATTCACTAAAATGGTTGTATTTAAAAACTCTTTTCTCTTGGACAAAAGAACATCCTTCCTCCAGTAGAATTGGTAAATGAATATGAATCCATTAACACTAGCTTTATTCTTATATTTTTTAGTAAAACGGGGAGGGGGGCTGAATATATAACCTAGAGAGAAAGTAACAGTGTTTAAAATTCAAACCTATTAGATTTAATCACTGCCTCTTCTTCGATTTTAATTAAATCACAAGAATATCTTAATCAACAGTTTGAAGTTGTGAACGGTACATGCAGATTTTCTTAGTCCCCTTTGTTGCATTTAGTATTTCAGTGTATTCATTGGTATTTCAGATTTCTATATCCATGTGTTCCAGGTCTTTGGCCAACAAGAGTCTGCCACAATGAAAGGAAAGGGAGCTGGATCAAGGATAAAGGGGTTTGGAATATAAATTAGGAGGCTTGGGGTTCTAGATCCAGGCAATTGCTTGCTCAGCAAACCTGTGTGACCAAGGCAAATGACTCTCCTTTCCTAGATCTTGGCTTGCTCCCTCTACACATCTGTAGTTCGGGCAGCACAGTCCAAGGCTCGTGGCTGTGAAGTTTGGACACTCACAGTGATTCGTCAGATTCTTTATACCTATTATAAAAAACATTATGTTTGTGGTGGAGACTAATAAAGGGTGTATGGTCAACATGATTTTTTGGGGCAATTATAGCAAAAATTTATTGAGTGCCTCCTATGTAAGATACAGGTTAAGCATCTTACAAATATGACCTCAGTTAAATTAATCCTTACAATAATACTGTGAGATTATCATTACTATGCTCATGTTATAGTTAAGGAAATTAAGACAAATAAGAATGAAACATAATGACAAACACAAATCGATATCATCAATATCCACAATTCCTTATTCCCCAACAGAAGCTCTGAGTTTTAGCTGGCCACCTAACATACTCTTCCGAACTTCTCTTGCAGTGAAGTGTTGTCTTGGACCCGTGTTCTGATCCATGGGATATAAATGAAAAGTGTTGTATGGCTACACCAGGGAACCTTCCTTAAAAGACAATCGTGTTCACTCCGTGTTCTTTTTTGTTTGTTTGGTGGTGGTGCTGTTATTTGTCTGATTTTCCATTGTTTGTTTTGCCTATCTTGCTGAAGCAGGCAGGCCAAGTCTGAGGACCCAGAGAGGGTCCTGCAGGACCAGCCAACAGGGTCCCTGGTGAGGCGCGGAATGGAAATCAACCAGGAACCAGCAGGAGGTGAAAGAAGAGGTTATTGAAGGTATAGGAGGAGGAACTCTCTCTAGAGTTCAGTTATGGGCAGCATGTCTGGGAGACTCAGAAAGGAAAGGAGAGAGAATCTCATGTTTGCTCAGGTCTGGGGGTTTTTATTGAGGATTGTACAGTCGTCTCAGACATCCAGGAACTAGTTGGAATAAAGATGAGGGCTGAGGTGTTATTCCTTGGAACCAGGGGGCGTTGAGATGTCTAGGGCTGGTGGTCTGGAATATGCATATGAATGAAGGCTTCCTCCTGTCATTCCCACCTGGTCCTTCCTTAGATGTTATCTATTCCAAAGAAATCATTAATTCTTGTCTCTTACAAGGAAGACATACATCATTTGCATTAAAAGGTATGCATTAAGTGGGGGTGCAGGTCATAGTGAGAAGAGAAGCAGGAAAAGGAGAAAAAAGTAGATTTTTATGGAGTCCTTCAGTTTCCCTATCTTCCTACCAGAAATGCACATATGACATCTGAAACCCTAGGTACCATCTTGAACCATGAGTAGGGCCACACCTTGGGAATGGCAGTACAGTTTCTGAGGTCACCATGAGGCTGAGATTAAACCTCTATCTTATTTCCTTAATAACTAAGTCCAGACTTTCAGAGAAAAGAGAAATAAAGCTGTTTAATTTCATGCCACAGATATTTTGGGCTAGAATCAAATCCAACTTTAACTAACATGAATATATTGCCCAAGGTCACGCAGCTAGTGAAAGACAGAGCTGGGATTCCGACCCTGGTTTCCCGGCCTAGAGGTGGCATGAGCACTGTCATAACGTTATACTGAACCTGGAATTAGGCCCTTCACTCTATAATACTGGATATTTAAAATAGGTATACTTGATCCTGGAATATAGTTGATATTTCGTTTCCAGTTAGTCTGTCTTTCAAATTACGTTTGACTCTGGCTGCTATGAAGTTGGTTCTATACCTTAAGCACACACATGCGGTTTTCGGCAGCAGGACGGGTCTTACAAAGGCCAGTTTGACCTTACATTTTTGTTGCAAATGCTTGGATAATGTGGATAATGCACACCAAAGCTCTTGAAAAATTAGATTTTCATCACAATGATTTCCATCTGCCTTCTTCATTTGCATGAAGGGAATTATGCTTGAAGGCCTTGCTCTGTGACATTCTGGGGTCCGCACCTGCACTCCAAAGGGGTATTGCTGGGGGTCCCGTGACATTGCCTGCATCATATGAACCATAAAACCACTCAATATATTTCTCTGCTATTTTAAATAAATGGATTTTGGATATCATTTACCTGTGGAGTGCCTCAGTTCTGCACTCAACATTGCAAATGAGATGACAATGAACGATATATCTAGTCCTTAAGATGATGGCAGTGGGGAGGTAGAAAACCATCCTTATTTGTAGGTAATTTGACTTCACTGCTCAACATCCCAAGAGAACTAAATGGAAAAGCTGTTCAGTTCATGACGAGTTCATAAGGTGGACAGATGGGATACAGTTGGAAGACTGGTAGTTACCTGTATGACAGACATAATTATGTAATATATTGGAAAACTCTTATTCATGTGAGCAATCAAAAACAAAACAAAACAAAACAATTTAAAAAAAACTTAACAGTAACCTTAACGATAAATACACTGGACTTTTAAGAAGAAAACTTCAAATTTTCTGCGAGCTTTAAAGGATGATTGAAATGAATGAAAAGACATATTACATTCTTCTCTGTGATGCTGGCAGGTTGGGTCTGAGGACCCCAGAGGGTCCTTAGCTGTGGGCAGCATAGAAGTCAAATGCGAGCCAGCAGGGGCTGAAAGCAGTGTTTACTGAAGGTATAGAGAGAGTGCAGGTACAGACAGAGAGTCTGGGAGACTCAGAAAGGAAAGGAGGGAGTCTTGTCTTTGCTTGGGATCTGGGGCTTTTATTATGATTGTGGCCTGATGCATGTGTCCTCTCCAGCGTCCAGGGACTGGTCAGAATAAGGACAGGGTCCAGGTGTCCATCATAAGTCACTTACTCCCTGGAGCCAGGGGGTCTTGGCGTCAAGATGTCTAGCACCAGTGGTCTGGAATATGCACACGATGGCTTTGCCTGGTCATTCCTTAGATGTTATCTGTTGTGTTGGAAGATTCCAAACAAATCATTAACTCCTTGTCCTTTATGAGGAGGACATACATTAAGGCATGTGTAGGGTGGGGGTGTAGGTCCTAGCAAGAATAGAAGCAGGAAAGGGAGCAAAAAGCAGATTTTCATGGAGTCCTTCAGTTTCCTTATCTCATACGGAACAACTGGATATTGCAAAAGTGTTGGCTTTTCCAAACTGATTTACAGATTATTCATTCTGATCAAAATCGTATTAGAATTTTGTGAGTTAGCAAAGTAATTCTTAACATATTAAGTTCATCTGGCAGAATAAATTCATGAAAACAGCTAAGATAATTTTGAACATTCAGAATAATGAAGGCTTTAGATTTTAAAATATATTATAAAAATAAAAGTATTCACACAATGTGGTATATATAAAAACATACGTGGACCAACATTTTAGGTAACAACTCAATAAATGACAGGAGTTCATGAAAAAAATGGAGAGACTAATACATCATTCAGCAAATGGTGTTAGGATATTTTCTCTTCGGAGAAAAGTTAATTTTGATAGCGATCATGCATCTTATGTTAAGTTCGGGATGTACTAAAAATTAGGTGTCAAGTTAGGAAAACATAAAAATAGGTGACTATTATGCCATGTTTCCAGATGGAGATGAATTTCCAAGGCCAAAAGAAGTAAAACAAATAATGGAAGAAAATATGAATAGATCTGACTCTGTAAAAACTTATGGCTTTTCTATGTCAAACAAACAATATAGAATTAAAAGAAAAATGGGAGTTCCAGTTCTGGAACAGCATCATGGGGAGCCCTGTGGACCCACTCTCCACTGAAACCAGCGTAACTGGTGAAAATGATACATATAAAAAACCCCAACCATTTCAAGTCTCTGGCAATTGTCCTAAAAACATATGGCAAATGAAGAAATATTTATTGAAGAAAATCTAATCTCAGTAAGAACAGCAAGAGTCTGCGGCATTTGAGCCCTGACCTGCTCTCTCCCTTTCTCTTCCTTTCCCAGCTCAGCTTGATGGAAGCTTCACTCTGGGCAGATGGGGCCAAAAATACAGGCCTCTCTCTCTGCTCAGCTCCACCAAGAAGCATGGTACCTTCCCAAAAAGAGCAGGTTGTTAGCATTTCTCATTCCGTTCAAGCCTGAGTTGAAGGTGTGAAATTTGTGGTACGTATACCATGAGTTTAGGTTGGGGGCTATCCTCCTCCACCCAGCCCCTCTCACAGGATGGAGGCCCTAGCTCAGGTACGGCACGTGGGGAATATTGGGGCCCCAATAACGCTAAGCTAGACTCACTTGAAATTGCAAGGAAACAAGACAGAGGAGAAAGCCATCAAGACCAGAGGCTACCGTCTGACCCAGTGCCCAGAACAGCGGCTCAGAAATTTTGCCAAAGGGAAGAGGCAGTACACGGAGAGCTCTGAAGTTTTCCCCAAAGGCACTGATTTTATTTAAAACAGTGTTGGAAAGTTCAAGACTAAAGCACTCTTAAAAATAATAGCTCTTCTTAATTAAGAGCAGTTACGCAAAACCATAGGTCAGTTAGTTCATCAGAGAGAACCAGGGAGGGAGACAGCAAAGGAGAACGTTCTTGGACCCAGAAGAAAACTCAAAAAGTGGCATCACAAAGTGCCCTTACTCAAACAACAGAATAATCAGCCAGCAATTAGTGAGGCCTAATAGCTGGGTGTGGTACTAAATGAGACAGCTGCACAGAGGGTTAAGGGAAAGAGGCAGTCCCTGATTCCAAGTAGCTGGGTGGGCCCCCAAAATACTCAAACCATGCATTTAATCTGCAGTACTATTGATTGGTAATCTCTCCAGACTCTTAACAAAAACCAATGCAAATTCTCTCTGGAAGTATGCACATTTTCTCTAGACCTCAATAGATTCTCAAAAATAATTTTTCAAAGAAACGGGGCATTTCACAATCAGAAATGACTAAACATACCTAGCACTCAAATCTGGGTTTCTAAATACTATTTTTCCTTAAGGGTGACAGGAAGTAGTAGGGAAATAGCTGGTCCCAGGCCTGGAGCAAAGAAAGTAAACATTGAGTCTGAAACATCTTTTTGTGTGAGAAAACCAGAGAGTGGACCATCTGAAAAGATCACTGAAGTCAGCTTAAAGGGGCTTCCAGCAGGTAAATCGGGAAAAATTTCAGCATCAAAATTTATCCATAGTAATGACTATATCGTACATTGAATAAGATAATCAGGACTCCATGTTGACACCAAAAAATATAAATAAGGAAAGTGAAGAAGAAGCTTTATTTCCTTTTTTTGTTCATTTGTTCATATTCTACTAACTGTCAGGTAACTAATCAGAAGAAGTGAGAGAATTAGAAAATCACCATTTGCAAGTCTCATAAAAGTAATTGATTCAGGCAAGAATCTTCAATGGGTACCTAAACTACTGAATGGAAATTGGTTGGGTAATCAGATCCTTGGTCACAGAACATCTTCCCGCAAGTTATTTATTAACTAGAATGCTATAAAAGATACCTTCAGACTGGAGAAATTCGGCAAACACCACTTTAACTGGGTGATCAAAGCTAACATCCCTAAAACGGGGACCCACTGAAATCACGGGCCTCTTGATGAAGGACACAGATCATTATGTCATATTCCTGCCGAACACGCATAACCTGAAACCAGCCAAGGGGAAACAACCAGACAAAGGCAAATTGAGGGACATTCAACAACAGAATTAGACTGTGCTCTCCCGTGAATTCTGCTTCCTTCTCATCTCTCCCATTCAATAAATCATCTTGTTCTGCTGATTTTCTCTCCCAGATATCACTAGAATTCATTCACTTCTCTCCCTTCTCCCAGTTACATCATGTCACCTAATTGCTAAAACAGTTGCTGGCTACGTTCCCCTGGAATCCATGCTTCACAGGTTAGCCTGAGTGATGTGTCTACAGCATAAATCTGATCATGCCACTTCCCTGTTAGAAAGGTTTCTGTGGCTTTCAGTGGCTATTGGAATAATGCAGACTCTTAAATCTGTTTAACGAAGCCCGTCTTGATTTGGCTGCTGCTTGGCCCTCTGGCTGTATCCCTTGATACTCCTTGGAGCCAGCACGATACTCTTTCGATTGGCCACTTCCCTTCATTTTCAGGCTGAGATATGTTCTGCTTGGTGCAGGCTTTTAACCACGTCCAGAATGTTTTCTCTTTCTCCCCTTCCTACCCCACTGCCCTCTTTTTGAGACTAAGCCCTTTTCAAACTTCAGCTTAGATAGGATTTCTTCTGAGAAGCTTTCCTTTACCCCACGGCCGTCACCTCACCCCACATCTCAGGGGTTCCTTCTGTGTGAATCTGATATACCTCATGCGCTTCCGTCTCTGTACTTAGCATATTGCTTTGTAATTTCTTCTCGAAAGTCTGGTAGTCTGTGAACCTCACAGGGCAGGGACTGAATCTCTCTCTTTCACTGTTTTATTACCCAGGGCCCAACACAGTATCTGGGACATAGAATTTTGATTGAATGAATGGACAATATGCAGCGTGAGAAGAAGGGACATTTGACAGAATAGTAGTGAATGTTCTAAGTGGCATATGCTGTATAATTCCAGCCTCAGGGTTGATATCTCACGGTGATATTTAAAGGCTGAGGCATAACTTTCTATTAAAAAAATACTATCTGTGCCCAACTCTTAGTTTCTAAATATCATGCTTCAATAAGAGAAACCAGGGCTCCTTGGAGAAGTGGTTGGTTTCAGGACAGAAAAATGTAAGATGAGCCTATAATATCCCATGAAGCCTGATGGAAGGACATGCTCCCAAAAAAATGAGATCATGTTGAAAAGACACAGGGGATGTGTCTGAAGGAGATCCCATTGGCCAAAGCTGGAACAATTTGAGCAACAAAACAAATAGTATGGAATTATAGTCCCCCAAATAAAATAAATACCCACAAATCCATACTGATATCAACTAATTGAATAAGTAAATACATGGGGGAGAAGATATCTTCCAGAAGATTCCTACAGAAAAATTCCAATTAGTAAATATAGAAGGAATGAGGAAAATAGAAATCACCATTAAGTAAACACTACAACAGTAACTGTTGCAGGTAAGAACCACTAAAAAGTCCTAAAATCAATGGACAAATGTTTGGGGAGGAACAGAATATTTGTAGAGCCTCACAATATCGTCCCCAAGACATTTATTAATTACAAAGGAAAAAGTAGCAACTTCCTAGTTGAGAAACCTGGTAGACACCACCTCAACCAACGATCAAGCTTAACATGACCAGGAATAAGATATGCGGACATCATGTATCCCTGGATAGGATACACTGGGGAGGGCAGAATATCACCCACGTGGGATTTTTGTCAAAAACTCAAACTCAATCTGACCATGAGAAAATATCAAACTGAAATTGAGGGACATTCTATAAAACAACTTTTCAAAAAGTTGTCAATGTCATAAAAGACAAGGGAAGACAAAGGGAGAGACGCAGCCTGGAGAAGACTACGGAGACATGACACCGTAATACACTTCTGTAACTTTTGTTGGAATCTGGAATAGACAAAATGAGTGGGAAGCCGAGTTCAAATAGAGTCTGTAGGTAGGTTAATAGTAGAGGGAGAAAGGGTTGTCCTAGCAACCAGATTCTTGTGGAAGAAAGCAACTATTTGCAAACACATTAAAACTGTAAGAGGTATGAAATGAAACCTAATCTTCAAGGTGTTGAAATGTCTATCCATTTTTTTCTAAATTGAAACAAATCCTTCAAGGTGCCTGGCACTTGCCAAAGTGCTGGGAAGTCTAACAATAATCGTCTTTATTTTCTCTCTCCTTTGACCTTTATTAGAACCCATGGCTTGTGCAATTCAGCTTCTCCGTATGGACTTTTTACGGACTGACTGCTGGTCCTTCTGCCGCCACATGACCCTACTGCCGTGTGCTGATTCCCCAGATTTGGTCAGGTCTGGGCAGCTTAGACTACTGCTTACCTCTGAAGCTTGTTAGAATGTTTGCTGCAGCTCGTAGGGTATGGAAATCCTTCTTGCCAGATCCTCAGGGCTCATAGGAACACTGTCATCTGAAGGCCTGCTTGGGTCTGGGTCTCTGGGTACAATCGAGGCTATCAATGACAAAACTTGGGACTTGTCAGCCTCCATAACCATGTGAGGCAATTCCTTACAATACGTCCCTTTCTCAACATATACATGTCTGATCGGTTCTGTTTCTCTGGAGACCCCATCTTAATAGGAGATGTTTCCAGGAGGGGCTCTGTCCCCTTTAAGTGAAAAAAAGTCTATCAAGTGCCTGTTGAGGATAAGTTCCCAGAGCTCTGGGACACGGAACTGTCTTTCTCATGAGCAAAATTAATATCAAATTTTAATTTAATTTTAAATTACAAAGTACAGTCTAATATGCACAAAGGAAAGAGAATAATATAACAAGCACTCATTTAAAATATGAATATTTGCATTAGTAGAAAATTTCCTATTCATTCTTTCGACAACCAGCAAACATCAACAAAACATGAAGTAATTAAATTACAAACTATTGCTTTGCCATAACAGCTTTCCTCTCCTTGTGCATGACTTCATTTCATTCTCACGAATTAAAAAAACAAAAACAAAAACAAACTCATTCACAAAAGAACTGGATTAAAAAATACTTTGAAGTTATTATATTTGAAAGAACTTGAAAGTCACAAATGGTACTTCTTTTCAAAATAATATTAACTTAGATTTTTCAAATTCAACTTCTCACCAATTAATGAAGAGGTTTTGTTTGTTTGTTTGTTTGTTTTCGTTTTTGTTTTTTTCCCCCCCCAAATCCAGAGACTGGAAGGGGTTCTTTCTATGACTCACTTCCTGTACCTTAAATGCTCTGAAGAGGTTATTTGAATTTATAATATTTTACTCACAGAAAAATCAGTGTAGCAAAATTTATTCAGGGACTGGTGTCACTTTGCCCACGTCTCCTGCATTTTTGGAAAGAGCTTGTCCTCTATGAGGAGTAGTTTAAAAGAAAAACACCCAAAGCAACCCACGACTAAGACTGAGCACATTTCAAACTTTTTTTCCTAAATGAACAAGTCAATTTAGTTTACTCACCAAAATATATCAACTCTATCCAACACCTTGTTCTGATATTTTGAGGTCGATTGACCCATGATTTGACAAAGATGACTGGCTCCACTTCATTAAAATGATTAATGTCTGTGGGTCCAGGCACAGCCACAGCCCTGCTGTTCCCGTCCCTCAGATGCAGCAGGGGAAGCCTTGGTCTGAAGTAGTCAATACACGTCAGAGAATTCTCTTGGTGGCACCAACTCCAGATGGAGAACCTTTCTTTGAGATTGATGAAAATAAGAAGAGTGATTTCCTGAACCCACAGTACTTGGCTGTGTGTTATCTGGAGCAAAACCTTATTTATAACTCAGATCCATTCCTTTTGATGTCCCAAACCAGGGTGACTGTTAGGTTACCACAGGGTTGACTAACATCTCTGAATCTTGTCACTCTTCAGTTGTGGAAGAAGGGCAGGACATTTCCCATACTCCATAAACATTCTTTCCTCTTCTTCAGCTTCACTTATAAAGCCCACACAATACTTCTGTGATGGTTGATTTTATGTGTCATTTGGGCTACGCCATGGTGCCTGGCTGTTTGGTCAAATAACAGTCTAGACGTGGCTGAGGAGGGATTTTGTAGATATGACCACCATTTACAATCAGTTGACCTTAAACGGAAGACAGTCCCCTCTCTCATGGGGTTGGCCTCATTCAACCAGAAGAAGGCTGTAAAAGCAAAAGCAGGTTTCCTGGAGGAAAAAAAAGTCTGTCTCAACACTGTAACATAACATCTTGCCCTAATTTCTAGGTTTCTGTCTGCCCTCGTGCATTTCAGACTTGCCGGCCCTCATAATCGTGTGAGCCAATTCCTTAAAGTAAATCTTTTTACTTAACATATACCTATAAGTAGATACGCAGATTATATACCATCTCTCTACCATCTTTCTCTCTACTTCTCCCTCTCTCTCTCCTGTTCGTTCTGTTTCTCTGGAGAGCCCCAACTAATACAACTCATTAAAGGCTTTTTTTTCCCCCTCTTTCTTTTTCTTTCCTTTCTTTCTCTTCCTTCCCCCCAACCCCTTCCTCCTGCTGCTTCTTCTTGAGGCTGGAGTCACCATTCCCCACTCTGACCCTACCAAGAAACATGACTGCTCACAGCCATGCCCACAATACCTCCGGAGCTGGCACCAAGGAGATGGAAGACAGGAGAGTTGTCTCCCAGGACAGCAGCTGAGAACCCCAGGGGTTCCCCACTCAGGCCCGTGAGCACCAGAGGGGGAGTGAGGAGGCCACATCCAGGCCAGCACTGGGCTCCTTTTGCCCCTCCCAGTGCACGACCTCAGCTCTCCAGCCCAGCCCCGGTACTTTTCCTATGGCTTTTTACGTTGTTGAGATTTTAAAAATAGTCACTACTTTTCAGAATTTCTAAATAAATTACTTTGGTCTCGAGAAAACTCTGTGAAGCCAAATCATGAATTCTTGAAAAGAAGAGATTATGTTCAGAACTCTGTTGTGTTAGCAAGAAAGAGATGTCAACACTATGCTTGCTAGTCAATTCTTCTTGGTTTTTCTTCTGGTCTTTGTTATAATACAATGGAAATTATTCTCATAAATGTGTAACCTTCTTGTTTGCAGTTTTTGAATATGCTACTTTTTCCCAGCATTTTTTTTTTCCAAAATTAGGCTACTTCTGAAGAGTACATTTGAATGTGGGAATAGACATTTTAATCTGGAAGCATTTATTATAAACACACATTGGTACAGGAAATGGCCCACATTCAAGGAGCAAGCACTGTCCCTATCGCTTTTGCCTCTGTTGACGTTCTGTTTGAAACAGAATGGAGTGCTTATTAAAAGCACAGCGTCAGTCAACTCGCACTTCCATGGTGTCTCCGAGCCAGCTTCGTATGCGATACGGACAGGCTTACAAATGAAGAAGCCATACATCTAGCATCAACTTAAATATCAGGTTGATTCTTTTTGTCCATTCATCACTAAACAGTCAATTTCAGGGATTTTCATTAAGACACTTGTTGGACTGAACTGGTTGGATTGGTGTCATATAAGACCCAGTTTAATTTCTTAAAAATCATACTGTCGGGACAGCCAAGTACATTTGCTGCTGCTGAATTTTAGACATTTCTGTGTCTAAAAAAAAACATAACTCGAGCACCCCCATTCCCAACAGCCTAACAATAAGTAAGTTAGTGTGTGATGCCTACGACTTCAACTTTAAAAATTTATGGTGTCTCTATTTATTCTTGTCAATTTTAAGAGTTAATGCAACTTCTTGAAAAATCGTTTAAGGGCATTGGGGTAAAACATGGGTATGTCTCATGGCCGCAATGTGAGATTTGCTCATATACGGAATCAAAATGGATCATAAAACAGCCACTGAAACCTTTTGCCAATTGTCTGTAAAAGGAGACCCCCAATGACCTACAGCAGAAATATAGACGCAAAATTGTACTTTGCTTCATGCCCTAGGGAGGTTTTTGGCTTTAAGATTTTGTCTCCTTACTGCCAAATGCTAAAGCCAAGCACATTGCTAAAGCTTTAGACACATTTTCATCAATAAAATTTCTTATAAAACAGATCCTGCAAATGCTGAACTTATCTGCCAAATAGCCAATTAATTATTTTACATCCTTGTTGAACAATGAAATAATTTATGATGGGTAAAGGTTTTACCATCACAAATTAGTGTTCTGGAAACCACAAGTCCTAGCTTTCAATTAGCAGGAGGCATCACAATTAGGGATGAAAAGAAGTAATGCTGTGTGTTGGAAATTCTCCCTGTAGAGAAATAAAACTCCCGAGGAACAATGACCCAACTAATTTGAGAGAGTTGGGTTTTTAGAAAAGCAGATCCTTGTTAAAGGAAAAAGTTCAAACACTGCTCAGATGCCTAGACCCCTGTCTTTCCCCTCCCTGATGGTTCTTTCTTCTCATGAATTACAGCTATTGAAGTTGGACCCTCCTTGCCCACCACACGTTAATGTGTGTTAATCCCAATTCAGACAGTCAGTAAGTTCACTCTATCACTGACAGTCACAATTTCCTGCATTGGGTCAATCAGGAATGGTGCCTCCAATTCTCTGAATTTTCCAGAGAAGAGGAAAATCTAAGCTGAAATAGTACTCACACAGTTGCCTTATTTGTCAAGTTTAGGCCAGATCTGGCATAGAAGGAGAGGCCCTATAGGAAAGCATGTTCCAGATTTCAGATGGCTGATCTGGATCTCAATGCAAGCCATTTACAGATGACAACGTCAAACTGAATGGGCTATGTAAGTAAGCGCCATATTTGCTTACCTAACCGGGGTGAAATCAACATCCAGCAGGGATATGTAAGTAGGCGGTGGGAGCACGAAACCAGGACCTGTCTTTCAGGTTACAGTCCAGAGAATAGGGAGGCTGGAATGATCTTCATTCATGGCTGAAATTCTTGAACCTTCTGGCATCATTGGGTGTCTAAGCAGAAAGAGGTAAGGAGAAAATGCAAAATCTCTTGGATCTATTTCAACTGATATAATTGGATGAAAACTGAAATTGGGAAGCTTGATTTGTCTTCTTGAGAGTCTCAATATCCCCAATATTGTCTGTGGGTGTCTTTACTTCCAAAACTTAACAACTTCCAGAAGGTGAACTTGGCCCCCTAGTAAACACCCACTCTCAGTTAGCTTTGCATGAACAGAAATCCCCTGAGTTGTGGATTTGACCTTGGAGTCATAGGGGCGGCTCCTGTTGGAATTCCTGGAAGCCACATATTTACATCAGAGAAAAAATTTTGGCTTAGCCTTTTCCTCTTTACACCAGTCCAGGATGAAATCCCATCCTTTCAGAAACTTGTAAGTGAAAAATGTTGGCAGGTCTTAGTATATGTGTTCAACACTTGTACCTTCTTCTGTCCCATGTGAATGAATGTTCAGCTCTGGTCTTGGGCATGTTTTCTATCTTTGTTTTGTTAGCCAAGGCAAAGGCAGCCACACTCCTTCTTTACAATAGGCCCTAACAAAGTGTCCCCAAAGAACTTTAGTATAGCTTTCTCTTTGGTACCAACCCATTATCTGTGATATCTTCACTCTAAGGTGGTCCAGGATATAAAAGAAATTTGTATTTGCAAGTGAGATGAATGAGGTGGACTCTAACTTTCTTTTTTTCTTAATTTTTAAATTTTTCAATAACTTTCTTTCTTGATGGAAAGGATTTTTGTTTTATTAGTAGAGTAACTGATAGTTCTCTTCATAGCATACTCCTTTATTGCTTAATTGCTATGATTCTGATTCCTCCAACGCTGATTTCCAGAAAAATCTTCAGAAACACATCTATGACGGATCAATTACTAGTAAGCATTCTTTATGGAGACAGCCATAAAGTGCTCGAAACAAGTTGTTCCTAAAATATATGATTGAAATTCAGCTGTCTGACAGACAAAACCAAACAAAACAATAACTCACATATTATTAGTAGGTTGTGTTCCCAGAGAAATAAAAACATTACGAATCACCAATATATGTCAAGCACTACGTCTCTAGGCATAGGCCCTCCCTAGGTTGATGAGAAACTTTTCTGGTGGGAGGGGGCTTCTGCATGCAGGTGCTGATTTTCCCCTGGGTCTGGGGAGTCAATCCAAGCACCCGCATGGCAGAAGTCAAGACTCACGGTTGAACCGTGCTCTGCCTGCAGAGCCCCACCTCCCACCTTCCGACCACCAGCAGGAAGTTTGAGTGTGGTTTTAGCCTTTGGGGGCTCAGAGGCCTATTTAAGGAGGATTTCTGGCTACCGCTTGTCAGAGGGTGGGGCTTGAGCCAAGAAACTGTAGCAGGAAGGAGGTCGAGGAGACACTCACAAGGGATTGATAGCTCTATTTGTGATAAATAAGACCCCTACCTTAAGAGTCTTGCCTCCTCCGTTTGCTAAATTTGGGGTTCCCTCTTCAATACACACACACACACACACACACACACACACACACACACACACACACACTGTGTTTTGGTATCCTGTAAGCTGAGGCTGAAAACTAATATGTGATTAACTATAAAATGTCTTTGTCTCCTAAAAGATCATAACCATCCTTTTTTAAAGTATGATGAAAAAGAAGGTTGAAGGCTTTATCTCTAAGAGTCAGAAAGAAGGGCAGACTCTCAGGTCTGATTGTATCATTCACTGAGTTTGGTGACTCTGGGCAAGTCTTCTACTCTCTGTGAGTCCCAGGTTTCTCATCCTTATTATGAGGAAGGTCATTCCTACCTCAATGGATTGTTAAGAGATGATGTGTGGGAAAGCACCTAGTGTACGTAATTCCTGGAACACCATACTGCCTAAAAATAAATACTGAGTCTGACAAACTTGTATCACTGAAGGGCATTTTAAAAATGGTTTCTTTTGTTCTGTTCAAGATGGTGAGTTAACTTTCAGATGTTCGCTTTGCTCTATATCTTGTTGTGTGTACGTGTGGACGGGTGGGGAATAAGGGAAAAGATGACAAAAATCCAACAATGCCTCTTGATATATTTTTTTTCCTTTTGGATATTTACTTTATTTCCAGGAAGCGCCACATCTTTATTTTTATCCCATCCTGTCCTACAACCTTGTACTGGAAAGACTGGGAGATAGGAACCCTTTGTTTTGAAGAAGACTTTCCCCGTTCAGCCTGCAAAGACGCATACCTCTGAGAGATACAGCCGCATGGCTCTGGGAGCAGACGTTTGTGAGGTAAATGCCAAGGTGGTTGGACCTGACACAGAGCGTGCCTCAGGTTCCCCAGAGCCTGGGCAAGAAACAGAAGAGATCCAGAAGTTTCCAACAAGGGGCACAGAAGACAGCCATTGCTCAGAGTATTAACAAACCGGTGTGTTCTCCAGGGAGGACACAGGGCAGTGGGAGGTGACTCTGCGGGCAGAGGGCATGGGCCGGACCTCTCGACAGCAAAGCAAGTAGGAGCCACAGTCACGCATGGGGCCCAAGGGCGTCAAGGGGAACTGAGAGGGTTCTGTCCGCATCGGGAACACCGAAACTCTGACTGGGATCAGCAAACAAGACCTGTGCCAAACAAGGACGTGAAGGTCATTAGAAGGATCAGAAAGCCCTTTCTAATTGTCATAACGTCCTACTCGAAGAGAGGGTAATTTATTATAGAACAATAGCGCCTCCTTGCCACCTAGCTGGTCTGCTGGAGCGAGGAGCTGGGGAGGCTGGGAGCGTTGCACGGGAGCACAGAGGAAGGTGCCAGGACCGATCCCAGTGACTTCACTTTAAATCAGGCCGGCTCAGTCACGCCGGCAAAACTGAACTCCCTTTGAGCTTCGATGACAATCGTCTACACTCAGTATCTTACCGCGATCAATCTCTGCCTTTAACAGAGGAGCGTCACAAAATAGAGCCGCATAAAGACACCTACACAACGAAATCATAAGCTTGTAATGAAAAGACATACTGTTTTCCAGGACTGAATAATCTGCAGGAATTTTCTCTCTCCTGGTAATTAATTGTAAGCTTCACCAGGTAGGGAGTTTTGTATGGTTTGTTCAGGAAATTGATCCAGTGCCTAAACAGAACCTGGAACATAGATGCCGAGTAAATGTTTGTTGAATTATTAGTAAGGGCTTAGTAATTAGCAGGCTGAGGGAGAATAAAAAAAAAAAAAAGACACATTTTTGAGAGTAGGCGAATTTAGGGAAAACATCTGAAGTATAATAGTTTTTTTTCTTTTAAATCAGGTTTAGTCGGGTGTAACTCACGGGGAGTCAAATGCAGCCTTCTAAAGTGAATGTTTGATGAGCGTTGCCCCGTTGACCCTGGTGTAACCACCAGTCCAACCACCTATCCTATTTAGATTCTGCTTTAAGATTAGGTTTTCTTCTAGAATTTTGTATAAATGAAATCATAGCGGATGTACTCCTTTGTGTCTGACTTTTTCAAGGTTTTTGAGCTTCACCTTTGCTGTGGCATGTGTCAATAATGCATTTCTTTTCAATGTGGGGTAGAATTCCATTGTATGAATATACCTCAATTTGTGGTACCCACTGACCTTTTGGACATTTGGTTTGTTTCCAGTTTTTTTTTTTTTTTATTAAAATAAATAGGTGAACATTCATGTCCACATTCTGGGCTGAAACACTGGTGTGCTGCAAACTACTTTATCACACCGAAGGTCAAAGTCAGGCTTGAGACTCCTTGAAATGACGTGTGTGTGTGCACGTCTGCAAATTTGACATTGAGTGTTTTTCTCCTTTCTCCCTGTCTTCGCAACTGGGTTTCCCTTATAGGATTAATTTGTACCATGTGCCAAGAACACGTTAAAAAGTTGGCAATTTTTTTCCAGCAACACTCAGTTTTTTCCCTGAGATTAAGAACTTCTGTGGAGGGGGTTGGGAGGGATGGGGTGGCTGGGTGATGGACACTGGGGAGGGTATGTGTTGTGGTGAGCACTGTGTATTGTGTGGGGCTGATGAATCACAGACCTGTACCTCTGAAACAAATGATACATTAGATGTTAATAATAATAATAATAATAATAATAATGATAATAATAGTAATAAAAAGTTGGCCATTTTGGCTTAGCCCTTGTTCCAATAGACCAGGATCCAGCCAGACCTTTTATCTAGTTCATCTGCCTACCCACCCACACACTGCGCTCTGATAACCAATAAGCACAGGCCACGGACCCCGCACCTTTGCGTCCCCCAATGGCTGCCCACCAGTGACTGCCCGCCTCGCCCCACTCTCTGTGTTAAGCTTATTTCATCTCTGACTCCTGATCTGTCCCATCAGCAGCCAAACTCTTCTCTTTGAACTCTAGCTTAGTTCCCCATTTTAGCCCAAGGTGTTCCCGAACGGCAGTGTATTAGAGCTACCCCATGGTCTGGGCTTTTCACATGTTCTTAAGCTTATTAAAAATGTAGGGGTCTAGGCTTTGGCCACAAACTCTGAACCACAGTTGGTCTGAGAGGGACCCCGATAATTTGCATTTTTAATAAGCACCTGAGCACCTGAACAGCATTTTGAGGGGTGTGCAAGATCTCCACCCTGGCTCCCACTCTGGGGTCTCTTGCTCTGGCGGTGGCTGACTTCACTGGCTCCCGGGGCTGCTGTGCCTTGTGCCCTGGAAAGGGACATTACTCATTGAGAGTTTAACTAATGTGGTTTATGCCTATTCGAAGTGATCCCTGCCCCCTGGGGAAAAATAATCAGAGGATTATATAGAATAATCTCCCCCAAAGACTCTGAGGACATAGCCCGTTATCCATGTTAGGTGGCAGTATGGCGGATTATGTGACATTTCATCTCTGCTACTCTCTGATGCAGAATATTTAGAATGTAAATTTCAGCTCAGAAACACCTGCCATTGATTGTCTCAACTATTCTTGGGCAGTCTGGAAAAACCCTTTCTCATCTGATACACATAGCCTCCTCAGTATCTTAAGCTATTATTCAGAACATTTCTATTCTTCATTCTATAGCGAGCACTGTAAGCCAAGCCAAGAAGACATTTTTGTATTCCCCCGTCTCCTCCCTACCAGTACTGGAGGAATGTCAACATGAAAGAACAAGGGATATTATTTAGGGTGGCCTGAGGGCTAATAAGCAGGATTAATGGGATGAAATTGAGCAAAGGAAAATTTAAAGTGAACATCAGGAACATTTTCCGAAGATTGAGATCAATGATCCCGTGGAATTGAGATCCCAGGGGAGCTTGTGGGAGCCCTATTACTTGAATCAGTTTAAACGAGACTGGACCAAATATTTGAATATAATCCCACCTTGGCAGAGAGTAAAACTGCAATGGCTGGAAGATGGAAAAAATGACCTAATAGGTCTTTTCCACCCCTGACTTCCATGAGTCATCCAATGTACGCTGCTGTGCGTCACACAGCCGGCCAGACCTGGGTCATTCGCTATACATTTCAGCCACAAAATCCGCCGATTCTGACTGCGCCCCAACTGAACGGCTACCTCAGCAGAGCCTGGGGGCTCCTTTGGGATTTCTGGTTAGTTTATAATCAATTAAATATCAGAAAGGAAGGCAGAAATCAGTCACAGGAGCGGAGGGTGGTGAGTAACTGGGTTCTTTTCGTTGCCCTCTGGGAGGCTCACCCTCAGCGCTCTGCAGACAGACAGAAATCTTTCCACTGCCCTTGCTGTCTCTGCCTCCGCCTCTCGGGCTTGGCTGGGTCTCACCTCCTGCCGCTGCCGTGGCTGCTGCTGCTGCTGCAGACCGGCCGTGGCCTTCCAGAAGCAGTCACTCCCTGTCGGGGGCCTTTGCGGCTGTGAGCCCCCTCCTCACTTAGCCTTTGCCAGGGCAGCCCGCGGCGGGGGCCCTGCTTCACCTCTGGCAAGGACGAGAGTCCCCGAGCTGACACGTGATTGTCATTATTAGCTGCTTCTTTTCTCCGACTACAATTCTAGGGGAACTCTAAAACTGATCAAAGCAGAACTTCTTTGGTTTCCACAGGGTTGTGGGTGGGGGAGCCAGACCCCCAAGAACTTTCCTTCTGGCCCCTGCCCTGCCTCATCCCTCTTTCCTGAGGCTGCAGAGAGGAATGCATAGAAGCCACTATCAGGCACAGATTCAAAACCCCTTCTCTAGGCCCTTCCATGTGCTTTCTCACAGTTTTATAGTCGATTAAATCCACGAAAGGCAGATTCAACAACTGTCACAGCTCCAGGCCTGGCAGAGCGGGGGCTGGGGGGTGGGGGAAAAGGCATCTGTTCTAGGCCTTCTATATGTGTTCTCTCCTCCCCCTTCACTGATGTCCCAACCTCTCATGGAAGCTGGTGGCTGGAGGGTGCGTGGAGAAGACAGCAGGAAAGCAGGCTTGGCCACTGGTGCTAACAAGGATGATGCTTCATACGAATTATGCTCTCGCCTGCTGCTTTCCCTGCCACGGTGGAGAAATGGCAGGGTTATCTGCTCCCCCTTTTGCATTTCCCCTCTCTTGCATGCTGCTCTCTGAACTTCAGGTCTGCCCTACATACGTAATGCAACTTTTTTTTTTTGCTAGGCTTGCAAGGAAGCATGGAGGAGCTCATGCCAGGATCAGTCCCAGCCTTGTAGCTTGAGAAAGTTCTAATGGCATCCATTGCTCCCCCAGGGGAGGTGTTAGACCAGTCTCCTAACTGCAACTGGCCTCCGTGTGAATCTTTTGTCTTATGGTTTTTAAAGCATCCTTAGCTAAAGTTCTATGTCTTTTAGTTAGTAGGGGGAGAAGCAAATGAATTTGAACTCAAGCCTATCTGATATCATAACCCCCCGCATTGCCCTTGCTCTCACTTAACTAGAAGCCGGCACCGCAGCGAGAGTTCTCAATTCTGTGTTTCTAGACTCCTGCTCTGGGTAGGGTTTCCTTGGTGAGGCCAGGGAAAGGACAGGGTAGGGTTCATTTTATTTCCCACCTTCTTCCTTTGGCATTACTTCCTGGGTGCTCTCACTTCAAACATGCTGAGATGGGAAGGCACAGTTGGAGGGGTACATGTCCAGTCCCTTCGAGGGCCACTGGTTAGCCTTCTTTCTCTTTATCGCCCCTCCCATTAGCCAGAACTAAGTGCTGTCCTTAACTAGACCTTATGGTTCCTTACTTATTTTGGTTCCTTCAGTAATTTCCCACATTTAAAAGAAGGAAGTTTTGAGTTAGGAGCAAGTTAGAAAGCCAGGGAGCAAACCTGGAAGTCACTGAGGCACACCTGGGTGGGGGGCATCAGCATCCAGGACTTAGAACCCCGAGGTCAGACAGCCTTCAGGTCCCCCCTCCCTCTCCCCACCCCTCCTCCTGACTAAGAAAAAAAAGAAAACTAAGGAGGTTATGTTTCTGTCTGAAGCCACACCGATTAAAGCAGAGAATTAGGAGTGAGTTAAGGAGTCAATGTCCATACTTTTTCTGTTTACTCCATACCACTCACAGAAAAGTGGGGCAAAGGGTTAGGGGCTGGACTTGAGCAAAATGTGGCAACTCTTAGAGAAAAGGTTTGTACAGAAATTTCCTCAGAGGGCGATGTTTTATGAGCCAGTCCTCAGAGGGCCTTGTGTGAACACATCAGAGATGTATGGATTACAAACATTTAAAATCCATATGGGCTGAAGAATGGAGACGGGGGAAAGATTTTGGCAAACACATTTGCTTTTTTAATATATGTGTGTGTGTCTATATATGTATATATATTATCAAATTTAAAACATTTGAAAAGCAATCCCAGGCGTTTCAGCCTAAACCACAGAGCGGTTCATCCATCCCCACTAATAAGTTCCAATCCTTCTGTTGTGTGGTCTTTCCATTCCACGGGTTAGGACCCCACTAAGTCTGTTATACTTCAACCTAAATCCTGCCTGTTTTATACATTTTTAAGATAGGTACAGAGAGGAGACTAAATCTCACTCTCCCGTACAGGAACCCAACTCCCGGGAGTCAGCATTTAGCCAAATGGCTTCATTGTATTTTAAAGTGTTTTAAGTCCACTTATAAATGAATTGGGCTATACCAGGGCTTTTGTAATGCACATCATGAAAAATGAACAGTCAGCTTAAAATAGATTTTATTTTACTGCCAAGTGCGTTACGTGAAATGTCCTCCATCTGGCAGGACAGGCCATGTGGTCGTGTGGATGGAACTCAGATAAGGGAGCAGTCCTTTGTGTAAAGAGGACGCCTCTCAGACCCTGATCTCTATCAGGATGCAGGCCACGATCCATCTAGAAGCCCGTGATGCAACAAGCCATCTCCTCTTCCTGACACGCACAAACTTCCCTTCCTCCAAACAACGGCAGCCGACATTGCTGAGACTGGAATGAATTACACTTTGCCTCACTATCTCTCTCAGTTTTCAATGCACCAGCCCGCAGACCAGAACCTACAGTGGGTCAGCCTACACCCTGCCGCCAAGCATCCATCGTTTCTCAAAAGCTGGTAGCTCCTGGAGCTTTGGATTGTTCCTTCACTCCAACAAAGCTGCTCTCACAGCCAGCTCCTTGCGATTCTTTAATTTTTGCCCTTGTCATTTTGCTCATTCGCCCTCTGACCTGACATGCCCTCCACTCTTTCCAGTGAATGCATATCCTTCACTTCCTTCAAGGTCCATAATGATGTCTCCATTCCTCACCCCATCCCAATGTGATAATCCTATTTCTTGAATAGAAGTACCCCCATATCCTCAACCTTTTCTCCCCTCTGCCTTTTCCTCTTTCCTTCCCGCATATCTAACAAACACTACCTGTGGGAGGAACTGGCAACCTAAACCAAATAGAATATGGCTGCTAATCTGAGTCCTTCAGCCTGGTGATGGGCACTTCAAGTCCTACTTTCCTTCTAGGGACACTTTCTAGGAATATCTAGGTATCTGTCTTGATTACTATTCCCAGCAGAATTCTGCTGATTAGCAGTCTCATTCCCGCAAAACCGTTAACCAGTCATTGGTTAGAGCTTGAATAATCCTTTGAGTATTTGCATTTTAGTAGAGAATCTTCAAATAAGCCAGCACTACCTTGAGCCTTTAGCTCAAGCCACCTCATCCACGTACCAGGTCACCATCACCAGTTATGCTCTATTTTTGGCCAAAGTCCTTGGGCCATTCCCCATTCCTGGTCAACAGTGTCCACCTGCTCTGTGCTTGTACCCTCCTGGAAGGGGTACGTGTGGTTTCCAGCTCTGACTCATAAGAACTGACGTTGCATCCTGATTTCAAATTCAGGCTTTGGTACTTAGGAGCTCTGTGACTTAAATCTATCTGAGCCTTAGTTTCCTCACCTCAAAAGCATTATTTAATGCTCGTGTCATCATAAAAATCACTTGAAGTAATGCATGCAAAATATTTAGCCCTGTATCTAGTAAAGAATCCATGAATTTTAGTTAGAATTATTATTTGTGGTTCTGAATTTTATTTTCAGTCTCATATTCACCCACCAGATCTAACAAATTGGTAGTTTTTTTCTTTTTGTGTTTTGACTCTAGACTTTTTTCTCTATATTTTGACCCTCTTTATATGTGGCTTTATAGCGCCTTTTGTCCTAATCTGGGTGGCTTTCCTGGCTGGTTTGTCCCCAGTGTCTGTGTCCCCTGTCATGGTATTTTTCTATCTCCATTCACGAGAAGAAAAAGTCAGGACTCAGGGAATGAACTTCTAATGGTAGAATAGCAGGAATCTTTATAGGTAAATGCCTAATACATTTAACAGGATGCCCTGCTCCCACTCAAGAACCCATCTCTTGGATCACTCTACCTACCACCCTCCCTGACAGATTTTGTTTGATCAGTGCTACCCACAATAAGCAATAATAAAAGCTCATGGAGTAAGTGAGGGAAGAGGGAATAAACTTTTTAAAAAATTGGTGAAAGCATTTCCATGGACCTTCCTATCAAATGATTAGTTGAGTGGTGACTTTTTTTTCTCCCGGGTATTTTTTTTTGAAGATTCTGTCACCTATTGAAAAATGAAATTTTATACCTTGTGGCTTTAACTGCTTTTTCTGTAGAAAATACTAAAGAAGAGATATAGGTATGCCTTTTTACCCTCTATCCTCTTTCAAAATAATAATTAAAAAACTTAAAAAATTCCTATTTTAGTCAGCTTTGTTTTTTCTCTGGTTACCTCTGTAGGCATAATTTGAATGCTTTTTTCAACTAATTTTGAGTCTTTGCCTTAGAGTCAAAGTCCTTATGACTTTGAAAGAATTCATAAAAACCAATCTTCTCTTCATCTCTCTAAAGGAGAAGTGTGTTTATGCTACTCGAATGGCAGGCAATGTTTTGCCATTTCTCATGCCATTTTTCTTTTTTATCTGTGTCTCAGCTTGTGAAAAGAAGACAAATACCCGGGAAATGAAAATGGTAAATGGGTCTGCTTCATTTGTCTTCCCACAAGCTCCAGATTTCTGCATTTTTAGGCACCTTTAACTCTTGAGAAAGAGAGTTTCTCATCCTTCCCAAATCTGTTTTTCTCTACCTGTATTCTCAATCTTATATACTTATTCTTCTGGAATCTTGTTCTATAAGTTAATCTTTCTATCTTCTTCCTACATCCAATAATGCAAACCAGCAAACATGCACAATCAGTTCCTTACATGAGATCCTGTTTCTGTCTTTCCATAATCTTCTCTTTCTTTTCTCTGTTTACTTTGATACTAGATTTCTCATTCCTTACTTTCACTCATATTGCAATTTTGGCAACATGGATCCCATACCAGACTTACTGCTGAAATTATTTTTGTAAAGTCATAAATGACTCCTGATTGCTAAATCCCAGGAACAATTTGAAGCTTAAAATTCCATTATAACATAACATCTTTAATCTGTAAGGACCCTTTATAGCTCAGTAAGAAAGAAGTAATAGCTGTATCGAAAGGGCAATTTATATAATCTTATAATCCAGAAAAGAAACACGGTTTGTCAATAAGTATGAAAGCATCCACCCTTTTTGGTAGTTGACTACCTGCTTAGATATTTGCAAAGTGGAGGCCATTTCCAGTGCTACTGAGGCTGTGATGAGGTTGTGACGTATTCTCGGAATTGTGCACAAAATCCATCAAAGTTTTTTTAACTAATGGCAAAATTTTAGAAACAAACCAAATGTCCAATGATTGAAGTAATTGATTAAATTACAATATATTTTATATACTTAAGGTTACTTAGATGATTTAATGACATTGGACAATAATTAAGATGTAGTAAAGGGAAAAAAATTAAAATGCACTCAACCCCTGGGGTCAGGAGAAGAGAAACACTTCATAATGTTTTAAGCAGTGACAGATGATTTAAAAAACTTTTCTATCTGTTTTTCCTTTTTTCCAAACTTCTACAAAAGGTATTGATTTCATAAGTAGAAATAACCAGAGAAATCTTTTGTTTTAAACCACAATAATCTATATTAACAAGACAGTCTTCAATATAATTTCAAGGAATTGAGATTTTGTGAAGTCTATCAAAAGCCATAAATTTGAGGTGATACTATTTGAAAACAGCCAGGAGGCAGCTATTCTGCGAGGTCAGTTAAGACTCATGTGCCCTAACCATCTGAAAAACTCATGGCTGGATCACTAACCACTAAGGGGAGAAGGCTGACAAAAAAAGTGTCTGGTGAGAGAGCCACCCCATCGCACCATGGAAGAGAAAGCAGATCTGTGGGCTTAATGAGTATGAAGAACTGAATGTGGTCTACTCTTTAGGAAGAAGAGTTTGCAGGGGTTGGTGGAGGTATGATTTTGGATGAGTCTTGAGCAAGCCAGCAGTTGTTTCTGTAGGCCCAAACCACATGGGGAGCAGGTAGCAGGCCATTACACTCTTGTAGGAATTAGGGGCTAAAGCCTGAACTAAGGTCCTGTCCAGAGCAGTGGAAAAAAAGAACCACTGTAAAGAAAGAACTTTTGGTATTTGGGGATTGTCTGAGGGCAGTTTCAAAAATGACTGCCTCCCTGAGCCAGGGTGTGTCAAGAAAAGGGCAGAACATCTGTCAGAAATGCAGTTATGAGTTGAAGTCGATTTTGATGGAAGATCATACAGAGCATGTGAACAAAATGGCAAGATGGTTGAGTGAGTGCCAAGTCCAGTAGGTGAAGGAGAACACAGAAGAGAGGTTAGGATTGGGTGCAGAAGATGTCATGGTAAACTTCATGGAGAACTCTTAATACAAATGGAGACTGTGTGACTGTCTGTGAATGAAATGCGCTCATGTCACTTATGGCCAGTAAAGGCACAGATCATTTTTTATTGTACATGAATTCCACTTCACAAATGCCATCAGATTTCTAGGCAACACGGTTCAGAGTTTCTTCTCCTTGGGTGGTTAAAACCACTGACTTTGGCCTTAAACATTTACAAGTTGACCTGTGATGGGTTATCACATCCTGGGAATTAGCTTCATATAATCAGAAAGGCTTTTTACTCCATAAGAAAGCAAAATTCACTCTCATTGAGCT
The DNA here is from genome assembly GCF_024610735.1 of Ursus americanus. Classification (NCBI taxonomy): domain Eukaryota; kingdom Metazoa; phylum Chordata; class Mammalia; order Carnivora; family Ursidae; genus Ursus; species Ursus americanus. The sequence goes on along the minus strand of NC_142128.1, from coordinate 53,331,903 downwards.
GCATTGTTGTGAAACCAATTCATGCTGGTGTGGGAGAAATTCTTTTCATCAAAATCTTCAGCACAACTTCTGGTTAGGCTGCTTCTTTTTTTTTTTTTTTTTTAAGATTTTATTTATTTATTTGACAGAGAGAGACAGCCAGCGAGAGAGGGAACACAAGCAGGGGGAGTGGGAGAGGAAGAAGCAGGCTCATAGCAGAGGAGCCTGATGTGGGGCTCGATCCCATAACGCCGGGATCACGCCCTGAGCTGAAGGCAGACGCTTAACCGCTGTGCCACCCACGTGCCCCGGTTAGGCTGCTTCTAACTCCTAATTATGCAGATCAGAGTAAGGAAGAAGTAGAGATGAAACCAAATGGGTAATTTAGCAATTTTAGTGTTAAGAGTTGTGCAGTTTCACAACGTGACAGAACAAATGTTTGTGCTCATTTGTATCTCACAGGAAGTTTATGGCTCTATTTCGTTTGCTTTAAATGCAAGAAACCTGGCTTCTCATCCTACTTTCTCCTCCAACAGATTCTGTGTGATAGTAGATATGTGATTTCTTTTCCCTGGGCCTTCTTTGTCCCCAATTAAATAGAGACTTCAATACTCTATGGTCCTCGTAGTTCTAGCATAAAATATGATAGTAAATGTGAAATTACAATGAAATCAATTTTAAGTGTTGTTAAATCTAATTTTTGGAGCATATTACATTTGCGAAAGACCTCCTTAAAATCGTACGAGAAAGGTGTTAATGAAAAAATAAATAGTGGGCTGACCCATTTGGAAAGCTTTATTTGAATGTAATATGTTTTCTTTAAGAAGTTAATAAGCACTTTCAAAGTTTATTTTGTCACATACACATGAGCACACAATTGCATTGAACGCACTTGCACGCACACTCACTGTGACTAGGCAGATATTGTTTCCTGGTATTGGCTACCTCTTGCTGTTACTGATCAGTTGTCAAATGTGAAAGTAATTGAACGATTATAACTAACCTATATTAAATCAGGAAATCAAAGCTCAAGAAGTTATTAGCAACGATTTACATTTTCTTCAGGGAATTTGCAATCAGTAATATCTTAGATCTTTCCATGAGGCACCTGCTAGCTCTTTAACGCACTCTCTATCTTGAATTGACAAGAGCCCTTTAACTGTATAATCCTACCCAGGATCAATGTTTAGAAAGCACCATCTTTTACTAACTCTTACATGTCGAATTATGTCCCCCTAAAATTCATATGCTGACGTCCTAATTCCCAGCAGCTCAAGAATGTGACCTCATTTGGAGACAAAGTCTTTACAGAGGTAATCCAGCTAAGATGAGCTCATGAGGTAATCCAGCTAAGATGAGCTCATGAGGTAATCCAGCTAAGATGAGGTCATGAGGGCAGATCATAAACCAATATGGCGGGTGTCCTTGTTACAAAATGGAAATATGGAGACAGACATGTACACAGTAGAATGTCTTGTGAAGATGAAGGAGGGACTGGAGTCATGATTCTATAAGGCAAGGAAAACCAAAGATTGCCAGCAAACCACCCGAAACTGGAGAGAGGCATAGGACAGATTCTCCCTCACAGCCTTCAGAAAGAACCAACCCTGCTGACGCTTTGATCTCCAACTTGCAGCCTTTAGAGCTGTGAGACAACAAATTTCCGCTGTTTAAACCACCCAGTTTGTAACACTTTGTTGTGGCAGCCCTAGCAAACCAATACCCAACAAGTCTCCTTCTCTTATTTACAGATTTGCTGAACAAATTAACAGAAGACTTTGAAGAGCATGTAAATGTTTATTAAGAAAAGCGATATTGTGTAGGTATTCAAAGCCATCTAAATGTCACTGAAAAAGAGTCCATCACCAAAGAGATATTATTTTTATTCACAGGCTGGCAGCTAAATTATTTAGAATATTTTGGTTAGAACAGATTTCTTCTTCAACAGAATTCCAGCAAAGTCGTGTGAGTATGGGCCGTGAGCCAGGATATAGAAATGGCCTCATGATGGAGAACAGAAGCTTATAATGGGATTAAATTAAAGCTACCTCCATCTTTATTTAGCTTTTAAATGTGATAATGCAGTAAAAACATCCAGTTCCATGCCTGGAACATAGTAAATGTTCAGTAAATAAATGTAAAATCCAAAACCTTTGAAGTCTAGATAAACTTACCCAACTTGACTTTAAAGGGATAAATGTTTTCAAAATGCTGTTATATGAATCCTGCCATGATCAATATTGGCTATTAGCAGCTTCCGAACACTTAGCATCCGAACACTGAGCTAAACGTGTGTACGGTCTCATCCAGCTCCGTGAAGATAGCATACGAGGGGATACAACCGGGCTTTCGGCAGTTCCCAGGACATGCACTGCTAACGATGAATTAGCTCAGGATGTTCGATCCTCCTTTCTTTGTGTCTCTGTTGCACACTGTGCATTAGCTCTATTATAGTTCCTGCCACAGCACAATGCAATTGTGTACGTCTTTTCCCCACCAACTCCAAGTTCTTCCAGGCAATTTGCGTCTTTCTTCTTTGTGACTCCAGAGCTTCGCATCCTATCTGTCCCGTAGAGGCACTCAGTACATATGGCAAACATGCTTAGATGTTGAGAAATGAAGTCACACTCTCAAACCTTCTGCAGTATGAAAATAATATCCTATAAAATTTTGACATTTAAGTTTTAACATTTTAACATCAACATCACTTTAAAATGTTAACATTCAACATTAACGTGTAAAACTTTAAAACTGCCAGCATCTTTCCATGTGATGTCTTCCTTGGTTTTTAAAACAACCTCCAAAAAATATTATGATTCCCATTTGAAAAATGACAAAGCTGATCTGGAGAAGAAAAATAACTTGCACACAGCGATACGTTATTTATAAACCTAATCAGGCCCTAAGTGTAGAGTCCCCATTCAGCAGTGCTGTTGGGACCCTTCTGCTTCCTACAGAGGTCACGTGATGTAATTTATTATACGGCAATTGGCATCACTGACCATGTGATTTTCTCATGCCGCCACTGAGACCCCTGAAAGTTCTAGATGTACTAAAAGCCCATCCAAATTAGTTTTTGGTTCAGTCTACGCCGAGACTCAAGCGCTCCCAAGATGGAAGAGATAAAGGATATTTATGGAGTGAAGACGCTGTAGGGGGCAATACTTTCAGGCACAATACGCAATCGATTCAGAATAAACCATGCGTTGGAATAAGTTGTACACCAGATATCCTTGGTAATAGGACTTTTCCTCCTTGAAGCAGACCGGAAATAGTAGAAGTAGGACACATCGATGCCCTTATATATTGTACCTCCAGGTTCCCCTCAGAGTTTGTAGGTTAACCTCTAGCCAGCTGCTTGTAAAGCTGAGCCAGTATGGACGCCCACGGGTCTTGCAGCCCCCCGTAGGGAGCACACCTCTAAATGCTGGGATGCCTGGCACTTGAACTTGCCGAGCAGCTACCGCCAAAGGCCAATTTCTTCCTGACATTTAGGTGAAGGGAAAGGTGTGTATCAGCATGTTTGAGTAAGGTTAGTCCTTAAAAACAACTATATTCACATATGTGGGTGCCTATGTATTTTCTTTATACGTATATACATATGTGTAAAATGTGAGGGTGAGTCAGCATTTAAAGAGGCATAAATACTTCCTGTCTGAGTCTATACATGGAGGGGATGTGGAAGGAGCAAGGCAACATTTTTTGGTGCCTGTGCTATGGTAGAGGTGACCGCGCCAGGGACTAAAACACGAGATCGCTTATACGGCAAGATTTAACACATCCGAAAAACCCTGCCTGTCACCAAACCTCCCTAAATGTCTTAGCATGGTAATAAAGGCATTGTTTCAATAGGGTCTTCCATAGATGTAGAAATCTAACAATCTTTAGCCAATTTTTTTTTTAATATTTTATTTATTTATTCAACAGAGATAGAGACAGCCAGCGAGAGAGGGAACACAAGCAGGGGGAGTGGGAGAGGAAGAAGCAGGCTCATAGCAGAGGAGCCTGATGTGGGGCTCGATCCCATAACACCAGGATCACGCCCTGAGCTGAAGGCAGACGCTTAACCGCTGTGCCACCCAGGCGCCCCTTTCTTTAGCCAATTTTTAAGCAAGACTTACACATTCTCTAGATTCATGACCTCATTTAATTTCAAAATCACACTTTGAAGTTCATACCATCAACACCCTCATTTTACCAATTTTAAAAAGAAAAACAAAACCGAAAGAGATTTGAACCCAGGGAAGCTGCCTGTGGAGCTTGTGTGCTTAACCACAGTCTCCTCCCTGGCAGTGGGGCGGGGGGGGGGGGGGGAGAGGATGGGGAACACCCCCTGTCATTAAGGCATCCTGCCAGAGAGGGGGTTAGGTTGTTAGTTTGGCTATCACAAAGGGCTCTGACCAAATGACAATTACGATGAGAGTATTTTAGTGGCTAAAGGGAAATTGAAGGCATTTTGTGGAATAAACGACTTTCCACTCTGAGGGGACTCAGTAAATCGGGGGATATATGACAGCCCAATTTGGCTTAGATGCCGTATTATCAACTATGGAGGGACAGAGATGAATAAATTATGGTTTCTGTGTTCTAGAAGGGGAAGTAAAATACGCAGATGAACAAACACAGCATGTACCGAACAAGATAAAAAAGTATCTCTGAAAGTGTCAGGAGACCCTGTGCAGAGGCGACATGCGGGCTGGATATCGGATGAGAAGGAACTGTGTGTTAGGTGGGGAGACTGGAGGAGAGAATCACAGCAGAGGGACGCCATGTTCAGAGGAAGGTAAAGCTTTGGACAGAGACCTGGCTTTGTGAGAGGGACGGGATGCGACTGGAGGATAAGAAGCATGGGATGGAGCGGGAAGAAGCACAGGAAGAGAGGGAACCTTGCTTCAGCTTGTGAAGGGCCTTGTAAGTCAAGCAAACAATTTGGATTTTGTCCTTCAGGACAGTGGTTCTCATCCAGGGGTGACTTTTGCACATCCAGGAGATCTGTAACCAAGGCAGGGCAACCTTTTAGTAAGGAGTGATCACTTATTGAAGGCTTACCGTGTGTATAAGGCAAAACCCCAAGAGCATTAAGGACACCAAACTAATAAGTTCAAAATGCCCCTACGAGAAAGTGTAGGTGTGGATGGATTAAGTATGTCAATCAAGGTTACCCAGTTAGTAAACAGCCAAGGTAGGATTTAAACCTTGACTCCAATGCATTGGGACCGCACACAATATCCCACCTCCCTGGTCCCTGAGTAACTCTCCATGTGGGAGATGAAGGCTTAATTCTGTGAATAAGAACTGGAATGAAAAGAGAAGCCAGGGGCGCCTGGGTGGCTCAGTCGGTGAAGCGTCTGACTCTTGAGTTTAGCTCAGGTCATGATCTCAGGTATGTGAGATCAAGCCCCACATCAGCTCCATGCTGGGCGTACAGCCTGCTTAAGATTTTCTTTCCCGTCTCTCTCTGTCCCTGCCCTCCTCCCCCCTAAAAAAAAAAAAAAAAAAAGAAAGAAAGAAAAAGAAAAAGAAAAAGAAAAGAAAACAGAAAAGCCAGATTTGAGAGACATTGGAGGTAGACTTAAATCAACAGGATTTGGAAACACATTTGATGTAAGAGGTAAATAGAGGAAGAACCTAGGATAGCCCTGAGGTTTCTAATGCTGATAACATAATGATAGGATATTTGATAACATTTCATTATTACGTCCTTAATAGCATCGAGATCAGACACAACTATTCCTTTAAAGTGCCTAAGAAATTCTTGAATGGGTGGTGAGAAGTGATGATGATGGCGTTTCTGGAGGGAAGAAGGTGGTGAGGTCATTTATAGACATACAGACAATACTTAGAAATTTGGGGATCCATTAGCCTATAGACAGTGGTTGAAGCCATTGCGGAAGCTATGAGAATGTCCAGGGAAGAGTGTGTAGAATAAGAAGAGAAAAGAACCAGGGCAAAATCTTGGGGAGTCCTTAAGGCATTCTCAAGACAGTAGAATGCTGGAGGAGAGGGGATATATATTTATATATCTTTCAGTGGTACATAAATCCATTATTGATATAGATGTTCACATCTCTATATGCCCATATCTCTAAATATCACATCTCTATATTTATCTGTCTAATCTCTCCATCCTTCAATGGTAGGTCCATGGAAGAGGGAAAGTACACAAGATTGTAGGAATTTATAAAACAGGAATTTATACCTTCCTCTGAGAATGGTCTTAACTGCTGCAGTATAAAGAGTGGGCTTTCCTGGCAAAGTAGATACTTGTATACCAAATCTTACTACTGGCTGTTACCCCACAGTGAGATGTGGTTAACTGGGGAAGCCAGGTTGTGGTCCCTTTACCCAAAGAAAAGAATATATTCAAATAGGAGACCGGTAGAGGGGATTCTCATTTTTCCATGCATGGAAAGAGAATTCCTGCCCTAGAGAACTAAGTTGCTCTCCAGCATTTCATTCATTGAAAATTAAAAAGTTCAACTCCATTTTCATTTCTAAGCCTTTAATGGTATCAAGGTCAAACAAAATTATTTCTTTGAAGTGCCCAAGAAATTCTTGAGACACAAATCACAGACCATGAATTATGATCCCCTGCAGAGAGTAAGAGTAAGTTTTGGCTTAAAAGGAATAGACAACTGAAATCAAGGAATTGGAACGTTTTCAGTTGGAAAATTGCTCTAAATCATAGGGGCCAAGGATTAGTTTGTGCCTCAATGTTTTATACATTGCGTGTATACATAAACAGGCATTTATACATAAATACACACAAAAATGTATTATTGCACAAGAGCACTGACACCAGACTTCTGCTTTTATGTGCATTGTGTGCCAGTCCAAGCCCATGTCTAGCAAAAGCCTGCACAGTTAATATAAAAAACGAAATACTCAACAAAATAATTGTTTTCTTGAAGGAGAAGGGAGGATGGAGCAGGTGGTCTATGCTGTCAAACAATCAGCTGATTTATTTTTTATGCATTTTTAGTGGCACATAGACAAGTCAAACCAATATATTAAACATAGAAAATTCAAATACTTTTGAGCCTAATTTTGCCCAAAAGAAGACCAATTTGTTAAAAACAACAACAACAACAACAACCCACTGAACTAAATTGTGTGTAAGTTCTGTGCTTCCCATCAAAGGCTTTGTCTGTGTTCTCCAAAATAACAGGGTAATGTGGTTTGATACTGTTATTAGAAAGCCAAAGACCAAAAAACAAAAATACCAACTCGACATGTAGTTTCATGACATTTGAAATTTTTATGTACCCACAGCTGAGTAGACCAATAAAAGCAGGATGCCCCGTATGACCAGGCTCAAAAGTAATCTGGGTATGTGAATGTCCCTGAGAAGCGGATCATCAGCAAGTGAATTCCTCTGCAGTGAAGACCATCTCTGCTAAAGCGAAGCCAAAATGAACACTCATGTGTGTTATAGGCAAGAAAATGTTTCTAGAATTGTCGTGGCCTCTTAAACACAAACCCACGACTACAAAATAGTGGTATTTAGTATTTGCTAAACAGTAACAAAGCACCTCCAAGATCACAAAATCTGGTCTTAAAATACAGGCAGCAAGTAATCAATATGTTTGTATGTTACTTGGGGAAGGAAGGGATTTCTCTTCAAGAGGAAAACAGGACCTGGGAAGAAATCTTGACCAAAATATCCATCAATTTGCATGATAAAAGACAACAGGATTCCTGGGTGTTCAGCCACTTCCAGGTCCTTGGGGTTTTGCCCCCCCACAATGTGGCTAGCCTTCCCATAGAAAGTAATGGAATTGGCCGTCCTGAAGGTAAATTTGCTCACCTTTCAGAAGGCAGAAACTCTTTCTACTTTTTTTTTCCCCTGAAGGAATACCCTTTTTCTTTTTTTTTTCCTACTTTATATCACCAAGGTTGAAGCAAACAAGCTTATAAAGACAAAGCAGGGTTTCAGCCAGAATTTTTTTTGTTTTTGTTCTTAATTCTGAAGTCTGTTTTCTCTCTCTTCCCTCCCTTCCAGTCCAACTATTTTTTTTTAAGATTTATTTATTTATTGGGGGGGGGGGCAGAGGGAGAGGGAATCTCAAGCAGACTCCCTGCTGAGCTCAGAGCCCGACTGGGGCGGGGGGAGGGAGGAGCTCAATGTCAGGACCCCTAGATCATGACCTGAGCCAAAATCAAGAGTTGGATGCTTAACCCACTGAGCCACCCAGGCCACCCCCCTCCCCGGGCTGTTTTGTTTTGTTTTGTTTTTTAATTCTGAAGTCTGTCTTCTCCCTCTTCCCTCCCTGCCAGTCCAACTTTTTCTCTTCTTCCTCCACCTTTATCCCCTTCCTCTCCCATCTCTCCCCCGACCTCCTTCTTTTCCTCCTCCTCCATAATTTTTCTTTTCTTTCCTCTTCCTTCCTTCTCTCCTTTCCTCTTCTCCCTGCCCCCCCATCTTCCTCTTTCTTCTCTTCTCTTTCTGCTTCTCCCCTTCCTCTCCGACCTCAATCCTCTTCCTCTTCTCCTGCTCCTTCTTCCCCTCACAGCAGAAGTCCCAGCTGTGTGGCCAAGGTGATTCCTTTTTGCTGAATTCCTAGGTAGATGTTGCATGAGGTGAGCTGTGCTGGGCCTGGTCCGAGGGGGTCTTTCAGGGCCTGACTGAATATACTCAAAAGCCCGACAAAGACTGGTTTACACTGATTTTTTTTTCCAGTGAGCTGCACAGAGCAGTTTGTCTTAAAGACAACAAAGGCAAAGTTTCGATCCTTCCAGATAATTTTTCTGGTTCTCTTTAACTTCTGTCCTCCTCTGTGCGTGTCTGTTACAGAACTCTTCATGCTTAGTGTGTATCTGTGTCTCTTCTTCCTCAAGCTCATCAATGGCAGGTATATTTGACCTAACATACACCTGGCACAAAGCTGATACCCTATAATTAAGAAAAAATAATAAAGTAACAAAAACATTGTATTGAGTCAGCAGGATAAAGTATAGGATTTGTTGGAAATTTGCAACAGCTTATATAAGCTCAAGATGACTAGTCTGTCATGCTTGATTAGGGCGGGGGTGCTGGGGATGATTCTGAGTTTTGCCTTTTACCTCCCAGGCCAGTGATCTTTGTTGTGGGACAGTCCTGCTGCCCTCCCTGGTGATGCTCCCAGCTGAGACGTGGCCCTTCTGTTCTCTGAGGGGATCACCATGAGCCCATGGAAACGTTTACCTTATGGGTAAATTTTATGGACCAAAGCACCATTCTGTGGGTGGTAAAAAACCGGTATTAAATTACCTTCCCCCTAAAGGCTGAGCAAATATCCATGGTGTTGGGCTGTTAGAAAGAACCACCAGAGACAGGATTTCCAGGGATGGGTCATCCCTAGCCAGCACACTTCTTCCAATTTCTGGAAAAGTATAAAAAGCAAGTCACCAAGTGACAACTCAAACATATTTAAGAATACCCTTTCCTGAGAGACATTTAGCAAAACACGCCCCTCCCCCCCCCAAAAAAACCCCACCTTTTAAAAATGTGTTTGGTCAAACAATTACTTATTTTGAATATCTGGTCATTTCTAGACTTTTGATGATCTTGCATTACTGCGTGTACTTGGAATAGCTGTTGCTTGAATGAGTCTGCTTTTTTTTTCCCCTTGCCTCCGAATTTATTTGCTGTGTAGACACAACTTTGGTGAAACTAGGGAGCCCAAAGGAAATTTTCAGATGTGGTGGAGCCCCACCCCCTCATCCTTACCCATATTTCCTAGTGGAATTTTGGAAAGCACTGATGACCTTTTGTAAATGTACCACACCTCAAATTCTCATTTTTCCATTCTGTGAGCAGTTCTTTCTTTCTGACCCTGTTCTCCATCAAAGCAAACCAGACAACTCCAGGTACTTCCCTTAAATATTTGAGCAGCTGGACTTCCGCACCTACAGCAGATCCGAGGAAGCAAGCTCACCTTTGGTGTGTTCTCGTAAGCCGCTGATTCTGATTAGTCTGAGGAAAAGTACAAATGACTTCCAGCTGAAGCAAGCTTCATCCCTCTCCAACTGGCTCAAGCCGGGGAGAGCTTCCTGTTGGCTCCCTGAACAGACCTACTGCCTTCTGACCAGGTCTTGGTTGGAGTTCAGGGAGTAGTAATTTGAGGATACGCCCTTCTTCAACCACCAGAGAGGGGATTCAGATAATTAAGTTTTCTAGTGTCTTTCCAACACTGGACAGATGCGTTTTCTGTCATTGTGGAATATAAATAGAGCTGGGAATGCCTGTACAACAGGACATTACAGTTAATTTTCCCTCTCTGATGGGTTGCCAGGACTTTGAAAATAAGTTTCCTTGCTCTTTCATGAAAGAGCATCCTTGGTTCAGTTGAAATTTTGGTTGCAGAATCACACTGGTTCTCATTTTACAGACTCCTTGCTGCTGATTAAGAAAACCAAAGTAATCCACCAAGTGCCCACTTCTCTGCTTTGTCGATCTGCATGTCTCTCATGAAGCAACGTCTTGCAATTTTCTCTTCCATAATTTTGCCTACAAGAAACTGGAGAGTCACTATAGACACATTCTTTCACGGGACTCTCTTGGGTGCATTTGGGCTTAGTAAGTAGTTCAAGGTCCAACTAATTGTGTAGCAATTGATCATAGGATGTGGTTCTTGAGTGTGGATAGAAGTGGGACTCAGTTTGACTCACTACCCTCCGCAGACGGTGAATGTATGGTGGGAAAAGGCAGCCTATCAGGGTAACTAGAATCAATATGTTGGATCCTGAGAAATCCTCTAATCTTTTAATTTGTTTTCAGGCAGTGTCCTATGTACCCTTCCTAGGTCACTTCCATGAAAAACAAGTGAAGTAGTCTCATCTCCCAAACTGTGTGCATTTTTCTCATCCACTCACTGTCTTTATCAATATCGTGTACCCAATACTTTCTTGAATACACAAATAAATTAAGGAAAGTCTTCCACCCTTTTTGATGTCAGATTTGCATTTTTTTCTTCATAAGAGTGACTATAAGTTATGTAGCTTATAATGTAAGTATGCAGTCTTTGCAAATGAAACCCACAATGAGTATACAGAAATGAAAGGACCATGGAATATCATCGAATGAATGAAATTTAGAAGTCTACTCCAATTTCTTCGCGGGGACAGAAACTGCATCCCAGAGAAATGACCTGAATAATAAATATCTCTGAGGGAATTAGCTGTGAAGGATACCAGGATATAGCTCCCCAAAATATGTCACGTTGGCATACGGATTATTTTGAGCAGAAAGCAATTAAGAATCTGATGTATAAAAAAGACTGCTTGGAGCTTCCCTTATCTGACTAAAAGCAGAAACTTCTGAGAAATGAGAACTGCCATAAATCCCCTCTCCAGAGGAGTTTTACGGCCACGAAGATGGAAAAGTCAGCACTGAAATGAATCCGCACAAACAAATGTTGCTAAAATAACTCTTATTTTTCATTAGTCTCCCCGTATATTTACCTTTTCACAATTTACTGCCCCTGGAACCCCAAAGGCCTGCTTCCTTTTGTCTAGTCACTTCTCTACAATTTATTGCCCCTTATTAAAATGGTATATAAACTTCCAAGTCCTACCACCTCTGTGGGTTTTCACTTCTTTTCTGTGAAGTTACAGGCATGTAAAAATATTAACATCGATAAAGAAAGATAGACCTTTTCTCGTATTAATCTAGTTCTTGTGAATTTAATTCGCAGGCATCAGGAACTGGATCTCAGAGGATAGAGGAAAAGTTTTATCTTCCCTTACAGTGGCAAAATTAAGACTAAGATTCCTTGGTCTTTTACTATTCTGTTGGGCACCCAAAAGAAAATGAAAAGCAAAGTCATATTCTATTTCTGAAAGATTCTTAATATACTACAAAATGTATCACTTTGTATAGTTTTTATAATTCTGTTTCTTGTTGAAAAGTTTTGGAAAAATATAGAGAATGGAGAAATTCAATTAAAATTGGGTGTACTTGAAATTATTGAGGGCCCTATTTTCTTTGAAGTCACTGGACACTTTTCAAATCATGATCAAGTCAGAAAAAAATGCTGGTTTGACTGTCCCCACCTCTGCCCACATGGCAAGTGTTTATGCAAATGAGTATAGGTTAGTGCATAAAAGCTCAAGCTGTAGAATCATATGGACCTGGGGCATGCGGTGTTATTACATAAAAGGTGGTTACGAGAGCTTTGACAATGTTATTTTTAGTATATATTGACCCAGTGGACAATTGCTTGGGTGTCCTGAAATTTCAACCTGATATTTATCTTGGTTTTTTTTTGAAAAGCCATATATTTCTGCAGCTTCTTTTAAGTGTTTGTTGAAATTCCAGAAGAGATAAGAGTAGAGGGAGCCTCAATGCTTGGTTTTCTGCTTTCCGAAATGAAGTCCAGCCTATATTTTAGAGAAAGTTCTGCATTTTTCATAACCAGAGCAAGAAGCCGAAGGAATCCTTTCGGTACTTTGCATTAGAAATGAACTGACTGGAGAAGGCCCATACTGCTTCATTAATGCTAAAAAGGTGCGATCAAAGGTGAAGACCACAGCTAGTGTCAAGTAGTTAAAATCTTAAACATCCCTAATGACTTCTTTTAAGTCATTGCTCTTCCTTACAAAAACAAACTTGCGCTAGATTAAGTGTGGGGCACTCACATTACAAATGATACCAGTCATCTGGATTTCTCATTATGGAGCTTCTGCCAAGTTCAGACTCCTTGCCAAGGATGATTTAACCATTCAGAGTGTCAAACTGACCTTGTACTTGGGGGTGGGGGTGGGGAAAAGCTGAATGGCCTGAGCATCGTTTTCTTGAATTCTAAAATATTGAGGAGATGAAACCGTAAGTTTGACGACCTTTCTTCACCAACATAGTTAAAATCTACACCCTACATAATTGCACTATTGAAACTGTGTGCTGGAGGCCTTGTTCGCTTCCACATATTAAATCAAACAAATACTTTTTAAGAAAGGTTTTAGAGGACAGTGGGAAAAAAACAGAGATAAATGGATTAGAAGCCCAGAGTTGGCAAAATTAAATATGATGATTGCTTAATTGTAGGTGTCTGCTTATGTGTGTGTGTGTGTGTGTGTGTGTGTGTGTGTGTGTGTTTTACTGCCCTGAAAATATTAGGCTTCAGTGGTAGGCTTGCAAAACCGGAATGAAAGATTGTCTGAGCTTTGAATCCACAATTCGGAAAGCATTCAAAAAAAAGGTTGTAAATCCTCTTCAACGTAAGTAAGCACAAGTAATTGGTCTTAAATGCTTCTTTGTTACTCCCTATTAGACTGGTAGATATCGTTGTTGCAGAGCTAATGGAACCAAACTTTGTATCATTATTAAAGTAATTAGAAGTGTTACCTAATGGGGGTTGTCATTTTAGGCTTGAATAGATTGCACGTCCCGGTTAAGGTTAAAGTGTTCTGAAAATATTCGGGAAGCCGTCTGTTATTTATAGTGTCTAGATAAGGCTTCTGCGGGAAGGGAGTAAGTCTTGCTGAGTTCTACGACACACACACACACTGAAGTCGGCTTTCTCAAAGCACAGAGGGTGGCCTAGAGGAAAGCGCTCTCAGTGACAACACAAAGACGGTAAGTGAAATTCACAAGCATCTCCCTCTTACCCAAGCTGTTGTAGGCATTGGCATTTGTTGATAAGGACCCAGTTTGTGGAATTACACATGGTGATGGTTTCCGCACTGTTTCTGGCTTCCCCTACAGCCCACCGACGTCCCAGAGAGACCTTTGGGGCAATTCTATCAGTAACAGAGCATCTCCTTTTCAGGAGCATCTACCCCAGGTCAGGAACTGTTTTGCACATTAGCAAATTTATTATCATGCAAATGTTATGAGCAAGGTTTTAACCCCATTTACCAATTAGCACTGAAAGAAAATTAGAGTAATTGCCCTTCATCCAGGGTTTCAGTTACTCAAGGTCAACAGGGGTCCGAATACGTTAAATGGAAAATTCCAGAAATAAACAATACATTGGCTTTAAGTTGCCTGCAGTTCTGAGTACTGTGATGAAACCTTACGCAATCCCACTGTCCTTTCCAGGATGTGAATCATCCCTCTGTCTAGCATATCTCATACTATAGGCTATTTACACAGTAGTCACTTAGTAGCCGTTTCGGGGTCATCTGATTGGTTGTCACGCTACTACAGTGGCTGTATTCAAGCAACTTTTATGCAAAAGTAGTCATGCTGGCAATTCGAAGATGCTGAAGAGAAGCCCATAAAGGGCTTGACTTAACTAAGGAAAGAAAAAATACTGTATGTTGAGGTTGTTGAGATCTATGGTAACATTTATTACAGTATAATTGTTCTATTTTGTTATTAGTATTAGTTACAGTATTAGTTACTGTACCTAATTTATAAATTAGTCTTTCTCGTAGGTGGGTATGTATAAAACAAAGCACATTATATATAGGGTTTAGTCCTATCCGAAGTCCTCGGATCCACTGGGGTTCTTGGAACATGTCCCTTTTGGATAAGGGGGACTGCTGTCTGTTGCTTAAGATTGCACAATTACTGTTCAGTGGAAGTGAGGTTTAAATCAGGCCTGCTTCCCTGCAAAGCCCAGTTTTCTACTGCAGCCTGCCGTCCATGCTTGCCCACGCTTGTCCCCATCAGTCACCCTAGCGGCCTAGGTACTTCTTATTTCCTTCACGGTGTCTTTTTATTTACTTCTGTGGTTATGAATTTAGAAGAGGCTGCAGAATCTTTGATTTAAGTTTTTTTTGTTTGCTTTTAAATGAAACCTAATTTGCAAGAACAGCTTGAATGCAGCCCTGCTTAGAAGCTGCTCTGTGAGCCTCTCATTCCAGGAACCACCAGTAAACTTGACATTCATTCATTCATTAATTCATTCGTAAGTTGCCTGCAAGAAAGAGGTTTGAGAACCCAATTAAAAACAGTCACTGCTAGGTCACTACTGCATGTTTTATTTACCGGACCAATTAATTGCCCTTAGATTCTAAAGGTGATTTTCAAGGGGCCTTGAGAAGGTTAAAAAATAATTCACAATGTTGTTTTCTTGAATAATCAGGAAGTTTCAATATCTGGATAGGATTTGAGAAGTTCAAGACGTGCACAGCCTCTGAGCCTTTGAGTTTTGACCTTTTTCTTTTTATTCTTAATCTGCATGTCCTAACACCTCTTTGTTTATTTTGGTGCTGAGTAAGTTTGCAACTCATTGTTTATATTGCTAAGAGTGGTTGAACTGTCTTCCCCTAGGTGAAGGACACAACTATGCTAGGGGCAGAACTGTAAAAAAGTAGTTTATCCTTGGCAGCTTTGTTATCTGCCTCACTTCCAGCTCCCAGTCCTGGGCTTCTAATTGGTTTCTATTACCTGTGCCCCGCGGTGTCCTATTTCCCCGTCTCCTGTCTAGGATAGAATATTTAAGACACTCGTTCATACTCAAGGGTCCCTAAATTAATAAAATACTTCCTAGTAGTTTGGTTTTCCTTTCTATCTACCAGAAAAACCTAGGGAGAGGATCAATAATTATTTCAAAGAGACGAAGGACTAACTGTAGTGAACAAATGTTGTGTGTATGTGTTTAAATCCAACCCCCCCACCTTTGGGAAGACAGGCTTCTCCTACTCAATGCCAGGGATGGGCTGGTGGCAAAATGGGCTAATTATGGGGGCTTCCTCTCCCTGGCAATAGCGATTAGCTCAGAGGTTCTGTGCTTGAGACATGAAGCCCAAAGTCCCTTCTTGGAATCAATGTAAGATAGAGGGAGAGAATTGTTCTTGCTGCTGGCGTTGCTAAAACAGATTATGTGTAAAAATGAAGTACCTGGGAAATCATTTTTGGCCCCATGGAAGAGGCTCCTATGCAGTGGGAAAGAAGAGTCAGCCCACAGGAAGAAGCAGCAGGACATGGAGAGACCGCTCTGCCATTGTGTCCTTCCAAGCCGATCTAGCTGTACTGGAAATTAGAGTCAGCTGAACTGCTCAGACGGGGTGTGTGTGTGTGTGTGTGTGTGTGTGTGTGTGTGTGCGTCCTTATTGTATGTATATGCTGTTCACACAATCCCTTCCTCAGGCGGAATCACACTTTTCCAACTCAATGGCAGGGATGGGTATGTGACTCAGGACAGCTAGGCTTTCCAGTTATGGTGAGTTGCAAACCACCAATTTCTATCCCAACTTTTGGGGGGGATAGGGATTGGGTCTTGAGCTAGGTTGATTCAAGTTTTTTGGTGTTTGGAAATGAAAGGAGCCTGACTGATGCAGTTTTGAGGGAAACATTCCTGGATGGACAATATTCCTGCTGCTTCTCTCGTACCTTAGGAATGTTGCTTTGCTGCTTGGCTTTGAATAATCGTTCTCTGTTGACACCGCAATCTGCAGTTCTTTGCTGGTAGACAGCTGGATGTGTTTTTCACCATTTCTTGTTGATGTATTCAGTATGATCCAATTCGATCTACTTCAGCTTAGTTCGTTTTAGTGAATGTGGACTAGGTGCTGCACGAGGCCCTTTTCTAGAAAGAAAATAGGAGACCATTTGGACGTCATATTAGAGGGCAATGGTTCTTCCACTTACAGGGGTTTGGAGAGTCTGAGCCTCCATTTCAGATTTTGTACGGCAATCTACACATCTTTTAGGTCCATCTGGTGAGCACTGATAAAAATCCATGACTTGCCACTGTTTTGACCTTTGATGAAACTCTGAGGTCTTTAGTAAGTAGCAGATGGGATCAGTGATCACAAGCTGATACTTGAGAAATTCACTGAAAGAACAAAGATCATTTACATTTATATTTCTAGTCCTGGGTGGTCATATGACTTCTTCAATGTTACTGCCAACACTCCAATTAATGAAAGACTATACAAACATGAGATGAAAGTATGAATCCTCTGGTTCTTGTTTTGAATTTCTATTTATTCCGAGTGATTGTGACTGTGTATTTATTTATATGTGTGCATGTAAACTCACACAATTCTTTATACAGAATCTATAAATAGTTATATTAACGATCCTAGTTAAATATCACATGGATTCCAGTGGAAGAAAAGATCAGACTGGTGGGGCTGTTATAACTTTCTATTACTACTCACTTGCTTTTTTATTCTCTCATATGACTTTGTTTTTGGCTCCCAGACTGTTGACATTGAGTGTGACTAAGCCTTTGCCCTGAGGACCTTCCATTCTCCTACTCACTGACTTTTACTTTCCATCTGGGAGCTGGGGTCCTCACGGCATCTTGTGGCTGCCTCCTGGTTCACAGTGCAGTGAGGGTTCCTGGGGGAGAGACCCCAATCATGAGAGTAGTCCTGCCCTGGAGTTGCTGCTGCTGTGTTAGGCACCGAAACAAGGGCTGAGCATGTCTGCTGAGGGCTGTCTCAAACTTGCTTTTATGAGGCTCAGGCTTAGACTGGACCAAACGATACAAAATCAGCTAGTTGAAAGTGAAAAAGTTAGGCAATCAGCTGGTACTTTTTTCTAAAGATTAGTAAATAACCAGTTTGGGTGCTTGTTTTTTCAAACTTAATCGCACTGGGTTAAAGCCAGATCTTACACAGCAAAACCCAGCGTACCTTCTTTGATTAGCTTGACTGGTCAAGAAAGTCATATGGAAAAACTGTGTGAATTCTGTGTATTGATTCAAATTAAAATAACAACTTCATTTATTTGGTGACTGATTTGAGTTGAGTCTTAATTTCTATGTCATGAGGTAAAGTCTTTGATAATAAGATTGTGTTTCTTTTTTTTTTTTTAATTTTATTTATTTATTTGACAGAGATAGAGACAGCCAGCGAGAGAGGGAACACAAGCAGGGGGAGTGGGAGTGGAAGAAGCAGGCTCCCAGAGGAAGAGGGAGCCTGATGCGGGGCTCGATCCCAGGACCCCGGGATCACGCCCTGGGCTGAAGGCAGACACTTAAGGACTGAGCCACCCAGGCGCCCCCATAAGATTGAGTTTCTTAAACAGGTATATAGTTTACTGTAACTATACATGTCAATTATATTGATTATTTTGGTTTAATTATTTGCATATTTATGAGAAAAAAACAGGAATTAGCTTATTTAAAAACAAACCATTTTTTTTCTCCAAAATGACATCACTTAAATTGAAACTTTTCTCTTTTTTTTAAAATTGTAACTTTTCTATGAGTTATTTTGACTTTATAAATACATAGCTTTATGTATAGAAATCTGTCTCTTCAAATGACTAGATCAAGTTGATTGGTGATCACCCATTGTGATGCTTGAAAAAAGTAATTGGTAATTACAATTCTAACACCAGTTCCAGTGTCTGTGTGTTTTTCCATATCACCAACCAAATCTCCAACATCAACTGGGTGTCCTACAACTCAACTAAATTCTGACACTATATACCTGGGGATAGCATCAGATCTCACAGGTTAGGGGCTCAGTCTACAGGGCTGCCCCCCACCATTAGTTGCCAATTATAAGTCCAAGTTGTGACCTGTGCTCCTGACCCATCAGCTATAGATCAGAGGTTCCCATGACCCCTCCTTGGGTTTGATTAATTTGGTAGAACTTTCACAGAACTAGAGAAAAATTTTTTAAAATAATTACATTTTTTTTTTTTTAAGAGAGAGGGAGAGCATGGGGGATGAGGGGCAGAGGGAGACAGAGAGACAGAATCTCAAGTAGACTTCCCACTCAACATGGAGCCTGACATGGAGCTCAATTTCACCACCCTGAGACCATGACCTGAGCTGAAACCAAGAGTCCAACGCTCAACTGACTGAGCCATCCAAACACCCCAGGACTTAGAGAAAATTTTACCTACTGGTTTTACCACTGGTCTATTATAATAGGATATAGCTCCAGGTACCCAGACGCACGAGTTGTATAGGACAAGGTGTGTGGGAAGGGGTGCAGAGCTTCCATGCTTAACTCTTTCAACACCACCATATGTTCGTCAACCAGAGGTTCTCTGGGTCCCTGTCCTTTGGGATTTTTATGTAGGTCTCATTACACAGGCTTGGCCGTGGGTGACTGAAGTCAATCTGCAGCCCTTCTGCCCTCCAGGGAGCTTTGTGGGTGAGACTGAAAATTCCAATCTTCGGAACACATGGTTGTCTCCGCTGGCAACTAGCCCCATCCTTAGGTACTTTCCAAAAGTCACCTCATTAACATAACAAAAGACACCTTTATAGTTCTCATCACAGGAAATTCCAAGGTTTTAGGAGCTTCATGCCAGGAATGGGAACAAAGACCAAATAGATATTTCTTATTATAAGTCATAATATCACAGCTATCAAAATAGTGTATCCAATAAATGAATCATGGAATTATGTGAAATGCAATGTAACAGTTCAATGAATATAAAGGTATAAAAACTGCGAAATGTGGTTCTTGACACTGAAGAATTTATAATCTACTTGAAGAGGATTTGTGGACATACATGTACACACACATGATAGACTCTAGATGATAAGTAAATGTTGTAGTGAGAAGTGTAGAGACCTATGAAATAATCCCAGAGGACTAAAATGACCAGGGACTAGAGGTGGGGCTTTTAAAATGAAATATTCATGTAATTGAAGAGGGAGAAGAAAATCCTATGGGGGAAAAATTCATAAAATGTGTTTTTACTCCTCTTACAGAGGAAGAGTATAGCAGTATTAGAAGAGTAAAGAAAGAAAAGATTTTATTTTATTTTATTTTTTTAAAAGATTTTATTTATTTATTTGACAGAGATAGAGACAGCCAGAGAGAGAGGGAACACAAGCAGGGGGAGTGGGAGAGGAAGAAGCAGGCTCATAGCAGAGGAGCCTGATGTGGGGCTCGATCCCAAAACGCCGGGATCACGCCCTGAGCTGAAGGCAGACACAACCGCTGTGCCACCCAGGCGCCCCAGAAAGAAAAGATTTAAATGAAAGGTCAGAGAAGTGACCTGACATCTTTGATTGAATCTACATTATTGATAATCTTTTTTTATCTACGTAATAGCTCAGTGTTTCTCACTAACTAAATTTACAAGCTATTTAATTAAATCAAAAGGTCAGCGGTGCTCTGAATATCTATTGGTGTATAATAAATCACCCCAAAACTTAGTAGTTTAAAACAGTAATATATATCTATAATCTCTGATGGTTTCTGTGGGCCAGGAATTTGGGAAGGGCTTGATTGGGTGGTTCTGGCCCTGGGTTTCTTAAGTGATTGCAGGCAGATGTTGGCTAGGGCTGGAAGAGCAGGGCAGAGGGAGGCTATAGAAGCTGGAGTGTGGCCAGGCACCTCTTCTCATGGATTCTCAGAGCCTCTCTATGTGGTCTGCCCACACAGGTGAGTTTGGGCTACCTCACATCATGGTGGCCCCACGACAGCCAGACTCTAAACATGGCAGCTGAAAGAGGCGAATTCTAACAAATCAAAAGCTTCATTGCCCATTCTCTACAGTCCAGCCCTGCAAGTCACACAGCATCACTGCCACAATATAATCACACGGCATCCAGTTTCAAGAGGAGGGAGCATAGACTCCATCTCTTGAGATCAAAATTCGGTTGCGAGTAAAGGATATGGAAGATAAAATACTGTTTTGCTCATTTTGGAAAATATAATCTACCATGATAGATCATTTGAGGCATTTTGTTTGATTATGCACTGTCCTCGAGGAGTAAGAAATTAGTAGAAAAACCTCAACTGGGTGATACTTATGTTAATTGGCTGAAATGTATAGATAATATGCATTCGAAAGACTGGATATGGGGCGCCTGGGTGGCTCAGTTGGTTGGCCGTCTGCCTTTGGCTTGGGTCATGGTCCCAGAGTCTTGGGATTGAGCCCCACATTGGGCTCCCTGCTCGGTGGGGAGTCTGCTTCTCCCTCTGCTCCTCAACCCCCTTGTGTTCCCTTTCTTTCTCTTTCAAATAAATAAGTAAAATCTTAAAAAAAAAAAAAGTGGATAGCACTCATTTATATGCTGACCTAATCATATAATAGTGACCCAAATAACCCATCTCCCGTCCCTAATTCATGGCTACCTGATCATAAAAATAATATATTTGGAGATTGGCCCTATTAATAATAGAAATGAAAAGTCATCTTTAAAACACCTCACAGGGCTTTAACATTTTGTTTTCTTATTTATCCTCATTTGAATCAAAGCCCAACCTGGTAGTGTTTCACAGCAGTTTCCTTTAGGCTGGATTTAATTGCTGGAGAGATGTATTTTGCTAATGAGACTGAGCTATCAAAACTGTAACCTGCATTCCTGAGACTTGGCCTCATGCATTTTAAAACATAGCTAAGGGTTAAATAGACTTCTGAAACAAAACAGTCTTTTTGTTATTGTTGTTGTTATTGTTATTATTTTAAACACGAAGCTTCATGTTCCAAAACTATTCATGTCCTTTCATAAGAAAGGGCAATCCTCCCTGACATTCTCAAACATGAGCTGGAGAAGACATTCCTGAACACCACCCTCTCACCTAAATGGGGAATAGGGTTTCTCTTCATTTGCTGGTGCTTTTTGTTTTTCAAGAGAAATATCGTATCTCTGCTTTGGGTTTCTTTGCCTTGTTTTCCATTCTTTCAGGATGAAATGTCATCAGAGAAACATCAGCTACAAATGCATGTGGTTAACCAGCATTCACCCCAGTTTTACTAGGCACTTAGGACTGACTCAGATTACTCCTCCCCATGCTTCCCAACTGTCTAAAACTGTCATAAAGGTAAAACTTGGGTTTGTGCACTTTCCCTGAATGCCCTCCCCCACTCCCCCAATGAGGTCCTGCTTCATGTGGGATCATTAGTGTTTTATCGAGGGGGCAGTCCATATAATATGAAATATTGTCGAAACAAGACCAATCGAAGAGACTTCACAGAAGGTCCATGGCACTGACTTTGTCTGTTACAAATATCCCCTGTGTATAACAAGATTATAATTAAGTCTTTGGTGTTAATATCCAAAATCTAGACGGCATCCCTAGAGTTATGATTTGGAATGAGAGCTGCTTTATTTGACATCAAGAATAAAGAACTAGAAAACACAATTTTCTAAGAAGTCCTTTTTTTTTTTTAAGCCGTCAGCATTTCCAATCATCGGGTTAGACAAGATTGTGGCAAGCTGAACTATTTATCTAGTAATCCCTTTAAGTATTTCTCCTCATGTCTAGTTGCTATTAGGGTTATGACTAGCAAAGAATAAGCAATGAGAAGGTTTGTTTAGTTCACAGAAAGTTAATGATATGACATCTTCATTTCTGGATATTAAAAAAAGCACCAGAACTCTTGAGAATTTCATTTTGGTTTTCACTTTCCAGCTCCAGGCATAAATTTCTGAGTTTTTATTGATACTTTCAATAAGGATTAAATAAAAAGTCATGGAGACTTTCAGTGTAAAATTTAAAATTATGCAACTTGTAGAAAAAATACATAGAAGAAAATCTTTGGGGGCTAGCATTAGGTGAAGAGTTTTTAGACTTGACCAAAAGCACGATCCAGAAAAATGGATTAATTTGACCTCATCGAAATTAAAAATTAAAAACTTAAGCTCTGCAGAAAGAATGAAAAAAGCAAACTACACATTTGGGGGAAAACTTTTGCAAACCACATCTCCAACAAAGGCCTTATAATGGAATATGTAACGAACGCTCAAAACTCAGTAATAACATGAACATTCAATTGGAGAGGGAGCAAAAGACATGAAGAGACATTTCACAAAACAGGACCCACAGGTGGTAAATAAGCACATGGAACGGTATTCAGCATCATTAGCTATTAAGGAAATGAAAACTAAAACCACGAGATATCACTCTATGCCTGTCAGTGGTTAAAATAAAAGCAGTGACCACACCAAATGCTGGTGCAAATGCACAACGAGTGGATTGCTCACACGTTGCTGATGGGAATGAAACTGGCACAGTCTGGAAAATAGTTTGTCAATTTCTTTAGAAACTCAGATTACACTTATCATACAGTTCAGCCATTACAGCCTTGGGCATTTATCCCAGAGAAACGAACACTAATGTTAACACAAAAACCTGTATATGAACATTCATAAAAGCTCTATTGGTAATAGCCCCCAACTGGAAATGACCCAAACTCCTTCACAGGTAAATAGTTAAGTTATGAAACATTCATATCAGGAATGCTATGGAGCAATAGAGTTATTAATACAGGCAAAAACTGGGATCCATCCTAAGGGAACTAGGCTGAGTTTAAAAAGCCAAGCTCAAAACGTTGCATTGTATAACCTCATTTATACAACATTCCTGAAATAATGAAAATTATGGAGATAGAAAAGAGATGCATGGTTGACAGAGGTTAGGAATGGGAGAGGGGTCTGGAGATGGCTGAAAAGGGTTAAGCAGAGGGATCTCTGGAGAGAGAACAGTACTGCATCTTGATTTGTGGTGATGGTTACATGAATCAAACCATGTGATAAAATTGCTCAGAATACATAGATACACAGCTATTGCGCACACCCCCCCACAAATGAGTGCCTGAGGGAATATAAAACTTGCAAAACCTGAGGAAGCTCCTAGATTTTGTCCTTGTCTTTTTGGTTGTGGTTGTGATATTGTACTAATTTTGTAAGAAGTCACCATTGAAAGAAACTAGGTGAAGGGTACATGAGAACTCCCTGTAAAATGTTCCTGCAGCTCTCTGTGACTATATAATTATTTAAAAATGAGAATTTGAAAAAAAAAGTAGTCCTCTGTTGGACTCAATTTAAATTCTAACCCCGTATTGCTAATAAAGATATGTTTATTTCTGTTAAGAGCAAAGAATAGAAGCAATCAGCTCCAAAACAATATATATATATATAAAGCTAGGAACACGGATAGGGCTATTGTTGAAATTTACTGGATATTCATTTAGAAATTCATGTACAATACACATGTTTGCTAAGCATCATGTTTACTTATTTATCTTTTATGAATACAATTATAGGAGAGTGAGAAGGAGAGCAGAGGTAAATGTTACCGAAACACATGGCAATGCCAGACAACCTGGGCTCAAAGTCCTACTGGCTCAGTTGTTACTGAGTAGCGATTTCTTCTAGACCTGAGCCCAGAGAGGACAATAAGAGCAATTGCAAGTATGCAAACGGCAATAAATCTGTTTCCCCAAAGGTTTTAATCACATTTAAAAAATTTTCCACTTTGTATTATTCATGTTGGAATTCACTTAGACCTCAAATCAGATGTTTTTTGGAGAAAAGAAAGCAGCTTGAGCAGAACATGTTTCAGATGCTATATTCTCATACTCTTTCATATAAATAGATAGCAAAGTCTGAAGTCTTTCTAGGTCTTTTCAGCAAAGGTAATATAGATCTTTATGTGTTTTTTAAATTTATATTTTATATATATAAATTTTGGATGGTTCCAAAGAAAATAGCATGCCTTATCAAGCACCTTCATAAAACATGCTGAAGTTGTATAATTTATTTTTTGAAAATCAACGTGATTTTAATTAAAAAGTAAGACCCTATGCATTATAGCAATAGGGGACTTCTTTAAAAATTATGGAACTTCCACACAAAGAGTATCGTACTGTGAGCTGGATATGTCATACTTCAATATATCGTTATGAGGGATCTCTAAGAAATATCGTTAAGTAAAATACACAGAAAAAAGTATGTAAAGTACACACCATCTAGGAAAAATGGAGGCAAGCAAAATATGTGTATATATTTTCTTACATTAAAAAAAGCAAAGGAAAACAAACATTTTTAAAATGATTACTGAGGGAAGGTAGAGAATAAGGTGAAGTCATAGGGGCAGAAAGTCATCTTTCAATCTACCTTACTTTGCACATCTCACACTGAAACCATGTAGTTATTTCATATAATTTTAAAATAAAATTTTAAAAAAGGCAACCCCTAAAAATGGAAAGGAAAGGGAAACATTTGAATCTAACTATGCACAGAGCTGGTGACATGACCAACGGGGACGAGCTCTCTAAATGACTTTAAAGCACAGTCATTTTACTGTACATTCCAAGTGGGATATAGTTTGAAGACAAACAGAGCTGCAAAAAATTTAAACATTTTCATATTTCTGAACCATCATATTTTTGGTCTTCATATTAGCATTATTATGAGCAATGATTGGATATTGGATATTAAAAATTATTAGTTTTTTAAGATGTGACCATGAATATGTTTAAAAAGAACCATTGCTAAGATATATGGAAATGAAATAACATGATGCTTGCTTGTTTTAGAATCATCCAAGGGTAGGGAAGTGGGTGAAATGTACGGAACGGTGGCCATGGCTTGGTGATTACTGAAGTTGGCTGATGACTACATGAGATTCATTATTTTATCCTCTCTACTTTGGCATAAAGTTAAAAATTTTTGAACTAAAAGATTAAAAATATCAATCTAATTGGGGTTGAAAAATTGTAAATAAAGGAAGATGTATTGCTTCCTTCACTACTACAGAAGATGGTCTCCATAGAAGTTCATTGTTGGTAAGCCCAGCAGTAAGTTCAAGAAATTGCCAAAGCAAATGCTTTTCTCTAAGTCTCTCCATCAGGGTTCATTATTTTACTTTATTTCAGACTCTAAGGGTATATAGAAGTCTATTATAAGCTTTTTGAAAATCATCTTCAATTGTACAAATTAAAGAAAAGCAAATCAGTTATTTTCTTGGGCATGGATGG
This sequence comes from Ursus americanus, assembly GCF_024610735.1. NCBI lineage: Eukaryota > Metazoa > Chordata > Mammalia > Carnivora > Ursidae > Ursus > Ursus americanus. The sequence goes on along the minus strand of NC_142128.1, from coordinate 53,306,363 downwards.
AAATGGCTCCTTAGCAAGCTTTATGTGAGAAAACCTAGAGAAATAGGACAAACTTCCAGCTTCTATTTACCTGGGCTTGCCAATGGGAGTTTCCATCATCGTCATTCTGCTGGAGAGAAAGGATCATGACTTGGCCATTAGAAGGCCTGGGTTTCAGTGCTGGCTCTAATTTTTCTGACCTTTATACATCTAACTGTAAAATGAGAGACTATACCTATTTCACAATGCATTTGTAAGGCTTAAATGAAGGAAAAAAATACTTAAGAGTTAAAGATGGAAGCTGGAAATCAGTAAATGCTCAATAAATGTTAAATATAATATATGCTTGTTTTCCTTTTCCAAAAGAATAATATCCACTGCATATGGCCGCTATTAGCTTCAAGTGAAATAATAATGTACGTAAAAATGGTTATTGATTATTATTAGGTCTGTTACCACTAGGTCATAGGGTGATGAGACCACCACTCAGTAGACTGCTTATTTCATCTAGGATTTCTGAGAAGCATGCGGTTCAGAATTTGATGGACTTCCAGAGACCTAAGTAGATTGACATTACCTATAGAAGCATGCTTACCTTAGTGAGACTGTTGCTGACTCGTTGGTACCCAGAGTGTGTTTCTCAGAGTGAGTCTGCCCTTGATTCTGTCTGACTTTCAGAAGGGAATTGCTGACACTTGAAAAAATGCTCACTGAGGTAAGTTCTTGATGGATGGAACATGTGAAAAACTGGTTCTGATGATTATTTGTTACTGAAGCTAAGAAGGATGAACCTTTCCTGAAATTGGTGGCAACTTTTAGATTCTCAACTCTACCAATTTACTTAGAAGCTATCTTATCCAAAAGAGATAAATCTTATACCCCCTGATGTTGAATACCAAGCTACAACTCCTAAGAGAAAGGAAGTGAAAAAACAATCCCCTACTAATGTTTTTAGCATGGACCAAGATGTTTCAACTTAAGGAGGAAGATTTGAGAAAATTAATTTTCCATTTTGTAAATTCCTCTCATTTTGTGTCATCCATGCTCATCACCTGATTGGTTAGAGAACTGGAATTTTTTGGTGAGTATAACAATGCAAGTGCTTAGCTAACTTACTATAATTACTCTTAGTGTGAGAAATTGAGAGTCCTAGGGAGAGAAGTGGAGTGGTCACCAGTTCAACTATTTCCAAGCATATTGAGAGAGTTTTCTATAAAAAGACTCATTTTCTCCAAACTATATTTTGTTTTTCACGTATAGAGGTAGCCAAAACATTTTTTACTAGTTATTCATTACATTCACAATTCATTAAAATTCACACACAATTCATTACTATTGTGTTGTTTTGCTTAATGACTTGTCCACTGTGTTATTTCCAAGCCAGTAAGAAGCAATGAGACTCAAAGGGAGAGTATGCTACACAAACCCTCAAAACTCAATAAAAGCCACAGGTCAGCCAGTGACTCTAGTCATAATTTTTTGCCCCTGTCTACATATCCTTCCTTTGATGGAGTATTATTCATTATCTGCTTAACACAGCCTTCCTGAAACTAATTCTTTCTTCAGAATAAGTATGCTAAGCCCTGAGCTTGGAATAAAGATGTTACCTTAGTTATCAATGGCCTTCCATGGTCCATTTGATGTCAGTCTTCATCCTGGTGCTTCCACATCAGATAGGGTTGAGCCAAGACATTTGGGCATCCCTTGGGGCAAGCTGATAATTGGTAGTTCTTAAAATGGATATCCTTTCTTGTATGTTTTTTTTTTTTTAATTCAACTAGAGTAGGAGTTGGACGAATTTACATGTCACCAGGTAGAATAAAGGACTTGATCATAAGCCTCCCTTTAACTAACTTGTTAATAAACTGACACTCTTTCTCTTTCTGCTAAGCATAATGACTTATATCAACAGTAGGCCGAAGCTCACAGCTGGTAGGCTGCTCTCTAGTATACAACCAAACCTGGAGCTCCCACCATTCCCACCCAGAGTTACCAAGGTTTAGTCTTGTTTGTTTCCAAACATGATATTATACAAGTTACACTTGTTATGGTAATTATCCAATTTAATGAATTTTTATGCAACCTGGTGAAATTCCGTGCAAAGGATTGAGATTATTGTTTCTGTGAAATTCAAATTGAATATTTCAGAAAGATTTGATAAAAACTGGGGGCTAAAATATTTCTAACTGGTTGATATATGTAAAACAAAGTTTGAGAAAGAAATTTAAAAAAAATCTTTAAAAACATTCATACTCACATTGCTTTGCAATTTTCTTAAATTCTTGCCCCATTTGAAGAAAGCCAAACTTAAAATTATAGCCCACACATTATGAATGTGGTATGTGATTTGTACAAGAAAGAAGGAGCAGGGCAATAAACAATAGATCCATCCTCAAGTTAAAGCTCTTAGTCTTATTTCAAAGACTGGTGCATTTATATATTTTAGTTACAATAAAATTCTAAAATAAAATTTACATTTTTTTTTACTTTAATTGCCTTTTTTTGAATTGAGAAATACCGATTGCATCAGATGAGGAGGCTCCTATCTGTGTAGGAGTCATCTATCGAGGGGATTATAATCTTATCCTGAGGTCACAAGCATTTATTTATTTATTTATTTGTTTATTTATTTATTTATTTATTTATTTATTTTTAAAAGATTTCATTTATTTATTTGGGAGAGAAAGAGAGGGCATGCACACAAGAAGGGGAAGGGGCAGAGGCAGAGGAAGAGGGAGAAGCAGACTCCCTGCTGAACACGGAGCTTGACACGGGGCTGAATCCCAGGACCCTGGGATAGTGACTTGAGCCGAAGTCAGATGCTTAACGGACTGAGTCACCCTGTCACCCTGGTCACAAGTATTTAAATTCTTCAGTCTCATAATCTTTATTTTTCTTCTTGTATTGGTCCTCTGCTTTTCCAGACACTTTCCCTGAACATATTCATTACCCGTATTTCTTACTTAGTTCTAACACGAGATCTGCTCAAATACCTGGGCATTCTGCTGTTCTGAATTGGACACGTCACTGCTGCTCTGTCTACCAATCCTGCCCTTCCAATATGCCATCCGATCCAGACTTTTGGCTTACTATTGTAACCTCTGTTTAACACCACTGATACTCATTCCAGTTCATCTAATCAATGCCATTAAATGCATCTCTGCTAGTCCTAGTCTTTCTGCTGATTCTGCCATGGAGTTTTAAACCTATGTTTGAATGACTCATTTGAAAATCACAGTGAGAAGTTCAGAAAGAAACCTGTTGCCGGACAATATCTAATTATAATTATACTAGCAACATTAATAGAACACTAGTGTTTCCCCCTCCCCCCTACTGCTCTCAACATTATTAAGTGATCAATATAGCTTTGTACATGAACTTTTGAGCAGTTCCTGCATGTCAGGAATCTTATTGACTACGTCCTATTTAATGCATCAACTTTATGAAGCTGGTATTATTATTGTGTTTTAATGGAGAAAGGTCTGAGGCACAGAATTTAGTGGTTTGCTCAATATTGGAGAGCCACAGGTGATAGTAAGTAACAAAGTGGGTTTGAATCCATACCTGTGTGATTACAAAGTCCAGAATTTTAGCCTCCAAGAAGGTCGATTGCTGCCAGCTTTGTTAAAGCATATGTTAAAAATGCTACAGTTTAAAGTAAAGGGGTAAAACAAATTAGTTATTCACTCATTTATTCATTCACCCATTTAACGCATCTGTTGGACCCCCAGTATTTGCTAGGCATTGTTCTTGATGATTCCGAAGATATGGAGATAGAAACAAAGTCAATGCCCACTTAGAACTTGCATTCTAATGATAAAGGTTATGAACAAATAAATATAAGATATGCTAATGTCAGATAATGGTAAGTTATTGAAGTATCATGGTAGAACTTGAAGAACTAAGAATTTGGTTGAAGAAACAAGGCATGAATATATAAACAGTTAAATGGTTAAAAGTGTCTAGCAACCTAAATAAAATAAGAGTTGAAGCAAGGCATCAAAGATTAATTTCTAATAAGTATTGTAAAAAACAAATGATGGAAGTGTAAAAGGGGGAAGGTTGCTCTGGACTGCAGTGTTTTGGGAAGATTTTGGGTAGAAGACTGAAGAGTAGACAGGATTTGGCTGGTTGGAGGAAGGGCAGTGAAAACAAGTTAATTGTCTCAATGAGACAACTGAAAGTTCATTTTTCTGCTGATAGCTGCTAAACGTGACAGATTTAAAGAGTGTAAGTTTGGCCCTCATGGCTCTTAACACTAAATATGAAGCCCCGTTCAATTTCATCAACGTGACCTCAAAAACATGAACATAGTACCTAGAGGTTCATGCATCAATTTCTGAACCTCGACAGATGGATACGCTTTAAAAAAAAAATGCAAACAAAACACTGCCTTTACCGCGCCCTGTAGAGTATGAAAACCTAGCTGACATTCTCATTTACTCATCATCTGTCCTCTTTATTATGTCATCCATCATTTGCTCCCATTTCCCTTAAGAGCTTGTGAAAAGTTGGAGTGCAAATGGCCGAGCAGTCAAACGCCTTCCATTATTTCTCTGATGGGAATTCAGGGGGGGAAGTCAGGTTCCTTTGACAACAATGGCTGTTGCACGACAGGGTCTTGAGGCAGGCTGAGATAGGAACTTGATTTTGTACTAGTGGGGCCCTCCTCTGTTGGGTAGGGCATCGGGAGGGGGGCTGGAAGTAGGACACAGCTCTGTATCTGTCCAGGGATTGGTGTATTTGGAAATAAGGTGTTGCCAAGCAACCATTCAAAAAAGGAGCCTCTTTGTCCATGCTGCCTGGAATTTGAGCAGATGTCCAGAAAAACGGGGCCAGATCCTTTCACACATTCCCTTGGAATCCTAAAAAGGTAAACTCGAAATTAATCCTGTAGGCCAGCGTGGCTGAAACATATGTAGGGGAAGCGAAAGAGTCTGTTTTCAAGTAATTTGAAAAGGAAATGGTAGATGACCTTTTTTTTTTTTTTTTTTTTTTTTAGTATCGACAGAGAAGTTGTTTAAAGAACAATGGCATATTTTTTAAAATGCAACCAACAGTATATCCTTATTTAACTGTTATTTAACTTGGGCAATGCCTTAGGTGTCAGGGACACATTTAGAGCAAGGGGTGTCAAATTTAATTTCCAGGGCTCAATAATTGCCCGTGGAGCCTTGTAACCCGAAGACTCAATTGCCTTCTGAGTGGGCTGTTTTTCCACTTGTAATGTTTTTCAGGGACTTTTTTGGGGGTGGGAGTGGTGGTACGGGGTTGAGGTCAAGATAAAATTCACAAATGTTTGTGATATGTGCACTTCGATTATTTAGAAATATTTGAGCTGATCTCCTTAGAGGTAATGTGTTCTAAAATTTAAAACTTCTCATAATTAAATATTCCAATCACCAAATAAAGAAACTTAAAATTAATTCAATCGGTTTATGTTAAATGCTGTGTTTAATATAAGTCACTGTGCTGTGTGTCATGGGGGATAGGAATAAAGACATTATTATACCTCCTTTGAGAAGAGCCAATCTTACTAATGTCCAAAACAGAGTCTAAGAAAAGAAGCAAAAAAGTTTTTAATATAAAACCTTAGTGGTTGTGCTTATACATACATACTGGTTTCAAAAATTCTACTGACGTTCAATGTTGTCAAATCAGATTTTCTTTAGGGGGAGCTCGTTTTATGAAAGATTAGATTCTAAGTCAGAGGAAAAATGAAAATGGTAAAATCTCACTTTGTCTCTAGGTGTACATCCTTTTACCTTCTCATAGTATCACCAACGCAGGCAGGTTTTCCTTCAGCTTTAGAAAAAGCTGTTGCCGTTTGCTGTGTCCGGTAGTACAAGTCGGTTTGTGTTTCAGGGCCTTACGCAGCTCTGCCCTTGAACCTTGGCCTGAGAAAGGACCTGTCTTGAAGCATGTATTTTAGACCACCTCCCTAAAAATCACACCGTAAAAAAAAAAGAAAAGGTAAATAAAGATATTAAAAATACATAACCACTTCCATCCCTTGGGATCCAAAGCTCAGGGTTGGCCCAGCACGATCCCTAACCAGGGTTGGCTACGTTATTTGCAGGGCCAAGAGCAAAGTAAAAATGTCCCAATTTCAAAAAGCAGGAAGGGCTTTGAAAGATGCATATGAAGATATTCTTTCCTTCTTCCACCCGACTCCCTCTCTCTCTTGACTTACAGTGGTGTTTTCAATTTGCTCTTTAACGTTGTCCCAAGCTAGGAAATTTAGAATTTAAAATTATTAGCATGCATCTCACAGTTCATCTTTATATTGTGCAAGGGCAGTTGGAAATGTAAACATCGGAACATTGAGCTTGTAGGCAGAATTACTGCAATTACACAATCTACATTTCGTGGCTCAACCCCTGGAGCTGGCCAGGAAAGCCAAAACACAAGCCAGACTCAGAGAGGTCAGAAGAAGGAAGAGAAGATTCCATCCCCCATCCTTCACGCCCCGGGCTCGGAGCCCGCTGAGGGAGCACTTGGGGTGGAGATACTGGTTGGGATTGTGCAGGGATGCGAGGGAATCTTACACAAAGAAGTCTTGTTTCCCAGCAGTGCTGAGTGTCCACAGAATCCACAGTATTGCTTCCCTTCCTGCCCCCAAGTGATGGTTCTGGAGATTTTTCAGAATTAACGTGGTATATGCAACCGTGGGGCATAGTTGCTGAGAAACATGTTTTCACATTATTAAGCATTCCTTTTGATCTTAAATTTGTAAACCATGGGCCTAGATATAATGTGCATCAAATGAGATTCCCATTCTGTTATTATTACTACACAGGCAGCTAGATAACACTGAATGCTAGAAATGTGAGTAGACTTTTTATTTAAGAAATTAATGATTGAGTTAATTGTTCAAACCATTTCAGCTTTACTTAAATATTTTGGTTCAGATTTAGATGAACATGAATTATAATTTATATTTTGCCTTTTAATTTAAAAGTCATGGATGACTTTTGATATAATAGGAGGATAACTTTTAAAACATGTATACACCAATAACTTTAACTTTTCTTACACTTAATCTATATTTGTAGATACTTGGTATATATTTATATTTTACTTTGTCCTAGAACAATATATATGAAAACAAACATTTTTTGAAAATCTTGTTCGTAACAATATAATTAATGATTTCACTGAAACAAAGGGAAGAATAATACATTTTTATGGGATAAATACATAATACTTTATGTATTGTGTATGTCTTTGCTTTATTACTCATCCAGACATCACCAGCCCATAAACAGGATACCCCTATGTGCATAATAATAATTAAGTTCTGTTGTCTTTGATGTTTTGCCAACGTTCAGTCATAAAAACCATAGCTTTATTCACATTTATTTTTTAGCTTTTGTCAATATGAAGGTATAATTTGCAAGGTTCAGAGGATAGAATTTTTTTACTTAACTCTTTCTTCACTTGATTTGTAACTTTTAAGCATTTGACATATGCTTTATAGGCTTCCATTTGTAGTCTTGCCCTGGGCCTCAAATGTTAGGTGAAAGCCTGTCGTTTTATGAAAATTTGTTTCTCTTGATCTGTAAATATCCCACTCATTGTAGAGTTGGCCTTTGTGAAAGGGACCAATAAGGAACTGAAGATTCAAATGTCTCCCTTCTCAGGCTCTCTCTGGATCTGGACTTTGAGCAGTTAGTAAAATGACTTGCTCTGCCTAGGCTGACTTTTCTCTTTGACCAAACACATATAGTTAAACGTAAGCATAGTGTTACTTCATTGTAATGCAAATGCTGACATGAGTAAATGGTTCATAATTGATTAATAAGTTGTTTAATTAAATCTGCATGTTATGGTTTTGCTAACATTTTATGATTTTAGAGTTTGCTTTCATTCATGTGGTCATTCATTCAACACAACTTTGTTGTTGGGCATGGAAGTCATGAATAGAAATAAAATATTCCAGTTTTACTTCTGGCAAGATGCTGGTATGGATACTAAAGGGGCCTTCGATACAAAATAACTAGTCATCCCTTGTAATAAATTGCTAGCTTTACAGAAAATAAGAGGAAACTTCACCACGTCTTTCCCACTGTCAAGAACCGTTAAGAATCTGGGAGTTTACCCTCCTTCAAGTTAACAAGTTGCCTGCCGCAGTTTCATGGACGCTGGTAGGAGACATGAGACACCTGGATCAGAGATAATGGACGTTACTACCTACAACAGAGCAGGCGGTATGAGTTTCATGTTCTAAGTTCCCTTGTCCTGCAAACCTCACAGGGTGCTGGAGAAGCCCAGGTGGCTGCTCAGTCTACGTAGTGGGTTTATATCATAGCTGAAGAATTTTCGGATTAGGAAAACCCAATCTTTTAAAAGGACTATTAGCAAACTTGCTCAACTTTTGCCCTGGAGGGAGAAATTATGTTTATTATTCTGGATAAATCTGCTCTCTGCCCTAGATGAAAATAGCATCTATATCTTCCAAGGCTGTTTGCTCCACAAAAATCCTTCAAAAGATAGTTTAGAACAAAACCTGTTGATGCTTCTACTCAGGGAACACGAAAAAATGAGACAGACTCATCGATAAACTTCTCCCAATACACTCCAAAATAATAAATAAACACACCAACAAAAGACAGTTAAAGGTGAACAATGAGTGGTAAGCAAATGTCAGGTGGGCTCACTCTGAGGGTAAATGCCAGAGTGGGAATACTAAGCTGGGGCCAGCAGAATGGTGGGAGGGTTGAAACGTATAGAGTGTTTTGGATACATGACTTCAAAGTTTCCAAACGTGTCACCCAGCTCTGGTAGGACCATGGCAGCACAGCCCTCGTCCCCTCACTCATGTGGGCCTGTCACTTTGACCATCAGTGCCTAGCACCCACCAAACTTGTTCCTTTGGACCATACACTCTACCCTTTGCTCTTACTACTGCCTTCCCATCCTTCAGGTGGTAACGTAAATACCACCTCTGAGATCTTCCCTAACTACCTTAGATAATTACGTAGTCCTCTCCTGCTCTTGTCTATTCCTTCCTATCCTTCCTGCTAATCATCATCATTGGATTTATCCATCTATTCGTCTGTCTCTCTCACTAGGATATAAGCTTCTTGACAGGGACTATGTCTTCCTTGTTGGTAGTTAGTTGCCAGCACACAAGGTACTGAGTAAACAGGAGTAGCTAGCAGTTTGGAGCACTGAATGCATGACAAAGAGTATCCTAAGTGCTTTACATATATTAACCTGTTCAATCCCCCCAACAATGATAAGAGGTTGAATCTATTATCATTCACCTATTATGGCTGAGGGAATTACAAAGAATTGAAGGAAGTTGCCCAAGTTTCCCAAGCTAAGGAAGGTATGAATCTGGGCTGTGGATCCAAGCAGCCTCTCTCCTGAGCCGGTGTTCTTGACTGTTACATTATTCTGCCTTTAAGATAATGGTTAAACCGGTAACAATGATACTTGCTCCTCCCTCTAGCTCTAAATGATGCTTTCATTTTTTTTTTCCGTTTGAATAAATAAACGAATGTCATTATGGACGAATGATAACAAAACTTAAACAGTTCTTATGCCTTTATTTAAGGGACTCAGTGGAGAAAATGCCATTTTTCATCCTCTGCTGCCTGAGATTGTTTCTTTTCTCACTTCTCGAATAATTGGAGGGGGTGCAGGAATGATCTTACTGCCATTGCTTCTCGCCACCCTCCCCCGGTGTCCATAGACCACGTGACGTTTCACATTTCAACGAGTTCTGCTATTTGGAAGCTGCCAGCTTCAGTGTCAAACATGGCTCTTAAATTCTTTGACTATATTTTTAAGTAATTAAAAAAAGCAACCTTTAAAAATATTTATAACACAGTGTTCTCCATAGCCTGTTGGTTACAGACTGATTTATATGCACAGCCATGACGGGGTGAATCTAAGCCAGGTTTCCCCCATGTCTGTGGCCCCTACTCCCAGCACTGTCCTTGGCACACAATGGGAACTCAAAGCCTATTTGTTCAGTGAATAAAGAACACAGCATATGAAACCTATTAGATAATTTTGGCCGTGCGGCTCATTTGGTGAAATCATATAAAATGCATCCAGCCGAGCATCTGCTACCTGCTTGGGCCCTGGCTGGTCGAGAAACAACAGCACGGAGGACTTAGGGCAGTTGGAGATCATGGCGTGACTTCCTGCGTTATCCTCCTGCCAGTCTATCAACACCATGTTTCCTCCCTGACTCCTTGGTCACCCACCTTTGCTCATTCCGTGGCTGATTTCCTGCTCAGCTCTTCCAGCCTGACTCATGGTGTGACCTACTTTCCAGGCTCCGCGCCTTCCTTCTGGTTCCCAGACTCTGACAGGCATTCTCCTTCCCGGCACTGAGCTTCTGTGGACAGATCCCACCTTGGCATGGCCTGGGGGATCTTACCCTCTACCCCACCTCCATCCCCGGCCACTTGCCCCCTACCCTGAAATACACGCTGGCAGCCCTGATAGGTCTTGTCCTGGGTTAAAATTAGATCTATTTTCTTCAACTGCCAAATTCATCTTTCGTTCTTAGAACGTCTTCGGATGCATAAACTACATTCTTTTTTATATCTTTTTGGATGTAACTTTGATTCTCTCTTTCTTTTCTTATCTCCAGTCTCCTTGAAAATCTTGTTTGTTTCAAATATACGTTCAGCCAATCTGTGGACAAACACCGATGCCTCTCTGCTCCTTGAAACCTCAACTGTAACGCACTTTGTCTGGGTAATGGCTTGTGCATACAGTTGGGCACAAAACTATGATTAGCAAGACAGCTTCTGCTAATACTTCTGGGTTGCCATCCTTGTGTTTCTGTGTGGCAAGAAAAGGGCAAAGAGTATAAACTTTCTATACATCAACAAAGTTCTTTAATTGTGCCAGCAGTCACATTCTGGACTATAAGATTATTCCTGTTCGTATTTCCATTCTTTGTTCTGCCAACTCTCCAATGCCTTTTTTTTTTTTTCCTTCAAAAAGCGAATATCCCCAGTACAGTGGTACAGTGGTATATAGTTTGGAAAAGTTCACCTTGAGTGCATCCTGCATCAGAATCAAAGTTAATGGCATTTTCTACTGAGGAAAGTCAGCTCTTCATTATCTCTGGATTATCTCCTCTTTGTGCCAGATTTCCCCTCCCCAAGCTAGCATGCCCCAAGACATCTCCAGGTGCCATCAACGAATTGTTTTTCTCAAAGATAATGAAAATTAGCTCTGATATTAACTTAAGTGAAATATAATTAGGTAAGTCGTTCTACAGGAAAAAATGAATTCCATGGAGCAACATGAAAAGAGAGGAATAATTTTGGAGCCTCCATTACTACTACTCTTACTACTGTTACTACTATTATTACTACTACCACCATGACTACTATTATTTGGTCACATGACACTTTAAGGCAAATTCCACCCTTTATTTTTCTGCATATCCAGCTGAGCCAGGCACTGCTTTGAAACCCTCTTTGGAGTTAATTCAGAAGCCATCATTTTCTCCTAAGGTTGCAAATTCATTTGGAAGAAGGCCATTTCATTAGCATTGCAAGGTTGGAAGAGATCTGAAAAGTTTACCTCATACAACCACCATCCTTCGTTCTGGTCTCTTCTCTAACGTTCCTGCCAAGAGGGTGGCCTGGCCTCTGATGGAACACTTTGGGGATGGTCTGTTCTCTGAACCATCAGGAGGACCCATCTTTGATCACCTTTTCCCTCATTCCTAGAGCAATTGTTCATTAGTTGTGGCAAAGTAGCTACACACTCCAAGGGGGTTGAAGGTAAGACTTGTAAGACAGGCCAGCCAAGTCCGGCTACATACAATCCATTTGCTATCACAGAATTCCTTCCACACAGATACCATTTGTGTTAATAGGGACCTTTTTGAATTTGAATCTTATTTACTTGAGCCAGTGAGAACATCAATTGTTCTCCTATTACAAGTTAACAGTTTCGCATACTTGAGAAGCAATGAGCCTAAACAAAAAGGAATTTTCTTCCAGTGGTTTGTGTTAGAGCCAATAGGAGCTGCAGTACATACCATGTGCGGAAAGGGTTTGCTGGATTTCAGAGCGAGTCTCCTTGATGCTTATTGTGTTAGCCTGAGCCCTTCTCATCCCAGTACTAACCCCTAACTAACGGTGACCATTAGGCAAGGCTTAATTTCTTTCCTTCCTTAAGCAACAGCTCAGATTTAATACGTACCATTACAAATAACTTTGCTTTATTGTACTAATTACTAAAAGGAATGGATAGCTTTCTCATATTTTCTTGTTTCTCACATAATTAACTTGTTAAAAACTAACCTCACCTGTAAGAGGATGTAGTCATTTTAGGAATAATATTGTGCATATACAAAACATAGCTTGATATGAAACAAATCCTTTTTCCTCTCCTGTTATTTTATATCTCACCGGTCAGAATTATGAAGGGGTAACATTCAGAAGTAGGAACACTGATTAATGGACAGCCACTGAATTAATTCATCTTTGGGAAGACTGAGTCTGGGAACGCTTAGCTACTTGTGGCAGAGTAACTCTGGTGGTCCCTGAGCAGGACCACAGAACCACAAGCTTCACAGAACGTTAGGCAATGGGTGTGAACAGCAGCCTCATGACTCATTCGAGGGCGAGCTGGAATGGGGTGATCCAGCAAGCAGGAGAGAACTTTTAAAGAGAAGCTAGACTGTAGCCAAATGACTCCTAGGGCTCTGTAGTACTGCTAGGAAACCCAGTTGTCTGTTGTACCGCCCCCCTAAAAAAAAAAAAAAAAGACTTGTTTGTTAAAAAGGCCCCAGGCATGGAGTTTAGGTACAGGACTGGACACATCTGGAAAACATAATTACTGAGCTTGCAATTAGTAAGTTCGGTACTAACACACACGAGGCAGATGCACCATTCATCTCCTACCTTCTGTGAGAGTTCAAACTTTGAAACTTATGTCTGAATTTTTCAGTTAGGAAAATTTGTAACGATTCAATTATTTGTTGGAGATGAATTCTCATGGGGGTGGTGGAACGTGGCTATTGTGGAAATGATTTGATTTGGTCAGACCTGTAAGCTTCTAAGCCCTCCAAAAGGTGATCTCTTTAGACACAGAATGGTCTATGAGTGTGTGCTTTCACACCATCGCATTATGTGAATAATTATACTATAATTGTATTTCAAATGATGTTAGCTGGTCAGTGAAGTAATTTCTGTTCAAAACTGTTACCCAATGAGTGACAATCCACTGACCATTTTTCTACAAGATGGAAAGAAAATAGAAGTCAGAAGTTATACATATATATATATAAAAATTCTGGAAATTAATATATGTAGAAATTTATATAATTGTGTATATATATATACAATTACATACATTTATATGAATTTCAGAAAAACATACATGTGTGTTTATCTATGTAGGTCAACCTTGAGATCTCATTCTAGATATGCTTTATTTATAGTTGACTGTCTGGGCTTTAAGGGTTTAAGGAGAGGTAGGAAGGGGGGACTTTTCTATGAAAAAAAGACAGTTCTCAAGTTGTTTCAGTCTGGGGAATTCAAAAGTATCAGAGTTTTCACAAACAGCCTTCTTCTCAAAGGTTCGTTGGCCAAGTTTTGATACCCCAAGAGGCTGGGGAAAGCATCTGACCTTCTGGGCACATACCACACTGTCCAAACCTTTTCGGGCTGACCCATCACATCTAAGGGTCTCAACAAAACGGACGGCACCTTGAGCAAACAAGACAGATACTCTCTAAAGACAGGCAGCCTTATACTTGAGTTCCTGTAAGAAATGGTCAATTCAAAAATGTTTTCTTTTAACTGAGTTAAAAATAGTATAAACCGAAATAGCTCATCCTATGAAACACTTAAGAGTAAAATGTGTGTTTTACTTTTTTTTTCTTGATTTAAAAATGTGTTGCATTAGGACGAATCAGGCCGCTGCAGCCAGGATGGAATGTGAACCATGCCACCGGACAGCAAATTGGAGGGGAACATGCCTTTCGTCTTAATTATAGGCTGGACAAGGGAATGCACTGTGTGCTCTGCTATGTATGAGCAGGGAGAAAACTTTCCCAGGGTATTTTTCTTTTGCATTTCTGACTCTTATTGGATTGGAAGCTTGTCCATGTGACCCAGCAGGGTCCATTTTTCCATAATAAGGCTAAAAATATGCCAGAAATGTTTTCTTTAGCACGGTCTATGAGTGTCAAACATGAAAGTGACAGAACTCTCTTTCCTGCTGATTCTATTTCACCTTTTCCTGGAGAAAGTTCCACTGCGATCCCACCATTCTCTCCCTATGTTATTTTTCTGATAGGCTCCGTAAACTGGAGTGTAATCCAAAATGGAATAATTATAGAAATTTATTCCACGTTCCTGTAAAACACAGATTTTGTTCTCTCTTTATAGTTATGATTCTAATGACTCACCTTCAGCACGTCATAGCCCTTGAAATGTTTTTCCTGTAATAGGAATGCATTGTCACTGAGTCATTCATACTCTTCACCAGGGTCTGTTATGAGATGAATTGCATCTAGAATTGCATTTAGAATTAGAGGTAGTCCATGACTACAATGGATTATAAAGGAAGGATACAGTGAACAAAAACATGTACTTGGTTGGTGAGAAGAATCAGGTTGAACCAAATTATACCCGTATCACCTTTGGTATACTTTATTTCCAAACCTTTATTTCTTTGTCTGAAAATTGGGTATATAAAGTTGTTGCAAGCATTGAATGTAATAATGAATCTGATGCATGTAGCATAGTGCTGAAGTTATTTTAAAGAGAGAAGCTGTGACCTTGATCTTATTTCTAATCAATTAAATCAACTAACCATAAATTAGATTAGATTAGATAGATTCCATAATTCCGTGGATAAAAATATTCTTACTGTGATTAGGAATATTGTTCCAGGCTTCTCCTGATTCTTAGCCACTGCTATCCTTCAAGCTATTTAAACCAGTGGTTCTCAAAAGGAGGCAACTCTGCTCCTTTTGTTTTTGGCTGTCATACTTTCAGTGCAGTGGGTACTACTGGCACTTAGTGAGTAGAAGCCAGCGATATTGCTAAACATTTTATTAGACACAGGACAGCCCCCCACAACAAAGAATTATCCAGACCGAAATGTCAATAGTGCAGGTAGATTGATAAAACCTGGTTTAGAGTAAAAGCTTTAGGGTCTGTTGTCTGGTATGGGGTTCTACCATAGGAGGCATTCAGAGAAACAAACCTATAAAATTTCTCTCCGTGCCCCATTTATTCCAGGAATGGTTTTGAGTGCCTGCTATGTTCAGAGCTGCATTACTGGTGGCTGAGATAGAGTCTCAGTTTCTGAAGCCAGAAGCCAATGTGCTTCTAGAGAGGCCATGATGCTGGATACTGGGTGAGGGACAGATTGAGGAATTAGCTAAATCCTCCTGATGGTAAGTGCATGCATTTAATACTAAAGATTAAATATAAATTAGAAGCAGCTTTAGATGGTTTAATATCATTCCTAGACTGAAGGAGAATTTTCCAAACTAAATTCATCTCTGCAGCAAGTTGATATTTTTACTGAGTTAGAAGGATTTTACTAGCTTGCAGTAATATGTAGAGTCCAGCCTGTCTACAGAATAGCTGCTTCTTTTCCCAGTCCAGGGGTTGCCAGATGCCAGGTACGGAGAATGCCAGATTCAAGGCTTACAAAAATTATATTCATTTAAAAGAAGTTAAAAGTTTGTTTTTATTGAACTCAAAAATTAAAAGTTAAAAGTTTCTTTTTAATTCAATAAAAGTATTTTGTTTTAGCCTCACATTTTTTAAAGTGCTCAAGCTCTCTTTACTTTTCAGGAAGTGTTATCTGCCTCTGTCAACCTGCAAAGAGACTGGTTTTAATTTAGAGAGCTAAGTTTATATGTAATCACATATATTAACCAATAATGATTTAAGGTGTATATTTCCCCCCACATGTATGTAATAAGTGTCTTCAAGGTTATTTCACTTCTTGCTCACTTCCCAAGCTCTAGGTGTGTTTGTCATAATTTGCTTGTGATGGTTTCTTTCTGATGTCCTCATGATTTACAGATCATTTGACTGTAAGCCAAAAAAGCCAACTAAGATGGTTCCAAAATCAGAGGCGTGAATGAGTCCAGGCTCTTACCACTTGAAGTCTATGTTTATGGTTCATGGCAAACTGAAAAGTTCTCAGCCACGTATTATTCTATTCTTGGCACTGAGAAATTATCTTGCTTGTGTTGGCATGTTCCTTTCAGATGAAATTTTTATCAGTACTAAGATTGTTGATACTGTAATTGATGACTGATTGATTGAAACTAGAAAAAACTTAGGAAATCTTAGTGTAAAAATAGCTACAAAAGGCTACACTGCACTTCATTTTAATTGAGAAATTAGCTTAAGTCCATGCACAGTGAATAAAGACTGTGAGTGGCGAGGTCATTGTCAAGGGTATCTATAGATTCTGGCTTTACTCCCAGGTCTGAACTAGGTAAGTTCACTTAGTTCTTCTGAGTGTCCATTACGCATTTATAAAAATGGATGGATTGAACTTCCCCATCCCCTTTTAATGCTGTTATCTACAATTCTGTCAAAATAACACCACATTCCAGGTAAGCGACATTACATAGAAAGAGGTCTATAGTTAAATTTAGAGTACAGGTAGCCACTTGGTTCAATAGTAAATTGTTTCTTAGCAAGAAGGACTCTATGAATATCTGTCATCATCATAGCTCTGTTTTGGAAAGCCACCTCTGATGGCTCCTTCCGTGTGTGCTGATAGTCTTTTTGTCACATGAGTTCACCGCTCTGATCATAGGTGGTCAGATGAAGCTAGAGAAGCACCTGATACAAAGGGGGCAATGTACATTTGGCCAATGACCCCTAAAATACCTCAATAGATCTCTTCTATACTGTAAAGTGAATGGCTGAGCCAATTCTTCTTAAGAAGTCCATTTGAGGGCAAGTCAGCAGATAGGAGAGTGGTGTGGAAACTAAGAACCATAGGAGAAAAGCATTAACTAGAAGACAGGAGATGTCAGAAGCCATAAGAAAGCAGAATCCATGGAATAGTAAAAGCCAGAGACAACATTTGCTATGAGTAAGCAGAAACCCTGAGGACCTAGTAGCAAATGTCTAGCCACAAGTGACAGGTTCAGAAAAAAGACCAGCTTGGGTTTCCAAAATAAAAACCAACTTTTTTAGGTTGTGAAATCATCATGTCTTTATGGTATCCAGGAGAAGAAAATAATGGGCTTTTCTTAAGTGGGATGCATGGTAAACAAATTCTCATTACATGTCTATGAGGGGGGTTGATCCAGTGTCTCTGTTGGTGCCTATATAGTTTACCTTGACTTTCACTCTGACCTTGAGTTTGGTGAAGTTGGGGTTGTGTTAGTTAAAATGTAGTTGCATTGTCTCTGGGTGTAAGTACTAGAATTTTCTCTCCTCCCCACAATCCCCCCATCTTCCTCCTTTTTCATCATGATCGTGTCTTGTATATGGCTTTTTAGGCTACAAATATCTGGAAGATGTTAACATTATATCAATCATCCCTCTTTGAATTCCTGTAATGGCTTGGCATGGTGCCCCACACATAGTACGTACTTAATAAATATTTGCCAAGGTAGTGATGAGGTGACAAACAGTGGAATTAGTTTTTCAAACACCCACACTTTAGTTAAAACATTTTATGAAATGCTTAAGTTATTTTCTTCATATTGGGAAAAATCGAAAAAAATGTATGTGGGCTAGACATATGAAACATTCCCTGGGATATCCTGGCTCTGGTTACCTAAAGTCACTGCTGGATCATGCATTTACCAGAGGTCAAAGCTTAGAGAATGCAGCATTGAAGGTTCTCTGCATAATGGTATAATTTCAAGTTACTAATAAGTCAGGAACACTTGATCTCTCTCCTTATTCTTGCCCAGATGAGTCATTTTCTTGGTAGTTTACCTGGAGCTCTTCCTATTTATACACAGCCGACTAACTGGCATGGAAAATTATGTGCATCTGTCTTTCATATTGAAATATGTATCTATATGTATTTTTTTCTCCCTTTACTATTCTTTTTCTCATCTTCTTATTTCTGTAGTCCTATGGTTTCTGCCTAAAACTAGAGAAGTCTCTTCCAAGGTGACTTAGTCTTAAATCGATCATGAAGATGGGGTCTCTAGCTTAGATTGGATTCATTATATAAGAACGGAAACCCAGAAAGACCCATGGCATTGTTTCCCAAAGAATTGTCCAGAAGAATTTCCACTTCTCAGAGCCTCATTTGTTTTCTAAATCCCCACAGAGAGATTTGACTCAGCAAAAATGGGTTTTGAGCCTTCCTCAGCAGCAGCAGCGGCAGCTGAGCTATGGATCTTGGCTCTCAGACTGGCCTACTTATTCAGCAGATGCCGTCCTAGCCAAGCCCTGAAATAGCTTTCGGCCCCTGCCACAAATGCTGCCTACCAACTGTTGCCTAGGTGAGGAGAGCCTTGGCCATAAATCCTGGCACCCTCCCCTTCCCCAAATCTGCCTGATTCATTTGTTCACACCACACCTTCAGAGTGGAAGGTATGATTGCCTGCCTTCTTGCTTGCTTATTCTTTCCTTCTCTCTCTCTCTCTCTCTTTCTTTTTTGACCTGGCAAGTGATCCAGCCAAAAATGGAATTAGAAAAGGCACCCGCACCCATGGATCACCAACAGACCAAACAAGAAAAACTACTGTGGCTTATTTAAAACTGTCTTTGTGTTCTTTAAGATTTCTTTCACCTTTTTTTTTTTTTTCCTGAGAGCATCTTGAGCTTTGGAGTAAAAGTTGACTTTTTGTGGGTTTGACTTAAAGATTTGTCTTCCCTGAGTCTAGGTAGATGCAGGAAAGGTAATTTGTTAAGAAATGATGTGACACAGAGCTCAGAAATCATTAAAAAGATTGGTAGATTGGACGACATAAGAATAAAAATGTTTTGCATACCCCTCACAAAAAAAAAAAAAAAAGAAAAGAAAAAAAAGTTAGAAAACACCACAGGTGAAGTTGGAAGACAAACTTAATAGGGAAAAATACTTGAAACTCCTGTCACTGACAAAGGGCTAATTTCTTTAACATATAAAAATCTCCTGCTAACATCAAGAAACAGATCAATAACTCAGTTAAAACATTGTAAAATGTGTGAATAGAAGCTACAAGGAAATGAAATTAAAATGGCTTTTAAACATATGAAAAGATACTCAAACTTACTCATAATACAGGAAATACAAACTAAACTAAACATTTTTTTTGCTTATCATATGGGGCAAGACCCAAGTTTGAGTCTTGCTGCTAAGATTGTGGATGACCAGCCATTCTTATACCATGCTGATGAGAATATGAATGGTTACAACTTTTAAGGAAGCAATTTGGCAAAATCTACCAAAACTATAATGCACACATCTTTTGATCCAGCAATTCTACTTCTAAAAAAATTGTTCCCTATGTATACTCACACTTGTGCATCAAGTGGTGAGTGTATATATATATATATATATATATATATATATATATATGCCAATTTCTTGAGGTGGGGCTTATTATAGCAAAAGATTTCAGCTAACCTCAGTGGAATACTATTAAACTATTAAAAATGAGCAAGGAATCTCTTTGTGTACTGACATAAAAAGCTCTGCAAGAGATGCTATTAATTGGAATAATCGAGGTACACAATACTATGTATGGCATGTTTCCATTTGTAGAACAAGTAGGAAAAATTATAGACTGATACAGAGTACATATTTGTTTATATTTGCATACGATATCTAGAAGCAGGAAACACAAAAATTCCCATACAAAGGGAGTAAAATGGATAGGGCATTAAAAAATGTTTATGCAATGCGAAAGCCTCTCCCAATCAAAAATTGAATGAAAAATTATTAGAAAAAATGTGTCATAAAATAAGGATCAAATACAGAAGAGTGGCAGAATGGGAATAAGGAGATGATAGCATGTGTCACTAGAAACAGTTGGTGCCAATCTTTTCCAATCTCTTTTGTCTTAGTTTGGGCTTAGACTGGGTCGTTTAAAGAACGTTTATTTCTCACAGTTCTCGAGGCCAAAAGTCCAAGATCAAGGCACCAGCAGATCCAGTGTCTGGTGGGCACTTGCTTCCTGGTTTGCAGATGGCCATGTTCTCATTGTATCCTCACTTGGCAGCAAATGGGAGGGGGGAGAGAGAGAGAGGGAGAAAAAGAGAAAGAGAGAGAGAGAGAGAAGGAGGGGGTGAGAGAGAGAAATCTCTGTCCTGTCTCTTCTTACAAGGGCACTAATCTTATTCATGAGAACTCCACCCTCATGACTTAATTCCCATCACATTGGGGGTTAAGATTTCAGCATAAGAATTGGGGCGGGGGGGAAGCAGACATGTAGTCCATAGCATCCCTATACATGCTTTCTTTGATAATCTACTTTTCAAACTTTGTCCTTTTGCTGTCTCCAGTTCTCATCAATTTTCTAAATACACTTCTGCTCTAAATTTCCTTGTCCTATAATTATATATTTATTATTCTACTGATCTATACATGCATACATGAGCTCGCTGAGAGCTTAGATGACATTAAACCCTATTTGTACACTTCATTTAAACAGACAGGAGACTGAATGAGATTTTAAACCTGGAGCCTTATTCTGAGACTCAGTGGAGACAGCAGTCTGGTTTTGACTTACATAGTAGAACTGAACGTGAACAAAAGATTTAATCAAGCTGATCCCTTGCTGCCTGAGGATGTTCCCTTCTAAGGGACTGGGCTCAAGCCAGGTATGCTAACCAGGTCCAAAGGGATTGAGAAAAACTTTCAATTCTTGTCTTATTTTATTGCAGTTTGTGAAGAAAAATTATTACTATTATTATTATTACCACTGAGTAATAGTAGAAGATTTATGGATGGTCAGTGAATTCCCAGTCACCATGACCAGGAAAACTCCAGCAACTAAGAACAATTTACTAGCAATGTGACCTTGTTCAAATCACCAGGTCTTTCAGAATCCCAGCATCTTCATTTATACAACAGAAATGTTTTTGAGAGACCAAATAAATTCTACACAAAGATGGCAGCAGCACCCACTGGTGGCCAGTCTCCACGATGGCCTCAATGATCCTTATCTTCTGGTATTTCTATCCTTGTGTACCCCTCCCACCTTGTATCAGCATTGGCCTGTCCCAAATGACACAAGTGGTGGTATGTCATTTCTGAGGTTAGGTTATAAAAGTTTTGTCTTTGTCAGGCTCACTCTCTCTTCCTGTCTGTCTCTTCCTATCTGTCTGTCTGTCCCCTTTTCTCTTTCTTTAGGGGAAGTCACCTGCCACGTTGTGAGCAACCTTTGGAAAGACATGTGGTGAGACACTGAAGCCATCAGCCAGTGCCACAGGAGTGAGCTTGGAAGCATCACCTCTCCCCCATAAAGCCTTCAGATGACTGCAGCCCTGGTCAACACCTTTGAGCTCAATCTTATGAAGAAATCTTGAAGCAGAACTGTCTGCCTATGGTGCTTCCAGATCCCTGATAGTCAGAGACTTTGTGACATAATCAATGTTACTTTAAACTGCAAAGCTTTAGGGTAATTTGTTAGGCTGCAAAAGATAACTAATACAACCGTATACCAATGACAATAATAACTGATCAGTCAGGTGCCATTTATTCTTCACAGAAAGAACTTCGTGGTGTTGCTAAAGTCTACTTGGGTACAGTGATTCCAATGGAATAATTGTCCCTCTGACTCACCGGAGGCTACATTATGCCCTAACTCCAACACCTGTCTATTATGTTATGGTGTCCTATTAACTCTCACTCCTAGCACCCAATACGCCAGTCTCACTGACAGCATTCAGAAGACAAAGTCCCATGATGGGAATAGAAGTTCTGTTCACCTCTGCTGCTGCTGATACTGAACCACAGCACCAGATTTGTTGCCTTGATTCTGATTCAAGGTGGTTTCATGAATTACACTGTTTTAAACTGCAACAACAGTTCTTAGAACGTACACAAGGACTAGGTGAGTGGAGGGCACTATAAACTCTCATCATTCATGCCTCAGTCTAAACCACTTTGTCCAACAACCTGATTCCTTGACTTTTGGGGCTTTTTATTCTTACCGCTATGGTCCATGTCTTGTCTCTGCTCCCTAATTCTGGTTTTCTGTCCTTTTGGTCACCTTCAATAAATATCCTACTCTATTTCACTTGGCCCTGGAATCTTTCTGGGTGCTGCCTCCAATGGTAGAGACTTGACTATATTTATCCTGGCACTATAAGCTGCACTCGTAGAAATTCTAGATTTGTTGGGGCGCCTGGGTGTCTCAGTTAAGTGTCTGCCTTTGGCTCAGGTCATGATCCCAGGGTCCTGGGATTGAGCCCCGCACTGGGCTCCCTGCTCAGTGGAAAGATTGCTTCTCTTTCTCCCTCTGCTGCTCCCCCTGCTTGTTTTCTCTCTTTCTCTCCCTCTTTCTCAAATAAATAAATAAAATCTCAAAAAAAAAAAAAAAAAAGAAAGAAATTCTAGATTTGTTGACCGTTCTTACCTTTAAAATGTTGCCTCTGAGTACCTGGTCTGATCAACAACTCTGCTCTGCCTTTTGACTCTTCCAAAAGACCCGCATGGGATAATTCAACCATCATGAGTCTGGCCCGCGGTGGCTTCTGCTCCTTTCTCCATCCCCAGATTTCCCAGTTTTACTCTGTTGCTTATTTCAGAGCTCCTTATCAATGATGCTTTCGGTCTCTAAATATGGACTGCAGAGACCCTCAACCGTGGTTAGCATGAAAATCACTTGGAGGGCTTGGAACATATTCAGATGGCGAGGTCCTACTTCAGACCAATTAAATTAGAATATCTGAGTACAGGTCTCGGGCATGAATGTTAAAAGCTTCCCAGTTGATTTTCATGAGTAGCCAGATTTCAAAGCAATAATGTGCAGCTAGGGCTGAGTGAATTCAAATATTACACTCACTAAAGGAAAGGCATCTGGGAGCCAGATTCACCCTCGGGTGGCCAGTTTGTGACCTCTGACTAGAGGGTGAGTTGACAGTCTTGCTGGGAAGCCAGGGGCTTTGTTTATGTACTCCCGCAAGATGCTCCAGATGGGTAAAGGAAACAGGGAGCACAGAATTCAGAAGCAATTAGCTAGTGCATACGCTCCCAGGGCAGCCCTGCTCCAAGAGGACATCTGATAACCTGCGGATAATTATAAGTTTATGGTGAACAAACCATTGCTGAAAGATGGCATCGTGCACATCTGTTGTTTAGAAAAAGCTGTCGCAGAGTTTTTGACTTGGCGCTAGGAATCCCAAACCATGGCTAATGGCATTTTCCTCTGAAAAATTCTGTTTGTGCACATGGAGATTCAAGAAAGAGAGAGTGTCAATGCCAATAGAAAGAAGGAATTAGAGGCTTGCCTTTTTGGGGTAGAATAAAAATACTGGTGTCTCCAAATACGGTTCTTAAACTAACACATGAACGGGCATAGCTTATGGTAGTCGTTAGCAATAAATATAACATTGGGAATATGGATTTGATCTTTCAGTCTTTCAATTGGTGCGAACAGCAAGATTCTCAAGATGAATAAAAGATCTATTTAATTGCTTTCAAATTGATCTCCTCTAACACATTTATAATAATGATGGTACTTTTAGGGATGTTAGTGTGCACAGCAAATGCTTTCTAAATTCTTAACACGTCTTGACAGAGCAGTTTAAGATGTTTTAATATAGCCATTATCACTGCTCTGCTGACTAATTGGTAGACAGGGTATTGGTAACTTTAAAAAATTTTAGTTCTATCCATAAACTAGATGCATGAGGATGGATTAAACTCCATCCATGGTCTTGATAAAGAAAATTCATGTACTGAGTATGTAACAAATATACTGTATTTGAAATTGGGAGTTCCTAAACATTTCTTAGTGCTCCAGGCTCATTCCACTTTGGAGGTCCAGGTTAATGGGTGTGAGAGCTTCTTGGGAGGCACAAGAGGTCTGTCAGTCCCTAGGAAGTATGGCCCATGGAGGCACACAGACCTTTTGAATCCTGGTTTTGCCACACAGAAGTTATGTGACTCTAGGCAATCGATTAACCTCTCACACTGAGTTTCCAAAAAGATCAGAACACCTGCTTTCCCAGGTGACTGCTGGAATCAGATAATGTGAATGTGAAGTGGATACGTGGTATTGATTGAGTGCTCATTCTGAACAGACACTTGGTTAAGTGCTATGGGGAAGAATGAGAGCATAGGGCACAGCCTCTGCCTTCTAGCAGCTCACAAGATATTTGGGGAGATAAACTACAAAATCAAAGATAATGAATTAAAAATACAAGGTACCCATATTAAGTTACAAAATGATAAACTCATTAGATGCTATTATAATATACGAGTTTGGGTGAGGACATCTGTCTTTCACAATCTCATGTATCTTGCATAGCATAAGCCAAAAAGTTTCCTTTAATTAAATAGGTCCGCAAACCCCCACCCTTATCCTATATATAAAGATATGTGATTTAATCTCATCCTCAAAATAATGATTATGAGATATTCTTTTACTGATAAGAAGTAAGCTCGAAAATTCACCTTAACTAGGAGGTGTGTAATTACTGTATATAATTAGAGATTCTGAATATGAATCAACTAAACGCTATTTGTAGTATGGATGGGATAATAACTGTATCTGACTATTTAAAATATTAGGTTCGGGATGTGTCAACTGCCATTGTCAATCTGAGGCCTGTGGGTATCTAAAGGCCAAGTGAATTGAGACTCAGAGCAAGTAAGCCCCAAAGGGTGAATATAAGTCAGGATTCCACGACTACCAGTGATTTGGTTCACAGGCTGCTTTCCCAGGGCTGATCTTCAGCACATGCTGGCAAAGACGCTCCTGGGGCAAAAAATGGGGTGAAGGTCATCCTGGAGGCTGGTCGGAGTCAAGGAAATTAGGGTAGCTGAGAACACAGCAGGGATTCCACAAGTACAAATTAAATTTTCTTTTGGGAACAAAGGGGGGAAGATGGGGGATTTAAATTCTCTCCTTTTCTGCGAAATTGCTATACAATGAAACTATTCATTTTGCATTAATGGCAGCCCAGTGCTAATAATGGATCTGGTTTTATGACACTTTCACAAAAATAGACTTTGGAAAATTATTAACAGAGAGTATTCAGTCACTGAGGCTGTACTTACAGATGTTTCCTCTATTGTTTTTGAAAATTAATCTCTAAAGACAGATCTAAATCCAGGTCAAAGGCCATTTCATGGATAAGTGACAAGATTTGTGGTGCCCTAAATTTTGCTGTGTCTGTCAGTACAATAAAAATCTCTTTGATAAATGTAATTAAAATTATGTACAATAAAATCTGGTGGGTTGTATTAACAAAGTTTTTTGATGTAGTGTAGATGAAAAAAGTGAAAGGGTATATGTTTCTTTCTGCCATCTAATGAAGACTTGTCTTACTACAGGAGGAATCACTTGATATTCACTAATACATGCATAGTGTAAAACAAAAAACCTAGGACACATGGTTTATGTCCAAGGAAGTGATTTCTGAAAGGCTCGAGGTTTTTAAAGACAGTAGGATAATCCATTAAAGTATTTTTCTCCAAAGATCTGAACAAGACACTATGTTTCTCTTGAAGGAGACAATTTTAATGTCTGAGGGACGCATGAAACATGGCGCCTTAGAATAAATTCGCATTCAGAGGGAAGGTAATATTATTTGGAAATTATAGTGTCCTAAAACTCACCAAATTTGTGGAAAACAAGCACTCCTCGTTTCCTTGGAAGGCCTTGGGGAAAATATGTCTCCAAGTGTTCCTGTGGAGCCAGGATTTCAGAGACAACATAGGAACCACATGTCCTGTTTCTTACATGTCCAGTGATGTCTAATGTGGGTGTTCATTGAGCCTGACAACCAGATTGTCCTTAAAAGCAGCTGATCTCATTCCCTGTGGGCGCTGAGTTCCTCGTTCCTGAAATGGATGAGTTCAGAAGCTCTGGCCCTGTTCCATGACTCACCTCCCTGCCGGCAGGCTCTCTGAGAGGGCCCTCAGACCCCTGCTGCAGTCAAGCGACAGAGCGGCCTCTTTTGCTCTCAGACATCTCCAAGAATGCGGATGCAGCAGTTAGCTCTCTCTCGTAAGCCTCTTGTGGTTAACATGAATAGCATTCTTTCAATTGCTGCAGATATGAAATATCCCAAGTCTTCCAGTCAACAATTAAAAACTCAGGGTCATAGTTTTGCAGGAGATGCTGAAAATGTTTGAGCTTGGGTGTAAAGCATTTTAAACTTGAGTGGTATGTATATTTATTCTGTGTCTAAATGTTGCCAATGAAGTAGAGATTTTTCGGTTATTCAGGTTTTATTAGGACGGAGAAAGTCAAGACAGATGGCATGCTCTCCCGATAAAATACTTTTTTTATTACATTAAATGGATACTTAACAAAGAGATACTTTTGTTAGTGTAAAATAGAGTTAGCTTCTCTGCCTCTCAGTCCCCTCATCTGTGAAGTGAGGATAATTATATTTACTCCACAGAGTTAGCAAACCTGTCACTTTTCATATTTGTAAAATGGAGACAATGACAATTAGGTTTGGGATATGTACCAGTGACAACGCCTTGATATGTGGGCCCAGAGCCAAGGAGGTTAGGGATAGCCGCAGTTCACATGACTTGTTGCACATAATTATTTTACTATCCTGTTTCTGTCTTAAAGGTGTCCCAGGTTGGAAAATAATGGTCAGTAAATTGAGAAGGAAAAAAGATGGCGGCTCTCACTCAAATGGATCTGTCTGCTCACAAGCATTTCATGCATTCCTCTCATCTTATTTCCTGTCCTCTGTCCACCAAGAAGAACAGTCTCCCCTCTGGTGGCTACACTAGACCATTGTGCATCAGGCGGTAGTCATTTCAGTCTTAACTAGTCAAACATCACTTCTATTATTTCTTTTATTAGATAATTTGGAATGAACGGTGCTAATTATTTCATTAATTACACTTTGTAAGTAAAACTAACGGCAATTTGACTGAACTATAACCACGGGAGTTGTGTGGCCTTGCACTTAGTCATTCTGTTCCAGCAACTGGAGCTAAAGTGGAAACACACACAGAGTCTTCTCCAGAGATAGTTCTTCTTGCTGGATCTTCCAAAATGGTAAGTACCAGCAAATTCGGAGAATAAGTGGGGCAGAATCAGGATGGGCACAAACACAGCTTAGAATAACTCTTCTAGATGGCCGCTCCTGTCCAAATTACAAGTTGGGTCTTCCCAGTAGAAAGAAACAGGTAATTATGGTTGGCCTCATCCATGGTCTGGGGTGGAAACTGGGGAACGAATAGCCACAGTGCCTGTGAGCCCAACAGCTAAATTGAGCCCTTTAGGTTTCGTGCATACATACGGACCCTCCCGGGAAGATTTGAAAGTTCCAGTTGCAGAGTTTTCATGTTTCAAGGGCAACAGTCTGTTATTGAAGTTGGAATTCAAAGGTTTGGTCAGGCAGCTGGAAGGGTCTGCCTGGGAAATGGGAGGACAGTGGCAGAAGCAGCCCAGATAAGTTTTGGAGGATCTGAAACATAAGATAGACAAATCAAAGTGTTCTATGAAAGAACGAACAAGCTTCTCCTTCTTTCTGTCTTCCTTGTTCTGACTACAAGTCTGAATCTGAAATTCTTTACATCAGAATTAATAGCCTTTCCTTATTCCTAGTGGGACATACTTCCAGAATTTTACTTATGTCCTTTAATTTAGCTGCTTCTCCTCCTCCTCCTCTTTCTCCTCCTTCTTCTTTGTTTGCATTTGAACACACAGACATGCTTGCTAATAAGCATATAAGGCTAGAGACCAGCAGCTTCCAAAAACCTAATGATTTCATTTGTCTTGATCGTGTTAGCTTTCATTATCTTCTTCATTTCCACTCATAAGACTGTAATAGTAAGGCCAAAATTCAGTGAATTATTAAATAATTGCAGAAACTGCTATGCAGGCAGCCAAAATGGAGTGGTTTCCAAGGCGGATAGATGATAAAGACTTCTGTGTAATAGCTTGAAATGTTTATTTGATTGGTAGATGAATGAAGGTCCATATTTGGCATAGAAAAGGCTATTTATGGGTGTCTGTGGGAGACTATGGGATGTGTGATGCTAAGTGTATGAAAAACCCCCTGTACGTATACACATACATCTGCACACACATTTATACTTCTAGACACACGTATACGTATGGCTCCATGGGTGCTCAGAAAATACGTTTCCTGATTCAAGTCTCAAGATCTTGTTTTTCACCATGCACAAAATCCATTATTAAAGTTGAATTGATCTGAAATGATAGCCTCTCTTCAAAGGGAAAACAAAATGGAGCAAAGTAAAAAGCAACAAAAGAAGTACTACATACAACAATTCAGCCATCCTGTTTCCCTTCAGCTTCTTTTCTCATTCTCTACATTTCAAATCTCCATGGTCTTCAAATTTCCGAGCCCCTCCTCCCCCTTTTCAAAAGATAATCTAACTTCCCAATTTCCTACTTCATGGAGAAGGTAGATGTATGAGGATGGGTTCTCCATCAACCTCTGCTCTCCAGCCTATAGCCTTATGAAATCTATGTCCATCATTTCTCTCTCCTTCTAATTATAATGGACAGGATGTGTCTCCTCCTACCTAAGATGGATATCCTTTTGTATACCATGGACCTCATTCTTTCTTGCCTCCTAGAGACACCCTGGTCCTCTTATTTCCTCATTTCACTTTGCTGAAGAGCTTCACTACAAGGCCTCACTTTCCTTTGAAACACGTATCAGTCTATCATACCTGAGTTCTCTGAAATCTTTTTTTTTAAATTTTACTTTTAAGTCATATGTACACCCATCATGGGGTTCAAACTCATAACCCTGACATCAAGAGTCCCATGCTCTCCTGACTGAGCCAGCCAGGCGCCCCTTAGTTCTCTGAAATCTTTGAAAATGTTGATCCCTCATACTTGAATTCTCCTCTTCTCTTGACTTCATGATGCCATAATCCATACCATGTATGCAGGAATGAATATATATATGAATAAATAGAAATATTTATATTTATTTACATAAACATTTTATGTGCCAGATCCTGGTCTAAGTGCTAAGGCTATTGCAGTGAACAAATCACATAGATCCTACCCTCCTGAAGCTTATTGTTTTTTGGTAAAAGATTGAAAATTAGAAATGATAATAATAATGAAATTACTCGGTAGGTTTGAAAGTGGTATGTGTTAAGGACAAAAATAAAGCTGGAAGTGAAGAGACTCAGTTTGTAAATAGTACTGTCCTCAGGAAAGTCCTCATGTTAAGAGAGGCAGGTAAAGGACTGGCCTAGCCTGACTGTTAACAAGACTACTCTAGCTAGTTTGCTAACAGTAGATAATAGGGGGCAGAATAGAAGCCGACGGTTAATTGGAAGCTACTGTGATAATGTGTTGTGAGGGAAATAATGGTGTCTTAGGTGAGGTGGTAGCAGTGAAAGTATTTGGAGGTGCTCAGATTCTATATATTTTTTGAAGGTAGAACAGGTGATGGAGGGGATTTGGGGGATGTGAGAGAGAGACAGAGAGAGAGAGAGAGAGGGAATGTAAGTATGACACCAAAGATTTTGGCTTGAGTAAGTGGTAAGATTAGGTGAGATGAGGAATACTGAGAGCGGAAGAGACTTGAAGGAAAAGATTTTAAACAACATGAAGGATTCAAGATTTTTAAAAAGGTTATTTTCTTTAAATTTATTTATTTTTAAAAGATTTTATTTATTTATTTATTTGACAGAGAGAGAGAGACAGCCAACGAGAGAGGGAACACAAGCAGGGGGAGTGGGAGAGGAAGAAGCAGGCTTCCCACGGAGAAGCCTGATGAGGGGCTCGATCCCAGAACCCCGGGATCACACCCTGAGCCAAAGACAGATGCTTAATGACTGAGCCACCAGGCACCCCTTATTTATTTATTTTTTTAATTGAATTATATGTTATGCTGTGCTCACTAGAAGTCTAGCCAGTATCTGTCACCATTCAAGGCTATTACAGTACCATTGACCACATTCCCTATGCTGGTCCTTTTATCCCTGTGACTTCTTCATTCTATAACTAGAAGCCTGTAGCTCCCACTCCCCTATCCCTATTTCGTCCATCCCTCCACCCTCCTCCCCTCTGGCAATCGCCACTTTGTTCTCTGTGCTTATGGATCTGTTTCTGCTTTGTCTTTGTTTGTTTATGCATTTGTTTTTTTTTTTTTTAGATTCCCTATATAAGTGATATCAAATGGTATTTATCTTTCTCCTTCTGTCTTATTTCACTTAACATAATAGAAAGTTGGCCTGGCAGAAGGCAGAGGACTTCATTACCCCACATTAGCAGTAGCCAAATCATGTAGTATCATGTGCAGTGGAGTAAATGCTTCATTATATTTTCTTGAAGAAAGCTTCAGGTAGGATTAAAATGGCTAGACTGTCCTGGAACTGCCGCAGGTGGGTGCTAAATGGAGGGCAGCCAGCCTGAAGTGAAAGTCACAGTAGGAGAGTGTGGAGTCCACAGAACACTAGAGGACTAGAGCAGGAACTCCGATCAAATCACTCCTAGAGCTTACACATCTCTGGATGTTTTCTTTTGCTTTGCTTAGTAAGATTTCCGTAAGTGAATTCCCTTCATTGTTCAAGCCAGGTTGAATTGCACTTCCTATTGCTTGCATCCCAAAGCATTCTAGCAGACCCATATTTTGGTACTGGAAGTGGTTATGCGTCTGCGTTTTATTGTGGAGTTTGCTGAGTGGAGGAAATAAGTAGGAGAGCAGCAAGGACCCCTACCCCCACCAAGCCAGAATAGCAAGTTGGTAAGCTTTGTTATGTGCAAGGAAGATAAGGACTTAGGTTGTGGCTTTTATGTGCTTTTACTCGGATCTGATGAAGTTGTAGCATCAGGGGACTTGATAGGCTCTTTCTTCCAGTATGCAGAGAGATCTTGTATCAGAGACAAGCCCAGGCTGCCGGTAGCACATCTGAAAGGGTATTTATTGAATGCCTACTCTGCCAAGCACTGTATTCATCAGGGGCCGGGGGCCGTATGGCTGACAAGCCCTTGCCTTCTTGGATCTTACATTCTAATTCACAGAGATATGTTATTGGGGGGGGGGAAGCAAAATGGGAAGTTAGGTAGTGACAGTTTGTTTTTAGGAATAAAGGAAAATAAGGGGATAGAAAATGGTATGCACTGTTATTTATAGATAGGATGGTCAGGACATCTGAGGGAAAGTTCCTGGGCAGAGATTTCAGCAAATGGACATTCCTTGAGGCAGAAGTATGCCTAGTATTTCAAGGAATAACAAGCTAGGTGGCCAGTGTGAGTTATGTGTTCAGTGAGCAAGGGCAGGTAGAAACAGGGAAGATAGACCAGATCACATGGGCGTTGTGTGTAAAGTTACATCAAGAGATATCTACCGAGAAGATAGTGGTGGAATGATTGGACCATCTTGGGGCTGGTGGTGGATGGGGTGAGAAGTTTTCCAATTTGAGATATGTCCTGAGGGTAGAACTGACAAATTGCCTTATGCATTAGGTGTGAAGTAAAAGAGAGAAAGAAGAGCCAAGAAGACATATTACCAGAGAGTCCACTGATCTAATCTGGAAACTTTCAGAATGCCATAGTCTCCACCTCAAGTCAAGGTTGGTGACAAGAGAGGCAGAAACCGGGGGAATTTAGGAGGAAAGAGTAGTGAGACCAGGTTTCTTCCAAGCTTATCCTGCTAAGCATTCTTTGCCAGACAAAGAGAAGAGTCACGCTGTGAAGACACAGATATGGAGTAGTAGAAATATAAAGAGTATATTATTAGGGGGTCCAGGAATAGGCCAGGAATATTGTTACAGCCATTAAATAAGGCCCTGTGAGATGAAAATACCACAGAGATATGTTTCTAGGAGAGAAAATTTCTCAGGTTCATATAGCCGTGAACTGACAAGAAAGTTGGCTTTGGTGCTGGCCCATGAAATTGATCATAAGCACATAGACCCAAAGCAAATAGATAGGCAGCCTACTAAATTTTTAAGTGAGCTGTACTGCCAAAAACCCCCAATAATTGGCCACAAGAGCCTGTATTTCTTAAACCCTAAGATAATCCTAAGGATCCAGGAATCACATCAACAGGAAGTGGTCTACTCAAGCAGTCAGGCCCCAGAAATTGCATCCTTTCCAAAGTCTATCTCCATGGAAGACAATGGACAAGGGAAATCCATTCATAGGTTAGAACCAGGAGTGTTCTCATTAGTTGACCAAGGAATGACTTCCATTGCCAGGGCAGGTTGTCCTTGTTATTTATGGCCAGAAGATTATGACATGTGCCATGTACCAGTGATTTCTGCCTGTTTCTTACTGCCCTCTTTTCCAAATGAAAGTTTTGTTTTATTTATCCAGTTCTCTACCAACTTTTGTTAATGGAAATGCCAGAGATCTATTATACGTTGTCTTGGCCTGTGTTCCCCAGAATAGAGAACCTGAAACAAAGGCATATGTACTATTACTTTATTTTGATGTGCAAACTGTGGGTACAGGGTTGAGAGACAAAGGGAGTGAATCAGGTAAGGAGAGAAAGACAATACATGATTATAGTAATGAGTTGGTTGCTGTTAAGTGCACCTGTTTATTTTATCTTACAAGATCATCCCCTGGGGAATCACATAAAGTATGTCTCCTAAGTATATAGAGGTGAAGAGGAGGAGTAGAGTAGACAGAAGGGAAAGGTTTCCATTAGTTTTTGTCTCCCAACAGTCAAAAGTTTACCCTTTGGGGTTCAACATTTTTGCATTCTGAATTTTGCATACATGGGTACCAAGTAAAGACTTAACGGTATCCCACACCTAAGTATCAACAGAGAAGCCACAGGGCAGGAGAGGAGGGGAGGAAGTGCCATACTTATACTATGATGTGGTGGTCGTAGGACCAAAAAAAAAAAAAAAAAAAAGGAGGCAGACAAAGCTGAGTGCATATGAAGTGCCATATAAAAGGGATCTGAAACACTTCAGGAATAGTTTCAGGATGGTGAGCCACATACCTGGATTTGATGAGGAGGGTTACCTATTATACAGTAATCCTAGACCCAGAGTTGGATTCACTAACAGGTGAGAATGTTGCTTGTCTCTTTATGGAGGGACTTCGTGTAGTTTATGTAACCGAAAATTTCTCAAATCATAGGTACAGAAACAGGGTATCAACGGATGCTATGTACCCAAAGGGAAGACTGAAGTTGTCTCCCCAGCAACCATTACATTGGCCCCCACCATCATGTTGTTCCCATGTAATTTCTGTAGGCTTGACCCCCACATACTCTTTCAAGGGTAAGACTCAGCGTAAGTTCACCGACATTGTTTCAACCCCTTTGGGGCCACAATGATCAATATTTGGCTCAAGAATGTTCAGTAATAGAAGCCCAAGGCAATCCAACTTAACACCAAATGAGGAGACTTTTGTTTAGTGGAGGATTGTTCTGGATTGTGTGTTCTGCAGATGTGAAGCCCAGAACCACTGCAGCCATTTTACTAACTCTGGAGGAAGACAGTCTGAGGGGTAAGCCAGCTCATGGAGAAGCACAAGAGTGAGACTAAAACAGAAGAAAAAATGGCCAATACCTTGAACGAACTGCTTGAAAACTTAGACCAGAGGCTGCATGAAATGAGTTTTCTTTTTTGTTTAAACTAATTTGAGTTGGGTTTCCTTCCTCTGTACCTGAAAACACCCTAGTTGATATACTTATTAGTGTGTCAAAGACAAGGATAATTTTGCCTTGTTATAAACTACTAAATGGTGCATTGATGATGGAGTGATAGTAGTAATTCAGGAGATAGTCAATGTGTGGTACAAGACATCTGCAAACCACCAAGTTCAAATTAGGGAAACAAAGTTCTAGGTTCTAGGAGATATATGGTCTTAACTGGCTGATCTAAAACTGAGTCAACCAAATTGAAAATATACAAAGAAAGAATGTGTTATCAGAAGAGATATGAGCAGCATGGGACATAGAAAACAGTGGTTCCTAAGGAAAAAAGATTTTAGTGTTTATCCAGTATTGTCCATGGATCTGAAATACTGGGTTTAGGGTCATAAACACTTTCATCCCCAGAATGATACATTAGGATTTCCAAATAGTCATCAAGCCAATCTATCTTCCTGGTCACCTTATATGCTTCTCAAACAATTTTTAGAAAGATAAAGTATAAACTCACAAAAAAGAAATATCTTCCAGTATAATTTTTTCTTCTGGAAGAGCAGCTATAAAATGAATGCTAAAACTTGGCCATATCAAAATTAGGCCAGTTATTATCTTTTCAATTAGGTAGGTTCACATAAACTAATCGATTCCTGTGTACTAGAGGAATGATAACATTTTGGCATCAATTTAGAAGCTAGTAATTCTACACATTTATCATATCCCTATGAAATTTAAACTTCAACAATTTTAACAGTGATTTGATAAATAGGACCTATATTGTTACAACTCTGATTAGGTAATAAGTATATTCTTCACCATCATCATAAAGCTGAGAGAGAGGTCATGGTGGTGGTAGATAACACATAATTGCTTTCCTCCATTATATGTCTCTATGATAAGTGCCTCATGCATGTATACATCATATCACAATATAGTGTAAATCTTGTGCTCAACAAATATTTTGAAACTTTTTGGGTGGATGGGTTGATGGATGAATGATCAGAATGGATGCAAGGTTAAACCAGGATCGAACCAAAGCAAAACCAAATCTGAGCACATAGAATTCTAAAGTTTGCAAAGTGTTTTTCATATATCTTCATGTGTAATGTACACACACAAAGTCAGTATTATTATCCACATATTATAGATAAAAGTGAAGCTTGATTAGATTCACACAAGGACACAGCTGGTGATCAAGGGTGGGTGCTGCACTGAGACTTCCTTGCCCTGAAATCTAGCTCACCATTGGGACCAATGTTACAATTTTCTCACCTATAAATGGGGAAAGATAATGGTATTTACTTCATAGTTCTGCTTGAGAGTTAAATGAAAAAAATTCATGTAAATGCTTAAGACAGTGTCAGGGATGTAATAAACATAAAATAAGTGTTAGCTATTATTATTTTTGTTGCTGAGTACCTTGTACTATGTCATAAGCTAGTGTTCTAATCAGAGCTTAAATAAAGAGAGAAAGTGAGATATAATGAAAGTTATGATATCTCATGGAAATAAAGCCTCACTGAAGTTGGACCTGTAATAAGAAAGCCATCAGAAGTCTTCTGCTGCTCTCTCTGTGGCCACATATTCTCTAGTTTTTGTTTCTCTCTGTATGTCTATTTCATTACTTTTCTCTGCAGAAGGAATGTCTCTTCATTCTCATCAGAGCAAATGCCGAAGTGGTAGTCTCTCCGTCTCACTTCTATATAGGCTTTCATTCGAATCACCTTCCTTATCTGCCTACAATTTCTGTGTCTCTAGACTGAATTTTTCAATGTGAGAATAATTTTCACCATGTAATAGTCTCGCCACTTAGACCAATCAGAAACAGCTGAGTGGATCATAAGATTCCAACATGAACAGAGACCTACTCCTTCTACAGGACTTTTTTTTTTTTTTTCCTTAGGGAAAGCAATAGCAGAGAGCTGGGCAGTCACCCCAAAACATAACTTCTGTGAATTATTGGGTACTGAAAACTAGATTGACTCCAGTGGCTCATTCTGACTATTCTGACTCCAAATGACATTTGTCATCTGACTCTATTCTGACTCCATGCACTCCTGCCTAACCTCATGGAATGCATTTTTGGAACTCCTTTTTTTTTTTTCCGATGGCACATAGACACAGTAAAAGATCACCAGTTCCATGGTCCAGATGGAATCCTGTGCTTCTGACATGGAGCTCAGATCTTATCCCTTGGACTGGTGCAGAATCAAGGCAACATCTTGAAAAGCTGGTTTCTGCCCTTCCTGGACTCATCTCCAGGCAAGCCTCTGCAGCGGACCAACCCCTTTCTTCTCTCACTGTTACCATTGTTAGTACCATTATGATGACGCCCCTTTGAAAAAGTGATAGTGCAGGTCTATCATTATTCACGAACATGTTGTTACTAGCACTGCATGTTTTTCTCTGCCTATGAACAATTTGCTTTTCTTTTTGCGTTCATATATTCCTACATTATCGATGTGCTTACATTGAGGAACTGGAAGTAGAGACTTCGGCCTGTTATTTTTATCATTTTAAAGTAAATATAGCTTCTGTTAGAACTTCAGTGAAAATAGATTTGACACTCACACAGATTTGCATATTTTAATTTCATTGGAAAAAGAAGACAGCAGAATCTATCTGTTAAGACTCATTGGCCTCAGTATTTGGAGTCATATACCATGAAAACTAAAGCTGTTGATTTTATTTGGGGATGAGAGTGCTATCCTTATTTAGGGTCCTTTTCTTGAATTATTCTGACTGCTGATTCTCTTATTCAAATGACTTGCATGACTGTGAATACTACTGGTGTGATGAATTTTCTTTCTTTGTTGACCATTTGTCCTGAAATTTGTTAGTTTTTTAGTGCTGTGTAGAGAAAAACAATGTAAAATCTTTCCGCACCTACTCTACGGGAGGAGTGAATCATCCCCCTAATCATAAACACAAGGATGTTTATTGAGAAGGTGAGGAAATAAAAGAGCTTAAAATGAGAAAAAAAAAAAAAACCTTAAAATTGTTTACTTTCTCCAACTAGAAATAGAAAAATAATTACATTACATTTTTTAAAGAAAATGTACCCAAGTCATTCTATCTAAAGTTCCAAACCTAGGAAAACTTTGGATAAAATTAATGCACATCGTAGTGTTTGAGGTGATTAAATATGCAAGTCATTGGAAAGGAAAAAAGATGAATGAGACGCCAAACTTCCAGCTGCCGTTTTAACAACGCTCTTCTGTCTTCTCTGACTGTGATTCCCAGCCTGGCTCCCATCATAGCCCATCTCAGGCATGAATTTCGGGACAATGACATACTTGGAGTTGTTTAAATTTATCATCTCTTCTTGCTCTTTTCAGGTTCTTTGAAACAGCTCTTGGTAAAATCACCCCTATTCATTGTGTTATTAAATCCGATGCACATTTTTTATTCCTCTCATTACTTGATCTCTCTACAGCATTTGACACCATTGTTAACATGGTTGAACATGCCCTCCTTGAAACACTTCCCTTCTCTGTTTTCGATGACTCACTGCTCTTTCACTGTCCCTCCTATTCTGGTTGCTCATTGTTGGCTCCCTGTTTTAACTGAGTGGCCTCTATCGGATCTGTAAACATTGGAATTTCTCAAGGCCAAATGATGGGTCCCCTTTTTATCCCTCTTTATACTGTACTCCCTAGATGAACACATTACTTTGATGAGCACGAATTCTCTCAAATTCAGAGCTTTACCTGAGATCTCTTAAGTGGACCCTAGTATCTCAGTCAGTTCAGGGGGCTATCACAATTACCATAGACTGCATGGCTTGACCAACAGACATTTATTTCTCACTGTTCTGGAAGCTGGAATGTCCAAGATCAAGGTGCCTGCAAATCTCATGTCTGGTAAGGGTCTGCTCCCTGGCTTATAGCTGGACACCTTTGCTATATCCTTACATGGTGGGGAGAGAGAAAGAGAAGAAGCACCTCTCTTATGTCTCCCTCTAACATTGCCAATCTCATCACGAGTGCTCCAGCCTCATGACCTAATCACCTCCCAAAGGCTTCACCTCCAAATACCATCACTTTGGGGATTAAACTTCAACACATGAAAGGGTACACAAGATGGCTTCGGTTACATGCCTGGCGTTTTGTCAGGGATGGCTTGAAGACTGGGTTCAACAGAAACTGTTAAGTAGGATACCACCATGTAGCTTCTTTAACATAGCAGTCTCAGTGGGATCAGACTTCTCCACGGTGGCTCAGGGTTCACAGAGACAGCGTTCCCAGAGGCAAAAAGTAGAAGCTGCCAGATTCTTAAAGTCTGGGCTGAGAAGCTGGCATAGAATCATTTCCATATTCTATTCGTCAGAATAGTCACAGAGCTCACCTAATATATTAGTTCTCTAATGCTGCATAGCAATATTACCACAAATTTAGTGGCTTAAAACAACACATATTTATTATCCCACAGTTTCTGTGGGTCAAGAGTCCAAGCATGGCTTAGCCAAGTCTTCCACAAGTCTGCAATCAAGGTGTCAGCCAAGGCTGAGTTCTCATCTGAAAGCCTAACTAGAGAAGGGGCTGCTTCCAAGTTCATGGGGTTGTTGGCAGAATTCAGGTCCTTATGGGCTTTTGGATTGATGGACTGAGTTTCTTGCTGGTTGTTGGCTGGATGCCATCCTCAATTCCCTGCCACATGAGCCTCCCCAACAAGACTGCTTACTTCATCAAAACCAGTGAGGGAGAGAGTCTGCTAGCAAGACCAATGTTACACTCCTATGTAACATAATCACCTTTGCTTTATTCTAATGCTTAGAAGCAAGTCACAGGTCCTGCCTACATCTAAGGGGAAGAGATTACACAGAGTATGAGTACCAAGAAGTGGAGATAATTGGGACCCATCTCAAAGAATGCCCACCATACACAGGTTCAAGGGGAGGGGCCTCGACCCCCACTAACCCCTCTCTCCATGGGAGGATCATCAGATAATCTGTGGTCTCTTCCACAGATATCGATTGTTCTTTGTAATATGGTCTCTTTAGACTCTTAGCTGTTCACTTTTTCCATGTCATTCTTTGAGAATACTTTTTCTGGTTATCTATTATTCTATCTGTTCACTCAACCTCTCTTCTCTAGAATCTTAGTACTAATTCAAGTTTATTTACTCATTCATTCAACAAATACTTAGTAAGTGGGTATTACAGAGGTTCTAGGAATAAAGCAATGAATAAAATGAACTTGCATCCTCATAGAGCTTGTAATCTGAAGGTAGGAACCAGAAAACCAAAAAATAAATGCTTAATATGCTAGTGATACTGGTCAAGGAAGTGCAGAGCAACAGTAGGGTAACTGCAGGGTAGTCGAGGTTAGTTCATTCTTAAAAGTATCATAGTTTGGACAAAAAAATTATATGACTACCTTAGCAATGGTTGTGGGAAGGAGTAAGTATTTTAAATAAGTTGGATACATAGGATTCTTTTACAAAGCAACTCGTGGGTAAAGTAAGGAGTCAATTATGTGTATGTCTCGGGGAAAGAAAGTTCCAGGTAAAGGGGACAAGGGCAAAGGACCAGAGGCAGAGGCACACTGGTGTGTTTGTGGAACAGTGAGGAGGCCAAAGTGGCTGGAGGACAGTGAGGAGGGTGGATATTAAAAGATGAAGCTGTAGAGGCAATGTGGTTCAGACCCTGTAAAGCCTTGTGGGCCGTTATACAAGCTTTCCCTCGGAGTGATGTGGCAGCCACTGGACGGTTTTGAGGAGGAGGAAGTTGCAGTCTGATTTATGTTTTAAGAGACTTACTCTGGCCGCTGGGCTGAGAATAAATCGGAGGGAGAAAAGGGCAGAAGCAAGGAAGCCACTTAGGACCCTGGTGAAATAATTCAGGGAAGAGACAGATGAGGCCGTTATGATCATTCAGCCTTCAACCACTATTTGGAGTGGGCAAAAATCTAGTGAGATTCTGAAGGTAGAGCCGAAAAGATAATCTGATTGGACGTGGGATCGGAGCTGACGAAGAGGGCCAAATTGACTCCAAGGTGTTTTTCTAAAAGAGAGACCATGAGAAGAACGAGTTGGTAGGAAATATCAGGCACTAACTTGTGGATTATTCATTTTTAGGTGTCTAATAGACTTTTTCAGTGCCCAGAAGGCTGCTCCTTAGTCTTCCCAGGCCTTCAATTCACCAAAGTCTCTCCCATCATTCTTTCAGGTCTCCCCATGCATGTCCCCTCAGCTCAGGTACGTCCCCCTACGGGGGAAGGTGTGGAAGAGAAAGTTTACGATCTCCCTTGCTCCACCATATATTGTCTCTCCTCACACATGTTCTATTTATCTCCCCAAGCCATCTAAGATCTCCTAAGAGTCTAAACCTCTGGGGAAATAACCCAGAGAGACTTTCAGGCACTTTGGCTAACACCCCACCTTTTACTCCTCTGGAGAAAATGAAGTGTGTCATGCAAAATATTCTCCAGGCACATTAATATTACTTAGCAGGTATTAAGGGTGTAGTCCATTCCAGATGTGTACATTATTTTATTTAATTATCTCTATAACTCCTTAATTGAATTCTGGTAGTGGCATATACTACTCTGTGATTCTTGGAAATTTTCCCAAGTTTGTTAAATCTCAGCTGCCTGGATTATTAAATGGATAGAATATTTATTCCCTTAGGGTTGCGGTGAGAATGATGTGTGATGCTGGTCTAAAGCACCCAGTTGAGAACCCGATACTTATCAGATACTCCTGAAATATTAATTCTGTAGCTTGTTTCTGGCAAAGATTGTGTTTCTGACATGAAGTGACATATGTAGATAGCACTTTTCATTCATAAAAAGATGATTATACAACATGAATTCTCAATGTTTTCCTCCTTTCTATATAGTTTGAGAAGCAACAGACAGTATCACAACAGGTCATGTGAGAAGTGAGAGTTTAATGCAATAGCCCAAAGAGGAAGTCAATCAGCCTCGGACAGACAAGAGGGGTAGAACTGAGGTAGGCAAAGAAAATGTGAAGGACTTTTAGACACAGGGCGTTGAGTGAACCAAGACAAGGAGAGCAAATTGTGGATGATTTGTTTGTAAACAATTAACAACTAATTTTACTGGAGTGGTGTTTTCAAAGAAGGGAATAGTGGGACATGAGGTTTAAAAATCAGAGGGCACAGAATGGAAGGAATCTAATAATCCTAGATGAAAGGTTTCGGACTTTCCTTAATGGGCAGTAGGGTAGTCATTAAAGGCTCTTGAATTGAGGATTGATGATCATTTAGACAACATGTACTTGTGAAGTAACTACCATACTGAAAGCCCTATATTAATCACGCAAAGAGACATCATAAACATTCAATCTGGGTATTTCAGTTTGATTGGCCGGACAAA
This sequence comes from Ursus americanus, assembly GCF_024610735.1. NCBI lineage: Eukaryota > Metazoa > Chordata > Mammalia > Carnivora > Ursidae > Ursus > Ursus americanus. Next base: position 53,265,370 of record NC_142128.1, on the reverse strand, counting down.
AGAATGGAACCAAGGATCCCGGTCAGGAAATGAATACAGGAGGTGAGGTTGGAGCTGATTGGTGCTGAAGTAGGATGTCAGCAGTCGTGGCCAAAAGGGCAGAAATGCTGTTGGAGGAAATAAAGAGCAAGGAATGAAGTTAGGAGGAAAAACTGGCTCTGAGGGGGAGATAATGAACTACTTTTGAGGTGATGGCTGTCTGCTGTAATGATGAGCAGGAAGAGGAGTGAAGCGTTGTCTTCCTATCCCTACGCAGAATGCTTTCGGTCATAGAGGAAACAATGGGCTTATGAATTAACAAGGAAAACAACATATATGTTATTTGGTTTTCCTACAAATTAAAATTAGGATTTGTACCCCCAGATTTAGCTAATCTAAATCTTGAAAATGCCACTGCAGAATTGATCGTCTCTCTTGCCTACCCTCACCTCCATAGTTCAGATCTGCCCAGACAGTAGACTCTTTAAATATGCAGATATTTAATTAAAAATGCAGATCACTTGGAAGAAAACCTGGGGATCAGGTGTGAGGTGGAGGGACACTTTGTGATTGTCCAGTGTTGGTCCCTACAGCGCCTTTGGGATTTTTGTTGTGTACATTGTATTGTTCGTTCATTTGTTTGGTTTGCATCTAGATGGGCTTTGGTGGTGGAATTCCCTTCTGGGCAGATCCCCATTCGACTGATTAGGGCTTGCCATTCCGAGGACTTTCCACTCCCTGTACGTGGCCTCCGTCTGTTTCTCCTTTGCAGTGTTCTTTTGAACTGAGTCTCCCCAGATTTCAATTTTCCCTCTATACATGCCTGGTAAACTGTTCCGTTATTACTTTTCCAATATAGAAATTGTCTTAACTTAGAAGATTATACCCCGTTACAAGGTAGGGAGGAAAGTAAGATAAAGGGAATAAAAGCTTTATTCTTTTCAGAGGCATTTTCATAGCTTTTAAAAAAATCTTCAGTCTTTTCTTAACATATGGGTAGCATTCAGTTTTGCCCTTAGTTCTCACACACATTTGGAGTGAAGAGAATACATTTCTTGTTGGTGAAAAACCACAAAGAGCAAGATACATTGGCATTCTGCTATCTTGCCTCTAGATTCTCCAAGAAGTTGGTGTATAAATAACACAATAATTTTAGTACTGGGGGTGGACTGAGTTTGTTATAAGTCACAACAGGTGGAAAGCATGCTCTAGCAACTGAACTGGGTATAACCATGTCCCTTAAATTTCTAATGAAAATTCCGTATGCATATTTGATCATTGTAAATGTGGTGGAATTTTCGACCGGCTCAGAGACAGGGTGAGAGAAGAGATAAATTATGTGTCTTACGGGTTTTTTTTTTTTTTTAAAGATAGAATTTAGTATTAATTTGATTTGGAGTGAGAAATGGGATGAGGAAAATACTAAGTGTTTTTCAGCTTCATGTTCATATTACTTAGAAATACCATGCAATGCGAATCTAAAATCTTTCTCAAAGTGATTATTTCACTTTTTAAATGTGGGTTAACTTAGGCTGAATGGCTCTTTTGTTGGCTCCTGCCTTCCCCCTTTCCTAGGATTCTAGGGCCAAATGTAAAATGAAAACTAAGTTCCGAATTAGGATATAAAAGAGGAAAAATGCAGATAGGTTTCTGGCACCAGCTGCATCAGCAATGCAAGCCAGGGAGGGCTTTGCATTTTGTTCAGAATATTTGGAAGTGGACCTAAATTTCAGAGATGTCTACCTCTGGGAACCAAAGCACCAGGCAAAGGAATCTGCCAATACTTGAGAGAGACTGAGTGAAGTCAGCAACGTTCTTCCTGTGCTATGGTGCGGGGCTGCTCAGTGTTGCCCACCCACATTGCTATCCCCCCCTCCGCCCCCCAACACCATCGCAAACTTTTCTGGGACCTGAACAGAATCAAAACTGATGAGGTGCTTTCTGGCTTTTGGAAATAGCAAGGCTTGGTCTAGGATTTAAACTGCACTCATCTCTTGGGGCGCCTGGGTGGCACAGCGGTTAAGCGTCTGCCTTCGGCTCAGGGCGTGATCCCAGCATTACGGAATCGAGCCCCACATCAGGCTCTATGAGCCTATGAGCCTGCTTCTTTCTCTCCCACTCCCTCTGCTTGTGTTCCCTCTCTCACTGGCTGTCTCTATCTCTGTCAAATAAATAAATAAAATCTTAAAAAAATAAAAAAAATAAACTGCACTCATCTTTTAAATGGAGGGCATAAATTGTGTGCCCTGTGTAACTGTGAGGGCTGATGGCTGAGGGTAGGGGCGTCACACAGCAGGCAAGAAATGTGCTGTCTTGGTTCCTTGGCTTACATGCAAACTTGCCCTGAAACCTTGAAAACATTTCACAACTCAGTGCCTCAGTTTCCCAATGCGTAATGTTCCTGGCTTCTCTGAAGGAAACCTGGGGACTAAAGCATGGCTGAAGTGTCACCTCCGTTCATTGTTCATATTCTCTTCCTGTTTGCTGTTTTACCCCGAGCCCTAGCCTGGCTTTAGGGGTTTGGTTTTGGGAGGAAGACAGGGAACCACATTAAACAAAAGGATGGGGAAAGGTGTGGTGCCAAGTGTAGAACCCACTCAACCTTGTGGGTTTGGAGTTTTCAAGCAACCTCCTGCCTCTGGAGCCTTCAGTTTGTTTATTCTTGGCAAAATGAAGCTTCCTGTTTTTAAGAAAAACAGCTTATAAAAATGCTAGAAAAGTTTTCTTGGACATCAAAACACTCTTCCCAAAAAATATTTTGATGATTTAACATGTAAATGAATCAAAACAATGTGAGCAACATTTCCTATAAAGTACATGTGGGTTTTAAAAATTAAGGGGATAGTGCTTAGCTAAACATACTTGGGTTATGGAAGATCAAAAGCATTTGAAAACTAGTCTGAGATGTTTGTTAAATCTCAAATGAGGCCAATCCCACCACTCTCAGCTGAAATGCATGCAATTTATTATTAAAAGAGCTCATGGATGTGATTACTCTTCAATCTCTGGGCTTGTGACTCTTGTAGCTAAAATGAACCTTGTAGAATGATTGTAATAATGCTCATGAGTGATTTTGAGACCAGAGCGCTCAGTCTATCCATGGAGGTTGGGGGGGGGGGCACAGTGACCCAACGCCAAGCACCACGACTTCTTGACCCACTCATTTTCATGTCAAGGGTCTGGTTCAGGATATGTGATATTTCCTATTATGGCTCATTGGATAGGTGGGGTTTTTTTGTTTTTGTTTTTGTTTTTCCAGATGGGAACAACATTATCTATCAACTCTCAAACTCTTATGTTCCAGTCTCAAAGTCTATGACTAGCTTCGGAAGCTGAGAAGGCTTACATCCTGCTGAGAAGGGTAACTGTGGTGCCTAGAAGTGTACTTTCTTACCCTCAGTGGTCTGTATGCCCACAGATGTATTGGGAAGTCCACCAATTCCATATTATCCCCAAATAATCTCCTACAGAACACCCATAGTGACAACTGAGAGGTCAACAGATCTAGGTTTTGGACCTCTCTGCAAATCTGATTAAGTACCTACTGGGAGTAAGTTATTATAATAGGTAAAATTCTGAATAAAAGTGTGAATAAGAGAGTCATTTGATCTTAAAGAGCTTTGAATCTAGCTGAGGGAATTCTCTGACAACAACAATATGAGGCTGTGTGTGATAGAATCTTAGGGAGGAAATCTAGATTTTTCAAATGAGAAGTTCCTCTCTTGAGGATAATTACAATTTTTGTGGGATATATGGCACTTAAATTAGGAAGGAAGGGTTGAATTTATAGACATAAATGGGGAAGGATGATGGAGGCATTCAAGTGAAATGGAAACATTACAAAGTCCTGGAGAAGGGAAGCATATGGCAAGTCAGTGGAAAGGTCTGGAAAAGCTGGAATAAAGGGTCAGCCCAGGGTTTTCTATCTGTATTCCTTCGAATAATGCATGATCCTTGAGAAAAGGAGTTATAATATTAAACTTATTGGGGAAGTTTTGCATCGAAAGTGTTAAAATCTGAAAAATTGTAGGATTTTCTGGAATGTTGAACCAGCTTTTCTCCAGAGGGAAGGCATACAAATATAATATTTATTTAATCCGCTTGACAAAAATACGTAGCAAAAAGCTGGTATTACTAGATTAACAGATTAGAAAACTATAGTAGCTGTAGGAATTGTTGTAAAGGCTTAATGAGCCTTGATCTGTAAGCTGATGTGATTGTGCGTACCTAGTACCTGCTGCTTGTTTTTGTTAGAATTGTCCTTGCTTAGACCAGGCATTTGACAAGGATTTTTGTGATATCTTTGCAGAGAAAGTGAATACGTGTCACCTGAATGATGAAGAGTTAAGGGACTGTGTGATTAGTTAGATGGCCAGGTTTGGAGTGTGCTCACTAACAGTTAAGTGACAGCCTAAAAGGGAATTTTTGATGTTGTGTGGACAACTTCGGTTATCATCTTTAACCTGGGATAGAGCCCCATGTAGGGCTCCCTGCTCAGTGGTGATTTTGCTTCTCCCTCTTCCCCTCCCCCTGCTCGTGCTCTCTCTCTCTCTCTCAAATGAATAAATAAAACTTAAAAAAAATTAAGGATTTATAGAAACCTACAAGCTAAATATGGGACAACAGGGAAAGGTGACATAGAATATGTAATGTGATTTGGGGTTAGATCAATAGACATATGGTATCTTGATTTAGGGAGGTGGGAGCTCTATTAGATCTGCACAGGTCAGACCACACGTTGTAACATTTTATCTAGTTTTTGTGAGAGATGAAGACCAATTAGTACTAACTGAAGGTCTGTGACCAAGACAGCAAGTAGACTTTAAACATGACCCAGAAATAACAGGTGCACTGGGAATTTTTAGTCTAGTGAAGAGAAGAATCAAGAGTGGGTATGGCAAGTATGTTCAAATATTTGGTAGTTTTTCATTTAAAAGGGGACTAAATTTGATTTCTATAATACCCTGCAGTAGAATTAGGGCTCATAGTTCTATAGCAATCTTTTCATAAGTATTTGTTGAATGTCAACTCTGTCAGGCATCACGCTGAACAAGAAAACAAACATGAATGAGAGGAGTTCCTGCCCTAAAAGAACTCAGAATCTACTGGATAATAGAAACATGGGCAGCCATAACCCAGCATAACACGTGGGGCCCTCGTCAAGCAGTGTCCTACATACAGTTAACATGGAATGAACAATGAACTTGGCCTGACAGTGATTTGTTTTGACCAATGTTATGTATCACATAATTTAAACATTCACATAATTTTGTAAGATTTATAATTTTTTTTTTAAAAATAGCATGTTGCAGCTCTTGTCCTGAAGTTTTTCTTTCCCCAGCAGAAATCATTGTCACTTCTTTTAGCTGATTACCATATTATTTACCTCCATGTCTCTAAATGGCATGATTGTATTGCTACTTCTTGATTTTCCAGTTTTAGCTTTAGCTATCAACTTTCCCTTAGGGAAGATGAGGAGTTAGCTCTATGTCCTTTCACCACACACATGTAGCCTCCCATCCTTCATCCTCCATGTATTTTTGGTTAAGGAAAATACTCTGTTATCATGTCTATGAAAACTATTCACAGCTGAGTCATGTAAAATATATTTACTTTTCCTTCCCTGCATAATTTTTATTTTCTCAGGAATTAATATTTTTCTCATTTTTAAATTTCTTATGTCCTTATCATTAATTCAACCTCAAACATGACAACATTTGTCTAGATCTTTTCTTAAGACATTCAAGCCATTTGATTGTCATTATTTCATCTTCCAGAAATTCTCCCAAAGCCTTGTGAGCTGCTCAAGCTGGACTGGAGTGGCTCTGTACCCAGGGCACACTCCCTCCTGGGGCGATCTCACACAGCCTTTGCCTTGCTCCTAGTGCCCGGATACTCTGTCTTCCCTTAGTTAACAATCTCTTTTCTGGATGAGGACGTGCTCTAGTAGTTTTCCATGTGGGAGAAACTGAGAAAGAAACTTCTGAGAAATAGTAGATTTACCCTCCTATTCGATGGATAGTGTATCAGGGTCTAGATATCTAGATTGGAAGTAGTCATTGCCTACAGAAGTTTAAAGGCATTGCTTTATTGCCATTCAGGGATGCTGAGAGGTCCAAAGTCTTTCTGATTTCTGCTCCTTTGTGTGTGACCTTTTTACAAATGTTTATCTTTGGAAACTTTGAGGATCTTCTCTTTTTGGTATTTCAGTGATTTGCTTTCATACGAACCTGTGTCTGTTTAGATTACTGGGCACTTTGTAGGCTATGTTGATCTCGTCCTTCCATTTTGGGAACTTTTCTTGAATAATTTTATAGATGTTTCCCTCTCTTCATTTCACTGCTTTTTCTGGAACCCTTGTTCCTTTGATGTTGGACCACTTATATTGGTCCTGTTATTTTCACATTTTCTCTTCTATTCACAACTTCTTCATTTTTTAAAAAAAAAAAAATCTCTGATTTTTATTACATGGCTGCATTTATGTTTTATCTTCTTGATAAAATTAATAAAGATGTATTGATATTGAAGTTTTTTCTTTTCTGCCTATCATCATCTCATTCAAGTTGCTTTGTGCGATAAGGAGGAAGCATGGGGGTTTTTTCCTGCTTTCTATGTTTCATATTGGAGGCTTTCTTCCAAGTCCCACTAATTTTTATATTTAAGGATAAGGCACTCATTAGCTGATCTGCTGTTCTGAGTACATGAACAGGGGTTGTTAACTGTCACGTTCACTGTAGAGTGATTTGGCTCGGCTGTTTTAATGGAGAATCTCCACTGTCAGTTTCTTTTTATCCTTCTTTTTAGCAAGGAGATATTTCCCATGGAAGATTTTTTTTCAATGTCCTGTCTAGTAGCTAGTGTTCTGAGAGCCAGGTAGATGCAGAGAGTGGTGGGTGTTTGCTTTCACTATGCATAGGATTACTCTTTTCAGTAAGAAATCTGCGCCATCAACTGTGCCTGCTGTTACTTAAGATCCCGTGTTTTGTGTTTTCTAGACAATAAACTGGGGAGGAATAGTCTGGCATAGTGAGCTAGGAAACTGGTAATCTGCCCATTTCTTTAAAAATACTTTCAACTAATTAAAAAAAAATTGTCCACTCCCCTTTACTCCTATTTCTCAAGGTACCTGATGAGGTCAAATTGTGAGCCTTTGGGGATTATGTAGTATAAATCTGGGTTTTCCCTACTGCTGGCTAAGTTTCCCTACTGCTGGCTAAGTACTTCACTTCCTTTGGTATCTATGTCATTTATTATTCATCCATCTGCTTTCTAGCTTCCAAAATTGTTTCTTCTTTCTTGTTCTCCTTATCCTTGAAAATGTGTGTGTGCGTGCGTGTGTGTGCGTGTGCACGCGCGTGCACGTGTGTATAATCGAGGATCAATTTTTGTGCACGATCTGGGATGTTTGCAGGGAAAGTGACATTTCCGGAGGACTCCAAACAATAAATAAGATTTTTCCTGGCAACGGAGGCATCAAGGAAGAACAATACAAACAACAAAAGAGATGTGCAAACTTTAGCAAAGAATTGAGGAAATGGTGAATGTGGCTAGGACACTGCCTGGAGATAGGCTGAGATGGCAATCAGAAACACTAAAAGCAAAGAGTAGGAGCACATTGTAACTGGATAGAGATAGGAAGAGAAGAGAGGAGTCAAAGATGATTCTGTAGTTTCGAGTTGGAAAAGTGGTTGTCTCTTAGTGAAACCTCTGGGGTGTGTATAAGTGGTATGTATTCCACAATGGACAAAAATATCGTGATATGATACATTGTCTTTCTATATAGTCCTTAAGCCCTTAGGTGGAAGGTGGTAGGAAAGGTTAGGTTCCAGATTGCTTCACCCATGAGAAATGCCAATGATTTTCCAGCATGTGTATGTACCCCTTTTAAGCTACTTGGTTTTAGGAAAGTTTTGAGAAGCACAGAAAGGAGTAAGAGTAGAGGGGAGGGAGAAATAAAGAGGCAGAGAAAGAAGAGACACAAAGAAAAAAACACAGTGATGACATCATTGCTGTGTTATAAAACTGAGCTTTAAATCTGCAAGAGTCATTTCTGTTCTATCTCAACAGGGAGAAGTGTGCTGAGCTCTTGGGGTCGTTGACTAACATGTCTACCAGATGGATCCCGGGTTTGGCTGTTTGAGCAGAACATTCCATCTCAGGGTTTAAGATGCAACAATGCATTATTAAACCTGTTTGTAACACAATGTGCAAGATGACATCATATCCCTGGGTGTGTGTGACCTCACCAAAAATGTGTGCCCTGCTGTGTAGGCAAAGTGGAACTCCAGGATACAGACTGTTAGGTAAAGAGTTCTAATACTTTATAAATAGCTGCCTTTCCCCCAGTCTTCTCTCTCTCCTCTCAAATCCAAAATGTTCTTTAAAAGAGGAAGAAAAAATATTTTATGCACTCCTGCATCAAAGAGATATAATAAAAATGTTGAGAAATAAGCCTCTGAAATGAATGAAAAATGGATATAGCCTCAGGAGATTGTGAATTTTTGTCTGGTATCTCAGTAACAGTCTGCCAGGAAATAAAAACCACTGAATATTTAGAACAGTAGGACTTTAATACAGGGAGCTAGTTACACTGGTGATAGAATAGCTAAGAAGCCTAATGGGACACTGACACAACCCAGAAATGAGGATAGGCAAGACGACCTGGTACCTCTGAGCTGGATGCAGGGATAGGGAGAGCCTAGTCGTTGGGCAGAAGAGAGGCAGCCAGGGGCAGAGAGAGGGGTGTCCTGGCCTTCTCCTCACTTCCTGCACTCTCCAATATCCTACCTGTGTTTCTTTTACAAGGACTGAATCCAAGGGGGAGCCAGTGGACACAGGAGCCTGGGAAACCCTGCACAGAGGGGTCAGTCCCCTGCCAAGCAAGCAGAACACAGGGAAATGGGTAATAGATCCAAGGAAGACGAGGTCCAGAACCAGCACATCTAAAACCCAGCACGCCCTAAAGGGGAAATGGTCAGTACCAACAAAGCCATCGATGATCTATGAATAGTGAGGAATGATTATCCATCAGAAACAACATGAGATGTGGGAGACTCAGGAGCTAACTTTAGCTGAACATTATAGAAGGTTCTATATTCATATAGAATCCTCTACTACCATCATAACCAGGACTTTGGACTGGATTTTAGTGATGGGCCTATCCAATATGCCTCACTATCTCTTAATTATTATATGCTGACAAAATTAAGCATGGAATACTGGAAAACATTCTTTTGGTGAGAAACACCAAAATTAGTGTTTTATAGATTTATTGTTGTCATTGTTATTGCTAATGATTCTGATACCCAATACACAAGCATTCATTTATAATTCAATAACCCAGTGCTGGGTAATCATATTGTTTTCACAGGTCAATCTTATCCCCAGACATTCCTACTGCAAAACTGAAGTAATTTCTTTAAAAGTGATATTTGACAGTTGACTGTTGATGCAATGTTCTATTATTAACTAACATGTAATTAGTTCATTAAAAAATACCTCAACTGAATAGCGTGTAACTTAATACAATCTACTAAAGTGCAGAAATCCACAGTTTCTCACAAATGCGAGCAAAATTATAGTGCAGGGAAACTGGAAACGAGAAGATGCCAGCTGGCAGGACACTAAGTGTTTCAGCTTGCTGTGTTTATGACCTCTATGTTCTAGAAAAAAATTAATTAGATTATGCTATTTGAGAATCTTGGAATGTTATGGCTCTGTGCCAGGCTTATCAGAATCACACATCCGAAGTTTAATTAAGCTGTTTTAAATTTCACTTGTATTTCTAAGCTTTGAAAAAGCAATAAATGTAGGAACAAATAAATAACAGTGGAAGAATGCTGAGATTCCCTCAGATGGCAGCATTCAGTATAAAATCGTGGGCTGTCCCAAAGTCTAGTCTATACTCATTTTATTGAACGTGATATGAAGCACTACTCTCTGTTCAGGAGTATTTGGAAACTAGATGTTTGCAATGTGGAAACTATAATTGTCAACTTATCAAGCTATTTTTCAAAATTCAAATCATTCTCCAACATTTCAGATTTGGGGTCTAAATGGGGAAAGACATATGGGTTCTAATATTGACAAATATCCTCTGCTTCCCACTTATCTTGATGAGAGAATTGTACCGACTGACCTTCTAGCAAGTCATAATATGAGTAGGCTTAGTTTTTTAATTCATATTTTCATCATTTACTTTTTAATTGCAGTAAACTGTACATAACATACAGTTTTCCAGTTTACCCATTAAGTGTACCGCTCAGTGGCATTAAGTACAACCATCACCACTATGCATCTCTAGAACTTGGCTAAAAGTTCTTTTGTTAACTGCTTTCTAAAAATAAAAAATAAAATAAAATCCTTTTCAAATTTCAAGAGCATTTGGTCACTTCAATCAAGGGCTGATAATATGCAGGATACTGCATTTGCGTTCACACACACAGGAGCCAATACGGTCCTGCCTCATGGTTCTGAAATTGAAGTATCCCCGGGGTTTGATTTTGGTGGTAGATCAATGAGTTGTGACAGAATAAAACAACTATCCCACCAGACTTATGGAAGGAGAATATTGACTGTTTTTGAGAAAACAAATGAACATGACAGGATAGAAATGGATACTACTAACCACTTTGATTGAACTATTTCATTCATTCATTAAACAAATAATTACTAAGCATCTACCTGTGTTAGATATTGTTCTAGGCAGTGTGGGGTTTGCGGTGAATAAAGACTAAGTCTTCACTCCCCTATGCCTTCTATTCTAATAGGAGAGACAGTCTATACCCTGATAAATATTCAAAAGAAGGTGGAAATAAGTATGGATAACATGAGAGACTATGGACTCTGAGAAACAAACTGAGGGCTTCAGAGGGGAGGGGGGTGGGGGAATGGGATAGACCGGTGATGGGTAGTAAGGAGGGCACGTATTGCATGGTGCACTGGGTGTTATACGCAACTAATGAATCATCGAACTTTACATCAGAAACCAGGGATGTACTGTATGGTGACTAACATAATATAATAAAAAAACATTAAAAAAAAAGAAAAAGAAAAGCAAATTTGGTGTCCTTTTTCCAATTTCACTTATAATATTGCCGAGATAGAAGGAGGAGATCTTCTTCCAATGGAAACCCTACTTACCAAACGAGCCATTGGATCTCATTCCTTGCTGTGCCCTCTCCTGGTGCATGAGGCCATGAGCTAGTACACTCTGAAGATGCGGCTGAGTGTGTCAGATTGTGGAGAACTTCTTTCTCTTTGCTCTCCTCTCTGTTTCTCAGCATTTCGTTTTCTTTTCCTCTTCTTTTATTTCATTGACCAGACAAATGACTAATGATACCTACCCATTCACTTCTCCAACAAATTGGAACTGAAAATCTGCCATTGTGGGGCATGATTCTGGTGGATGCAGGGAGTCAGGGAAGTGTAATGTACAGTTCTGACCCCCCGAAATTCATTGGCACATGGAGATGTAGCAAGCAGAAGGGGACAACCAGTGCCATATGTCCCATGAGCAGCAGAGGTGACAGTGCTTTGAGGATTTCAGGAGATGCCAAGATAACTTCTGTTAAGGCAATTAGGGAAGAATTCACAGAAAAGGTAACTCTAGAGATGGATCTTGGTCGATGAGTACTGTGGAATCATCAAGTTAAGAGAGGAGAGGATCTCAACATGGAAGAAGTGACCAATATGGCCACCAACTGCAGAAATGTTCAGAAGAAAGGAAACTTTCAAGGTTTGATCACATCAGTTCTCTTTGAAATGGTATCTACATGGGGGGAAAATGCCTGGTAGAAAATTAAAATTTGGTAAATTAGATGTTTTATTCAAATAACACCAACTCACTCTGCCTGACTTCATCACTATTAAGCACATTCATTCATTCAACAGATACTAACAGATTGTCTAACTTATGTGTGCACTGGAGATACATATAGCAGTGAACAAAACAGACACACTTCCTGCTCTTATGGGGCTTTACATTCTGGAAGAGATAGATTTTGGACATAGCAGTAAGTAAATACAGAATATTTTAAGTGGCTATAGGTGCTATAAAGAGAGGAAAATCAAACCAGGGAATAATGTCTTAGCCCTGAATTACAAGTGTGTCTGGCATCTGTGAGGGAAAGAAAAACCCAGTGTGCCTGGAGCATGGGAGCCAGAGGGTAAAGACAAGTGACATGGTTCAAGGAATCAGGGCTCAGATCTTGTGGGTTTGTAGGCTGACATAAACACCTTGACATTGACTATCAGTCAGGGTTTTAAACAGTGGAGGGAGAAGATCTAACCCATGTTGTTTAGGATACCTCTGACTTCTGTGTTGAGAATAGATTGAAAATTTTATGTAGTTGTGGTACAGACATACCCTGAAGGTCACTGCTAACCTCGGTGCTATCTTTGGGCACTGGCATTTGATTTATTTAAAAAAAAAATTATCAAGCTGGCTGTTTGTTACCTTTAGGCTAGTGATAAGATGATGTATCAGTATCAGTCAAGATAACAGAACCAGAAGGAGATATATGAATACATATCTACATGTTAATAATACTAATTATATACATTAATAATATTAATTATATGTACTGATATGTTAATATCAATTATATATGAATATATATTAATTATACGTGTGTGTATACACACACACACATGACATATATATATAGAGAGAGAGAGATTGCAAGGTTTGGTTTTTTTGTTTTTTTGGTTTTTTTTAAAGATTTTATTTATTTATTTGACAGAGACAGAGACAGCCAGTGAGAGAGGGAACACAAGCAGGGGGAGTGGGAGAGGAAGAAGCAGGCTCCCAGCAGGGGAGCCTGATGCGGGGCTCGATCCCAGAACGCCGGGATCATGCCCTGAACCGAAGGCAGACGCTTAATGACTGAGCCACCCAGGCGCTCCAGGAATTGGTTTTTTGTGATTGTAAGGCTGTCTGGGCAAATCCAAAATCTGTAGGGTAGGCTGTCGGGAAGGGCAGGGTAGGAACTCTCAGCAGGAACTGATGCGCCAGTCCACAGGTAGAATTTTTTCTTCCAGAGGGAAATCTCAGTTCTGTTATTAAGGCCATTGAAAGGATTGGACCAGATCCACCCAGGTTATCTAGGAATCTCCTTTATATAAAGTCAAGTGCTTGTCGATGTTAATCGTATCTACAGAACACCTTCACAGCAACACCTTGATGAGTACTTGATCGAATATCTTGGTACTATAAGCATAGCCTAGTTGACACATTAGAGTGATCATCACAGATGACTGACAAATAGATTGACTTTGCATAGACAATGACAACTCTTCCGTCTACCCTCTGTTTTGTCACTGGCACTTTTAAATTATGCAGACAGCCTCAGAGTTGAATTTCCTGTCTGATAGGCTGTAGTCAGTTTCCACATGACAAAATATTAATTAGGGGACTGGACATGATCTGGTTTACAAACTCATTAGCACTGGGAGCCTGGCTTCTCCAAATGGATATTCCAGTGCCAAGAGGGTACATTTCGGCCCCAAACAGCAGCCACGTGGATCTCACGTCCAACTCTTGTTGATGTTCTCATTGCCAACGCTGTAATGTCAAAGGAGTGGTGCTGGCCACTCTGCTGTCCACAATTCAATATTGAAACGCGTCTCTATGAACAAAATAAAGCCTGTGTGACTTTGTGTGAATCATGGTAAATTCTAAGGATGAAGGATAAACCATCCAATTCATCTTACTGACCCCAATGAACTCTGCTCCATCAATATTTGCAGTGTGATTGAATGCCAAAGCACGCCTTGAGTTTATGCAGTTTGGTGACATTTCTACCGCTAAAAGTGCTACTACAAACTTTATCTTGGAGAAGTCATGATAGATGGTGGAGTTGCTCTGAGCCTAGGAAGCTGTTATTGGCCAAATTATGTGCTCTTGGAGAGGAATATTTCCTGTGTATTTAAAAAAAAAGAAGCAGAAGAAGAAGGCCCAGCATGACTAATACGGTCAGAATGTTCTCATCTTCTCTAGGAGAAGAAAGGAGTCAGGTAGAGCTTTGCAACAATCCGTGGTCACAAACCTCAGTAGACACCCAGGTCATTAACTAACCACACGGACTGGAACATCCCAGGGCTCTGAAACCACAGGCATCTATCTGCTGGATGAAAGGAAGCCGTGTCACAGGCCTGGACAGAAAAAGGATGTGGTGAATTTTCAAACGGCTGTGATTTATAGGCAATAAGGTGCAAGGTTATGGTACACAGAAAAACGAATCATTTACGCTTCTTCTCAGCAGCCCCTTCCAGAAACTCTAGCTGTGGCTGGTTTCTAGGATGATACGGACGGTGTCGCCCTTACAGTTGCCGTGCCGGGTCCTCGTTCCTGTCACCCAGCCCCACATCTGCGAAGTGATCCTTCAGGAATAGCTGTGAAACCCCTGCCTTTGGGAACCAGCCAAGCCAGGGTGTGATATTTTTTCCTGTTTAATTAAAAAGAAAAAAAAGGAAAAAAAAAAAGAAAAGAAAAAAGCTTACCCGTGTGCTTTTGCCAGCTATCTGAAAGTTCAAAAGGTAAAGAACATTTCCCTCCACAAATAAGCCGTGGAATGTATTTGGAAGTTGGGATTTCATCAGCAACTGCTGTTTTTCAGCCACTCATTCCACTGCTAAGGAAGGTGAAATCGGGAGTTCTTTCCTGAAAGGAAAAAAAGAAAAGCAACTTTATATTTATAATTTGACATCTATGGGAGGGGCTCTCGGAATGGAGGGCCATCTTTCAGATGTTAATAGAGTCTACTGACCCCCCCTCAGAGAGGAGGCACTTGTCATGCCCCTGGGCACAGGAACAGTTCATATTTCCCTTTAAAGGAAATAATAAAACGAACCCGAGCTCACTTTGTGGCCTTCTGAGGATAGACCATGATGGCTGTGTAACCAACCTGTCCTTAGTGAAATACTCTTTTCATAAAATTATATTTGGAACTTACAATGATGCAAAGCTGAATGTCATATTTTCTACTTGGGTCTCCTTACAAGGTCTCCTAGAGACCAGGGCTCGCATCCATGGAACTTTGCAGAATACCCCCAAAGCATCCTCTCTCATGTTGACCCCAGGGTGGAGATGAGTTTGTGGAGGAAATGACATTTGAATTGGACCTTGAAAGACAGATGATGTGAACAAGAAAGCAGGACATAACCTAAGTGCCTGCTGGCATCTTCCAACTGCCTGGGGTGATTTTTTAGTTGCTGAAGAGAATTGGCTTGAGTACCTCAATGTACCTCAGAGGTTTTCAAGGCGCTTTGCTTTCTTCTGGTCACCTTCCTACAATTTCTCAATCTCTCCTCTGTGTCTCATCTTCTCAAACCATTTTTTTCCATCTCTGTCTGCCCCACATTACTCCTACTCTTAGTTTCTCAAAACATCCCTGACATAAGGCTGCTTAGTGTCTGGATTTGCGGATAACCAAGGAGAGCAGCAGCATGGCCGACAGTTGGTAACACCCTAAAGTTTGTATCGCACATCCCCCATCCAATTTCCCTGCTCATCTCAGAGATAGTAAGCACTTTACCAGTCATCCTCTCTGGGGTGCCACGTGTCGTGTGTCTGGAATTACACCTAGAGTAAGGCAAGGTGAATGTATAAAGAGATCCCCTGATAGGATGACTCAAACAACTAAAAATCTTTCTTTTAGACATAGAGCCTGAAGTAGGATTTCCAGGCTAGCCTTTGCTTCTGCTCCACATGATCCGTCAGGGACCTGGCTGTCGCGGAGCTGTTGCTCCACTGTCCTACTCAGCATTGTTCACGTGGCTAAGGCTACCACACTTCCGGTGGTTAAAGCCTGCAGGAAAGAGTGGAAGAGAGCGCCTACCACCCACGGCGCTCGCGTACCACTTCTGCTCCGTTCGGTGGGTGAGAAGTCAGTCCTGAGACCAAAGCAACTGCCGGGGGTTGGGACGTGTAGTTGCTCCCCCGGTAGCCATGGGCCAGGCCCTGTCTCCTTTACCACGAAAGAAGGTGAGCACACACGTCCGCGGAAAACTAGCGTCCCTGCCACATCCTTCCCCTTATCTTCCAGAGGCTTTTTCCTTATACCCGCCTTTTTTTCTCCACTTAGCAGCCAAGTTTAGATTCTTGCCATATTTTTAATAAAAATCAATTTGGTTCCTCATGTGTCAATGGTTTCGTCCCAAGCAAGACTCCGTGGCTTCAAGTTTTCGTGCTAACACAGCCTGGTAAAGCTCTCTTTCCGCACCTCAGCCATGGCTGCTTCTGAAACGAGCGTCCCCTGTTCCTTTGACGCAGGCCGCAGTCAGTTCACCCTGTGTGCGCATGTGCATGCCCGGGGGTGCAGGCAGGGACGTGGGGATTGTGTCTTTCTCTGCAAGAGCGATTGAGGGCAGGGTGGGCGAAGGAAGGGAGTATTCCCTGGGAAGAAAAGGCTACAACAAAGTAGTGACAAGAGAAAAGGGTGGGATAACTTCAGGGGTAATCGATGGGTCTAGTTTGCCTGCCTCATAGGTTACAAGAAAAGTGACTGGGGGCGTTAGCAAGGACTCTTTGCAGCCGCAAGTAACAAAAACCAAATGCAAACCAGAGGCTAAAAAGGATGATTAGAGGAGAAGTTGTGGAGGTAATTCTAGTTCCAAGTTCTAAATTTCAAGTTCTAAATTCAGGGCTCCAGAAAGTGTCAAGTCTTTGCCTCTATCTCTGAGCCGTTTGGCCTCTGCCTTCCCAGATAGGCTCTCTCCACAGGGACCCCGAATCTCTAGGCTCCATATTGTCTGGAAAATGTTTTACATTGTTTCCGGTGAGTTACCAAGGTAAAA
Organism: Ursus americanus; assembly: GCF_024610735.1. NCBI lineage: Eukaryota > Metazoa > Chordata > Mammalia > Carnivora > Ursidae > Ursus > Ursus americanus. The sequence continues at coordinate 53,248,594 of NC_142128.1, read as the reverse complement.
TAAAGGTGAAATCCCAGAGCCACGTCATCCCAAGCAGAATTGGCAAAGAAATGGATAGAGAGCCATGCCAGGAGCTCCTCCTGTGAGCCACCTCCTGCCCTCCAAGCCTACTGAGGATTTATCTAGGGGACCCTCAGAACTGGAAGACAGGGACAGCTGATGTCAGAGTCACAGCTGAACAAGTGAAAGCTGCCATGACTACGACATGGAAGGACTGCCTCCGGAACAGTCGATCCGCCCAGAGTTTGCTGAGACAGGAGATGTGTGAGGGTTTCTGAGACTAGAGATTGGCCAGGTGTGAGAAGAGCCAGTGTGGGCTCAGCCTGAGTCCTGCCCAGTAAGGCCACCGAAAAGGATGGTGAGAACCTCAATAACATGAAACTGGGGGTGAATGGTGTATTCTCGGGGGCTGCAGAAGGACTCACAAGAAATCTATCTAAATGGGTCAGGAGAACTGCAGGAAATAAGTCTCCAGTAATGGGAACATCTAAAGAACCCATGAAAGTACTTGCAAGAGGGAGGGATGGTTTTAAACATTTGACACCCAGATGGCATGAAGCCAGCTTAGTAAAAGAACATTTTAAGAAAGAATTTTCCTCACTCTTTAACGTTCCTCCTTCCCCACCCAAAAAGATCCCAGAAGGATCAGAAATTAGTTAACAAGTTTGGGAAGTGGACAGTTAGAAGTTTAAGGTAGAGAAATACTGGAAAAAGTCAACCACAGCATTCCTCCCCAACCCTCTCCCTCACAGCCTCCCAGTCTGAAGCAGGCCTGAGTCAAGAAATGGGAGAATATTTTACTTTAAATCAAGTTTAAAGTTTTCATTAACATCTTGGACTCAACATTGCAATTTCTAAAGTGGAACTGCATTTGTTACTTAAAGTGACTTTAAGATCTAAGCATGATTAGAAATTTAGTCTATAGCAGTTTTTATGTAGATAAGATGAAATTTCAAAGGGTAGTGGAAACAAAAAAATAATAATTTCATTTGATTACACTATAAAATTTTCTAGCTCAATGTATTGTTTACAACTCCCTACAAATCATGACTGAGGGGAAAAAAAAACACACTCACTCTTCCAGAGCACATAAAATCACCTGAAAAAGACTCTTAGAATCCCTTCTTGAGGCAGTGTCATCCCTACCCCTGCCAATTCTGTGACAAGGGTGTTGTATGGTTATTAACAGCCCCATCTGGGTCACAGAAAAGGCAAGGGTTCTGGAAGGGGAGGTGGCTGGTGGCTCACAGATATTCACTATGACATGAGACAGTGGCATAAGGATTCTGTAGGATTGTAGGAAGAGTCACTCCTAATGAAAAGGAAGGCCCAAGGTCCAAGCAGAACCTCAAATTTCATGGGAAGGCTGGGGTACAGAATCAATCTTCTGGAATGTTAGAAACCAGCAACATGGAACAGTGCCCTCTGGGGGCCTCGCTGTGACCTTTGTCATTCCCATGCCACCTGGGTCTACATTCATGCTGCTGCTCATGGGTGTGTGGTGCTCTCCCTGATATGCCTGCTGGTCAGGGTGATGGGCTGAAGCTACTGCCATCTCTGTGGGTTGACTTAAACCCCACCGCACTCCTTGGTGGGTCCTTCAATAGTCAGCAGATAGGTGTGAAGACCATAATACTTTCACAGAGTATTACAGGAAAAAATGGGATCACTTAATCCACATTTCCAAGGCATGTCATTGTTCATACACCTTGAAGTTACAGATCCTTTTGCTTATTTAAAAAAAATATATATATGCATACATATCTATACACACATATATGTGTATATGTGTGTGTGTGTATATATATATATACACATATATATAAATATAATCTGGGAGCATAAAAGTATTTAGAAAAATGTCTATAAGTTTGTCTGTCTTGCCAGAAGTAAGTTCTGCTGGCACAGGATCTTGTCTGCCTTCTTCAGTGTCTGGGAAAATGCCTGGTATATAGTAGGAGATCAACCAATTTTACTTGATGGGATAAAGCAGCATAATCACTGCCTTCAAGAAGTTGAAAGTCTAGTGGAGGAGAAAGGCATGTAAGCATCGTACGGAATACTAAGTTCAATGACACAGGAAATCATAAAACTGTGTAACAGCAAACAGTGGGTGGGGGTGAGGGAGGGGTGAATAAGGCTTCCAAGAGATGATGCAATGTAGGACATTAAAGGATGAACAGAGCATTTCCTCTTCAAGCTGTTGTTCCCCTCTCCTCCCCTCCTCTTTGAGGGTTCTTGATTTCATGTCTCCTTTGATGGGAAGGGATAATGGGCATAGTGGAGCACGCTGGCTCTGCTCTTTCCTGGGTGTGGTCTGTTCTCTAGCTATGCCAGTGGTATGACTTTACAGGATCTCAGCAAGATGCCTGTGGGACTGCAGCTCTGTGGGATCTTGGCAGAACCTCTCCCACTGCTAAGGTCAGAACTTGGGAAAGATGTAGTAATCACCATAAAGGCACAAGGGCTGAAAGGCAAAGCTGGCACTGAGCAGAGCTCTTCTTACAAACTGTGCTTGCAGGGAAGTGATTGAGAGCTCTTCCTGTGTGTGGCCAATTCGATGGGGTTAAAATATGATTAAGCCTAAACATGTAAACAGCAAATTCCCAAGTTAATGATGATGTAAGATTCTGTTAGGGTTAGGCTGGATTATAGCTGATTGTGTTGTCTCATATTGGAATCTGGTCCAACATGTTGATTCCTTTTATAAATTCTGTAGTCATCCCCAGGAATAGCATGACCCACCAAAGAGAAGCCTTTCTGGAGCATCAAGGAGACATTTCTTAGCACCACCTTGAAGAAGCACAAACAGCACTGACCGGCTCTTAGGGGCCTCAGGAAAACAGCAGAGCTGTGGAGAGCCAGCGCTGCCCTCGCAGACACACCCACAGTGCAGGCCTGGGCTAAGCGTGCCTCACTTCCTAACAGAGAGGAAAAGCAACAGGTAGTTAAACATAAAGGAAAAATACTACCACCCTTGGTTGAGATCACATTCAACTGGGGCCAGGGCCCACTTGGTAACCCTCCGTCCTTTCTGGTATTCATTCAGCCACCATGGGCACCCCCTCCGGATGGGTGATTCTTTTTCCAGGGCAACAAATGCTCAGCTCATTAGGGGCCAGAAACCCTGCTCCTCTGCTATCCCTCCAGGGTCCTCCAAGGGTTGGAATATAAATGGAAATCAAAGATATTTCCATCCTAGTTTAACCATATTGATCCTTATCTACTCCTTTCCACATGAACAGTGTTCTGCACCATGTTCCTTGGTGACACCAAAGGAAGCCTGGGAGGAGTCCCCGAAGATGGACCACTGTGCTGTGTTCCAACCACAGTGTTTCTAACAGCACTTAAATGCAAAAGCAAATGCTTCCTCTAGGTAAGGACCTCAAAGAATGAAACTCTTTTTTTTTTTTTTTTTTTAAGATTAGCTACAGGAAATAAAAATTTTTGCATGGAGTACCTGACAGTACTGGTTATCATGATATTAATCTGCAACATCTGGGTTTCTAGGGATCATTCCAGTAGGTACGTTCAAGATGCTAAGACCCTAGGCACAATTAAATCTCAACTTTGGGTTAGTGAAAAAAGCTGAACATCGTTCTTTAAGTTGGAATCCGAGTCTATTTTAGAAAACTGCTGGGATTGAGGCAAAGCGGGCTCACTATTCCATGTTGAAAGGGGAGATGTTTTCCTATTGGATAACATCATCCAATACTCTAGTCAAACTAAATACGACAGAGGCTTCAGAATAAAAATGCTTGTCACGGCCCACATCATTCCCAGACTCATCTGGGAAATTCCCGTCCACATAATTTCTCCTGTGACCTTGTTCGTGTAGCCAATCTGTGTCCCAGCTGCCCCGGGGCTATCATCTTCCTGACCTGCTATCAGTGGAATAATAGGAAAAACAGGGGTCTGAAGACTGGCGTCCTAGTCACCCTCTCCCCTGTGCTGATTACCTGGTGACAGGTTAGTTGGCCTCTTCAACCTCAATGAGTTCATGGGAATAATCAGATTTTGCATGTCTAAAGGCAGGAGGCCAGACAAGATGATGCATCTCAACTTTATATATACTTTATCTACTCTACCTTAAAAACAGTGCCATGAATCAGCCAAAATGTTATGCTGTCAACACAGTACATACACACACAAAAAGAATTTGAAAAAAATGTTATAACTCATGTGATGTTGCTTAGAGCCCCTTATTCTCATTTGAGCAACTTGATATTTTCTCAGTTTATGGTGAGGCCTTTATATCATCAAATGATTTCTTTAGGCTTCATCCAGCTGGAGAGTCCACCATTCTGTTGTTTTTGGACGGGAACTTAAAATAAATGTGAAACCAAATGGGCCCAAATTCAGGCTGGTCACTGAAATATGGTTGGGAGCTGCCTCTTTTTTTCTGTTTTTACAGCACTTCCGGCCTCGATGATCACAATAGCTCCCTTACCAGTCTCCCTGGTTGTAGGACTGTCTCCCTGCAGCCCATTTCATACTTTCACTGTGTATGTTTCTCAACGTCAATCTAATTATCCATCTGTGCCCAAGCCCAGCTCACCACCTTAGTACAAACCTACAGAGAGTAGCTCCAACTTGACTTCCTTTTATCACTTTCCGTCATTCCTCCACACGTGACGTCTGACCTGCCACAGGGGACACAGGCCATTCCACCATACTCCATGTGCCACCATACTCCTCTCTCCTACAAGGAAGCTCATGCTATTACCGCCCTGTACGATTCCTTTCTGTATTTGTTTTCTATTGTTGTAAAGGGTTAAAACGGTAAGTGGCTTAGAGACTAGAACAACAGCCACGGATTACTCCTTGCAGGTCAGAGATCCAGGCCCAGCAGAGCTAGGTCCTTTGTTCAGGGTCTCACAGATCAGGTGACATCCTCAACTGGAGGATTAACTAGGGAGAGATCTACTTTCAAGCTCCTTCAGGTTGTTGGCAGAATAAACTTCCTTATAACTGGAGGACCCAGGCCCCTGGGGTCTTGCTGACTATTGTGTGGGGACCACAAGTGGCTCCTAGAGGCCGCTCTCAGGTCCTTGCACACTTCCAAACTCTCTGACTTCAAAAAGGACCCATTCCCTTTTAAAGTCTCACCTGATTAGACCGGGCCCACCCAGGTAATCTCTTTTTGATTAATGCAACTAGTAGGGACCCTGATTCCACCTACAAAATCTCTTTTGTCATATGATCTAATCATGGGAGTAATAGGTCATTATATTCACGAGTTCTACCCATACTTTCTGGGATGGAATTATACAAGAGTAAAGATCACTGGAGTCTTCTCCAAATTCTGCCATACCTTCCTTTCCTTCTCTGCTGGGCAAACAGTGATTCATCATTCAGAAGCCACTTTAACGCACCTCCTGTGCTAAGTAATCCTGACATCCTCAGGCTGAGGTGCTGGCCCTGTGCCCACTGCGGCTTCTTATTTATCTCAATACCATTACATTTATCACATCATATTTATCTAGCTTTGTATCTGAGTTAAGATATAAGAAATCGGAACATTGTGGAATGCTCTGTTTCATTTTACAACCATATATGTTGATGCTGTGTTCTGTCTGTGAGTTAAAACCCCCTTTTAAACATTGTTTGCACTACTTGAAAGGGAAGTGTGTTAGGTTGTCTAGCAGGAAATATTTTCCTAAGGAAGAGTGGAGGCTTAATGCTAAGTGAATCACGAGTCCCCTTTACCTTGCACATTCAATAACTCGGCCCTTCATGCCAGTGGTACTGACATAAGGCTTCAAATGTAAGATTAGAACTGCTGTTCATGTTCATTACACATTCACGTTTGCTCGTAAAGGACTAGATCACACGAGAAAACATTCTCAACAAATTAAGTGGAAAGATACTGAAGAAGACGTACCATTTTTTTTAATTTAATATTTAACAGTTATTTTGCACCTGTTGTCCAAATGAACAGGCTGGTGTTGGTCATAAATGGAATAAAATAATGAACCAAGAGCACCACTGGCATCCATATAAGATCACAAGAACTTTTGAATGGCCATTAGTTATACATTCCATTTTCCCCTGGGAAATTTTCTTCTGCGAAGGAAGTAGAAGGAACTCACATTTAATGTGCTTGATTCTTCCACCTGAGAGCCAGTTCGGGTCTCACCAGGGGTTTCCAGGTCTAGTGAATCCAGTTTTTTGGGTACCATTCACTCTAGGTGTACACAGTACAGATGAAAACCACAAGAGATTATTGGATGGTACGCAGACAACGATGTGCATTTAAGATTTGGAGGAAGCAATTGCTTTTGTCTAGTTAGCAATGCAAAATATATCCTGCTCTGTCAATTTTCTGGAAAGAAAACTGGAATTTGAGTAATTTTATACTATAGGCTGAATTTCAGGATTCCTCATTTTGAAAAGAATGAACATGGGAAAGCTTCCAGAACCGCAGTTCTTTGCTAAGACTCTGAAAAAAGAAGCTAAAACTTACCTCCCTCTATTCTTTCATGGAGGACCGCACCACTCGGCAGCTACACTGAGTTCAGACCTTCCCAGATAACAGCCAGGGGAAAGAAAAAAGCAATTACTCCTTATCTTTAAACATGTCTGTAGAAAATTGGGTACTAAACACTGTGCCAATGGACTGCTAGAAATAAAGGCACCAGCTAGGATAGTATTCAACAAAGCATTTTGACCTGGCACCAAGCTTCTATTAATGGAATTAAGAAATATCTGCCAGTGTTCTGGGGAAGATGATTCCCACAGTTCCCCTCCAAAATGTTTTCAAATATGCAGGGGGAAGAAAAAAAGAAAAGATGAATCAAATAGAATACCTTGTGGATGATTTGTCTAAGCTGGGATGAATTAGGATAGCTTCTGTTCCCTGATCAATACCTTCTCCAAGAAATGTATGGATACTTCCATTGCCCTAATCAGCAGAGACAGTTTAAAAATTGATCTGGAAAATTGGCACTTGACCTTGCGACCCTGCTTTTTGTCAACACATTCAACCACATCTGGTCTTGAACTGTAAAATTGTTGGACTCTTCCAGAGCATACTGCTCTGACAGCTGCATGCATTTTGTCCACAGAGTAAATCGTCTCCCAGAGACTTAGAAAACCAGGAAAACAGCTTTCATTGCTAGATCCCCTAACCACGAAGGGAATTCTAATAAGTTTCCATGAAGAGGCACTTTGACCTAAGATATTCTAAAGGAAGAAGCACTGTAAGAGAGTGCTGGCAAGGGCATGTACTTGAATGTGGAAAGACCTGGATTTGAATTCAAACTCTATCTTTGACCCTCAGTTATCCAAAAAGGAGTAAGACATTCACATTCTGTCCTCTGAAAAAGAAAATATTGTGGGCATTGAAATAAAGCGTCACTATCTTTTTTTTAAAAAAATATTTTATGTTATTTATTTGACAGAGAGAGCACGAGCAGGGGGAGTGGCAGGCAGAGGGAGAGGGAGAAGCAGACTCCCGGCTAAGCAGAGAGCCCCATGTGGGGCTTGATCCCAGGACCCAGGATCATTACCCGAGCCCAAGGCAGAGGCTTAACCGACTGAACCACCCAGGCACCCCAAAGTGACACTATCTTGAAAACACTTTATTGGGATGCCTGGGTGGCTCAGTCAGTTAAGCTTCTGCCTTCGGCTCAGGTCATGATCACAGGGTCCTGGGATCGAGATATGGAAAGATACAATAATTTGAAATAGGGACAAAATTTTTTAAAAAGAACTATTTGAGTAATTGCCAAAACCAGAGGAAGGAACGAAGATGTTTTTCAGTAAGTGAATGGATAAATAAATGTGCTGTATCCAGACAATGGAATATTATTCAGTGCTAAAAAGAAATGAGTTATCAAGCCATAAAAAGACATGGAGGACCTTTAAATGCATATTACTAAGTAAAAGCCAATTTGAAAAGGCTACATACTATATGATCCAGCTATTTGACACTGTGGAAAAGGCAAAACTATGGAGACAGTAAGATGATCTGTGGTTGCCAGGGGTTACGGTGAGGGGAAAAATGCAAAATTAAAAAAAAAATCAAAACTTACTGAATCAAAATAAGGTCACATAAGAATAAGGATCAGATCAGACAGCAGACTTTTACTGATTTATAGATTTTCCTTTACAACATTTGAGGTAAGAAAATAATAAATTATATTTCAAAATGCTTACGAAAAATAATTCAAAACTATAATTGTATACACAGAATAATCTATTTTAAATGCACACCTGAAATAAAGAGCTTCTCAATAAATCTGAGTGTTTCCTGCACAAAGATCCTTTTTGAGGACACTTCAGAGAAAGTAGTCTGATGAAAAAAAGAAAAAACGTCCAGGGAGATACCACAGAAATGGCACAAAACTATTAGTAAAGTTAGTAAAATTTAATGTTGTCTACATTAATTCAGAACTGAAATGCTAGATGAAGGGAATTGAAGGATGTGATATATTGTGCTAAGGTACTTCTTTAGGAGGAAGATATAAATATACATAACTTCAAGAAATTGGAAAAGAAAATAATCATAACTTTAAAAATATATTTGGAGTAGCCAAGAGAAGAAATAAAATATTTGAAATGTAACCCTCAGACAAAATTAAGAAATTAAATATTTTCAATGAAAAGCAAGAAAAAAGAAAATAGACTATAAAATGTGCAATAAATAGAAAATACTAAATAAGAATGCAAAAATAATATAAGGTTTATTTTAATATCTCTGAATAAATTAAACTAATCAAAAGATAGATTACAATACCTAGAAATTACATTATCACAGTATTGGATTATAATATTTTCTTTTTTTTTTTTTTTTAAGATCTTATTTATTTGTGAGAAAGAGTGAGAGAGAGCCCGAGAGTAGGGAGTGAGGCGGAGGGAGAAGCAGACTCCCCAGTGAACAGGGAACCCGATGTAAGGCTTGATCTTGATCCCGGGACTCTGGGATAATGACTGAGTCACCCAGGCGCCTTGCATTATAATGTTTTCACTACTAACGATACACTTAGGACACAAGAATGTGCAAAGACTGGAAATAAAGAAATGAGAAACTATAGGTAAGGGAAAAAGTCAAAAGAAAGCCAGATAACAATTTTAGTATCAGAAAAAAAAAATTAAGGTGAAAGAATAACAAAGGAGAAATAAGAACTACACACAACTAAAAATAATGAGGCTCATGACCTCAAATGACCAGAGACCATATATGTAGCCTCAAGATATACAAAGCAACACCTGGCAGAATTACAGTGAAAAGTAAAAAATAAATAAATAATTTTAGTTGGGTATTTAAATATAACCACTTCAGTTTTAAAATGATCAGTGAAGAAGTATAGATATAGAAAATTTGAATAGTATAAGGGGCGCCTGGGTGGCTCAGTCGATTGAGTCTGACTCTTCATTTCGGCTCAGGTGATGATCTCATAGTCACTGGATCAAGCCCCGTGTCAGCCTCTGTGCTCAGCAGGGAGTCTGCTTGAAATTCAATCTCTCTCTCCCCCTGCCCCTCTCAAATAAATAAATACATCTTAAAAAAAGAAAAGAATGAAATAAAAATACACCATTTATTTGCATTATTTTTTCAAATGGTTCCTAAGGTTTTAGGACATAAATATTTATTAAGTTCTTTCAACCTAACTACTTAATAAACAGACTGCTAAGTAATTTTTTGGGAGTCTGGAAATGGTGTGGAAAATTACGGAGACACTAAGGGTGCTATTGACCGAGAACTTTGATAACCTCTTTCTCTGTATTACTTTGGGGAAAAAATGAACTTGCAGGCCCCCTGAAAAAGTCTCAGGAAATTTCAGGGATCTTTAGAATACATTTTGAGAACAATGTATTAGCTCAATTCTCTGTTTCTTGTGTCAAAAGAAATTTTTAAAAGTTGTATGAATTACCTGTCATCAAAAAATGGGCAGTCTCTCTATCATGGCTTATTCTTTCGAATGCCTGTCTGGTTATCCAGGATCTGGTCACAGGCTGCTGGCTTAAAGTCCGTTTGTTCATTGAACCAACATGAGATTCAGTTCATACTTCATGCCAAGCTCATTACTCTGCTTTGGAGATTATTGTACACATAAGACCTTTCCTCTGCCTTCAAGTAACTTATAATATTGTGGGAGAAACTGGCAAAAATATAGATTGCCAACAGTATTTTTAAAATGTTATCAAAGAGGTAAACAGTGCTTTGGAAATACATAAGCAGGTTTATTAACTTAGCTTTGGTGGATGTGGAAGATTCTCCCAGTGATGATATGTTGACTCATATGTTTCAAAGAACGAAGGGATGTGAGAGAGAGAGAGAGAGAGAGAGAGAGAAGGACTGTACTGGGTATGAGCCAGAGGACAGTGATCAATGAAGCTACGGAGGAAGGCAGGGATGTACGGATGCCAAGCTGGGAAGTTGAGACTATTAACAGGATAATGAGAAGTCATTGAACAATTTCAAGGCGACATCTGATAGATTTGTTATAAAAACCTTCCTCTGACAGCAATTAAAGAATAGATTAGAAGAGGATGAGCTTAAAAGGAGACCAGTTAGGAGCTGGTTGCAAAATTAAAGTGAGAAATGATGAGAAATGATGAGCACGTGAACTACATTAAGGGGACATTGAGGGAAATATGCCCAGTTAGAGAGACTAAGGAGGTTACATGGATTTGTCAGCTAGCGAGTGGAAGGGGGTGAGTGTGAGGAATGAATGACAAACAAGGATCATTTTTCTTTTTCTTTTTTTAAGAGGGAGGCAGTACAAGTTTGCAGATAGTAGTAGATAGTAGATAGTAGAAGATATTAGGTTAATTTCCCATCATCTTGAAGAGTCTACTGAAAATACTGCAGATAGGTACTTATCCTAGAGTAGAGCTAACATTGTTTTGGCAACCATATATGCAAGCATGACCAGGTTCGATGCTTTTCAGTTCATTAAGGAATTATTGCCTATGGTAGATATATGGTATGCCTCCCAACTACTGAGCAAAGAACAGGAAGAGAAACCAGAGTTAATATCGATAGTAGGTTCCAACGATGCCCATAGGACTTTCCCATAACACCTATGTTGGAGACCCCTGTCTGACTTTTAACGCAGAACCAAAGAAAGGAGTCGGATCATGTGGCTATTTATTTTCTTATTGAAATTGCATTCACTTCTCAGTTTGTAATAGAGAAAAGACGACTCGGTTTTGCTAACTTTCGCAAGATAAAATTTGCATTTATTTATCTCCAATTCGAAGTGTCAGTAGGTTCTATGAAGTAGAGAACTTCTCCAGTGCCTGGGGCTCTGTTCCCTTTCCCAGAAGGGATTGGGTGCAGCTTGCCGCTCTTCCTTCCCATGCAGGGCCCCCTCTTCCAGGACAGGCTCTCTGTATCACCAGTGGGGCAGAAGGCAAGTTATGATGCCCGGACAACTCAGACAAAGAAGCGTTGACAGCTGAGCGGCAGACCCTTGATCATCCAGCATGTGAGCTGAACAGCCTCCTCGCCCTTAGGCTGAGCCCACACTGCCCATTATGACTCCAAGTTAGCCAATCGCATTCATCTTTGTAAACAGCCTGGGGCTCTCTAGTTCAAACTGATCCTTGAGCCAAAGATCCAGGCCATTTGCAGAGATCTTGGCAAATAGGAACCCCAGCTGTCAACAAGGAGAAGCAGTGTGTTAACATGAATGCATTTAGTGAGGTGAACTTGGGGAAGTCTATTTTCTAAATCCTACATCAAAACCTCTGACATTTTTGATGGTGCTTTGGACAGAATCGTGCTCTCTCAAGGACAGATTTCCCCAAAGAGTAAAACATCTTTTCTTGCACTCCACTGATTAAAAATTCAGAAAGGAGAGTGACAGAGGTTTACTTTTGTAGGATCTAAAAAACAAAAAAACAAAAACAAAAAACAAAAACAAAACAAAAAACTTTGCTAAAAAGAGTCATGTAGTAAAAAGACCATTAGACTTAAGAAGACAGAGGTTCTGGTGCACGTTCCCAACCACCGCTTCTGCAACAGGATACCTTTATGAGCTATTATATTTTATTGACTTTATTGTCTTCCTCCACTTTCCAAGCTGATCCCTGGGCCCTTATTAGTGCCTTGCCTCCAGGATTTTTGCAGGACAGAAAGCAGGAGCCACATAAAGTCAATGGCATCTCTCACCTTTTCTAAAAGCTCTCCCTGTTTGAAGAAAGGTTAGTCAAAACTTTTAGAATGCTTATGTTTTGCCTTAGTAGTTGGCAAACAATCTAACTTCTTTGTTTAAAAGAAATAAAACAACAGATTTAATAAACAATAACCATGTAGCAGTGAGACTGACCCTCAAGTTGGAAGATTCCTTAGTGTCGTAGAACGTCAGAAGTTACCACTGTCCCTCCCACAACTTGTTCTTGTTGATAACCATGAAACTGGTGACTGGACACTGGAACACTGACCGTTGATCACTACACCAATAGCCTCTTGAAAGACATGAAGCTAGGGCCTGGACCCTGGACCCCCACTGCAGAAAGTTCCCACATCTCCATGATTGTGCTTGCTAGCAGAAATCAACGCAGGTAGTAAGAACATGCCATTGGCTTCGATCTCGCATGCCCAATTTTATGTCCGTGAAACCCATTAATGGAACCAAATCTGCAGCTAACGTGCTAGGTGCAAGTGCACATGGGCAATGTTACTTCTAGTATTGCACCTTCTAAAGTAAATGAAGACCAACTAGAAGGGGTGGAAATGGATGCTAATGACCATAATATTCAACTGCCACCTAGATGTCTATCTCAGACAACATTATCAATCCAAACTCCTTTTCTTTCTTTTCAAATATGGTTTTCCTCCCGTGTTCTATCTCACTCCATGGCACTAATTACATCTAGTTTTTAAGTCAAAAATCTTGAAGTTATTTTTGACTTCTTCTCTCTCTCTTTCGATATCATCTATATGACACAAAATCTTCCTAAGTCTTTCTCACATGTGCCCCTTCTGCCTATTCGCATGGCCACTCTCAGATTTCATGTCCTCATTATTTTTCTCCTGGACTATTCCAATAATCTCTCTTACTTTAGTGTGCTTCCCTTCCATGGGCCATCCAATCTGTAGCCGAGGAATCTCTCTGAATACAAATGGAGGGAGGTCAGTCTTTCATTCTATTCAGACCTTCAAATGATTGCATCAGGCCCACCTACATTATGGAGGGCAATTGAAGCCCACTAATTAATTAATTAATTAATTAAAAGAGAGACGATGTGTACATGTGTTGGGGGGCAGAGGGCGAGGGAGAGAGGGAATCTTAAGCAGGCTCCACGCCCAGTGCAGAGCCCGACACAGGGCTTGATCTCAGGACCCCAAGATCACAATCTGAGCTGAAATCAAGAGTCAGACACTTAACTGACTGAGCCACCCAGGTGCCCCAAAGCCCACCAATTTAAATGTAAAGTTTGTCAAACTCACAAAGGAAAGAGTAGAACGGTGGTTGCCAGGAGCTGGCAGAGGAGGAAATGGTGAGTTATTAGTCAAAGGTTACTAAATTTCAGTTGTACGAGATGAATAAGTCCTAGAGATGTGGACAGCATAGTGCCTATTATTAGCAATTTTGTATTGTATACTTAAAGTTTTGCTGAGGGTGTATCTTATGTTAAGTGTTCTTGTCACAAAAATAAAGTAAATAAAGAAGGTGGGAGGAAACTTTTGATGTTTATAGATTGTGGTGATGGCTTCATACATGTATACTTACCTCCAAACTCATAAGGTTCTATTCATTAAACATGTACAGTTTTTTGTATGTCAATCATACTTCAAGAAAGTGGTTTAAAAAAAACCCCATAAATATCAGTTAAAAAATCCCTCATAAAAACATTCAGAATAATATTTGACCAAATAATATTTGACCACTATAACCTACCCAAGTTGACACATAAAACCAAGCCTCACAGGAATAAAGCTGGACTCAAGGCTAGAGGCCTAATCATGAACGCTGTGCTTGGGAATTTGGAGATCAGATGGAGTCATCAGAGCTGTAAGCAGGGGCGCCTGGGTGGCTCAGCTGGTTGAGCATCTGACTATTGATTTTGGCTCAGGTCATGATCTCAGGGTTGTGAGATCGAGCCTCACATAAGGCTCTGTGCTCAGCAGGCAGTCTACTTGAGGTTTTCTCTGCCTTTCCTCTGCCCTTTTTCCCTGTACACGTGCATGCTCTCTCTCTCTCTCTCTCTCAAATAAATAAATAAATCTTTAAAAAGAGTTCAAAATAAATTAAATAAATAATAAATAAATAAATAAATAAATAAATGTTGTAAGTAGTCACTTGAGCAGATCCATGCTTAACAAAAATAGCTCTACTAGAACAGTTGACAACAGAATGGAGTGATGACCAGGGGGAAAGGAGAAAGCTGTGGAGAAGGAGGGAGAAGAATTGGGAACTGGTGAGTTAAAGGCAGGAAACTCTTGCAGCAATACAAGTAAGGAATCATGATGTCCACGTAGTTTTGGGTATCAGCCTGTAATGTGTTTTTGCCCATTGTTCACCTGAAAAAAATCCCATTTGTCTACTGAAACCTACTTGTAGTAAGCAGAATGCCAAGATGATTCCAAGGAATCACACCTTTCTATAATCCTTTGCCCTTAAGTGTGGTAGGACCTGTGATTATGGTGGAATATTATTCCTGTAATTAGAATATTTTATATGGCTAAGATGAAGGGATTTTATAGATGCAACCAAAGTCTTTAATCAACTGACTGTTAACGCAAAGTTAATGGATGGGGAGATTTCCTTGGGTGGGCCTCATCTAATCAGGTGAGGCCTGTAACAAAAAGTCTAAATGTCAGAGATGAAAAAAGGAGTAGCAAATGTTCTCCAGTTGGCCTTAAAGAAGCAGACTGCTATGCTGTGGAGAGAGCCATGCGGCAAGGAACGGCTGGCACCTCTAGTAGCTGAGGGTCTCAGTCTTCTGATCACCAGGAACTCAATTCTGCTGATAAAGTCTCAGATAAAGTTTCTGCCCTGGCCAACACCTTGACTTTAGCCTTGTGAAACCCTGAACAGAGGGTTCAGTTGGACCATGCCTGAACTTACTTCTGACCTACAAAATTGTGAGATAATAAATGGTATTGTTCTAAGCCACTAAGTCTGGGGCAATTTGTCATGCAATATCAGAAAACTAATACACCAGCTTATAAAATTCAACTCTATTGAGAGGTTTCCATTAATTCACACTTTTCCCCTAAAAAGCATTAATTAATCATCCTTCTATACCACTGCTCTCTATTGTGCATATTGATATCGCTGCATTTATATTATATTATCATGTCTGTTTCTATTTCTTTATATTTTCCACCAGACTCTAAGTCCTAAGAGGGCAAAGAAGATCTTCTCTGTCTATCTGAAACACAGATGGTGTTCAACAAATTAGGGACTTAAATTGATAATGACTTCAATAAATATTCCTTAAATAAAACTCAGACAATGGCATCAAATCAAGTGGTGGCTTTGTCTCTGGAAGTTTTGGCAGCTCTCTCAAACACTGTGGGTAAGATCTGAATGAGGGGCATGCAAGACCAACTCTGATAGAGTTTTAGAAACTTGTAGACTTTTTTTTTTTTTTAAACAACAACAACAACAAAAAACTTTCTGGAAGGATCTACCTGTAATCCCTCACAGAGTCAGAGATTGATTCAGTCACTTCTAAAAATCCCTCTGTTGCCACAAGGCATAATTTCCAAAGAATATAAATAAGATAACAGAAAATAGCTTCTTAAGCTAGGAATGCAAGCTTCCTCACATTAGGTAGCAGTTTATAGAGACGCTTCCCCTTTTGAATGAGATGAGAGAGGCGGTGATAAGGACGGTGTCTGCACAGAGTCCGGAAGAATGTGAGTACTTGGATTTGATCCTAACAACAGATCGCTGTTTGCATCCAACGTTTGGACTAGGAAATGAGAGGGGTAACCGTCGACTGCCAAAAGCCATCATCTGGGGTCTGGAACTTTTACAAGCTCCTTCAGCTATCATTCAAAACTCTTTTAGCTCTATGAAGGCAGGTCAAGATGGATCAGTGTGCTTCAGTGTGCTGGTTCTCAAGTCAACTGGAGGCAAAAGGTGATTGGGTCATCCTCTTGACTCACACTACTTCTAAGAGTAGTAACAGAATAATACTGATGTCCCTGACACTGAAGGGAAAGAAGAATTGGCCCATAAGTGAGTTAAATGCAAAAAACCCCAACTATTCAGATTTTATAATCTCCCCCACTACACTGCCCTGCCCATTGAACCACAAATATGAAGGGGAAAAAAGTTTCTGTATTATACGCAGTGGCTGGATGTGTGACTAAATGGATCTGGGGACATTTACACATCCAATCAGGCTGGTGGTTAAATTCTCTAGAAGCTCTAGGAGAGCGGCACTGTGGTCTATGTGTCACCCTGAGTCCCCAGTATCACCTGCAATGCTTGCCAATTAATGGGCACCCAATAAATTAATGACTGGTTGACTTTCTGGGGAAACACATCCTAAAACTGAAAATAATAGCAAACTCTTAACCAAATGACTTTCTGGGGAAACACATCCTAAAACTGAAAATAATAGCAAACTCTTAACCAAATGACTTTCTGGGGAAACACATCCTAAAACTGAAAATAATAGCAAACTCTTAACCAAATGAAATCACTAAAATCTACAGCTGGCAAACCTCTTCTCCCTCCCCTTTTCAGGAGATTAATTGTAGTACTTAACATTTATAAAGCATTTCTGACACATCAAAATGGCCAGAGGGGAATTTGTATTGAAAATCTAATCCATTATTATTAATAAATTGCCTTGTGGTCCCAACTGTTCCCTTGGGATTCGGGGATGGGCGAGAAAGGAAAACTCACTTTCAATGTTTTTCTCAATGTCTTAATTTGGGAAAACTCGGAGGTTTTTTCAGTGGTTCATTCTGAGGTCTGGGCAAAGGTTCAAGCCCATTCCTGAGTTATCTAAACTGATTCATCCTCCCCCTGTCCAAAGCCAACAACTGCAAAGGTTTGCGGCAGTACTTTGCCCTAACTGTACTTAGTGCTGAGAGGTTTTTAATCTTTTTCTTGTTGGTCTCCTTATCTTCTGGTGCTTCTCTGTCTCATCCCCTTTTCCAGAGGCTCCCAACATAATCAGCATCTCCTGCAGCTGATGACAGACACAAGAAGCAGATGAACTAAAAGGTTAATGGAAGGGGAATGGTAAGGCCAGCCTGATACAGAGGAAGAAAAGGCAACTGGAAGTTTAGCTGGGTTACACGCAAGCAGAGATAGCTAGAAAAGGCTTCAAAGAGCTCAGAAACAAGGTCAGAAAAAGGCACTTGACGGGTCAGCTGGTCATTCTCCCTGCCCAAAGAAATGTTACTATCTCAGCAAATTAAAAAAAAAAAAGTATATATTTATATTTCCAAAAGAGCTATTGGATCTGTTTTGGCCGATATATTCAAGTAGTCTGTCAGCTCCTTCAGTTAGAAAACTTTTCCAAGTTGTGATGATCATTTGTTAGTTTCCTGCCCAGCATCCATTCTCTCTTATTCTGATAAGAGTACCCACAGTTGATTTCGGAGAATGATTTCTCTGCCATTGCATGCCGTTTTAGTACGACTGTCAATCAGAGTATTTAGGGACAAGCATGTGACCTATGTTGGTCCAATTAGACTTTCTTGGGGTTGGAGGAAGAAGGAAAACAAATACAAAAAAAAAAAAAAAAAAAAGATTAGAACTATCTCAACCTACTGGTGGTGCCCAGCAAAGATCAGCAGTAGTTTTTGCCATGTAGAAAGAATCTCAGGGTTCCCCTGATTTTTGTCCTTATTGATTTTGTTTTTATGCTTTTCTCTCCAAGTATGTGCCCTACTTCCTATCCCTAACAAATTCCTTTTTGCTTGAGTTAGATGGAATTAGTCCCTGTTCCTTGCCACCAAAAATCCCTAACAGATAAACATGTATCCAGTTTATTCTTGTTATGTGATAATCTTGCAAGGAAATATGTACTGACTGATAACACAGGTGTAGGATAAGTTCTCAGACAGCAGGGTGGAGCAGACAGAAGAGTACTAAACTGAAGAATATCATGGTGGCTCAAACTCTATTTACTGACACAGTCCTGTACCATCACAAAACATTCAAAATGGCACGATTACAGCAGCAAAAACACTTCCATTCTACATGTGTATTACTTGTGGTTTTAGTCAGTAAATTGGGTTCTTTATAGATTAGTATTAAATATAATTCTAGTACCAAGCGTCTTTCTAGGGGAACAACAAGCTTACTTCTGAAAGGAAAAGGAGCTCAAAATTTTTCATTGAGATACAAATTCTAGTTGCAATGCACATTGATTTTTATGCCTAGGTCTCCAACTACTCAATCTTGTCATCTCCCATGAGAAAACTGGGAATGAACAATAAAGATATTGGATACCATGAGAGCCATCTTTGGGGACTGTGATGTCTTGGAAGGACTTTGTGATCAAGGTGGGACTTGATTTGCATTTGAATGATGAATAGCATTTGAAAAGAAAGAAGTAGGAAGGCCTTCCAGGTTTTGATGGGGTGAGGGAAAGCATTAGGTGGAAAAATACAAGTCTCATCCGGAAGATGGTGTATAGGTCAAGGAGACAGAAGGGGTCAGGTAGAGGAGTTATCAAAGGACAGACAGAAAAGTATGTCCAGATTAGACTGTGGAGGGCCAGGAAGGTCAGGCTAAGGGGACTGGGTTTCATCACCTAGGCTCTTGAAAGTTGTTTGAGTACAGGGTAATGGGATGGAATGATGCTTAGAAAGGTCCATCTAGTGTGACATACAGGAAAGAAAAGCTTGGACAAACTAAAGGTAGAGGCAGTTGAGAACTGTGGATATAGGGTAAAAGCTTGAAGGAAAAAATATGACGCCAAAATATAACTTTAGATTGGCATTTGTTTTGTTACCAAACTCCTGACGTCAATCATTTTTCTAATGACTCTCCCATTTCTTCTTGAAGCAAAAACTGGGAAATTACAGTTAATTGAGGATTCTAGTGGGTTAGCATCCAAATAATCAAAATTTCACTTTACCTGAATTGTTTGGCCTCTTTTGAGTCACAGATAGACCCCAGGTGCTATAGAAAATGCCAAGCTAGCCCCATGGAGAAATTCCTGCCATTTACACCGGGGGTTGGGGATTCATCTTTTGATCTTCTTCATTAATCTTTTCTTCCAAAACCCAGAAGGATATTCAGTAACATTACTAAATCTCTTCAGGAGCTTAGTTTTTCTTAGTCAGATAACAGAAGTTTAGGCCAACCATTCTTCCTCACCCTTACTCTCCCAATGAAGAGGAAAATAAGTTTTGTTTTGTATGTGACCCTCAATCTGTCATACTAACTAGAGCCCTAAGCTGAGAAGAATATTAACGGTGTGTCGGGGCTCAGTGGGAAAGAGCCACATCTGATTAGGAGCAATGTCAGCCATAAATGAGAAGATGGGGCCTCTCTGACTTGAAGACTCTTATTAGTTTAACAGAACTGCACCTACACTAAGTAAAACATGACAGGCTTCACAACGTGGATAGTAGGTCCCAGGAAATACCAGGGACCCTAGTGTTCCCAAGTATCCATTCAAGAATTCTTGGGAAAACTTAGAGTTGAACTAATTCATCTAAAGCACACAAAATTTATATCCTTCTCTGCTATGTGCATAGGGTGGGAGAAGAGATATTCCTGGTCCGAGGAGGAAGAGGGAATGTATATCCTAGAGACTAAAATGGAGTTTGAATTACTTTGCTAACCAATTTTTGTATGAAAAATAGGCCAAAAAATAGAGACACTATTTTGCAGGGATTTTTTTAAACTTAAAAATTAATTTATGTTAACATTTTACAGAATTAGAATGATTAAGTCTCATTTAGTTATTAAAATAATTAAATGATAGGCAATTGAGACTGTCCATGGAAATCAAAACATCTGTTTAACAAATGACAAAGACAAATAAGATTTATTTGACAAATACAAGAGATCATGATTATTATCTGACTTGGATTTCTAAGGCATATAATGATTTTCCTGCCCATTATTTGTTATTTTCATAGATAATCTTGTTCCTACTTTAGAATTCTGAGACCAGCAAGTAAAGGCTATAGTTTAAATGAAATTGCATGTGGCCAGATGGAAGTATTCAACAATACAAAGGTGTTTAATTTCATCAAATGCACTATTGTAAACCTTTGTAAAACAGGCTGATTGGAATTGGAGATTCATATTATGAAAAGTACAAGTTGTTACAAAGAGGACATTTTCATCTTTGAAGATTAAGTTACAGTCAAATAATTATTTGTTTGTTACAGGCTTTGGAATGAGGGAGAGACATAAGAAGAACACAGTGCATATTGGAATCAATCAGAAATGAGGAAAAAATGACCTTTACAAAGATAAAATAATCTTTTGTAAATTATGGCTCAAGTTACAGATATCCGATTAATAAAGAACACATAGACATCCTAATAGTTCAAACACAGCAGGTAATTCAACTACGAGTCACAGATATTATCATTGTAGCAATGCAGTTTTTTTAGCAGTCCACTCCATAAGCAGCACTGAATTTGGACATTTTCATCACAGTCACATGAAATAATAAAATATTTCACAAAATTCATTATCACCAGCATCATCAAGAAACATTTATTGAACACCTATCATGGGTAAGAAACGCCACTTCAACGCAGATAAACAAGAGCCTATATCTATAAATGCCTTGTTAGTATAAGGGCAAATGTGTTTTTAAAATAAGTTAGTTTGGAAATAAGAGGAAGGAGAGCAACACCATAACATCCAAATCAAGATTAATCCAACAGAGTGTTCACAGAAATGTTTCTTTTAAAATGATGTCCACTCTTCAGTCATGTTAAAGACAGTGCAGAATATTTCTTTTCTATGGTACAGTGGTTGGTCCACTTGGTTTTGTTATTGGAATGCTTAGCCAGGATTCCATGCCCCCCACCCTCTTCCTCTTCCTACTTTTCCCCCTGCCCAGCTGGTGTCTGGGTGTGGGGCTGAGAAGAAGCTATTGCACAATGCTGCACAGCAAGGAAGGGCCAGGCTCTGGCAACAGGGCCCCCAGAGATCCAATCCAGCTGCTGTAAAAGGAATCTCATGGTATGTCCCCACCCTGTCCCTGACGAAATCACAAGTGATCTTGGAAAACTTACAAGACCACTTGCCGATTTGTACAGATGTATCAAATGCAAGCAGCCCAGCCTGCAGCAAAAGGAGGGAACCAGGAGCTCTTAGGACCAGCTTCACTGTTCCAGTGTTTTGTGACCCTGGGCAAGGTGTGAAACCCCTACCACTCTTTCTTAACTCAAAAATGGACACAAAAATCATTACTCTCATTTCTGGAGAATATTATGAGAACACTCCAGGAATATGAAGATGGCAAGAAAATGTTGAATATTATCATGAAAGAAACATGAGAAAAATTAAAAATGATGAATATCTCCTATAGATAGATTTAAAATACCAGGAAACTTTACAAATAAAGTTTAATAGGATGAATGTGGTACCAGAAACAATATAAAATGAAAAATTCTGTTTACTGTTCTTGTGGCAACCAATTAAATAAGCATCCAATGTGTGTGTGTGTGTGTGTGTGTGTGCGCGCGCGCTTTGGCAAATTTCAGATCGCAGTCTCATGCATCTCTCACTTGACCAACAGCAGCCATGTGAAGTGAGCAGAGAAGCTGATGCAGTCACCGCCTTGTAAAATGAAAACACTGAGGTTCAGAGGATCTTGGTGATGTAACACAGCCCATTAATACCAGGCTTAGAATTCAAATATTAAAGGTGTTACTGGGAAAGCTATGTCAAGAATAGATTTTTATCCTGAGGAATATTCTTGAAGAATTTACCCAGCATGTCACTCTAAGATGTGGATCTGACAGTGAGCCAGAGCTAGGAGCCTCATTTTAGAGTTAGTCATTGTTCCTTGCAGTGCTTACTAGATTTTACACGTCTATAAACATGGACTATATAAGGGCATTTACTGAAAAAGAACCACAGCAACATAAATTACAAAGCTAATGCTAATGTTTTATGTAAATCACCAAGATGCTAAGTGTTTCCTCTAGGAGAGTTGAGGTAAGGTGAAAATGAACCTGTGGCTCACAGGAAGCTAAGGAGAAACATTTTTCCATTGAAGGCATTATTTTTCCTTGGCTTTAGCTTCCCCACCCCAATATTTTACTCTGGAATAATTTTCAAATGTATAGAGATGTAGAAAGAAAAGTACCATGATAACCACTACTCCTTTGTTGAACTATTTGTAAGTTTGTGCAAATAATGCAAGGTTTTACTTTTAAACATGTCAGTTTGTCTCTCTAAAAGAGAACACTTTCCTTTATAACTGCCATACTCTTTTCACATCTCTAAGAAAATTAACCATATTTCCTTGATATCATCCAATGTTTACTCCATATTCAAAATTTTCAAATTGTCAACATAATATTGCATGTAGTTTTCTTTTCTTTTTCCTTTTCTGAAACATGATCCAGTCAAACCTCACACACTGGATTTGGGTATTATGTTTCTTTAGCTCCTTTTTTTCTTTTTAAGATTTTATTTATTTATTTATTTATTTATTTATTTATTTGAGAGAGAGACAGTGTGTGCACGTGCAAATGTGCACAAGTGAGGGGAGGGGCAGAAGGAGAGGGAGAGAGAGAATCTCAAGCACACTCCACACTGAGTGTGGAGCCCAATGCCGAGCTCAATCTCATGACCCTGGGATCACGACCAGAGCCAAAATCATGAGTTTGACACTAAACCAACTGAGCCACCCAGGTGCCCCTCTTCAGTTCTTTTATATTAGAACAGTTCCCCCTACCTTTTCTTCCTCTTAACTTTGACTTTTTGAAGAGATAAGGTCTTGTAGACTGTCCCACATTGTAGATATTTCTGTGTGTTCCTTGTGGTGAGGTTTAACCTGTGACCATCCCCTGTATTTCCATTAACAGGATGGTAGGTACAAGTACTTGTTAAGGTTTTTGGCAAAAATACTCCATGTATGATTTTGTGTATTTTATATTGTACAATGCCAAGTGGTCCTGCTATTAATGATGCTAAAGTTGGTCATATGATCTAATAGGATGATGACATATTCCTATAGTAAAGGCATATTTTTCCTTTTGGATTGGCAAGTCATGTGTGAGATGACATTGGGCATCATGAGGATATTTTGTTCCCCAGGAGTATCCAGTCAAATAGTTTTCATAGCCTTTCTTGATCCTTGCACAATGGTGATTTTCTATCATTCCACTTACATTTATAAGCTCACATTCTTCTTCTTCTTCTTTTTTAATAAAGAAACACTTTCTTCCATCCACTGTAAATAAGCTTCATGTTATAAAAACAGAACAGAACAAATGCTTAATTCTTTCCTTTAATTGTTGATTTTCAGGAAGTGGTATACAACATAATAACAAAACATTGAAAGTCAAAAAAAATACCCCTTTAAAGTGTCCAGAAATTCTGAGTTTTTTAATAATCTGCAATTAGGTCAAACCAGCAGTATCACCAGGGGCATAATCTGCTCTGTTGCAGATTTATAAGAGCTAGGTAGAGGATGCTTATTAAAAACAGTCTACTTGCTTTAGAGTCTGTTTGGATTCAAATGATCAAACAGTTTATCTTCTCTTCAGGAAGATATGAAGGTGAGGGGAGGTCTAAGATTATGGTCAAGAGTGGTGAGAATAAGGCAGTTTCGATACAGTAGGGAATTTTGGCTAAAACTCATTGACAGGAGTTTAACTGCATGGGGAGCGGGGGGAGGAAGCTTACTCTGAAGCTGGCTATTGGGGAAGGGACTGGAGAAATATTACTCTGACGGGAAAAGAAAGGAAGTGACTTGAGAACCTCTTAACTTTTTCCACTGGTCTCAGTCCTCACCATCTCCTTTGTACTATTTAAGTCATTTGGACTCATGAGAACAAAAGTTCCAGAAGTTCCATTCAAGTTCCAGAAGAATGAAATAACTACAGATTTATTCACCCTCCTTTTTCTTTCTTTCTTTTGCCATAGAACATAAAAGACATTTGTTTCAATGCAGACCATAACCCAGTGATTCCCATGCCAAGACAAAGTCACTGAGAGGTCTGAGATGCCATAGAAGATAATCAGGGCTTTCCTTGTCTTTCTTTGCCCATCCCGCTCCCCATTGCCTCCTCCCCCTGAAGAAGTGTACTAAAAGCATTGAGAACTCATAAAACCTATTGAACATTCTGTCTTTCTTGGTGAGGTGCCAGGCATTGATTTCGTTCAAAACACCATAGGTGGTGGCTACTCATTCCAAGCTTTTTGCCAGTCATTGGAATGGAAAATAGTGTGAGAAGTGGAGAACCCAGGAGACTGCAGTGGAGGGAGGAAAGGTGGGAGGGACGGAGGAGGTGGGAGCCAGTTCTTTGACTAGAATCTTGTCTGCTCCATTACAAAAAAGGCAGCCAGAACTGTGGTTTTCAAATTTACAGTTAGAAAAAAAAAAGCATACTGTAGAGAGAGTGCCATAACATTCTCTTCCTCCCTGTCTCATTTATTTTACTTTGTTTCCCCGAAGAAATGGTCAATTGGAAATATCACACTACGTTGGGCCAAAGGGTCTGACCAAACCTAAGTTCCATGTATGGGGGAATGAGGCAGTGAAGGGGCAGTTCAGGCAAAGCTGAAGGGGGGCAGTCTGACCGAGGAAAGACCACCTCCAAGTCTCACTGTGGCAACCCCACTCTGGAGAACAAGCAGAGAATGAATGCCAGCACAAATGTTAATGTAACAGGATAAGTGGGGGGAAGCTGCCCTTGGCAAAAGAACTAAGCCTGTTCGTTTTTATAATATAAGAGAGAGTGTGAGAGGGAGATTGTGTGCTTGCCCACCAGGTGCATTTTGCAAGCTTTCCCAGTTCCGTTTTCATTAGTTCCTCTAATATTATTGCAAGAGGCTTCAAAGCTATATATAAAGAGGCTTGCCATCTTGCTTTACTCATTTTGACTTCTGTTTGTATTTCATGGTTTGCCTACTAAAAAATACTTTTTTTTTTTTTTTTGATCAGTGGAAAATAAGAAGCATCTTAGAAATTAGTGAGTTTCAGGCTGCAGGGATTAGATCCATAAGCAAAGTTCTGGTGACATGTTTTTAGAACCTCTTGGTCGTGAACTTGCACAATTTATGATCAAGAGCAATGTATTGAATTTGTGGCATTTATGTGATGTCATACCTTTTATTTGCTATTGTTTTAAGAATTAAATAAAAGTTTCTTGGCAGAAGGCTTAGGAGGACATCATAAGTTCTTTTCATTTCATAGTAGTGAGATAATACTTTTTTGTCTTGTAATTTTACTTTTTTTTTCTTTTTCCTAAAGAATGTGGTTTTTCTCCAGTATTTTCTGCACAGGTACCCTCCCCCTCATCTCATTTACTGGCTGGCCCCCGCCCCACTCTCAATTTCATCCCAAGTAAGGGAAATAATCATTCTGCTTTTATTTTCTCAGGGAAGACATGACACAAAACAAATGCAGAAAGAAAGTCACATGACTTGAGTTTCAAAATAAAAATTTCAGACTCATGGCAAAATGTATAGTTTGAAAGTTCTAAAAGTTTGGGTTTAGGAGGGAGCTATCTCAAGCATTTGCCCGAAGGGAATCAGGATGTAGAATGATCAGATTTTAAAAATCAGCCATTTTTTCTGGCTTTTTACATGTATAAAGATTCCATGTGCTACAAACAGAAAGGAAGAAATCAGAGGGTCTATCATAAAGTTGGAAGTTGAGATGGGTCCCTGAGAAGTAGCTTGTGCCCTACTTTTTCCTCTTCTCCAGCAGGTTTCAGTTAGAGAGAACTGAGAATAGAGGTGTGGCTTTGCTCCATCATTAGGTAAAGATACATCCAGACTCTAGAATCCTCTCCTTGCGCACAGTGGTTCAGGAAGAATGAACATATGTTGTAGGTCTGAGGGGACTCAGATAGCATTAGTCCCTTCAAAAGAGTATGGCCTAGAGACAAATGTTTTCTATATGCCCACATGAACATACAATCAGCTAAGACAGTTAAGGTCAAGATCCCAGCAGTGAACTCTCTAGACCTGTTACTGGAGTTAGACAGAGCCTGATTATATCAGCAATCTATGAAGACTGATGATATGTAGAGATATGTATCTTGATAAGAATTCCATCTATGAGATTTAAAACTCAATTGGATGACAAAGAAGAAAGCCTAAAACACCCTAAAATTTCAAGAGCTCTAAAAATGATATATTTGGTTAAACATACACACACACACACACACACACACACACACACGCTCATGTGTGTGCACACTTGCACAGATTGGGATGAGGAGCTCATAAAAAGGTAGACATGATTGGAAATTTTCATCCAGCCCTTCCTTACTTTTATCTACCCTGTTTTCATTTTTAAGACAAGCGGTTTTGTGACAAGCAATTATACGATTGCTATTTACATGTACCTGGAGTATCCAGTTCAGTACTCTTTTCAAAGTAGACTTCACTGCTTCTAAATGAAAAAACAAAGAAAGACTCATAATTGGGCTTAACAGGGGCAGGCCAACAAGAGAGCAATGAAAACATTTCTTCTGGAAGAAGAAAACTATGTGGGAGGACAGTTTGGGAGAAGACATAGTCAACCTTCTAGTGAAGGCATCTGGGCATTAATTTTCATGCTGCATTTTCATTTAAAATTGAACAAGGTATCTATCTATCATCTATCTATCTATTAATCTATCATATATCTATCGCTTATTTATTTAATCGAGCATTAAATCAGATTACCTTCCCTTGTCAGTCTGTGAGACTTGGAGCTGGCTTTCTCCACTGTTAGTTGTGAATGCACAGGAAAATTTGTTTCATGTTCACCTGACAAATGTATAATTTGGCATGTAAACCCACCACCAAAGGAGGGGGGAAACATTTAAAGCACTCCAAGAAAAAGTAGAGATTTTTTTGTTTTTTAAAATCATCCCCTGTATCAAAGTATCTGGACAACCACTTCATTTTAATAGTATAGAGAACAGGATTTCAACTTATAATAATGTTTATATTACTTCAACCCCGAGTGTACAGGGTGATATAATGTGAGGGCCAAATGTTATTTTTCCAATTGCACTGTGAACCAGGAATATGGGAATGAGATTAGATTATAGCAGGATGGTTTTAGGATAAACTCTAGGACAATTTGTAAAACCTTGGAAGGCATTTTCAAACAAGGTCATGGGAATTACCAAGAAGGTAAATCTTTGAGGTGGTAATGCAAATACTAAAATTTAAACAATACTGAGAAAATGTTAGATATACAATCCTTTGGGATGATTGGAAAGTCATTATTCCTGGAATAAGAGAATTGAACAAATAATACCTCGAGGCTCAAAGACTTTGGAATTTCCCAGAACTAAGATCTAGTCTCTGATGGGCTAGACCAGCCTTAGTGGACAGAAGCCAATGACCAGCTGAACCTGTAAAATCTTTCCTGTCTTCAACATCTGTGATTTATAAAACAATGCCAAATATTCTCAAAATGTTTGCAATATTTGGCTATCTTTCCATCAGTAAAACTTATTGTCTATCTTTTCACTAAATGAATGTCAAATAAGTTTAAGATAAATGAGAAGTTCATGTTTTTATTTGCTATCATCATAAAACCCCTTTGAATCTGAATTCTAAAACTTCCTTATTCTTTGGTTGTAGAAAAACATGATAGAGTAAAAATTTGAAAAGCTAATATTCAAAAGCAAGCCACTCTGAGAGAGTGAAATGCTTGTCCAACAAACATTTCCTTTGCTTTATTTTTTTATTTTTTGGTTTCTGCAGACATATTGCTAAAAATGAGGAGACTCAAAGTGGCTGGAATTTATCATCAGATACAAATGTCAAATCTTGGTATTTCTAACTTCTGTATCAGAATCACCTAAGAGGCTTTTTAAAAATTTAGATTCCTAGGTATCAATGTAGGCCTTCAATCAGAATCTCTAGAAGGTTCAAGGCTCCATCATCTGCATTTTTAACCAGACTGCCAGATGGGTTTTCATATACTAAATTTATGAATGAAATGTCTAATAAAAATCAGGTTGGAAAAATTTTAATCAGTTTCCGATCACACTTTAAATGAAACATGGAGGTGATAAATATTAGCATTTAATGTTTCAAATCACCTTAAAAATACTGGGTCATTTATATATTGTGGTTATTGTAAATAATACTGGAATGAACATAGGGGTGCATGTATCTTTTCAAACTAGTGTTTTTGTTTTCTTTGGATACATACCCAGTAGTGGAATTGCTGGATCAAATGATATCTCTATTTTTAATTTTTTGAGGAACCGCCATTATGTTTTCCACGGTGGTTGCACCAATTTACGTGCCCACCAAGAGTGCACAACGGTTACTTTTCTTCACATCCTCACCAACTATTGTTATTTCTTGTCTTTTTTATACTAGCCATTCTGACTGGTGTGAAGTGTTAGCTCATTGTAGTTTTAATGTGCATTTTCCTGATAATTAGTGATTTAAGTAGCTTTTCATTTATCTGTTGGCTTGAATGTCTTCTTTGGGGAAATGTCTATTCAGGTACTCTGCCTATCCACCGATAAATGGATACAAAAGATGTAGTATTTATATATATATAATGAAATATTATCGGCCATATAAAAGCATGACTTCTTGCCATTTGCAACAACATGGACGAAACTAGAGGCATTATGCTAAGTGAAATAAGTCAGGCAGAGAAAGACAAATACCATATGATTTCACTTACATGTGGAAGCTAATAAACAAAGCAAACAAATAAACAACAACAAACAAACAAAGCAAAACGGAAACAGACTCAAACACAGAGAACAAACTGATGGTAGCCAGAGGGGAAGGGGTAGAGGCATGGGCCAAATAGGTGACGGGAATTAAGAGGTATAAACTTCCAGTTATAAAATAAATAAATCATGGGGAGGAAAAGCACAGCATAGGGAATATAGTCAATGATATTGTAATAACATCATATGGTAACATATGGTAACTACTCTTGGCATGGTGAGCATTGTGTAATGTATAGAATTGTTGAATCACTACATTGTGCACCTGAAAGTAATATAACATTGTATGTCAACTCTAGTTAAATAAAAAAAAATTAAGAACAATACTAATAAGAAATAGTATTATAGGTATTTGTATAAATGCAGAGTTGTCTCCATACTATGTCTATTGTGTAAGAGTTTTATCATTGATCCCCCAATCCTTATAATTACTATGCCCACATCTAACTTGACAGGCTTTTCTTCTTCTTTTTTTTTTTTTCCCCCACTTTGTTTTTCTTACTGACTCACCTTCATGGAGTCATTCCAAAGTATTTGATTCAAATTTTAAAAATGTACAATCCTAACTTGCACTTACATTTTATTGGTTTATGTAATATTTAATTAAAGTACATAAATACCTTAAAAACACAACTGGCATAGGGGCACCTGGGTGGCTCAGTGAGTTAAGCATCTGACTCTTGAATTTGGCTCAGGTCATGATCTCAGGGTTGTGGGATTGAGCTCTGCCTTGGGCTCTGCGCTGGACATGGAATGTGCTTAAGATTCTCTCTCTCTCTCTCTCCCTCTCCCTCTGCCCCTCCCCCCTTCCTCCCACCCCTGCTCATATTTTCTCTCTCTCAATCTAAAAACAACCCCCCCCATGACTGGCATAAATGATTTTGGGAACAAATGTAACTAACCCTTGACAACTAAACTGGAGGTTAGTGGAAGCGTGTGAGACATAAGTCTTCCGGTGGCAGGTCCTCAGCTTACTAGTGAGTGTAGCTTGTGGAGGGAATCCTTAGAGAATTCCTTGATGTGACCATTTAGTAAGAGAATTCCTACTGTGTTATTATTCCCATTTAATAAGATATTCCCAACTCTTGTGACTGGAGAAGTCTTGCGATCCTCCCATCCAAGAAATACCTCCTCCTGTAGGTTCTAAAATGCCAGCTTACATCCAGTGTCTGGTTCTGTGACTCAGGGCCCCAATCAAAATTCCAAATAACATAACTGAGAGAGTAAGAATACTAGATATTCTTCAAACATAAGATGCTAGGGGAATGCTGAGTTCTATGAAAAAAGTATTTGCCAGCACATTCTGGTCATATCCACCAACCCCAGAGGCACAGGTGGTTAAAACTCTGAGCCCAGAGACTGTGTGAGAAATGTAGGGACTCCAGGAGATTGGTGAGAAAGGGAAGTAAAGAAACAAAATCACTTTTCCCCATTTCATGCTGAAGTTAGGCCCTGATTTTTCCGGCTTCAGTTACACTTGATGTCTAAGAATCCAAAATGTCTATCATTTATTTGCCAAATGAGAGAAACTTTTCTTGGCATTTCTCTGTATAAAAATTCCACCCACTATAGAATAAGTCTAATTCTTTTGAATGGTCTCAAGCATGCCTTCGTCACGTAACCCTGTCCACCACCCTACCCTCATCCTTCTCAAAATTCTCACCATGACAGAAGACAACAGGGTCTTTTAGGCCTTTGCCTGTAGTTCTAAGTGTCCCCACTCAGAAAACTCCTCTTTTCTTGTAAAACCTGGCCAAACTGTACCTTGTCTACTAATTAAGTCTTCTTGTTTATAATCTCAACACTGCCTCGTACAGACTTCTATTGTCGATTTATTGCATTGTATTTTAATCTATAACATGTCTGTCTTCCTCACAAGACTGGAGTATCTATTTCATTTTTAGACATTTCATGCTACTAGGAGAGTTGCTTATAAATGAGCGAATTAACTGAAGAGAGCTCTGGGCCACCAGCACTCAGCTGTGGGTGCTCAATGGGAACGGAGTTTGAGGGTGTCAGCCCAGACCCTAGATCTGTAGGGAACAGGGCTGTAGCCCCACAGTCTCACCTAGTAGCTGTCACAGGCTTTGTAGGGAGACATTCAAGGAGATTACTTCCCTGGTTCAATTTTGGGCCCTGAGGCAGTCACCTTTGCGCCATTGGCAAATGTATGTTCTGCTGTAATTCAGCCTGTCTCTGAGGCATTTCAAAAACTATAACCTTCTACCACAAGTCCTTGCACCTAGAATTTTTCCACCCATCCCCTATGGGCAACAGTGCTTGAATCCCCCCAGGGTAAGGCTGTTTTGCTCTCTGTCTCTGTTACTCGTGTATTATTCAAGGGCATCAACGGGGCTATGGCACAGGTCAATCAAAGCTTGTGCTGCACAATGTAGGCCTTTTCTAAGCTGAATGCCTCGTGCATGAGAACAATTATAATCTTTTCATTCGAATGTCAAATGCTGCCAGAGTATTTTTTTTTTTAAAGGCTAGTTATTCAATGTATAACAAAACAAGTGTCTGTATTTATTTTCTGGGCAAATCCAAATAACTTTTCCTATAGCCAAGAAGCTACAAGGGGGGTGAAGTCACGAAACCCACCCTTACTCATGTACTTTATCTTTCGTCAGCAGGATTACACACTCGCCAGAACTCTCAGTACTTCTGGGGAAACTTGGTAGAGGCTGGAGCAAGGAGATCCCAACTCAAATAAAGGCAGATTTCAACGCAGGGACTTCTTCAAAATTTGGTGATCTTTCACTCAAATTTTTCAGCCAATGTCTAAGAGAGTCAAATTTAAATCAACAGGCACGAATCTTTGTGAGGCTGCCCTACAGGAGCTCACTGAGCTTACATATGCTAACGTATAAGATGACAGCGTTCCAGGACATCATGCCTCCACCTCTCAAATCATGCTTTGTATCTCTTCCTGTGACAGTGGTCTAGTCTTTGGATAAAAATATCACAACTGGTAGAGATGTTTGGGCTCAGAGGGGGCTTAGGCGGCCTTGGCTGACACACAGAAAAGCAGAATGAGCTCATGTCCCTGTACCATGCAGATTTAGACACAGAAGCAGGAAAAGATGTCTCCTGTCAGGCCAAGGTGTAGAGACCAATGCTGTGAGCAAACCAGGATCCGTGGTAAAGCATTTGTTGCAAGTCCTTCAGGCATAAAACTGAATAGTTTTAATAATAATAGTTTAATAGTTTAATAAATAGTTCATGACTTTCAAGTGGTCTGTGAAAGAAATTGTTTTAACCTCTACCAAATTGCTGTACCTTTCTAACGAACTAAAGTTAGAAGTTCTTTCAGAAGTCTCCCCCCCCCTCCCGGAGAATGCACACAAGAACTTAAACTAAAGATATTCTAAGACATTGTAACGGCTCTTACTCAAAGCTAGCACCATGTTGAAGAAAGCATGATACATTTAAATTAGGAGCTTTTGCTCTTTGCAAGGCAAACTCGCAAGCACTTTGCATTTACTTACTCTTCAGAAAAAACCCGGTGAGGAAAGTTCTCCTGTTATCCTCATTCTACAGGTGAGATCAGAGCTGGGCTCCAGACCCAGGGCTCATAAGTATGCTAATAATTCAAAGTGGCATTATTTAGAAGACTATCATAATCTAGATCTCCAATAATAGGGGAGAAGTTGTTAGAAGATAAACCAAGGCATATTAAAGATTTTATGAGTTAATTTGGGTAAAAATCAATTCCGATCAGGCAGCACCAAACCAGAAGTCATTAGGAACATTCCTTGACAGGAGCCAAGGGAAAAACTTAGAGAAGGTGTGGAAGAAAAGAAAGGATATATATATATATTTTAAGGATATTATCAGTTGGCCTTAGCTTAAAATCCAGTTGGCTGTTTGTGACTGGTTGCCTTAGCATTTTGATTTCATAACCTTGAGGCATTTACAGGCTTAGATTTTGGTTTGCTTACGTATGCCACAATGGCATTAGAGCCACCTCAGTCTAATGGCCTCCTTGTTTAATTAATTTTAACAGAGTACATAAATTATGACTCACGTAGGCAGTTAAAAACCGTGTAGCCATAAAGTAATTTGGTAGAAGTGTTGTTGTTCTTTCTATGAAAAGACAAAAGCAAGTTTCAAAGCCATATGGCAATATGCATCAATCTTTATTAAAAGGACACATAAAATTGTGTAAAACGTATATATTTAAATGAAAATATGGAGGTAGAACCAATTTATAAATACTATGTAAAATCTAGGAGGACATATATAAAAAGGTTAACAGCAGTTATATGTGGCTGATAGGAAAATGGTTTTTTTTTCCCTTTCAGTTTAAATGTTATTTCCCATTTTTACTATAATAATCACAAACTGTTCAATTCAAATATTTATATAAGCCAAAAATAAAAAGGTGTCTCTAAAAATAAGTGGTTTTATATTAAAAATGGAGTTCTTTTGTGTGAAGGTGGCAGAAAACTTATATTACAGAATTGGAAACTAGCAACCATGAGGAAAAATACCCTTTGGGTGCCCATGGGAAAACCTAGAGAAAGGCCCAGGAGTTGGGTGATATCCCTAGTTACAACTGAGTTTCACAGACTTGCTGGGCCTTGGTATCACATCGAGGCATTCACTTTCCTAGACATCATATCTTATAAAAGATGGAAACAATCGTTCTAAATTTAACTGATTGGAAAACAGGAAGAAACTTAGACAAGTCCATTGTATAAAGAACTGTAATCTATGAAAGGCACAAAAGCCCATTTCTTATGGAATGCCCACAATGGAATTTTTTTTCAGGGCACAAAAAGTATCCTTGTCACTGACCCTTTACAATACTCTGGAAAAAGTTTTCAATTTTCTCAACCTTAAAAGAATACAATCAGTACTTTTTATCTTGATACTTAAAGAGGGGGGGAAAACCTAATTAAGAAACATGAAAGAGATCTTCAATAATTAAAAAAGATAAAGAAACATGGAAGAGAAGAGACGTTCATGTTTGTCGTGTGTGAAGAGGTTGTGGTTGCTTGGCTGGGGTCACGATGTGGTTGGTCTTTGACTTCATGAGGAAACGTGGTCATCTATAGGGTCTAAAGAAATCCTTACCCGAGAGAAGAACAATGAGTAAAGGATCTAGCACGAGTTTGACTCTAATCCCTGCTGCATTTATAAAACCTTCCTTGAAAATGCTCATCCCCATTAGATTTCCAGACATGGCCCCATCCTGACCATCCATTCTTTGCTGTTTTACTTTCTCTTTTGCCCCATCCCTGATGGCATTTCCCAAGGCCTTCTCCTCAGCCCTCTCTATTCCTTTATTGCTCGTGCACCTTCACAACTGCTCAATTAATTGTCAAATTGATGTCCTTAGTCCTGGGACAAGCAGGGGAGGCTTCACGGAGGAGGCAAGAGTTTCAGAAAGAGGATGGATTTTAGTTGGGAAGATGCATACAGGGGAAAGGGAATCTCAAATAAAGGGAACAGTATTAACTAAAGTACAGAGGGAAAGAAGTCCCGGATGTGTGAGGGGGACTGTTCTGTTGATAGGAAACTGTTTGAGCCATACAGGGCAAATCCCAATCTTTCTCTGCTGACTGTTCAGACAAGAGCTGATTTCATCTCCTCCTTGTCCCTTATTAGCTATTACAATTTATTCCGATGCTCAGTGTACAGAGCGGGTTGCTCATATAACTTGTTTTATTTATAACATGTTCTTTTACTCACAATTTTATAAACCTGAAGCTAGCAATGCTCCAGTGATGAGACATATATGGCTTGATATTATACTTAGCCTATTTTAGTCCACACTTGAACCAGCAGGATGTATACATATTTCTTCTACTGTGTTGTTTTAGAACGTAATAGTCAAAGACCGAGTCAACTTAATTTGCTTGGAGTGGCATTTTATACAACACAGTGCAGAAGTAGATACTTCATAGATGCTTTTTGACAGTTTTTATAATGCATGATACAATCTGCATAAAGAACTTTAAGTTCCATGGGGAAAACTTTTTATATGACCTAGGAATCTCACACTTGGGACACACACACAGCGAGAACGAGAGGGAGAGAGAGAGAGAGAGAGAGAGAGAGAGAGAGAAGTTTCCTGAATGAAGATGTCCACTAAAGAAGCTATAAATGTCCAATAAAAACAATTTTTAAAAACTAATACATAATGAGTTCTTCTTGAGTGCCAGACACTGTTTTAAATGCTATATACACATTAGCTCATTTAGTCTTTCACAATAACCCCATGACGTAAGTATTATTACTACCATTTTACAGATGAGGTAACTGGGCACGTAAAGTTAATGTCACATGCTCAAGGTCATGCAGCTGGGAAATGTTCAACAATAGTTAAGTAAATTTTGCTACATCGACTCAATGGAACTATTTTCAAGATCATTATAAAGACTAAAGAAAGATTAAAGAATTCTTACATGTTTAGTGAAAAATTCGGCTACAATATTATATATATATAATGATTAGCGATGTTTTAAAATCATAGACCTAAACGATGTTAGTCGAAGAAGGATAAAAAAATGAAGTGTTTGATATACGGATAATGGATTTGGTGTTTTTATTTCTTTTAGTCCAGGTTACCTTCTGTGTAATTTTATGTGCTTTTTAAAAAAGTAATTATATAAAAATAGGATAAATGTAAATGGCCGTTAACATATTCTTGTGCTTCTGTAAGAGTTCTTGAGAATGATAGGGTAGCATTCTGGATCTCTATCTTTTTAGTCACTATTTATCCACTATCCACTCTTCTAGATACCCATTCTCTCTCAGAAATTGGAAAACGTAACCCAGAGGGCAAAGGTTAGATCCTAAATTTATATTTCATTTTTCTAATGTCTCTGAAAATTGCTTTGTTTACATAGGCTAAGAGATTCAAGAACTTGAGATCTACTACCCACGAAGCTAGGCTGAGGCCGATGACCCATAGGTCTTTGTCTGAAATGGACAGAAATACTGCTTTTATCAGCTTCTTCATTTTGCTCTGTAGATGTATTGTTTGTTGTGAAATAAGCAGAGAGAAACAACTTAGCTGTTAGAGCTCCGTTGTATGCTTGTTGGCAAGTGCTATGTAATATACTTGACATTCTTTGGGGTAGAGATAATTATGGCTTTAGTTCCCCACTCCACCCCATACACACACACACACACACACACACACACACACACACACACACACACACACAAGCTTAAAGGGAAATGTACCAACAAACAACAGTATGGATATCAATTTTATGTGATCTCTGAAGTAAAATCTCTACTTATTTGTATCATGGTGAGGCATAATCCAAAATAGCAGAAAAGCAACATCCAGAAACTGAAATGGGCAAAAACTCTTGAAAGGATAACAGCCAGTTAATTATCGCCTTCAAAATAATTCAATGGAACTGCTGAGCAAACACCAACCCTACACCCAGGGCAGCAAATCTCTGGTTCTAAGGGAGAGGCAGGCACATCTGTTTCTGCACACATCTGGACCTCAACTACCTGCCCCTCCACCCTTAGACCGACGCTCACAAAGCCATGGGAATAACCTGCCCATCTAATAGGAGGCTTTCCTACTTGCATGTAGTATGAAATCATAAATCCTACATTATTTCAGATGAGCAGTGAAAATGGAAACCTTTAAAGTTTGTACTTTCCACAGGAAGTCTCAGTCCCCCTTGAACAGATGATTTTGATTTTGGAGTGCACAGTGGGCCTTTAAGTTCTTCAGCTTCGGGGAGATGTTAAATTCCAAGACTCCTTCACTATCCTAAAGAAACAGCAATAAAACGTGTTTCAGGATTCAATTCCTTCAGCTTCAGAAGCTGAGATGGATGAACTAGTTTGGGGGAAATGAGACATGACCCAACCCTTCACCTAAACAAAAATGACTCCAAATTGAACTTCTCGCAAAGTTCACCATACTCTGTAATAGAAATTTTCTTAAAAAGAAATCCTGATTTTATGTGGTGTATTATCCTCTTCCAACTGTGGCTTGAAGTAGGAGGACTGAATCGAAGTCGAAGGAACAGGTAGATCCCTTTTCTCCTTCCAGTGCCAGTCGGCAGCCCTGGAAGACCATCAGGGAGGCTGAGAGGATGTTTTCCTTGTAAGCCATCACTGAAGCCGTGACCTCTGGAACTTTAACCAGCATTAATGTTAAAAAACGAATCTTCAGGGAAGTTTATAAGCCCTTGTCTCAATGGATCCAGGATATGTTCTGAATCATACTATCTTAACATCAATTCGTCTTAAGATTTCTTATAATCAATAAAATAAGAGGCGCCTGGGTGTCTCAGTCAGTTGAGCGTCTGCCTTCGGCTCAGGTCACAATTCTAGGACCCTGGGATCGAGTCCCACATCGGGCTGTCTGCTCCGCAGGGAGTCTGCTTCTCCCTCTCCCTCTGCCTCCCCATCCCACTCACGCTCTCTCTCTTTCTCTCTCTCACAAATAAATACATAAAATCTTTAAAAAGATAAGGTAATTCTTCAAGCCTTTGAAATTGATCATATATGAATTAGAATTGACCATGTATGATCATATAGGAAGTGCTGGGGCCACAAGAAAGAAATTAAACATCACATAGATTATGTCCCGAAAGCTTTTCAAGGAGGGAGCGATTATTTTTATCATCGGCCAGTCTGGCCAGTGAAATATAAGACAACTGTCCTGTGGTATTATCTTGCTGCTGTGGAAGAGGGAAAAGGTTACTGGCTTTTACCAGGAGAGAAGCTGTGTATTGAACCCTTTCACTGAAACAAAGACCACAGAACTGCCAGCTCCTTGGGAGTGAATGTCACACAGCAGAAAGCCCGCTCAAAGGCAGCTAGAATGGGAGTCAGTTCCTGGCTACATTTATGGGAATCTGGACCAGCTACTTAATTTTGGCACCCCCCCTTTTAATTAATAAAAATGTCAGGTATCTCCTTTATCTCTTTGTAAAATGCCTACACATAATAATACTCACTTCGAGCATATGCTAGCTCTACTATGGACAGAAGCACACTATCCTAAACAGTAGTGTGCATTTTTAGAGGATGCTTGAGCTTAATTTTAAAAGGCCTTCCTTCCTTTAGTTGTTTTTAAAGATCTAGTGTGTATGTTCTTTGGCAACGAAGAATTCAAGTGTGCTCAGAAATATCAGACATAAGAAGAAAAATGGGGCCTGGGAGTGGAAAGGAGACACTCTTCAGGAATAGGTGGGTTCACTGACAACAAGAATCTGTCAGTGGGTTACAATCTGAAGGAGGAGAGGATGATTGAGGGCCTGTGACGGGGACACAGCAAAGGAAAGCTAGAAAGGCCAGACTTTGGTAGGCGGCAGGACGGGTGGGGATGTATTATAGCTCTTAGTAGTCTTAGCAGTGACTATCTCATTACGGTGGGAGGAGGGTGTGGGAGAAGATGAGTGACTCATTTTAAGTAAAAGAAGATAGTGTTTGATGTAGGGAGGATCAAGGAAACAAAGATGTAATACTAAGTATCTAATTCAAAGAAACCATAATACAGAAATCCCCAGTAAAGCTTTCCTTCCTATTTAGAAAACAGAATGAACTCACAGTGATTGCTTTGGAAAGAGAGAATCAAAAAGAAGGCAAAGGTATTACTGAAAAAAAAAAAAAAAAATATATATATATATATATATATATATATATATATATATATATATATATATATATATTTAGGCATCTCTTCAGGGTCTGGCACCAATCAGATACCTTCAGCAATTCTTACGTTAGATGATCTGATTATGAATGTGACCAAAAAAAGGTAAATTTTAATAAAGCTGCATAGTAATTACAATGCTTTTCAATAAATTACTCTCTGCACTTTTCTTGAAGTTTGAACTATTTCAGATGTTTTTAAATAAAAAGAAGAAAAGAAATTTTAAGTATAAAAGACACACATGGTCTTGCAGATTCAGATAATCCCACTGGGGAAGTGTTTAAGTAATTGATTTTGAGTAACTTTGGCCTGAAAGTGAAGTCTTACTGCTTTCCCAAGTAATCTGGGGACTGAATGGGAATGCAGATGGTGTGATGGAAAATTTTAAAGACTTGACCCAAAATGCTCTATTCTTTTATTTCACCTTGTTGACTTGAACAAAATAAATCTCCATGTCCGTAATTTCAAGAAGCATCTGGTTCTTGTGGATATACAAGGTCTAAAAATGCATAGCATATGTGTAATTTGCACCAAAAAATATGGCCACAATGAACTCAGGTAAACCTCAGACATGTCTACCTCAAAGTGCTTACGCCTGCATGTTTGCATGTAAAGGGTTTGGGAAAGACTACGTTCACACCAGATATCATTAGTGTCATCATTTCTACTCAATCGGATTTCTGTTCTATTGTCTTCTCTAGTTTTTACAAGAAACTTAGGAAGGAGGAACTCAGCCTGTACTCAGTCAAGGCTGTTTACCCAACATGGCTCCCTTCAGCTTCAACCAAGAGTTTCACTGAGTTTCAAGTAGCTGTTTTGCTACTTTGCAGACAACATATAGTAACTTGTTTACTGTAACTCATACCTTCTTTTCCCTAACAAGTGATGTTTTGGTTCACCCATTTCTGCACCTCATAAGAGATGACTCATATTCTCCACCGGCCACATCATCAAAACGTCTTAATCAAAACCATGTTATTGCAATGTGAGTTTTCTGGGTTAGTTAACTTTCTCAGCTTTATACATCCCCTTGGATGTAATTCTTACATAATTCACCTACTGTTTGCTTATGTAGGGTTAATTGTTCCTTTACACTGCATGCCTATATTCAACTTCCTTTAACCACAATTATATTTTACCTTTCCAGAAAACATATCCCCTTTCAATCCCTAGATGATGAAAATCTCTTTGTATTATTTTCTTCAGAGGAAATTCTTATCTCTCCAAAGTCTTGGATGACATATTCAGAGAAAGCATTGGAAATGTATTCTAGTAGAATCTTCCTTGACATCAGATAAACTCAGGCTTACAATTCAACTGAAAGAGTTTCCATGCTTTAGGTCTCAAGTCATTATTTAAATCTTTAACAATAACCATCCTTCATAATGTAGAGCCAAATGAATAGAGTTATTTATTTAATCTGTCCTAGGATTATTTAACAATTCCCAAAGCAGATTTTTAGGGATTCTCTTTTCTTCTTATGTGTTGATGCTTGATCTACTTCATCAGTAATCTTTGCTTAAGAGAACTTTCAGTGAGAGGTGGGCACACATAGCATGTCTATTCTCCTTCTCCTCTCTATTTCTCACTCCTAAATAAAGATTTGCCAGCTTTCAGTTCCCAAAAGCACTGAATTTTCCAAAGGCACGGGGGTTTGATCACTTTTCTTGTACCACTTTCCAGAAAGAAGAAAGTGCTTGATAGAAGTATGAATCTATTGCTGCTGTCACAAATTATTATAACTTTAGCAGCTTAAAACAACACAAATTTAGCATTTCATAGTTCCGTGGGTCAGAAGTCTGAGTGGCCTTGACTGGGTTCTCTGCTCAAGGTCTCATAAGCCCAGAATCAAGATGTCAGCTGGCTGGGCTCTTATGAGGAAGTTCTGGGAAGAATACACTTCTAAGATCATTCAGGTTACTGGCAGATTTCAGGGCTATGTGGTTTTAGGACTGAGGTCCCTAACTCCTTGTGGACTGTCAGGCAGCAATCATTCTAGAAAACAACCATACTCCTTGGTTTATGGCCCAATTCTTCCATTTTCAAAGTCAGCAGCAGTGGATGAAGACTTCCTCACACTGTGAATCTCTGTGACCTCCCCTCTTCCCCATCTTTCCTGCATCTCTCTGATTCTAGCAGAAGAAAGTTCTTTGCTTTGAAGAGCTCATGTGATTGCTTAGGCCTGCCTGGAGAGGCTAGGATAATCTCCCTGTTTTAAGGTCCATAGTTATAATGACACCAGCAAATTTCCTTTAGCCATGAAACATAGCATATTCACAAGTTCCAAGGATTAGGGAGTGGACATTTTGGAAGGGGGTGTTTTTCTGCCCAACACATTGGGAGATTTTTTTTTTCTTTCTGTAAGCAGAGTGGGCATCAGGAGATGAGAATTTGAGAAAAACAGAGTATTTTCTTCTGCTAGTTTAACTGCTAAGAAAAAAAAAATCAGCTAGGTAAATTAGTGACTTTGAGGGCCCTGAGGAAATTCTCCTCATGACATTTTAAGGGACAGAAGTTCACTGAGCATGTGCATTCCTGAAATCCAAATCATTTTGATGGTGCTTTCTCTTAACGAGACTTCTTTGTATAATACTGTGTTAAGATCTATCAGGCTTGTTTTCCGTTTTTTAGGAGGAATTTGAAGCGATGGAAGTAGGTGAGGCTAGAGTAAAAAACTCATTCTCTTTGATTAAGGGGATATTTTCGATTTCAGAAAAGTCATTTTTATGCACCGCATTTGGCACTGGAAGATGGTGGTATAGGTGTGCTTT
Source organism: Ursus americanus (assembly GCF_024610735.1). NCBI lineage: Eukaryota > Metazoa > Chordata > Mammalia > Carnivora > Ursidae > Ursus > Ursus americanus. Next base: position 53,207,388 of record NC_142128.1, on the reverse strand, counting down.
AAGCTAAGGTCTGAGAAAGTTCGGACTGGCTCTGAAGATGGTCGAAAGGAAATTCGTGCATATTGAGCAGTCCTACCTGAACACTAGTCAGGCATCCAAGGATCTGAGTGTGGCTTAGGGGAAGGATGCAGCTGAGTAAATCCCTGCCTAGTGTCCCCCATGGGGATGTGTCCAGGGTGCAGAGAATGGTCAGCAGTCCCGAGGGGCAGGGATTTGCCACGTTAGAGGAGTCTGGAACGAGGAGCTCCCTGGCATTTAGCTTCCCCTCATCCACCTCCCTATTGGGTATTCCCGACAGCAAGGACTCAGGCTCAGCTTCCAGATCTTGACATCCATTCTTCATCCTTATGTAACTCCCCTTTATCTGCAGAGCCTCAGACTTTTCTATGCATGTTCACTTTGGGCTTCCCGTGGCACAGCTTATTCTAAGTACTGTTAGGAACTGGAACTAGCAATTATGTGGAACGTATTAGATGCCAGGCGCTGTGAACGTACGTTATAGAACTTCATTTAGTCTTTAAAACCATCGTATAAGGCCATGAGAAAGGTATTTTTAATCTCCTCACAATAAAATTGCAATTTAGAGGATCACCATTCTGTTCAAAGTCACATAAATGTCAAATAGAATTTGGTATGATTTGAACCCAGAAACGTAAATGGTATGAGATTGCCTGGCATCTCGGACATCCGCAGGATTAAGATAAACTGTAAGTTTTCAGTGAAGAAGCCATTAAAGACATTCCTCATCTCATGCATAACTGACATTTTTGTCAAATGGGCAGATTACAGCAGATCTCGTCCTACTTAACTGGTTCCTTAGACTTGGGCTTTCGAGGCATTTCTAAGTTTTGAGCTTATTTTTTCCTCATGAATTTTAGGATACTGATTCTAGCTATTTGCAATAACTGGATCCTCCACTACGCTATTTGGGTTATTTTCCTGGGCAACTTTGGAACACCAGGGGTTAATCTACTCCGCAGTTCGCCCCTATACCTTTCCGCATGGCAGACAGCCTGTACCCCCTCCCCGCAGGAGACAGGCTCAGCAACACTGAGATTAACTGGGAGCTAAATGCAGGCGAGTAGCCAAACCAGAGTGATAAGCATCCTGGTTTTGATGGAACACTTAAAAATCATTTTAACTTTTCCAGACCTAATGCAGTTAAAGATGTGGGGGTGGGAGGTCTTCTTGTGGGTTATACAAATAGCTTCACTCCAGCAACTCCTCTTCACCTAAGATTAGAGAGAGTTGCACTAATTGAGGGGAAGGGTCCCAGTCATATCAAACTATCACATGACCTGCCTTTACTCTTACACATGGTGGTTTTTGTTTGCTTGTTTTGGTGACTGCGTGACCTGGCTTATTATTGTCAGTCTATTAGAAAATACTCCGTCTCTCACAGACAGGCTATGTAGGTACAGTCTGCCCTGGTTTGCGGCACAATCCTTGGCTACTTTGTTAGGACGCCATCTTACATGGGTCTTTCTGTTTATGTGGGGCCATGATAAGAAGTGAGGCTGACAAACTCCAGTTCATTTCTGCAGATGAGGATGCTGAGCACTGTTTAGAGGCCTTCATCACAGGAATTTTCTCAGAAAGCTATCCTGATTGTGTAGGTTACAAAAAAAAAGATTATCGGCTTTTGTTGCTGGTTTTTTTGTCAGAATGAGCTATAGCTAATGACGTCTGAAGGTACCAGGTTATTCAAGATCTGTAAATGGGAATTTGAAGATACCGGGAGACCAAAGCTCCCATGCTGGATCATTACCCATTCATTGCTAGCAGCTCGAGGAAAACTATGACATTCTTCACACATAGGGAAAGTCCAGGCATGATTGCGGTCAAAACGATCCTAACAGTGCTTGGTATTCCCAAACTTCTAGAGTGCCCAGCAGTACAGACATTTCTAGAGAATGGGTAAGGCAGGGAGAAGGGTAGAAATGGTATTCAGCCGCTACATACTAGGACAGCCGGCTTGTTAAACACCAAAATGCTCTTGTAACAGCTGGTAAATAGTTTCTAGGTGGGCCCTCCAACTGCCTTCCCTGGGTACCCTGGATCCTGTATGGCTCAGCCATTAGCCAGCATTGGTGTTAACTATTTTAGATATTGTCACTGGAGAAGGGGAAAGCCTTTCAACATTTTCCTTGGCTGTGGGCAGGGTTTTGGGAAGCAGACTTTCAACCTATTTCATCCAAAGGAAAAAGCCTGGGTCTGGGCCCTGCAGAACACCACGAGGTGCCTTTCCAAAAGTCCACTGAGCCATTCCCATGATAATTCATAAATTAACTGTGTTAGAAAGAATTCAAGGGGAACAGGGCATCTCCATGAAGTGCTTTAAACCTCTACTACTTCTCATCACTCTGAGTTGGTTGCAGAATTCGGAGTCCTTTTATTTTATTAGCAGTTGGGAAGGCCTAATAGGTAGATAAAGCAGGTGTCAAGGAAAATTCCATTATGAAATTCAACCAGGTGGCCCAATATTAGGCCAACAATTTACACGCAGACATCCGAAGTCACATGCCTGGTTCAAATGTCCGAATGACTGCATAGAGTTATTCTCTTGAGTCTAAAGAGTATATGCTTTGGAATCAGGCAGACTTCAGGAGAAATTTTGGTTCTCTCCATCACTGACTCTGTGATCTCAGTCAAATTATGTAATTTCTCTGAGTCTCAGTCTCAGAATATGGATAATGAGAATAACATACCACTCATAAGGTTGTTTTGACAATGCTGTGTTTCCTTCTGTTCAAAATGTAAGAATCATCCAGGAATTGGGCCATGCAACACTCCGGTACTTCAACATTGCACAGGACAAGGGACAGTACCCAAAGTTAAGGTAACTGGCCCATCTAACCCTCCTGCAACTTAAACTCTTGCCCATCTTAGACCAGTCCTACTTGGAGCACATCACTGCCTCACTCCCACCTTCTTGGCACTCTGCTTGATTACGTATCTCTTTAGGGTTTCTTCAATCTTTCATGTGTTTGAGCATTCTTGCCTTTTATGCTGGAAACTACTTACAGCTGGGAGCATGAGGGTTCTAGAGAAGGCCAAGAGCCCTTGGCCATCAGTGTTGGTGACTAATAGAGTGACCCATGTGCTATGGTCTGAATATTTGTGTCCTACCCCAAATTCATATGTTGAAATCCTAACCTCTCACAGGATGGTATGAAGGGTGGGAACTTGGGAGATGCTTACGTGCTTTGAGGCCTCTGCCTTTATAAAGAGGTTCCAGGTTCCACCATGTAAGAACAAAGCAAGAAGTCAGCAATCTGCAACCTGGAAGGTACGTAGCCTTCATCAGACTCAACCAGGTTGGCACCCTGATCTCCAGAACCATGAGAAATAAATTTCTGCTGTTTATAAGTTATCCAATCTAATGGTATTTCTGTTACAGCAGCCCAAATGGGTTAAAGGCATCGTAGATTCTGTCCAGTCTAGATGCAGCTCACCATCCTCTCTCCAGAGATCACTGGATTGAGAACTAAAATTGATCAGAGCACGTGCCACTTATGGAACCCCTCCCAGAGCTAGATCTCTGTGCTTCATTTAGTCCCTTACCACACTCGAAAATGGAAGATGCTATTATCTTCATTTTATTGTTGAAGAAATGCCACTTATCCAAGGACAGATGGCAGAAACTTGGACCTTGTTTCTCTTGTCTCTAAACACCAGGCTCTTTGACTTTTTATCCTGTCATCTCTATAACCCCTGACGTGCCCTTCTTCTCAAATTGTCCAAATGGCAGCCTGTTACTGGGATGAAGCTCTGATGGATGAAACTATAACAATTGTTAGGACAGCACATGGTCTGACAGTCTGATCCTGGTCATCCAGAGTATTGCAAGAGAGGCGTTTGAGAAGGGTAATGATTATTGCACAAGGAGTACAAGTCTAATGACACCCAGTGGGTGTGGTTGGGAAAGGAAAGGTGCATCCAGAAAACCTTCATATCACACTATACATCACCATATGATGGCTGTAAGAGTGGAATCTGATTGAGACATGAGAGTAACAGATTTTTGTTAACTGATCTTTAAACTCCCTGCTGAGTGCCCCGTGTATACAAGGCACAGATTGAACACAGACACACGGGGTTCAGAGAAGGGAGGGGAGCGGACAAGAAAAAGCCATGCTCTTTTCTTTGTATGCATCTATGAAATCCCTGCATCTGAAGCAATACGGTCTGAGGGAGGAGGCAACTTGGAACCGAATCCCGACCAGGTCATTCTTTAGATGTCTGACCTTGACAGAATCACTTAAAGCATCTGGGCCTCAGGTTTACTGTTCTGTAAAATGAGACTAATAATAGCCACCACCTCCCTGAGCTACTGTGGGTATCGAATGAGGTACTATTTGTAGAGCATGGTCCATGCTCCCAATGCAGCAGGTGGTCCCCCTCACCTCGCCCTCCATTCACATGCAGAAGTGGACTGACCAAATCCTATATGGGAAATGAACAGGAACCGAACTCAAGATGATTGGTATCATGTTCTTAAACATGCATACGGACAAATACACATATGGAGCGTGAGACAGGACAGGAAGCTGAGAATCTGAAATTGCATCCAAGGACAACAAGCCCTGGGGTGGTTTGGATAAAAAAAAAAAAAAAACAACTGACAAAGCTACATTGTTTACTTTGGAAAGTCACTTAGGGCTAAAGTGTCACCACTACTGTCATAATTTTGCTTTGGGTCATGGAGATCTGTACATGTGTCCGAGGGATCGAATTTTCCCTAGCAATGTTGAAAAAAAATGAATAAATAAACTTGTCTCTCCATCACAGGCTGCAGCCTTCTGTGTTCATCAAAGCAAGAATGGTAAGTGTTAAATATATATGTGCTTGACAGCTATTTCTCAGTAACAACGGGTGAGGAGTTTGGGCCCAGAGCTGGCCTGCCCTCCGGCCTTAGATACCGCTCCCATTATAGGATTCCACGGGAACTAATCATTTACATAAAAGAAGAGGAAAGCTAAAGCTTAGCCAAGAACAGCCCCCAAGTCCACCCCCACCCCTGCTGCCATAAAGCTGATAGAGCAACTGGGATTAACATGTAACCTGAACCAAGGGAGTTTTTGCAAATAAGATGAAAGCTGCCATTTAAGGTTTTTTCAATGGCACCAACTGGATTAGATTTGCTCTCGAGCCAGGCGTCTTTTGACAATCCCTGGGAACTGTGTCTACTTACTGGAAAGCACAGTTGATGCATGCGAAGTCAATTAAAAAGCTAAATGCATAAAAGACAGTGGCTTGACACGTTTCATGGTAGGTATTTTCCAAGCAGCCCTGGCTTTATTTATCGGAGTTTTTTATGCAGAGAAGTGGCAGCGTGGGTAGCGATTTGAAACTGAAATCTGAAAATCAAGGAATGAAAGCAACCGAACTGATGCCTGAATATAGAGGATCAGAGAAATTCTATACCAGCGGAGATGTTTCTATGACTAATACTTCAATCTTATGCAGGACTTTTATTTCTTTAATGAAGTCCTCTATATTGATATTTAAGTATGAGCATGTGCCTGCGTGTGTGTGTGTGTGTGTGTGTGTGTGTGTGTGTGTGTGTGATGTTAAAAGCTTAGCTTCCTATACCCTGCGTACTTTCTTTCCAGCTGCATCCCCTTTTCACAAAAGCCAGACGAGTAATACCTTTGTTGTCAGGGGAACCGATGGTTGAGCTGAGGTTTCTATCCACGATGCTGATTATTTTTGTCTTTGAGGGTGTGATGCCTGCCTGCAGTGTTCTCACGGACTGAACCCTTGGACCCTGTGTTCCTCTGTATTCTACACTTTCTGAGATTCCTCAAAGGTAAAGCTGGTTTAGCAGGAGCTGTAACAAACGCCCTTGAAAAGATGCCATTAGCTTTGAGGAGAAAAGAAAGTCTAGAATGAGTAAATTATTTACTGAGTGCCTTTTAAATATCACAGAGGTAGGCACACTGCTATGCCTTTTTCACAGATATTTCATAAATACCCTAAGAATAAAACATCAACTCTATGTGACTAGGAACTTAAAATGATCTTAATTAGTCATGTTGTTTTCAAAATATAACTTGGCAATATTTTAGTTAATATGTTCATTTCTTTTAATTTATAATCTTCTACCTCTTATCATGCTGCATGTCCATCTTAAGTAGATGGTAAAACGTGTTTCCCATAAAGTGTGACTCTTAATACTAAACTAAAATTATTTTCATTGCAACATTATATGAAACACTCTGATAAATCTTTTGGCTGATGTTTTATGATATTCCTGGTCAGCCCTGATTTCCTGTAAATTAGTTCTCTTACCTTAAAGCCCACGGCTTACCTTTGTATCTCTAAGCCTAGAACAATGTAAAGAACTCAGGAGGAGGATGATATTTCACTCAGTTCCTTTTTCTCTGAGTTCGAGTAAGTTCACATTTTCTAGTCCTTTTCCTATCACTCAACGCGGTTAACAAATCTGAGATTACACAGCAATGTGGAACTATATTATTCTGAAAGCTTTTTAGAACTCCTTCAGCAGACTTAGCTTCATATATCATCGGTCCAACTTTTACCACATGCTCATATCTTAACCACTAGCCGGCAAGGGGAATGAGATTACCATCAGGCACAATCACAGGTGGGGTGGGTATTCGTCAGACTCCGCTTGCTTTCAACAAGGAGGAGGGTGACAGATGGGTGTAGCGTGAGTGACCAACAGTGTTGCTACAGTTTGCATATGACTCGGGTCCAGCCAATCAAAATCTAATACTCAGGGATGAGTATCAGGTCTCTTAGCACCAGAAGAGGCCATGCGATTTTGCTGCGACTTCTGGAACCCATGGGGTCATGAATCTGGAAGGTTCTAAGTGCTGGAGCTACTGCCAGCATCTTGCCTCAGGTGGAAATAATCCCCCTAGCTATTCTGTAGGGAGTGCAAAATCCTCGGGCAGAGTTCTAAGTGCTTTCGGGGACTTAACTTCTTGAATCTTCACATAACCTGTCAAGAATGTTCCTGTTGCTGCTACGCTAACTTGCCCGAGACTCTTGGGGCTTTCGGAACCTGTGCAATGAAAGGAAGAACCAAGAAATAGAAACCAAGTCCTAACGCTATCGTTTGAGCCCTGACAGTTGTTGTGCTTTGAGCAGCACTTAGAAATTTCCATTACATGAGGCGATAAAATGTTCTACCATGTAGGCAGGGTTTGCTTGACTTTTTGGTCCCTTGCAACTGAAAAAGTCCTAAATGAAACAGAAACCGCTCACCTGTCTTTCAACATGCAACTAAGGAAACTGAGGCACAGGGTTTAATTCACTTGCTCAAAAGGACACAGCGAATTTGTGCAGTGGGAACACGTGTCCTAGCCTTCTCGTCAAATGTTCTTTTCTCAGTAACAATGATAATTGACATTTCTTGTGTGCTTCCTATGGGCTGCTCTCTTGGACACACTATATTACCTATTCCCTCCTCAGCAATCCTGAGAGGCAGGCATTCTCATTTGACAGGAAAGGAATCCGAGACATAGAAAGATACATGACTTGCCTAAAGTTGCCCAGAACCTGAGCAGAAGATCAGGGATTCAGACCCAGCTGTGTGACCTGAGGGCCTGAGAACTCACTACTGGGAGTTCTCCTGCTTCTGATGACACAATGCCTACAGTTGATATCTACACTCTGGTCATAAAGCAATGACCCTGACATTGATTTCACGGGGTATCTGTAGAAGCATCTAGCCCTTGTTGGTCTTTTATTTTGCATTTAGCAGAAAGGGCTATATATTCTAACCCGAAGGTTTAATTACAATTCCTCTAAAGTAACATTGCTTTTCATTGATGCCCTATAATAAGTATTGATGTAGCCTTTCCTGCAAAGCTTCTACTTAATTTTGAGTCGTGTTGTGCAAGGAGCCACGCGGTTCAGAAAAAAGCTGATGGTGCTTTTAGCCAGCATATATGGGCTTTAGTCTCGGTTTTCCCAATTAGCACCATTTTGATTTTAAGTTGCTACTTAAATACTAAGACCTCAATTTTTCTCCCTGAAAAATGAAAATAATATGTACACCTTATCTACTTCAGAGTTCCTGTGATTTGAAAATTTGTAAATGATGATTTAATATAAGAGGTTATATTTTAGCGGCACCAGGGTCGCCTAGTTAGTGAAGTGTCCAGCTCTTGATTTTGGCTCAGGTCATGATCTCAGGGTCTTGAGACCAAGCCCCATGTTGGGTTCTGCACTGGGCTTGCAGCCTACTTGAGATTCTCTCTCTCCTTCTCCCTCTCTAACCTCCCTCCCCCCACAATGAGCACTCTCTTTCTCTTATAGTTGTTTATGTAGTTCCTGTGAGTTGGGAAGTAGAGGCATTTGCATAAAAGAAAGAGAAAAAAAACCCTTAATTTTCCCTAGTTTAGTGAATTGCTGGAGCTCAGAGCTTAGCATGTAACCCCACTCAAGGCCAAATTTGTGCAAAGAGAATAAACATAATCATTTGACATTTCCCATTGGCACCAACTGGATTGAGCAACTCATCCAACAGTAGATATTTTTCCCAGGAGCGGCAACTGTCTCTTCCAAATATAATATGCAAAGATGGAAAGTTTCAAATGTCAGGAGGAAAAACAAATTAGGAGATAAATCAAAATGCCTTGATTGGCAATCTTGCAAACTAGAGTTTTCTCTTCATTCACAAAGGAAAACCAGTATCTGCAGGCAAATACCTTCCAGCGGGGTCCCTGCCAGGCCTGGTATCCTGGCGTAGCATCTTGTTCATGATCACTTGGGCAGAGACCCAGTTGTGGAAACGGTGGTAATATCAGTGCAGCTCTAGGTAGATGTATTCTGCCTCTCCCCACTCCATTTCACTACCCCTTCACCCCCACCCCCACCCCCACACGCCCATATCCTTTCCCTTACTCATACCAGTGAGTAGCTAGCATATCCGGGCCTCACAATCAGTCATGACAACCTTTAAAACAGTACCACCAACGTTGTGCTCATCGTCATCATGCTCAGCACCAGCGCCTTCATCGTCATCATCATCGTCCCTGACATTTACATAGAAGCACTCCCGAGTTTCCAAAGTGCTTCCTATGAAATCTTTATAATAAACTTGGATGGTGAGTAATATTATTATGCCTGGTTTAATGCAAAGAGGGAGACTTTCTAGTTGAATGGTCTTTGCTCAAGCTCTGGCTCAGCTCAGGAAAGTTCAACACATGCGGATTAAGCACCACTTCGCAAGGAACTGTGCATGGTGCCCGGACTTCTCTGACCTGCAAGGAAGCTCACATCCCCAGGGAGTCCCTGAACTGCCTCTCCTGCCCCTCATGATGCTGACCATTTTGTGGTTAAACCAGTGATTTTAATCCTTGAGTCCTAGGGCCTCAAGGTATTCACAAAGGTCACAAAGGTGGAAACAGGGTCCTGAAGTTATGGTCAGTGCTTCAAAATTATCACTTTTACTGTGGAAACGGAACCCTCACTCCGGAAAAGACTGTGCAGGCTAATTCACATATAAAAAAGATTGCACAGGCGAATTCACATGTGGAATAGACGTTTCTGAAGTCCGATTTTGCAGGAGGCGTTCTCTCTGACCAGAATGAAGAGCACTTCACTTATCACAGGACATAAATTCGGAGCTTCCCTGAACGTGTCAGTCTGATCTGCCGCTGCTCTTTTCTCCAGCTCATCCGGTCCATACTGCTGAAGGTTGCCCAGGCAACACTCTCCCAAACTGCCAAAAATTGTGGTGGTGTCAGAAGTCCGCTTGCTGCACACAAGCCACATCATTCCCAATTTTGTTTTCAATTCCAACATAAATGTGTTTGCAGACCTGAATACTAGCTCCCTAGAGCCTGCCAGGGATTTCTATTCAGGGAAGCTAAGAGGCTTCTGAAAACTGAAGGATTTTCGGTGACAACTTTTCTTCAGAAGTCCACCAATGTCCATGCTACAAATTCTCTTTAACTGAACAGTGTTCGATTTGTAGAAATCAATAGCATGGTTGTTGGGGGGTAGGGGTGGGCTAGGGGTAGAGCATTTTACCCAGGTTCAAATACCAGGGTCAAATACCAGTGGTGGCTCTGGGTGGAACATGGTGCCACTCCACCCCAGGTCCTAGCCCCACTACCAACCCGAGCAAGCACCAGTCGTGGAACACACACTCGTTAAAGCAGCTCACCGGCCCTCCTGCTTGCTACCAGGCCTGAGGTCTCAGTTACAGAGAGAAGGGGGCAGCTCCTGTGGGGTCTAATACGTTGCTTGTTGGAGTAAAAAATTATTCCAGCCATAATTAAGTAAATGCCTTGTTAACTTTTAATTAACGGTTCATGTAACTTGCAATAAAATGCATCACGGGAAAAAAAGGAGGTTCACCCTAAGGGTGGCATTGTCATGCCAATCCCTGAGTACTTATAAGGCAATAACAGCAAAGCTGGCTCACATCACGCCTGAGAAGAGACTTTCTTTGCTCTTGCATTGCCTGGGTGAGTGGGTAGCAGGAGCCACTCGGTGATCGCCCAGAGTCCTCTGGGCCTAATACCTTTCTCTGACTCTGTCACTCCAATGCTCTCTGCAGAACAAGATCCTAAGAAAACTTGTATAGGAGGGCTGCCTGTGTCCCTCGGGCCTTGTGCAATCTCAGCACATGACTAGGTCCTTAATGTAGACGATCATAGACTCTTTAATATTAAATGCCTTCTATTGTTGGACTAAATGAGAAACAATTAGCTGGGGCCCACTGAGTCCCTCTGCCACTCCCTAATATATATATTTTAAAAACAAACACCCCCCCCCCCACACACACACAAACTTGTTCTCACTGGTAAGGAGAATGTTTTTGCCTCCATTTTGAAAAAAAAAATCAGAAAAATCCCAAATTCCATGAAAAATAGAATCATGTACTGCAAGCAAAATCATACCTATGATAGCTTTTACCCTTCCCCCTCCCACATTTCAACCGCATACCAATATTTTCTAAGTGGTTAAATGGATAATAGAGCAATGTATTAAAGTTGAGATAAAATTTAAAGTTGAGATAAAATTTAAATAGAGAAAAATGCATAGATTGTAAGTATAAAACTTGAGGATTGTGACACATACATGCAAATATATAACCAATACCCCAACCAAGATACAGATCCTTTTCATCATTTCAGGAAGATCCTCATGTCTCGTGTCTGCCGATTCCAATCTCATAAGATAATCACTGTTCTGCTACAAGTGTTTCCAGGCTTATCTGCCATCTTATTGCTTCACATGCTCTACAATATTTGGTATTTTCAGCCTTATCTGCCACTTCAGGTAAGTGGTATCTCATTATTATTTTAATTTGCATTTCCTTGCTGATAAAGGATATTTTTTCAGGTGCTAATTGAGCATTTGTATATCTCCTTTTACAATGACTCTGCTCGATCTTTCCCTTGATATTTGAAAAACTGGGTTGTCTTTTTAATAACTGAATGTGTAGGAGCTCTACATATACTGTGCATATAAGTTAATAGTTCAGATATATGTATTGTAAACGTTTTCTCTCATTGTGGGGCTTGCACTTCTATCTTTTTAAAGACATTTTTTTTGTGATAAGCAGATAATTTCACAGATTTTGATGGAGTTCAATTTATTATTTGTCCTATACAAATCTTTGCCTTCAATGATACTCTATTTTTTGTTTGTTTTCCTAGAATCTTCCAGAAGTATTTAAATGGAACAACTCACCTCCAAAACGCAAGTCTAGAATATAGCCTCTTCTAAAGGCTGAGATGCCAAGTGTAGTCTTAACGCACAAAGAGGATGTTGAGGGTTCAGTAGCTTTGTGGGTCCTAAGCATCAGGGTATCATCATTCACAGCATGACCAGTGTGAGGAGTTTCAAGGCCCTAATTTTGGTGTTATTTTTGGAGATGACTTGGTTTTATGTAGTCTTGGCTTTCTCTAGGATCGGAGTCATGCTTTGCAGCAAAGGTTGCCAAGCTAAACTTTCTCTGGGTGAGAAAGCACGTGTTTACCCACGTGCAAACCTGAGCTTTAGTGTCTTGCTGTAATTGCATCTGTAAAACCTCTTCCTCAAATATTACTCTTTGCCTCCGTGGAAAAACAGCATCTTTAGCAAAAAGGACACGTGAGCAAAGGTTTCCCCCACACCACCAGAGAGGTAGCATTTAAAAATGGAAGTGGCTTGTGTAACCTACTTTTCTTCGGTTTTAAAATAACAGCTCATAGATTTGCATTTGCTTTTCCTTCTTGGCCCTGTGACCCCGGTCCTGTTTTACTTGAAAAATTCCATCTCATCTTCCACAGGCAACCACTCAATCCTGAGCTTTTCCTAATGTTTCATTAAATGGTTTTAGGTAAGTTACCGGTTCTCTAGACTGGTAATTGTTGGATGGAGAAGAAAAGTATTTGCCAGTAATAGGTGATCTCTTGGATTTCTCAGTTTAAATTATTTTTATAGCTAATATTAATTACTACCCACAATTAGACAGTACGTAGATTATAACATGTAACAGAGACCCTGGCAATTCTCTAAAAAGAGAGATTGTTTTGATTTTTTGTTGTTCTTGTTTCATAGCCAACTCTGAGTTAAAATACAACAAAAAATAAATCTCGTAGACCACCTATTTGCCCATTTAAACATGCGTGTGTGTACACACGTATGTGTCTGTATGCACAAATCTTGGGAGAAAAATCACTGTTTGAAAACAAAGAGGTAATTATATACATTGAGAATTATTGCCAGGAACACAAGAAGAGACATTGTTGTGCTATTTGCACTAATGAGAATAGAACAGTTCCACTAGAAAGATTTTAGGATCCCTGACAAAGTGTTGCTGGACACATGACATATAGACAGAAATCAATATGCATATACTACACAAACACTAATTAAACATATTTTGTGTGGTTTCCAAAATGGTAAGTTTTCATTAATCTTCTTTTTTTAAAAGGTTTTATTTTATTATTTATTTAAGAGAGAGAGAGAGAGGATGAGCAGGGTAAGGGGCAGAGGGAGAAGCAGAATCCCTGCTGAGCAGGGAGCCCAATGCAGGGCTGGATCCCAGGACCCTGAGTCGAAGGCAGATGCTGGATTAACTGAGCCACACAAGGCCCCTTTATTTTTATTTGCATGCATATTTTATTATGCATGTTTATTGTTTTTGTTTTTTTAAGATTTTATTTATTCATTTGACAGAGAGGGAGAGAGAGAGGACAAGTAGGCAGAGTGCAGGCAGAGAGAGAGGAAGATCCAGGCTCCCCGCTGAGCAGAGAGCCCAATGCGGGGTTCGATCCCAGGACCCTGGGATCAGGACCTGAGCCAAAGGCAGATGCTTAACTGACTGAGCCACTCAGGTGCCCCATATGCATGTTTATTGTAACATTTTAAGCAATACAGAAATGTATAAAAAAAATTGTGACTCTTTTCTCCAATAGTCCCATCCTTTAGGAAACCGGTCTGGTTTGTATCTCTTTTTACACACACATGAAACGATATGCACACAGAATTTATTGTGTTTTGCTGTCTTTTTCTTTGAAACAGAAATTGAGTCATACTACATGTGTATTATCCTAAAATGTGCTTTTGTCATTTATTGATGCTTTGGAGATATTTTCTAGATATATATTTGAATTACACTTTGTAATGGCAGCAGAAAGGTGAATTTACTCACTATATTAGAGTGTTAGGGCTGTCCCAGTGAAGTACCACAAACTGGCTGGCTTAAATGGCAGAACTTTATTTTCTCACAGTCATGGAGTCTGGGTCAAGGTACTGTCAGGACTGGTTTCCAGTGAGGTCTTTCATCAGTGCCCTCACCCAGCTTTTCCTCTGTACATTCACTTTCTTAGTGCCTCTTCCTCTTTAAAAGGGTGGTAATCCTAGTGGATTAAGGCACCACCCTTATGAGCTCATTTAATCTTAATTACCTCTTAAAGTCCCTATCTCCAGCTGTAGTTACATTGGGAGTTAGGGCTTCAACCTATGAATTCTGGGGGATACATTTCAGCCCATAATACATACCAATTTCTCTATTGGTTGACTATCTGGTTTATTGATTGATTTAGCTGTACCTTACAAAATAATCTCAATTAAAAAAAATGCTTCACATTGGTCATACAAATATATAACATTAAAAAATGAAAAAGATAGGGGCACTTGAGCGGCTCAGTTGGTTGACAGGCTGACTCTTGATTTCAGCTCAAGTCATGATCTCAGGGTCCTGAGATGGAGCCCTGCCTCAGGCTCTGTGCTCAGTGGGAAGTCTGCTTGAGATTTTCTCTCTCCTTCTTCCTCTGCCCCCCACCTACTTGCATGCACGTTCTCTCTCTCTCTCAAATAAATAAATAAATAAATAAATAAATAAATAAATAAATCTTTTAAAAAATGCAAAGGGTAGATGGGAAATAAAATTACCCAAATTTCTCCATGTCAAAGTAATCAGTCAACATCTGGCAAACATCATCCTAGATGTATATGTGCAAATAGAGAGGATAGGTAGGTAGGTAGGAAGAAAATTATTTAAATGGACAGATGGATGGATGGATAGATAGATATGATAGATAGGCAAATCTATAAAAAACACATACATACATTTTAATTGGAAATGCTAAATTTATCATCACTAAACTTACTGAAAAAAGAAACACAAAAATAAAGAAACTGCCGAAATTTTGCATGTTGTTTCTCCACAGCACAGGTTAAAAGTTTCTAAAAGATCACTCAGATTTTTTAAATAGTTTGAAAAACATTAAAGAGCTATGATCATTATGTTTAATTACATATTGTAACTGTATGTGATGTTTACCAATCTCTCATGAATAAAAAGGAGAAAGTCCTGTGCTCTTAGACTTCCAATGCCCCTTTCGTGTTCATTTAGTTATATCACTATTTTTCCATTGTCAAAATTTATAAAATTTACATTCAATTCTGAAGCCATATTTCCCATATTCATTTAGGTCCAATACAAAAAAAAAAAAACAAAAAACAAAACTCATTCACTGTTCACAACAATATTTTTGTTAGGGCTTCTCCAATCCTGAATTATCTTGATTAATCTTTGAGAACAGGAATTTGTCTTCAAGTATGTTTATCAAGACATAGCTTTCACTGAGTTCCTGCATGTCTGAAGATCTATGCCTTTTGAAGAAAATTTGACTTGATGTAAACTTTCTGGGTCACGTTGTCTTTTCTTTACAAAATTTGTAAATATTATTCAAGTATCTTTTGGCATCTTAAAGTCTGGTGAAGACTTTTTTTTTTTAATCACTTTTATGTACACAGTTTTCTCTGACTTGTTACCCACATGCTTATGTTTACTTTTGAAACTTGGTACTATACCAGCCCTATATCAGTGTCAAGTAATACTCGTTTTTCCCAATTCACACTCCTCCCATAGGTAACCATCACATTTTTTAATAGGTTATCTTTCCATTTATTTTTCCTGAAGTGTGTGTGTAATACACACACATGCACTTTATACATATGTACTTTATGTATGGATATATTTTTTTTGTGTGTGTGTGTGTATGTGTATATATATATATATATATCCCTTGTGATCTTTATGCCTCTTCTTACCCCCTTCTTAAAGAGAAGCATATTATATATATGTTCTCCAACCTCGATTTTTTTAACTTAACAATATTCCCTGGAAATCACTCTATATTCTTCATACATTTAGCAATTAAACAAAACAAAACAGTTTAGTGATGTATTATAGACATGGTAAACCACACATATTTAAAGCATTCATATTCTACAGATATATGTACATAGAATCTTGTATACTTTTCCTCCCTCGACTCTCTCATTCAAAATAATTATTTTGAGAGTCATTGTGTAGCTGTGTTCATCAGTAGTTAGCTCAGTTTTATTGTTGGGTATCCATTCCACTAGACGAATACACCACAATTCATTTATAAACCCACCTTTTCATGGACGACTGGGTTGCTTTCAGTTTTAACTACCACAAATAAACATTTCTGGGTAAGTGTTTGTATGGATAAATGTTTCCCTTTCTCTCGAGTAAATCCTGGGAGTGGAACGGTAGAAGCACAGGGTAGGTGTATGTTTCCAGTTTAAAGAAATTACTAAACTGTTTTCCAAAGTGGTTGTATTGTACATCCCCACCAGCAAGGTGTGAGAGATCCAAGTTCTTTACATTCTCACCAACATATGGTGTGGGCAGTCTTTTTAATTTTAGCCTTTCTAGATAGGACAGTAATGATTATTCATTATGGTTTCAACTTGCATTTCCCTACCCATCAATGATGCTGAGTATTTTCTTGTGCTTATTTGCCACCTGTATGTCTTCTTGGAGGAAGTGTCTATTCAAAATGTTCGCCCATTTTTAAAAAATTAAGCTTTTAATTTTCTTGTTATTGAGTTTTGAAAGTTCTTCACATATTGTAGATACAAGTCCTTTAACAGATGTGTGCTCTGCAAATATTTTCTCTATCTGTGGCTTGTTTCTTCATTCTCTTAGTAGTATCTTTCAAAGAGCAGAATTTTTACATTTTGATCAAGTGCTAGTCATCATTTTTTAAAATTTTATGGACTGTACTTTAGCTGTCATATCTAAGAAATATGCCTAACCCAAAGTCACAAAGAGTTTTTTTTTTCTGTTTTCATCAAGAAATTATATAGATTTAGATTTCACATTTATATCTATTATCCATTTTGAGTAAACTTTTGTGTATAGGTGTATAGTGTGTGGTGTAGATTGGAGTTAATTTTTTGCTCATGCATATCCAATTGTTCTAGCTTCACTTTTTGAACAGATCATGTGTTCTTTACTGAATTGCTTTTACACCTTTGTAAAAAATCTCTTTTCTATATGTGTTTGGATCTATTTCTAAATTATATTCCACATCATTGATTTAATTCCCCATCTCTCTATCTTTACACCTATGCCACACTATCTTAATTACTGTAGCCTTATAATAAGTCTTGCTATCTGGTAGTGTTAGTCCTCTAACTAATCTTTTTAACCCTGTTTTGGCTATTCTAGGTTTTTGTGTCTTTTTTTTTTTTTTTTAGAGAGAGTACACGTGCCCACACCAGTGGGGGAGGGGCAGAGGCAGGGTCCATGCCCAGCGCTGAGACTTACAGGGGGCTTGATCTCACAACCCTGAGATCATGACCCTGAGCCAAAATCAAGCCCCTAGGCACCCCTAGGTTTTTGTGTTTTTATATGAATTGTATAATGAGCTGATTAATTTCTACCCCAAAAAAATCCCTGCTGACATTCGGATTGGGATTTCATTAAGTCTACAGATCACTCTGGGGACAGTTGACATCTTAACTCAAGTCTTCTGACTTATAACCAAAGTGTGTCTGTCAGAGAAACAAAACCAATAAAATGTTTATGTGTAAAGAGATTTATTATAAGGAATTGGCTTACCTGAGTATGAAAACTGGCAAATCAAATTTGCAGGGTGGGCTGGCAGACTGAAGACCCAGGAAGAGCCCATGTTGTAGTTCCAGTCTCAAGGCAGTCTGTGATAAAATCAGATAATATCACACATGAAGGCAGCTTTTCAAATAACTACAAGTCTGAGACATCTTATTTTTCAAAAACTTGTTTCTAAGTGGTTTGCTTAGAAATTGGACACACAGTAACCATATGAAATGTTAAAAATAGCTGTAATGTGTACATAATCCATTCAGTAGGTTTATTTAAGGTATAGTTAACGGGAATAAATTTGTTGTAGTAATTGTCCTTTTTAAACAACCACGAACTGTATCATATTTTTATGAGAAAATTCATTTTGATCACCAAATTAAATGATTCCTTTAAATTCAACAAATATTTATGAAGTTCCAACTTAGTCTCAGAAATGATTTTAGATGATTTGTTTACATTCTCTAATTTAATCTTTATAATAACCATGTAAGATGTAAATGGGGGATAATTATCCTTATTTCACATTTAAAAATGTAAGGTTGGAGAGTTTAAATAACTTATCCACAGTTATTCAGATTATGGCAGAGCTATGATTCAACCGCAAGCACCATTTTTTTTTTCCCATTTTACTTTGTGGTCTCTTTCTGAAAACATACATATGCACGGCCCTAAGAGCTGGACAAAAAACTATTTTTTGCTTCAGACCCTTGCATACCTATAGGATCATATATATTCAAGTGACAGCACTTATTAGGATTCACTGTGTTTTAGTGTTATGGGCCCATCTTTCCCAGTAGACCATGAGCATCTAGAAAGTGGGTTCTGTGCCTTATTCACCTTTGTAAACTCCATGGCAAATATTGCCAGTTACATATAGGTGTTTTATAAAGGTTTCTTGTGTTTCCCTCTTAGAAGGTTTTTGTTGTTTTCTTGGTCTGTCTCTGAGAGAGTGTTTCTCTCAGCCTTTCTCCTCTGTTCTTCTCCCCTCACTTTCTGAAATCTGATAGGGAAGGATAAAGGTCTACATTTGTTTTACAGTGAGACTTTTAGTGCAAGAAGAATAAAGGCAGATTGACCTTAATTCCCAAAGCACTTGGCTTGGGAGATAAGGGGCCTAAACCAAAGACATTACTTGAGAGACCAGTTGCTGGGCTAGGGAATGAGATGAGGAATGACCATACATAGCAGTTCACTCCGTTTCTTCCCATTTGTTTTTCTTCACTTCTACCTGTACTGTTATTACAGATCACATCTTAGTGAACCGAGGATGGGAGTGTGTGTCTATATGAGTGGCCAGAGGCAAGTCCACAGAATAAACAAAAACGAAAAGGGATAAAAGTCTGAAGAAATGCAATCAGTGCCTATGACCATTTTGTTATAGAGGTTGTTTCTGGAAATCTTTTTTTATGCAGGAACCATTATAATGAAGAAAAGATATGATGGGGCAAAGTCTGGCTCATTAGTATGAAGAGTGATAATTAGATTAAATGAAGAGGGAACTTGAGAGTTGACTATGCCCACAAGATGTGGATGGACTGGGATATGGGGGGCGTGAAGGGAGATGCTCCCTGGCCAATTTTGATGGCCAGGCCAATCTGGACACCTTATTCTTACAGTAGTCCCTAAAGATGCTACCATAGTGGAGGAGTAGAGTAGTTGCCAAGATACTAGCCAGAAGCTTAATTATAGAGATGAGGACATGTACTGAGTGGAGAGGAAAGGTATGATGCTATACATGGCCATCCAGGAAAGCCACCAGGAACGGGAGGCATGGCTGCCTCAGGCACTCTACTGCCTTCCAATAATATGGCCACTTCCCTGGTATAGCCCCAGGTTTCTCTTCTCCTAGAATTAAGGTAATAGGCCCTAACTAGCTCAGATATTCTACAAGTATTAAGCAAATAAATTCGGTTATATATTTGGCAGTAACAGGATTAATTTAACTCTTGGCATTTGTTTTTCGTAGTAGCCTCGCAGATAACCGTACACATCAACACAATATGATACACTTAAGAACAAATACCAAGAGTTTCTTTTATTTCAAGGGTAATAGAACTCTAATCATATGCCATCAGAAACCTAAAGATGGGGCGCCTGGGTGGCTCATGGGGTGGCTGGGTGGCTCAGTCATTAAGCGTCTGCCTTCGGCTCAGGTCATGATCCCAGGGTCCTGGGATTGAGCCCTGCATCGGGCTCACTGCTTGGCGGGAAGCCTGCTTCTCCCTCTCCTACTCCCCCTGCTTGTGTTCTCTCTCTCACTGTGTCTCTCTCTGTCAAATAAATAAAATATTAAAAAAAAAAAGAAAGAAACCTAAAGATGTCCTTACATAGCATATTTCTTGTACGTATATAAAAAGCCAGAATAGTGGGTGCAAATGGGGAACATGAAAACATTAAAAAGCATAGCAAAATTTTAAAAAATTTAAAAAATTCATAAGAAACAGTAAAATTAAAATACAAAGTAATGAGGTTTGTTTTCATATCTGAAGCAATAAAGTCCAAGGTGACAGATAATAATTTGTTGCAAGGTATCCACATAAATACCAAGTCCTTCAACTTCATCAGCCTTCCCCAAATGGGCTTTCTCTTTGGATAATATGCTGCTTTCTGGGTTGCTCAAGTTTTTCTCCTGAGTCATATGCAAGCTATTACTTTCTAGAAAGGAATAGGTGTTTTCAATCTGAATGATGTAGGACTTAAAGGCAGAGCAACTAGCTTAAACTAAAATGCACAGTGATAACCTAAAGTATAAATGTGCTTGAATCTATACTAATTCAAATAGATGATTAAATAAATAAATATGGAGAATGGACAGATCTCCCATACAAAAGGATTCCAAATAGTTTATGTAGATACTCTGCCTTCAAGGAGGGAGAGCTAAAGTCCTTACCCCTTAAGTGTGGGCTGCACTAGTGACTTCCTTCCAAAGAGAACAGTAGACGAGGAGCAAGAGTAGCTTTACTTGGAGAAATCTGGCAAATACCACTTCAGCCAAGTGGTCAAGGTGATATCAACACTGATGACTCTTGTTGATATTATATGCCCTTGATGAAAATGAAATTTTCCTCTGTTCTTTTAACCCCAGTCTCATCATGAGAAAAACAACAGAGAAATCCCAATTGAGGACATTCTACAAAATACCTGACCAGTACTTCTCAAAACTGTCAGGGTCATCAAAAACAAGGAAAGTTTTAGAAACTGTCATAGCTGGGAGGAACCTCATGAGACAAAGGAATGTTGTACCCTGGATGGAGTCCTCAAACAGAAAGAGGACATGAGGAAAAAACTAAAAAAAAAAACTAAAAAAAAAAAAAAAAAAAAAAAAAATTAGAATCAGGCATAGACTTTAGTCAACAGTAATGTATCACTATTGATTCATTAGTTGTGACAAATGTGCCATATTTTTTTAATTTTAATTTTTTAAATTTTTTATTATTATGTTCAATTAGCCAACATATAGTACATTACTAGTTTTTGATATAGTGTTCAACAATTCATTAGTTGCGTATCACACCGTGTTCATCACAACACATGCCCTCCTTAATACCCACCACTTGGTTACCCCATACCCCTCCCTTCTGTAACCCTTAGTTTATTTCCCAGAGTACAGAGTCTTTCACGGTTTGTGTCCCTCTCTGATTTCTTCCCATTCAGCTTTCCCTCCCTTCCCCTGTGGTCCTCTGCACTATTCCTTATGTTCCACATATGAGTGAAACCATATGATAATTGTCTTTCTCTGCTTGACTTATTTCACCCAGGATAACACCCTCCAGTTCCATTCATGTTGACGCAAATGGTTGGTATTCATTCTTTCTGATGGCTGAGTAATATTCCATTGTATATGTGGACCCCATCTTCTTTATCCATTAGTCTGTTAAAGAACATCTCATCTCCTTCCACAGTTTGGCTCTTGTGGACATTGCTGCTATGAACTTTGGGTGCACGTGCTCCTTCTTTTCACTACACCTGTATCTTTGGGGTAAATACCTAGTAGTGCAATTGCTGGGTCATAGGGTAGCTCTATTTTTAACATCTTGAGGAACCTCCATACTGTTTTCCAGACTGGCTGTAACACCTTGCATTCCCACCAACAGTGTAAAAGGGTTCCCGTTTCTCCACATCCTTGCCAACATTTGTTGTCTCCTGTTTTGTTAATTTTTGCCATTCTAACTGGCGTAAGGTGGTATCTCATTGTGGTTTTGATTTGTATTCCCCTCATGGCTAGTGATGCTGAACATTTTTTCATGTGTCTTTTAGCCGTTCGTATGTCTTCTTTGGAGAAGTGTCTGTTCATGTCTTCTGTCCATTTATTGACTGGATTATTTGGTTTTGGCGTGTTGAGTTTGAGAAGTTCTTTATAGATCTTGGATACCAGCCCTTTATCTATAACATCATTTAAAAATACCTTCTCCTATTCCATGGGTTGCCTTTTAGTTTTCTTGACTGTTTCCTTTGCTGTGCAAAAGCCTTTTATCTTGATGAAGTCCCAGAAGTTCATTTTTACTTTTGTTTCCCTTGCCTTTAGAGACATGTCTTGAAAGAAGTTGCCGTGACCAATGTCAAAGAGGTTACTGCCTACATTCTCCTCTAGGATTTTGATGGATTCCTGTTCACAGACAAATGTGTCATATTAACGTTAGATGCTAATAATAGGTGAAACTGGGTGTGGGCATTCTATAAGAACTCTCTTAGTATTTTCATATTTTTTCTGTAAGTCTAAAACTGTTCTAAAATAAAAAGTTTATTTAAAAAAATGTGCAAAGGATTAGGGGAAAATGCACAGTAACTGAAGTATGAAGGGCAGTGAAATAATAGAGAGTATATAAGTTGGTCTTTGCCCTTGATTCTTGGCACAGAGCTCCTAACACCACTGTAATCTCTTAAGTGATAAGAGCACTAGGAGCATCTTTTGTTCTAATATTTGGATGTTCCTGACACAGAGCTCCCAAATCCCTTGGAATTTCCTAGCTGTTAACAGTGTCTTCTGTTCTAATGAGGTGATCATTGGTGGGCTCCTGGATGGGGCTGGTCACCAGAAAGACCAAGCCACAGTTAAAAGCCTGGAATATTCAGCCATGCCCCCCATGAGTTAATAATCAATCATGCCTACATGATGAAACTTCCATAAAAATCTCAGAAATATGGGGTTCAGATAGCTTCCAGGTTGGCAAATATGTGGAGGTGCTGGGAGAGTGGTGCCCTCAGAGAGAGGATGGAAGCTCTGAGCCCCTTGCTACATACCAGCTCTACTCATCTCTTCAGTCTGTTTATGTATAATATATCCTATTGATTATATAATAATATAAACAGTAAGCAAACAGTTTTCCTCAGTTCTGTAAGTTGCTCACGCAAATTAATCATATCAGAGGAGTAGGAATCTCTGATTTATAGCCCATGGGCTGTAAGTAGCAATCTGGACCTGAGCTTGGCATATGAGGGGGGATGGTCTTATGGAACTGAAACTTTAACCCAGGTAGATAGTGTCAGGATTGAGTTAAACTGTAGGACACTCGACTGGTGTCACGGAATTGCTCAGTGTGGGGAAAAACTCTACATCTGGTGTCAGAAGTGTGAGTGTGGCCATCTTATGAGAGTAAAAGAGAAGCTCAGGAGAAGGAGTGAGGGATTCTTTACAGATCTCACTTGAATAGAGCACACAGTAGTTAGTGAAATTCTGGGGGAATGTTGATAGAATGTGATGAAAGAGGAACAAGCGACCAGGGAACACATGGCTGAAGAAAACCTGAACATTTTATAATGCAGGTCTTTAGAGAATCTGCTTTGTAAGTTAATTATTGATTTAAATATAATATAATACCTCATGTATTTATTTAAATTACTATATATTATTTTGACAAAGAAGACTTGAAATGTAATTCTCCTTTTGCGATATATTATCTTAGTTGCCTTCCCTTCTCCCCTACAATACACATAATATTTATGCTCAGTCTCTCCCTCCCCTCTCCCATTCTGTCTCTCTATCTCACCATTTCCATTATCTTTGTGTCTCTGTTTCTCTATCTCTATCTTTCTTTCTGTTTTTCTGCCTCTCTCTCTCACTCTCTCTCTCTCTCTCACACACACACACACACACACACACACACACACACACACACGTTCTTGGAGACAAGAAGGCAAGAGAACATGTTGTACCTTTGAGAAAAGTATAATGGAGACATAAATGCCACTGACCCCTCTCCTTCAACAGTAAACTCATTCTTATTTACACAAGATTAGTACTTGATTTTTATTATATTTTTATCAGAGAAATACCAAATGGAGGATCCATTTGAAGAATGTGAAAAAAAGTGAGCCATGCAACAGAAAAAATTCTGAAACTCTTTAAAAAATGTAAATACATCTCTATAAAATCCTTTAATTACAGTCTTAAAATTTATCTCAGAGGCAAGGAAATAGTAATTTATTCCCAAAATTGTTTCTCCCTTCCTTTCCATGTCTATTGCTATAATGGAAATTTGATGGTTCTCTTCTCATGTACAATAATGCAGAAGATTCCTGATTAATCTGCCTGCCTGAATTTTCCTCCAGTTCACTCATATCTAACAGAAAAATTTATATTCCATATGGTTGGGTTTTTTTGTTTTGTTTTGTTTTTTACCATTTCTTTCTCAAGATCAAAACTGTCAATACATAAAAGACACAATTCTAACTCCAACGCTCAACCAACCTTTCCAACTGTATCCCTCATTTTCCCCAGCAGGGTATGGGTCATACAAACAGGTTTGCTTGTTCATTCTTTTTCCCTTGGCCTTGCCTTGGATTTTCTTGCCATCTCATCTTTGCTTATTCCAGTTCTTAGTCTCATTGTGCTCATTGCCACCTTAGCAAATCCTAATCCTACATCCTCTTCAGATGCCTCTGACGTTCGTCCTGTTGGGAACTGTTTTCTTAAAATGTAACTCTCATTCGGTTTTAACTATGACAGGTCTGGAACATTTTTGAAAGAGTTCATTATTTTTCTGCTCTTGTAAAGGTTTTCTATCATAGCACAATGATACTTCACTGCATTGTATGTCTACCTAACTTACCTGTCATTGGTGTTACTTAAGATTTGGTACCATGAGGCACAGGAAGGGAGGCTTCCTCCATGACCCTATGCCCCTGTTTACTGAAGACAAAATTATTAGCAGCCTCCTAAGTACAAAGACAGAGCATTAAACTTTCCTTTCTCCCTCAATCAGGCTATAAGTATTTATTCAATATGTGAGCAACTTAAGGTGTCCTCTCATTCTTATTTATATTTCACGGTCACATAAGCCTCCAGCTTTAGACACAGCAATGGTACCATACGTCTGAATGAATGAATTGATAGGTTTTATCCAAATGCTCTAAAACCAATAGTTTGTTACCTTGATGGATAAATAATCCTCCTTTAGTGGATTTTTAACCTTTCTGTTTCCCCCCACTCCCTGTACAATTCATTGTAATCTTCCATAACATTAAAAAAAAAATCCTTTTTTCATCTCCTATTTGCCACTTAGATATTCTGTCTTCCCATGTCTCTTCTCAAGCCCTTACCTTTCCCATAAAAATTAATAATAGTTAAATACCTATGTACCTGAGTCTTCATTTCCAAACATCCTGTATTATATTTCAACATTTCAAAAAAGAGTGATTAGAAACTTCATGTGTAAAAGCAAAGGCTTTTGTCAAGGGGTGGACCCAGCTATATCAATAATTATACAGCAAGATGTTATTATTAATTGAGGGAATTCCAAGTGTCACTAGTGTTGGTCTAATCTCTCAGGCAATACTTTACCCCAGAGAAATTATCTAATTTTCTACATAGGGATCTAAGCTCAGCATCACCAGCGGTACTCTGGAAGCTGAGTGGGGAGATGAGCTGGACTTTTGTCATTTATTAGTAGATTTTTACATAACCTCCTGTTTTTGGAGTGGCTCCCCAGTGTGAGCACTTCCTGGGTACCCTGAGTTCAGAGTTTCTCCCATTCTTTCAACCATTCTGGACAGTGAAGCACTTAATCTCCCACCTCACTGGGAAAGGAGTAAACCTCTTAGCTGCATAAAACTGAGAAAGAGATTTGATTGTTTAAGACATTTTTATAATTTTTTTTTTCAGAATTAAAACCAGTCCTGCATTCAGACCCATTGGCACCTTTACCTTCAAAGGTACCAGCCACCTCCAATTCTTGATCCTTTTAAAAGTAGTGTTGTGAAACCTGGCTCTATTTTTTTGGCATTGCCAACCATGTACTTTGCTTTTTTCGCAATGTTAAGTCAGGTACAACTTGTTCCTCTGCTTTCCAGCTTTCAAAATGTTGATACGTCTCCTTTGTGCTTCTCTTTTTAACTGTTACTCTGTTTTGGGGGGGGTTGGAGGGTTCTTTATTATTCCTTTATTGTTATTTCGGTGGTGTTTCAGGAGAGATCAGAAACAACATTGCATCTTTTCAATTTGCTCTGCTTGACCAGAAGTGTCAATTCTTTATTTCATTCCACCCACTCTCGTTTTGAGCTCACACTTTCCCCAAACTTCTATGACTACATTCATGATGATGACCCTTGATTCTAGTCCTACAGCCTTGATCTTTCCAGAGTTTCTGAGTTGATGCTTCAACTTCCTTCATCAAGGTTCCATGCTGAATGAACCACAGGTGCCTCAAGTTTATCTTCACCAAAATAGGACATATTCTACATTCCCACTGAGAAAGACCTTTCACTGTCTCAGTTCTTTCATTACTTCCCATTTTAATCAATTACCAAATACTATGAATTCTGCCTTTATGATTTCTGGCAAATTTGACTTCTTTCTTTCCATTCCTATTGCTCTGCCTTAGATCTGGAAAATCAAAATGGCCTCCTAACCTTCAAGACTATTCTAAAAACATCCACCATGTTTTGACTACTTTGACTTTACCATTATGAGTGGAATCAAATCCAAATTTTTCAGCCTGGCAATTTGAGATCCTTTATGATTTCACTCTAGTATACTTTTGTGATCTTATATTTTATAATACCGCTCTTAATTAACTAACAAGCTACTTCCCACCATAGAACCTCTGTACAAACTGTCTTGGGTGCAACACTTACCTGTTTCCCTAATCAACTTTTGTTTTGTTTGTTTTTTTCAGAGTGTACCTTAATTGTCTAGGTCAGTTTTTGTTTTTTGACGTAGGCTTTCCTAGAGATGGTTATTTCCCTTCCTTGAGAGTACTTGTTTGAGTTTGTTTTTTTGAATACTTTAGTTTGTCTGCTGGGGATGAGGATTGAAGAGACAGTGGTTACTGTAAGACAACATTCTCCTGGCAATAAATTTTTCTTCAGAAAAGGAAGGTTCATTGAACAAGAAAGAGATAGCTTAAATTTAAGCTTCAGATTTAGCAGAATTAGTGGCAAAAGAAGAGTGGTTAAAGAGAATGGCAGGTAACTAGCAAATGCTGTGATTAGAAATCCCCAGCTGGTCATTGCTGCTTTAAAGTGATGTAAGAACTCAGCATATAAACCTTACAGCTAAGAAATTACCATGAATGATCTTCTGACATCAAATCGAAAACACTCATACCTGAGTGGGATGAAAGTTTCTGAGAGAATAATCAAAACACGACTGGAAAATACCATACCACGAACTTGGTGTCATGATGACTTTACAATTCTTTCTGGCTATAAACCATTTAACGTTCTTCAATAAAAGCTCAGAAAAGGCCGAATAGCATGCAATTTTCTTTGGCAAAAAAAGCCTGGTTTAAACACAGTGAAAAGGTTTGTATGGGTTCAAAAGGGGCGACAAAGACACTATTTTTTGCTGTCATTGGCCTGTGATCAACTTTTGTGTCCAAAACAAATGAATCTGGATGGAAGTAGTTAAAAGAGTGAAGTGAACTAGTCCAATTCTTTTTAAGATATTATTGCTGTGCTATCCTCCCTCATTTGAAATCTGTGTTGGGAGATAGAGACCACTTCAACTCAATGAGTCACTTCTACTTCCTAGCCAGAACAATTAAACTTCTTGTATAAAACATGACCTGAAGCCTGCCCTTCACCACATCATCCCACCTCAAAAACTCCCAGGGGTCAGCTCTGACATTTAACAGCTCGCAAATTCAATTTCTGAGCTGATGAAGCCAACTTCAAGCTTTTACAAATGAATATTAGGTTATTGCAAATTTTCTTCTTCAACATTTTAGGTAATATATAAAATGTGTTGTCAGATCAACTGCCAGCCTGGATAACGTTACGCATGCCTCTTTATCATGGTGAAGATAGCTTTTATAGGTCAGCTGTGGGGAGAATAAGAAAAAGATGAACAAATCCTCCAACCTTCACTTCCTGTTCTCCATCCACTGACCACCCCCAAAGAATGGAAGAAAAGAAAGAAGGAAGGAAGGAAGGAAGGAAGGAAGGAAGGAAGGAAGGAAGGAAGGGAGGGAGGGAGGGAGGGAGGGAGGGAGGAAGGAAGGAAGGAAGGAAGGAAGGAAGGAAGGAAGGAAGGAAGGAAGGAAGGAAGGAAGATAGGGAGGTAGGGAGGGAAGGAGGGAGGGAAGGGAAAAAAAAAAAAACATAAATATAGCTAATGGTCAATCTAGTCAGTATTCCTACATTAACCTACCAGTTACCGAAACAGTTAATGCATTTTTCCTGCTTCTTTATTATTAGCAGCTGAGCAGCTTTTCTCCTCCTTCTCCTCTCAATTGTTATTGATCTCTTGCCATAGTTTGCATACAATCCCCTAACAGCATTAGCTCATTTTTACTCCAGTTTTGCAGATTAGCTCATCTGGGTTATGTTCTTTGGTGCGTTGGTGCTGAGTGTTGAATACATCTTAATTTTCATTCTTAGAGGCATTCTCAACCATAACAGGTACTTAATGAGTTTGATCTTCTTTTACATCATGTGTTTGACCTTCTTGGCAGAAGGAACTGCCAGACTTTTTATTTTTTCATTTGTTGGTGTCTATAGCAGGTGGATTCATGTGGAAAGGGAGAGGGGGTTTTAGGTTACTTTCCTTTATTTCTCAATTATTTTTGAAACCCATCCTCTTCCTGGAATATATATATTGTAATTCAGGTCCTATTTTCATCCAGTTTAACATAACAAAAGCATCTGCCACTTCATTTGAAAACAAACAGCTTTTTCCCTGTTTAAGACAATTCACTTTTATTTATACTTATTCAAATGCACTCTATACTTCCTACTCAGAACTCAGTTTTAAAGACAAGTTCAATCAATAAATCCACCATAAGTCCATGGGAATACTGCTGCTTCTTACCCCCAACCCTTACAATGTACACAGTGTTCATGCCGTCTTACTCCAAATACAGTTATCATGATTTTTTTTCCCTACTTATCCCAATTTTGGATCTCAGAGAAAATGTAAGATTCAGTTCCATCCTGTTTCTGAGCTTCTTCCCTTAGGTACTTAAGCCACTATCTCTACATCTTTATCCCTATCACTAGTTCCGCCTTTGTCCCATTCTCTGTTTCCACCTGTGTCTACATGCACATCACCTGCAGTACGGATATAGAAGTGTCTATGGTTTACTAGCTCTCTGTAAGGGACTGGGCCAAAAGGATGAGCAGGGCTCAGTTCCTTTCCTTCAGAAGAAGCTGAGTGTAAGAGGCAGAGATGTTAAGACATGTTTCAATTAAATAGAGTAAGAGTGGAATAAACAAAGTGGCGAACCTGATAGGAAAGACTGTTTGTCTCTGCTTTCGAACTGGGGAAAGTTTCATGGAGTAGGTGATGCTTCCTGGCAGATGAGTAGGAGTTTGCAAAACAGAAATGAGGGTGGTAGTATTAGAGAGAACAGTGTGTGCAAAGGTACACTTAGCTAAATGTTTGGTGTGTTTGGGGAACAGCAACAGAGCCGGGTGACTGGAGTCTGGGTTGTGTGGGATGGAATGGCAGAAGCCCAGACTACAGGGATGGAAAAGACCTATGAGCTCATTGTCCCTTTTCTCCATTTCTTCCTTCTCTATCTAAAAGCCAAAGTGTCCATGGTGTTCTCATCCATGGCTGGCCCAGGAAAATGGATTTAATCTCTTTGAACTAAAAGAAAGGAGGTCAAGAATGGAGACAGGCTAGAAGCCAGGTCACAACCTGTCTTCTCAATGCCAAAAACACTTTGGTTTTACATGTGAAGGCCTGTGTGCTTTTTAAATTTGAGTTACTCAACGTTTAGGTAATATGCTATTTTTAATCTGTTTGCTAAAGTCAGCCATTCCTCATCCTTAAATTCATTTCTCTAGATCTAAAAAAGGATAAAATGTCATTTGATGTACCTTCATGAAATTGCACTTGATTTACTATTTAAGATTCAGAGCTGGCATTAAGATGAGTGATGAAAACAAATTATTTATCGAGTCTTTCCTCTTTCCCCATGCGCACGGTGAAAACATTTTTCCCTCCCCCAGAGCAATCAAGCAAGGCCTACCATACCTCCACTAGGGGACAATTTAATTTCTTATTCCATTTTGCCCAGCATGACTGCATGCCTGTTAATTATAAAAGGTATTCTATTGCAGTGATGGCAATGGAAGTTACATAATTGTAATTCCAGATAATATGCACTACATTTGTTATTTAGAAAAACTTTAAAATTGTGCTTCAAGAGATAGCAAGAGTTTAGTTTATGAGAGTCTTTTACCAAGAGTACTAGAAATTTTAGAGTCAAATGCATTTTTTTCTCCCTTTGTAAATACTAAGTTAAACATTAAATAGGTATTATGCTTCGTGAAATATCAAAAAATGAAGGCCAAGTTATCCTTGGGAATTAAGTCAAAAGCAACAGTTAGAGTTTGAAGGTATGACAGTGGCCCAGAAATAATCGATAATCTAATGAAATAAGAAATTCAACAGGAAAGCTGACTACCTGTTTCATTTTTTAGACTTTTACAATGGGTAGGCCAGTTGAAATGTCAAACATAGATCAAAATACACTAAATTAGTCCCATGCATGTAGCATGAGGCAAACTTCCTACTGTAAAGCATATATAGCCAAACATGATAATTAAAATATTGCAGAAAATTAGAAATATGAATCAGAATACAGCTTTTTAAAAAATAAAACTTACAAAGTGTTTTCATTCACAAACTTATATAAGACTTGAGATTTACTTTTCACATTAAAATGATGATATAAATCTCAAAAGTATTTTTTCATGATATATAATTGCCTATGTTAAGGTATTGTAATATTGAAATATACACAGTGTAATTCATCATTGTTAGTGTTCATATGCAAATTATACTCTACTCTGGGACTATGTTTTAGTTATTCCTGTGTTCATTTATCCTTAGAGATTCTGTGTAATTATATAAGAGAAGAGGAAGAAGAAGGAGGAGGAGGAGGAGAAGAAGGAGACAAAGAAGAGGGAAAAGGGGAAGGAGAGGGAGGGAGAGAGAGGGGAAGAAGCAGCAAAACAGAATAGATTCATACATTGTTAGTTTCTCATGAGTGTGAAGTTTAATATACATATGCAAATATATGTGTGTGTGTATGCACATAACAATTTATAATTTATATAACCATCATTTACTGAGTTACCACATTATGCCAGGCATTTTGTCAAGTGCATACATCCATGTTCAATATAAGCCTTGAAACAATTCTAGGAGATAGGTAACATTAATCTTACTTACCGAAGAGAGGAGACAATGAGCCAAAGGAAGTTTCAAGTAATCAGCTGAAGTTCAAAGCACCAATGCTTGGATCTGAACATCTCTGTTAAGGCTTACTTATGCCCAGGCTCTTTCTTAATCATTACCATGTATCACCTCTCTGCCACTGAGGGAGTGGGTATTTTAACTCTTAGTTGACACACATAATAGTCTTGATTTATTTTCCATTTAAAATAAAAATGGCCATTCATTAAATGAGTTATCAAGAGTAGAAACCAGTATAGTAAGAAATGGAGAAACATTTAAACAAATAGTCTACAAATACAGTAATTTTCTTGCATAATTATTTCCTTGGAAAAAGAGAAAAGACTACCATCTTCGTTGCTTGCTCTAGAAAATTGCCAATCCAAAAGTCTTTATTTTTATGGTCTTAATCAAAGTCACTCTTAATGTCATTTAAATCTCTTTCCTTTTCCCTGCATCTTTTTGGGAAGGAAACCAGGAATAACTGCTATCTACTATTTATTCTACATGACTTCATTTTATCGCTGGAAGCCTTCTTTAATATTGGTTGTGAAATTCTGAATTATATCATCATTTTTTAAAAAGAGGAGATCATGAGATATAGTTTTATAGCTCTTCAAAATATACCTTGGAAAATGAGGTGTTTCAGTTGGTTAGCCATTTATTTCATACATCAAAATGTAAGAACAGTAACTATTTGGTTGGAAGCCCTTTTTAAGTGAATGACATATTTCCCCATCTTCAGGAAGAGAGTATTTTGAACATTAATGAACACTTTTTTGATTCAGAGCCATCGCAATGACATTATAACAGCATGATGTCATCAGAAATAAGACTATTTCTCGTGTTCTGATAGTCCTAGATTTTTTTCACTTTTTACATCTTAGTGTCTCCCTTTCACCGTGTTTCTTCATTGTTCTCACACCATTGGCATTCTGACTTGCTGTCACTGATTATCTACAAAAGAGATGAACCAAAAGCCCTATTACTTATTTTATCTATGTATGCATCAACAGATTATTAGAAAAAAATAATCCTTGATAAGTAATTCTGATGTCCTACCTACCATGCTAGCTGCATGACATGTGTTATTCCATATGGTCCTAATTACCTATCTATGAAGTAGGCATTATTAGC
This sequence comes from Ursus americanus, assembly GCF_024610735.1. Lineage (NCBI taxonomy): Eukaryota > Metazoa > Chordata > Mammalia > Carnivora > Ursidae > Ursus > Ursus americanus. The sequence goes on along the minus strand of NC_142128.1, from coordinate 53,175,262 downwards.
TCTAATTATCCCGTGAACAGAGGCTCTCAAGTAGCTAAGTAATCTGCGTATGCTCATTTACAACCCTGTTAGGATGGTATCTAAAGTAAATGCATTTGTGGTTCTCCTCTGTGTAAAGTACATGAGTGCTACTAATTTTCTCAAGATCTTTATTTTGCATTCTTCATGCTTCTCCCACTATGATCTGGATGGATGATGTTGCTGGACATGCAAATATTCCTCCCATAATGTGTTATACACAGTTCAGAAAACTACCTTTGGTCTTACAAAATTGCTCCCTTTTTGAGAAAATAGGGATGGACAGTCAAAACCTATGCACCCTTGTAACAGATTACTAACAAAAACAACGATGATACTAATAAAATAGGAGCACATCTTCTAAATAAATTTAAATTAAATAAATATCATGGGAAATACTGAACTTCAGAAATAAGGTAAAAAGGAGGTTGCTTGATGGAGGGAAGACTAAGGAAAAGATTATAAGGAAGAAGGGTGCCGAGCTATAGAGATAAGGGAGAAAGGCATAAAAACCAGGAAGAACCACCCAGTGAGCGTTTCTTAGAACGTGGCCAGAGTGAGTCAGGAGGAACCATACGTGATGACTGGGCATCGGGGATCATGCTATATTCCTTCATGCTTTGCTGCATCCAGCTGGTGTGGAGTGCTTTGCATTCTGTTGCTGTGACTATAGGGCATGAAACACGAACACACTGGGAAAAAGTTGTATATGGACAGCAAGACTTCCACTGTATCCTGACATCATTTCCTTACTCCCCCATATTCTATCACTAATTTACATATCAGAAACATTTATCGTACTAGAACAGACTGCAGTGCCTTCATAAGTGAACAGCATGGCATTATCTTTTAAAAATTTTTTAAATCCAATATCTGGTTGTATGACTGTGTGACCACCCGAAAATATAAAAGGCAATGCACTGGGAGAGCAAATCAGTAAGTCCTAAAATTTGAAAAAATGTCTATTTTTCAAGCAATGGTATTGATACTGTTTTGCCCCAGAGGGTTAGATTATTAAGAGTATTCCTAAGGTGCTAGAAACAAAAATCCTGTGTGCTCATCATGCCAATTCCTTGGGCTTTCAGGAGGGCGTAGGGCTCAGTGCACACGTAACATGGGCTCTCAGGAGGGGACTTCATTCAACTCCTGCCATTAGTGAAGAAACTCCATGCTGTGTTCCATCATTTACTAAACATTTAGTGAATATTCACTGCATCGCAGGCCCTTCTTCCTTGACTCCTTGTCTTGCTCTTGCCCCATGCTCTAATCATACTGGTGCCGTATTTCAGTGGGGAACAGATGTACTGGATAGAGCAGAGCTCATTTATATCCTACGATGGGGATGGTAAGAGCATGGCTAGTTTTTTCAGACAGTGTGATTTTATGTTATTTATTTTTTATTTTTAAAAGATTTATTTATTTATTTATTTATTTATTTATTTATTTATTTATTTTTGAGAGAGTGAGCCAGAGAGAACAAGCAGGGGGAGGGGCAGAGGGAGAAGCAGGCCCCCACTGAACAGGGAGTCAGATATGGGACTGGATCCCAGGACCCTGGGATCACAACCTGACCTGAAGGCAGATGCTTAACCGGCTGAGCCACCTAAGCACCCCCAGACTGTGTGACTTTAGGCAGGTTATTTTATATCTCTAAGACTTCCTTTCCTCAACTGCAACATGGGAACAAATAATTCCCTGTAATCCCTCATAATTAGGTCAAAGGTAATTTGTGAAAATGAACACAAAGTGTTTCGTGAAAAGAATTCACAACTGCACCTTACTTGATGCAAGGTGATGGTGTTGATTACTACCAAAAGAGTTGCTGGTTGTTATATGGATTTAATAGGCCAGCTGTGCAACCATGTGCCCTCTATCAGAGCTAATTCCCCTATACCTATCAAATTACACTTAGCCAAAGCAGAATTTTTCAACCTGTTTGTAACACCAAGGTCATAAACTTATTTCAATAAATTTCTCAAACATCTATCAGATGCTAGGCATTTTTGTTAGATGCTGCACAGAGAATTAAACCTGTTTTTTATTCTGAAGGAAGCTGAGCAATGAGTGGAAAACCTAACGTAGAAATCGGTGCTATGAAGCCACAGAAGTGAATGTGGCAGAAAGAACACAGATCGGGGAGCTTGGGTGGCTCAGTCGGTTAAGCGTCTGCCTAAAGCTCAGGTCGTGATCCCAGGGTCCTGGGATGGAGCCCGTTTTGGACTCCTTGCTCAGCGGGGAGCCTGCTTCTCCCTCTCCCTCAGCCTGCTGCTCCCCATGCTTGTGCTCTCTTTCTGTCAAATAAATAAATAAAATCTTTAAAAATTAAAATTAAAAAAATAACAGAAAGAACACGGATTATAGAAGTAACAAATCTGGGTTCAAAGATCTCCTCCACTGTTAACTCCTGAGGAAGTTGATTCAGCTCTAAGCTTCCGTTTCTTTGACGTCAGGTAACATGGACGACCTACCTTTGAAGAACTAAAGTCAAGTCTGGAAAAGGTCAGCCCGTTTGCCATACCTAACATGCAGTGTCGTTCAGTAAATGTAACGATTACATAAGGATGATGCAGGTAATTTTGACGGGAACAGATTCTGGAAGGATTTTTGTGCAGAAGATGGGATTTGAATTAGGCCTTTAGTTAAAGACCGTTCTTGGGTCATCTGCCTGTTACATTATTATTATTTTTTTATTGCAGTGATTGCTTTACATTATTCTAGATTAATTTAAAAGGTCAAAAGTAAGTTCATCAAGGTTCAAAAAGTTCAGGTTGAAAATTTAAGGTAGTAACTTTTTAAAAAAAGAATCAAATAAATATGATACGTATAAAGAGGCAATTTAGATACTTGCAATCCTAAAGTGCATTTCAGGAGGCCTTAGCTCATACATGGGGGGAGTTACTTCCTTAGCTCCCTGGGAACCACATGCTTGCCCAGCTCCCTCTGGCTGTGTTCGGAGCAGTTGGCCAAGGGCAGACCACAGCTCTGCCTCCGTGGCAAAGAGACAACAGGACAGGAGTTAACAGGAGTTCTGTGATTGATTTCTCCTTTTTTTTTTTTTTTCTTGTTTTTAGGGAGAAAAAAAAGAAAGTGTTCTAAGAGAGACACAAGGCTCAACAAGTTGAATTTGGGATTTATTCCCGGTATTACTTGGATTTTCAAGAATTTTTGGAAATCTTGCATTCGGCCACAGTACTCCTCAGCAATATGAGTTATTTGCCAAATTCATTTCAAGCTCTTGAATTTACAGTTAAAAGAGAAATAAAAAAGTCTTTCATTTGTTCCTAAGCTGTTTATTTTGCTTGTAAAACCAATCATAATGTCTACCCAATAAAAAGAGAAATGCATGAAAGTTCTAACTCCAGAAAAGTTAACTGTTGAGCCTGAAATTCTCCCTAGGCAAAGCCAGAAGTCATTTTAATGAGACAGAGTTTTCTCTTTGAACTTGGGAGGGCACAAGCAACAAACTTGCTAAGAAAATTCTCCCTTTCTCCTCTATAATTCTCCCCTTTAATACAGACTGTGCGGCTCAGCGTGGGACTGGAAATTGCTAGCCCTTTAAGGCCTGAGCTGCAGAAAGCTGGTAGCGGTCTTGTATTTCTTTGTAGCACTGGGAAACTCCTTGGAGTGTCGTGACTTGCTGTGGTGTGGTGTGGCGTGTGTGGCATTAACTGTGGGTGTGCCCTGGACCTCCTCCCTCACCCCTGCCCCATCCCACGGTCACCACCTCTCACTATGGCTCTCTCTCTCTCTCTCTCTCTCTCACACACACACACACACACACACACACACACACACACACACACGACCCTGCCCTGCAGACTTCAGTGATAGCCAGCCTGACCATCTGTGAGTTTGGAACCACAGATACTAAAAACGTTATGAAATGGACTTTTCCCCCCACCAGATGCCTGGAGCAAGGCTCATATGCATACTGAGCAGCATAATCCTAACGGAAATGAGGGGAAACACAAAAGCCAAACCTAAAAGGTACATCATCCTATTGGTTTCAGACCTACTAAGACCAGCACCGGCCATGTGGGATCCTGTTTTGCAGAAAATCTGGACACGAATCAAGGGTTTTGTTTCTTTGGGTTTAGAAACTTTCATCACTTTTTCCTTCTAGCATGAAAATACAACACTAACTACTTTACCAGGAGAGGCAAAAGTGTTTGAAAAATAATTTCACCCCCTGCCAGTGCCTGCTATTGAGATCAGTGTCGTTTCCAATTTGTCCCTGACTCTCAAAATATATATATTTTTTTCTCATTGGGAATTTTCTCCTTATGTGAATACCAAGGCATAGCAGCTGGGGCACAAATAAATAAGTAAATAAATTGAATTTATATGCAGAAGCTCTACTCTTGAGGACTGCTTTCCCTCTGGGCTTTCTAATATCCTCCTTGGGGTAATTCATTGCAGTCAGTGCAAGAGCCCCCGTGGAAAGCAGCTGGCAGCTCAGTGGCTGGGCTTTCCCCAGACGGGAGAGACCAGACTTTTGGCTTTATCATGAAATAACACACATGAAGTACATTCTTTTCATCTTGAAAACACAAATGTAAGTCTTGAGCCCTTCATTCTTCTTGTGGGGCAGGGTCACTGTCATTACTGATCCCTCTTTTCTCTGTGTCAGTCTTTTTCCTACCTACGGGTCGCTTACTTATCTTACCTCCCCTTTTACTGAAACTGAGGCCTCACTCTGCAAAACAAAAACAGAAACAAAATAAAACCAAAAGCCAAAGCCAAGAGAGGAATGCCATCAATGCTTTTGGACATGTTCTTCCCAGCCTTCTGTGTCATGGGGGCCCCTGGGCCCCTCAGCTGCTGTCCCATAGGTGGAAAGCATGCTTGTTGCTCACAGTGCAGCAGAAAGTCATTGGAAAGGAGATAAGCTCATGGAATGAAGAGGATGGAGTGAGGAGGATGCATTTCTGTGGATAACAATTTGGGGAAATATTTAAGGACAGTACTGTGACTCAAGGGTAGCAGAGGGTATAGAAGTCCAGGCTTTGGTGTTTTTCAGGCCTCATTCCACCACCTGTTCAAGTATGTTTTTGAGAAAAGGTGGTTCACTACTCTAGGCACACTTGCCTCATGTGAAAATGGGCATAATAACATCGCCTATTTCATAGATTGGTTGAGAAGTCTTCGTGAGATCAAAGGTATAGAATGCCTAGCACCATGCCTGGAACATAGAAAGAGTCCAACAGACATGAGCTGAGCTTGGACAGTGGTGCTGAATTCACGTACTGGCTGGTGTCTTTTTGCAAAATAACCCTGAAGTTCTTGAAGATTGGTTTGCACTTTAATGCAAGGCAGAGGGATAGCGTGCACGGAGCATGAATTTCGCAGAACTGGATTTAATATCATTCCTTCACATATAAGCTCTGCCAGCAGATCTACCTCCAGCAAGAAATATGGCTTTGGGGGGCTTGTACTCCCTTCCAGGGTTATGTGGGGACTTGTTTCGATAACATAATTAAATTGCTCGCCATAGTAGATCCTCAGTTAAGTGTGGCTTTCCTCCGTACCCTTTTTATTCTTATGAGCAGGGATCACTTAGAAAAATCCCATGACTCAAAAAGGTCTTTTACATGTTTGCTTCATGTCACCTTTTTAATGAGCCCTTTCAATAAATCAGAGTATCACATGGTAGAAAGTGTCTCCAAACTACAATCACTTGGTTCATAACAGATGCATAAGCTATCATGTCAATGTGGTTTGCAAGGTGGGGACAAGACTTACACAATCAGGTTGCTGTGAGAATTAAATGGGATAATACAGGACTGATGCTTAGAACACTGCTTGACACATATTAAATGGTATCATAAGGGCTATTGTTTTTATGATTAAACTGTATTATTAACATTTAAAAACTCTATTTTGTTGCCTTATCCAACATATCACTCTCTTAAAAAGTATTTTAGCACTTATTAGATATAGGTTGTGATACAAAGTTGTATGATTTCTCTGTCTATACTTACTTTACCACATATGCTTTGACAGTTCATTTTATGTGTCACCATGGTTACACTACGATCTGCATTTGTTTGGCCAGACATTAGCCAAGATACTGCTGTGATGGTATGTTTTTCTTAGATGTGATTAACATTTGCCATTAGTTGACTTTAAGTAAAGCGGATTATCCTCCATATCGGGGGTGGGCCTAATCCACCCCACTGAAGGCCTTAAGAACAACAACTGAGGTTTCCCAGAGAAGAAGGAATTCGGCCTCAAGATCGCAGTTTCACTTACTGCTTGAATTTCCAGACTCCAGGCCTGTTATCTGGATTTTGGACTCAAGACCAAGACATCAACTATTACTTGAATTTCTAGCCTGCCAGCCTGCCCACATTTATAAGACCCTACTATCATATGAGCTGATTCCTTAAAGTCTCTCTCTCTCTGTATCTATCAATAATCTATTATCTATTATCAATCTATCCCTCCTTTACCAGTACTGTTTCTCTGGAGAACTCTAATACATACATAAGCCCTGTTTCTTTGTTTCTTCATACATCAGTGTTGGCAAACTATGGCCCATCTGCCAAATCCACCTGCTACCTATATTTGTAAATAAGGTTTTATTGGAACATAGCCATGTCCATTCATTTATGTATTGTTTGTGGCTGCTTCTGTTCTATAATTGAGCACCAGAATTAAATAGTTGCAACAGATTATAATGCCTAAAATATTTATTATCTGGACCTTTACAGATAAAGTGTAGACACCTGAATTTCAAGAGTAAATCTTCATGACATCAAGGGGTATGTCATCTTTTTGTAAGGCAAACTTTGTAGGCCTCAAGTGTTGATAAAACACTGCTACAGCAACTGAGAAAGTTATAGGGTCTTGTTTCTGGAGATAAAAGGAATGAAATATTTTATCTCTTCTTTTTTTTTTTTTAAGATTTATTTATTTATTTGAGAGAGAGAGAAAGCATGAACAGGGGGAGGGGCAGAGGGACAGAGAGAGAGAATCTCAAGCAGACTCCCCACTGAGCTCCGAGCCTAATGTGGAGCTTGATCTCATGACCCTGAGACCATGACCTCTGCTGAAACCAAGAGTTGAACACTCAACCTACTGAACCACCAGGTGCCCCAGATTTTATTTCTTCTTAATGCTCCTCAAGATGTTTACTCACTTGTGGGCAAGGCAGCTAAACAAAATATTCTGTTGAATGAATGATCCTATTATTTTTTATTGACCTATGCCTTCCTCTGGAGCCTACAGAAATAGTCTATCTACTAAAAATACAATTGCCATTTGACCCTATATTTCACCCCTAGAAAATAATTGTAAGGCAATAAGCCTAAAATAAATTGTAATATTTCTAATCAATATGACAGGCTGAGCTGATATAAAGATTTGTTGAATAAACTGTAATAAAAATTATATGTATATATAATTTTATATGTAATATACAGATAATTGATATCTATAATATATATTATAGATAATAATAGATGCACATAGATATAGGTATCTCCAAGCTTTAAACCCAGAAAGAAAAATCCCCGGATATAGAAAGAAAAATCTCAAAATCAGAGCATTGAATGGGAGTTAAAGCTGAATGACCCTCAGGGATCTCAAACCTGGGCTGGGTTCTAATGCCCACTTGCAGGAAGGTACAGCGTTGAGTCTCTGAACTGATGTTCTTTGGGGAACTACAGTTGAGCCCCCTTTATAAAGCTGGCTTAGAAGGGTCCATTAAAGTAACAATAGAAAGACTCTAAAAGGTGTTTGAGAACTGGCCACTGGCCTTTGGTCATGGGTTGAAAAAGAATGACCCCAAATTAGTCAGAATTTTAACCCTAAGCTATGCAGATATCTCAAATTCCACTAACCAAGTGGGGGTAGAAATGGCCTGATGTAAGAAATTAACATACACATTTTTTGGTAACAGGAACATGGTTCTGGTGGGAACCAATAACAATCTTCTCAGAGACTTTTTTCAATGATTATTTCAAAAGGAGAGATGTATAAAAGTGAAAACATTGGAATTTCAATGCAAGTTCTCCTCTCTGCCTAGGAAAAATTATATTTATCCTTCAAAGTCCAATTCAAATGTCATTCTATGACTTTCTTTCCTATGAAAACCTCCCTTCCCCTCCCAACATCCCTTAGCTATGTAAACTTTTGTTCTTACAGTCATTTGTTCATGCTTTTAGACTAGAACTTACATACTGCATTATATTTACCTTTGTACGTTTTCATCTTCCTTCCGAGGTAAATGGTTTGAAGTCAGGAGTCATGTCTTATTTACCTTTGTGTCCTCTGTAGGGAGTTTTAAAATGTTTCCTGAAAGTAACAGAAATAAATTTCCATTAACCCTTGTGTGGGACACAAAAAAGCAAACAACACTGACATTAATTATTTTATGAATAATCAAATTTAATGACAAACATTTAAGGTATTTGGGCATTTAGCTAAAGACCTGGGATGACAACTGAAGGCTGAAAACTATGTTTGATCAATGATAAGAAGAAATTGTATAGATAGTATGTTCTGCAGATGTTCAGGAAACTAGTTTGGCTGGCTCACAGTGGGGGAGTGTTCGAAGATAAGGCTAAAGAGTTTGGAAGATTGGGTGAGGCCAGATTATGGATAACTCAGGAATTTGGACTTTATCCTGTAGCTAGTTAATGGGAAACCACGGATGCTTTCTGTGCACAATCAAAGATCTGGTTTAGGATTATTAATAATCCAATGGCTGCAATGTGTAGGATGATTGGATATGTAAAGCAACCCAAGGCAGGAGAATGGCTTGAGGGACTATTGCATTAATCTAGGGATGAGTGGTAAGAGGCTGGACCAGCAGTGGGAATGAAAAGGAAGAGACACAAAGAATTTTAGTAAAGACCTCAAATATACTAAGGAGGGCATGTATTGCATGGTGCACTGGGTGTTATACGCAACTAATGAATCATCGAACTTTACATCAAAAATCAGGGATGTACTGTATGGTGACTAACATAATAAAAAAATATTATTATAAAAAAAGAGAATTAAAATATTAAATTTATTACTAGGAAATCATGATGTTAATATGTGAATTCTTCACAGGGCAAGAACACTGTCAGAGATCAAACATATTAAGAAATTGAACATATATGATGAGATTATCATTTTCCTTAATTTCTGAATTCTTTAATAAGTGAGGAAATAGTTACTCAGATGAAGTCAAAGTTTTTCATTAACATCTGTGCAACACGATTTACCCAATTATTCTTAGCCAGGTATTAGGAAAGAATTATTTGAGTGGGATAGAGTTCTGAAAATGGGGAAAGTATGGAGGTCACATATGGTTCTATTTCATAAATTCTAGGTTATAGAAAGTTCACATATTGCAAAGAAAGATATAGAAGCTCTGAACAGAGTGACTACATTGATTTGTGATGTTATTGTCATTGGTGCTGGATTAGCAACTGCCATAGCTAAGCAAAACTATCATATCATTATGAAAGAATTCAAAAATCCTGAATCTATATAAGAAATATGAGAGAGTTGAGAAGATCCCCAGGCTTAGCCTGAGGTTTAAGTTAATACCTAATTTAGCTAGTGCCTTTCTTCTTTGAGCTAATTGAAAAGCTTTGTCCATATCAGTGTTCTTTTTTTCTCTCTCTTTATCAGTTGGGCACTCAATGAATACCATTCTTAGCCTTTGAATAAGTTCTCAGTCATCTATGGTAGCCAGAGTTCAAACACTTTATACATTGTCATGAAATTCCATTTTTTCTTCCCTTAATATAGTATAGCAACTTTAAGCCTTTCTACTCTAAGAATTGTCATCATAAATTAAGAGGTCATAATCAGTCTAGAGCAGCAGCTCCTCTCCTGGAGGGAAGGTCCTCAGCACTACACGAACAGTTAGAGAGTGGGAATGGCACTGATCCAGCCAGGAGTCTTTCCCCTCTTGGGGAAGGTGGTGAAGAGGAGCTCACGTAAAGCACAGCTTTTGGAGTCAGACTGGCCAGAGTCCTAATCCAGTCTAGATCATCTATGAGCCATGTATTATATTTGTTTGATAAGGCTGCCATAATAAAACACTATATCCTGAGTAGCGTAAGCAACAGAAACTTATTTTCTCACAGTCCTAGAGCCCAGAAGTCCAAGAACAAGGTGTTGTCAGGGCTGGTTTCTTCTGAGGCCTTTCTCCTTGGCTCGTAGATGGTCATCTTCTTGTGTCTTCACAGACTTTTCCTTCTGTAACTATCTGTGTCCAAATTTCCTCTTATAAGGACACCAGTCATATTGAATTAGGGCCCATCCTCATGACTTCATTTTAACTTAATCACCTTTAAAGATCCTATCTCCAAATACAGTTACATTCTGAGGTACAGGGAGTTAGGATTCTAGATATGAATTTGGGGCTGGACGGACAACACAATTCAGCTTATTGCATGTACCTTCAGGCAAATTACTTATCCATTCTGTGCCTTGGTTGTTTATTTGGAATAAACTTTGGACGCAGTCAAGTCTGAAGAATTGCAGATGTTGACTGTGAGGTAAAGACCGTGCCTGACATAATCCAAATGGAGGTCATTGTTCCAGCAAGAGCTTATTCATAGCAATCTTTGCTTTTCACCTCTAAAACTAAGGGTTTTCCTGTTTTTGTTTTTAATAACACCAGGCTTACTTTGATATATTGATAGTCAAGGTATATAATTAAAAAAATATGTGTTTCTCAGAGGAATTGCCAAAACCAGAATATTACAAATACAGAGATTTTTGTCTAAGTTGAAAGTATAAAAACATGAGATTTATTTAGAATTCATATACTTGGAAGTTATTGCATATCAAAATGGCATTGTATCCTATCTATTCCTATATAATGATATATATTGACTCCTTCATTTCTTCTTTACCCTCACCTTCCACATTAAAATAATCACTAGATCTACTGGCATGAACTTGCTAAACATCTTGATAATATATTTTTTTCTCCATCTTCATTGCCCTCATCATTGTCCCCAGCAATGTTTTGGTTGCTGGGTTTCTGGGTCTGCACTATTGCATTAGCCTTCTCCCTCCAGCTCTGTCCTGTCAAATGCATAAATACTACTGCCAGGCAAATGTTTCAAACTGGAAATGAGACCACATCTCTAATATTTATAATCAATTATCATTTAGTACTGTATATAGCAGTTTATCGGTAACTTCTTTTCATACTGGGACAAAAATTGAAGATAAAGCTCACACGTGCAACATAGTCTAAGTGGTAACTAATGCTGTCAGAGGTCGTTCCATAGCTAACATCAGTGCAAATCCTCTGTGCCATTCTGTCCTTTTACTGTGCAAAACCTGATCGGTCTATGCCAGCACTGGCCTGGAGAAGATCCTTTTCAGGATGTCCAGCAATGACTAAGATCCCTCCAGTCAGGCTCTACCTGCCCTCCAGCTGTTTGGATGTCTCTGTAGTTCTTTTTGCCTCTTGGAATTCCCTTCTCTTCTTTGTTGCTTTCCATGAGCAGATATCTGCCTTTCTGTCTTGCCATAGCATTTTGATTGCACCTTTCACACCATGTATCATACCAAACTCTAATGATTTGTTTGCCTCTCAGTTTCTCTCCCAGTCTGAGGGCTTTTCCATGGGGTTTACTTCACCCTTATTTTTCTAGCACATTCAATAATGTTCATGCAATAAACACTGGAGATGAAAAACTCAGAAAGTAAGGAAGTAAGAGACATTTTTTGTACCTAGATATGTTTAACTTTCATCATGTTTATGGATAGCTTCATGAAGAAGACAGAGTAGAGGAAGAAGAGAAGAAACAAGTACGGGAATGGAATAAGGAAGAGGTGTGAGGGAAAGCGAGCATGTAGCCTGAGCACATGCCCTGGATCCCAAGTTTCCTTACCTGCAAATGACCAGGCCTGTACCAATAAAGAGCGGCCCAATTCCACTCAGAAGTGCACTAATCTTTCACCCCTCATGCTGCATTTCATATGGCTTGTTCTATTTATGAATGTGTCCACCTCCTGATCTCCTCCTCTTTCCTTCATGCTTTTGTCCCCATTCTGAATCTTGCCTCCTGTAGCTCAGTTGTTGAGAACCACACCATTCCAGAGAAGCCTTTGCCAAAATCTCTGAGACAGTGGCTGGAAAGACAGGGAGTGAGGGATAGGAAAGAGAAATAGATTAAATGAAAGAAAAGGGTCTAAAAATTTAAGGACGAAGGAATGAGAAAGCAAGGGAAAAATGAGAAGGTAAGAAGATAAAGAGGAAAAAGAACAGGAGAAGAAAAAGGCAAGGAGGTGAGAGAGGAAATTCAACCATTTCATAGAGAGAGTTTGCTATTCTTTGCCTGTGAATTATGATACTGCTTGTTCTTTTATTTCTATTTGGATTATTCACTTAAATCCCATTTAGTAGAAAAGCAGAAAAACTAATCCTTAAATGTCCCATAATATGGCCTTAGTTTTACACTCTGTAGAGAAATCATACAGTTGTGACTCAAGTGAACTTGACTAGAATTGTTTCAGACAAAAATTATTATGACAAAGCTCTTGGCTGTGAAAATGACAAATGAGTTTAGTCCAGAGCAGACTTACCGGAAAACCACACCTTTCTAATGCCTCTACTGATAGGACACAGAAACCGATGATAAGACAGGCCACACAACTTTCCATGGAGGTGGTAACCCAAAGCTTAACAAATACCAACAGCCTGGAGCTGCCACTCATGCTGGTGTTTCCTGTATATATTTTGGATATTTTGTCAATTCTTTAGCCCTGGGTCAGAGTATTCAGATGACCACATGATGATTAAAGTTCATATTTCCTGCTAAAATTCTTAGGAGGAAATCAAAAGAAATTTTTCTTAATGATCTAGATAAACATCTACCTTCCCCAATACATCTCTCACTTAATAAAGTCTTCCCACACTTATTGTAGAACTGACTGAACAGGGGTCTTTATTTATAAGGAAAATGACCTAAACTTTAAAAGCTCCAACAAATTAGATTTTGTTAATATTCTAATATTCTAAAGCTTTTTAGTGACAGTTTCAGCAAATGTGTTATTATACATTGTGTCAGCCCAAACCATGTAATAAGCCCTATGCTGGGAAGTGGAGAGACAGTCTTCTTCGACAAAAGTAGAATAAAGTTAAAAAGTGTTGTCATTATTACTTTTATTCTAAAATAGAGAATCTGTATTTTAACAACTTGAAGTATTTGTAATCAAGATCAATTTCACATTTAATATGGGCAAATACTCTCGAATGTTAGGTAGCAAATATTTTCTCTAAGTCAAGCACATGATTGCCTAGTTGACATGGACTTCTCTTATTTAGTACTGTCCAATGTTGCAGAGGCAACTTGATAACCATTTAAGGAGTAACCACAATTGCTGCAGCAAGTATAAGATGGTTCTGGTCACACTCAACCATGCTTTGAGGGTGACTTGTTCTTTGCCTCCTACTAAAGAATTTCTCTTAATTGAGCTCTATTTAACAAACCCACCAGGTTAGTGATTTTTCATCACTCACTTTATAAATCATATGGACTGATAACCATAGTTCACAGCTTTGGGTTCCTCCCAACATTTCTGTTTGTGCCATTGCATTGCATGTTTATTCAAAATCAGTCGTGCTTGTTCCCAACTATGTTTGTGCCAACAGTCGTGCTTGCTCCCAAGTACGTTTGTGCCAACTGTACTTGTTTCTGTAACTAAGTGTGTATAACCAATAAAATACAATCCCCAAAGGAGAGTTACAGTTTCTCTGAAAACTGCACTGAATACTTTGGAAAGCCTTGAAAAGGAGGGTCTCCAAATATTTCTGTTAAATTATGTGTGGGCAAGATCATTGTCAAAGATTGGGAGAAATGTTAAACATGTAGAAGAATTCTGGGTTCAGAATACTTTGCATGTCTCTATAATTTTGGCCTCACTTTAAAGGAACCAAAATTGAGAAATCATGGATGATGAATTATGGGTGTGAGTTTATGAGAAAGACTACATGGAATTTCAGTCAGGTGGCCCATACACAAAGAAAGGGCATGATGTACATGAAAAAGATTGGAGAATAAATACACATTTATTAGATAGAAATAAACAGCTCAAGGTATGTACACATTACTTTTGTGATTCTTTTTTTATAAAGCTCTTTCAATTAACCAATAAACAACAGACCCAATTATTTTCACAGTAAAATGAAGAAATGACTGAAGGAAGTCTATGGTATATACAGCAATAACCACACTGGTTTATATTCTCACTTCAGCCACTTGGAACAAGACACCTGTTCTCTCAAAATTTTGATTTTTGTTTATGAAAAAGGGAAAAAACCTATCAGGTTTACTTCACAGGTTTTAATAAATGAAAATATTTTATAAATTTCAAAATGCTAAAAAGAAACGTAAGGCAAATAGATCTACTGAGCTTTAAACTCCTAATGGTAAGAGTTATGTCTGGTATGACCCTGTATTCTGAAAAAGCCCATAGAACGGTGTTTGTAGAGAGTAAAACATTTAGTCTTTAACGAATGAGTTAATGGATGAATGTACCTATTCCTCTGTCCCAGTGATGCGCTGCATGTGGAAACATTGCTTTGTGGCCTAGCCTTTTTGACAAGGTGTCAGGCTGACTTGATGGACATCTTAGAATCTGTCCTTATTGTGGCCATTTTTGGCAATGTCTGTAGAGGAGAGATGTACCAGCTGTCTTGTATAGGTTTATGTGGTACATGATAGATATTTATTAAATAGTCTTTACTGTGTGAGTCAACAAATGAATGAGCGAATGATTCAAAATGTTCAGACTCTTATGTAACTCTTTTTTTTTTGCTCACGAATTCCTGTCAATGCAATTGGTACTGGTGGTTGTTGAGTTAACTGGGTAGGCATTTGGTAAATATTTGTTAAATGAATAAATGAACATGTAAATGCAATGAATGGACATGGAGATAAATCTGTCCCTTATTTTTCAGCTTCACTGAGATTTAATTGACATACAAAGTCGTGTAAATTGAAGGTGTAAACATGTTGATTTGATACACACACATATATATAACTGTACACTTATATACACTTGATACATATCGCAATACGATTACCACCATAGCATTATCTAACTCCTCCATCATGTCACGTAATTATCATTTATATTTTGTGGTAAGAACATTTAAGATCTACTTTCTTAGCAACTTTCAAGTGTATAATACAGTATTGTTAACTATCATCATGACGGTGTGCATTACATCCCCTAGAACTTATTCACTTCCTAACTGTAAGTTTGTACTCTTTAACTGACATCTACCCATTTCTACCACCCCCAGCCCTTAGTAAACTATCATTCTTATCTCTGTTTCTATGAGTCTGGCTTTTGTAGATTTCACATATAAGTGATACACAGTATTTGTCTCTCTCTGTCTGATGTACTCCATTTAGCATAATGCCATCAATGTCAATCCAAGTTTCGGCAAATGGCAGGATTTCCTTCTTAACACATATATGTATATGTATATGTATATGTATATGTATATGTATATGTATACGTTTAAGAGTGCACAAGGGTTCCCTTTTCTCTATATCATTACCAACACTTTTTATCTTTTGTCTTTTTGGTGATAGCCATTCTAACACGTGCTATATCATTGTGGTTTTGATTTGCATTTCCCTAGCGATTAGTGATGTTGAGCATTCTTCCATGTACCTGTATGTCTTCTTTGGAAAAATGTCTATTTGGTCCCTCTGCCTATTTTACATCAGATTCTTTGTTTTTTTGTGATTGGATTGTATGAATTCTTCACATATTCTGGATATTAACCCCTCATCAGGTACATGGTTTGCAAATATTTTCTCCCATTCTGTAGATTGCCTTTTCATTTTGTTGATGGTTTCCTTTGCTGTGCAGAAGCTTTTTAGTTTGATGTGTCCCACTTGTTCATTTTTGCCTTTTTTGCTTGTGCTTTTGGTGTCATATCTGAAATATTGTTGCCAAGACCAATGTCAAGATGTTCTCCTGTTTACTTCTAGGAGTTTTATAATTTTGGTCTTCATTTAAGTCTTTAATCTATTTCAAGTTATTTTTTTGTAAGTAGTGTAAGATTGGGGTCTAGTTTCATTTTTATGCATGTAGTTATCTAGTTTTCCCAATGCCATTTACTGAAGAGATTATCCTTTCCCCACTGAGCATTCTTGGCTCCTTTGTCAAACATTAGTTGGCCCTGTATATGGGAGCTTACTTCTGAGCTCTTGATTTTGTTCTATTGGTCTGTGTGTCTATTCTTTTTTTTTTCCCTAAATATTTTATTTATTTATTTGAGAGGGAGAGAATGAGAGAGAGAGACAGCATGAGAGGGGAAAGGGTCAGAGGGAGAAGTAGACTCCCCGCCGAATAGGGAGTCGGATGCAGGACTCGATCCTGGGACTACAGGATCATGACCTGAGCTGAAGGCAGTTGCCCAACTAACTGAGTCACCCAGGCACCACCGTGTGTCTATTCTTATATGGGTACCATATTGTTTTGATTTCTACAGCTGTAATTGAGAAGTGTGATACTTTCAGTTTTGTCTTTTTTCTCAGGATTGCTTTGACTATTTGGGGTCCTCTGTTACTCCATACAGATTTTAGGATTTTTTTTCTCTTCCTGTGAAGAATGCCACTGGAATTTTGATAGGGATGACATTGTACCTGTAAATGGGTTTGGATAGTATGGATATTTTAACAGTACTAATTTTTCTGATCCATGAACATGGAATATCTTTTCATTTGTCTCTTTTTAAATTTTTTCATCAGAGTCTTGTAGCTTTCAACATGCATATTTTTCAAAGATAAATCTATCTTAAAGTCACTAAGGTGACTTAAAACTACTTGCTACTGGGATGCCTGGGTGGCTCAGTCGGTTAAGCATCTGCCTTCAACTCAGGTCATGATCCCAAGGTCCTGGAATCAAGCCCCACATTGGGCTCTCTGCTCAGCAGGAGCCTGCTTCTCCCTCTCCCTGTTGCTCCCCCTGCTTGTACTCTCTCTCTGTCAATCAAATAAATAAATAAAATCTTTTTTAAAAACCTACTTGCTATTAATTGTAATAAAATGCCTTTTTAAAAAATTAAGACTTGTACCACACACAGGATAAAAACTCAAACAGTTCAAAAAGATGAAAAGCAAGTATCCTCCTCAGACCATATCTTAGACTCACACCTTATAGAAGGCTTTCTAAAAGTTACTAGTTTTACTTAACTAAAAAAGTTGACTTTTTGTATATACTTCCAGAAATTTTATATACACTATAGAAACATATTTTTATATCACACACACACACACACACACACACACATATATATATAGAGAGAGATGCCCAAAAACTGAGACATAAGCATACTGAATACACTTCTTTCCTTTTAAACTTAACAATGCATCTTAGAAATTTTTCATTATCACCATACATGAATCTATGTCATCTTGTTTAACACCTTTACTATCATTCATTTAACTGGTTTTCCACTGATGGATATTTAGTTTGTTTTATATTCTTAGCTATTCTGAATACTGTTGTAATGAATTCATTTGTGTACACACACACACACACACACACACACACACACACACAACACTTGTTTATGTGCCTGAGTGCATCTGTGAATGAATTTCTAGAAGTAGAATTCTGGGTTAAAAAAGATTTAGCCCCAGAAGACAGAGAAACTGGCTTATTAAATTAACTTTTCAGTTTTAATAATGTTTGAGAGTATCAGCTCTGCCCAGAAAAATAATCAATGGATTTCTTTTCCTTCCTTAAAGTTAAAATTGGACATTGAAGACACTTGGCACGTAAGGTGGGGTAATATTAGACAACTAGGCTCAGTTCTGTACATGTGAGCCTTCTGGTTTTCAGTGTAGGAAAGACTTTATGGAAAATCTAAAAGACTTCCTAGAATAAGAATGTTAGGGAACATCTAACTCTCTTTGGAAAATTCATCTCAAACATGATAGAACTGATAAAAATGAGCTTCTTCCAGGCTTGTTTCATGTGTGGTTTCTGTTTGTTTGTTTTGTTTTGTCCTTTGGATGAGCTTTTCTCAGTTTTTCTTATCAAAGAAAAAGTAATTATTGATTTTAATCAACTTTCCCTCTTTCCCTGAGTTATTTTTGTGTTGCTTTAGCATAATAGGAATCATGAGAAAACTTAAGTGCACATACCTATTCAACAGAGAAGAAATATTCACATATGGGAAGACCAATGTGTATTGACAAATACAACTAATCAACAACTAATAGTATGATTTTCACTTTGATTGAATAAAAATAGTTTAAAATATGTCAACAATTTGAGTTAAAATTGGCACAAAAACTAATCTTTCTATAAATATAAGTTCTTGGGAGATACTCACGTGGGAGAAATATTTAAAATTAATTTATTATTAGGAATACTTTTTAGAGTGATTAGCCTAGAATTGTGCCCATAAACATAGAGGAAAAAAAACACAATGCAAATCTATTCCATCCAAAACTGTTAGTTGAAAAGATAATTTGTTATTTATTTATATCTGTTGTTTTCAGCCCTGGCTGCCCATTAAAATGATGAAGGACTTTAAAAAAATATATAAATATTCAACCAAAACAATTAAAATAGAATCTCAAGCTTAGGAAGGGGAGTGGCAGGCATCCACATTTTTTTGAAGCTTTGCTGGTGATTCTAATATGCATTCAGGTTTGGAACTACTGGTTACCGAAAGACAAGAAGTAGGAGTTTAGAATAAAACACTTCCTGATAACCATCAGGACACCAAAGTGAGTGTGACACAGACCACTTCTCTCACTGCATGCAAATTTACAAAGGAAATTACTCCAAGAGTTTAACATTTTTCTGGAACCTTCATCAAATTCAAGGATGTATTGGTGGGCGACAGAGAAGATTTAAGGAAAACATTAATGAGAGAGCTGATGCTATGCTGGAAACCTCATCTTCCTTCTATGAAAGAGCCATGGTGGATGCTACCTTTTTCTTCAAACATACAGAAAAGTGCTTTAATGGGTACACTCAAAGAGCCATGAATTTGTTTTCTGCCATTGGGAGACACAAGACTGCTATCTGATCCATGCACAAGAAAGCTTTATCAGGCATAGACTGGGTCTGTTTTCTATCAGCCAATTGCTCTGTCAGTGGAATGAACAGTGCTACAGTATGGGAACCAGCCTGCCTTTCAGAGTTTGTCAGAGCAAGAAAGCCATTAGTACTTTCCTTTACAGAATGGTAGGGACTTGGGAGAGGGATCCTGAATCACTCCTGACCAGCATGGTTGACAGAAGAGGTGAGCATAACTTAGCAGAAAGAGTTTGGAGGTGTATTCTTAGACAAGTGTGAGTTGCAGGTGATCGCCTAGAATAAAGATGTATCTTCTTGGGTGAGCAGAAGAGCAAAACCCTCAAAGCCCACAAAAGCCACCTATGAGAGAAAGAGTCAGCCAAAATTATCTTTCAGGACTATATTTTAACCAGCTACCAAACAGAAATCATGAAGCCATCCAGGTTAAGTAAAAATCAGTCTATTCTTTGTCTTCATTTCCCTCTGCTACAGTAGTACTATAGAGAGTAGAAGAGCTAGCAAATATGGAAGGAAGAGAGTGGGAGAGTTTTCCCATTGCAGGCTGCCATCTCTAATCCTGTCCAAGCTGAAGTAGAAGAATATAATGTTAAGTGGACATTAGGGTTTGATCAGCACACTTTCCCTATGATATCTGAATTTGCAGAGCACAGCAGAAAGTAAAGATTGAGTTTTAGCCAACTGACATTGTAATTTATGATTTTAGTCTTGAGATGACTTGCTCATCATTTTACCTATCAGATGTTTTGTACCCTTGATCCAAAGGTCTTCTTTCTTCTTAATCTATTGTTTCCCTACCAGAGTTTCTTTATCTGCGTCTTGCTTATTTGTACTTGACATCTTGTACTTAACATCTAGTTTCTTCTCAACTCTTTCTTGAGAACGCTGATTTCTCATTTGCTTCCCACTCTGATGAGCAGTAATATTTCCCAATGACTCCTATGAATATCCAAGTTCTTACCCTCTGCCCTGCCAACACTCATCCACAGTGAGGCATGTTTCATCATAGAATAAAAAAGAACAGTTAATTAACTATTTTACTTTCCAACTTGTTTTGTTAGCATTTTGGAGATGTAGGCAAACAAAAAGGGCAACACAGTATATAGAGCTCATTAGTGAAGCCTAACAGTGCCCATGAGAATGGAACTAAAGTAAACTGTGAGCTCATCCAAATTATAGAGTTATGAATTTAGTTCTATATGCATTTAATGAATTGTGTGCTATTAATGCATTGGAAATCAAAGGACCTAATAAGTGGTATAATTTTTGTTAAAGTCACACACAGAATTGGGCACCTTCATTTACACGTTTACTTTGCTTTTAAAATGATTCTGATTAAAAATCAGTTTTCAGAATGATAGAAACACTCTTTGAAGGGCTTGAATTGTGACAAAGTAGGAACCTCAAAACTATTACAAAGATGACTTTTATATGTCTGAACGATGTAATTCTTTAGAACTGGAAATTACTTTTGTTTTACTTGCTATGATCTTTCCCACTTTCACAAACTACTTTGGATTGGCTTTCTGAGCCAATCTGGTATGAGACCTCTAGGGAAGGCTCAGCTGCAATATATAAAGCAACAGTTTTGGTTCATTACTGGATTTTCTCTTCCTAATAAGTGGAATGCTGATAGTAGAGGCATAGGGTATCACATGCCACTATGTTAATGAGAAAATTGGTAAGGGTGACATTTAGTTAATTCATACAATCCTTCTTAAAAATACACACAATTTTAAGTAATGAGGTATAGATTATTGCTGTTAACTGCCTTTCCATGAGTAAGATGATCCTTGTATTCCTGGATATCTATTCATTAATTTATTCAACAATCATTTATTGATTGTCTAGAAAGAGTCAGGCATTGTGCTTGGTACTAGAGATTTAAAGTAGGGTAAGATACAATACTGTCCCTGCTCCACAGTCTTAATGTATTTGTAAAGGAAAGCTTGTAAAATTTAACTTCAGTAGATAAGTGTTATAACAAATGTGTACCAACTCCAGTGATGGAAATAAAAAAGGTGCATTTAATTTATTGGAACAATTTAGGAGGAAGATGTTTCAAAGAGAACATCTTTGAATGGGTTTCCTAAGATACAGTAGGTATTCTAAGGCAAACATGGTAATGGTGAAGAGATATTGTACACCACAGGATGAGCATGTGCAAAATACATAGGCATGGAGCAGCTTGACACCTTCAGGAAGTTGTCAGTCATTTGATATGACAAGAGTGTGGTATAAGAAATGAAGTCATAGGAGGTGCATTGATAAATGAAAACAAGTCCTCGATCACAAAATATCTTCTCTGTATGTTATAGAATTTGTGTTCAAGCTGTAGACAATGGGGAGTTATTGGGCTAGATTTAGAATGGGAGTGACAGTGTCAGATTTGTAGTTTTAGAGAGCTCATTCTAGCAATCACATGGAGGATTGGTTAAACACTCAAATTTGAATCCTTCAAATCAGCGGTCAGTTGAACTATACATTCAGAAGATCTGTTAAACTCCTACAACTGAATGCAAAATGTGTGTGCCTATGTACTACTTCTGGGGAGGAGTGTCATAACATACATTTGACTTTCAATCACTAGAAGGGGGTGACGGTGACAACCAGGAAGTAGGGTGACCAACTCCTCCCAGTTTGCCTGGGACTTTCATGGTTTTAGTACCAAGAGTACTGCATCCTGGGAAAACTCTCAATTCCAAGGAAACTGGAACAGTTAGTCATCTTACTTGAAAGTCATAAGACTGTGGTAGTAGACCCTGTGAAAGGAAATTAAGAACTTCAGCTAGAGAAGAAGGAATGACCTTAGAGGTATAATACATAGGACTGAATGGTTAATGGAATTGAGGTGCAGTAAGAAAAAATGAATTGAAGATAAAACCCATATTTCTAGCTCTGGGTACTATATTTATCTGGTTGCCATAGAGGAGTGTGTGTGTGATGAAGTACAGGTGAGGTTCAGTGGGGTGAGGTCCGGAGCCGACGACTGAGAAAGAATTCTTGAGACATCTTTGGTGCAAAATGGTGGTTTATTAAAACGGGGACAGGACCCATGGGCAGAAAGAGATACTGCCCCGAGGTTGTGAGAAATGGCCTATTTTATACCCTCAAGTGGGGAGGGGGCTAGGGGTAGCGTAAGTCTCTAAGGAATTTTGGGAGCAAGGTCTCCAGGACCTTGAGGGGGCTAGCTACTGTTGGGAAAGGGTCATTTATTACCATCTAATAAAACCTCAGTCACGAGACCCTTCAGATACATATTGGTGGGCCATATGCTTGGGGGATGATTGCCAATACTTATCTTGGGGGGTTAGAGATAAAGGAAGTTTCCAAAGGAATTTTTATATGTTAAAGTAGACTTACAGGATTTAAAGTAGACTTACAGGATCTTAGTGGAGGGGAGGGGGTCAGGCTAGGACTGCCTTTTGCCCTTAGCAAAGTATTAACATCGAGGCAGCTGAATTCCCAGAGGAATGTCACCGTGCCTGTTTCAAGGATTTGTCAATGGGCTGTAGGTAGCAAGGACTTTCTTTGTCCTTCAGGGCAGCCAGGAGTGCCTGAGGAATGTTGCATATGCCCAGGGGTAGGGGGATTACAGGGTGCCAGCTTCTGCTCTGTCTTTAGTCTGCCTTCCGTTCCCTCATCATGTGTACAAGTAAGAATGACTTCCACTTTGAGCAAGCTGATATATTAAGTATTTCTGAGATTCTGATGGAAATGTCCAATGGGAATTGAACATATAGTTTTAAAGTTGTAGGGAATACATCTAGAAGAATTTGGATTAGATTATTCAAGGATGATGTGTACAAGCAGAAGTTGTGGTCAAAAAGAGTATTCTGGGAAATTTATACATTTGAGGACATCCATAGGAAGAAGATCTTGAAAAGAATATGAAAAAAAGTCTGTTCAGAACATAAGCAGAAACTACTCTCAGAATTCAAGAAAGGAAAGATTGAAATTATTATTTATATCTTTTAAAGTTTTAAATAATTTTCTGGAAGTATTAGCCAATGTAAACAGAAAAGAGAAAAGAATTAGAATATAAAAATTATAAGAGGAAGGAATGAAATATCATTTGAAACTTATATGATTACATACTTAAAAAATCATTTGAAAATATAATTGCAAACATTAAAATAATTTGATATGCTGGATAGATACAGAAACCAGATAGTTTCTGTTTATACAAACAATAAAAAATTGAAAGATTTAATGGACAAATATTCATCTGTAACAGCAACAATAAGAGTTAATATCAAATGCTATTATTGGATGAATATTGAATGTTATTATGTGCTGGGCACATAATGCGCTTTCACAGGCTCATTTCATTTAATCCTCACAACAACTACATTTTATAGATGAGTAAGTAGAAGGAAAAAGAGTTTAAGTAGCTTGCTTGTGTTTATACAGTTCATAAGTGGCAGACCTGGATTTTAAATATAGGGTGTCTTAATCCATAGGCTGTGGTTTTAACTGCTATGCTATGTAGTTATTCTCTTTAGGAAAAAATAGTAAGGTAGTACAGTAGAATATACTTAACCAGAAACACCCTTCATATGTAGAAAATGTGAAAATGGTACTGATGAGGGAACAGAAGGCTGGCTGAAGACAAAGCAGAATCTGACCCCCCCCCCCATGAGATATATGTGACATTCCTCAGGCACTCCTGGCTGCCCTAAAGCTAAGGGAAGGAAAAACAAATAGTTAATTTATAGAGATCACCATCTTGCAAGACTTGAGGCTCCCTCAGTTTACAAATGTGCCAGCAATTTACAAGAACAAAGCATTTCTATCAACAACCTAGCTTCCAGAAGGAAATGTAGAAACAATTAAATGTCCTTATAACCTGCAGCCCATTGACAGGTACTTGAAGCAGGCAGAGTATAAGTTCCTCCAGAAGTTCCCAGCTATCTTCGTGTTAATGCCTTGCTAGAGGGAAAAACAACCTGAACTTGACAAAGGCAAGGCCTCTGGTATCCTGTGAGTCTTCTTTAACATATGAAAACCCTTTGAAACTTCCCTTTTTCCTTACCTCCCCCATCCCCATAGTATATAATCAGCCACTCCTCACAACCCCAGGCAACAGCTCTTTCTGCCCATGGGTCCTGTTCCCGTGCTTTAATAAACCACCATTTTGTACCAAAGACATCTCAAGAATTCTTTCTCGGTCATCAGCTCTGGACTCCACTCCTCTGAACCTCACCTGTATTTCAAAACCACATCAGTACCAATGGAGAAAAGAAGTCTTAGACAAATAGAAAAGCTATCATGTCCTTGGACAGGATAACTTAACATAAAAATATAAATTATCCTTAAGTTAATGTACAAATATAATTTGATTCCAATAAAAATATTAAATGATTTTTTTTCTGTGAAACTGGTTGTAGTTTATATGCAAAAATTTTAAAAGGAAAATTCAGAAAAAAGCATTGTTGAGGTGAGAGAGCATCAGATATTTTAAAAGTATTAAAATTTTCAACGATTAAAATAAGGCAGTGCTAGTACATAACAGAGAGATACATGGAAGTCCAGAAATAAACTGAAATACCTAGGGATTCAGTACATAATAAAGGTGGCGTTATTTATGTCGTATACATCAATGGAGGAAAAGAGGATGATTCAATAAATGATTCTTGAATAATGGGGAAGCCACCTGGACAAAAATGGCTTAATATCTCATCACTTAACATACATTTGAGAAAACTGAAGACTGCACTGTAAAAATTATCAAAGCATAAAAGTAATAGAGAAATTATTTTATAATCTCAGTGTATGAAAGACCTTTATGTGTGTGACACACATAAAAAGGCCATAAGAAATCACATTGATAAATTCAACTACATAAAATTAAAATATTAAATTCTGTCCAAACCAGTGTAAGAAAAATCAGAAGATAAATGATAAAAGTGTGAAAATACAACATCAAAAACATGCAATTTCCTTTTATTGAAAATAACTCTTTCAAATCAAAGTGATCATTAATCAAAAAGAATAAGCAAATGATCAAATACAAGTTGCTTTTAAACAAATGAAAACTGTTCGCTCTTACTCCTAACAGAAATATAGATTAAAACCACATCAGATTATCGGATTATGAAAGATTCAAAAGTTGGGTAGCATACCATATGGATGAGGATGAGGCCAAGAGGCACTCTCATACATTGCTGGCAGAACTACAAATTGGTATAGCCTCTGTGCAGGGCAATTTGTCAGTATTGATCAAATTTAGAACTTAGAAATAAATACATCACTTGTTCAAAAAAATTAATTAAAACAAAATCTTAAACAGTTAATGGTAGGTCATTTGGCTCATTCCTTCCACTGAAAACAACAAATGGGGGTTGAAAAACATCTTAGAATTCAAGAGGCCAAATAAGGAAATGTTAGCAAAACTGAAGAGAAAATAGAGAAATAAGTGAGTACTTAAATTGTTTTCTTCTGAGAGCATTTGCTGATCCTCACAATTTGAGTTTGAATTAAGATAGGGTTTCAGGTGAGAAGGGCAGAAATAAAAGCAGAAGACCTCCCCTGCCCTGAAAAGAACTAAAGGTCTATCACCTTAAAGTGAGGAGAGGGCTGAGTGAATATTCTCACAGGGAATACTAGACCATTTAATATGCTTTTGACCTTGGTTTGAGGTGATCCCAAAATGTTAGAGATCCTGCAGCCTGGCAGAATAATTTGAAATCATATCTGGGTAAGTTCACTTATCATAAACCTCAATAATTATCTCTATAAATTATTACTTCACATAAAATACCTAGCACACAGCAGAGATGACCAGGAGTACTAGAAAATTATACTCAGTGAGTATACAAAGATTATAAAGATTCAGATATTGAAATTACTGGATGCACACAAAAAATCAATTATATATATATTAGTATTGTATCTATATAACTAATTTAATATATTCATCTATATCTGTATCTATATCTATTTATCTATCTACAGAGAGAGACAATATATAGTACATGTTCATTCGGTGGTGTACAATACATCCATCATCATTATGATATATGCCTTAAAATACCTACTCTATCTCAGGAAACTCATTCAAGAATCTTCTTTGCAAAACATTTCCCTCCCAAGTGTGGTAAGGAGGTTTATTTTATAGGTATTGAGATTTATGAAGCTATAGTGATTGAGGTAGTATGGTATCAGTACAGGAATATATAAAGAATTGAATGACATAGGATGGAAAACTAGAAAGCCAACCCACCCACACATACACAGGCCCCTAAAGGGGACAAAGGTAACATTGCAGAGGAATCGAAGAGATGACAGTCTTTTAAAGAAATAGTATCCTAAAAGGCAACCTATGGAATGGGAGAAGATATTTGTAAATGACATATCAGATAAAGGGCCAGTATCCAAAATCTATAAAGAACTTATCAAACTCAACAGCCAAAAAACAAAAAGTCCAGTCAAGAATTGGGCAGAAGACATGAACAAACACTTCTCCAAAGAAGACAGACAAATGGCTAACAGACACATGAAAAAATGCTCAAAATTCCTTATCATCAGGGAAATACAAATCAAAACCACAATGAGATACCACCTCACACTGGTCAGAATGGCTAAAATTAACTCAGGAAACCACAGAAGTTGGTGAAGATGCTGAGAAAGAGGAACCTTCTTACCCTGATGGGTGGGAATGCAGGCTAGTGCAGCCACTCTGGAAAACAGTATGGAGGTTCCACAGAAAGTTAAAAATAGAGCTACCCCACAACCCAGCAGTTACACTATTAGGTATTTATACAAAGGATACAAAAATAGTGATTCTAAGGAGGCACATACACCCCAATGTTTACAACAACAATGTCCACAATAGCCATTGGATAAAGAAAATGTGTGTGTGTGTGTGTGTGTGTGTGTGTGTGTGTGTGTGTGTGTATGGAATATTACTCAGCCATCAAAAGAATGAAATCTTGCCATTTGCAATGACATGGATGGAACTAGAGGATATTATGCTAAGTGAAATAAGTTAGTCAAAGAAAGACAAATACCATATGATTTCACTCATATGTGGAATTTAAAAAACAAAATTGATGAACACTGGGGAAGGAAAGGAAAAATAAAATAAGATAAAACCAGAGAGGGAGGCAAACCATGAGACTCTTAACTATAGGGAACAAACGGAGGGCTGCTGGAGGGGAGGTGGGTGGGGGGATGGGGTAACTGGGTGATGGGCATTAAGGAGGACATTTGATGTAGTGAGCACTGGGTTTTATATGCAGCTAATGAATCACTAAATTCTACTCCTGAACTGAGCAAACAAACAAACAAAAAAAGCCCCAAACAAAATGAAACAGAACAGAAATGGTAGAGATAAAATCAGGTATTTGTGTTAGATACAGACTGCTACAAAAACAATACATTTATGATATTAAAAATTGAAAAATTTATTTATCAAAGGATACAATAGAGAAAATGAAATGACAGGCCACAAAAATAATACATGTAATACATATAACTGACCAAGGGGTCATATCTGGAATATACAAAGAAGCATAACAAACCTATAAGCAAAAGAGGAAAGACAAAAAGCAAACCTCTACCACACAGGGAAAGAGCTTGAGCCAAATCTCCAAAAGAAAATAAATCCAAATTAGACTGGCTGAACAATAATAAAGAAAATCTGACAACATCAAATGGTAAGAATGTGGAGCAAGCAGTAAACTCATCACTGAGGACAACACAAATTGGCCAAATTCCTTGAGAAATCATTTGACATTTTTTTAGTAAAGTTGAAGATTTATGTATCTCGTGCCTTGGCAATTTGACTCATAGATTTATACCCTGTAGAAATGTGTGCTTTAGAAGTACAGGATGTCACAGAGCTGGAACAAAAACAAAAAGGATGAAGGGGCGCCTGGGTGGCACAGAGGTTGGGCGTCTGCCTTCGGCTCAGGGCGTGATCCCAGCGTTATGGGATCGAGCCCCACATCAGGCTCCTCTGCTGTGAGCCTGCTTCTTCTCCCACTCCCCCTGCTTGTGTTCCCTCTCTCACTGGCTGTCTCTATCTCTGTCAAATAAATAAATAAAATCTTTAAAAAAAAAAACAAACAAAAAACAAAAAGGATGCAGTAGTTCTTCACCAAAAAATGAGAAATCTTTAAACATAATTTTTATTGAACAAAAGAGGTCAGATCCCCCAATATATATAGCACGTGATTCCATTTATATAAGGAACAACATTAAACTATCTTATTTACGGATAAATAAATAGGCAGCAGTACTGTAAGGACAAGCAGGAAGTAATTACTGTAGAATGCAAGGTGATGGTTCTCCCTGGATGCCTTGTGATCAGGTGGAGGAGGGAGGCTTCTGGGCAGCTGACAGTATCTTATTTCTTTACCTGAATGCTAGTTACACAGTAACCTTATAACATTTCATTAAATTGTACATTTATATTTTGTTCATCTTGCTGTATTTATGTTGTATTTCATAATAAAAAAAGTTAAAAAATAAAGAATGATAAAAATAAAGGATGATTTTTTAAAAAAAGGATGAAAGTTGAGTGCTAATTATTGCCAGTAGCCACAAAAGGGACTTCTTTTTTTTTAAGATTAATTTATTTATTTATTTTAGAGAGAGGGAGCAAAGAAGAGAGAGTGCAAGTGAGCACAAGTGGGGGGAGGGGCAGAGGGAGAAGGAGAGAAAGAATCATCAAGCAGGCTCCCCATTGAGCAGAGAGCCTGACCTGGGGCTTGACCTCATGACCCATGAGATCATGACCTGAGCTGAAACCAAGAGTCAGATGCTTAACCTAATGAGCCACCCAGGTGCCCCAGACAAAAGGGACTTCTTGGTGTTGGTGGAGATTTGTTTATGAAAATGCATCAAGCTGTACATGACTTCTGCACTTTCCATATGTGTACTTAAATAAAATGATTTTTTTTAAAGATTTTATTTATTTATTTGACACAGAGAGAGACAGCCAGCAAGAGAGGGTACACAAGCAGGGGGAGTGGGAGAGGAAGAAGCAGGCTCCCAGCGGAGGAGCCCGATGCGGGGCTCGATCCCAGGACCCCGGGATCACGCCTTGAGCCAAAGGCAGACGCTTAACGACTGAGCCACCCAGGCACCCCAATTGTTTAATTAAATTAATAAAATGGAAGGAAGTTAAACAGGAAGCCAGGTAGACTGTTCTTTTTATAAGCGAAATTTTGAATGGGAGTGAAGCTTAAGGTAGTATCCAGAGGGCACGAATTTATATGTTATAGAAGAGACCTGAACCTATTTATGTGTGATACGGAGAGAATCAGAGGGGAGGGCTTGAAACACTGGAGAAGACACAAGGATTGTTGAGTAGTTCTGATGGCCCAGTGGCCCTGGGAGTTGATATATTTGGTGGCATTTCCAGAGTTAAGCAGTTATCTTCAGCAGTTTAGGGACCGGTAATGAGACAGAGAATGATGAAATTAAATCAAGATTGAGAATCTTCAGGTAAATTTTGGCTGAAGTATATGGAAAAGCAGGTTGCAGCAACTGGTTCTATGGAGAGTATCATTAAATGATGCCTATAGGCCTGGGATTCATGGAGAAGGAAGCAATCACAAAATAGGGTGATTCAGGGATGCAGTTGGAAGGGTTGCCAGACAGTAGGTCTGGGAAAGGAGGGAGAAGAGGTAAGTGGGAAAGAGGCAAGTAAGAGAATTGCATTGCTACAGTACCCCAAGCCAACCAACTCTTTCAAAAGTTCGATTAAGGATAGAAAATTTTCAGTTTTACAATGGAATCTTTCAGTGTTTCTCTCTAAAACAAAACAGAATTCAATATAAAAAATATTTTGTATTTTTGAGTAATAATTTTACATAGCTTCTCTTAAGCACAGGTCTTGAGAACAGCATATCATTCAGACTCCACATTATAAATAGGAATCCAAGTCAAATATTATGGGGGAGGAGGAAAATCTGAAAAAAAAAATCAAATCATATATCAAAGCTCCAATACATATTTACTTTTGGATCATTCTCTGTGTCGGTCTGAGTCATGGCTTGCCTTGGCAGTAGAATGACTATTTCCTGAAGGTATCAGTATGGCTGGAAGATTAGAATCCTGCCAGAGGTTCTTCCTAAATTGCTCATGGTTATGCAAAAGAAAGAAAAGAGAAGAAAGAGAGCAAAACTGTTCTGATTGAAGCTGAAACTATTGCTGTCTGTTGTCTGTGATTCTCGTCTTAGGAAATACAGTTGCCTGAAGATTTGGTTAAAAGTCTCCCTTTCCCCCCTCACCCC
Organism: Ursus americanus; assembly: GCF_024610735.1. NCBI lineage: Eukaryota > Metazoa > Chordata > Mammalia > Carnivora > Ursidae > Ursus > Ursus americanus. The sequence continues at coordinate 53,144,954 of NC_142128.1, read as the reverse complement.
CATCCCCATCCCTGATTTCAGGACTCCAACTGGTCTAGTCCTTGCTCTCATTTCCCAACCATCAATAGTTACACTGCACTGCTACCATGCTGAACAGAAAGGGTGCTGCTACAAGCAAGGTAAGAAGAATCAATCCTTCAACAAGAAGGTAATTGTTGAGCAAGACTTCAGTGTTAGGTACAATGGAAAATATGGAAAATGCATAAGAGAAGGATTTATCTTTAAGGCTCTTACATAATACAAAAATAGGGCAAAACATGAACATTTCACAAATCCAGATATGTATGGTAAGTGCCAGTAGAGGAGAGGATAGAGATTTCAAGGTAGCCTGGTGTGGTCAGCATAGGTTGTATGGGAGAAAAAAAAAAAAAGTTTTGACCTCAGAGATGAGGTTTTGTGCAGAATTTCAACAGGTGGGTACACTGAACCATCAAGAGTCATGCTCATATTATCTCCTATTTCCCCAAAATAGCCAATGCTGTCACTTGCAAACATATCTGCATTTAATCAACTCATAATTACTTGTGCCAGGGAAAGGAATAACTCAGAAACAATTTGCTTTGGAGTTGGAATAAAATGTGCTATATTCCTTGAAGTCCATTTGTCCTACTTATTTTGGATTGTTGAGGCTGATGTTAAAATACACTTGCATTTTCCAAGCACACATGCAAGAGCACAGAGATATATGGCTCAGCACTGGATGGTGTTGGGGGAAAGCCATACTAGGATAAAAAAATGACAAATGCTTCTGAATTGATTTCATGTTGTCATGGCTAAACACAAACAGCCTCAGAACATCTGGGATTTCCTCATTTTAATTCCAAGTTGTCATATTTTCACACATTCTTGCTTTCTTGGACTGAGATATTTTTTTCTAGTGTAACTTGTGTCCACTTGCAAAATTGTTAAGAATTCCCATCAAATGGGGACTTTAGATTTTCCCATGTGAATGGACTCTCATAATGGCAAACTAGTGAGGAAGGAAGAAAAGAAAGATTGAAGAAGAGAAAAGAGAATTTCTGAACTGAACAAATATCAACAACAAACTAAATTATTAAAGCCAATTTCCTAAAATATTGTCTTTAATTTCAAAGGGATCTGTAATTTGAAACTGAAGCCAACACTAGAATGGCAGCTTCGAGGAGACCTCTGAACCTCTCTAAAATTTCAATTTGCTCCACCCAACTTCTACACTTCTATCTCTCTTCTTTGCTTTAGTTTTTCCCCTTAGCACTTTTCAGTAGGTAACATACAATACACATTATTTATTTGATTTTGTTTATACTGTCTCCACCACCAGAAGGTAAGCTCCATGGTCGCAGAGACTTTTCTCTATATCCCCACTCCCCAAAACAGTGTGCTGAACATACAAGTACTTTACAAATATTTGTTGTTGAATGAATTCTAAATCTTCATGCTAATGGGTTTAAAGTATTTTTCCATAACCTCAGAATAAGTGTTATATTCAATTTACCTTAAATGGATCTTATATTGCTACTATGAATAAAAAATTAGATTCAAATAAATTGTTATAGTGTCTATTTATAAAACCAGATTAAACATAGAGAAGATAAATTCAAATGCTTTGTTTGAAGGGTACACATAATTTTCAACTATGAATATATTTAATAGGGTAACTTGATAACTGAAAGAACTGTATTTGGTCTAGTTATATTAGGAGTAAAATTAAGCTGGATCAATCAAGACTCATAAGCAATGTACTATTCAACAGATGAACTGATGAGGACTTGCAAACTAATTTTGCATTATGGTGACTATTACCAAGATTAACTTTAGCAGAATAAGAACTCTGAGTAATATTTTTATTAATTTGCAATTGTTATTATCAAGCAGTATTTATGAATAGAATCAAGATCCTTCATAAATAATCTATTAAATTATAAAAAAGGCAGCTCTGATAAGAAATTTAATAGGGCGATAGTCAAGATAGGTGTGTCATATGCAGATAAAAGGAGGTAATAGTTGCATTTCTGTATCCAGCATTGGTCAGAAAATGCCTAAAATATTTTTTTAAGAAATGTTTCTTTTAAGTGGATCATTGACAAACTAGAGCATATTAGATAAAATAACGAGGATGGTGAAATGTCTAGAAATTATTTTTAATAAAAAAACTTAAAAAATATTTTTAATAAAAAAACTTAAATAAGATTTACTGATAAAAATAAAAAAAAAGCAGTCCAATGACCTAGAGATGTTTAGCATAGAAAAGAAAATATTTGGGTGAGGGAAAGTGAAGATTTTTAAAAAGCTTCAAATAGCTGAGTAGCTACCAATAGAGCTAGAATTTGATTTTTTGAGTTACTCTAGTGGGTCTAAAAAGAAAAATAAGTAAGTTGAAATTACAGAGAACTAGACTTATATTTGTTGTAACAGAAAACTTGCTAACCATTTGAACATCTCAAAAATATAATGAATTGCATTATGAAGTAATAACCTCTGCCACTCCACATTGTGGAGTGGCGGAAACAAACTCCATATTGTGCATATCCGAAAGGCAATGATTGTGTTTTGTATTTCTTTACCTTTAATAGATGTAGTATGTTTATGCATAGAAGAAGACCTATAAAGAGCTCAAGAGCCTTTGGTTGCATGGATGAATGGATGTTATTTGGACCTCCATGAATATTTCCATGTTTCTACATGGACCAGGCTATCTGTGAGAGAATATAAGTAAACTTGGTTAAAGGATGACTGAATAGAAAACATGTGAGAGATGGGAGTGAGAGACAGTATATGGTGAGTAAGTTTCAGGACTTATCTACCCCAGCACCATTTGCTTACCTTCTAGGGTAGTAAAAACCCAGGCAATTTCTCCTCTTCTCCCCAGGGAAGATTTGTTTACATTCCAGAGTGAAAACTTTCTTTCTGGAAGAGAGGATGGACTCATGTGCCAACCACCCTATATAAGCTTTGAATTTCATAATTTCAGGGTTCCTCTCCTATGGTAAAACCCTGGTAAACGTTCAAGTGCCCTCATTGTGTTGCCCTGTGGGGGCTTGGAAAACTGATGCTAAAATTTCTCTCTCTCTCTTATCATCTATCAACTTAAGAGATGAATGGAAAAAAGGAAGGAAGGAAAGGAGGAGGGAAAATTGGGTATTTATCTGTTAGGAGCTCTTTATATTCCTGCACTGGATGGGGATTTCACAGATAATGATGAAGACCTATTCAATTTTTAGATACATGCTGATATATATATATATATATATATAATTTATTTAATATGTTTATTAAATAGATATATATTTTTGCATGTTTATATTATATATTATATACATATTTTTGTCAGATCACTGTTGGTAATTTTAAGTGATGTTTTCAGTCCCATGACAACAAACAAAATTCAATTTCTGAAAAAAAAATGAAGACAAAAGATTCTGCAAGATTTTTGAATTCAAAGCATCTCCTATAGAAAGTATGCAAATTTCTTAACATAAAGAGAAATTTTTATCTCTGATAAATCATTAGTGAACAATTTTTCAATAAATGGCATGGTGGTTTGAGGTAAATTATTAAAGATAGTAGCAAAGAACCTCTTTTCTGAGGTAACACAGACAGAATCTAATAAAGATGATCTCTTAGAATGACTGAAATGGAAAGAAAAATCATTTGGCCTGAACCTTCCTCAGGACATGCTCAACATATACTGAATTTTCCTCTGAACAGAAAAAATAACAAAACCTCTTAAGCTGAAGATTCTAGAAACTTTTAACTTGCTATCTTGCTGGCATTTTGGGTCTTGAGAAGAGTTTTAGTCAAACGAACAACTCTGCAACGTAACCATAGGCATTTAAGGTTTTTTTTTTTTCCAAGTTCATTAGGGTATAAAGTGATTCATGAAGAACTTCAAAAAGGATTGATTAATGTATGTCTAGTTTCTGCAGTTAAAACATTTGAAAACTCTTTACTCCCAAGTTTTATGGTGATTCACCTAAAAAAATCTCTCTCACTGGCAGAAACACATGTTAGCTACATTTATACACTAAGAGAAACACCACAGAGACCAAAATATTATGTTACTAAGTTAATGATATGCATATCTCATAGAATTTGCTGTAATCGATACCTGTGACCAAGCTGGCAGCAGATCAAACAGTGCCCTATATGAAATCCCTGTGAGGCCCCTCCTCTGAGTGCTTCACCCACTGACCATTACAGAGCCTATTATATGGTTCACCTTCAGACAGTAACTCACTGCCAGTGTGTGGTTTTATTTCAGCTGCTGCATATATATTTGAAAATTTCTATCTTGTTGCTCAAAGTCAATTATAATATTTATTCATATGCTAAAAAAAGCATTATGTTATACACATTGTATACAATTAGCTATAGAGATATTCTTTTAATATTACATTATCCAGTGCCCTAAGCAAGCATTTGTGTATCCAAACTTTGAGAGATGAAGATAGCACAAAAGGCTGTAAAACATAGGAAATATAATATTCTTTATGTGTCTGTCATGCCACTGAACAGTTTCCAAAAGGTCTCACCGGCATTTTATCTGACCTTCAGAACTACAAGGTGACCCACCCTCTGAGTTTTAAAAGGCTATCAAGTGAGAGGAGTTTAGGCTTATTCTGAACGACTCCAGAAGGTTGAACTGAAGGAGGAGATGAAATCCATTTTAGTCACATTTTAACCCAAAATAAAGGAGACTTTTCTGACCATTACATATCTTTCTGTGCATCGGTTTGCTTCATGGTGTGTCTCTTATCAATGGAAAAGTCTAACACAGTGGCAAAAAGAAGTCAAGTATCCATGAGTAGCTGGAAAAGATGACCTTTCAAATTTCTCCAAATGTTGGAATCCTGGGCACATATTCTAGTTCTCCTTTAGTTTAAAAATGGGTGGTAGCTTGCTGTCCTTCAGATCCTAAAGGGGGGAGTATATCACTCCTTCTGTTCCCTTCTCTAATCTGGACACATGCCCAGTTAAGATGAAGAACAGTTTAGCCATAAGCTTCAGCTGCTGCGTGGCTAATGGAAAAGGAGCCCAGGAATGCACACTCTCTCTGTGTCTACTCAATGCCAACAGGCTCGCCTGATTTGAACAAAAATCCAGTCAAGCTGCCTGTTTGGCAGCGTGCAAGCAACACATCTGGGTGCCTTACAAGATTTCTGACTGAAGTAAGGGGCTGTTTTCAAACTATGTAGGCAGGACATTAAATGCTCTCTTCCCCACTGGGCTGTGCCATAAGCTAGTGAAAATTGATCATGAAATTCATGGTATCTTGAAGCAGAAAGATCTCAGAAAAGATCTTAACCTACGTTTCTCAAAATGGAAACACTACCCCATGAAGGCTCCATGGGGAAAAATGGTATGATACCAAAGAAATTGCATATTTAGGTCTTTCTAGAAGATTCACAACGCACGTTATTGTAATTAAATATTCTGAGAAGTCTTATTGCAAAGAAACTTTGGGAAATATAGATCTATTTTTCACACATGAAGAAACATAGGTCCAGGGAGATAAAGTGACTTGTCCCAGGCTGAATATACTGACAGAATTATGATTAAAACCTGGGTTTTTTTGTTCCTAATTCATTGTTCTTTTCCCTAGTGTACTGTCATGATCATATTCTTGACTTTTATATTTCATTTTGTCATGCCCATCTCAGGTGTTCATCCTTAGACTGATCATCTCTAGCTACGGAGTAGATTCTGGGAAAAGCCTTAGGATAAAGCACTTGCTTAGTCAATATACTGGAGCCAGAAATTAGGGTTATGTTGTCAAAAAACAAGAATATATCAGATCATGGAAAGATGTTAGAACCAAATCTGGAATTTCCCACAAATGAAACATTTTCCACTATCTATTCCACGCTATGGCTGCCTTTAACACATGCATTTCCTTTTTCTTTCATACTCAATTCCTAATGAGTATGCTTTGACATGATTCACCTGTTCAACATAGAATCCCAAATCTACTCAACCCAACTAAGAATGAGATACCTCAAGACTGCATTCTGTTAATTACAGAAGTGATATGATCATTATAAGTTTAGCAACCCAGGATTCCTTTCTAGACGACTCAGTCAGGCCCAGACATGGTTTTTGAAGAGCACAAAATGTATGGACTTTGCATCCTCCCCCAATGCAGTCCAATATATAATGGGGGGGGGGGTGGTGGAGAAAGATAGCAGCAGTGAATGTTCCCATTTAAAAAATTAGAAAGGGGGAACGCACCAGACTTTGGATACTTATAGATGGCAATAGCAAAATGAATATTGGATGAGTGACTAACATCTTTGAAAATTGGTAAGTCCTATAATTGGTCAATATGGACCCCCAAAATCAGCTTCCCCGGAAGATTTCCCTTGCATTTTTCAGGACCAGCCATAAAAGAGGCCTTGTAATACTCTCTTGGGTTGTCCTAACTTAGTTGTTCAATTCTCTTAGTGGTAATTTTGGTGACTATACATTACTTACATGGCTGGAACACACAGTTAATTTTTTTTTCAGTCTTGAGAAGCTTTGTGATCATACACTACCCTAAGAATTTAAGCAACAACTGCTTACTATCATTGTTGTAGACGCTTTTTGCTAATTAGCAATATAGGAAATCTTATAGTCTAATCTAGGCTGAACTACAAACCTAAGTGACTATGTCCCAAATCTTAATTTCTGCTTAAAGTTATCAGCCTTGGAGCACAAATAAAGCATGATAGACTGACTTGGGGCAGGTAAAAGATTTTCCTTAAAAATTAATTTTTTCTAGGTCAGTGCTGTCCAATACAAGTTCCTACAGTGATAGAAATGCTCTTTTTTTCTGTTGTCCAATATGGCAGGCACTACACACATGTGGCTACTGAGCACTTAACAAGTGATTAGTACCAGCAAGGAGCTAAATTTTTTATTTTATTTAATTTTAACTAATTTAAATTTACATAGCTATGAGTGGCTAAGGCTACCACATTAGCAGAGATCTAGAATGATCCCATATCAAGGTTAATTTCCAACCAGAACTATATACTATAGCAATTAGCAAGATGAGCTTTGTCAGGTAAGAGGCGTAAGAGAATATGAAATTAGGATTCCCTGATTCACCTGCTCTTTTTCTGTATATTCACATTTCAAACCATGATCCTATGTTATCCTTAGCATCAGAAGCAGGGTCCCTTAGAAAACCCTATCTTAACATTGCAGCTCAGAAAGACCAATGATTATCTGATCTTCCTTATAACAAAGTTATATGCTTATCTTAATGTTTCTGGTTCTGTTTTTTAGCAAAGTAACTCTGGACAGGAACTTCTTGCCCTTTTGAAATATGTCAATGGAGGCCATCAGAAATATTCAGTAATGTATGCTAATCTAAAACGTACCACAAAATTCTTACACTTTTATCCCCAAAGAGCACAATATCTGATCCCAAGAGAAAGATCAGGTTATTGCTTCCAAAGACATACAGCTTTTCATTCTGGAATGGGAAAATGCTCAGTAATTCCAGGCCTCATGAGTCAGTTACATATTTTCTCCGTTTGTTTTGTCACACACTGGCCAGTTTGAGTACTTGTACTCTTTTGGTTGCAAGCGACAGAAATCCATTTAAGCCCCCCCTCAGAAAAGGGGGGAAATGAGGGCAGTTCATACTGTATGGATATAGGAAGGTCTCATAGAAGACAAGACAAAAGTAGTCAACAACATTTATAAACAAGAGCTGTATTCCAGATACGCACTAATAGCTGGTAAAATGCATGAGATCTTTTAAGCCCCAACTCAAACATAAAGGTGTAAGTTGCTTTTTTTTTTTTTTTCAGGTAAATCTTCAGGAAGATTCCTGAACTCTTTGTTTTGTTTTTGGTATACACTGTTTATATTTTAGGTTTTCTTAGCAGCTTCCAAGAAAGATTTAAAATGTAGTGATACTCCATCTTTAGTTTACCATGGCCTCTCGAGAATTGAATGTCCCTCTGTCACAGTTCATTCTCACTTTAGGTTCACTCAATGGCATAGCACTTTGGATCCTGTACTGTGGCTTACTCCATCAAATTACTTCTAGCTTCACTTTATAAGAAAAGGATTTTTCTCTGCTGACATTTGTACTTCATCTTTTTTCCTTTCTACTTTTCATTTGTTTTCCATTTCTATTAGTATTCCCTTCACATGCACAAAACCAAAAGGACTGAAATAGCAAACAACATGTCAACAGCACTCCCGACACATTGAACAGTTGGCAGAGCTTGGGAAGTGAGGAAAAGGAGCATGCACACCAAGGGTGAATGGGCTGTCGTTTTTCTGCTACTGAGAACTGTCTGACAAAAGACCCACAGCAGATGTACCAAAACACTTCAATAAAATTTCATACAATCTGAGGACACGGCATGGTAATTAGAACAAAAAAGCCAAAACTGTGTTTCCAGAGAACTGTTTGCCTTCGGAAGAAATTGGTTAAGGGCAGTAGGTGGATAAGAAACCAAGTTATATAATGACTAAAGATGCTGGAAAACTTTTGCCTACCATCAGATAATTATAAAATCAAAGGTAAGAGGAAACCTGAAAGCATCATTTCTTCCAATCTACTATAAAACATGTAAATTTTCTACCAACCGTTGTCCATCCTATGCTAAAAATACCTCAAATGAGGATAAGTTCCCTCTCACTGCAAAGCAGCAAATTTAATAGAAACATTTTTAAATAAGTTTTTACTGAAGTATCACATATGTAGAAATTTTCACAAATCATAAATGTATAGCTTGATAAATGTTCAGAATATGAACTCACCCCCCACTTTTTTTTTTTTTTTTTGTTCTTGAGGGCCATCTGTCTATTTGATTTATTTTTTAAAAAGCTTATTAAGGTATAATGGACATGTAACCTATTAGTTCCAGATGTACAACAGACTGATTCAATATTTGTGTATAGTGTGAAATGATCACCACCAAATGATAAGTGTAGTTAACATACACCACCTCACATAGTTAGCAATGTTTTTATCTTGTGAAGAGAACGTTTAAGATCCACTCTCTTAACTATTCTCAAATATACAATATGTATTTTTAACTATAGTCACTATGCTGTCCATCACTTCCCCAGGACACTTATTTTATAACTGGAAGTTTGTACCTTTTGACCTACATTACCCACTTTGCACCCCGCCCCCCACCTCTGGCAACCATTAATCTGTACTCTGTATTCATAAGTTTTGTTTTTGTTTTTAAGATGCCACATATTAGTGAAATCGTATGGTATTTGTCTTTCTCTGTCTGACTTATTTCGCTTAGCATAATGTCCTTAAGGTCCATCCACGTTGTTGCAAACGGCAGGATTTCCTTCTTTTTAAATGGCTGAGTAATATTCCATAATACATATGATATACATCACATTTTACTTATTTATTCATCCATCAGTGCAAAGGCAGGTTGTTTCCATATCTTGGCTATTGTAAATAACGCTACAGTGAATGTAAGAGTGTGAGTATCTTTTTGAGTTAGTGTTTTCATTCCCTTCAGATAAATACATAAAAGTGCAATTGCTGGAACATATGGTAGTTCTACTTTTAATTTTTTGAGGAACCTCTATACTTTCTTTCCATAGTAGCTCTACCAATTTACATTCCCAGCAACGGTGCACAAGGGCTCCTTTTTCTCCACATCCTCGCCAACACTTGTTACGTCTTGTCTTTTTGATGCTAGCCATTCTAACGGGTGTAAGGTAATATTTCTTTGTGGTTTTGATTTGCATTTCCCTGATAATGGGTGATGTGGAACATCTTTTCATTTGTCTGTTACCCATCAGCATATCTTTGGGAAAATGTCTATTTAGTCTGTCTTCCCATCTTTTACTTGAATTGTTTGTTCTTTTGTTACTGAGTTGTATGATCTTTTTATATATCTTGGATATTAACCCCTTACCAGATGTATAATTTACCAACATTTTTTCCCATTTAGTAGGTTGCTTTTTCATTTTGTTGATGATTTCCTTTGTCATGCAGAAGGTTTTCTGGTTTGATGTTGTCCCACTTGTTTATTTTTGCTTTTATTGCCTTTGCTTTTGGTGTCAAATCCAAAAACAATCATCATCAAGACAGATGTCAAGGAGCTTACGACCTATGTTTTCTTCTAGGAGTTTGTAGTTTCATGTCTTACATTCATTCAAGCTTAAATCCACTTTAAAGGATATTTTGTGTATGGTGTAAGATAATAGCCCAGTTTCATTCTTTTGCATATGGCTTTTTAGATTTTCCAACATCATTTATTGAAGAGACTGTTCCCCATTGTATATTCTTTGCTCCTTTGTCATAAATTCATTGACCATCTATGCATGGGTCTATTTCTAGGCTGCCTATTAGGTTCCATTGATCTATATATCTGTTTTTATGCCAATACCATACTGCTTTGATTGCTATAGCTTAGTAAAATAATTTGAAATCAGGGAGCATGATGCCTCCAGCTTTGCCTTTCTTTCTGATGATTGCCTTGGCTATTGGGGGTCTTTTGTGGTTCCATACAAATTTTAGAATTGTTTTCTCATTTCTGTGAAAAATGTCATTGGAGTATTGATAGGGATTGTATTGAATCTGTATATTGCTTTAGGTAGTATGGACATTTTAACAATATCAATTCTCCCGATCTATGATCATGGAATATCTTTCCATTTCTTTGTGTCTTAAATTTTTTTCATTAAGCTCCTATAGTTTTCAGTGTATAGGTCTTTCACCTCCTTGGTTAAATTTACTCCTAAATATTTTCTTCTTTTTGATGCAATTGTAATGACATCCCCTTTTAACTAACAAGAAATAAATCATTAACAGCATCTCAGAAACTCCCTTAGGTCCCTTCCCCATCACTTAGTCCTAGAAGTAACCATTATCTATTATCTGTCACCATCAATTCGTTCGTCTGGCTTTAAATTTTCTATAAAATGGAATCATACTTATGTAAACTTTTTTTTTTTTTTTTTTTTGCCTGGTTCCTTTCATCCTCATATACTCTTTGTAAGAGGGAATATGCTACAAACATTTTGGAAAACTGTTTGGCATTATCTACTGAAGATAAACATGGGCATATAACAAACCCAAATGTGTACATAATGTGCACTAAAAGGCATACTTAAGAAAATCCATAGCATCACTGTTCAGAATAGCCCCAAACTGAAAAAAAAAAACCCAACATATCCATCAACAGTAGAATGGACAAAAATTATATTTCCACAGTTGAATGAAGAGAGTGAACTATTGTTTCTCACAAAAATAAGGAAGAATTTCATAGTTATTCAATATTTTGACAGCTTTTATTTTTTAAAGATTTTTCATACTTGAGTGGGTGTCTGCTCTTAGCTCTTTGACCAAATTTAAAGAAGAAATATAATCGTTTTCATATTATTGATATGATTGTCATGCACTAATAATTAAATTAATCTACAGCATGTTCAATATCACAGTAAAATATTTTAATGGGTAAAAGTTCATTTAGAATGTATCCACTGACAAAGTCTAAGATGATTTGAAACTTAACCATATCACATAAGAAATACATAAAGGAACTTGTAAGTTACACAAGACTGCAACTCTATGGCTCTTTTTTTATCCATTAGACTTCTCCTACTTCAACTCCACACAAAATCCAAAAAAGACAGACAATGACTTATAAGAGAGAATTATAATTCTGTCCATTTAAAGAGGTTATTTTGTTCAGATAATCTCCCTGTTACCTACCTGCTCTTAGTAAGTGATGAGAATACTGTTTCTCAATTCCTCATGAATTACATTGCTATCTCTACTTTCAAGATCTGGTTATGCACTACCGATCATTCACATTGCCCAATGTTCCTTCAGAACAGCTTTTCACTGTTTGCCTGTCCATCATTTTATACAGGGAGCTACTGGCAGAAACACCTGGAACTTTCCTGACTCTAACCTTATATGGCCTGACGTACTTCATCTAGGTGAGATAAGGAATCTGTCTCCTTTCCTCAGTTTCCATCTGGAGTCTGGCATTTCTCACAGGATCTTCTTCAAATTTATCAAACTTAAGGAGAAAAAAATCTCCCCTCTCGAAAGAAAGAAAAAGAAAGAAAGAAAGAAAGAAAGAAAGAAAGAAAGAAAGAAAGAACCCAACAATTTCAAACTAACCTGGGAGCAGATCGATATGACACCTAATACCTTATATTTATTTGTAAAATGCAAATACCTTGAATAATTTTCCACCATACAAGTTAAACTATTATTCAATCATAATAACCAAGTCTCCCTGAAATGATATAATTATTTCTTAGCCCTGCACCGGATTTATTATATTAGCATTTATTCATTAATTTAATCAATAAATATTTATTGAGCATTTAATCACGTGCCAGACAGTATTCCAGAAACTGGAGATACAACAGTAAATAAAACAGACAAAAAGAGTTAGATATTAATATATCTAAGAAAAAAGTTTGATATTAATATAGCTAAGAAAAAAGTGCTGAGGGAGGAAAGAAGACAGGGATGGGGCACAAGATGTCTTAGGACTATATCTTTAGGATCTTGGACAAGATAAACCAGGTTAATGTATGTTTAAATATGTTGTACTTTCTATCTTGACAAAAATAAGCCTCCATAAGGACCTGGAAGGGAAGGTTTGAATTTAGAATTTTGGTACTTCTAGAACTCCTTAGAGCTCCATGCTGGAACCTGGCAGCACAGAGAGATCTGACTCCACCTTCCTAGCCCTAAGCCCATGGCAACAAACCCTATCCCCCCACCACCCTATTCTTCTTTTCCCACACTCGATTCCACTACACCAAAAAAGGCCTTGTGCACACCCATGTGCATGCCTCAGTCCACATTTTTTTCTTCTTCTTCTTCTTTTTTTAAATTTAAATTCAATTTATTTAACTTATAGTGTATTACTAGTTTCAGGGGTAGAATTTAGTGATTCATCAATTGCATATAACACCTAGTGCTCATAACATCAAGTGCCTCCTTTACGCCCATCACCCAATTACCCCATCCCCCCCCATCCTTCAGTCCACATTTCTAAGCTCTGTTCACCCCTTGACCACTTTGGAATCTAGTGGGGTGTGTAACAGTGGCAGAGACCACCCTCAGGAAAACAGACCCAGGCAAGAGGGCCTTGCAGGTCCTGGAACAAGAATCAGAGCAAAGGAGGCAAGAAATGTTGGAGTTTTTTGGGGCGCCTGGGTGGCTCAGTCGTTAAGCATCTGCCTTCGGCTCAGGGCGTGATCCCAGAGTCCTGGGATCGAGCCCCACATCGGGCTCCTCCTCTGGGAGCCTGCTTCTTCCTCTCCCACTCCCCCTGCCTGTGTTACCTCTCTCGCTGGCTATCTCTCTCTGTCAAATAAATAAAATGTTAAAAAAAAAAAAAAAGAAATGTTGGGTTTTTTAATATCTGGAACATTGTTTCAAAGAGTGGGGGTGGGCACAAGCCCCTGGTGGACCCATAGACTCCTAGACCTATGAGTATGGATAAGAAGTTCTGAGTGGGGTCTTTTAAATTGAGGGTCAAAGGCAAAAGCAACCCCATTTTCCCAGGTTCCAGGGTGCTACTGGTTGCCAGTACTTTTCCATGTATGTGAATATATAATATTCACATATTATTTACATATTCACATATGTATATATATAATTTATATGTATGTATATATCTGTATTTATGTATGTGTATCTGTCTGTCCATCCATCCATCCATCTATACATGATATATTGTAGAAATAGGTATGTTGAATACTATAAGTTGGAAAGTATTAGCTCCTTGAATCATATAAGCTAATTTGCCATTTTCTGATTCCATGTTAATCAAGCACAATTCTGACCGCAAGTTTGGCTTTCTATGTGGTTTGATTATAGGGACAGAAGGTGCCATCATGTCACAGCACATATTCTGATCCTTTGGTCCATGGGATAGTCATATTACAGGTTGTGTTTAATAATTGGTAATATTTAACATATTGTCTTCATGTAAGTTTTGTTAGCGTGTGTCAATAACCCCTAAGTCCGGTATGAAATAGTAGCAAGATAACTTTTCTGAAATTGATGGTTCATGGACCAGTTGCTTGACAAAGAATTCATTTGCAGGAAATGCACCCCGGAGACCACTCAGCAGTGAGCTAGCTGATCTTCCCTGGCAACACTAAGAATGTAGCCTGAGCCAGTTCAAACTTCCACAGTGAGGAGACAGCCCAGCAGGCACTTACTATGAATGCTCAAGTAATACATGATAATTCAGAGTGCCGGGAGTTCTTGCCTACCTTTGGGTGCTGCAAGAAATGTAGAGGGGCTTCCTGCAGTGGGAATAAGAATCCTGCAGACCGCTCGGCAGCAGGTGCACCAAGAGAGTAGAGAGTGAGAGGCTCACACCCAACAGTCCCTCTCCTCCCCAGTCATCTAATTTTTTCGCAACTAGATTCTTTGCCTACTTCCTTTAAGTCAGTGGGATTGCCTTTATGTGCATATGTGTGTCAGCACCATGACATAAGCATTGCTCTTGCTGAATCCAGGATTTTGGCATGAAACCACTCAGAACACAGAAAAGTATGCAGTGTTACCTTGTGTTTGTCGTCAGGAAAAATGCCCTCCTTTTTAAGGAAATGTATTAAAAAATAAGAAAAATGGCTGAGGTGGATAAGTTCAAATGCTCTGAACACTGAATTTTATAAAGCATCGTCTACTGAATCAGACAAGCAGATATTTGTTGGGATCCAATATTTAAAATGATGGCTGGCTTCCTAGTTATAGTTGCCTTAAGAACGGAATAAGTCAAATGACATACAACACAGGAAGAGATTTGTGACTATGTAAGCTACGAACAGTGTCCAATTTGGTCATAGTGTGCATATAATATAGAACCCTCCCTCCTTCCCCCTCTTCTTTTCCTCATTTCCTCCCTTCCTCCCTCCTTTCCATAACTATCCTGGGAATTTACCATGTGACAAGCACTTGGATAGGTACCAGGGATACAGAAGTGAAACTCAACATGTTTCAGGTGCCTTTTGGAGCTTTAATCTAACACAGTAAGTGCAACCAAGTCAAGGGTAAGGTCTCAGCGGGGATGAAACTTGCAGACCAGGCCACGTAGCAAGATCTGGTTTGCTTATTGGGATGACAGGCATAGGAAAAAGACTTGCCCTCTGTTCAATGCTAATTTACCTTTTTTAACCAGAGCTACTCACACAGTGCAATTATTATGGAAAAATCCACTGAAAACATAAAACAACACTTCATTAATATCTACATTTTTGTGCCATGAGAATATTATATAGCTTTATGACATCTTGTTTGTTAGAATCTTTAAGCGAGTTAATAAATGTACCAGAGTATTATTCTGTGTTAACAAAGCTTTATTTATTGTTCAAAAGAAGGGATAATTTATCCTGAACTCCTCCCTCACCTCATTTAGTCCAGTAACTTCCTCATCTATGCTGAAAGTATGCAAATCCAATGATACTCTAATGATGTCAACTTAATTGAAGAACCGTTTAAAATGAGACCGACCCCTTCTCTTCCCCCCGACTGTTCTAAATATATGTGAAAGTTAGAGTTTAGATATTTTTTCTCACTTGTAAGCACCAGAATTCCAAAGGGTTCTTTGTAGAATATTTGGGATATTATCAATCTTGACTAAAATAAAAAACTCAATTCTTTTTTTCATGTAGGAGACCATGTATCTACAGTATTTATCTCATGTACATATTTGAAAAAATAGTAATTATATCTTAAGGAAAACAATTCTGAAAAACAGTTCAGAAGGTTTCTATCTTTGTGCTTATGGCACATTTCTTGGTAGCAACGTGTTATTCTACCCCCATTCTGCCCATGTTACTGTCCTCGGCATCCGCGTTTCTGAGAAAGTTCAGCCAGCTCTACTTGTGTGGCATGGAGAAACGAACATTCTTCAGTTGAATGAGTTATGCAACTGAACGGATCAGTGATAACTGTGGTTTAAACTAAATTGAGGAATCGCCAAAAATTAAACTGACCGAACTTCAGATCCATCTTGGCCTTACTTGAACTTTCTTAACATGTCTGTGACTGTTTAACTTTCTGCCATTAAGAATGAAAATTAAAATTCTCTACACGAATAAGCAGGGGAAGGCCCAGCAAAAACAAAACATTCTCCTAGAAAGAATTCAGTATATTCTTACTAACAATGACTCTTGCTTCCTAACTAGATTTTTGATGCAAATTTGTCATTTAAGGTCTGAAAGGTGCTTTAGGGTTTCTAGAGGAAAATTTTGCATAAACATTGTATGTTATTACGGGTGAAAATATTTGCAAAATTATAGTCCAATTCACTAGAGCAACAGAATACAAACACAAAATACATCTGGAAAAAGAGATAAAAAAGAAAACATGGGTGGTCACTTTCCCAACCTATACTCTCTCTAATAAATCAGAGTTTGCTTCTATACAAAAATAATAGATCATCTCTCACATCTTGAAAGCTGCTAGAATCATTTCATGGAAAAGTGGCCTAATGCCTAAACCATCTCCAATCAGCCCTGGAGCTTCCTGAACCTGCCAATGAATGACACCTGTTTGCAAAACATTTATTTGCTCCCTTGCACAATGTGAGCTACTTCTCGGCCTTATACCCACTCTTTGGTGTAGTCTTTAGATGATCATAGTCCTTAATTGTTTTTCCAGAACATTCTACCATTTCTCCCTTATTTGTTTCTTTTGAACCCAGTTTCTGCTATTGTCTTTGGGTCTTTGGTTGAAATTCTTAGAAAAATCCTCCAGGGAACATGTTTGTTCTTTTCACTGTCTTATTTGGGCCTTGCGGTGGGGGGGGGGGGGTGTTCCAATATAAATAACAGACTTAGAGCAAAAATAGAACAAGCCATTTCATCTTTGAGTTGTGTAGCCACAATCAAAACCTCACTCATGATACATAATCATGTGATATTTTACTTTACCTTGTCAAAAGATGGAACACTCTCAAAGTCTCCCTACTGTCTAGCTTCATTCACTAGTGGTGATAGTAGTGGACCACAGTAGAGTCGAAGAGGGACTGAGGAAACTGAAATTCTTGTCACTGCTGCCCCCCAAAAAGGATTGTTTTGAAAGCAGCCACTGAATTCATAGTCAAAATGTGTAAATTTGTAAGCCTTAAAAATAATGTGCTTTTTTTTTTTTCCAGAAAAAAGAGAGAGATCACCAATAGACACCCATAAGAAATAACTCCCTCTGATGCTCTCAAGACATATCCAGTCCCACCTGGATATTTCCTGTTTTGTGAATTCTCTTTGCAGTATCGGGAAAATGCTGATGTAATAACTTCTCGGTTTTTTTCTATGTTCCACACAGTGCTGGAAAAGTCACATGATTTTATGCACCTGTGTTGTTTGGTCATTTTCTTTGAGTCCTTTGGGAGGAATCAAATGATGCCTTGATGTAATGTGTATGCAGAAGCCATTTGGGAAAGCACTTCTTCCTATGGGAATACACTGAGTTTTGAAAACTGTGCAAATAAAAACAATGTTGAATTTCTGGTATGCTCACTGAGTGTGTGTGTGTGTGTGTGTGTGTGTGTGCACGTGCACATGCACTCGCACGGACACACACAAGCCCTTCTACACACAGATATGAATTAACTGCCTATTCGAGACATCAATAACCGCTGGTTCTTTTATAAAGAGGATGTTGTGTCTTGCATTTTGGACACACATGGAAAATGTTCTTAAATTGCTTTCTGTTTTTATCATTAAATGTGGGAATATACCTAAAAATCACAGCAAACTCTTCTTTCTGTGTGGTCTAAAAAACATTTATCACTTTTTCCTATAGATGGAAGGAAATGCTATATTTAGTATTTTGTGGGAGATGGCAATAAATGATTCTGAGATCTGATAATTACTAGAAGATTTATTCCATGAACAAACTAGTAATCCTGGTCGTTAAGTGTTGCCATGCTTAGGCACAATTAGTTAACAATTTGGTCTCTGAGCATGAATAAAAGTAGATGGCCAGTTACATATTATTCTATATTTTGTCATTAATGAAATTGTATGGAGCAGGTTTAAGAAGAATCTTCTTTTTATTGACAAGGAAATGGAGTCCTTCCTCTGAAAAAAATTAGTTTCTTATTAAAAAAAAAAAAAAAGCATGCCCCATGGGAATAATGGAGGCAATTTAAAAAGGAAACTCAAGAGATTATAAATAAATATTTAGTGATAGATACTTGGTGGATATTCCATTCACACAAACTGTCACACTAAGATTCAGCAAAAGTTTTATGGCTGCCCAGGATTGAATATTGGTCCCTCCTGACCTGGCTTCCTCACTAACTCTTGCCTTCTTCCTCTGCTCTCTCCAACAAATGCCTGATGTTCCAGTCATACCAAACTGAGACGCCCTTCCATCCAACAAGACAGGCCCCTCTTGCCCTCAAGTCCAAAGAGACAAAACTTACTTTAACCTCTTCCATTTGGAACATCAATACTTTAAAGCTTTTTAAACCGCCATCCTCTTTTCCTCCTTGCTAACATATCTGCTGTGTAACTTTTTCTAAAATAGACCTGTTGTCGACTTTGGAAATCATGGAAGTAGATTATTTCTTCTTTGATGATTTCTCCAAAGGTTGTTTGAAACTCCTTAAGTACATTCTGTGCGTAGCGGAGCTGTGGCTTGTGGTCCCAAAGAGCATTCGAGGCATGTAGTGGCCCTAAGGCGTTGGATGCTGGACAAACTGACCAGTGTGCTTGCTCCTTGTCTACCCACCAGTCCCCACAAGCTGAGAGAATGGCTCCCTGTCAAAATCAACAGACTGAAGTATGCCCTGATAGGAAATAAAGTGAAGATCTGCATGTAGTAGTTCATTAAGATTGGTGGGCCAAGTCAGCTGGGTTATACTACTCGGGAGTTGTTTTTTCCAGTTGTTTGCTCAGAAGCAGACTTCATCGGGAGTTTTCCCTTTTGGGAGTGAGGTCAGAAGAATGGAATACTCACATGTGAATCATACTGTACATAAAACAAAGTGTAGGCTCCTTAAGCTTATACATTTTATACAATAATAAAGTAAAATCAAACTTAGAGATTCTATCTTAAACACTAAAAAGCAATAAAATTCAAATTTACCACATTAATTTAATGTGAAAATTTAAATAGTTTTGCTGAATCTAGTTGCCACATCATACCCATTGCCTTACTAGATGAGAGCTTTGAGTTTGTGATAAACCCATATCTATACATCTGGAGTAGTACATATATATGTATAGATATATATCTATTTAGATATATATCTACTAGCTATCTATATATAATTCTGTGCTAGAAAAAATATTGATGGCAAGGTCTAAACTGATATTACTGACCCTTCTGGTATTATGGATTTTATCAGTATTGACAAGACCAGAGAGTATTACCGTCTGATCTATGGCACGAAGAGTCTCTTTGCTGTTCATTGTATTATGCCTGAGAAGCCAAGTACAGTTGTGAAGAGTAAGAAAGATCTTTGTGAGCACAAAAGGAATCCCCCATCTGATGACCCATGACACTCCCATTATCTTCTACCCTCATCCACTTGTCAAAGTGAATTACAACATTCAGATTAATTTAGAGACTGATAAGATTATCGATTTCATCAAGTTTGACACTTGGTAACCTGGGTATGGTGATTGGAGGTGCTAACCCGGAAGGAATTAAACTGATCATCAACATAGACATCGTGGTCTTTGAATGTGGTTGATGTAAAAGATGCCAATGTCTTTGCTGACTTGGCTTTCCGAAGTGTTTGTTACTGGAAAACACAACAAACCATGGATTTCTCTTCAGCATTACCAAAGAGAGAAAGAGATTGGTGGCCAAAGGAAGCAGTGGGTAAAATGACCTTCAGGTGATATGATTGGAGAGCTCTCAGAGGGTTAAAGATAACACAGCACAGAAAACAAAACCAAAAACTCCTCCCAAGAGATGAAAGTATCTTGCCAATTGTGCAGATTCAAAGTGACCCTCCTTAAATGTGTTACCTTTTGTGATACAAGTTTTCACCAAAGCACTTTCACCAAAGATCCAAAATTCTCAAACACGCTCCAAGCCTTTTCTTCAATTAATATTAGATCCCTGACATCAGGGCTAATTTTCTAGCCAGACATATATAACTTAACTTACAACCACAATCTCTGTCTTTCATTTTGCAGAATTGCTGACTCTAAAGGCCCAACCCTTTTTCCAGGTTGTATAAGTTATTCTTTATGGCTCAGAATCATTCTTCTTGCCAAAAGATTCTTTGCATATTTCACATATATGCCGTATCTTCTCATTGCTTCCTGTGCTTTTAATCACATCTAATTTCATTTCCGTTGTAACCATGCACTCTTCTCTAGCATTTTTAGTATTTTTACTATACATCCAAACTAAGAGGGGAGAAACAAAGCGTGGATTTTCAAATGCTGCCATTACACTTAGTCAACCTTTCCTTTTCTTATTCCTCATCCATGTCTTTTACCAATTTGTCTCTCTCCTCTCAAAATCTCACCTTCTTTACAAACCTTTAAAGAACTTGTTCTTATAAGAGCATTCACTGGCCAGAGAAATTGGCATTCCAGAGCTGTTTTCCATCTAGCCCCTCCTTCAGCCAAGAACTGCTCTTACCCACCACACCAAATTACAGGTAATCTTGCATCTTATACCCAGGTATGGAGGCCTCCTACTGAGGAATGCAGAGTGACAAGAGAAAAAGAGCCTGGATCCTTGACATTTTGAAACTGCCCATCAGCCTTGACTGCTGACGCTAGACTGATAAAAGAAAGATAAATAAAATTCTAATATTCAAAACTCAGTAAGTTTAAAGGCAGTTTAGCTACTGTTTTACTTGGCTCTTTGTTGAAGTACCTGGAATCTATATCCTAATCAATATATAAGTGAAATGGGATCTAGAAATAGAATAGAAAAAGAAATTACATCCATTTATGTAAAATGGAGCTACAATTCTTGTATTTCATAACTTGTGACATGAGGTTCTTATTTGCTATATGGATATATAATTTAAAATTCTGGTTTTTACTAGAATAGAAAAAAGCACGATAGTGCACTAAAGGACGAGCAAGGGTCAATAATTTTCTTAGATCTGGTGATCAGAGAAAACTTCTCTGAGGAAAGGATGTTTAAGCAGTTTTATGAACTGGTGGTGTGAAGGGCAAGGAGACACACCTTCAAAGCAAGGCAAACTGCAGGGGTGAAGATCCCAGGGGAGATAAAAATTTAGGCTGTTAGAGAAACTGAAAGAATTCCAGGTGACTAGACTTTGTCAGTAATTGGAAACTGTCCTAAGATGAACTTGGTGAGCTAGCAGGGGCCCAAACGTGCAGGGTCTTGCAGGTCAAGGTTAGGAGTTGGATTTTATTCTTGGTGCAGTGGTACGCTGTTGAAAGATTTAAAATAAGGGAGTGGTGTGGTTGAAGTTGTGTTTTAGAAATAGGAGTTTGGTTGCTGTGGATTGAAGAAAAGAGAAAGGCAAGAATAGGAGCCCTAGTAGCTGTTTAGAGGCTGTGATGGAGTTCAGGAAATAATGAGAGCTTTGTGTAAGACCATGGAGGTGACGGAGAAAAATGGAGAGGAATGGGTACATCTGATGTGTTCTGAGATATATTTTAAAAGATATAATTCGCAACAAATCTATGGATATATAATATATATTTGGAGAAGACTTGCTGAAGCAGTGGATTTGGGGAATAAAGGAGAAAGGAAGCAAGAGTTCCATTTGTAATATATTAAGAATGAGATGATTCTGAGATATGTTTATGAGGAAATGTAGGCTTCTGTAGCAAACAATCCTCAAATTTCCTGATTTATCAGAAGTTTATTTCTCATTTATACAGCAAACCACCATGTATCTTCCTGGCCATATAACTCTCATAGGAGACTCTTTTCTACCTGGTGGCTTGGGGACCATTTTTCTATCTTCTGGCTCTACCTTGCTCTAGGTTCTTAGGGTTGTTTTCCAATCAGTCTGCTAATGAATAAAGACAGCAGGAGCAAGTAGGGAGATTTGGGAAAGAAAAACATACGTAGAGGCCTGTTCGGGCAATGACATCATGTCTATCATATCACATTGGCCAACCTTAGTCATGTGGCCTAGACTAATTGCAAGACAGACTCTGAAGTGTAGTCTCGTTATGTGCTCAGGAGGAAAAGGAAAGGGTATAGCAGTCTTGCCATAAAATTCAGCAGGAGGGTCAAATAAGTCTTTGGGATATAAAGTCTGGAGCTGTTTTCTCAAATAAATTGGACAGAAAAAAAGAAATAAACAAATGTCCGTTGAGTCCCATCTCCAAGGATCTAACCAGGCATTTCAGAGGGTACAAAAGTGAACACCCCTTTCTTGCTACTCACAAAGTTTGCATAATGTAATTGGGAAAAGAAGATAGAAACAGTTGCAAACGTCGTAAAAGAAAATAATGGGAGACGTCAAAGAGCAGCAATTAATTACCAAGTAAGTGATATAGACAAGGTATCATATATTGGGGTGGGGGGAGCGAAGTCATCAGGCTTGACTCGTGTAGGGAGGTTTCCTAAATGAGGAAAAATTTTAGGTGATCATAAAGAATATATGAGTTGTCCAGGAAAAAAAAAAAAGAGAAAAGATAAAAGAATTTTTTTTTTTTTTTTGGGCACAGGGAACTGCATCAGTAAACATGAAATTTTTTCCACTGTTTAAAATAACTGCTTTTTTGGGTCATAATTAGCACTCTTTTAGAAACCACAGATTTAAATGTCTGTTAACTATGTAGTAATCAGCATCTTAATAATTATATTCAAAGTGATGTTTATGTGGCTTATGATAATTTTTCTCTTTCCAGACAGGCTTCCTCACACAGGTATAGCCTCAATTGCTAAACCAAAGATGGGCTCATTCACACTTTGGGTTCGAATCTATGATCCACTATTCTTGGTCTCCACAATTAGAAAGATGAGATGTCCTGGTTGTCCAGGGGGTCCAGGCAATGGTCATTTGGCTAGAGAGAATTTCTCCATATTTTATACATACATAAATATGACCTAGTGAGGATCAGCAGAACAACGAGCAGCGGAAACAGAGTCAAGGAAGTGGGATCAGGGGATGATTTCTGTTTTCTGAGACAGAAAGAACTTCCCACAATTGTTCCGTCTACAAGTAGGTTCAGATTCTCAGATCAAGCAAGCAAGCTCAGAAGGTGGAACCAGGCCTGAGGCGCACCTGCATGATTCAGCTCTTGGGAGTCTGCCTTTGGCTGTATGTGAAAGAGACTGACGAGGATGATGATGATGATAATGTCAATAATGGCAATAATTTGCACTTGCTTGGGAGCTTTAATGCTACATTTTCAAAGATGTTATAAACAATAATTAATTAAGCCCTACAGCAGTTCCTAAGGTAGCTATTACCTGTATTGTGCACATAATGAACCAAAGCAAAGAAAGGTTAAGTGGGCAGCCTGAAGTTACACAGGAAATAAAAGCTTGGAAAAGAGAGGCTGATTCCTAGCCACAAAGTTGGCTTATTCATGTCGTTTCTTCGGAATGGAAGTGAAGTTTGCAGAGCCCATAATGAATTATGGAAGAAAGAGCTGAAATCTGAGGTCCAAGGGTATCTAGGGGCTCTCCTAGAATTTCTCAGGAAGTCAATGATCTCAAACGGATGGGTACTTGAAGCTCTGATGCCCCTAACCCTTGCCAAGACAGCCTTTCTGCCGTTGCGAGTTTCTGCGCAGGCGCCTCACCGCCGTGCTCTAATACGCGCCCAGCTTCTTTTACCAGAATGCAGGCGAATTACAGGTAGAAATGGGGCTATTTACTTCGGTCTCTCAACATCTAACACAGTGCTAGGTATATCATGGATATGATACAATAAACATGCTTTGAAAAATAATGCATGGGTAAAAATTTGTTTTTGTGAATTTTGCCTGAAGTACAAAAAAGCACTGTAAAGTAAAATAATTCCAAAAAGCAATGGTATTAACTGGCTGAATGAAGGGAAAGGAATCCTAATGTAGAATCTACAGGCCCGAACATTGATAGTAAACACTGAGATTGAAAGACATGCCTGAATTTGCTCTGCCAACTGGTCCTCCCTCTCATCTTCAGTTCACTCATCTGCAAAAAGTAATAATACCAGCCTCACAGAGTTGTTACACGGGCCAAATAACATAGTGGGTGCAGATCATCTATCTCGAGACCACACTAAGCCCACAATACATATTCATGTTCTTTCCTCCTTTTAAAAGCCAAAGTATCACTAAATCTTCACCGTTGGAAATATTAAGGAGTAATCTTCTTGCCTCTAGGTAGAAAAAGTTATTTTCACATGGAAAACCCTTTATTAGCAAGGTAAAAGGGAGGAAATATTAAAATAGTTCACTCCCTAATGCTATATGAGAAAGGAAAGACTAAAGCGCGACTGGAATTCCACTTAAGCAGCACAGTCATAGAAAACTCTAGATAAATAAAAAAGTTGAAGATTAGCTAATGTACCTGATATAAACAGTCCCAAATTAATTTAAGGACCTCACATATTTAATATAGATAATGACTATCTGTACTAATGCAATTAAATGCATGACGACAAAATCAATTTCACCCAATCCTGCAAAGTCAATGTTTCAGGACTTGGAAACGAGATGGAAAGAATTTAGTGGTAGGAAGGGGAGGGGCAGGAAGGAGGAGGAAAGAAGGGAGGAGCAAGGTCATGTACAGTGGCAGGTGTAGGGACAGGTGCTCAGGGTAGGGCCCAGGGAGATGAAAAGAAGTGGTTATGAAAAGAAGTGGTTACACAAACCACATATGTGGACACATACACACACATACACATGCACATGCATTCTACCCTTTAACCATGTGTTTAGTTAAGCTTTAAAAAGATAAGAATTGCATTTTAACCACATCTTATTTGACTTGCTCCATATGAATAATCTCATAAAATTTAGTTTATTTTGCTATTTCCAATAGTCTTAAAGATATACCTACTCAAAACTGAAAAGACAGTGGATCTTTCTTGCAGCTTCTGGAAAATTCCAATTGAGATAATAGTTTTTACCTTTAATTTATACTGGGCTTGATGTTCTTAGCTTTCTCTCCTTAGCTGTCATGTGTCTAAGCCGACTAGGGGTTCATGAGAGGATAGTGAAGGATAAACAGTGAGGATTTGGAGGGAGACACTGCGAAACTCCCTGGAAAGCTTAGCTTAGGAATCTAGAAGACAGATTTATATGCTGCCTGATAGTGTCGGCTTTTCAAAAATTAGGAAAACAAAATGTAATTTGGATTATACCTTAGATTACTACAAGGTAAAGTAATTATCTTATTAGTTGTTGATTGATGCTGAAATCTATCTTTGGGTTTAATATCAATATAATGTGAGATCACTCTTAATAGTTGAGCCAAGCACCATGTATTAGTATGTTTGGCTCTATTAAATGCTTTGGAAAGAAGCAATAAAAACTCAGTCTTAAGTGGTAGACAGACACAATTTTATCATCTGTCATTGTCATTAAGATACATCAACATGGAGTTGAGGGAGACGAATGTTTAAACACAGTCATTTATATTTATGATATACCTACAATGTAGCAAATATTTTTACTTAACTATTTTTATCTTCCTTGCTTGAAGTGGCAATATCCGATTAGTAAGCCAACAGATAAAATATAGACTTGCTAATAGTCAAATATAAATGAGATAAAGACAAATTGAGCCAGAAAACCAAGGAAATGTGGTCTTTTTCTTAAAGTTAGATGGGTCCTTCATTAGTTCTTTTGGTTAGTATGACTCAAATTCTGTTTTTAAAATTTAGAATTGAAACTTAATTGAGACTTATAAGTATTCCCATTACCTCTGCATCGCATTAGGGTGGATTTCATGTTAGCATCAATCAATTCAAAATTCCTACAGTACTACTCTCATATTTTCTCCTCGCTGACCTTCATGTGATTATATTTATTACTGAGAATCAGGTGCAAGAATCAGTCCTTTACAAATGTACTTAAGTTTCAAAAATCAGATACAAAAAGAGCTTTATTTAGAATGTTAAAATCGATGAAGTTTATTTCAGGCAACATATAAAATTCATTTCTTAAGTGAGTATAAAAGCAAATGAATTTAAGGAAAATAGGACGGGCTCAATAATCACATTTAGAGTTCCTTTTTTAAATCAATAAAAGAATTTTTAAAGAGTGACCCATCTAATTCTTCTGTAATGTTTTAATGCCCTCCCCAATGAGCAGAATACACATCTGTATAATGATTTGTATTCAAAAACACTGCCTCTATCTGCAAATTCTATAATCATTTATGATATAAAGATATATCAAAGTTACTAAAACCATTCAGCAGTAACCAAAATATGAACATATCTGAGAACAACTTTGTTGGAAATAAAGACATTAAATTATCTGGACAATAAATTAAATAATAACCATAATAGATGGAGTATTGAGACATTTAGTTTCTGGAACTTTGCTTTGAAGAGTTTTGAGCAATTTAACTTAAATGCCCTAAAGATTTTTAATGGTCCTAAATAATTTATGTACCCATCAGTCTGTTTGCAAACTGTGACTATTTCCAATGAGCCATTGTTCTGTGTACAGCACATGCACAAATCCTAAACTGAGTGGTATACATGATTTCAAAGTTGATGAGTGACTGCATTCCAATAGTTTGTTGGTGATCTTGTCTTGCTGTTTTTGTTGTATATGGTTTGCAGGTATCCTTTGTAAAATTGTTTGGAATGCTAAATGTGTCAAGTATGTGAGCCATAGTAAGTATTAAGAATGGCTATTCTCTGGAATTGGAGCCAAAAGGTGTTCATTGAAATAGTCTGCCTAGGAAAAAGTTGAACATTTTGTACAGACTATTTAGGGCACTAAAGTCATGAGGATGGGCTAAGTGAATTATCCAACTTTCTTCTGGTTCTATCAGTTTCCAAAACAATGACCTCTGTTGGCAGTTTTTCCCTCCCAATTTGCAGATTTCTTAGTAGCATTTCTCTTTTCTCAAGTGTTGGATAGCTGGTGGTATTTAATGTAGGCTAGTGGTAGGTCTGCTGTGAAACACTTTGAGACGTTTTTAAACTAGCTCTGAATTCTATTTAATGTAATTACGTGTGATTTGAAGGCTAAATGTGTAAATCTGTTCAAGAGAAAAACATCTTAGGTAGGAATGCCTAGAGAAGAGTAAGAAACCTTTTCTAATGTGCTTGCTGAACTTGATGGGCTGGGTTCAGTTCATTCATTTTTGAAGGATCAGTGGAAGAAACTTAAGATCAGCAAATGATGAAATAATAGTTTGTGTTTATCACAACAAGCATAATTAAATTAAATGTTTCAGCATAGAAGAATATGTAAGGACAATGATGGTTTCCCTGATCTGAGACGAAGTTGATTATATCACCTCTCTCATGAGAGATTTATTCCTAGGTGGGAAAATGAACACACAGATCAGAAAGTCAGAAGCTAAAAAGACAGCAGAACTCAGCATTTTCTTGGGTGACACACTTGACTTTCAGGGTCTTCGTGACAGGAAAAGCTGTTACCATACAGTCTTCAAATTCCCTTCTGGCTTTATTTATTTATTTTTAAAGATTTTATTTATTTATTTATTTATTTATTTATTTATTTATTTATTTGAGAGGCAGAGAGGGATGGTCAGGAATAGAGAGGGACAGGCAGACTCTGCACTGAGCCGAGCCCAATGTGGGGTTCGATCTCACGACCCTGAGAGCGTGATCTGAGATGAAACCAAGAGTTGGTCACTTAACTGACTGAGCCACACAGGTTCCCCTCTTCTGGCTTTAAAATATTATGATTCCAAATGGATTATCGGGAAAATAAAGAAATCGGTTTCATGTTAAGGGTTTGGACTTTTTGTGTATAACTGACCAAGTTGACTGAAACAATTTTCCTTTTCTTTTCTTTCCCTTTTTTAAGAGAGAATAAGAGCACATGGTGGGGGGGGAGGGGCAAAGGAAGAGAGAGAATCTCAAGCAGTCTCCATGCCCAGCGCAGAGCCCCATATGGGTTTCGATCTCACAACCTGAGATCATGACCTGAGCTGAAATCAGGGGTCCACTGCTTGAACCTCCCGAGCCACCCAGGCGCCCAGACCGAAACAGGTTTTCAAGGGAAAGGAACTAAGCAATCAGTAATGAGACAAAGGTCAGAAGAATGTTAATACAGAGTGTTTAAATGACATAAAAATTCATCTGCAGTCTGTGTTGGGAGTTTGTGATTTTTGTGATCATGTCCAGAATTCCCTGAATGATCAATTTATACAAATTAGTCCCTTGCTACTCAGGTGGGGCTTACTATTCTCTAAGGTGGCATAGCCCCTTGCTTTTCTCTTGTTAAAGTATTTTGGAGGAGAGCAATCAGAACTGAGGGAAATGGCTCATACTGCCTCTCCAGAAGGATCATTGTCTGGTGTCCTTGGTCTGTCGGTCCTACCATCTGTGCCAAGAAACTTCAGTCATTGCTCAAGGGGCTCGGATGGGGGTCTTTGCAGTGACATAAGCAAATAGTCACAATTCATGCACAAGGACTTTCCTGCCTTGCTGATTTTCCCCAATCCTGGATGTGAAAAAGTGCTTTTACTGAAAGAGTGTCATATCTCAAAACCAGCACAAAGTAGGATGGACAGAGTTTGCAATTTCATATAAATTGTTCTTTACTACTATACAAGGAAGAAAGCCTTAGAAACCTAGGCCTTCAAAAAGAGGGACTCCAAAGGGAAGGTCCCAAGAAGTCCCCTCTGTCCAGATGGCTTTCTCTATATCATCCTCCCCTCATCTTCCCAAAGACTTATGAAAGCTTTTAGTATTATATCATCCCCGCTCCTCCCCCAGCAAGAAATTCCTAAGGATTGTTCTCCTTTTGTCCTTTTTTGAATTCTGCCAACTGAGCACGTTGGCCTTTGCCTAAATACTAGTCAAAATATTCTTTCACTTAAACACTGCTCATTCCTAATAGCAAGTGCAAGGTTCTTGTCCCACGGGCGGTTGATGACAGTGGGCACTCTGATGCCAGTTTAGTCTCTCCAACATGGAGAACTGTAGCTGATTTCTTCTAGTTACCTAAGAAGTGGCATGTACATTTGCCAAGGGAACATCACTTATTTGTCTTGATAGTTAGCATTCTGGCTCATTTGAGAAAAGGATGGCTTACCGTGGCTTTGACCTTGGCACTTGATCCTATTGTGCTAATGAACATTTTTGTCCTCCTCCACCAGGGTTTCTCAACAGTGGTATAAATGCTATGTTGGGCCAGATGTTTCTTTGTTGTGAGGGGCTATCCTGTGTATTGTATGAAGTTTAGCAGCACCCCTAGCCTCTACCTACTAGATGCCAGTGGCAGCCCCAAATTGCGACAACCGAAAATATCTCCAGACATTACCAAATATCCTCCGTGGGGCAAGAACTCCTCTGTTGAGAACCACTGTCTTAGATAAATCTTAAGAATTTTTACAATAGCCGTAAATGGCCTCCTCTTATCTATCTCACATATCAGCATTAATTAGATTTGTTTTTGTTTCCAAATTGTTCTACATCCCAAAAAAGGGTGGAACACTCCGAGTATCCAGCAAAACCGAAGTGAAGATATCATACTTGAAATTAAAATACCAAGATCTGATATTGGTTAAGTAAAGTCTACAAGAGTGCCTTGCTGTTACAATTTTTTTTCCTGAAAATTTCCAAGCCTTCAGTTTACTTTAGCCTGATGATAAGTTAACGTTTCATTGCTCAGTGGTTGGTCATTCTCTTTTATAGCCAGTGTTCCTCTAGGGAACTGAGTTGCTTTCAGAAACAAGCCAATGGGGTATCTGTTCTTTCTTCCTTCCTTCCTGTTCTTCTCTGTTCTGCCTCTGCCCTGACCCAAAGTCTCTGTCTCTATCGGGTTCATGTTATTGTTTTTGGATAGCCCAAGGAAAGCTAGTTTCTCTTAGTGATATAAAAATAGTTACTAAATCATGTGTACAGTGTTACGTGAATGGATACTTATTCTTTTAAAAACATATATAGCAATTTATATATAAAAACTGGGAGAAAGGCAAAGTGGAATTTCCTTTTCCTTCCTCCCCAACTGTGCTGATTTCCAATATTAATTTAAATGTGATCCACTTTCATTTTTTTCTTGGAAAGTCTGAATTAAAAAAAATCATCTTTCAAATTTCCCTTAAAATGTATGCCACGTAGTTAAATGGCCTTCAGGCTTCTAATAGAAGAAATTATTTATTACTTTTTGCTTGTGACAATCAGGGTGGGGAAAATGTTTTGGCTCTTCTAAGAGAGAAAAGGCTTCTGGAAAAATGCTAGCAAGAGTTTAAATGATTATGATCATACACATAAAATTAAGCATTCTTAGAAATGCATTATGGTGCTTTTTTTTTTCCACTGTAGGGTAAATAAGGAACAGATTTTTCATTTTTTATTTTTTTAGTTTTATTGGGTACATTTTATAAATCACAATACAGTGAACTCACCACATGAGTTGCGCTGGACATCTGCCACTACTCAGCTCCGTAAAAGCACCAGCTCTCCTTTGAATTCAGAGAACAGCTCTTGGCCCATGAAAACATCTGGGTCTCAAAGGTTTGAAAAGTAATAGTTCAGATCCCTTTAGAAAGACTTTCTGTAGTGGAGTGCGCACACACTTAAAAAGGATTTTGCAGAACCATTGGCCAGAGGCATTGGCTTAGAGCTTCAGGTCCCGGAAAGATCAATGGGGGCCTAAACAAATCTACAAGAGGCTTATGAAATCATTTGGTGGACTCGGGGGACCAGAATACACTTTGCATTTCTTTTCTGTTCTCTTTCTATGTGGTTTCTTAGGGAAAATGCATGTCTGATAGGCTGCTGCATGCCGGTGTCCTAAAGTAGTGATGAAGGGGGTGGGGGCTGGAAAAGGCATGGTCTGAAGACTCTTACAGAGGAGCTGGGGCAAATCTGGTTTCACATATCATGTGCTGCCTGGTGAGTTTTGACAGTGAGCTTTAAGGCATAGAGTATAGAGGTTAACAGGTGAATAGTTTTGTCTGACAGTCACGTGAGGGAAAACAATCTCATAAACACAGAACTGGAGGCTATCTAATTTACCAGACAAGGGCCCCCTTAACTGTATCTCTGTCTATCTACCCAGGGGCTTTGACTCATCTGCTTCCAATAATGGAACCTCTTGTTCCTTGACGGGGTGAAGGGGTAGGAGACAAAGGGAAAGGTGGGGAGAGAAGGGTGTGCAAACACAGAGACGCAAGTATATTTATCCTCTGACTCATTCAGGATGCCTTGAGATGAAGAGAGATATTATTCATTAAATATAATTACCTGAATGATTTTAATTACAAATCATTAAGGAGGGATAGCCTTGTATTTTCTTGGAAAATGGAGCACTTAAGAAATCATGTTGCTCTTCTCTCTGATCTTTTGGCTTTATAGATACATGTTAGGAGTCTAAATTGGATGAAGCTGTGGAGGCTCTGAGATATATAAAATTAAATTGCATTACCAACAAAATAAAATTTCTTTGGCTCACTGTTGTCCTCTGTTTTGAGACCTAAATGGTACTGCCAAGTGCCCAAGACTATTATTTCCAAAAGCCTCATGTGGCAGGAGTCACCTACCTTTCCTCCTAACCTAAACTCTGCTACCTGCTGAGTCAAATCTGGGTCTTTTGCATCCAGCGCTGTCCACTGTCTTTGGTGTCAGATTGTTTTGTGATTCCAAAGCCAGTGTGTTGTGATGGGGCCTCAATCCAACCTTTTCAATGTCATTGCTGTCAGAAAATAGCATTATTGAGCTGTTAATACATCCCCAAATGTGATGAATCCTGCTTTCCCTTTTCATACTGCAAAAAGAGGGCTGCCTTGCATTCCCAATAACTCATGGAGATTTGAATGAAAGCAGTTCCCTTCATTCTGTTTAACCTTCATTTTGGCCTAGGACGTCCTGGGCCTTTGTTGTGTGAAGAGCAAATGACAGTGGGGGCACCTGGATGGCTCAGTCAGTTAAGCATCTGACTCTTGGTCAGCTCAGGTCGTGATCTCAGGCCCCGCCTTGGGCTCCGCACTTAATGTGGAAATCTGCCTGAGATTCTCCCTCTTTTTCCCTCCGCCCCTCCCTCTCGTGTTCCCCGTCTCTCTAAAATAAATAAATAAGCCTTTAAAAAAATGAAAAAGCAAATGACAGTCACTGTGCTCAGTGCTCACTATGGACTCAGTCTACCCCTCCACTGAGGCACCTTTCCTCTGGATGTTATTTCCTGTAGGGATCCCTTGGGTTCTCATACAAATAGACTTGTGGAAAGCTATGTTAACAGGGCTCCAGATAGATTAAGGTCACAGATTTTGGGTTCAAGCCTGGACCCAACTCCATGTATATTAGTTGTACATTGAGAATATTTTAATCCGATCTACTTGCAAAAGAGAATCAAGTAAAAACAATGAACAAAACAAAACAAAACAAAAAAGGGACAATAATCTACATATGCAAAATCTACATAACGTACAATAAGAGAATAAGAGAAGATTAACAATCATCTAACATTCAAATTTTGTTTTGTGTTGTTTTGCTGTTTTGTTTTCAGTCTGTCTTAATTAGGGTATACGGTCTCTATTAATTCATATTTACTGGTATTATAATGTTTTATTTCCAGCCAAATAGCATACTAAGCTAGATGAGTTGGAAATTTCTAGTTAACTAAATTTGTGAACTAGATGAGTTGGAAATTTCTACTTAATTAAACTTATCTGCATTTCTTTCTTTAAAATCAGCTTATATGAGTCATCAAAAGTTGAGTACTTCCAAAAAGTTCATTGGTATTGTGGAATATTGTCTTCATGATGTAACTAGACATATACATTTCAAGATCCATAGCAATGTTGGATTTCCATCATATAGAGAATAGTCACTTCTATTCATCTATAGGGCATAAGCAAAATGAGGTTCAAAATACAGATACTTCAACATTCGGTAGCTCCTAATTCAGTAACTTTGGATCTTTGAGTCACTTCTGAAACATCAATGAGTAAATCAGGTTTAGCTGAGTTTTAACATATCTTTATTGCACTTTGCTTCCTTAGGAATTGATAATTCGTATATCTTTTATATAATTTTTTTATATAATTGGGTATCAAATGACCTATTTTTTAAAAAAAGATTTTTATTTCTTCATTTGACAAAGAGAGGGAGAGAACAAGCAGGGGGAGCAGGCAGAGGGAGAGGGAGAAGCAGGCACCCCACTGAGCAAGGAGCCCGATGTGGGACCGTATCTCAGGACCCTGGGATCATGACCTGAGCCCAAGGCAGACGCTTAACCAACTGAGCCACCCAGGGGCCCTCAAATGATCTATTTGAATAACATAGTCACCACCCATAAAATACAGCAGAAACTCTTCTGTGGTCTCCTTATCCTGTCTCAAATGTGCTTATGAACTGGAGTGTAGATATGTTGTGAATAATCAAATCTGTTCACCTGGCTCTTGCTCACTGCCTAGGAGCCCACTCATAAAGTGGAGGCACTCAGTAACAGCAACCAGAGGCCCCTTGCACAAGTAGACAACTACAGTGTTGCCTGCCAAAATGTTTATGATGCAATTGAAGACTAACCTGTATGGAATTGTCAACGGCAGTTCTCCTGATCTTTTTCCTCCTAGGAGGAACAACAGAAACGTATGCATGATTTTTCCTCCCCATGCCTCAACCCTCACAAAAAACAAGAGACTTCCCAGCCTTCTGGGAATCTGAGAAGAGATTTAGAATTATGAAAGTCATCTCCTGTGTGTTCATCACACTTGAGCCTATTTTAAAAGCCACAACTTGTGAGTATGATTCATGTCAGTAGTGCTATTCACATGAAGCAGGGCGGGAGAAGCATCTGGCCTTCGTGCTAGCTGCCGTGGGCCCTGGATAAAGGGCAGTGGGAAAGAGAGGAGACCTTCCCACACAATGTTACTAAATAAAGTCAACATGCTGATAGATCCATTGGAATTAAAGGCTTTTAAAGAGAAATAGCCAAAATAATAAATATTTGCACTTCCATGGTGCCATGTAAGAGGAAACGAGTATGATTAAAGATAACTACCATAAAAAATGGTGACAGGATAATCAGTGAGCAGTCTTGTAAAGCCTGGCAGCAAGCAATGTGCTGTCTCCACTTCCTTGCCGACTTTCATTCGCTCCCAGTGTTCTTGAAAATGTGTGTTTTGCTTAATGAAATCGCTCTCTATAGGATTGTTCCATAAGATCAGATCTGAGGTTTTTTCTGATTTGACTAAAATATAAGCCCCACAAGGGCAAGGTCTCTGTTTCTTTTATTTCTTGGTGTATCTCCAGCACCTATTAGAATGTCTGACACACAGTAGTGCACAAGAGACATTAATGAGCAAATGAATAAATTAACAAATTCCATGGTATATTTTACCTCTTTGTAACATTTGCCACCCTTGAAGAAGACATGAATTTGGTCCTTTAGCATCTGTGTCACCACACTTCTCTGGTTTTTCTCCGAAGTCTCTGAATACAAGTGTTTTGTTTTTTCTTTCTTAGGTCTTTGTTTCTCCCACTTTCTTCTATCTATTTGTTCTTATTTTTACAAGTCATATCTCTGTTCAATTTTTTTTTTCAAGTTATACCATAACATGCATACATTCCAGCCTGGTCCTCTGTCTCAGAAATTTTGCTCTCAACCTAAGCTACTTTGAGCCTAAAAAAAGGAGGAGGGGAATATTTATTGACTCATTAAACTAAACACTACAGAAGCAGAGTTCATTTAAAGCACAGCTAAATTCAGAAACCCTTGGAGTTGACTGTATCTTGAGACTGTGTGGTGACCCCTGGGGGCTTCAGAATCACGTCCTCATTATTCCCAACCCAACCAGAGAGAAGCCACTTCCCTGCTTATTCTGAAACACACACAGCCCAAAATGAGAATACATTGAATGCTCTGGCTTATGTTGCAGAATCTGCTTGGATTCTGTGAGAATGGAGTCATTCTCAACTGAAGTACATGCACTAAAAGAAGGATGGGGTTATATTTCCAAAACAACTTTTATATCACCTGGATTGTCTGGTAGCATCCGAAAAGAGGCATGTCACTACCCTTATGTAGTTAGGTTCACAATAATGGTTAACTTGGTAGGGGGGTGGGGGGCTGGGGGGGTGGGGTGCTGGTTTCAGTGCCTGCCCACCTGGAATAGGGTATGAAGGGCTTTGGGGATTCTAGTTATGTTATAGTTCTTGATTTAGGTGCTGTTTAAAGGGTGAAAATTCTTCCAAACCATACTTATGACTGCAATCTACTTCTATATGGATTTTAAACTTCAATAGAAAGTCCACTTAAAAAAAAAGAAAGAAAACATGTTAAAAGATATTTTAGGAGGTAAATACATCCTCATACCTATAGTTTCTTATCAATTGATAAGTGGTGGGTGTAACCTTGACTTTTTCTTACCCTGACTCTGGAGTGAGGAGTGACTGACTTATCTGATTAATGAGTTTGGAAGAGGAGCTTTTCTACTGAAAGTTCCTTGAATTCAGAAAGCATATTTTATATATTTAGATATTGTCCAAAGCCCTAGGACTGTGTTTTACTCAATAAATGTGAAGACATTTATGAGTCATACATATAATGTATGAAGGCCAAGGGAAAGAAAACAAAGTAAAGGACAGGATAACTGACCCCAAAGCTGGAGGACATTGTATCCTAGACACCACAGGTTGGCAAATGATGGTCCGTAGGCCAAATACAGTTCAATGGCTATTTTTGTGAGTGAAATTTTATTGGAACACTCCATGCATCTTCATTTAGATATTGTCCATGGATACTTTTGCTAGAATGGCAGAGTTGAGTAGTTGTGACAGAGATCATATGATCGATAAAGCCAAAAATATTTATTTTTTGGCCCTTTACAGAAAATGTTTCCTGATTCCTATGGTAAATCATCAACTTGGACCTAAGCATTTATTAATTGATCATTATTCATTGATTCATTCACTAGATCTTTGTTGAGAATATAGTATTATGCCAGAAACTGTGCTAAGTACTGAGGGTTAGGGAATGAACACCAAAGGTGAGATTTCCATTATTGTGAAACTTACAGACCAGTAGGTTACTCTAAATGAGCAATATTTAAAAATGATTGCCACCCCACCCTTCTCCAACCCCCATACACATGGCTAAAAATATTGAGTGTCCAAAGAAATAATCCAAACCCCAAAATGATTTGCTTTGTAACTTTTTCAGGAATTCTATTCCTGGGCAAAATACCTGAGATAAATTACCAGCACAATGGGCTTTTGTTCTTTACTTTCCAACATTAAAAGAGAGAACACATTATTGACTGTCATTGTTTTGTAATCAGAAAATGTTTTGAAAAAAAACCATGCAAACTCTTGGTCAGCACAGCATCATGAAAATTTAGC
The DNA here is from genome assembly GCF_024610735.1 of Ursus americanus. Taxonomy (NCBI): domain Eukaryota; kingdom Metazoa; phylum Chordata; class Mammalia; order Carnivora; family Ursidae; genus Ursus; species Ursus americanus. The sequence goes on along the minus strand of NC_142128.1, from coordinate 53,108,610 downwards.
AGCTAACCACATTTTCCTCTCTTGATTGTTAGTTGAACAAGTTAAACCTTAACCAATTTGCTTTTCAAATGTAACTGTTTTTAATGAAACATGGGGTTACAAGGCTCTCATTCTCCAAATCAAACCAAGCCAAAAAAAAAAAGTTTTTGGGTCAGTTAACACATGCTTCTTATCCACATCATGACATTCTGGTGGGGCAAAGGAATTGTTCAGAGAAGGGATTTGGCCATGAATATTACTTTGTAATCAGATGTCCTCAATCAGATGTACTCAAATGTCCTAAAATTTACAATATGTCCAGCTAAGGGGCTGTTTTGACTTTGCACATTTGTCCCTGCTACAGGTGTGAAAAGAAAGAATTTTGGGAACACATTTTCCCATTCTCCTGTATCAGAAACATTTAATGATCCCAAGGTGTATAGGTGGGGAAGAAAACTAAAGAGTCTGGTCTCACTCTCTATAGGCTTCTAGTGTTTTCTCTGGGCTCAAAGCACACCAGGTCTAACCAGTTTGTAGTGGAAGGTGATGTCCTCAACACTTGCTCTTCACATTGCGACCCTGATTCAGAAGCTTCCTTTAAAACTCTTTGAAGTGTTGACGTTGCTGCCATGACTGTTGGATAATCCTGGAAAAGCCTGTACTACGGTTTATGAAGATACAACACAATAGATACACGGCAGGAGGGACAGCGATGCCAAAAAGAAAGTTTTCAAGTGCAAAAGGGGTTATTTCTTTTGCAGCAGAAAATAAATATTTCTTCCACTAACACCTGCACTTATCCTACTTCAAATGAAATTAGACTCAACAAATCTTGTTTGCTGCCTAATTATTTAGACAGAGGTCCACTGTGATAAGTGAAATCATCCCAGAATGATGGTGAGGAGAGCCTGGAAGCATCTCCTAGGACCCGAACATTCTCACACTCTAATCAGAAAGCTTCCAGAATAACTAAAAATGTACCATGAAGCCCAACAAGTAATTTTAGAAGGAACTGGAAATTTGGTTAGGAGAGGGAATGGTTCTTGCAAAAGTTGTTAACCCATTTGACTTTTTAAGTTAATGGAAGATGTCGGGTATGTATTATGTATGTGTTACTCTATAAATATAAGTTTACACCACACAAACAAATCAGGACCTGGAGCATCCTGGCCCTTAGGGTTGCTTCATGGGAACTGGCAGCTCTAAGCTAGACTTGCTTTTCTCTTTGAAGGTGATACTGCTCAGAGCCGAAGCCACTGCATAAACAAACTGACGGTTTGAAAAGAAACACCCCCGTTTTAATTCCATTTGGAGCTAAGTTTAGATCCTAATTCATCTTGCAACAGAATTAAATTTTTTAAAAGATGTTTGTGATTTAACCATTAATGTTTCTGTACATAACAGAGGCAGCCAAAACTGTGTCAAGTTCAAGCAGTCTCTTCTGCAGCAGAGACAGTGAGAGTTGTCAATTATGCCACACCGGCAACAAAGCCTCGGAAGGTTGCAACGTTCCAGGAAAGACCAGGAGCGAGGGTCCCTTTTGCCATTTTCTTTTCCATCAAAATTAGAGAGACCATGGAGGTCTTGAGGATTATCTCCCGCTCCCGCTCATGTGCAGTAAACATCTCCCAATCAGAAGATGGCATTCATGCAGCCCTGTGGACACATTTCTCCGAGGGCCCAGCCAGGGAAGTAAGAACAGAATACATATTTCATATACAGAATGCTTCTCAAACCTTAAAGCACTTCCCGACTACCTAGGAATCTTGTTTAATAAAGATTCTGAATCGGGGCGGGGGGGGGGTGCCTGGGTGGCTCAGTCTGTTAAGCATCTGCCTTCAGCTCAGGTCATGATCTCAGGGTCCTGGGATGGAGCCAAGTATCAGGCTCCCCGTTCAGTGGGGAGTCTGATTCTCCCCCTCCCTTGGGCACCTCCCTCCCACTCGTGCACGCTCACTCGCTCTCTCTCTCCCAAATAAATAAATAAATAAATAAAAATAAAATCTTAAAGAAAAAAAAGATTCTGACTCAGTAGATCTGGGGCAGGGCCTAAAATTCTACATGTCTAACAAGCACTTGAGCAATACCGCTGCTCTTCAGGCCGTGCTCTGAGCAGTAAAGATCCGAGCACCAATTCTGTCGTGGTTGCTTGCGGGGCTATGTCAAAAAAGGAGATCCGGAGGTTAACTCTTGGCTTTTGGGGAAAGAGTGATGCCATCTACGAGTGAACTTTGCACTGATGGTGGTGGTAACTGCAATAACGTCAGGTTTTTTTCAAGGATAACTGACATACAGGGGTGCCTGGGTGGCTCAGTCCGTTGAGCATCTGCTTTCGGCTCAGGTCATGATCTCAGGGTCCTGGGATTGCCGCCCCCGCCCCCAGGTCTTCAGGCTTCCTGCTCAGGGTGGAGTCTGGTGGTCTCTCTCCCTCTGTCCCTTCGCCTGCATATGCACACGCTCTCTCACTCTCTCTCTCTCAAGTAAATAAATCAAATATTAAAAAAAAAAAGATAACTGACATACAAACTTACAATAATTTCAAGTATACAATTCACCACTTGTATACAATGCAAAATGATCACCACAAGAAGTCTAGTTACTGTCTGTCACCATACATTTGTTTTTCTTGTGATGGGAACTTTTAAGGTTCATTTTCTTAGCATCTTTCAAATTTGTAATACAATGTTGCTGACTACAGTTACCATGCTGTACATGACTTCCTCATGCCTTATTTATTTTATAACTGGAAGTTTATACCTCTTGATCTCCTTCACCCATTTTGCACCCCTCAACCGTCTTCCCCTCTGGCAAGCACTAACATGCTCTCTGTATCTCTAAGTCTTGCTTTGTTTGTTGGTTGGTTTTGTTTTTTAGTGTTCACATATAGGTGAAATCATAGGGTATTTGTCTTTCTGTGTCTGACTCGTTTCACTTAACATCCCCTCAAGGTCCATCCATGTAATGGCAGATGGCAAGATTTCCTTCTTTTTTATGGTTGAAAAATATCCCATTGTATATATACCACATTTTCTTTCTTCATTCATTCATCAGTGGATACTTAGGTTGCTTCCCTATCTTGGCTATTGTAAATAATGCTGCAATGAACACAGGGGTGCATGTATCTTTTTGAATTAGTGTTTTTATTTTTATGGAATAAATATGCAGACATGGAATTGCTGGATCACATGGTAGCTCTATTTTTAATTTTTTGAGGAATCTCCATACTGCTCTCTATCGTGACTGCCCCTGTTTATACCACCAGAACATATGGGTTCCCTTTCTCCATATCCTTGCCAGCACTTGTTATTTCTTGTCCTTTTGATAATAGACATTCCAACAGGTGTGAGCTGCATCACATGCATGTGAATTGTACAGAACACCTGCCAGCTTCACTGGGGCCACAGGGGCAGACCAAAGGCAGGGCACACCCACTGACACTAGCACATTAGAGACAGGATGTAATGCAGGCGGGGTGTAGAAATGATGCCCATCACTGCTGGCCCTAGCAAGGTCAAGGGAGAACACAAAAATGATGCCCGCCAGCACCCCAGTCCTCAGACAGTGCGAACAGGCTCCTGCCCCTCCAGCAGATGTTTAAGATTCGTTCACATATGTTCTAGGTGCTTTGCAAACTGCTGCTTTTGAGCTGGGTTCTGGGGCAAGTGGGTCTTCCAGTGAGCCCTTTAAGAGTGGAATCTCCATTCCCTACAGCCCTATGGTTCTCCTGGACATAAGCCCCATTGTTCTTCAAAGCCAGAGGTTTTGAGAACCCATCTCTTTAGTGCAGATCCCAGGGGTTGAGGTACCAGATGTGGGGTACAAACCCCTTGCTCCTCAGGGAGAACTCGCATTTCTGAGATTCCTCCCAACTATGGGTCACCATGCTGGGGGGGGGGGTGTTTATGGCAAGACTGCATCTCTGCCTCCCCTACCCTTCTTGGTGTGGCCCTTTTATCCTTTGCTGTGGAAGAGCTATTTGGCTAGTTTTCAGGACTTTTTCCGAGGGAATTATCTCCTGTGTAGCTGTAGATTTGTTACATCCATCAACAGTGGTGAGTTAAGATTCTTCATATGCTGCCATCTTGAATTATCGCCAATAATGTCAGGTTTCTGCACCCCTAGACAATCATGAAGAATCTTACCACCCTGAATTGGGGTGTAGTGAGTCCTGGTGTTTGTGGTAGTCTCTTATTTCCAAAAGAACTTAGAATTCCTGCATACTGATGAGATAATAATGGTATAATTATGCAGAATTTTTTGCAGATGGAGGAAGTTCCAACAGAAAGGTTAAGTATGGCAGGTAAGGTCAAGTAGAAAATCAAGAATATACTTTGTTTTTGTGTCCTAAAATATTTCTATGATTATATTAGCCTGTAACTCATTTTTGGTATCAAATGTATGTGAAATTCAAGCAGAAAATAAATGAGTTGCTCCTACTCTTAAAATTCCTGTGTAAAAAATCAATTTTTTGTTGTTGCAAAAAATAAATTAAGGAGAAATTATTCACATTTAAAAAGAAAGCATTATATTAATTTCAGCAAATATATTTCAGAATAAATTAGTTTTGTAAAGTTGTATATATATATATATATATATATATATATATATATATATATATATATACTATTTGAGAAAGTGTGAGAGAGAGCACAGGGAGGAGGAGCAGAGGAAGAGGGAGAGAAAGAATCTCAGACTCCCCACTGAGCATGGAACCTAAGACACCAGGCTCCACCTCAGGACCCTGAGATCATGACCTGAGCTGAAACCAAGAGTCAGACACTCAACAGACTGCACCACCCAGGCACCCCTGTATACATATTTTTTATGGAGTATGTTATACCTGTATACCTACTGGATTATACCCACAATAAAAATGCTGCTGAAAACTGGATAGGTATATTATTGAAATGGAAGTTGGGAGAACTTGATTGGAGTCCCTGCACTGACGTTATCTAATTGCATAAACTTGGGTAAAATATTCTGTATGTATGTGTGTGTCCACATGCATGAGCAAACATACATGCATGTGAACAATAATAATGTTTGCACTGTGTATATAACTGGGTTATAGTGAGAATGAATAAGATGATGTGAAACATTTCATAAACTGAAAATAACCATACCAATATAATTTATTATTTTTATAATAACAATCTTCTCAAGATATTAAACCACATGCCACAGCACAAAACACAACAATTTTTCTTGTGTGAGTTGGTGGTGAGAGTGCATAAAGTTATTAACATAGTTGTACTCTCAGGCTGTGTTAACCATAGGATTATTGCCGTTAATCATTGATTTCACAATTTATGTGTGTGTGTGTGTGTGTTAAAGAAAGAAAGAGAGAGAGAGAGGAAGAGGAGCAGTATTCCTGAAGAATGGCATCCTTTTGACAAAAATGGAGTTAATAACATGATCCAGTCCTTACTAATCAGTAAAAACCTGAATGGTAACAAGAAGACATAAAAGTCAGTTAGCCACCAGGTTGGGATTATCCAAAAAAGCAAGGTAAATAAATGCGAGGTTGGCATTGATAAAACTAGTCACATAGGAATCCTTATCCAACCAATTAGGAAAACAATTCCTAGTGCTTTAACTAATAAATATCTCAAGTTGACAACCAAATTAAAAATACCAATGTTACACCACAGAAATTACTTTCAGAATTAATCCAGATGCAGCTGAAATGAATACCATTAAATTGAATTAATTGATTTACAGATTTAAAAAAAAAATAGTTGCAAGCTATTTCTTATTGCCGTGACTGCAGTGAGGGCCAGAAAATAGTTTTCCCTGCAATGCTTATGATTCCCTGGAAGTCTTCTCCCCTCAACCACTGACTCATGCAGATTCAGAATAGTACTTGGTTAAGCATTTCCAAATAATTTATTCCTGCAACTCAAACCAACCCTCAGCAAGGCTTTAAAGTAAGTTAAGCTTACTGTTAGTTGCCTTAGCTGCTTCTTTCTAAACCCCTATCTCTTCACAGATTCCAAGTGTTAAATCTATTTATTCTTCCCCTGCTATCAGAACAAAAATAGAAATTCTACCCAAAAGCATTAAATAGCTGATATAAGTTTAAGTGGTCACTTTGCCCAAGAATATTTGTATTTTAGTAAGAATCAAAGCCTGAATACCCTGCACACATGGCTTACACAGGATACTATGTTTGTATTTCTGGTACAGGGTAGGGTGTGAATAGTGATGATGGCCATGGGCTGATCTGAAAGCAAGGATAAGGCACAGAGCTTTAGGAAAGACTCAGTCCCCTGACCCCAAGTTCATTCTTTATGGAGATCCAAATTTTTCACACTTTTTTGGGTCACAGTACCTGAAATTCTATCATGTAGACATATATTTATGTTAACAAGTGTACTCTTCTAAAAGGTGAATATTACAGTAAGAGTTATGTCTTATTCATGTAGTATGTGTTTTTATAATTGAATGTTTTCTTCCTTGGACTGACTACTCCAAAAACTTGTGATTAACTTAGTATAAGGAGCTTGGAGTCTAGAGATGAAGGGTAAGGTTAAGGAGGTTGGATGCAAGGGGGTACAGAATCAATATCAGCTGTCAGAAACTGTGGATGGATGGATGGATGGATGGATACAGATGTCTGGACCTATGTAAACCCTCCAGTGTGAATGTACATCCATAAATCTAACATAAAAGCAGTATTAAGTGTCAGAAATAGGTGAGACTGGTGTAGGTAATAATCATCGGAATTACAAGGGGTGGTGGATACTAGATTGAAATTCTATTGATGTTAGCACATTGTGAAGGACAAGGTCAACTTTGAAGATTAAGGATAAGTAGTAACTATGCCATTCTTTGAGTTTGGGCATTACAATATTAGAAATTAGGCAAAAGAAAATTGGAACCCAGGCAGAGAGTCTACTCCATATGAGTAAAACACAGTTCCAAGAAATCCCTTTATCGGAGCCAATGTTCTCCATGGCATATAATTTGCTTTAGGTTTTATATGTTTCCTGTTAGGATAGAAACTATGTCCCAAGAATGGCTGGCTTAGAATCCACAGATGGAAAAAGGGACTATAACGTAGAGAAAATGGATGTTACATTTTCTTGATCCAAGTCTCCTTATCTTCTTTCTACTTAGTGACAAATTGATCCCTGAGTCCATTGCTGAGATGCAAAGGCAGGTAGAAGAGAACTGGATGAGCACACAATGCACTTAACAGTCAGGGTCCCAAATTGATGGAACGTGGACCTCCCTTCACAAGCAATGGAAAATCCACTACTCATGGGTCAGATAATTGCTAGTTGTAGACATACAGTGTGGGAAATGGAAAGGAAGGAGAGGCATTTTGTGCTGTTGACTCTATTTGGGAACCCCTGAAGTCACAGCACTCAGGTGGGTGCACGTACCTGAGCTACATGTAAAGTTGCCCTGCATGTGAGTTGATTATAGGTACAGGATGATGGCCCAGGAGATAAACATGGAAAGCATTGCTGCTAAAGCAACTTGTAGGATTAGGAATGTATCCCACTTGAGCATCAGAAGAAAAAAATCATAAATTCTACAGTACTATTACCTAGATTTGTAATCCATCGGGGACAATAAAGTAATAAAAATGTTCAGTGAATTTATTAATAATTACATTAATACAAACATTCAGGATTAGATAATGTTCTTTTTCTATTATCAAAGAATAGCAGTTTTTTATAGGAATTCATAGACACCCTAAAGCCTCTTAAGTCAACTTCTGCAAAATAGTTCAACAATTACCAGGTTTGATTTACTTATTTTATTTTTTAAAAGATTTTATTTATTTATTTGGGAGAGAGAGAGAGAGAAAAAGCAAGCATGAGTGAGGTGACGAGCATAGGGGGAGAGACAAATGGACTCGGATGAGCAGGGAACGAGTTGTAGGGCTCTACCCCAGGACCCCGAGATCATGACCTGAGCTGAAGGCAGATGCTTAAGCAACTGAGCCACCCAGGCACCCCTAATTACCAGTTTTTAAAGAGAAAATGGCACATAGATGCTTACTTCCTATCCATTTAAAATAATTAACCACTACTTGAAAACGGTTATAATTTCAAGGGGTTTATTACTTAAAATGGAGTCATCCCTTTGATATTACATACTGAAATGTTCTAGAGGGAAAAAAAACACACACACACACTCTGTTAATTAGCAACCTGGGCCACTGTTTTTCATGAATGGATGACTTTTTTAAAACAATCTTTGCTTTTATATAATATGAGAAGAACTGAATAAATTTCTTGTATTTAAAGGCCTCCAAATGGCAGCTTCTAAGAAGTATGATAAAAATAGTCACTTGCCTTGGACATGTAGGTAACACTTTATTACCTTTAATAAATAAAAGAAACAGTGGCAAATGTAATTCGTAGTCACACAGAAGCCTTCCAGGGATGTGTCAGGACTGGGATCATGTGTCTAAGCCAATGGCACACCTGGACCTCCCTCTAGTTAAACGTGGCCATGGTTCTAGTTCACTGAATCATAGGCAGCAAGAATAAAGTTACACATTCTGACATGTGCAGGTCAGTCCACTGTGGAAACATTTAAGGTTCTGGTGGAGATACTACCAATTGACTAATCTGGGAGAAAAACTGCTACTCATTTTTTGAGTTGCTCTTAGGAGAAAAAGAATCCTCATTGATTTAACTATGTTTAAGTAAGAATCACTAGAGCTTTCCTTAACGGTTTTACTCATTTGGTAAAGAGAATGAAAATTCTCTTTTTGACAGCCTCTACCACTGGTAACCATCAATGTCAATAACTTGAAGTATTCCCAGAGTTAATGAGTTTTATATGAATTAGATTATAGCTTTGAGCCTGCCTGTTCCTTCTTAGGCAAAACCCAAAGGAAAATTGTGTTTGAAACATCCCACCTCTTTGACATTCTACACGGTCTTGGGTAAATCACTGGACCTTATTTTAGGCTCAAACCTTCTTTCCTAAAGAAATGATCCTGAACTCTATTCGTGTATATTGTAGTGGTTTGTGGAAAGCCATCTCAGTTGTTTTAGTTTTAAAATATGGTACTAATGAGTGAAAGGCCACATTGTTAATCTCTGGGTGGGCTATTTAACTTTGTTCTGTTACATGACCACACACTTTATCTTAACCAGGGACTTGGATCTAATAAAATATCAATTTGGTTCAAGTTTATTTCAGAAACTATTCTGATGCTCTAGTTTTATTCTGGTTCAGTGGTTTTCAAAATATAGGGTTGGTTTCTGTTCAGAAGTTCTCACTGGGTTTTAAAACAAACAAACAAAAATGTTGGCATTACTTCTTCGTAAATGATGCTCAGTTCAGCTCGGGTTCATTTAATCAGAAATTCATTCCAACTTTGAGTGTGAATTGATGTTATAGCTGAAAATGGTTCAGTTCTTAGCTTCTAACCTTAAGTCTGATATCTCATATATAGACACTTCCAGACACATGAAGAATAAGGTAGGAGAGAATAGAAAGTTTCAGTGCATTTCTTTACCCTACACTATAAAGATAAATCCTACTGAAGGTGGAAAAATCATGTCATGTTATACAAGCAGGACTTATGAGCACTTGGCCATAAAAGATACTTTATTTCTTTCTCCCACAGAATCTTTAAACTGGCTCAGAGAGGGACATGCCTTCTCCAGCCTTAGTATAAAAACTTGAGCAGCCTTATGATTTCCTGGTCACCCTTAGGAAATACAGAAAAGGGAAAAACACAATCTCAATTCAGCAATTAGTAATTAGCTACTGTTTTATTGTTCAATTCAGTTATTAGTTATCCAGTGACAGTCCCTTGTGATAATCAAAACTTCAAATTTGACTTAAATCTAAATGTTCTCCCCTCCTTCAGCTGGACTTCTGGACAAGGAGCTTGAGTATGTCCCTTCCTCTCTCTCGCTCCTCCCTTTCCCCCATGTTTGGCCCCTCTGGCAAAACAGTGGAGGGCTGGGCAAGACAGACATCGCAAACTAGCATTATGTGGAGATAGTTGTCCACTCTTGGCACCTGGCAGATTTTTAAAGCTGACTTTTTCTGTCATGGAAACTTTTGTGAACTTCAGAGAGCAGGTGCCTCTTCTACTTTGTTCCATGTCTCCGAGTGTCTCATATGTAATCTAAGTCTGAACGTCCACAGAATACCACAGGTAATACAGGAACAAACATATATAGCCAGATGCATCCATGTAGAAAGGGGTGAAGCGACCCAAGTGAATGAAGAGGGTAAGCTGAGAAAGGTTTTGGAGATGATGAGCCTTGAGCAGAATTTAGTCGATAGAGGATGAGAACAGTCATTTCAGGCAGTGAAAACAGCATTTAGATTGTCTGAGAGATGGAAGGAGGTATGACACATATAGGAGAATGTTTGAGTGACTTTCCCAAGGGGGGTAAATCAATCTTTAAAAGGAAATCAGAATGACTTGGGAGGTAAGAGGGCAATATTCATTATGAATAATCAGAAGATTTTAACCTGATTTAAGAGGGAACTGGAAACCCTTTGGGGGATTTAAGAAGAAAATTAGGTGATTAAAATATTGTGGAAGATGGGCTTGAGAATGTGTTTCAGGCACCAGGGAAGACAGTATTGTCTGTAAGATGTCTGAAGAACCAGGTCTGGTAAAAATAAAATAGTCTTGTGGAATCCAGATGGCCTCATATTTTCCAACTCAAAGAGATAAACAACAGTTTCCTCTGTATTTTTTCATCATTTTAAAATTTCTTCCCATTCTCCTATATTCTGAGAAGTAGACCGTTTCCCAATGATTGGTGAAGAAAAGGGGTTGGGTATATAGCAATTTCACTATATGGTCATGCCTTTTCCCAAGTAATGCATGAGTCATGCAAACGAAATGTGGCTTTACAGCAAAAAGCGGCATTTGAATAAAATAATTTGTAAAGCCCCATTAAGAAGTGTTCATCAATGTTCTACAGAAATGAAGAGAGTTTTCTGCCTGACCTTAGACAACAGAACCACTTCCCCTTTGATGGAAGGGTATGATGAACATAATCACATGGATATTTCAGGAAGTGTTTTAAAGTACTGCGCGGAGCCTCTGCTCTCCAATCATGGTTTACATTGTCTCGTCAGTCCTGTGAGCTATGATTTCCCTTGTCCAGATGAACAAATTGAAGTTCAGAGAGAATAAGTGACTTACCCAACGCACATGAATAAAAAACTGGAAATGCAAAGACTTAAATCCAGATTATCTGACTCTAAGTTCCAGGCTCTTTTTCTCGACACCAAACAATTGGCATAAACAACTATTCATATGTTAGTCATTGATCTTATTCTGTCTGCTTCATTTTATTAAATCATTACCCCATGTCCTGGGGACAATGCATGACTACACTATTAAGGCAAATTTGTTAATATGGACATGCCATGTTAAGTCACGAGAAGGCTAACTCAATTACCCTTCCTTCGATTGATTTTTGGTAGGGATACAGTGAACTTTTAGTTGTGGTTCAACTTACAACATGTTGTAAACATCAACACACACTATATTAACTGTCTAAAAAAAGCTGTAATGTTTTAAATGTTTTTAAAAGAATGAAAATATTAATAACTTAATCCTGATAGCCACAATCATGGCAACCACTAAACAGTTCCTTTGGTACTTGGGAGTTTCTGAAAGAAAGACATAGCTAGACAAAGAAATATCTAATGGGTAGGTATAGGAGGGGTCACTAAAACTTTGTTTATGATCTTAGCTATTTGAAGTAAACCTAGATAAGACAGCATTCTATTAGCAAGTACCACTCATCTGATTTTTCTCCTTCTAGGCATCAGAATCTTGATAAAAAATATTTAAGGAGAACCAACCAAAAGATAAAACACTATCTGATCAATTCTTTGCCTTGAGATTTTATAAATGCTATAAATCAGTTATTGACATTGAAGAACATATGTATTCTATGGAGCACACTTGCATACAATTTTAGTGAGGTAAAAAAAAAATCACTCACATTACATTTAGATGTGCAAAGAAAACTAATTTCTGTGGTTTTTTTCCTAATTCCAATCTTCTTTGGGAGGCTCTATCTCATGGTCAACAAGGAAAAAGAAATGGTATCCAATCACAGAAATGTGCTCTCTCCAATAATTTAATTTCATTGTTTCAGATGTCCCCTCCTTTCCACTGCTCCTCCAAGAAGATTTTTGGTATGTAAGTGGGGAGGCTTCATGGCACCTTGTTCCCTAGTTGTGGAAAGGATGGAAGCTGTAAATTTTGGATTCCTGTACTCTCTAAGGGAAGTGGCTATTCTGGTTGGTTCCCTGGACTAGTGATGTCTGAAATAAAACTGATGCTGCCTGACACACTGGCAGTCACCTCAGCAGTCAGTGATCCCAGCCATTTGTCCCAGCCTTGGAGTCCCCAGCATATGGCAGGCTCTTTTCTCCAGGCCTCTGTCAGTCCCTGTGCTTCTCAGCACTCTGTTCTCCATCACAAGAACACATAAGAACTTCTAAATTTTTTCTACATGACACATTGCATGAGGAGCCAGGATACTATGTGGGGCTCATCTACCTAGCTACCACCACCCACAAGTTGTGCTATTTTCCCCATGGTAATGAGATAGCATCAAGGTCTAAAACCTTCATTATTTTACTCTCCCCTTATCTCCTGATCTCCTACTTATTAATTTGAATATTTCAACCATGGCCCCACTTTGGATTTCTATTGTAAGAAACAGAGATCAAGGATATAAGAACTCCTCCACATTCTACTTTCAACTCCCTTCTTTCCACAACTCACTTGGGTAGAAGAGTGGGGCTTTTCACTTTTTTCTCTTTGGCACAGACTTCTCTTATGCAAAATTCTGTGATTACATCAGCCGGACTTTTGATATGAAGGAATCTAAAGATATTTAAGAATCTTCTCTCTCCACAACATCTGGCATTCTGAAGTTCTGCATTGATACCCCAAGACTATGGATGATGTCATCTTTGTTATATGTGATAAGACATGGCTCAGCCTTAGTGGCAAGGTTGTGAAAGAACATTATTTACAGGGAAATATCATACATTGGCTTAAATCCCCCTAAATCTCATCAAACCTCCAATTATAAACACATTAATGTGAGATTTGAGAGAAACTTCCAGCTTCTTCTCACCCAATTTCTTATGCAAATTATTAGCTAGAATATATCAGATGGTTACTGTCTTCTGATCTGGCCTGTTCTCTTTTCCTAATTCTGATGATACTTTTCCGTGTTTCATGTAATTTTTGTTTGTGTCCAGTCTGCACAATGTGAAGTCCCTCCCTTCCTTCCCTTATTTCCCTTTCTCATCTTTCTGCTCTTTATTTCTTCACTAATTTTCATTAAAATGATATTTTATTTCCATTTATTAAAAAATAATGCATGCCACTTATGGGATATTCTTAAATATAGAAAGATACAAAACAAACAAATAAAAATCTCCCTATTCTAATTGCTGATGTGTATTATCCTTCTAAGCCCTGTTCTCTTTCCCCAGCAAGTAAAATCAAAGCTGTTTTAAATGCTTTTAGAAAGAGGCACAAGCCAAGTTAAAATGGCTTCCACGCAGTAGGAAGCAACACAGATATTTGATTTCCTAGAAAACAATATTACTATATCAGCAGTTCACTAAATGTTCCCATTAATCTATTTCATGCTCTCTGATACACACGTGAAAACTTGCAAGAGGGATTATAATACTTAGAAGTAAAAATAACTTTATTAAAATATTGTTATCAAAGGCACACATACATATATGTTATCGCAAAAATTATTCCCAGGCATCAATATGAAAGTAGATATAGGAACTATATAGGAAAGTACATACAGGCTCTATATCCAAAAAGGGCTGGGACCATGTCTATATTGTCAATGCCTAGTGTGCCTCACACATAATAGGCACTCAAAACATTTTTTTTTGTCACATGAATGAAAAAATAAATAATAATAAATAATTACTTTCTAAGAAGAGAGAGATGGTGGAGTTGGTGGCAGTCATGTTGTATTTTAAAAGATGTCTGCATGCCTCCGTGTAGACAAATACATATTCAGATCAGGATACTTGGTTGCAAACAATGGAACTCATTCTGGCTATTTAAATGGAAAAGAAATTTATTAAGTGAGATGAGATAATTCATGGAATGTGATAGAGGATTGAGGAAGGGAGGAGGATGGAGTCTGGATGAGCAGGAACACACCCCAGCGGCACAACTGTGCAGCTCCAGTGGTGACCACCACAGTCTCTACCAGGCGAGGACCTGCAGTCTCCCTAGCAGATCCTGGACCAGAAATATTCTTTTAGTACTTCTGCCACTACTGCCTGAAAAAGCAATTCCAGAGAGCATCTCCTTCACATTACTATCTTCCAAGTTAAAATGTTGCATGGGTACATCTGGGTGGAAGAGCCTGTACCCAGATGCAAGAAAGACTGGAAGAGTGATTCTTTGGCTTCTTCCTTAGTGGAGTGGGATTCAAACACAGGGCATCTCCCATGTCTGAGAAAGCCTTCCAAAAGTTGTTGGGCTCTAAATTATGATGGATTATTTATTAATCTTTATAGAATTTTTTTAAAGATTTTATTTATTTATTTGACAGAGAGAGAGACAGCCAGCAAGAGAGGGAACACAAGCAGGGGGAGTGGGAGAGGAAGAAGCAGGCTCCTAGCGGAGAAGCCTAATGTGGGGCTCGATCCCAGAATGCTGGGATCATGCCCTGAGCCGAAGGCAGACGCTTAACGACTGCGCCACCCAGGCGCCCCTAGAATTTTTTTAAAATAAAGAAAATTTAAAGGAGAAAAAAAAGATAATCATCCATATTTTAAGGTGGTAATGATTTTCAATAAATGTTTATGACTTCTCACAACTAACATGTGTCTTGAGGTTGGGTGAAGATGGCAGAGTAGGAAGATCCTGAGCTCACCTTCCCCAGGACACACCAAAACTATAAGTACATATAGAACAAATATCTCTGAGAAACAAACTGAAGACTAGCAGAAGAGATCGTATACAATTAAGGATATAAAGAAAAAGCCAGACTGAAATGAGATGGAGGGACAGAGACATTGTCTAGTCAGGACCTACATGCCCAACATGATGACCCACATGTTGGAGGGATATCATACCATACAGGCCCTCCCTGATAAACAAGAGGCCCAAGCCCCAAATTGGGCTTCACAGACCTGGAGACCTACCCTGGGAAGAGGAGCTCCCATAATGCCTGGCTTTGAGAACCAATAGGGCTTATGTCCAGGAATGCCAGAAGAAATAAAATGAGATTCTGCTCTTAAAGGTCACCCACACAATCTCACTTGCTTGGACTCCCAGAACAGATGCAGCAGTTTGAAATGTGAAAAGTGCCTCGGTGATACATGAAGAAGATCTACTGACACATGAAGGAGATCCACATGACTAAGGTATTTTGGGGAGGGGCCGGGATCTGTTGGAATGTTCTCAGAGGACAGAAGCCCCGGTGGCACCTCTTTTCTTTTCTTTCCTTTCCTTTCCTTTCCTTTCCTTTCCTTTCCTTTCCTTTCCTTTCCTTTCCTTTCCTTTCCTTTCCTCTTTTCTCTTCTCTTTTCTCTTCTCTTTTCTCTTCTCTTCTCTTTTCCCTTCCCTTCCCTTCCCTTCCCTTCCCTTCCCTTCCCTTCCCTTCCCTTCCCTTCCCTTCCCTTCTCCCTCTTCCCTTCTAACTATCTGGCTAAGGGGTATTTCCAGCACTCTACATCTACTATGGTAGCACTACTCATGCTTCTCTGGTGTTCTCCTATGGACTCACCCTGCCCAATCTACTTGCCCAGCCCAGAGACCCTGCCAAGCAGCTCCCTGCCCCATCACTCTTGGCAGGCACCCTCAGCCAGCACCAGAGCTCCTCCCAAGTGTCCCTGCCCTGGGGGGCCAGCCCTGTCCACTAGAATGCCTATAACAGTTGCTGCAGCAAGTCATGCCAGAGGCCTGTCCCACCCACAAGTGAGACTGAAACAGTCATGGCCAGCCACTCAGCCAGATGGGCCAGGGGCCAGCCCCATTCACCAGCACACCCATAGCAGTCACAGCCAGGCCTTACAAACAGCCACACTGGGAAACAGCCCTGCACACCAGACAGTCTGCATAAATCACAAACTAGCCACACAGGAGGGTGCACACAGCCCACATAGGGGATCCTCCTGGGGTACCTGGCTTGGGTAATCAGAGGGGTTGCACATTGGGCCCCACAGGACAACTTCTGCGTAAAGCCATGCCTTCAAGACCAGAAAGTGTAACTGATCTACCTAGTATATAGAAGCAAACATAGAGGCAAAATGAAGAGACAGGAATATGTTCCAAATGAAAGAACAAGACAACAAGTATACTAACACACGTTAGGAGGAGAGAGAAAGGGACAGAAAACATATTTGAGGAAATAATGGCTGAAAATTTCCCTAACCTGGTAAAGGAAACAGATATCCAAATCCAGGAAACACAGAGTCCCAAACAAGATGAAACCCTAAGAGACCCACACCGAGATTCATTTTAATCAAAGTGTCAACAATTACAAAAAGAAAATCTTAAAAGTAGCAAGAAAAACTGTTTACATACAAGGGAACCCTCATGATGCCATCAGCTGAATTTTCAGCAGAAACTTTACAGGCCAGAAGAAAGTGGCACAATATATTCCAAGCGCTGAAAGGAAGAAAACTTACAATTAAAAATACTCTACCCAGCAAGGTTACCACTCAGAATTAAAGGAGACATAAAGATTTTCCCAGATAAGCAAAAGAGACAGGTGTTCATAAGCACCAAACTAGCCTTACAAGAAATGTTAAAGGGACTTTAATTGGAAAAGAAAATTCACAATTAGAAATAAAAAAATTACAAAAGAAAAATCTTATATAGTAAACATATAGTAAATATAGTGGATAAACCACCTACATAGCTAGTATGAAAGCTGAAAGACAAAAGTAGTAAAATCACCTAGACCTACAATAATTAATCCATGAGTACACAAAATAATAAAATGTAAAATATGATGGTCAACAACATAAAATGCTGGTGTGGGAAGTAAAAATGTAGTGCTTTTAGAACGTACTTTAACTTAAGCTGCCATCAACTTAAAACAGACTGCTGTATTCATAGTATGTTACAGATGAACCTCATGGTAACCACACGCCAAATACCTATAACAGATGCACAAAAAATAAAGGGAAAAGAGAACAGACATAACACTAAGGAAAGTCACCAAATCACAAGGGAAGAGAGCAAAAGAAGAAAGGAACAGAGAAGAACTACAAAAACAACCAGAAAAGAATCAACAAAATGACCACTAGGACATATATATCAATAATTACTTTAAATGAAAATGGACAAAATGCTCCAATGGGGTGGTGCAATGGATAAAAAACAAAACGAAACAGCAACAACAAAAACAAGACCCATATACATACTGCCTACTCACTTCAGATCTAAAAACACACACATATGAAAGTGGAGGGAAAAAGATAATCCACGCAAATGGAAACCAAAAGAAAGCTGGGATAGCAATTCTTATATCAGACAAAATAGACTTTAAAACAAAGACTGTAATAAGGGACAAAGGTCCTTCCACTTCCGGTCATTTACCCAAAGAAAACAAAAACACTAATCTGAAAAGACATAGGCACCCTTATGTTCATTGGAGCATTATTTACAACAGCCAAGAAATTAAAAGCAATCTGAGTATCCATCAAGAGATAGATGAAGAAGATTCAGTGTGTGTGTGTGTGTGTGTGTGTGTGTTATATTATATATATAATATATATATATGAATTCATATATATATATGTATATATATATACATATATATATATGAATATTACCCATACAAAAAAGCTTGAAATCTTGCCATTTGTGACAACATGGATGGACTTAGAGGGTATTATGATAAATGAAACAAGCCAGAGAACAACAAATACTGTACGATTTCACTTATATGTGGAATCTAAAAAACAAAACAAATGAACAAAACAGAAACAGAGAACATAGATACAGAGAACAATATGGCGGTTGCCAGAAGAAATGGGGGGTGGGTTGGCTGGTGAAATAGGGGAAGAGAATTAAAAGGTACAAACTTCAGTTACAAAATAAGACATGGGAATACAATGCACAGCATAGGGAATATAGTTAGAAATACATAACAACTTTGTATGGTGACATGGTAGCTATGCTTGTTGTGGTGATCACTTAATAACATATATAAAGGTTGAATCACTATGTTGTATACCTGAAACTAACATAATATTTTATGTCAACTATACTTCAATAAAAGCAAAAATACAGAAAATTGACAAATGTCTTAATAGTGTAGCCTGAAACATATACAGTTCAATCTGTGGAGTTGACTTTATTCAAGGGGTTGAACTCAGATCTGAGGACAGATTTACAAAATAAAGCCAAACCAAATGAAACACAAATGTAAAAACAAACTTGACATTCCCTCAAAGTATATATAATGGTGATGATGTTGATGATGATGATAACCCGCTCAGCTTAAAAACTTGATAAAAATCATAGCTTCTGACTCTTGCAATATTTTGTTAAGAAAAGTATCTTAATAGTTTGCTTGACAGGTCTGAAGCTACAATCAGAGATTTGCTTCTCATTTTGGGGAGTTTCACATACCAGGATCTGCCACCCAACGGTAACAAAGAAATATGACTGAACACCAATTACAGTTTATGTCAACACACCAGGGCCTTGGAAGGAATAACTCACGTGTAATTGGTTATGTTTTGCCCTCCACGTCTAAGAAATAAGGGTGTGGGGGGAACGAGACTGAATCTAATTACTTCAATTCTAAAACAATTCAAAAAATAAGCTTTTCCTTGTAGAATAAACTGTTAAGCCTTTTTTTTTTAATTATTTTTCCAGAGACTCCAGGACATTTATGTATTGTATCTTATTGATTAGAATGCGGGACACCTGGCTGGCTCTGTCAGTGGAGCATGCGACTCTTGATCTTGGGGTTGTGAGTTCAAGCCCCACATTGGGTGTAGAAATTACTTAAAAATAAAATCTTAAAAAAAAAAAAAGGATTAGGTCTTTGATCTTTTGGATCTCAATGCCCAGTGCCTCCAGACAATTACAGTTTCAGTATAGTCTCTACACTGCTGCCAGATTGGCTTTCCAAAACCAAACACTCACATTTTAACATCAAAATATCAGTGGCTTCCCCTTTCTGTAAAATAAAATATAATATTTTAAAAAACTCAACATGCTCCAGTTTCAGATTATAGCTCCACTTCCTGACACCATAAGGTATGGACACAATAGGTCAGTACACCCATTATTTTCTGTTCTTTGGAGCTATGTTCTTTGATAGCAATGTTCCTTTGCAAATGATATTTTCTCTGATTGGCATGCTATTAATAATGATAATAATAATAATAATGACAAACATTAACTAAACATTATCTGCTACTGTTGTTAACCACTTCACATAGATTATATCTTTTGATTTAATATTTCCTAGGAATATCCCCACTTCACAGATATGAAAACAGAGGCCTGTAAAGTTAAATGAATGGTTGGAGGGTTTCCCCCCATGTAAATGAATAAAATAATTTGTCATTCTGGAGAATATACTTAAAATCAGAAGCCACTGAATGCAGTTTTAATGTATTACTAATGCATGTTTTTTGGTCTTGAGAAAATTACTTGCCTTGGCCTCTGTCATTTTTCCATCTGTGAAATGAAACAATCCTACTGTGGATCCTTTGACTTGACCTTCCTGCTGCCCGCTTACTAAGTGAAACTGGCAGACTAAAGAGTCAATGAGTTTACAGGAGATTTTAAACATCAAGTGTAATGTAAATAACATGCAAAATAATGTGTGTGTGTCTATTTCACTCTACAAATCCAATCACTTCACTTTTAAGTGAGTGAGGGTAGAGAGAGGTCAGGAGTATTACATAAGTAGAGATTCTACCACATGGAAGGAGTGGACAAAACTCTCTCTCCTACACCCCTCTGCTCCTGACATGGAGATAGTTTCTCTTCCAACACATGTGAATGCTATTTAGCCATATGTACGGATGCTGCAGAGAAGAAAAATAAGCTCCTATCAACACCATGGGGCTGGGAAGAATTTTCCCATTACCTCTTGAGAAATTCTACGGGAATCCATTAGAATTTTCTTTTGCTCTGGTAACTTTTACGGCAATTTGAAGCCCTCATGTGACCATACTGAGTGCAAGAAGATATCTTCTGTGAAAGAGATCCTGCTGTTAATTCCCTGAGTTACAGAATTATTCAACAATGACAATAACATTATGGTTGAATAAATGAATGGTAGCTAAATTTTACAAAGTGCTTACTTTGTGTCGGTTTCTAGTCTAAGCATTTTGCGTGTGTTGACTTACTGAAACTTCACCATGACCCTATGGGATAAATAGTATCCTTAACATCATTTTAAAGAATTTATTTTTAACTAATCTCTACACCCAACATGGGGTTCGAACTTACAGTCCCAAGATCAAGAGTCGCATGCTCTACTGACTGAAACCCCCTCATTAACCTCATTTTATTTATTTATTTATTTTTTAAAGATTTTATTTATTTATTTGACAGAGATAGAGACAGCCAGCGAGAGAGGGAACACAAGCAGGGGGAGTGGGAGAGGAAGAAGCAGGCTCATAGCGGAGGAGCCGGATGTGGGACTTGATCCCAGAACGCTGGGATCACGCCCTGAGCTGAAGGCAGACGCTTAACCGCTGTGCCACCCCGGCGCCCCTCATTAACCTCATTTTAATGATAAGAAAGTAGGCACAGAGAACCTAGGCAACTCACTCAAAATCCCACAGCTAGTGAGTAGCAGAACCGAAATCTTAACTCAGGCAGCCTGACTTCCAGTTTTCCTCCTCAGAATCAAAGAAAACTAAGTGACCTAATTTGGGCAATGTGACCTCTTTCAGGTCCTCTGTCTAACCTACATAAATTATCTGGCAGATTTTTTTTCCTGAAAGACCAGAAATCAAGCAATCATCAGCACAAAACTGCTTTATTGTCTTCCTATTAATCTGTTTAAGCATAAAACACTGGTTGTCTTGTTAAAATTTCCTGTTTACTTATTTCTCAGTGAAAGGGATCCTCTTTGTATCTCCTGGTTCTGCAGAAAATTGTGTGAGCTGAAATTCCTCAAAAGAGAGAGCAGAATCATCTCATTATCACACACAGTGATACCATTATTAGTCATTTGAATAAAACATTAAGTTAAACAAATCTGTTTTATTTTCTTCTCAACAGAAAAATCTCTGTATTCCAAATAGAATTTGACTCATGACAGACTATAGTGGAAAAGAGTGGAAGAGCGATTAGAGTAATTAAAACACTTAAACATGCAATAGAAAATCTCCTAATCTCTCTACCTTAATCTAATAGAAAACACTGAAGCTTGTATTTATAACTATGTACTTTTCAAGTGTTCACACAGCAAACAAGTATAACTTTTATGTGGACTATAACTTAACTTGTTTAAATACTGCCTGTACATACTTCTACATGAAATATTTATCTTATCAAGATGATAATGCTACCCAGGACCGCTAAATACTAACAGAGAATAAATGAGAAAAGCAAGTAAGTTCATCCAGGAGGAGGTATAAAAAAAAAAGAAATGCCATGTAGCCATGGCATAAAAAAGACAGAGTAATATCTCACCGTTCTACCTTTCAAAGCTTTTTCTTTAATGTGAGTAAAAATAATAGGGTTCAGACTTTGGGTGCCATTCACTAGTACTACTGTATAAAAGGTGAATAATCCCTATGAAGAAATGTGCTCATGTTTGAATTACTTGTTTCAGATTCTTGCATTTCTTTTTACATAGTAGAAAATATATTTGTAAAAATTATACTGACAGTCTTTATCTTGGTTTGGAAGTAAAAGTCCATTTTATAAAGCTGCCTACCCATCATATGTTGTAATAGTCAACATCTACTTTGTTGAGTATCTACCACATCTATGGAGTTAAGCATTGGGGTACAGTGGTGAACATAAAACACAGCTTATGCCCTAATGTGGATTTTGTTTTTATGTAATACTGTAGTCAAGTATATAGATGTCTGCAAGATCTGTTACGTGTGACTTTGTGATCATGTGAAGAGATGAAGATTGTATCTCTGTCTACATACCCAAATAAAACACATAATAATAGCTTTTATACCAACTTCCACAAATCCTATTCCCTCACAATAGCCATAATCAATGTTTTTTCATTGATATTTTGTCCTAAAAAGAATTCTGGAAAAATAAAGTGAAACACAAAAGAAAACAGATTAGGCAGTAATGTCATGTTTTTAATCAAGGTGTAAAATAGTTGGTTGTACTAGTGTAGGAATGTAAAGATCTGGTGTTATCTCATCTGAGCACCATAGCCTTCTACTATGGCTCTTCTCATTTCATATATCCTTTGAAACTATACACTAGCTAGCAGGTAGAACATGGGATCTCTGGTCAGTGAGAACCAGGTACAAGCTCTAACTTCTTCACTTTCTAGATATGAGGCCACGGTTAAGTTGCTTTACCTCTTTGAGCCTTAGCCTTCTACTATGTAGCCTTAGCGTTCTACTATGTAAAAAAAAGAAAAGAAAATTATGCATCCAAACTAGAGTTACCATAAAAAGTGAACAAAATAATTTATTTTGAAACAGTTCACAAAGTATATGACGTTATATTAGATGATCAGTATTTTTGTCTGAATGTGAATCTAAAGCACATGATGGAGTTAGGTTTCACTTATTTTATTGAATAGATGTGTGAGTTATCTGTTGCTGTGCAACAAACTATCTTTAAAAATGAGGAGTGTAAGATTGGCTTCCCTGGATGGATGTGACTCAGAGTCTTTCGAAAAAATTCAGTCAAGAAGTTGGCCATGGTCAAGGCATCTGAAGGCTTGATGAAGGCTAAAGAATTCACCTCCATGATGGTTCACTCACATGACTCTGGTAATGCAGCACTGGCTGTTGGCAGGAAACCTCAGTTCCTTGCTACAGGGACCTCAATAGAGGGCTGTTTGTGTTTCCTCACAACATGGTGGCTTGCTTCTTCCAGAATAGGTTATCCAAAAGATGGGAAGGCAGAAAAAATAATGAAATGACTTTTACAACCTTGTCTTGGAATCACACTCCATCATTTCCATGATATTTTATTAGTTACACAGATCAGTACTTTTTAATGTAGCAGGGGACTATATAAGTCCCTATATAGATTATATAAGATTACTGCATATAAGGGAATGAATAGGAGGAGCAAAAATCCTCAGGACCATCTTGGAGGACAGCTGTCACAGTAGACTTCAGGATTTCAGGGGTAAATGGCTCAGTATCAGGAGAACAATATGTGCTATTAGAAACTATAAACCATACATCTTTCTTAGTCTCCATCTTCCTTGGAAGGAAGGAGAAAGTGGTAAATATCTAGCCTTTGTTGCCCTTCACATCTGAAATATTTTCTAGGAGCCCAGCACTTTAATGGGGCATTGACAAAGTGGAAAGTGTTTCCAGGAATAGGAGTCACAATATTAGAGGATCTGCACATGCCAATTTTGAGAGCTGAACCAAGGAAGCTGGGGTATTGGGCCTGGAGAAAACAACTCAGTGAGAGACTAGCACTCACATATGAAATGTCTGAATGACTGAAAGAATAATCTTGACAGTGTAAGGAAATGGGAGAAGCATTTGACCTTAAATTAAAGATAAAATGTCTGATCCTGGTTTTTCCATTGATTTGTTGTACAGGTGTGTGTAAATCACTTAATCTTAATGAGTCTCAACTTTTCACAAAAAAAAAAAAAAGAAAAAAGAAAAGAGAAGAAAGAAAAGAAATGGGTATAATAATTTCTGTTGCATTTTAAAAATTAAATAAGATAATGTATCTAAAAATATTATATAAATCATAGTTTGGTTAACATGCTAAGTAAAAAAAAATGCTACCAAATCAATTTGGTTATTTTCTAAAGGTATGATGCTATTAAGACATTCTGTTTAGTGTTCACATGGCAGACATAGACTTCTCTTACGAATCTCTAGAAAGCAGAATTAAGACCAATGAGTAGAACCTAGGAGAACTGTTTTTCACATAAAGTCATAAGAGACTTTGCAGGAACTAGAGCAGTCTGACAATAGAATGACAAAGGCCAAGTAGAGAAGTGAGCTCCAAACAGTTTTGAAGGATTACTGTATTGAATGGAGATTCATCTATGTGTCCACAGGTCTCTTCCAATACTAAAACTCTGGTATTATCTAATGGGTACAAGCTATTGTCAGCTGGACATGAGCTTTGAATTGATTTCCCAGTGGCAGAGATGGATTTATACTCTCTCTCTCATAGTAGCCCCCTTTTTACAATTGGTCCTTGATATTATGAGTTGGTTGTCATGCAGTGGGTAGCCATGCGGCAGAAGGAAGCTTGTTTACACAGGAATCTCAACCATGTCCCAGCCTACCCCAGCCCTCTAGTCTGACTGAAGCCATTTGCCATGTGGTCAAGTGGCTTGTGGTTGCCTTTGGTGTTTTCACTTTCCAACTTATGATTTGAGTGGTCCCTGAAGATTGAGCCTGATGATTATATTACTTTGACACCTCTAGATACTAGTGATATTCTGCTGCAGTGATTCTTAAACTTTTTGCAGATCTTTTTGGCAGACTGATGAAAGCTATGGCCTTCTTCCTAGAAAAATTCATTCTCATACATATACACAAAATTTTCCCTGTAATTTCAAAACTCATCTACTGGTTTCCTTCTGGGGATTAATGTACCATAGTCCTAGAACCATTTGCCTTGGGGCTTTACTTGGAAATTGAGCAGACGACATATCCACCCAATCCTTAGACTGTAAAGGAAACCAGGGGCCCACCAAAACACTCAACACTGTCTCTAATGCACACTCAAATTTCCAGGGAAATGGTCAAAGGCAGGTTACAAGTAGGCCACTGTTCATATAAGAAGAATGACCACTGCAAAATACTAGAGTTCATTCCCACCAGAGTTATCCTCACAACTTCAGTCTTCTTAAAAACTGGAGCACATAGTGGAAATAACTGCACCCCCATTTTGATTCAGGGCTCCTAGAATCGGTCCTCTACATTTTTCTTTCCAGGATATTGATAACTAGCTGAGTTCATAGGCAGACTCAATTCTCTAAAATCAGATTGATTTTCATTGCCTTGGTTCACTTTTCCTTCTCTGCTTTGATGTCCTACTTACTATTGAGCCAGAATGCTAAATTACAGGTATGCATATACACACATAAGGGGCTTACAGACAGGAGGCTTTAATGACCACCGTGTGCCCAGATAATTTGGCCTTATGATCAAAATCAGACATTTTAAAAGTTATTTCCAACCTGAGGCCATATGCTTGCCTTCCACCCCTTCTCGTCAATGCAAAGCCACAGTCTGCAAAAGATCCTATTTCTTTGATTTTATTTTGTGGTTTCAAAGGTAGGAAAGAATTCCACCTAGTTTGAAATTACAGCTAACTTCAGGTAAAGAATGTTACTGTGTGTGCATTGGTCCACTAGAGCCAAGGATAATATAAGGAACCAGCCCAAGACATTAAAATGTCTGTACCAATTGTGGCCATTGTGTCTGGGTTCAGGTCTCATTAGGGAACAAACCTTGTTGAAGGAACTTTGTGTGTGGGCTTCATGTCCCAAGTAAGGACTATCAAGCTTGTGAATTGGACGGCATATTCAGAGGGCTTGGGTGCAGGAAATGAATCTGACATCAGGTTCTGAACCTGAGTTCTAAACTAATGGACCAAGGGCCTCCATCTATTCTCTGTTTTTTTGAAACTCCAGAGCAAATAAAGGCTTGGGTGAGGCGGGTGGGTAGGAAACAGAAGCAGACTAAAGCATTCCAGTTATGCCTGTGAGTACATGATTTTCCTGACCTTGGTGCTAACGTCCAGGTACTTAGAGGTCTATAGTTCATAAGGAGCAGGTTATGACCCCTTAGTTGATTAAAAAAAAAAAATCAATTGACTGAGTCACAATCATCCTTTGTAAAAATGCATGCATATATAAAATCATAAATAGATTAGAGAAAAAATACCAGAATGCATCACAGGTAGTATGAGTAGGAATGTTCTATAAAACTTTTGCTTTGATTATGTTTGTTCATATTTGTGTGTGTGTGTGTGTATGTTTGACTGCCATGTAAATTTATTTTTTATTATGGAGTGTTGGTCAAAAAAGGTTGAAAGCCATCACTTTAGGTGAACCTGAAGCTCAACTAGAAGAACAAATGCTTCTCTTGCTCTGCGTCCTATGCCCTTTCTGGTGTAAATAGGGGAGTAAAGTCACTCATTCTGCAGTCATATTGGTTCTTTGCAAGGAAGTCATTCCTACATTGAGTAAGTCCAAATGAACATCCTCACCCTTTTCCTCCTTCTTTCCCTGAGACTACATCTGTTGATTAAAATCCAGCTCCACACTAGAGACCCCAGCCTGACTGCTTGACTCCTCTAACAATCCCTTTCCTCCCTCTCTCCTTCATTCCCTTCTTTCTCTCCTTCCTTCCCCTCCTGGAAGACTGGAGTGAATATTTCAGGGTCAGGAAGGTTTAGTAGCCAAGGCAAACTGCAGTTGGAAGCAGAAATCATAGCAAATAAGCAATTAAGGTGGATACATGCCCCACCACCCCCATCCCCAGCACCTTCCACAAACATTCCCATCCTGGAGCAGGCCCTCATCACCTCACACCTTGATTATTGCCATAGCTCCCAGCTCCTTCCCTGACTCCAGTCCTTCTTTACATGGCTCCATT
The DNA here is from genome assembly GCF_024610735.1 of Ursus americanus. Classification (NCBI taxonomy): domain Eukaryota; kingdom Metazoa; phylum Chordata; class Mammalia; order Carnivora; family Ursidae; genus Ursus; species Ursus americanus. Next base: position 53,081,886 of record NC_142128.1, on the reverse strand, counting down.
CTGCCCACATATGCCAAATTAATGCTTTGAATATATTGTTTTCATCATGTGATTTTCCTGCTCAAAATCATCTAAAGCTCCCATTACCTCCGGGTCAAATCTGAACTCCACAGCATGCCGTTCTGGACTCTCCACAATCTTCCTTCAACCTGTCTGGCTAAACTTAGCTCTGGATGCTTCTCAGCTGGAAGCCAACTCCTTCCTCTCTCATCTTCCGATAGAGTGGCCAACTTCTGTTCATCTGACCTTCCTATTTCAGCTAGCAAAGATAGCTCTTCAATCTGAACACATGCAAAACTCTCCGTATCCTTTCTTTGAAATCTTCCCATGTAATCTCATTGTTATTTGATACATACTAATGCATCTGATGCCTTCAAGCTCCTTCAGGGCACGTTAATCAAGGGCAATATATCTTCTGCATGGCTCTCTCACCTATCCAGATACTATATGATATTAAAATATTAAAACCACAGCTAACAGTTATTGAGGATTACTGAACACTGTGTTAAAAGTGCATTATTTAGTTTAAATTTCAAATATACATTATTTTACACATTCTTTATAGATGATGAAATGGAGGAAAGAAAAAAGGAAGAGTTATGAGAAAACGAACAAGAGTTGTCTATGTCTATGGAATGGCAGACTGTAGTCTGTCACCCATTGCCTTATATTCCTAGAGCTTGCAGAATAATGGTTCTTAAATACTTTTTATGCTTGTACACTCCTTTGAGAACCAGATGAAAATGATGAAACCTCTTTCCAGAAAATGCATGCATTTCAGACTAACTGCTTGCATTCACTTTCTGGGGCATGGACCTCTAAGGCCCATCTTTGAGTGTGCAATGTCCACGGATCCAGGTTAGGAATTCCTGTACCAAACATTACATGATGTGACATATTCAAATAATAGGTTTTTGCAGTGTGCTCCAAAATCAACACCCATTATATAAGCAAACTCTTGCAAAATTACCCTAGAAATCAGAGGCTTACATAATGTGAATGGGAGATATGGCTCTGAGTGTGTGTGTGTGTGCGTGTGTGTGTGTGTGTGTGTATGCACACATACCTTCACATATTATCCATAACACATGCAAGGAAGTCTTTAGCTTCAGCCTCATCCCTATTTAAAAAAATTTCAAGTCTTATGAGAAAGATTAGAGCAGTGTAGTATTACTCCAACTTGATCAATGAGAAAGCTAAGCTCAGAGGGGTTATCTGTTCTACCCAAGGACACACAGCTGACTCAGTTCTCAGCCTCTTCTCAGCCTCTGAACCTTGCTGAAAAATCAGTGTGCTGTGTAGAGGAACCAGAGCAACTAAAGGCAGGTTATTGAACCAGGGCAAAGCTGAATGCAAGGAAATTGGAATTTGATGTTAAAAACCATTAACGATAAGTAGTAACATTGGTGCCTTAACAACGATTCCAGATGCCTGGACCTCATACTTTCACCTGCAGGTGATGGCTGTCAATATGGGCAACCCATACAGGATAGCAAAAGTGCTTTTTGAGAATGTGTAATGGCTGTTATGATACCTATATGTGGTAAGTAAGTCCATAAATGTCAACGTGCCCCTCAATGCAAACTGGGTTTTCAGGTCAAAAATCACCTGGTTTACTCCATGTGAGCATTCCAGTGTAATAAGTGTATTTAACCACCAGAAAAAAATGAATATCAGCAGCAGTTTATTTATAGCTCACTTCTGGCCTTTCAAAGTCCCTGTTTCCAGAACCCCTTACATTTTCTGCCCCATGAATTCTTAATGAGTTCCAGTTGAAAGTGCTACAGTTCCACGTTCAGGCTATTAAAAAAGGAGAAAAAGGGGAAAAAAAGAAACCTGAAAAGTATGTTTCCCCCCACTACGAGGACTTATAGCTGATATAGCCTACCCTGTTTTCCTCCCTCTTGGCAAATGTTGGCAAATATGCTAGCAGTTGGACAGGACTGCTATGTTTTTAAATCCTTTTAATCCTCTTTATAGTAACAGAAACATTTGAGGCTGATCTTTGAAGACTCTGTACAGAACACCTGCAGTTCGGTGCTTTGTGCTAACAAACACCCAGTGTGAGCCTAACACGGTTGGGCAGGCTCAGAGCTGGCCCCCGGAATCCTCCCAGAATAATGAGGGTCTCTCTTCCCCTCTGACCTCGCCTTCCCCAGCTTAAACCTGCTCTGGTAAATGGCACCCTTGCCCTCTGACCCTCCCCAAATGGCTCAATGAATCACATAAGGGCTCATAAAAATGATTTGCCAATATGTCAGGAAGTAGAAAAAAACAAGTTGATTCTAGTTTGGAAACTGTTCAAATCACTAACACCCCCTCCCTCCTTGTATTCAGTTGCTAGAAATTTGATTATCCAGGATCAAAGCCAATGTTGATGACAGTCTCGAAACCAAGTAGGACAAAAAAGGACATTATTCTCTCTCCTCTTATTCTTTCCCTTAAAGGATGAAACAAAACCAATGTTGTTCACAACTGTCCTGATATCAATTGAAATCTGTTCACACATTATTAGATATTTATTTCTCAAGGGCAGGGATCGTACTTGTTCTCCACCATCTACTTATATCTATGCTCCCATTTTTACTTACTCTCCTAGGAATATCTGAATGGGTGAGAAAAAAATCCTTTTTCTACTTCAAACCAACTGTACACTGAAACATTCATATTTATCTAAAGTGTACCATGTGAATTAATATTGATTAGCAATAGGAGTCACTCTATTTTTTAGATGGAAAAACACTCTATTACATGTGGTAATTACATTTGAAGGAAAGAAATATGTGAAGAGTTTTCAGAAAAATATCCAGTGGATACGTGAGAAAATTCTCAACTTTAGTGTTGTCAGGTTATTCCACTAGTCAGTTGTAAACAAAAGACACACATACTGAGATCAGTAGGGAAACTCGAGCATACAATGTGTGTCGGGTGGGTGGGGGGGAGTATATTCCTCTTGGATTTTTCTCAGCATAATTTTGGTGTTTGAATTCAGTGAACTGTCTCTGGTCCAGTCAGGTCTCTGGGGTCCAATCCAAACCTGGGCATGAACACTAAATGTCTATCCCCTCTATAGTTCAAACTCAACACAAAGGTTGCCTCTGCCTGAACTGTATCCATCATCCCCTCTTCCAACTAAAAGAAGAAAAAAAAAGTCCCTCTTCTGTTTGAATTACTTCCATGTCTCCCACAGACATTCTTAAACTACCATCTGGAACACCTGCTGCAACTCACTGACACTGGGTTTAGGTTATAGAGTATTTTTCAAAGTGAGTTGATGAAAATTTTTCAATATGCATTTTGACAAGCTTGAACAACTGTGTTTCCCCATGCATTCAGATCTGTTGCTTCTCTACTAGTTGGTTAACTTCCCTAGACAGGAAAAAAGCGAAACAGGGAACACAACAAACATAGGCATGCTCTCACCTAGTGTTCCTGCAACCATAATATTGTTACTCTATGGTGCTGCTCACATCCATGTAACGCAAGTGTTTTGTTTCTAAGATATATGGCCCTTTTGCAATTTATCATTCCATCTAATGAAGGACAAGGTTTGCATTATTACTGAAAGTCCCCAAAAGGCAATTCCCAAATTCAGTTAAAATATTTCTTTTCAGATAGTGCCACATTCCAGTATTTTTATTCTACTTAAACAGGAAGATGAAATTACCAATTTTATTTTCCTTTATTTTCCCTTCTCATGGTCACCTACTTCCTGAGGTGAGGGGTGGGATGGGCAATATGGTAAATTAAGAAGAATATCTTTTTAACAGAAAACTAGAATTCTAAGTTTGGACCATTCAATATAACCATTAACTTGAATAAGCTACATAAATTCTTAGTCTCTATTTCCACATCAACAAAAGTATTATGGGGTTGGGTTAGATTTTTTCGGAAGGATTTTTGATGCTTAAAACTATTACCCCATAAAATTAAAATTTGATTAAAAAAAGACGAAAATAAAGAATCTGGATACAATAGAGATCACAAGTATATGACTTATCTATCCATGTATGTGTATATTTATTTATGTGTCTATTTATACCTTCATGTTGCAAAAAAAATGAGGTAGCTTACTTTGAGCCAACAAGATAAAAAAAAATTTGTTTTAAGTGAAGTGATGTAATCTAGAAATAAGAATAGCAAGGTAGGACACACTCAGGTTCACTGAATAAAATAATAGAAAACAATGGAGACCAAACGCAAGGCCTCAGATTTAATCTATTAGTGTCAAGGATAGTAACAGAAGTAATTAATCCAGAGCTAGCATATGACAGTGGAACAGTCTACCTAGGTCAATCCAGAAATATCTCTTAGAAGGATGAAGAACCAGTATTATATTTTGCTGCTTGGACACCCTTAAGCCTAAGGATATAAGTACTATGGAAAAATAAAACACATATGATATGATGATACAAAGCATTTACTATAGTAATATAGAAGTTATTTCCACCAAAGTGGTCTATAAGCTGGTCAGTCAGGAGGAAGATACGGGACATGCTTTCTTAACACAGAGCACATGCAAAGTAGAAATGGAGAATTTCAAATAGCTATACGTATTTCTGACACCTCATCTTGATAAACTCCTGAAACCTCTTTGATTTTTGTCTTGATGGACTTTTTGCCTATCACACAGTAAAAGCAACAACAACAAAAAACCAGAATGACATCAGTTTGTAAAAATGTATGGTACCAATAGTGAAAACACCTTTTAAAATTACATTCAGAACAACAACAACAAAAAAAATTAAGGAGCATTAATACTAGTGACATATACATATAACATTAAGAGACAATAACAAGGTAGCATTTCTTAATTATACTTTGTTCTGTATTCTCTATTCAGGAGAACAGTCTTCAAATTAAAAAGGCATTCATATCATTGTGGTTAAAAGAAAGAAGTTTCTCTTCCCCAGATTCTTCTGTCAGTATTAACTGACATAATATACAGATCAGTCAACAAAGGCTCTCTCTCCATAAGCATAGGCGACATGGGCTCTGGAAGCCTGAGGTGGCCCCCAGTCAAAGGACAGTTGCTGGTTGAGAAGCAGAAAGTGCACCTGTGACCAGTGTGCAGGGATTTGGAGGATGGGGGCTGAGTCCTGACAGAAGCTGCTCTATCCCTCAAAGGAGATCTTCCCTCCCATTGCCTGGGACCTATTTGTTTCAGCAGCCTCACCAGCCATTTGAAGACTATAAAGAAAGCAGACATTATTAAATCTGAGGATGACTCAAAAAGGCAGGAGGAATAGCAAATAAGTTAGATCCAGACTAGAGAAAAGCGTGGGTGATAGGTTCAAACTAACAGAATGAAATTTGAAGGAGATAAATACAAAGCCCTCCCACTTACCCTCAAAAAAATCACCTGAATAAAGTAATGTATATAGAAATGTATAGTAATGTATATAGAACAGTAATGTATATAGAAAAGATGACAGCCTTATAGTTGACCACAAGTTCAGTATATAGTCATATGGACAACACATTCACACAGAGGACACTGAAGAACGGAGGCTGCTTAACCAGATGTGGGATGAATTAGGAGAAACTGAGTTGAAAGGGGGATTATATTGATTCCATGATGCTCTAGAGGAAAAACTAAGAATGAAGAGTGGAAGTCAGAAGGCAGATTCTGGCTCAGGATGAAGAAGAACTTTTGAATCTCTAGAGCCAGACAAACATGTCTTCTGAGGGTGTGAGCTCCCAGGGCTTGGAGTTATCTGAGCTGAGGCTGAATGAAATTCTGCAGAGATATCAGGGAGGGGATTTTTATATGGGGTGAAAGAAAGATGAAGTTTGGACTGAGAACGTCCCATCCTCTTCCAACTCAATTATTCCATGATTCTGTGAATTTAGTTGGTGATTTTTCAATGAAATCGCTAACAGACGGGGCACCTGGAAGCAGAGTGAGAAAGGCCACAGGGCCTGGAGAGCCTCTTAATGGATATATAAGTCCTTGAATTATGGAAATTATGGAAGTGGAGATATTTATTAAGCACCATTCAAAATTCCTGCTCAATTGGAAGGTAATGGGAAAGATTTGCTACTCTGGAAACACCCATCCTATGACCAAGCAAAGAAAGCCAAGGAGAGGAAAAGACTTGGAAAACCTCCTTACTGAGAAAAAGGGAGTAAGAGGAAAGAAAACACATGACAAGAAAGGAGAGATATTGTGCATCTTCTCACCTTTGTTCACCCCTATTTCCTACTTACTGTTGTTTTGGATGCTTTTAATTTCTACTCTTCTGGGTCCAATCAACGGCTGACCACATCTGTTCAATTGGAAGTATACGTCATCTTGGTTTTGGAATATAGGCAAGTATGCACTTAGTTTTTCTCCAAGCCAAAAGGTTGCTCAATGTTTAAGGCTTCTGCCGGTGGAGAGCCAGGAAACATGGGACAATTGTATCAGAAGAGGGAGCTGTGCAATAGGGAAGATTAGATTGTTGTCATTCCACATGCCTTTGGGCCATTTTGACGACCTTTTCAAGAGGGGGTCATCCCACCCATAAAGCAGAACCTCACACAAATTATAATGATATCTTTATACTTCATCTATGAAACTTCTTTCCTCTAAGATCTTGAAGTGCTTCATCTAATTAACAAATTAATCTTTACAAATTCCCAGCAAGACTACAACTATCAGTATATTCACTTTACATACGAAGAAATCTGGAAGTTGACACATAAAGCACAAATCGAAGAATCTAGAAAGGAGAAAGGGAGTCTCCTGAACCCATTTCAAAAGCCATGTAATAGACTGTGAACACAGTTTCCTGAACAGAGTTTAGTAGAACTGATGAATGCGAAACAAATACATTACAGGCCTTGGATAAAAATTTAAAGTCAACTGAAGAAATTTTGGAATTACAGTAGAATTACCTAATGCCCATTCCATTTGGCAGAGGGAACTTTAAAACTTACTGCAACATGAGTCTCCAATGCTCTGGCCTCTTAGATAAAGGATATTTAAAACTTAACGGATTATTGTCTTCTCTGGGGGTAAACTCCCCAGCCTAGTAAGTATTTAGGTCCATGGTATTTACAAATATCCTTGTTTGAGGCACTGTGGCCGTTTTTTATGTTTAAACACACATACATACACACAGAGTAATTAGTTGTTGGAAGTAAAAAGTCAGTTGGTGTACTGTACGGCTTGTACATTAAATCTTTTCTCATCTCACTTCAGATTCAGTGGCAAAATAGACAGGCAAATGATTTACATGGAATACATTTAGAACATTCTTGCAACAGAAGAGAGGACATGTGTGGTGAGAATGAGATCGAAAATGGGGAAGTACACACATTCAAATATTCGCCACTTAGCTCTGTGGCTCTTGGTGGATATGGTGCTTTGGGGCAAAGGAGACAGAATGATAGACCAAATAACTTTTCAAGTTGGATGAGCATGATAAAAAGATAGCAGACCAGTGAATTTACTATCTGCAAGGCTAAGAAAAATAGGATCAGATTATGTTTAATAAACATAAAAACTATTTTATTAGGTAAGGTTGGGCAAAAATGCTTGGAATCCAATGCTCACTTGCTCTTCTGCTCTCTTTCATGTGGAAACAGACTGAGGAAATCCTAGATGAAAAAATACAAACCCAGAAATGACCTTTCTGGTTATGAACTGGGACAAAATCTGGAATCAAACTATGAAAATAAAACCAGATTTGAAACAATAGAAGGCAGTGAACAACAGAAACTCCTGAGAGTTTATGATTGGTCTCTTTAGAAGTGTTAGATTATGGAGGTCATTTGCACTTAATGTGCTAGGAGCTTGTTTCATGTCCATCAAAAATCTTGGCTATTTAACTATTGTAAATAAAGAATACAAACCAAAACAAAGAACTTTTGAGCCCATTGAGAAGTTCTAGATACATAAAGTTGGACTTATAAGAGGAGTAATTATTTCCCATGCAAAGTTCAGATGAAAAACATGTAAACATGTAGTCAGTCACTAAGTACTAGGCATTTGCTGAGTGTTGACTATGCTTTCAGTATTGCATGCAACTACGATTCTTAAACATTGGAGCTAATTAGAAATTATCTGGAGAATTTGCCAAAAGCTCAGATCCCTAGCCCTAAAAATTCTATTGGTAGGTCTGAGGTAAGGCCAATATATCTACATGTTAATCAACACCCTAGGCTATTCTGATGCAGACATTCTTTTGACCAAATTCTAAGACTCACTGGGTAGATCAAGAGTACAGTCTGAGTCAGGACCTAGGTCTGCTTCTTACAATGCCCATTGGACTCAAGCTTGGTTTCTTCATCTTTGAAGTGGATGACATAATGATTTTGAACTTCTAGAATTGTTATGAGGTCATATATGTAAGGACCAGACACATGATTAGTGCTTAGTAAATGTTTATTCTCCTCCTCTCTTATTAGCTCTGCTGCTCTATGGAGAACTAAATGAGGCAACATGTTCATTTCCTGTCCTTAAGATACTCCTGATATATTCAGTGGAACAAATTAATTGCCCTAAAGATATGAGGAACTTTTATTTCCCACTTATTTCAATTAGATTGCAATAATCTCATCAAAAAACAAATGAATTTATATTCAGAATGAAATATCTTTAAGACATGCCAATAAATTGCATCTCCAAAACCTCCAGATATTGATTGTATTTGTCAAAGAAGCTTTCTGTCCTTTTGGTAATATGAAGTAGACAAAGAACAGTAGAGAATTGCTCCTATATGTATATTTTTCCCCAGGAAAGTATGGAAATTAATGCAGGCTACATTGTTAAGAAAGTGGTCCGATTTTTTAAAAATTGACTTTATTGAAGTATAATTTTCCTAGAATAAAACAGACCATTTTAAGTATACAGTTCCATGAATTTTGACAAAGGCATATAACTAATCAATGACCTAGCTAAGATACAGAACATTCCCAACATTCTATAAATTTCTCTTGTGCCCCTCTCAGTTAATCCACATGTCAGAAGGGTGTGCTAATCTGATCTATTGCACCATAGATTAATGTTTTCTGGTTTAGATTTGGTTTCTTTTGCTCACGTAATATTGGTGAAATTAATCCTTATTGTTGCAGATGCATTTTTATTGCTGAACAAACAGTATTCTGTTGTAGAACTACACCACAATTTGTTTATTCATTAACCTGCTGATGGGCATTTGGATTACTTTTAATTTGAAACTTTTAGGAATAACACTGCTATGAATATTCATGAACATTTTGTGTATGTATGCATTCATCTCTCAGAATAAATTACAGGTCATATGGATATATATACATTCATTTTCCCTTAGAAATGAAATTACTAGCCATATGATACTTACAGTTTTAACATTATAAGAAATTATTTCCCAAAGGCTTTAATATGAGAGTTTCAGTTGTTCCACAGCATCTCCACTTACCAGTCTTTTTAAAAGTCATTCCAATAAATGTGAAATAGTATCTCAGTATTTTGTTTTAAGGGAGAGAGGCGGGGGAGGGGTAGAGAAAGAGGGAGTGGGAGAGAATCCGACACAGGCTCCACACCCAGCAGGGAAACCCACAAGGGGCTTGATCTCACAACCCTGAGATCATGACCTGAGCTGAAATCAAGAATCGATGGCTTAAGCGACTAAGCCACCAGGTGCCCTCAATATGTTTTTAATTTGTATTTCTCTAATGACTATGGACTCAACAAAGCTGAGTCATTGTTGAATGTTGAACATCTTTTCATGCACTTATTGGCTGCTCCCATAACTCGGTGAAGTGTCTGTTCAAATATTTTGCCCATATTTTAAGCGGAGATGGCTGTATTCTTATGGTTGAGATTTTGTTATATCTTGAGTACAGGTCTTTTGTCAAATTTTTTTTTTAATATTTTCTCATCGTCTGTGGTTTGCCTTCTCATTTTCCTAACAGTGTCTTTTGAAGAGTAAAAGTTTATCATGACTAGGTATTGGATTTTGTCAGATCCTTTTGAATACTTATTGAGAAAATTACATGGCATTTCTCCACTATTCCTCGTGATATATTACACTTGAATGTTGGAACGACCTTGGATTCCTGGAATAAGCCACATTTAGTCATGATATGTTATCTTTTTAAAATGTATTACTGGATTTGATTTGCTAATATTTTGCTAATTGTTTTGTATCTATGTTCATAGGGGACATTATTCTATAGTATTCTTTTCTTCAACTTCTTCGTCACATTTTGCAACCAGAGTTATGCTGGTCTTACAAATTCATTGGAAAATGATACCTCCTCACCCTCTATATTTTTAAAGAGTTTTGGTGAAGTGCTGTTATTTTCTCTTCAAATTTTTCATGAAAGTCACCAGTGATACCATTTGGGCCTGGAATTTTCTTGATGGGAAGTCTCCTTGATTACAAATACAATGTATTCAGTAGAGTTGAGGCTATTCAGATTTTTTATAGCATCTTCAGCTAGGCTTGCATGGGGTGTTTTTCAAAGAATTCATCTATTTTATTAAAGTCAATTAATTTATTGGCAAAAAGTTTATAATATTCCCTTATTATATTTTTAATATCTGTTGGATCTGTAATAATATTGCCTTTTTCATTAGTGGTAATTTGTGTTTTAATATTTACTTTAACTCCTTCTACTGACATTTTTCTAGACTTATCCTTTTTTATTCATTTTTTAGTGGTTGCTCTAGAGATTAAAATATGTATTCTTAAATGACCACAGTCTACTTAAAATAAATATTGCACTATTTCATGCTTCACACTTTAAAATTTCAAATATACAAAAAGCTTACAATAGTGAAATTCTGTATCCCTCCTGTTACAATAATATAGTTTAGCCTCTCACACATTAAAAAGCTATATTATTATTATCATCATCATCAAACAGTAGGTTGTCTTTAAAAGAAATTAAGAAAATAAATAAAAATTAAAAACAAAACAAAACACATGTCCTGTCCTCTTCCATTTCTTCTGTACTTCCTTGATCATTTCTTATAGTTCAGTTTTCATGGCAATGAATTATCTCCATTTTTATACTTATTTTGAAGATTATTCTCACTAGCCATAGAATTCTTGGTTGCCTTTTTTTTTTTCTCTTTCATCACTTTAAAAATATTGTTCCATTATAGTCTGTGATGCATTGTTTCTGATGATAGGTTACCTATCATTTCTACAGTTTTTCCATTGACTTTAAGGTGTCTTTTTTCTGTAGCTTCTTTTAGAGTTCCTTTCTTTGATTCAGCACATTGCTGTGATGTATGCAGTGTAAGCCTTGGCCAAAGGTCCGAGGTGAGTCAGCGTTTAAGCTTCTTTGCTCCTCTCCCTCCACTTACCCCTTGCACACCTCTCCTCCATGTTCATCTGCCCTGGGAATGTCAGTCCATAAGTCATCAGGAATTTTTATCTCTGCTTCCTTCACTCAGCATGACTGCAAATCTTTGGGCTTCCTTTACCTGTGTGCTCTTAGGCAGTTAGCAAGAGCAATGATGGGGCTTGACATTATGTGTTCACTTTCTCCAAGGATCACATTCCCCAGGCTGCTTGATGTTCAGTGCCTAAAAACAGTTTCCTCAGATAATCTGACCAATTTTATAGTTGTTTACAATGGGAAGGCATGTAAGGTCTCTGTTAACTACCATGGTCAGAAATGGAAGTCCACCGCCAAAGACTGATTCAATTTCCTCTATCACATCAGATATTAGGGAAATGCATAGAAGGATGTATGTGCATCTGCACAATTACGTAATTTTACTACTTCTGTGCTGATAGCGCTTACAAGCAATGACATATCATTAGCAACAAGCATCCAGTACCCAAATTTTGGCTTTAAATACCAATGGAAAAACTTCTAAAAATAATAAGAAAGATAGGATATAAATTTAACTGTGCTTGCTATATAAAAACAAGTCAATTATAAAATATAATTGAGTAGAACTTCCCATTTGTAATAGTAACAAAAAAATACCTAGGCATAAACATAACAAGGAATGTTAAAAACTATATAATAAAAACTTTAAAACTGTATAGAAAGACATGAAAATCGACTTGAATTAATGAAGAGCCATACCAGGGTCTTGCTTAAGAAAATTTAACATCAAAAAGATGCAATTCTCCTTGAGTTACTTTTTAAATATTCTAAGACCACAATTAAAATAGTGACCTTTATTTTTTTGTAGTTAGTCCAATCTTTCTAAATCAATAAGGAGGAAATAATCAAAGAATAGGCACAGAATGGCATTCTAGTGTATTTTTCCCCAAGAACTGCATGAATCATTGACCTCACAAATATCATATTCAGTAACATTCTTCACCTTACCTTGAAATCTTTACTTTTTAAAGCTCATGGCAGGATGTTAAGAAAAAAAAATTATTTTAAAAGTGGTTGCGAAAAAGAAGGGGAAACAATATGTGTTGTTTTAATGATTTGATATGTCTCTATGAACCACCCTAATGGTATGCTTTGAAGTGGAGGTAGAAATTAATCTAATTAAATTAATGTAGCTGTATGAAGAGAGCCAGAAACTGAAGGCAAAAGAGAGAGGAGAACCATTCATTTCATCTGATCAATTATGAGCTGCCTATAGAGGTACTTGAAGGATTGGATATCCATATGTGGGACTTCGAGTCACCAAAGGGAATATGGTGGTGGTCCTAGGACTGTGCCAGAAATGAAAGTTTCCAAAAGGGCCCAAAAAAAGGATATGGGAAAGTATCAAGTTACATGTATTCTGAAGTCAGTCATGTTCCATATTTTACTATTCTCCTCCACCAACATCGTCTCATTTTATTATTTATCAAGCTTTCTTTGGCACAGATGGGGTGTGGGGTGGTGAAAAAAATAGAATTTTCAGTGAGAAAATAATCAAGTAATATTATTAACAATTCAATTCACTTTAACAGTGAAGAATGTTCTAACTTATGTAAGTCCAAAACAGCTAAAAATTGTGTTGGAAGTTATTATGATTTGGAAAACATTTTTTTTCTAAATCAAAAATATGACTTCCTTTTACTCATATATTTTTTTTTATTCAGACACATAGAAATCTTCATCAAAAAGCAGAAACCCTGAAGATTTATTTAAGCAGAAAATTCTGGAGCATTTCAGTACATTAATACTGATTTTAACCAAATGATTCCATTTGTATCCAATGCCAGCTTTATTTACAAGAGATGATCCACAGATACCAAAGAGCAGTCTGTTTTGCCCCCCCCCCCCAACACTCTGTTCACCTCTCTGGTGAAGGGATTCTGAACCACTAATTCAGCACTGGGCAGGATGCCAGAGTTCAAGGGTTGGCCAGGAAGGATGGGAACCCTCCTTAGATCAGGGGCTCCCAGTAATGAGCAAATGAAAACAAAGGAAAATGAGAAAAGGGTGGAGGTTGGCTGTGAGTTGCTGACTTTCTGAGTTTCTATTTTAGATCACTTGAATGGAATCATTAGGGCGGATGCCATTTCTACACTATTATGAAGGTCACCAGAAATGGGATTTGGCATCTTGCTTCTCTTTCCACCTCAGCAAGTCCTACGCTAAAGCTTAACCAGAAAAAGTGCTTTAGACCCTATTGTGAAAACATTATCTAAAGGTGTAGCCTTACACTGCACTCTGCCAGCAAACACAGAAAAATGAGCATAATAAAACCTTAGATAGTTCAAGATCATTTGGGGCTCCACTGCAGAAAATATTTAGCATATTAAAGCCATTGTTGTAGAATGTTAAACTCTTCTCTTTTGCCTTTACTGAAACTACATTCTTCATTCTTACTGTTTATCTTCTTTGATGTTTTCTCTATGTTCTTGCTGTTTCCAGACCCTCATCACATGTATCCCCCAAAGGACATACTTTTCTTTCTCCCTTTCTTTTTTTTCTTTCTTTCTTTCTTTCTTTCTTTCTTTCTTTCTTTCTTTCTTTCTTTCTTTCTTTCTTTCTTTCTTTCTCCCTCCCTCCCTCCCTCCTTTTTCTTTCTTTCTTTCTTTCTTTCTTTCTTTCTTTCTTTCTTTCTTTCTTTCTTTCTTTCTTTTCTTTCTTTCCTCCCTCCCTCCCTCCCTCCCTCCCTCCCTCCCTCCCTCCCTCCCTCCTTTCTTCCTTCCTTCCTTCCTTTCTTTCTTTCTTTCTTTCTTTCTTTCTTTCTTTCTTTCTTTCTTTCTTTCTTTCTTTCTTTCTTTCCCCTTGTCTCGATATCTCCCTGGATCTCAGCTTTCACTTCTACATAAATTGTTTCCAAATTCACACTCTGACCCTGACTCCTCTTCTGAGATCCAGACTCATATTTCCAACTAGCCGATATTTTAATCTATGTGCCCTTGCCCACCTAGATGAACCTTGTCCAAACAACTCAGGTGAAACATTCAGGCAATGTTCCTTTTATAAAAAGTGTAAGTATGTGGCTACACATGCTTTAAAATGGCTTTTATAATCATAATCCAAGTGTCTGCAACCTGAATGCCCCCAAAGCTCCAGACATCTGAAATTCTTTGATAATCAAAGGGGAGAAGGCTGAAAGTCTCACACCATGTAATGTCCCTCCTGATATCTCCAAGGATTCTTGAAGAAAGGGAACAGGTGGGATGGAATGGGAGGTTATATTTCCACTAGCCACCTCTCCTAGTCGTCTTGTGTCCAATTTCCTGCTTTGATTAAATTCTGAGTCTTAAGGGCTTCTTTCTTCTTTATGTTGCACATATGCCAATGACTCCCAGATTGATCTCTCCCTTGAGCTCTGTAATAAATTTCCTAAATGCCTTTTCAACACTCAACTTGGATATCTGATAAGCATCTCACACTTAAAGTACACAACACTGGACTTTCCCCCACCCCACACCTGTTTCTGTAATTTTCCTCATCTCAGAAAATGGTACTACCATTCGTCTAATGCTTTGAGCTCAAAATCCAGGAGTCATCTTTGATTTTTCTCTCTCCCAAATACCCAGTAATCTATCCACTCTATTTTCAAAATATATATTGAATCCAACAATTTCTCACCCCCTCTGATACTGTCATCATCTCTCATCTGGACAACAGAATAGCCTCTTAGTGTCTATTGTTTTACTGTTTCCATGCTTGCCACTGTACATTCTAATTCTTCATAAAATCACCATGATTGTCCAAAACAAGACAAATTATGTCAGTTCTTAATTTTAACCCATCTAGTGCACCTCCTTCAAACCCTTTAGCATAGTTAACAAGTCCTCTGTGGTCTTCCTCTCCTATCATGTTCTCCCTTCTTTCTTTTTTTTTAAATGTTGTTATAAATGATTACATTTGTTATTTTAACCATTCTACATAAAGATTAATTTATATTTTAAAAATTAATAAATATAAAGGCTAATAAACTTCCACGAAACTAAGAGCAAATTGTTCAGTTTTTTAATATATTATTTTTTTATTATTGTGTTCAGTTAGCCAGTATATAGTACATCGTTAGTTTTTGATGTAGTGTTCAAAGACTCATTAGTTGCCTATAACACCCAGTGCTCATCACCACACATGCCCTCCTTAATACCCACCACCTGGTTACCCTATCTCCCCCCACACCTTCTGTAACCCTCAGTTTGGTTCCCAGAGTCCAGTCTCCCACGGTTTTTCTCCCTCTCTGATTTTTTCCCATTCAGTTTTCCCTCCCTTCCCCTGTGGTCCTCCACACTATTCCTTATGTTCCACAAAAGCCATCTATGAAAAGCCCACAGCGCATATTATTCTCAATGGGGAAAAACTGAGATCTCTTCCTGTAAGGTCAGGAACATGACAGGGATGCCACTGTCATCACTTTTGTTCAACATAGTGGTAGAAGTCCTAGCCTCAGCAATCACATGACAAAAAGAAATAAAAGGTATTCAAATTGGCAAAGAAGTCAAACTCTCTCTCTTCAGAGATGACATGATACTTTATGTGGAAAACCCAAAAGACTCCACCCACAAATTACTAGAACTCACACAGCAATTCAGCAACATGGCAGGATACAAAATCAATGCACAGAAATCAGTTGCATTTCTATACACTAACAATGTGACTGAAGAAAGAGAAATTACAGAATCAATTTCATTTACAATAGCACCAAAAGCCATAAGATACCTAGGAATAAGCCTAACCAAAGAGGTAAAAGATCTATACTCTAGAACAGAACACTTATGAAAGAAATTGAGGAAGACACAAAGAGATGGAAAAACATTCCCTTGTTTCTTAAAGCTCCATCCATCATGGCTTTCCTATTCTTCCCTTAACACAACAATCTCTTTTCATTTCAGGCCATTTGTACTTGATGATTGTTTCTGCGTGTTATGCTCTTTTACCAGTTTTTTAGTGTCTATAATTTAAGTTAGGATTCTCCCACATAACATGGTTATTTGTGCTTAATTTTAATCTCTACTATGAAAATCGTTAGCAGTTGAATTGCCTTAAATTAGAACGGACACTCCTTACTCATGTTCCATTTCCTTAGCTCTTAATTTCTTTCTTTTTAGCACTTATGCTAACTTTAGATTATATTATACACTTGTTTACTTTTTCATTGTCTCCCTCTGCTCCTCCATAAAGTATGAGGTCCATGAGGGTGGAATCCCTAGTGCCTGGCACACAGCAGGCACTTGAAATATGTTTGTAGGTTAAATAAACATGTGGCATTTGTCAATCAACTTTTTAGAACTTCCCTTTCCACATCTGTAAAATACAAAGAATGACAAGATTAAGGTAAATATACTCCTGAACACTTAAATACTCTTTTTTATTTGTCTGTAGAGCGATTCAGCTGTCTTTTCACGACCAAACGACAACAAGGATCCCAAAGCACCATACACATGACCGAGGCCATAAAGACTGGCTTACCACCCACCCACTCCACACACAAAGTTCTGTTAATTGTCTCTGCTTAAAAAAAAAAAAAATTGGTGGCTTATCCAAAACCACTATTTTTTTTTGCATATTTATCAACTATGTAATATCTGTACTTTTTTATCTTACTTCTCCAGTTATTTTCACCTTTTTCCCCTCCAGCCTGGACCAGCTAACTGACCATGGAAATCCCCTGATAATTAATTTTATTTGCACAAAAATGGAGGTCTCTGCCTTGAAGGTATCCATGGAATGCTTTCCCCTACCTCCTAGAGATAGGCACCATACTTTCTCAAAGTCCAGGTTAATTATTGTATCTATTAGGTCAGGAACACTCCTCCTCTTTGAGGAGACTATTTCCTTCACTGGACACTTTCTTCTTTGCATTTCATGATTCAGGAAATCGGTCTTCACGACTATGGTTATTTATTATTTCCCATGGACGAGTGGCATATTCCATGGTAACTTACACAATCAGCAATTAGAAAATAGCCTTCATCAAAACAAAGGTCACGACCTTCAGTTTCGGACAGAGTTATTGGTCACAAAACTAGTCTGATAAATTGTGGGGATCAGCGTGGGGATCCATCCTGACTCTCCACTGGCAGACTGTTACCAACCAGCCAGGCCTCTGCATATGATAGCAACGTTCGCAAACACAATAACAGTGGTACAATACCTATATAGAGATGCCTACACTTATATCTTTTATTCCAAATCAAACCAGATAGTAAAGCAGGCAAGAGAAGATGCGTGGAACATATAAAACCTATAAGAACATATAAAAGCAAATATCTAGTAGGTAGCAGATGCCATACGAGGAGGAACATAGGGCTTCTTGTCCCAGAATATCTCACCTGGTTGTGAGATCATTTCATTACTTTGGATACTCTCAGTGCCTCTGAAGTTTTTGTGTTATTTTTCAGTTATGAATACCATCTTCTTACCCTTAAGTCAGGGCCTTTGTGGATATTAGCCCATTAATCATCACCAGTGTTCTGGGGTAGTTAGGAGAAACTTCATTTTGCAGCTGAGAAAACAGAGACTGAAATCAATTAAAGCACGTGCTCGAAGTTACCCAGGTAGTTAAGAGACAGGTATTTTGCAAACCCAGGTCTGGTGCATCAGTTTCTGAAGTCTAAGCTCTTTAAAGTTAGCATACAGAGCCCACCGCCCACTCACACCGCAGTGGCTGCGAGGAATTACTGGTGAACAGTGGTAAAAACCCTGGACCCAGAGTCAACAGACTGAGTCCCAAGCCTTGGGCCTCTGTGACTTGCTGGCAACAGGGACGCCATCTACCTTTCCTCACATGTAAAATGGATTTTAATTATATTAGCTTTACCTTCCTTATCAGAATCAAATTCAATAACACATGGAAAATGCTGGCACAACTGCAAAGTGCTATTTAAATGCATGGCATTATGTTATTTTGTAAGCATTCTGAAGTCACCTTTTAGTACAGATATTATTTGGCTGAAAATGGATGGCAAGCTCCTCATGGTGGAAATTAAGCCTATTATTTCTTGGAGCTACTTGCTCCCAGAATTCATCTTGTGCTTGATGGAAAAACCCCTCCCCATCTCACTTCGCTCAGGTTCCCATATTTATTTTATCTGATTAGTACATCCCCTGTCCCTTGGAGGGAGAAGGCAGAGCAGAACAGCACAAAGCCCCCTGGGTACGGCTGAGGAGCTCCAGGATGTAAGGTGAGGTGCATATGGGTTGGGGGAGGCATGGATTGAACAAGTGGGGAGCTCCAGCAGACCTCACTTATGTAGCTGTAGCTTACGTCTCTTCAAATCAAACTACTAACAGGCTTCCTCTCTATACCATTATTCTATCCCTCTCTGTTAACCAATTTACTTGGCCAACTTTTCTGATCTATATAATCATAACCATGGGAGAAGCTGTTATTTTTCCCTCTGATTTATTTATCTAGTCCCCCTTTTACATATTCTGCATTGATTATCATCTGTCTCTATGACTTGTCCGTAGTGATCAGTTCAGCAAATATCTGTGAAATTGATTCATTTCTTGGGGCTCCTGAACATTTTTCTGGTCTTCTTCCTTGTTGCACCCCAATTGGAACTAAAGGAAATACTACCTTTTTATTTTTTTAATTCCTTAGAGTAAAAATATCACCACTGTCTCATTCTCTCTCTCTCTCTCTCTCTCTCTCTCTCCCCAATTTTGTGCTTAAATACACTTCTACATCTATATCTGTAAGCATACAATATTGGTTGTGTAACGATCAGTGAGGCTATTCTCATCTTGCAATTCACCGAACAGCTCATCAAAGAGTAACAGTGAAGGGAAACTGTATCTAACACAACACAGGACACAATTTCTGTTTCTCATGAGTGCTAACCTTACAGTTCTGTTTAGTTTCCTAGGACAACTATTACCAAGTACCCGAAATTGTACAGCTTAAAACAAAATTTTATCCCCTTATACTTCTGGAGACCAGAAGTCCAAAATCAAGGTGTTGGCAGTCTTGTTCTCTTGAGGCTTTATGGAGGATCTGTTCCATGCCCTTCTCTTAGCTTCTGGTATTGCCAGAAATCCTTTGCCTTCCTTGGCTTGTAGCTGGATAACTCCAATCTCTGCTTCTGTGGTCTCATGACTATCTCCCTATGTCATCACAATATCTGTCACTGTGTGTTTTACCCTCCTCTTATAAGGACACCAATCATACCGGATTAAGGGCCCAATCTCCTCTACTATGACCTCATTTTAACCTGACACATTACATCTGCAATTACTTTATTTTCAAGAAAGGTCATATTCTGAGGTTCTGGGAAGGACATGAATTTGGGGGGCCCACTATTCAACCCTGTACAGGTTCCCTATGAGGCAGTTGTCAGGAATCAGCACCTGCCATTCCTCTGCTGCTTTAAGGGCAAGTGTGCGAAAAACTAAGTTACCTTGTAGAGGCTTTGGTATTAGGTTTTGGTGGAAAGAACTAGATGATTAGGGTTGCTTTTTCTGACTATATATCAGAACTCTCTCTTTGTATATTACACTCCTATCTAAGACCTCGTCAGCCTGGTATACATGTTGACATATAATTCTTGGGCTCTATAACACAGGGTTTTATAAATACATTCACAATCCTTTACCCCTTACAGATTATTCTAGAATCTATAAAGAAGTGAAAACCAATTTTTTTTTCTAAGTTTGATACCAGTCTCTTCTGGTAGCAAAACCTGACTTGAACAGATATAGGTCTCTTTATAATGTGAATATTTATATGCTTCACTGAAAAAAGATTAAGTTTTATTAAGGGGTGCTGTCCAGACACTCCTTAACACTGGGAGTTTTATGTTATATACTGTTTATGCACCCTATTACTTTTTTAAATTCTGAAAAAAATCCTAAATATGAATTCCCAAATACATCTGGTTCCACGGATTTTGGAAAAGAAAATAAAGGCCTATTCTTTCAATTAGGGTTAATCCAATCAAGAAGAAAAGCTGCCACCATTAGCTTTGAGTTCTTCTAGTTCAGTGATTCTTAGACCTGTCTGCACATTACAATCACCTGGGGAGCTTTCAAAAATCCTAATGCCTGGGCTATACCTTAGGTCAATTTAATCAGAATCACTGGGGGCAGAACCTAGGCATTCTCATTTCTGAAACTCCCCAGCCAATTCCAATGTCTACTGTCTTGGTCCTAACCCAGTCATTCACAGTCCTTCCTGGTTAAGCCAATCAAAAGTCCTCTCCATCTGCCTCCCATGACCAAATCCTGACAGCACTTACCTACCATGAGGCACAAACAGTTACAAACAAGAACCGGAACCGGTAAAAACCAAAGGAGTCCACATCTTGTGGGTTGAAATGGATCCCCGCCTAAAGATAGGTCCTAACCCTGAGAATCTCAGAATGTGAACTTATTTGGAAACAGGATCATTGCATATGTCGTTAGTTAAGATAAAGTCACTCTGGAGTGTATGGGGGGGGTCTTTAATCCAATACGACTAGTGTCCTTACAAGAAGAGGAGAAGGGAGACACACAGAGAGGAGTGTCATGTGCAGACACAGACACACACAGGGAGAAGACAGCCTCATGACAATGGACACAGATTTTGGAATGATGCATCTACAAACCAAGAACACTAAGGATTTCTGGTAAACACCAGAAGTTAGGAAGAGGCAAGGAAGGATTCTACAGGTTTCAGCAGGAGTGAGGCCTTGATAACACCTTGATTTCAGACTTCTAGATTCCAGAACTATGAGAATAAATTTCTGTTGTTTTAAGCCACCCAGTTTATGGTACTTTGTTACATAAACTCATATACAGTGTGTGGGGGAATGAACCACCACACCATGTGCAGGATGTCCCCCAGACTTCTCCAGATCCACCATGAACAGGGATGCCAAAGCACTACAACTAGAGGTGAACTGAAGGGGCCAACCGGTTCACCGTGAGAAATACAAATAGTAATAACTAACGTGAATGGAGGGTGCCCATTACCTACACTAGGTCATTTAATCCTAAACAACCCTTTGAGAAAAAAAATCCTATTTTTATCCTTATTTTAGAAAAGAGAAAGCTGAGCTTCCCACAGATCAAGTAACTTGCCCAGTATTGCTCCAATAATGAGAAGAAGAGCCAGGATTTGAATCCAGTTGTACGTAACCCCAGAGCCCCTGCTCTTAATGTCAGCTTGGTAGGAAACTCTCAGTGAGCCCAGTAATGGCACGCCAGGGCAACTGTCTTTAACAGTCAGAGGGCCTACTTCCGCCTGCCGAGCTACAAGAATGAAGAGTCGTGATGTGACAAACACAGGAGTTTGGCATCTAACTCTTGCAGCTGCCAGAAAGAATTAAACAAAGTGAATGAAAGCAAAGGAAAAGCAATAACAAAAACACAAGCAGCAGCAGCAGCAGGAGGGAGGGCCCAATTACTACTGGTGGAAGTGTGAGGAAAATCAAAGTTGGTGATGGTTCAAGGTTATGTTGAAATTCCAAAGCAGTGGGCTTGCATAACCATGAAACATGGAAATTAAAGTATTACTGATGTTCACGCTGTTTATTTCAGGACTTCACTTTCCGCCTCACTTGTCTCAACGAGTCTCTGTTCAGTCATGCACTAACCACCACAGAGAAGGGAAAAAGATGAAGATGTGTGTGGTTATGTGTGTGTTGGGGGTACCTTAAAATACTGAATTAATCGGGACTAGGAAAAACTACAAAAAGTATAATATAATCTACTTTGTTTGCTTCTGACTCTGCGCATTCATATTCTGTGAAATAAAGCAAATCGCAGCCATTATAAGGTTCCCACAACTACAAAATATTTTTTAGGCCAAAGCTTTCCGAATTCACCTACAAAAGCACTGATTACTTCTGAGTCCTCCCCAATAACCATTACTAGGTTTATTTAGCATTTCCCATGTCCCAGACACAGACATATTTAATCCCCAGAATAGACTTACCAAGAACGCATGGTTATCACAATTTTGGAGAAAACTGAGCTTACAAGAGTGAAGTAACTGGCCCCAGGTTACACAGGTACCAAGAGGAAGAAGCAACATTCAAACCCAGGGCTGACTGTCTGACATACTGTTTTTCTCCCACTGTACATCCACTGTCAATGACCCCCTCCCCTTAGTATGTAACTACCTTTCTGTTAGTGCTGTATATGTGTTGATGTCTAACTGCATAGCTTTATTTTTCTTAGACTAAAGATTTTAAGCTAGGAAACCAGAAAAGGCAACCCAGGCTTACGCTCCCACACATGTCAATGCTTTCTTCAGTGTGTTTGTATTTAAGGCAAACAATGGTTTCCCCATAGCCTTTTCAGAGCAAACTCTCAACTAAGGCTCTGTTCAATTTTCTTAACACAGTACTCACTTGCCACCTGTAGTTTGAAAATTAACAAATAAATATATATACATGCCAAAATTTGATTTCATTTCATTCCCTTAAACAAAAGGACAGGACAGACATCATTGTTGCTTACCCTTCCCTTCTCCATCACAGAGCACATGAGTAGATTCCTGGGAGCATGACAAAGAATCAATATTTTTTATGCCTCATCCTTTCAGGATATGGATAAAACACTAGAAGGTCAAACCCAGGAAAAATTGCCCTTAAGTAATATGATCATTAGAAAAAAAATCAGGAATTTTGCAAAGATTCATAAAAATGAAAAAAGTAAGAAAGCTAATTGGAAAATTTAATATGTAAATTTCCAAATTCAGTCCAAACAACCAGTATCTGTGGGAAATTTTGCTTAACTTCTTATGGTTCTTCCTGATCAATTGTCAAAGATGATTGTAGAAAAGAGGTCTGGGTCAGAGATAAGCTAAATGTTCAGTACATCCTGTTTCATATTCCTCATTCCTGGAAATACAAAAACCTATTTTCCAACTGCTTGAAGATAGGTGAAGACATACGATGAGTTCTAGCCAATAAATTGTGAATAGTGTGGTGAGAGTCACTTTCAGGATGAGGCTGTGCAGAGGAAATTCAATCCTCTACTTCCCTACCTCTGTGATCAAGGAGGCCTTACATTGAGATGGTAGAGACATAAAATAGGCTGCATTGTTGAACCATGGAAACTGTTACCCTGGTGAGTTACCTGAACCTGTAGCCAATTTCATGGGGGTAAACATAATTCAACAGGAAAACCATTTGTGCCTGGTGTTTTCTTTGTGGAAGAAGTTTTAATAATGAACTTAGTTTCTCTAATAAGGATAGAGGTATCTTGAAATTAAAGTATCACTGATGTTTGCAATGTGTATGTCCGTGCTCCATTGTGTACCTTTACCTCTACTTTGTTTCAACAAGTCTTAAATCATGTACTTACCACCATATTTATACATGGAGTTTGTCCATTTGTCTCTATTTTTGGCCTTTTTGTGCTTTATTGATTTTTTTAAGTACATTTATTTTCTTCTTTCTCCTTATTTTGGATTTGCATTCTTCCCCCAGCTTTCTAAGGTAGAAAAGGTCTTAAGGATTTCTTGCTCCTTGATAGTAAACCCTTCGTTTTGAAATATAAGCATTTAAAGTTCCATGTACACTTGAAAAAAAAGTGCATTCTCCAGTCGTTAGCTATAGTGTTTTATGAATACTAATTAGGTCAAGTTCATTGAAATCTTCTAAATCTTTAATATTTTTTTCTCAAGTTGTTCTATCCATTGCTTAGAGAAGAGTGCTAAAAACTTCAACTGTAGCCATGGATTTTTTTATTTCTCCCTTAAATTCTGTCAATTTTCATTTCATGTATTTTGAAGTTCTGTTACTAGGTACATGCAAATGTCTTCCTGATGCCTTGGTCCTTTTACCATTATAAAACATACCTTTCATATCCCCAAATATATCTGGGAATCTCTTCCTCTTGACATATTCTTTGTTCAATATTGATACAGACACTCTAGTCTTCTAATTTGCTTTCAACTTACTTGTGCTTTATCTTTAAAATACACACCTTATAGATAAAATGTATCTGGGTCTTGCTTTCTAAAAATCCAATCTAGTAATGCCTTTTAATTGGAGTGCTTAGAGCAGCTCCACTTAATATCAGTTTTGAGACAGTTGGATTTAGGTCTATCATTTTACTATTGTTTTGTGGTTGCTCCCTCAATTTTTGCTTGTCAGTTCCTTTTCTCCTGCCTTCTTTTAGATTAACTGAATATTTTTAGAACTCAATTTGGTCTATGGGATTTTTAGTGATACCTTTTTTACATTAATTTTTACTGGTTAAGAAATTACAATATATATCCTTGACTTTTTAGAGTCTATTTAGTGTTAATATTGTATTACTTTCCATAAAAGATAAGAAGCTTGCAACTAGGGGTGCCTGGTTAGCTCAGTCGGTTTAGGGACTGCCTTCAGCTCAGGTCATGATCCTGGGGTCCTGAGATTGAGCCCTGCATGGGGCTCCTTGCTCAGTGGAGAGCCTGCTTCTCTCTCTGCTTGCCTCTCCCCCTGCTCTCTCTCTCTCTGTCAAATGAGTAAATAAAATCTTTAAAGAAAAAAAGAAGCTTGCAACTATATATGGCCATTTACCCCTTTCTTTGTCTTTTATGCTGAATTTGACGCATGCATCACATCTATATTTATTATAATACTCCATTATAAATTATTATAATTTTTACTTAAAAATTATATGAATTTTTTAATTAAGAGGAAAATATCTTCTAAATTTGCCCTTATATTTATGATTCCATCCAGGGCTCTTAATGACTCCCTGAAGATCTGAGTTTCCATCTGACATTATTTTTCTTCAGCCTAAAGACCTTTCTTTAGCACTTTTTATAGTGTAGGTTTGCTGGCGACAAATTCTCAAATTTGCTTCTTAACTGAAAATGTTCTTGTTTTGTTTTTACTCTTTTTTTCCCAGATTTATTGGACTATAATTCACTTTTGAAGAATATTTTTACTTGATATAAAATTCTGCATTGAGAGGTTTTTCTATTTAGACCTTAAAAATATTGTTCCACTATTTTTCTGGACTCCATTTTGACTAATGAAAAGTCACACAGTTTTAATCAAGTCATCGTTCTCTTATGCATAATGTCTTTTTCCTCTGTCTGCTTTCAAGATTTTCTCTTTTCCCTTCTTTTGAGAAGTCTCCTATGATGTGCAGAACTGATTGTCTTTATATTCATATCTTTCTCATTCATAGAACTTTTTAAATCTAAAACTATTTTTTTCGTTTTTATTAATTAAAGCAATTTCAACAACTTTTTCCTCAATTTTAAAAAAATCGACTTCTTCTTATGGGATTACTATTACATATATATTAGAGCTTATGAAATTGTCCCACCAGTCCCTAAGACTGTTCGTTCTTTTACAAATTTTTTCCTCTGCTTTTTAGATTGGATAATTTTAATTAATCTATTTTCACATTTATTGCCTTTTTTGTTCTATCATTTCCAATTACTAGGCCCATCCAGTACTTTTTCCTTACCAAATATTTTATTCCTCAGTTCTAGAATTTATAATGTTCTTTAAAATAGTTTATACTTCTCTGTTAGGATTTCACTCTTTTCACTGATTATAAACATAGTTTTCTTTATTATTATTATTTTTTTATCATAGTTGTAATAGCTGCTTAAAAATTCTTGCCTGCTGAGGTAACCAGGTGATGGGTATTAAGGAGGGCATGTGTTGTGATGAGCTTCAAATTTGTTTTTGTCTGTTTGTTTGTTTTCTTCCAGGATATCATGAATGTTCTGTTGTGGAGACTCCGGATTCTGTGATTTCTTTGGCTAGAACTCAAACTACAAATTCTCTCACCCCTGCACTTGACAACAGTAAAATCTCAATTCCATTCTCTTAGCCTTTGCTGTGCCGCATGGAAAGCACCCAGTCTGACAATTTTCTATCTGAGGTTTAGCCCTGTAGAGCTGCGACTGGGGCTTGCCATCAGGCTAAGATGCCTGAAACATTTGGAAACTACCTTGTGTTGTTGCTTCTTCCAAGTGTTGACTTCTCTCCAGTATTTCCCTGGTTTGGTCATGTGTAAGGACCTTCAGGTGTTTGCTATTTATATTTTGTCCTGTGCTTACAAATATGACCTGCTCTTGGGTTAGTCCAATAGGAGATATTTGGGTATTATGAGAAGTAAAACCTACCAGCAGTGAGGGACAAGCTTTGTGTGGTTACCCACTGGTATTAGGAAGCAATTTGTAATGCAGCATGATTTAGGCTATCTTGAGTAATACAAGGTACCAACTGTAGTATTTTTGTTTTGATTCTAAAATACTCAGGTTTAGTTTATTTTGGAAGCCGAGTTTCTTGAGCTTTTATATTTAAGGTGCTTGAAAACATAAGGTCATTTTTATTGGCTTCCATAAATTTTCTGTGGGACATTGATCTTGGAAAATAAAATATGTCAGTTGGAGTACTTTTCAGAAAAGTAACCCCTGCAAAGTGTGAAAGATTATTTTATTCATAATTGATTTTCCTAATATTTAGTATCATACCTTCCTGCCCATTAGGATCCCCTTGAGACAGCCTAAATTTTTTTCTCACAATTTAAATTTTTCTAGACATTTTGTATTTCCCATTTTATATGATACTTAAAACTTTTGACGAAATCAGTTCATTCTTTGTCTAAGGATTTTGTTTCATTTTAGAATGGTGCCTGGCTGCTTTTCCCTTTCTATATCCCTTCCAATTGGAGGAAACTAGACTGATAAAGCTGATTTTATTTCAAACAAGCCAATAGAATTAGAATAGTAATGAGCTTTGCATTGAACTTTTAATTATTTAACGTTCACTGATAAATTATTGAGCCCCTACTATTTACGAATCCATTATTTTATTCTTATCTTTGATAGGCAAGGGTAGGGCTACCTGTGGTTCACATATTCAAACTGTTAGTAGATAACACACACAGTGTCTAGAAAATTATATAACATTATCCAACTTTACACACTGGGATCATTTATTTTAACTTATAAAAAAAATGCTCTAGACAAATGGGGATTAGGGTAATTGCCCCGATTCTTTTAGATTCAGACCCTCAATTCTCCATTCTTAAATGTCTTCCTGGAGTTTGAGATAAACAGAGAGCCTTTGCTCCCACTTATCTCTCATCACTTCTTCCATTCTTTCATTTACTCTATATCGTTTGGGTTTCTCAGCCCTGTGGTCCCACCTTCCTTCGCTGGTTCTAGTTGTGCTCCCCAGGGCGCTCCCTACTACGCTGGCACAGGTCATTATAGGTTCTTTTTTTTTATAGAAGAGTAGGAAAGAAAGGAAATCTATCCTGCCTTCAGGGTGTGGGCTCAGTGAGAAAAAATTTTCACACCGTCGAGATTAATTATTCTACTGGCATTATACAAGAGAGTCTGCACCCTTCTCATATTCTCATCTAGTACATGTTCAAACCTGATAGAAGAAAAGAGGAGGAAAGAAAGACAAAAACATTGTGACACATACACCGGGTATTGCAATAGAGACAACAGATCAACCTGGATGAAAACAACCTAGTGGGAAGTCAGGCATATACACAAGTAATTTTAACATAATGTGGAACAGATCAGAGCAGCATGATTTACAACATAATCAAGTATCCGGAAAGGAGCACTAACTCTGCTATTTTGCCTGAAGGGTTTCAGGAAAGTTTTGAATACAAGGATGTGCCATTTGAACTGAGTCACACCTCTCTTCCTTAGTATTAGCAAATCTTTCTGCCTGCAGCGTCCTTTCCGCTGCTCTTCCTTTGCAAGACTGACGACTGTGCCGATGATTATTCTTGAGGTAGCCGTCTAAGTGTTACCCAGGCACAGGAATTTCCATACCACATGAAGATTAATTCTACCATTCTCTATCACAGGTCCCTCTTCGTTTTCTTCCTAGAGTTAATCATCTTCTTTATTATCGTATGCACGTTGTCATTTTTTTTGTATGCCTTCATTATTGCCTGTTTTCCCAACTTGAACGTCAGCTCCATGAAGGCAGGAATCTGAGGCTTATTCACCTTTAAACTGCTGGTGCCCAGCCGCATATCTAGGACGTAGTAGATGCCGAATAAATATTTATGGACTACATGAATTATAATATAGCTAATTGTATGTCTATCATCTTCATTAGATTGTAGACATCTAAGGAAAATCCCCTTGAGCTCATTTTGCACTTGCTTTTTTTGTATGACAATTTCTCCTGTTGTCTCACACACAGTAGGTGCACAATACATTTATTTGCATAAATATTTATTAAATACACAAATTGTTACTTATTCTTCCTTTATCTACTATTTTTATTGGAAGGAAGGTAAAGATATGCTAGGCTGAAAACAATTTTTTTTTAACTTATCAAAAAGTTTACGGAAAAAGAAATTTGCACCGCTCACTCCAACTTGCACAAAAATAGTTCTGCCACCTCCCTCTCGCAGGAAGAAAAACAAAGAAAACTTTTGAGGCCACTTTCTACATTTGACTGGGGATAAAATAGTGGCAAGATGAAATATTCAAGAATGTGACTACTAAATAGAACCCTGTTGAAACATGTTTTGATTTTTATCCTTGGACGTATCTTGGGAGGTTAGCAGTTTACAAGGTGACCAGAGATGGCATTTCCTCCCTGCCAATGTTTGGTACATTCCCTTTGCCTCAAATGTGGCAAACATCTCACATTTATTCCTTGATGTCCCAATTTTAAGATAACTTCATGAGGCCCTTCAAGTGGCAAGTCTGTGCAGCATGAAGATGAATCAGAGCCAGTGAAAGTATACATTTTTAAGATTAAGCACGTTCTGGTTAAAAGAGAAAAAAAAAATCCTATACGTGGTCACAATAAAACTTTTTTTTTTTTTTTAGTGTTATGCCTTAATAGAATATTTTAAAGTCTAGTATCCATTTCCTGTCATAATAATCTTGGAGTCCTTCACCAAGGTAAGGAAACTGCTATGAAGGTTAATTGAATGATCATTAAACATTTGACCATAATCTGTGCTGGGAGTCAATATTCAAACTGAATACCTACTACGTGCACCGCCTGCATCAACTATTTCATAACACTGGCTCCCTCACTGTGCGCAGTTCAGCAGGAGATGCTGACATCAAAGCAGGCGATTGTAATCGTGCGTGAGGAGTACCAAAACAGGACCCGCCCGTGGTTCTTGAGAGAAGGGGCACCTAACCCACACGTGATCAGGACGAGCTTTCCACGGCTGCAGATTACACGCCATACAAGGTATCCCGATCCTGGTGGAAAGAAAACTTTTGAGTTTTCAATCTTGCGTGAGCAGAAGAATAAGGAGTATTTCAGACTCCAACCAAGAAACATAGTTTACTTATTTAGGATGGAATTTTATTTACACGTCAAGATCTATCCAGCCTGGATTAGGGCCATGTGAGAAAGGACCAAAAAAAAAAAAAAAAAGTTCCAACCACCACAACACTGGCAAAAAAATGCATTTTCACAGGTTAGAATAAAGCAAAACATTTTTCATTCTTGCTTCAAATTTTTGGCACCGCCAGGGGACAGTTTTTCTCAAGTAAAAGGGAAGAGCAAAGAGGAGAATGGCGACGTGCAAATGGAGCGATCCGAAACATCGGAAAGGGATAAGCGCTGCTCACCGCTGCTCGGAGGCCTGATTTGTTTGAGGAGTCCCGAAGCACGGTTTCTTGCTCGTTTGCTTTGTGCGTCTGTTTCTTTCCTTCCTTTTTATGGAAAGGCATATTTTCTTATCCGTTAAGATTTATAGTTTTCTGCCAACTTCTTCACTGGAACAAGTTTTCCCTTTAATTTAACAATGCACATATTAGGCTGTAATGTGCCCGTAAAACCTTCTTCTCAGATGGTGCTTACAAAATGCATTTCTTGAGGACTCGAGATGAATAGAAATACAGTATACGCAATTTGGAACCAAGTAGCTGCCATTTCTTTATTAGGCGAGTATGTGGGTGCCACCATCGTCTCAACCAGAAGGTCAAGCTCAGTGAATTAAACATCTCCAGGTTCTGACAACCACGTAATCGAAGGGTTTTTGAGAAAAAATAGGACTGTCACTGATTTTTCTGGCTCATTTGATCTTCTGTATGGGTTACCCGTTAGCTGGGCTCCAAGAACTATTCATCTTCATTTCCTCATTATTGCCAGACCCATGGACTTTGTGGCATTTGCCATAGCACATTAAAAAATGAAGGCTTAAAAAGGGATTTAAAAAGAGAGAAAATTTCTTAATCATGCTTTCATAACTTTTGGTGAACAGTTGGTTTAAATTTCCAAATAACTCTTTTCAAAAGGATAGTATCAAAACACATGCAAAAAATAAAAGTCTAAATAAAGCACAATAAATTATTTCACTGCTAAGGTATTAGATTTCAAAGAGAGAAGAGAGTACACATAAGGATATTAGAGTGGACTATATTGGATCTTTGGGAATTGCTGTCAGATATTGATGAAAACAGAGAGACTGTAGGAGATCAGATAAAAGAGAGAAATGATTACATTTGGAAGAACAATGTGAAATACGTGGCCAACAGAGATTTCAAATGTAAGCTAATAGCAATCCACGAAAGAACAAAGTTGGAGCGGGTCCCACATCTTTAACCACATTTACAATCATTCAGCATCTGTAAAAATTTTTACATAGCATTTTTCCTCATTTCAAAATTTGCAAAATACATATTTAATAGGTTTAGCATGTCAGCCAGTAATTTCGTCCACAGGCAGTGAAAAGGACTTGGGTTTAAAAAAAAAAAAAATGCGTTCGGTTTTGGTACTGCTGCCCTTTGGGCTCTGCCCCAGCCAGCTGCAATCACGGCTGATTTCCAGCCCAGAGACGCTGTAAACAACATGTTCTGTACATTTCAGCATCCACGCTGGCTAGCAAACCCATCATCTTAAACTTTCATCTCCTTTCTTCCAAGCCGCACACTCCCTCCACCTGGAACACAGTGAGTCCATTTTCCCATTGCCCACTGTCCTCCTCACCTTAACCAAAAATCACTGAAAAGAAAGAGATGCGGGAAAGATTTGGCCACAACGTGTTTTCCTATCTGATAAGAATATTAACCGTTACATTGAAAATGATCAAGGATTATTCAAACTGAAACAAAATTTGAGAAACAAACCATTGAAAAGCCACCTGGGATAGTAACTGGGAAACTGAACTGGGTCAGCCAGTCCCCCCAAGCAGGGCTGTTG
This sequence comes from Ursus americanus, assembly GCF_024610735.1. Taxonomy (NCBI): domain Eukaryota; kingdom Metazoa; phylum Chordata; class Mammalia; order Carnivora; family Ursidae; genus Ursus; species Ursus americanus. The sequence goes on along the minus strand of NC_142128.1, from coordinate 53,050,486 downwards.
AGTTCACCTGGTACTCGGGGGTACCCCTTTGCGATGATCTCATTGTATTACGATAACCTCAAGTCACAGCACAAGTAGCTGTCTGGTTCATTTCAATTGCATAGGTGTTACTTCATTACAGAATGGAAGCTTTTCAGATTGCCTCCACTTGCACTCTGTCCTTTTTTCCTGTTCCTAGGTTGTCTGTATTTGCACCAAGTGAACAATGAAAAGAAAAACAAAGATGGTAGATGTCAAAAGGATGCCAGGAGGGCATCCGGAACTGATTAATTAACAGCATAGATCCTACGCCTCATATATCTTAGGATCTATTATAGTAGAGATTTGCTTTAGGATAGAGCATGAGCACCTCAATCAGTAGCCGTTTGTTTTGGGATTAGAAACCTTTTCTATCTTTGTGGGCAATAAAAAAGAAATACTAAAAGAAATTTGTAGGTGAAAACCTCCCAGTGCTACCCACATTCTACTCTCATTTATAAGCCCTTCAATTGATTTGATATCAAAACTTTGGTGTTGTATAAACACAAGTTCGGAAAGCTTTTCCACTCAGCTGATTCCATCTGCTATCTGTAATAATGCCCCATTTACTCCATATTTATGTGATTCTATATTCCAGAGGTTCCTAATAGAATCCTAGGCCTTGCAGGTAAATTACAAAAAGAACCATACATGTACGGTATGACAAGGAGAGTTTTCTTAGTGGAGATGGCTTAGTTAAAGGACTTATTTTCTTAATTTGCTTTCTCAGATATAAAGTTCTCTTAATCTCGCTAGAAATAGAAAACATAGCTAACAGTAGTACTGCATTATTAGAGAATTTACAACAGTACTTTCAACAATATCCCTGGGACAGATTTTTGAATTTGTTTCAATCTTGATTACAGTCTACACAATGAACAAAACATATTTCTACACAATGGCAAATCCTAATTGAAAATAATATTGTTTTAGTTTTAAAAAAAAGATTTTTCAAGTAAAGCCTTCCACTTGGTATTTTGAAGGAAAAGAAAATGGATACTAGAGAGAACTAGTGTCTTCCTCAAAACAAGTTACATTTTCATCTGAGATGAGTTAGGTGGCATGATGGGAAAGATAACCTTTTAGTGGTCAAAATAAGCTTTTAGTTAAAATGGCTTGCAATTCCATAATGAATTGATGTCACAGCTCTTTGGGTGGTTTCCTTCCTTGGGTGTCTCATCACATTCCAGTTTCTAGGACTATAACACTCTGGCATTGTGGGTAAGTGAAGGGGTTCTGGGGTAGGACAGCCTGGACCTGCGTCCTCAATCAATCCATCACCAACTGTGACATTTGCAAGTTTCTCAACCGGAACTAAGCCTCGGTCTCCTTATCTATAAAATAGTGGCAATATTTCTCCCATCATAAAATTGTTGTGAAATTGAGACAATGTGTATAAAGTGTTTTGTTCACTGCCAAGGATACGGTAATTGCAATGTATTTCATATTAAATTGGCAAAGTTGTTATAATAAGAGAGTGATTTTTCTGCTGCTTTTAGCAATCTGGCTAAGAAAAACTGTAAGCCTTGTAAAATGTGGAAACCCCTTTGTCCTTCCCCCAGGACAAGACCCTCAGACTTTTAGCACATGGTTACTGCTCATGACCTCTTCCTACACCCAGTCTGTATGTTATTACTATTTTTTAAGTAAGTTCAACTTTCTTTCCTCTTATACCCACACACCCCTCAGCGGTGCGAGTGTTCCATACCTTCACGGGCAGGACTTTCTCCCAATGTTTTATTTCATTTTCGCGTTATCCTAATGAGCCACTCCTCAAATCCAAGTGTATGTACCATGGAACTATTTTTGTTGTAAATCAAATTCCAAAGAAAAACAAGATCAGTAGATTTCTTGTCACTTAATATATTATCGAACAATATAAAATGAAGTCTAACCAAATACCTGACCTCAGTCTGTAAAGAAATGCCCGTAGACTGACCTGCAAATTTGGTTTCATATCACTGACCCCTCTAAGAAAAAGAAACAAAATAAGGACAGAGTGTCCTACTGATTACCTTTGAAGAACCTCTCTCATGTGATGATGATATGTTCTGCTGTAAAAGGTTTTTCCAGTGGATGTTTTAAGTTGGTTTCGTATTAAATTGTCTGGTTTTATTCACATTAAAATTGTGCTAGATGAAAATATTCAGCTTTCCAAAGGTCATAGATATCAGTTATCTGTTGCTGTATAAAGAGCAGCCCCGAACATAGTGACTTAAAGGAGTGGCCATTTTATATGCTCATTATTCTATGGGTCAGCCGTTTGGGCTGGGCTCAGCTGGGAAACTCTTCTGCTTTCGTTAGCTGCAGTCATCCAGGGGCTAACCTGGGGCTTTATGGGCTAAATCAGCCCCACTGCCTTCTCTGGAGATGGGTGGTCACTCCCGACTGGGTCACATGTCTCCAGCTGGCTAGTCTCAGCTGGTGGCTAGCTTCCAAGACTGTAAGAATAGAAGCTGCAAGACTTCTCAAGACAGGTTCACATGCCACCACTTCTGCTTCCTTCTGTTGGTCAAGGAAGGTCATGTGGCCAAGAGAGGAATTATAGCAGCCATGTTGCAAATAATCTACCCATACCATATAAACCTTTGTAAAAACAAACTGAGCTGTGTTTGATTTCTATCCATTGTTCTGATTTGTTTAGCTGACTTTTTTTTTTTTAACTATTTATGCCAGGTGCTGGTGATACAACAGGGGATATGTATATATATAAAATCTTGGTCTAAGGGATTTCATTTCTGCTGGAGAAGAAAGAAATTAGCAGACTTCCTGGATGGTCAGTGGCTCAGTGACCATGTGATGTGGTTAGCTGTATTCAGCTGACCTGCTAAACCTGGCCAGACAGTCCAGAGATGTGTGCCATTCAGCACAAAATGGACTGAGCAAGAAATTTTACATGTGTTGTTTATAAATCCAACCTCATTACAACAAAATAATGGAATCAAGCAAGTCATGAAATATTTTTTTGCTGAGACTGAGTCAATTACATTGTCATCATACTCGAATGACTGTACAGGTTTTTGATCCCCATTTGAGGCAGATTACGGTAGTGGTTAAGAACTTCGCTATACAAAAATGATAATACCAACAATAATAATAATAGAATATCCTCCCTGTAAAATAGAGGTTACACTGTGGTCTACCTCTTGCAATTAATTAAATTATAGAATACAGAAAATAAGACACAAAGTATAAAAACCTGTATCTTCATATATAACAGTATTATTTTATAATTAATAAGGGAAAAGGAACTTCCTTCAGAAATGGTTGAGTAAAGACTCATAATTTAAACTTATATAAGTGTCCATAATTTCTCCCCTTTACCCTCTGCTCATCAAGCATCTTGGAAAACCAAATAGAAATTAATAGAAGGTTGTAGATGTAGCATATGGTTTTGAATTAGGAATCAACTTTCCTTATTAGAAAAAAAAAGTGTGTGTGTGTGTGTATTTAATACTGATGGTAGCAAATGACTGCTGATACTCTTTCTTTCTATTAGAAACTCTGCTTCCTTGTGATGGATGTTTTTTGTTTGTCTGTTTTTAATCCCTAACTTCCCAAGAGGTACTGAGCATTTGGGGTTAAAGGAAAAGAGAACATATACTTGACCTACCCCAAATTCACTCCAGGGTAAGACTCTGCCAATCCAGAGATAGGCATCAACATTTATGATGTAAGGAGGAAGGTCATAGTTCATTGTTTTCAGTAAAGATATGACAGAAGCCTTGTAGTTAGGGCCAACTTTCCAATTTAAAGAAATGAGCTTTCATCTATTCAAAAGTTGTGAAGCAGGACCAATTAAACAGTAGAACATCTCTCTTCACCTAAGGACCCTACCAACCAATGCCAGAAAAGTCTTGAGCTAACAATGCCTCACTCTAGGTTGTGACTGTTGGGCTTTGGTTAGTTATGTCATCACTTGAGCATTATTTAAATATGTTTCTCCTTTTAATTCAATTTCCTGTTTTGTTTTCTCAAAACCATAAATTGTCTCTTAAGAAATTGTACAAAATGCATATTGTTCTCCCATGAGAGCTGTGCTGTTCCTCAACCGGGCATTGCCTGCCAAATGACATTTTTTTTTTTGGAAAAATTTTCCTTTATTGGTTTTGCATAATGATTGCAACAATTCTCGTGTAATGAAAAAAGAATGAAGAATGCACGTCCTATTCCAGCACATAGCCGCAATGTTAATGTTAAAACAAAGCAAAGCAAAACAAAACAAAACAAAAACCCACCCTAAGAGTGGTCTTGGACACCCAGTTGTCCTCTTCTCAGCTCCCATTTTTGGATTCAAGATGTTTTCTCTCTTTTTTCCTCTTGTTCAAAATAAACTATTTATATTCAAGAAACTCTGTCATGTAGGACATCTGTGGTAATGTTCTTGTGGTCTGGGTAGCTCCAGTACCAACCAGTGTAGAATTCACGGGGGATAGGACTGAACTTCTCTGAGGCTATCGCGTCTCATTAGTAAAGTAGAAATAATGGAGTTTACTTCACTGGATTGCTTTGAAGATTAAAGTCAAGGCATGTGAGAATGCCTTACGTAATGTGAGCTGCAGCTAAATATAAATCTGTTATCTGTTACAGGGATAAAACCACCATTTTCTGCCCTCAAAGCACAGAGGGTGAATGTAGTATGGGACACAGGCACTGGAGATGGGCGGAGATGAATGGCCAACATGCTGGGGAGACACGCTGCCATTGAGATGACCCGATCCCACCCTGCTGGATGCCAGGAAAAGATAATGTATATGCACAAAACTGGGTCTTAACTCATTTTTATATCTACTGTAACACACAATAGGCACTAGTTATTGTCTGCTGGATTTTCTATGATCCACAGATGTATTACTGTGCACATTTATAACAGGAGTCAGGAAACTACAGCTTGTGGGCCAAATCTGGCCCTCTGTCTACTTCTATAAATAAAGTTTTATTGGGACAGAGCCGTGCCCATTTGTTTAAGCATTTTTTATGCTGTTTTTTGCTACAACGGAGAGGTAAGCATTTGCAGAGACCCATTATGGCCCCCCAAAAATAGTTACTATCTTACCCTGGTCCTGTACAGAAATTTTACCAAACCTTGGCCTATGCAACTGAGTTATCTATTTACTCCTGCCTGAATAGAGGGTCTCCTGATAAATTCCCTAATTCAGATGTCATGTACTTCTTTGAAGATTATGTTTTAATGTAATTGCTTCATTTTTCCATGGAAACTATTGGCTTACTGCTTTTTTTTTTTTTTAAAGATTTTATTTATTTATTTAACAGAGAGAGAGACAGCCAGCGAGAGAGGGAACACAGGCAGGGGGAGTGGGAGAGGAAGAAGCAGGCTCATAGCGGAGGAGCCTGATGTGGGGCTCGATCCCATAATGCCGGGATCACGCCCTGAGCCGAAGGCAGACGCTTAGCGACTGTGCCACCCAGGCACCCCGGCTTACTGCTTTTTTTGAAAGGAGAACCTTATTTTATTAAAAAAGGAAAAAAAAAAAAGAGTGCCTAGAATGTGAAGAGACACTTTATGAAGAACAGTAGGTGCCTTCCATGAGGCCCACGGGAAAGGCTATTTGGATAGAGGCACAGAAATGGCTCTCATACCATAAGGCAGAGGATGAACCAGGGGCCCTGGTGTTGGCCTCTCCATGCTGACTGTCAGTGTCATGACAGCACTGGGGTCACCCCAAGATAATACATAAATATCACTGACTTCATTTTCATTCCCAGTCTTTCCCTGGGTCAGTGAATCTACATGATAATGTCACCACATAAAGACACTAGACAACAATGTGACAAAAGAGGTAGGTTCATGGAAACCTGACTTGTACGTTAGAGCCCTGGTTCCACTATTCATTCTATACTAGGGCTGACATCCCTGCTTTGAGAGAATATAGTGTACTGTGCCCCTAATTCTCCAGGGTCACATTCTGGGTACTGGAACACGTGCAGCTATGGTTGGCTGACCCCAAGGAAGAGCTTAAGCAATCAGTGCTTGACTTGGGGTCTTCTTTTCTCTATCTGGCAGCTACCTTATACTGTACTTACTGTACAAAAGAAGCCAAGTTGGCATGGCTTTTTGACTATCTCTGCAAAATCCATTTGGATCCATTTCTTTTACTACATCAACCTGGGGAGGCAAAGGAAAAAATCAGGTCTAGGAGTGTGAAAACCACTGTACTTAAAACTATATCCTTTGCTTATTTATTTCAAGTAGAAGGCCACACAGACACAGAAAAGCAGCAGGCTCATGAAACGAGATTTAAGGTCCATTCTGGTTACAGGGTCCTCCCTGATGTTCAATCCTAGAGGCGGTACTCCTCAACCCTGCAGATTTTCCAAACCTTCCATGCCCAGGAGAGTTTCTCATGTTGAAAGACTGCAGGATGGGACCCCATAACAATCCCCAGAAAGTTCAGGCTGAAATTACATTCAGGCCAAGTCTGTATGGTGCACTCCTCTGTAATTGTTGGGTCTCTTCCAGAAGGCTCTCAACACATGGGACTCCGATGAAGTTCAGCATGTGGAAAGGGCTGAAGCCTGAAGCCTGTGTGTTTGTAATGGAAACACAGCAGTGACCCCGTGATCCGTGTCTGTATCTGTGCCGCCATAAAATGTGTTTCTCTAAACAGAGCAGCAGAAGTGCCCGTGATGGGTGGGGGAGGGGAGGTTCTGTTAAAGGTTCCCTCAGGTAGGGAGGTAGGAAGGCCTCTTAATAAGAAAACCATGCATTTAAGGAAGGCTTTATAGTTTGCAAATGTAGTTTCACAGTTAAGATTCTCAGGACGAGCCTCTGAAGTGCGTAAGGCAAGCCTCCTTTTCCTCCTTGCATATATGGAGCAACTGAAACAGAGAAGTCGAAAGGCTTTCTCAAGATTCAGTAGAGACTCTGCTGAATCAGAGCTAATGTCCTTTGATACCTAGTCCAATATTCTTTCTAATGAATTATTCTCTGATATTTGTTTCTGTGTGACTATTTGAACTAGCATAGATTTTTCAAACACAATACCTGTCCTTAAATGAAACTGATGCAAACCGTCTCAAAGTGTTGACCAACCTGAGAGTGAGAAAAGTACAGAAAATGATTGATAATCTCAATGATTATATTAATAACTGCCTTGAGAACATACAGTTTCTTTTATGGACCATTTCCTAGTATAACTGAAAGTCTGAAATGGTCCTTTCGACCTTGAATGGGGATGAGTTCATCTTTACTGATGAATAGGGAACAGAACTAATCACATGCTACTAACCAGTAGCTCTGCCATAACCACCAGCCAGTGTTCAAAGAACTGAGTTGCCTAAAAGGACCCACAGACACCCATGAAGACATCAGTGAGCAGAGTAAGGTGAAGACCGAAAGTGAGGCCCACAGGAAAGGCTATTTGGATAGAGGCACGGAAATGGCTCTCATCATGGTGCACACACATCCACTGAGTCCTACCATAATCAAGTAGAAAGCCCTTTAGCTTGCCCTCACCACTGAGCTCATCAAACATGCAGTGCATTCCACTGCCATCTCCTCCCCACTGCCCCAGTGGCCTGTGCCCACACTTTTCCTTTGTGTCTGGCCCCCCGACTCCATGTTCACTCTGCTCCACAACATGCCCAAAGATACGGAAGAGGAAATTGGAGGGATGTAGACTATCCTGTTCCCATGAGGAATTACCAAGTGTTTTGTACTATATGATCCTGAAAAACAAAGTCTATCCAAATCACAAGTAAAACAGATATGATAGAAGTCAGGAGTCAAGGAAATTCACTCTAAATTAAGGGAATTCAGTAGCCAGATCCTAGGTTCAGGTTAGCTAGGTATTGTCTACCAGTCTCAGAAGCATCCTCTCTGTAGATACTGTGTAATCACAGTGTTCCATGCATCTTCCTTACTGAGCAAGAATATGAACGTTTTTACTGAGTTTCTTTTTGTACTTTTTAATATGAATAGAGCTCCAATTCATGTAACAGTAATTAAAAATAGGGGCACCTGCATGGCTCAGTCGGTTAAGTGGCTGCCTTCGGCTCAGGTCATGATCCCAGGGTCCTGGGATTGAGCCCTGAGTCAGTCTCCCTGCTCAGCAAGGAGCCTGCTTCTCCCTCTCCCTCTGCCTGTTGCTCTCCCTGCTTGTGCTCTCTCTCTGTGTGTCAAATAAATAAATAAATAAAATCTTAAAAAAAAAAACAAAAACAAAACAGTAATTAAAAATAAATAATAGCTTTTTCAGTCTTGCAATATAAAATCATATCAAAAATTGTTTTGACGTAGGCATGCTGAAACAAGTTATACTATACTAATCAGAAACTTCTGTTTGTTTGTTTTTTTTTAATTATGTGTTTGGAGAAAAGGAGGACCTAATAGCATAGCTTGTTTTTAATGATGATTTCATTCATTCAAAGTATCAGCCTTCTATATAAGAACACCTAAAATTGTTCATCAGAGTCATGGTTCATCGAGCTCAATAAACTGGCACAGAGGCTTCATGGATGAAGATGATGGCTGCCCTCCATGTTGCCACTTTTAAATGTCATGTTCTACATAGAAGTAGAAGGCATTAAGATCCCTGCCACTCTGTATCATTGTGTAGGTTGGGACCTTCATAAAAGGGCCTGCCCTAGAGGCTGAAATCTGGCCTACACTTAAGGACTTCACCTTGCATCCACCTGGAGGAAGGGCACATACTTTAAATTAGATCACAGGTGCTAGGTGAGCCATTTGGCAGCTTGGCCATCAGCAAATTTACCTTTGAATACAACAAAATCAGGCCAAGAAATGTATTGCAAAATCTTCATTTAGGAAAAGGGTAATAAAGGGCATTGTAAAAGAATCAAAGTTAAAGAGACTTTATCTAATGATTTAGTAGGCACAGTTTATGAGCATTACCATTGTTCACCATAGGTGGCATTAAATTACATTACCTGCTGTGTAAGAACAGTAGCTTTTACTTTGTGATAGCACCGAGAATTACTACTGAGTCAGTATCTTTGGATTTCCTCCTTCCCAACATCTCCCTCCCATCACTTACATCTCTCTGCTTACATCACCCATCTGTTCTTGCCTGCTGTCTACTTTGTCCAGTAGAGCCCTAACATATTAATAGTAGTTTGTTTTAAATGCCCCATCTGATAATTCCAACATTCCTGCCATACCTGGTTCTAGTGCTTACTCTCCCTCTTCAAATGATGCTTTTGCCTTTTGGTATGCCTTGTAATTTTTTCTTGATAGCGAGACATCACGTACAGGGCAGAGGAACTGCTGTGAGCAGGCATTAGTTAGTTACCTGGTGTGGAGGTGGGAGGGAAAGTGTTCTAGTCCTATGATAGGTCTCAGTTTTCTATTGCACTCCTGCCTCTGGACCATGTACTTTGCAAGAGTTTCGCAATTTTTTTCTCACCCCTTTGGTGGCTCCAGTTAGGTATTTCCCTTCCCTGGGTCAGTTAGGCTCTGATTGTCCCCCAGCAGGTTAGGCTCTGGTTAACTAGTGTCCCTTGAGAGCAGGCCTTCTTAAGAATAGAGTGTCTGGGTATATCTCAAAATGGTTCTTTTCCCCTCCACTTGCTGGATGTACTAGATTTTTCTGTTGTATTTATTGTGGGAATCTGGTGGAGCTCTTGAAGGTAAATCTTACAATATTATGGGCCCCCCTGTGACTGGATGCCCCTATAGTTTTTAACTCTCAAAGTTGTCCACACCAAGCCTCCAGCAATTTGTCAACTGCCATTCAGGGTTTTGGTTCCCAAAGTGGTCTCTGCTTGTAAGCTTCTGCTCTGAGAAGCCAAGACTCCCTGTATTTGCCCATCTGTCTCTCCAATCTTGGGGACAGTGGTTTGCCTTGTGTCCCCCTCTCTCTTCTGAATCCAAGAAGAGTTGTCAACTTTCAGTCTGTTCAGCTTTTTACTTATTAATAGGATGGAGTGGTGACTTCCAAGCTTCATATATGCAGAACCAGAAACTGGAATTCTGCATCCACTTTCTAAAAGAGAAGGATTCTGGATAGCTATGTCATCTTTTCTACTTTTTGTCACATACAATCTGGATGACAGGTTGATTCTCCAGATAGTCAGTGGGAAGCAGAATGGAAATTTTATTTTCTGGCACCTAGACTCAGAGGAGCTGGGATAGGACAAATATGAAATAGTAAGCGGAGGGGAGTGTTTGAGTAACAACAGTGGTAGATATTTCTCATTGTCACTATGAGTATGAAATTATGGGGAAAGGGAAAAATAGCCAGAGAGTATTTCTAGGAAGCTTCCCTCGTGCTGTTCAGAGTAAACCCCTGCCTTATACCCTTTAAGAAAAACTACAGCATTATTTTTTAAGGCTTCTTTGAAGTGACTCCTTGCAAGGAAGAAGTCATGTGAGGACTCAGAAATATTTATTAGAGTTATTCCTCTTAGTACTGGGGGCTAATAAAAAGACATCTCAGTATGGACTGCTTGTCACCATGACATTTAAAGGTTAGCAAGCTTGAAAATATAAAAATTCAACTGCACAAATGAAATTATTTGAAGGCAAAAAATTAAAGTTCTTAAAACAATGTTTTGTTGAAAGCAGTGAATGGGATTCATTTTAAAAATTAAGCCACAAAAGGAAAAAATAAAAGAATTGACAGGTAGTAGAGAAGTGCTTGCTAAGTATAAAGCAAAAACCATAAAGAAAAACAATATATTTGAAAAAAAAAGTTACAGTTTTCTCTATACTTAAAACACTATAAATAATATACTAAGGGTGAAATATTTGCAAAATATATGGTAGACAAAGGGTTACTATCCTTAATTCATTTAAAGAAAAGTTCTTTTACATCAACAGGAAAAAGAGGAGTACTTAATTGAAAAAATAGGCAAAGGACACAAAGAGGCAAATTACAAAAGAAAAATAAACATATGAGTTTATGTTCAACTTTACCAGCATCACACAATGAGTTCCTTTTTTGGCTATCAAATTGGCAAAGGTTAAAAACCAAAATGAATTTGCTGTGATGGTAAGATTATGGGAAACAGGCCCTCTTATACACTGCCAGTTCAACAATATTTCTATGTGGCAGATACAACCGTGACCAAGACAGACAGACCCAGCTCCCATGGAACTTCAGGTCTGTGGGGAACACATTACAGACAGGGACAGGCATCAAACAGTCAAAGTACCTGAAGGCTTTACAGAGTTGCAGAGTAGGGTACACATACCTTCACACTCTCTACCAAACCCTGTGGCAGGGATGTGGGCTACCAAGGCTGAAATCCAATCTTTTTGGGGTGGACGTGACATAGAAGGCATAGTTCAGTGCGAACGTGTAATATTTACACAGTAGTACACTCCCAGAGGTGGGGACAGGACCAGGGTCAGAGAATCAAGCGCATTTTCTCTTACTCCACATTAAAAATAAAGAAACAAGCAAGTATAAAATTTTGCTATTTTTGCTTCTGAAAAAGAAATTATAAGTACATACAGTTTAATACAAAGGTGACCTAACATGCTGAATGTTTTAATTCCGGCATCCCAAGGCAATTCCTATCTTTAAAAACGGTCTCCCTCCCTCCCTCTGTTACTAGCAATTCCCTCATCTTGTGCATCAGGGAATTCTCCTCCCTGTGAGGGTCTCCAAGCACGTCCAGAAATGCTTGAACAGCAATTAAATGGTTTCCAGGCCTTGGGGTCTTTATTTCTAACTTAGTTCAAGAGCATATCCTGAGATGGTTATTGTACTCTGGAAAATGACTCTGTCAAATGCAAAGGGATAGGAGGTCCCTGCCCTGCGTTCCATTTGCTTCAGAAATTGTATCATGAAGGAGTTGTCAGCTCTGGTAACTGTCAAACTTGATTTCTGCCATCTGCAAAACTGAGGTGGGAAGATTTTTCCTCCATAGTATTTCAGTCATTCTCTCTGGGCAGTGATGAAACTCTGTAAGAGCTTATAATTATTATAGTTCTTCTATTTCCTCTCCAGGTCTGAATATGAAGCCTAGAGATACTTAGAGATTAAAGCACAATCTCCAGGGTTTTTTCCCCTCAATGTACTCAGCCTGGGCAGGAAAAACTGTGACGTATTCAACAAGGATGGGTGCCTTAGCAGACAGAGTCTTCCAGGAGGAAAATGAAAGTGGTTAATATTTGGACATACCTTTAAACTGCCTACATATTGACCTGTAACTCTAATTCTGGAATTTATGCTAAGAAAGTTAATTAATGAAATGTTCAAATTTTCATGTACAGATACAACCCTCTCGGTATTGTTTATAAGAGTAAAATTTTAAACTAAAATAGCATACAACGGCCTGAAAATTATTTAATAAAAGATTACTAGGAAATAAGATTTTTGTTTTCTCAAGAGTTTGCTGATACAAAAAAATGCACTGCGCATCTTTTAAATGAAAAATTAGTTTACAAAGCAGCATGTTTCTTCAACCCAAATATTTTTAAAATGTACATAAGGATGAAAATGAGCAAAAACATATATATTAAAATATCAATAGTAATTTTCCCTGGATGGTAAAAGTATAAATGTTTTGGCTTATATTTTGAAATTTTCTATACTTCATAAATTTTGTAAAGGAATAATTAGGGAAAGTGGATAGTCATTTTAAGTATAATTTATTGGATTTATACATGCCATTTTATTTCTCAAAATGATGCAGTAGATAAATGATTAGGATTTTTTTTTTATAACCATAGTTTATCAGGAAATAATTGTTAAAATTTTGCTTTTCCAAAAAAATGCCTTTAGCTTCTTGGTAGAAAATTGCAACCTGACTCTACTAGTTCCTGTTATTTTCATTTAGGGAAGATAAAAGAGTAGAATTATATCCCAGAACTGTAAGAAATGATTCACATTTTAAAGTGTTTAAGTAAGTTATTCCCAGGTGTGGTTCTGTGATGTCCCATCCTGTTATTTCCAATGAATACTTCTAGTATTATTTCATATTTCTCAAAGAATTATCAAAATCTGTGAACCATCTTTTGCCTCGCCCAGTCTTTAATGTTTCATATGTTATCCAATGGAAGTTATCGTGCGTGCTTCTTTCCAAAATTATATGAGTAATTTTTTGGAACATTTGAAGTACATGTTTAAATTTAAATTATTTTTAATTGCAAAAGCAGTTCTTGTTCAATATGGGAAAATTAGAAAATACAGGTAAATCAAAAGAGGAAAAGATTGAATTTTATAAACCCGTAGCCCAGAGAGGATCACAAATCCCATGGTATATGCTTTTTCAGTTCTTTCCACATGCATAGATTTTCATGGATGTCACACACAGAAACATATATTTTTACAAAAACAGGATGAAATTATATATACATTTTTGTTATTTGGTCTTTTTACTTAAGATATGGTAAGCCTTTCTCCAGGTCAATAAAAATGTATCTACAATGTCATTTCAAAGTGTAAAACATATTCAATTGTATAGTGCTTCTCATCCATTTAGTTTGCCCTGTAATGATAAGAGTTTAAACTGTTTCTAATAGTTACCATCCTAAAAAGCACCACAATGGACAACCTCATAGTTCAATCAGAGTAAGTCATCTCGATTAAGCTACGTTAATTGTGTAAATGTTGGAGGTATAGTCCTGATGCTAACAAAGCTACCTAAGAAAATTAATATTTCTTTCCTCCCCATGTGATGGACATTTTAAAATCAGTGTTCCTTAAATTTGAGAAATGTGTGAATATCTTTCAGAGGAAAACATGTCTGCCGAGCCCAATGTGGATTTAAGTTATTTTCATCAAGTGCTTCCTTAATACATACAAACATAAAGCAGATAGAAATTACTAGTGCTACCATACTACACAGCTATAAAATCAGAACAAACTGATATTGGTAAAACTGTAGGACCCATACAATTCAAATGAAGAGTTTATTTAATCTGTCAAATAGTGTTGGCTTTGCTGAAATTAAATTCCACGGTACTGGAGGGCTGTGAGTACCCTGCAATGGCTCTGTTCTCCCTCCACTCTACTCTTCCAGCTTGAAGTACTGAAAATGTCCCTTCCTACAGGTTACCTTAATATTGCTTAGCCTTGATTTGCTAGTGACCACTATTTGAGTGCTGGTTGCCTTCATTCCCCCACCTCCATTAGCTCAACAATAAAGCAGCTCAGCTTGGCTTGAGTGCCTTAATAATCCTAAACAAAATGCCAAGGTAGGTACTGAATTCGCAAGGAGATCAGACAATCTGGGATAGGGAGGAAAAAAAAATAGCCCTCAAACAAAAATGTAAAATTTACAAGTTTTTATAAAGAACTCCGCAAATCCTAAGAATCCTCTCAGTGATAAAAGCAAAGAAATTGGGTATCAATGATTCAAAACAGATTCCTTCCACCTAGTGTGTGGAGGAGGAACTTCTGATTTTCTTTGGGGAGGAGGGAACGCTCTAGAATACCAGGGACTGTTTAAGGAAGACAGAAGTGGTTGCAATCCTGAACACATTACGCATAAGATACATTTAGGCACATTAAAGGGCTTGGCAAAATTCTGGAAACAGAATTTCACCAGTGGTTCCCTGAACAACACGATTTGGACACAACAAGATTGAGGATCTCATTTGGATTCTGACTCTTATATTTTGTATTTCGGGGTATGTTCCTTAAATTCTCCCAGCCTATTTCTCCCCATTTGAAACTACAAATACACCAACACCTTTCAGGTTTGTTGTGACGGTGAAACGAAGCTCTATGTGTAAAGAAACTGTCATGTAGTTTAAAGTCCAAACTCATTGCTGGGGCCCGTGAGTCACTGTCTCTCCGATAACCATCTCCTCCCATTGTGTTTATAATTGATGCTGGAACTCATTCAACTCTTTGAACATTCCAAGCTCCTTTCTGCCTCCTGAACTTTACATGGCTGCTCCCTTTTCCCCAGGCTATTCTTCCACCAGAATTCACAGGACAGACTCCTTTATATTCCTCCAGTCTCTGCCCAGACAGCTTTTGCCTAAACCAATCCCCTTGCCTCACAAGATGAGTCCTTAACTCTGCTTTATTTTTTCCCATAGAAGTTATTACTCTCTGAGATTATGTTATGTGTGAATGTATTTGTCCCTTGTCTGTCTCCCTGGGTTGCACATAAGTGTCTGACAGAATAAACTTTCTTTTGTTTCCTACCATACCTCTAACCACGACTGGGTTTTCCCACAGAAAGCACTCAGCATTCGTTGTTACGTGTGAAGTAAGGCTTGGTCTCTTTTGGAGGATTGCGATCTATTGTTTTGATGCCCAGATCCAGAAAAATACGAATCTTCCATACGGACAACTGTAAGGTACGTGAATGCCAACTACTAAAAGCACAGGCTGAGCCCTATGATAAGAGCCCTGAAGAATGGGAATGACCCATGTCAAGTAGCTCAAGTGTGGAACATTTAAAATACTATAAGGCCAATATGACTTATTATCATATGGAGGACCCAAGCATTTTTTCTTTCATTTAAATTGTACTAATAAGAGGAATATAAATAACAAGTGGAAAGAAAAAACTTGTGAACAAAAAATTTAAAAAACCCATGACCAAAATGACAAAACGTCATTCAGGGACAAAGTTTCCTGACATCTTGAGGGTCTGTCCTCTTCTATACTCTTGGATTTCTCCTCATTCAGCCAGTGAGTGAGCAAAGAAAGCAAAGAGTGCATGTTTTATATGGACCAGACTTGAAACTGTTGTATTTCACCTCTGCTCTTGTTCAGCTCCTGGAACCCGGTCACGTGGCCTTACCTAATGCCAGGGAATCTGGAAACCATAGTCCGGCTGTGTGACTAAAGAGACAATAACGTAGATTTGGGGAGCAGTACAGGCTCTGTCACAGGATTAAAACATAATTGTAATATTATTTAATAGGACTATAAATCCAAAGATAAAGTCTGTCTAGAGAGGTTCCTGTCATACCAGTGGTAAACATGTCAAGTCACCAGTTCATTTCCATAATAAGAAAAAGAACATGCAACGAAATTGCTTTAGTTTAATCTTTGTTCAATGCAACAGTAAAAGGCATTAGCATGCTGTATACTCTCTTTTGGGTCAGTTCAATCATTTGTGATGCTGGAGTGCAAACTGGCATGACAGCTCCTGAGATGATAGTATGGTATGGCTGGTGATAGCCTCCTAGGTTGATCTGCCAGACCTTTTATAATATTACCCCCCACCCGGTTTTGAGCACTCATTTTCACTTACAGCAGAGTTAAGATATATCCTTAAGGAAAATTCTGAAAATGTTCATGAGCAGTTTATTTTCAAACCCTTGTGTATCTGATAATATGTTTCTATTGCTTTCACATATGAAAGATTCACTGGCTGTGAATGAAAGGTTTCTATCAAAAATTTCCCCTTCAAAAATTGTAAACATGACAGAGAAGTTAAAAACCAGACTGATTTTTTTTGCTTCTTCATGCCGTCTTATATTTTTACCCAAATAACATGCAAATTCTTTTTTTTTTAAATTAATTTTGCCAAGAATGTGTTAGGGCATTTTGAATTTCATAAGCAAACATGCTTTAGCGCCACAAAATTTTCTTTTATATGCTGTTCCTTCTGCTTCAATTATTTTGATTTCTTGTTATGGGTCACCCACAGTCCTTACATTAGATGCTGCTCTCTGTCCTTCACTTCCTTCATACACTCTCATCACTTTACCTGTCTCTCCTTTTCCTTTCTATTTTTGGAAAGCCTCTCACATTGATTTGATCCCTGTGTTCATGGAACTATGGAAAATAGACACAACAGGAGCACAGAAAGTACAATGGAATGTGAACTGGGATGGAACTCTGTCTAATACCAAGCAGAACAAGAACTGTGGGGGTATTTAATTCCTCTTACAAGTGCAAGTCTGGGAAGTCTTCAGAAAGAAGGCACAAGATCCTTCTGATCTCTGAAGGATAAATAAATCTTCATCAGTTGAGCAAAGGAGCAAAGGTTAGTTTAGGCAGAAGAATGAACCTACTTATGGGCGTCGTTGCATAATGTGGGGTTTTCAGGGGCCAGAGGGAGTCCCACTCCAGTGGGACTGAAGCATAAACTCTGTAGCAAGGCCATGGGGAAGGAGCCGTAATGTGGCATGAGGTCAGACTGCGACCCGGATGGTGATATGCAGGGGTGGTGGGGTTGAAGTAAGGCGGTGGGTGAAAGTCATCTGAGAGAGAAGATTCCAGCATTCTAGTGCAGAAGACTGGTTGGATGTTTTCTCCATTAATGAACAGAAATAAAGATAGAGGAGCATATTTGCTGGAAGATAATTGGTCCAATCTTAAAGGGTTAAGTTAGGGGCGCCTGGGTGGCACAGCGGTTAAGCGTCTGCCTTCGGCTCAGGGCGTGATCCCGGCGTTATGG
Organism: Ursus americanus; assembly: GCF_024610735.1. Classification (NCBI taxonomy): domain Eukaryota; kingdom Metazoa; phylum Chordata; class Mammalia; order Carnivora; family Ursidae; genus Ursus; species Ursus americanus. The sequence continues at coordinate 53,033,167 of NC_142128.1, read as the reverse complement.
GATCGAGCCCCACATCAGGATCCTCTGCTGTGAGCCTGCTTCTTCCTCTCGCACTCCCCCTGCTTGTGTTCCCTCTCTCGCTGGCTGTCTCTATCTCTGTCAATAAATAAATAAAAATCTTTAAAAAAAAAAGGGTTAAGTTTGAATGTCTGAAGGCATGTGGGTCACAGTGTCAGTATGCATCTAGAACAGTGAGCACTGAACCAAGAAGAGCCATGAGAACCGGGATGCAGATTTGTGAGCATATATGGTAGTTATAACTCAGTGTTTGAGATGACCCAGGGTAAGCATTTAGAGTGGGAAAGAATCAGTGTGGGACCACTCAAGCATACCTCTATTTTAGAAGGCAAAAAAGAGAAGTTCACAAAGGAGAAAGTGGTCAATGGCTCACATGCATCACAGTGATCAAATAAGAGACAGGTGAAAGCTGTCATTTCCCCAACATGACAAATAGATGTGACAGCATCAAGAGCTCCTAATGTTTGCAGAAGCCCTAATGCGTTGGGCAGCGCCAGGAAGGGAAGGCGAGGAAGAGAAGACAGGGAAGCTCTTCTGTAGCCATAACAAAGCCTGTCGCATCTTCCCTGATGTATCATCATAACTCCAAACACAGTATTTTTACTTCCAGCAAAGTGTTTGCATAAGGGCATCACTGCAGTGCTGCCCACGAGGGAATAATGCCGCCCATTTCCGCAGGTCCATCCATGCATACAAACTCCTGCCTGGATATCATGTTAAACCTACAGCTACAGTTAGAGCAGAGAAGCACAATGGTGTGTTTCAAATGCAGTACCTAAAGTTTTAGAAAAACACCAACAGAGACTAGTTTACAAACCACTTTATGTAAGAATGGACCAATACTGTAACAGGTCCCCTAGAGTCATGGCATCCAAAGGGCATTCTGTTGCTCTCATCGGCTCTCCCTATTTCCACATTTCACTCCCATCTCTTTGGCTGATCTCCCAACTCCACTAGGTTTGTTCCAGCATTCAGCACATGACTCAGAGCTCCTAAGGAGTTGCTGATCCACCAGAGATGCAGAGGTACCAATCCAAAACAAGTTATACAACTTTTTTCCCAATCCCTTCTGCCCATTATCTCTCCATCCTCCAATATAGCCCCTAGAGATTTCTCACAACTTCTTGCTTTCAAGAACTTTCCCTATTAATTTTAGTTGTCAAGATATAAGTAAGAGTCTCAAGTATAAAAATCTCCTTCCCCCATGTACATCCCCCCCCCCCCCCCCCCGCACACACACCACCAATGGCAATCCACAGCTCGGGTAAATTGCTCTGCACGAAAGATATTTGTCTCCATTTATTTTGTCTTTTTATTTATTTTATATCTTTTAAGTCTTACTATAATGTAATAATGTTCATTGAGAAAATTGGAAAGTATTTTTGGAAAGTATAATGAGGAAAACAATTCTACTAAGCAGAAAGCTACAAATTAATACTTCCAAAATTTTGGTGTGGGGCTTTCAAATTTGGCTTTTAACCTGCAAATATTATACATAGAGAAAAATACACATAGACTTCTAGTTAGCTTTTTAAAATTAAAAGGAATATGCCCAGATCAAGTACCAACAATCCAAAATTTATGCACTGAAAGTTAACCTTTTTTCCTGTCCCACATCCCCACTCCTGTTTCCCAGAGGCAAACGTTGTTTGTACTTGGTTCTGTGGCTCACACAAAGTTCCCTGGCATACAGAAGCATGCAAGTTGTACAAATATAGCCACTTCTAAATAAGCTTAGTATCATACAATCCATACAATTTTTCCTGCCTTTTCACTTAGTTTCTAAAATTTCTCTTAAATATTTTCAGAAAAAAATGACTTTTATTAATTATATATTATTTGTTCATTCATCCAACAAATATTTATTGAGCATCTATTATGTAACAGGCATTGTTCCTTGCACTTGCAATATTACAGTGAGCAAGATGGAAACAATTCCTACCTCTGTAACAGGAATCTCTAATTGTACATTTTAGATTGTTTCCAACTTTCCACATTGTAACTATAAATCTTTGTGTGTTTATAATTATTTACTTAGGATCTATCTCTAGAAATGCCTTCACTGCATAAACAGTGTGAATGTTTTTAAGGTTTTTTTTGACAAAAATACAAAATTACTTTCCAAAAGGCTTATAGAATTTATATCACACACTACAAATAAACAAGCATGACCATTTCGACACTCCCTGACAAACAGGATCTTCCTTTCATCGATTAAGATGAAATTCACCTTTGACCACACTAGCAGAATAAAAGTACACAGGCTATTCCAGATGTGTAACCAAAAAAACCCAACCAACCAAACAAACAAAAACCTCTTAGTTTTCAGCCTCAGTACATTGTTTTCAGTGTGAGAAATTTAAACCTCTTCTTAATCATCATTTTTAAAGAGCATCCCTAAGAACTTCAGATACTCCTTATATACAAAGACTATTAAAAAAATAATACAAATAAAGTAAGAAGGAAACAAAATATCTTGGCCAAAATTAAGTCATTCTCATATTTTGGGAAAAATAGAAACCTGGCTGCCTCCTACAAGCAGTGATTCATTAATACTAATTGGTGCTTTTTTTCCATGTGAGGGAGAAAACGGTTTCAGATCCTAATCAGTCCTCATTACAGTAACAGCAGGCTGCATTTAATCTGCTACTCAACTTTTCAGTTACAGAATCGGTTGACCTATAATTAAAAGACATTTAGGTCTTAGGGGGAAAGAAAAACAATTCGTAATGACAAACAGATAGCAGTGATTTAAAACCCTGCCTGCTTCGCCCCCGTCTGCCCACCTTCGGCAGTCCTGCTGTCAGCCTGACTCAATTCCGTGCAGGGAAATGGAAAAACTGTTTCTTCCCCACTCTAAAATTCAAGTAGAAGAATAAGCATGTGGTGTTCAGAATTCTACACATATCCAATCATGTTACGCTGCAATTACACTTTTCTCTTTATATTTAATATTGGGGGGGGTTCTTAACTATAAAAGTAGTACATATTTATATTAGAATTTCTGAAAAAATATAAAAGATGTAAAAAGAAGTTAAAAATTTTGCCACAGGAGATAACCGCTATTAACAGTCCTGTGTTTCCTTTCACTCTCCTCTCTATATTTACATTTATTTTTAATAAGCATACACATATAGTTTTGTTGGTAGCTAGAAAATTGACCCGGGACGGGGCTGAGAGTTGATGTAAGCGTGCAGGCTCTTCTACAGCCAGACTGCCTGGGACAGAATCCTGCCTGCGCCTCTTTCTACATGTGTGCCTTGGGGCAAGTGACTCAACCTCGGTGAGCCTCACTTTCCTTAGCTGCACAACAGTGCTAAAAATAGCCCATGCTTCTTGAGGCAATTTTGGAGATTCAATAAGAACGTATATGGCATGTAATAAGTATTCAATAAATATCAGCTAGTAAGTCTTTTAAACCTATTTTTTCCCATTTAAACTTATTATCATGGTCTCTGTAACTAAAGTATCAAAAACCTCACTTTACACAGCTCTATGGTATTCTATCCCGTGGAGATACTATGTTGCAGAATTCCCTTATTATTGGGCATGGAGATAGCTTCCAATTTTTCACCATTGTGAAGAGTACTGCTGTGAACTCCATTTGTTATTATCTCTGATTATTTCTAAGGAGACTTGTTTAGATTTTTCAAGACTGAGTCAAAAGCACTGAACTTTTAAAGCTCCTTGGCACACAGTCTCCCGACGGACTCTCAGAAGTTTGTGAGGCTCCCCTCCCTCCCTCCAGCAGGGCGTGGCAGTCTCTGGTTAATGACACATTTACCAGCACTGGTTACTATCATATTTTCAAAATTTGTATTGATTGAATATGTGAGAAAATGAATCCCACTGTTCATTCAATTGGAAGTTATTTTATTAAAGAAGCTGAACATTTCAAATGACTTGGAAATCCATTTCTATCAATTATTTTGTGAATTGTTCATTCATGTTTTTTGCCTATGGGGAGGAGGGCATCATGTTTTAGCCTATTGATTCGTAAGATCTATTTTAAAAGAATATTTTTCTTTTCTGAATTAAATATTATAAATGTTTCTTTCCATACTTTTTGTCTTTAAACTTTGATTTTGGTCTTTTTTGAGGTACTGAGTTTTAAATTTTCAGGCAGTTAAAAGCTTCCATTTTTTCCTTCCTGGTTTCTTGTTATTTTTCATGTTTAACGTTTAGGTGGTGTTTTTCATCAAACTTTTTTAGCCACTTGTCAAAAACAATCGCCACAATAAGTCAGTGCCGTGTTGATTTGTATCTCATGTAACAAGTACAACAATGAAGAAATTCTCATTTTAATATAAACAAGAATGTATATATTTTTGTTAATAAGTGGATACTTGCTAAGACTGATCCAGAATTTCTCTGATCACGTATCTTCATGCTATAGATGCATCATGGCAGCCAATTTGAGTAAATTTTGCCAATTGCCAGAGAAGAATTTCTTTGTAGAATTTTTCTTTTGAGAATTTTTGTAATAAAGAGAGCTAGTGATATATATTTATTTTTCTGATAATCCTGGGGATGAAGTTGATAAATATGTGACTTAGACTGTGAGTCGAAGAATAGCCTAGATTAAAAACAAAAGTCCCGAAAAACCAAACTACAATGAAACAAACAAAAAACTATGTCTACTTGTGAGCACCCATAGATTTGTAGTAGCTTCATGGAATGAGGTGCTTGGTATAAGTACTTAGAGGCTTAGCAAGAGCTCAACGGGAAAAAGGACTGTGACTGGCTGACTTGTAAAGCCTGTCTGGGGATGTGAGTAAAGGAGCAATATGTGTGCAGAATGGATACCCTGGTATTGGTTCCTCTGAAGGTCTGTTCAATTTTATGACTTTATAAAGAAAGTTGTTTTGTTTTATTTCTAATGAACTCATGCTTTTAAAAATCCTCGCCAAAGCCAACCAAACAAACAAATATCTCAGGGAGCTAGAATCATCTTCTACCAGCACGGCAATATTCAAAATGTGCCTTTTAGAGAGGAACACACTTCACTAAGCTTCTTCATGAATTCTTTTTAGGTTTAATTAAAATAGAAATTTCTTTACTTGGAGTGTTCACCTGTGTCAAACTGCCAACTTCAGCTTCTCAATAGACTCTAGCAGCTGTGTAAGGGGTTGTGAGATTGTAGGTCATATTGTCAAAATGATGGTATGTGGGTCTAGGACACATCAACTTAAAAAACAGTTACGGAAACATCCCTAGATGAAGGGGAGTCAGAAAAACAAAACAAAACAAAACTGACTAGTTTAAAAGAGCCGTGAAATCATCAAGTCCAGCCAACCCAGGTGATGCTGAAGCCATTTTTACAATACTTCCACAAGGGAATGGTCTCACTGAGGCTTGAATACCACCATTCATGGGGGCTCTCAAGCTGTCAGAGAACTTGCATTTGCTGAGCACCTGCCAATTTTCAGGTATTACGCTAGACTCCTTTACAGCAACCCTGCAAAGGTGATTTTTTTTTCCCTATTTACAGATGGTAAAATCAGAGAAAGTGGTTAAACAAATGAGCCAGGATTTGAAATCAGATATATATATATATATACACACACACATACATACACATATACATATACACATATATATATAAAATTTTCTTTCTATGATGTCATAAGTCTTAGCCTTACCACAAACCTAAACCTCAAAATTTATGAAATAGACCTACTTGTTGAAGTATCTTGTTAAATAAATCAAAATCATTTTCACTAATTTGAATAAAATAAAGGATACATCAAGAGTCTTTCATAAAAATATCACTCTCCCCCCAAGAAGCTCAGGGTGTGTCTCTATTTTACTCCCCAGTATACTCATTTGATCTATTAACATTGTAGCCAAACTGAAGTCTTAATTTGCTTACTTTAATGACTAGTCTAGATTAATCTGAGTTGCTATTATGATTGCCTACATAAAAGCTGCTAAAAGATTTTAAAAGCATTTTGAACTTTTAAATAAATGAAACATCTCTAAAACTCACCTCAATCCTATTCTTTTAATTAATGAATGGAAAACTCTATAAAGACACAAAATAAATCAGTTTCTTCATGTTTCTTCACAAAGCAGAAATTAAATCTTCTCCATCTTAGTTTAGCTGATAACATGCGTTCTATAACGGGTCCACATGATTTGTCCCTCTCTTTACTTTTTCTGAAATACTATAGTTTGGCCCACAGCTAGATATGAGCAGAAGGAAACTGGGCAGTAAGGCTTGTAATTACCAGTTCTAAAATGTAACTGCTTATCTGCAGTTAGCATATGAAGATTTTCTACAAGTGATTTAGGGCAAGATTTGCCAAGTTTAGAACCACTCAAGTTGGTTTCAAGTTCTAAACTAAACGTTAGTCACTGGGCTTACATGGTTTTTTCTCTCCTACTATTGGCAAAATAGGACTTTCTGTTTCTAAGAAAATCAGTAATAAAAATCTTCTTGGACATTTAAATTGCTTTACAAAACATTTTGATGAGTTAAGTATAAATGAAAAAGAAACATAAGGCTTACATTTCCCTTAAACACACAAGGGATTGTAAATAAAGGGAAAATGTTCATGGAAACATGTTTGGGAATATGCTCAAACTTTGAAAAATAGTTGGGGACATTTGATGAGCCCAAGTGCAGCTGGGTCTTGCTCATCCATGACTCTTTTTTAAAGGTAATGAATTATAAATAAAAACATACATTAATAATTCACATAAGGATGATAGCAATGGAAGAGAAAAATCCCTCTGTATTAGTCATCCAGCTGGAAAATTCTAAGACAGACTTGAAAAAATAAAACATGAGAAAACTACAAAGTTTCATCTCTCACATAACACAGATGCTTTTCTTACAAAACACAACAGAATTACAAAATCCAGATGATTAAAATGTTGAGGATTAACTGACTATCAGGTATGACTGTCAAATTGAATTGGTTTCTATTCCCAAGTGTCCCTATCTGGACACTAGAGCTTTTCCCATTGAACTATATGAGAGTACATACACACACACACACACACACACACACACACACACACACACACACACTTGCATCTAGACTTTAAAATCTTTAGGGAAAATACAATTAAAAATTCTCAAAATGTATCTGTCTTATTAAAAAAGTCGTAAAGAAAATGATGTTTGGATCTTATCCCAGATGTTCTCTCACTTGAGTTAATGCAGGATTCATGCTCTCATGCAACTGTAGGCTTGATAAGTCATAAAGAAAGCTTTGATCAAAAGATCACATGGGTGATTGTTAAAGCAGGATTTCAGGTCCATAGGCTACAGGGCTTTAGAGTGACCTGCACTTTTGGGAGATCCATAAGGGAATTCAGTGAATTAGCATTATCAAATATCATGTACAAAGGCTATTTTGAGTTCCTTCCTGCAATAAAACACAGCCCTACTAATTGGCACTTGCGTAGCTCATTCACTCTTGCATTCATTACCTTAATATATAATTATTGTACAGTTACTACGGGTGCTAAGCACAATACTAGCTAGGCACTAAAGATATACAGAGTATGTTCCCTGTGGTATAATAAAAAATACATTTGGTCATTGTCCCCAGATCTTGGCAAACAGCTCCTAAAACCCTTGGAATTTCCTGAGAGATAGGAGTATCTTTTGTTATTCATAATGAGCTCCTTTTTATCATACCTGAGTTTATGCTGAAGGTGACTCATGGTGGGCTCTTAAATAGTTTCCAGGGAGGGGCTGGCCACTCTAGAAATAATACCAAGCGCCTGATTAGAGGTTGGATAAAAATTGAAATAATATGGTGCCGGAAGCCTCTGTGATAGTGGGTACATGAATGTGCTAGAAGGGTAGAATCCCTGGCGAAGACAAAGAAGCGCTATACCCAGCTCCATCATCCACTTGGCTGTATATTTTATAATAAAACTCTAATTGTAAGTATAGAACTTTCGATGAGTTCTGTGAATGGTTCTAGAGAATCATCAAACCAGAAGAGGGGTCATGGGTTCCTCTGAATTTGCAGTCAAGACAATTGGTCAGAATTACAAGTAACCTGAGGACCTAGAACTTGTAGCTGGCATCTCAAATGGGGACAGTCTTATAGGACTGAGCTCCTTAACCCGTGGGGTCTGTGCTAACTCTACATAGTTGTTTACAATGTAGTATTATTTTTAGAATTGAACTGATTTGTTGGATACCAAATCAGTATCAAAAAATTGCCTTTGCTGAGTTTCCATCTTAGTGGAGGAGACTGTTAGATGAAACAAATTTTTTGTTTTGAAAATCATAGCTTGCCCAAATAGTCTCCAGTGGAAACAGAAAGTTTAAATATATTAAACAATCATGAGAAACGAACAAGAAGAAATAAAGAAGAAGAGGCCCAGAAGAACTAACAGGGAAATTCAATCTAACTTTTAAAGAACAGAAATTTTCAATTCTACTTAAATTATTCCAGAGGACAGAAAAAGAAACCCTTCTAAATTCATTATATAAAATGAAAAGAACATTAATTTCAAAAATATGACAAAGATTGCATTAAAAAAGAAAAAGAAAAACCAATTTCATGTGTGAATATCCATGCAAAAATCTAACAAAAATATTAGCAAACAGCAACAAGTAGTATATCAGAAATAACACATCATATTCTAGGAGGGTTCACTCTAGGAAACCAAGGATGATTTGAAATAAGAAAATCCATTAATGTAATCTGTTATACCAGTAGAGATAGAGATCACATCCTTCAATGGAGAAGAGGCATTTCACAAAAATTTAATTACTCATTCATGTTAAAAACATTCAATTATTTCTCTATATATCAATGCAAGATACATAATGACTTTAACAAGAACACTCATTCATGTTAAAAAAAAACATTCAATTGTATATATAAATGCAACATATAGAATAAATACATATAAATGGAAGATACATGAATTTAACATGAATGAGTGCATTTGTGTGTGTATGTGTGTATTTCAGCCCAAAGATCAGCATCTTATTTATCTAGAAACACTAGAGCCTTTGCCAAGAAAGTTAGGAAAAGATAAGCATGTTTATTACATTGATTTCTATTTAATATTGTGCAAATGTAATGGGCAATGCAAATAGCCAAAAGAAGGCAGTTCAAAGCATATGGACTAGACAAGAAGAGACAAAATTATTTCTGCTTCTAGGTGACATGACTACACATCTGGAAAACCTGAATTGTTTGAAAACTAATGCAAACAAATAATCCAGTAAATCAAGAGAGTTATAAAGTTAGAAAAGTCAATAACCTCCATAGATTACAACATAACCATGAAAGAAGATAGAAAGGAAGAGAAGCCCCATTTTCATTGGCAAAAATTTTAAAAAAATTAGATACTTAGGCATAAACATAACAAAATATATTCAAATTTTATATAGTTAATACGCTATAAAATACTATGAAGAATATAAGCTAGCCTTGAAGAAATGGAAGGATTGAACAGTCTTGAATCATAATACTCAACACATCATACAGATAAAAATTCTTCCTAAATTTATAAATTTAACACAATTTTAATATACATACTGTCAAGTTTTCTTCCCCTCATTGGGGCTAGAAAAATAAAATAGAAATTTTATTAGAAAGAATAAAAAAAGCAAGAATAGCTAAGAAATCCATGAAAAATAAAAAGCAAGAAATAAAGACTAGCCCAATTGGATATGAAAGTATACTGTAAAACCTCTACAGTGAAAATAGTGTGGTATTGATACCTGAACACACAGACCATGGAACAGAAAGAAAAGCCCATTGGTCCAACCGTACATACCAGATTATTATATGATACAGTTAGCATTGCAAATCACTGACTGTCAGATATACTATTTTATGTAAACTGTGTTGGGATAATTGGATAGTCATATGGGAAAGATAAAATTAGATTCTTTTTTAAGAAAGAAGGAAAAACATTTTATTTGAAGTGAACAATAATTCTAATTGGGTTAAGTGATATTACTGTCGACCTTAGAAGCCATAAAGGCTTTAAATGTTTCTCAGATGCACGATAGATTCTCTAAGATGATTCTGGCCAGGATGTGGGGGAAAGAAAGGATAAAAGAAAACAAAAAAGAGAGTACTACATTAATCCAATTGAAAGTGGTGTAGGATAAAGGGAATCAGAAATGGACAGACTGCCATTAGATCTTGAAGTTAGAGAGGAAAGGATTTGACTTGGGTTTCTTCAGGATGATAGTATGTATATTGCAGGATTTTTTTTGATATTTAAGTAAGCTAATGCTTGCAAAATTCTAGTAATATGATCCACAAATGGCAGTATTGCTGTTGGATTCTAGTTCCTCTAAAATACCCGAATGATCTGTGTCTATGACTCCTGATGGATTAGCACAGTATAAATGTGTTTTCCTTTATTTTTTGAAAAATCAGTTTACTTAGATCCCCTCATGATTTTTTTTTTAGTTTGGTTTTAAAATGAACTTTTTAGGGGCGCCTGGGTGGCGCAGTTGTTAAGCATCTGCCTTCGGCTCAGGGCGTGATCCCAGCGTTCTGGGATTGAGCCCCACATCAGGCTCCTACGCTGGGAGCCTGTTTCTTCCTCTCCCACTCCCCCTGCTTGTGTTCCCTCTCTCGCTTGCTGTCTCTTGCTGTCAAATAAATAAATAAAAATCTTAAAAATAATAAAAATAAAAAATAAAATGAACTTTTTAAAATTTTATTACAGATTTAGATTTACAGAAGAATTCCAAAAAGAGTACACAGGGTTCCTATGTATACTCCACAACCTGTTTTGTTTATTATTAACATTTTATGTTGTTGTGCATTTGTTACAATTACTGAACCAATATTAACACATTATTATTAACTGAAGTCTATACTTTATTCATCTTTCCTTTGTTTTGTGTAATGTTGCTTTTTTCTATTCCAGGATCCTAGGCTACTGCATTATATTGAGTTGTCATATCTCTTTAGGCTTTTGGAGTTTCTGAGACTTTCCTTGGTTTTTATGACCTTGACAATTTTGAGACGTACTGGTCAGGTATTTGGAGAATATCTCTCAATCAGGATTTGTCTGGTGGTTTTCTCATGCTTAGACTGAGGCTATGTGGTTTGGGGAGGAAGACCACAGAGGTGAAATGTCGTTTTCACTACAGCATATCAAGGATACATACTATTAATATAACTTGTCACATACTATTAATATAACTTGACCACCTAGATGAGGTAAAGTGTGTGAAGTTTCTTCACTCCAGTTAGTCTTTTTCCCTCCTTTTCATTCTGTCCTTTTAGGAAAAAGCCACTAGGTGTAACCCACGCTTAAGGAGTGAGGAGTTAAATTCCACCTCCTTCAGGTCAAAGTACCTATATAAATTACTTAGAATTATTGTAGATGGGAAATTCATTTAGTTTCTCCAATTTTGTATTTCTTCAATCATTTATTTATATCAATACAGGTATTTGGCTTATACTTTGGATTATAATTCAGTACTACGTTATTTATTATGTTGCTTAAATCATTCCAGCTTTGGCTATTGGGAGCTCTATCAACTGTGGTCCTGACATACCCCTGTCATGGTGGGATTTTTTTTTTAACACTTCCTTATTTTTTGGCCCTATAAGATGCTCCAGGCTTATCTTGTATATTTCCTGCCCCAGTCCTAGAATCAGTCATTTCACCATGGAACTCTGGTCCCTCTTACTAGAGAACACTATTAGAGAACAATACAAGGGTGTTAGGTGGGTGCTGCTGGCTACTGAGGTCTCATCGCTTCTAGGCTATCACCGCTGACACTGTAAGAAAATATATGTGTGTGTATACTAACCTACATATATGCACATCTATAGAAACTTCTATGTGTAAGCATTTGTATCTATATTAAGCTAATATAGCTTCATACGACATCTCCAACTTTACTCCATTGCCACATGGATGATTCTAACCTCATTCTTTTGTTTATTTTTACAGTCACATTCCAATAGTGAGAAATCTGGTTCCTATCATGTCATCCAGTTAATAAAATATTCAATTATAAGTATACATGTATAACAGTATCAGAACTGTTCATTTTTACCTCCATGGAATACAACTTTATTAGCTAGAGTACAGTGCTTTATATTGAGTATTTTTTGCCCTATTCTTATGGACTCTACTCATCTCCAAAGTTACTTAGGTCAACTCACCCTGCCATGAGTTGGTTTTATATGTTTATAGTATAGTTAGATTGTGTTGTTACAGTCTTCATTCCATTGTCTGATTCCTCCAACCCATCAAATGATTCTTTGAAAATCTGCATCCACTGCCCTAGAAGAGCCCCTACATTCCACCCAGGTTTTATGCCCATCATTAATTTTGAAAAGTTATCAGTCATTATTATGTCAAATTTCTTTTTTTTCTGTTCCTTCTTTTTTTTTTTTTTTTTTTTTTTTTTTTGGTATTTCAGTTACACAGGTTATGCCTTTTGAAATTGTCCCACAGTTCTTGGATATTCTACTTTTCTTCTTTCCCCTTTTTTTTTTTCCTTTCTTGGATTTTTAATTTGGAAGTATCTATAGGCCTATCTTCAAGGTCACTGATTCTTTGATTGTGTGCAATCTATTTATGAGCTCATCAAAGGCATTCTTCATTTCTGTTAAAATGTTTTGATTTCTTGCATTTTCTTTTGATTTTTTCCTTCCTGCTTCCACCTTTCTGCTTAATTGCTTATCTGTTCTTGCATATTATCAATGTTTTCCATTAGATCCTTTAACATATTAATATTATTTTATTACATTCTTGAAAACTGCAACATCTGTTTCATATCTAAGTAGGGTTATGATGCTTGCTTTCTCTTCAGATTGATTATTTTTCCCCTTTTGGCATGATTATATATTTCTTTGAGAGCTGGACATATTGTATCAAATAATAGGGACTGTGGCTAGCAGGCCCTTAGTGTGAGGATTTATGTTAATCTATGTAGGAGTTCGACTATGTTTAGTGTTTGCTGAAGCTTCCAGAGGCCTCGTATTTTTCTAATGTCCTTGTTGTAATCTCTCTTGATTTTGGGTTTCCCCAAAGACTTCTCTTCAGAGAAGTATTCTGCAGCTATTTCAGCTATAATTGACAGTATTTTACTGCAGCTCTGTTGGCCCAGTGGTAAGACGCAGGGTACGGAAAGCATTACATAGTTTTATGATCAAGTCTCAGTCTATTGGTAGATTTATATCTGCAGACTGTGATAACAGTCTGCACAAATGCTACTCTAATGATGTAGGGTCTTTTTTTTTTTTTCTTTTTCCATTTAGGTGAGAAATAGATGACTTCAAGTCTGAATGGGAGGAATGCCGTTCAACAAGGTAGAATAAGATTCTACAAAAGTCCCATCCTCTGAAGTCTTAGCCCTTTCTCATGGAGAACTCTTTGGGCACATTTAACAATAATTACTCTATTCCTTGCTCTGCCAAGACCATGAGAGGATTTTTCTCAAATCTTCAACGTGAGGATGTGGTATGGGTTCCTGGAGAAATAAACCACAACAGTGAGGAATTTAGCAATTCATCAACATTACTATTTAGGTGTTCCTATCAGTTCATGGCTTTAGTGGCTCTTCTCCAAATAAGCAGAATTCAGGTGTGACTCTCTGGACTCCCCTGTCTTTCTTTTCTTTTCTTTTCTTTTCTTTTCTTTTCTTTTCTTTTCTTTTCTTTTCTTTTTTAAGATTTTATTTATTTATTTGACAGAGAGAGACAGCCAGCGAGAGAGTGAACACAAGCAGGGGGAGTGGGAGATGAAGAAGCAGGCTCCCAGCAGAGCAGGGAGCCTGATGTGGGGCTTGATCCAGGACCCTGGGATCAAGCCCTGAACCGAAAGCAGATGCTTAACGACTGAGCCACCCAGGTGCCTCTCCCCTGTCTTTCTAGATGTCCACTGGCAGTTTGCTCTGAAACTTCAGTTCTCTGATGGGTCCCAAAAAAGTCACTGATTTTCAGTGTGTAGCTTTTTATGTTATAAGGATGGGAGTGATGACCTCCAAGTTTTTGATATGTTAGAGCTAAAACCAAAAGTCAGATTCATTTTTTATACCATATATAAGAGTAATTCAAAATGAAATAGAGATTTTTATGTAAGAAATAAAACCAATATTTTAAAATCAATGATTGGTGAATTTTTCCAAAACTTGGACTAGGAATAATATTGACCAGGAATAATATTTTGACTATAAGTCAAAATCTGGAAGCAGTAAGGATAAAGTATGTAAATTTGATTACTATTTTGTATATACAATGTCTTGCTATAATCAAAGTAAAAATAACATAATAAAATGAGAAAAAGATTTATAAATTATATCAAAGAATTTATAATTCTAATATATAAAAAACTTTTGAAAATAGAAAAAAAAAATTCTTACTGCCCTATAGAATAAATTAGCTAGCAAGGCAGATAATTCACAGGAGAAAAAAGAAAGATATGTAAATGGCTCTTAATAATAGGAAAAGGTGACTAATCTCATTCAAAATAAGAGAAATGTAAATCAAAACTAACCATGTTACCATTTCTCACTTAATTGGAAACAAATCTAAAAATATGACAAAATACTTTGTGACTCTGCGTACTGCTATAAATGTTAAATGATACATCTTCTGAGTTGGTGGGGTATTTGACATATTTAGCAAATTACATATGTGTTTATCTGTTAATCTGGAAATACATGTTTTATAATCTTCCTCATATTTAATGGCAAAACTATTAAAATATATATGAACAATGCTTATTGTTATCTGAATTTCTGTTTTCTTCCAAAATATTTTACTTATGAAATGTTATCCCTGTTCCCAACATGACCCTCAGAATATGACTGGTCAAGTCAGTGTCTTCCCAATTGTTCTCTGACAGGTGAGTCCGAGAGGCAGAGAGAAGATACCCTGGTTGACTGAACAACGAGGGCCTCAAAAGAGGAGCTGCTGCCCCCTTTTCTGTTTGGTACAGACCTTTGGTCCTGTGGAGAAATTATGCAAAAAGATTATCGTCTCAGGACCTTGTAGAAAAAATGTATACAAACATCGCTTATTAGAAAAAAGAAGAAACTTAATTTAAGTAAAAACATTCACTACCATCAATGGGATTAAAGAAGACATGATATCCTGAAAGACAAAAAAATTCCATCAAGAGAAAATAAGACGGCAGCAGGTGTATATTTGGAGAGAAAAAATGTCCCTTCTGAAGAAACTTTCATGCATGGCAATTAAAATTGTTCCTAGCAAAAGAATGTGAAAGGAGTCTTCTGGCAAGTGGACGTTTCTCTGATCTTAGAAGTGAAATTGATGGTCACTCCAAGTGTTTGATGTTAAGGAATTTTCTTATTTTTTACTGTTTGTGTAAGTATTTTTTACTGTTTGTAAGTAAGTATCTGGGGGAGGCTGAGCTGAGTACTGCCAGTTGACTGTGTATCCCATAAACTTTCTTGCAAGTGAAAGAAAATGGCTTGGTCCAGTGGGGAACATGGATAGGAATCAGTGTCAGTGGTATTTGCCTTCTGACTTACTTCCTCCTTGACACCTTTATTGTCTACTAAGGCTGGATCAGGACTGTGACTCTGCATATTCTAATAACTTGGATAAATAAGAATTAGTATCTTTTTTCTCTTTGGGTTAGTAGGAAAAGCCCTGAGGATGAGGAACTTTTGGCAAGCTTGTGTCTTGATTTTTGCATCTATGAAGTTAGAATAGTATAACCCTTGCCATATCTATTGTCAAAGGTGTTGTGAGCACAAACCTAGATACTAATCATTTGGGGGGGGAAAACTGAGAAATGAAATATCTTTCTCTTGAACCTAGAATTTGGTATTAAAGTAATTTCTAGGAAGATGCTTAGCTTGTGAATGCACAATCCCAGATTAAGCAGTTTAGCAAAAAATCACACATTAAAAAAAAAAGGGGGATGTCAGAATACATTTTTCTTCTCATAAATCTAAGTAACTCAATATTGAAATTCTGATCACTGGATTAGAAAAACACATGCTGAATCAACTGTTGACTCTCATCAACGAGAAAAAAAATTAAACTCAAATTTTCTGTACTTTTGACTATTTTCCTATTGCTTAAATAATAGGTGCTCATTTCTAGGCTCTGGCTTTGTTTTGAGAATTTAATTACTTAGGACACACTGTAAGAAGGGGAGTAAAGGACACAGATTGTCAAACCAAAGCACGCAGCATGAAAACCCACCTATTATATAACTAACTTGAACTGAGAACAGTAGCCAATATCAGCGAAAATACCAGAAGTTTCTGAATAAGATTTATTATTCTCACATCTGTGATTTCATAACTTATTTGGTCTAATTGGGTAAAAATGGATGTTTTGATTTCTTTTCCTTTTTAATTTCTTATAATTATTTCCATGCTCTGACTCCAAAAAAATATTTTTAAGGTGTGAGTAAATTCAACTATTTTTGTTGCCCTCAAAGAAATTAAAGTACTCATAATTTACATACATTCTTCAAAAAACATTCATTTATTAATTTTTCTGACCTTTTCAGAAAACACAATCAGTTATGAGGAGTATCACCTATTATCAAAATGGGAACCTCAGTTTCAAGTATTTATGTTATTTCCATGATCACTTATTTATCAATATTTATTCAGTAATCAAGTTAATGTTTAGGCAAGGAGATAACAAATACTTTCAATTTAAGATCTTAAGGCTATGAGATTTTCTCAAGGTAATATGATAATTTACCGACAAAATATGGCTGAGTTTTGTAATGTGAATCTTTCTTTATCTCTTATCCATCTGCAATCACATATCTAAACTCAAGACACACTCAATATTCAACCATATAACTATATTCCCCATCTTTCTTCTTTTTTCCTCCTGATTTTCTCCTTTAGAATCCAGTTATAGCATGTAGACTACATCTCATCGTTTTCTCTTTAATGGAATTGTTCAGCCTTTTCATTTTCCTGATTTGGTTGTTAAAGTAAGGCTTTAAAAATTTCATGTATCAGCTTATGTTTTAGTTCTTACTTGGCTTTACATATATACCAGGATTTTCTTTCATAATCTACTTTTAAGTTTTTTATTTTTTTTTTACTGTTTTTGTTTTATTTTGTTTCTACTCAAGGGTGTATGTGTATTTCCTTTTAACCCTGGTAGAGAGGGGAAAAGAGGTGCGAAGTTCAAGTGCATGGATGTGAAGACTCAGTGTACAGAGATGTAGAGAGAGGGAGGTTGTTAATCAAGAGGGATGATATTTTGTAAGGACCATAGACTCTCATATTTTTAAAATTAATGAATAAATCTAATGTTAGCTAGATGGAAAGTGGTGAGGGATAGAATTAAAATCTCAGTTGTCAGAACAGTCCAGAGCTGGGCTCTCAACTACATTGTTGTACTATCTTCCAGTGTGGGGAAGCAAGGTTGAATGAATACTGCTATTTTTTTTTAATATAATGTACCCATTAGTGTGTTTGCCTCTATCTCTGGGCCCAGGTGTGATATGTTTTCACGGTGTAAACCAATTTCCTTCTTGGTTATGAGGCAAATATTTTCTTGAATCCCTCCCAGCCCTTCTCACTGGGGCAAAAACATGCCTAGACATGGGGTGAGTTGTGAAAGTAAAAGCAATGAGGATAATAGTGTAACAAAATCACAGTCCCAAAGTTCAGAACGTCAGAGGCCTGTACAGGAAAAAAAATCATCTAGATCAATTAGGCTATTTAGAATCTAACTTTTTTTTCCCCTAGATCTGTAAAATTATCACAGTGATGTCTATCTCAATGAAAAGGAAAATAAAATATTAAGTACTGAGTGGAAAAGCTGAAGAAATAAAACGAGCAGGTCTTCTGATTTGGTTTCTTTATATTGTATGGAGACCCCCAGGGAAATGACGACTGTGGCTCTAACAGAATCTGAAAGCTTGAGAGCAGAGGGTGCGGTAAGAGTGACAATGAATATTGTCTGCAAGACTGGTCCACGACAGTTCGAGGAGAAAATATTAGCGGCATTTTGAAAAATTCAAGGAAATAATATGGACATGTAAAGAATCCAATGGTCCTCTTACATTTTTAGGTACTTTTCAAAGTATTTATTCATGATTCATTTGGCAACAACACTAGGTGCTTTACTAAGAGAATTGAATGAAGGTTCCACTCTGTGCCTGAAATAGCAGTGGCAGAAATAAACTATGGGAGGGCATGAAGACATACAATTATCTCAGAAAAATATACACAAAATAAGACTGAATAATAAAAATCCCAGTTCTTCTGTTGCAGCATCTCCTGGTGCAGAATCTGTCCATTGGCTCCTTTTATAGTAGAAAGGAGTTGAAACCTCCTTGTCTTCAAAGGATTCCCTCTCTTGGTTTGCAATTATTCCATTTTCCAGTCCACAAATAGTCCTTTAATGTTTGTGTCCAAATCAGAATGGCCCTTATTAATTTTTTCTGGGGTCTTAACCATCCTAAAGGATATGCAGCATATGCTTTCAGTGAAAAGATACTATACCTAAATAAAGCCAGAATTCATTAACAGCCCAGCAATTTAATTTCATTTCCTCCCCCATACCAAAAGTTATAGTTATAAAAATTTAAAGTTCTCTCACTGAATAAGTTTCCTTCCTAGTCACTGTTTATTTTGCACATAACCCGGAAAAGATTGTTGGCTGCAATTCTTGCGGTGTTACTAAAATATTTCTTTAACGTCCCAAGCTAATATAGTGTATATGAATAGATGACTAAGACAGAAGCTGACTTTTCATATTGTGCTTTAGCCCATGGTATGCAGGGATTAAAATTTTGGCAGGTTTTTGTAAACACTGCACACACTATAAGAGTGTAAGAGTTTTGGTTCCCTTTACCTCCTCATATACAATTTCCCCACTGCTCCATTTTTAATTAAATTTCCTAATTCAAATTCATGTTTGTTCCAAAACATAGAATTCCAGTTATAATTCACTTATTTTGGTAAGAAAGTAGAACACATGATCTACAAGCATATTTTCCATCAATTGCATTTGTCAACAGAAAAAGATGCAATTGAATAATACTTAAGTATTTACTCATCTGAATCTGAAAATCTAACTCATTCTACTGAAGCTCTTAGAAACTGAAGTTCTAAGTAATTATTCATTTTGTTTGGTTCCAGTCTACACCTTTAAGAGATTCCAAAATATTTCTGAAATAAAAGAATGACTTAGAAACTTCACGTGGGAATTAGTCACTGGAGGCTTTTAATCATGTCAAGGTGTTATGCTTCAGTGAATAAGATAAGTCTTGAACAAGTATCTAAAATTTTGCTTCTGAGCTCAAGTAAATCTTACAATAATTTTCCATCACCAGCTCTCAAATTTTACAGTCTTTGAGTTGAGAAAATAAAAGTGTTTTTGTAAACCTAAAGCAAACACAGAGAACTGCAGCATAAATAACTCAAGGGATTATCTTTGGATGCAAAGAACTTGTTTCTTATGATAATTCTAAATAATTTTTCAATAACTGGGCCTGATCTGTAACCTAAAAATGTCGATCTCTTAACCACATCCTATGATACTTTACCAATTAAGAGTTTAGTCCACCTATTATATTTATGAGGGAAAAAAGATGATGTCTTAACAATCTAGACCCTTACAAATTTTGTGTACTTAAAGTTGATTCCTCTTTAGCGATTACATACATCTTTCATAAAAATGACAAATTTTGTACATTCATTCAACAAATGCCCACCAAAGGCTACATAACTACATAACTTTCATAGAAATGTCCTGTATGGAACTTTCCTTCTGGTAGGGGTTTAAGGTCATACAACCAGGCAATAAACCGATAAATAATTAATTATACATCTTAAGGAATACTCTAAGGGAACCTAACAGGATCCTGAGGTTAAAAAAAAAAAAAATCATGGGGAAAAGGAGGAGAACCTATTTACATCAACTAAACAGGGATTTCCTCTCTAGTGAGGAGACCAAAGCTATGACCTGGAAGATGAACATTTGCCATGGGAAGAGCTTGAATAAGACTGTCTTGGTAGAAGAAACTGTTTATTCGGATTTTGAAGTAGGAAAGAGCTTGACATGTTCAAGGCATCAAGAAACGTTAAAAACATGTGGAAAAGCATGATGAGCTAGGGGTTAAGTATTAGAGGAATCTGTTAAATGGCTAGTCAAAGGATGTCTTGTAAAGATGGTGTATTGAATTCATGTTTGACTCACTTCCTTCACCTCAAATACAAAGCAACAGTTAATAAATCAGGAAAAAAATTGGAGGAGAAAAACATAGGGTGGCTCAAAGGAAAGATAAACATCTTCAGGGATAGAAAAGTTGGTGAGTTTGGGTAAAGCCACATAAATTATGGACTCCAGGTCTGTAGTTTGGAAGTGATGACTGAGAATTTAGCTTTGTGAAGTAGATTCAAAAGTCTATGTGTGAGGCACAATTGCCATTTGTTCATTGTTGATAAATAGGAAAATGATTAACTTTTGTATGTGAAACTTGTATCCTGCAACTTGGTTATAACTGCTTATTAGTTCCAGGAGTGTTTTGTTGTTGTTGTTGTGTCTTTTAGGTTTTGTATATAGAAAATCATGTCATCTGAAAAAAAAAAAAGTTTATATCTTCATTCCCAACCTGCATACATTTTATTTCCATTTGTCTTACTGCATTAACTAGAACTTGCAGTACGTTGTTGAAAAGGAATGATGAGATGAAACATTCTTGCCTTGCTCATAATCTTAATGGGAAAATTTCAAGTTTCTCACCATTAAGAATGATATTAGTCACAGGGTTTTTTGTTTTTTTGTTTTTTGTAGTATTCTTTATCAAGTTCCTCTCTATTCCTAGTTTGCTGAGTTTTTGTCATGAATGGGAATTGAATTTTGCCAAATATTTTTTTCTGCATTTATTGATATGATTTTGCATACTGCAATATTGATATTATATTATTTTTTCTTCAGAGGATTATATTAATTAATTTTGGAACACTGAACCAGTCTTGTATATCTACAATAAATCTCACTTTCTCATGATGTATAATTCATTTTATGTATTGTTTAATTCAATTTGCTAATGTTTTATTGAAAATTTTTGTGTCATGTTCATGAGATACAAAGCTCTGTAGTTTTGTTTTGCTTTGTTTTTCTTGTAATGTCTTTATCTGATCTTGTATTCAGGTGATGCTGGTCTCAGAAATTAGTTAGGAAATACTCTTTTTGCTTTTGCCTCCTGAAAGCTATTATAGAGAACTGGTATAATTTCTTAAATGTTTCACAGAACCCTCCAGTGAACCCATCTGGGCCTGGTGCTTTCTACTATGGAAGGTTACTAATTTTTTATTCAATTTCTGTAATAGCTATAGGCCTATTCAGATAATCTATTCCTTCTTGTATGAGTTTTGTCAGATTGTGTCTTTCAAGGAATTGTTCCATTTGATCTAGATTATCAATTTGTGGACACAGAATTGTTCATGGTCTTCCATTATTATCCTTTTAATGTTCGTGAGATCTATAATGATGTTCCTTTTATTTCTGATATTAGTAATCTATGTCCTCGCTCTTTTTTTCTTAATTATCTTGGCTAGAGGCTTATACCTTTTATTCATCTTTTCAAAAAACCAGCCTTTTGTTTTGTTGACTTTCTCTATTGATTTCCTCTTTTCAAATTTGATTTGAAAAATTGATTTCAATTTTTCTTATTTCTTTTCTTGTTCATACTTTAGATTTAATGTGCCCTTCTTTTTCTAGTTTACTAAGGTAGAAGCTTAGATTATTGGTGCACAGTAGTTCTTCTTTTGCAATATATGCATTCAATACTACAATTTTTCTTTTAAGCACTGCTTTCACTGCATCACACAAATGTTAAATTGTATCTCTACTTTCATTTAGTTAAAAAAATTAATTTACTCTGCAGTTTCTTCTACGTGTTGTTTAGAGGTATGCTGGTTAATCTCCAAGTTGTTTCTTTCCACTGTGGTCTGTGAACATACTTGGAATGATTTCTTCTCTTTTGCATTTGTTAAGGTGTATTTTATAATCCAGAATGTGGTTTAACTTGGAGAATGCTCCATGTGAGTTTGAAAGGAATGTGTAATTCTATTGTTGAGGGAAGTAGTCTATGGATGTCCATTATAGCCAATTGTTTGATGGTACTACTGAGTTTAACCATGCCCTTCTTGATTTTCTGCCTGCCAGATCTGCTCCTTTCTAATAGAGTGGTAATGAAGTCTCCAATTATGAGAGTGGATTCATATATTTCTCTTTGCATTTCTATGAGGTTTTGCTTTATGTATTCTGACTCTGCTGTTAGATTGCTATATCTTCTTGGAGAATTATCCCTTTTCATGGTAATGGTCTTTCTTTAATCTGAAGCCTGATCAGTCTGAAGTTAACATAGACACCTCATCTTTCCTTTGATTAGTCTTAGTATGGTATACCTTTCACCATCCTTTTAATATTAATCTATATTTGTTTTTATATTTCAAGTGAGCTTTTGGTAGACAACATTTAAGTGAGGCTTGTTTTTTGATCCACTCTGACACTGTCTTTTAATTAGTGCATTTAAACCATTGATATTTAAAGTGATTAAAGATATATCCACATGCAAAAGAATGAATTTGGACCCATACCTCACACCATACTCAAAAAGTAACTCAAAATAGATCAATCTTAAGTTTAACAGCTAAAACTATAATACTCTCAGAAGAAAACAATTAAGAAAGTCTTTATGATATTGGAATTGGCAATTATTTCACAGATATGATACAAAAGCACAGCCAACAAAAGAAAACATACATTGAAATAAAAATCCAAAACTTTTATGCTTCAAAAGACATTATCACAGAAGAACAAAACCTACAGAATGAGAGAAAATATTTGCCAATCATGTGTCTAATAAGGGTTACAATCCAGAATATATTTAAAAGCTTCTATATAATTCAATAACAAAAAAGACAAATAAGCCAGTTTAAAAACATGCAAAGGATCTGGGTGGATGTTTCTCTTAAAAAAAAAATTTTTTTTTAATGGCAAATAAGGACGTGGAAAGATGCTCAATATCATTATTCATTAGGGAAATGCAAATCAAAACCACATACTATTTCACACACACTAAGATGGCTATAATTTTTTTAATGGAAAATAATGAATGTTGGTGAGAATGTGAAGATGAATAAACGTTTGATTGTGTATCAACTGAAATCCGAGAGTTCTTTGTTATGCAGCATTATTGTAGCAAAACCTGATAAAGAAGGAGTCACCCAAATCCAACCTCTTGATTTTTAATTTTTTACATCATGGGATCACTGTAGATAATGATTAAATAATTTAAAATTAAGAAAAAAATTATATATATAACATATAGAACTACATGACAAAAAGATTACCTAAAAGATGTGAAAGAGAAAAATGGGGCATGGAGGGTGAATGTGGTTGACTGCTCTTTTTCTTTCTTTTTTAAACAAACCTGGCAGAACTATTTCATCCTTTACATGATGTGAATGTACACCTGATAAATTTTTTTTAAAACAGAGATACAAATTAAAACAATAAAATCCACACACCCAATAGTCAATAATTACCACAATTAAAAGATGAAGCAAGGTAGCTGAGAATTTTTCCAGAACTGAATTGAAAAATGACCTGAGTCCATCCTCATATTGAAAATCCAAATATTGAGCAGCTAGTTTTTGTTTTTTGACCTGTTTCAACTGCTTTCTCAATTATTATCTTTCCTTCAAGTGATCCCTATTGGTCACCTTAAATTTTGCAGACCACCTAACTTCCCATCATTTCTTATTCTCTTAATATCTTTTAGCTTCTCAAAACCTCAGACCAAACTCTTCCTCACTATATTATTTTTGTCTTCTTTATTCTTCCTAGTTAGTCTCCTTTGTCCTTTGAAGTTTTCTGCAGGATTTTTCACATTGTATGTGACAGACCACATTCCAGAAAGAACAATTCAATGGATTCGAGTTATTTAAAGGGAGAGTCAGGAAGATATGAAAATTATATTTAAATATTCTCATAAACATCAGTAACAACTAACCTTGGCTGTTAATTATTGCCATGCTACCTAGTGATGAAACAAAGCTATCAGAGTATTTTGAATGCTTTAGAAGAAATATGAAGCTCAGGCCTTCTGCTAACCCTGAAGCTCTTTTCTCCATTTACATTAGTGACATTCTCCCAATCCCAAATCCTCAGAGATACATGCTTAGTAAAATCACAGAACCATGCCTTGATTAAGTACAGCTGTATAACTACCCATAGCATAGGTTTAATAGCAATCTTCTTGTCATCACTCAAAAGATATTTTAAAACCTTAATACAAAAGGTTACAAATTAATTATTTGTAATGTTCTAAATCCCTTTACTGAATCTCTAAAGCTCCCACACTTTCTAAACCCTCACTTCCTAATAAGTCCTTAAGAAAAGAATCCTAGAAACACGTCATTAATTAGAATCCCCAGCTTTGTTTCTTTTCCTAGCTGATTTACACAGCCTCCTCTCTGCAATCCTCTTCTTTTCCAGGCCTTCCCTTAACCTTTCCTATTAGCCCTTTTTCCGTAAGATCCTTTGAAATGGAACGTTCACTAGAGCAGTGAGGAAGTGGAGCATTAGCCCTTCCCTGACCTCTCAGGAACAAACTAAACTGTACTAAAGGCTCTTCTCTTCCGTTAGAACAGAAGAATGCCATTGCCTGTAATCCTAATTGCTTAATTTGTCTGTAACCAAATTTTCTGGGATGTCAGGCTTTTGAGAACCAAGATAAAAAGCTTCCTAGAGACTCCTGAAGAAAAGAGAGCAACCCTGTTTTAAAGAACATCTCCTCTCAGTTTGGATCACTGCCAGAGGTTCCTTCCTTTTGTAAAGTAATTCAATTCAACACAGAAGAGAGTTTCTTAGAGCCTAATGCCCTAGTAATCAATTTAGACTTGAATATTTCATAAATTTAGAGCTTCAGGTTTCTGTTCTGGGTGTTCCTTATAAATGCTGCTTTTTAGGACAATAGGACCTGTTGACTCTCTGAACATTGCATAGTTTTTTATGAGGTATACGATGAGTCAGCCTTAAAAGCATAAGGCTTTACAGATTTGATATCCTATTAAATGCACATCAGTTTTAGAAGGAAGAGGGAATTAAGCGGTACAATATGTATTCTGAATTTTACTGAGTCTAGATATTTGAAAACTGGTTTAAAGTGTTAGCCAAGCCAAAAATGCAGTTAAATTCACCCAATTCTGATTTATACCATGTATTTAAGCCCACTTCCCATTGGGTTGCTTCCCAGAGTGTGCATTATCTGTTGATTGCTTTAAGGTATAGAGCAAGTTCAGCAAAACATTATACAAATGGAAGAGAATTATTCTGTTCTCCTGCATCAAACTGAAATACAACCCAACATATAATTTATACTACATTTTGTTAGCCTTGGATTTTGATGTAGGTCAAAAACAAATGTCTTTTTACTATATAAAAATCAATGAGCTATTGTTTTGAATTATAATCAAAACACTCATTGATCTGTACCTGGGAGAGATTTAAAGTTACTCTCAATGCTGCCTTAATGCCTTTGATCTTATTTTCAAATTTCACTGGAATATCACCATGAAACTAAGATGTACATGAATATATTGGTTTATTAAACACCAGACAAACACAGATTAACATAGTTTATTTAGTGTTTGCTTCTAACAAATATAATGATAGAAGAAAACCTATGTATATTCCTCATTTCAACTTTATTATGTAGAACAGTTATGAAAGGTTAGTAGCTAAATGTTTCGTGTGAATACCATTATAGCCAATGTTCTCAAATCAGTTTTTAGTCTTTAGAAGATGAACTGTAGTATATTGTATTTGATTTGGTTTAAAGAACCACCCCCGAAGTTCAGATAAGTATCTGAACTTTATCCGAACTATCCAAACTTCCTTTAGTTTGTGATTCAAGTCTGAAAATCTCATGAGAACAGATGCTCTTGTAGCTTTCCCTTACTTCCTGCTTCATTGTGAGAACTAGATTTCCAAAGAAATTCTTAAATGCATAAGAAGTCTGAATGCGTGATGCCTGGGGACTTTTTCCCATTCAAATTAAAATTTGTTATTGCTTTTATCCAGTTGAAATTTCAGTTCTTATCTTTCTTAATACAGTAGCCCTCCCCTACATGAATTCTGGTGGCTTTGCTTTCCATGGTCAGTTACCTGTGGTCAACCACAGTCCAGAACTAGAGCATCCCCCTTCTAACGCACCGTCAAAAGGTCAACGGTAATCTAAGCCTATGTCACAATGCCTACGTCATTCCCCCCTCTTCATCTCATCACATAGGCATTTTATCATCTCACATCATCACAAGCAGAAGTGTATGTACAATACAATAAGATATTTTTGAGAAAAAGAGAGAGACCACATTCACACAGCTTTTATTACAATATATTGTTGTAATTATTCTATTTTATTATTGTTATTAATATCTTACTGTGCCTAATTTATAAATTAAACTTTATCATTTCTAGGCATGTATAGGAAAAATAAAACATAATATAGATAGGTTTAGTATTATGTGGGGTTTCAGGTACCTGCTGGGGGGTCTTGGAACATATCCCATGTGGCTAAGGGGAGACTACTGTATCTCCGTGATGTTCTTGATAGCTTTGACCACTATTTTCATCTTGCAACTCCTCCTTAATCCTCCATAGCATTGGTTCCTCTTGATGCTCCATCTATTTTTTCTCATCACACATTCTCAGTTTCTGCTCTTTTACCTAATCTGAATACCCCTTCATCGTTTGGTATTTTTCAGGCTCTTAATTAACACAATAAATCTACAGTGAACCCTGTCTGTGTGCTTAACATTGTTATATGCACTGGGTTTATAGAAATTAACAAAGCAGGAAGAAACAAAATCCTGCTCTCATGGAACATAACTTCTAATGGAGGTAAACAGATAAGCAAAACAAAAAAATATATATTAAAATATATAATATATTTGATGGTTCTAAGTATTATGGAGAAAAAAATAAAGCAGGATAGGGGAAAGCTCTGGGAGTGGTCAGGGTATAAATAGGGTTGTCACAGAAGATCCCACAGGAAAGATGACATTTGCACAAACACTGAAGGCGGTGAGGGTGTGATCATGACCATTCCAGGCAAAGGGAACAGCCACTGAGAGAGCATGGAGACTGGCATATACCTGGTGTGCCATTTGTCGTACTTTTCTTCTCACTCTACACATTGTCTATTCCCATGGACTATTATCAACAAGTACGTTCATCACTCCCAGATCTGTATCTCTATTACAAGTGCCATATCTCTAACTTCCAGCTGGACATCTCCACCTGAGTGTTTTCTGAGTATCTGAAACCCAATATCTTCTTCCCTCTGAAACACAGAGTGCCCCCTGCATGTCTCTTCTTATGTTACAAATACCCACTTGGTGATCAAAGACAGAAGCCTAGGCATCCTTGTACGTTCATTCTTTTCCCTTTTTGTCCACATCTAATTTGCTTTTCCATTTCACACGAATTAATGAGGAACTGCTTTGTGCTAGCCTTTGTGCTACAGCCTGTGATGGTAAGATTGATCAGTGCGTTAACTGCCTACTGATTTTTTTCTTTATTTTTGTCTACATCTCCACTGCTACAGTCTAAACATGTCATCAGATTACACTAAGTACCAACAAGTGTCCAGTCTCCTTGTGCTCACCCTTCCTTCCCTGAGCTCTTTTCTTTCAGAGTTATTCTTCTAAAATATAAAAATTATAAATAATCAAGAACAACTGAGAAAAGATATTCTTGTATTTTGACGTGTAGGAAACAATTCCATTGTAACTTTTAAATAAAATACAAGTTTTTCCAAGAAAATCAGCAAAATACAACGGATGCTGGACAAAACAAAAGGAGACCCTAACTAGGTGTGTGATCATGGACAAGTAACTTCACTTGTCTCCACCTAAATCTCCTGCTCCTCAAAATAAGTAAATTGGAATCAGTTATAACTACAGACATTTTGAATCCTTATTTTCAATAGATCTTAATAAGGGAGAATACAACTGCAATATTTGTTATAGAGGAAAAGAGATTTTCTGCCAGGTAGAAGATAAAATTATACATTTCCTAATCCAGAGATAATGATAAATCCTGTCAGTTTTTATCTTTGTGGAAAGAAGTATATGA
This sequence comes from Ursus americanus, assembly GCF_024610735.1. Classification (NCBI taxonomy): domain Eukaryota; kingdom Metazoa; phylum Chordata; class Mammalia; order Carnivora; family Ursidae; genus Ursus; species Ursus americanus. The sequence goes on along the minus strand of NC_142128.1, from coordinate 53,005,070 downwards.
TCTGAAGTTCACTGTAAAAAATTAATAACTTCTACAGACAGTTTTACTATACTGGAGAATGTTTCAGAATGTCCTAAAATATAAAATCACAGAAAGACTAAAGAAATTATTTAGGAAAAAAAAAAGAAAGAAAGAAAACAAGAGGATTTGAGTAACTGATTAAATGTCTATATCAACTAAGAAATCATATCAAATGGGGGCGCCTGGGTGGCACAGCGGTTAAGCGTCTGCCTTCAGCTCAGGGCGTGATCCCGGCGTTATGGGATCGAGCCCCACATCAGGATCCTCTGCTGGGAGCCTGCTTCTTCCTCTCCCACTCCCCCTGCTTGTGTTCCCTCTCTCTCTGGCTGTCTCTATCTCTGTCAAATAAATAAATAAATCTTAAAAAAAAAAAAAAAGAAATCATATCAAATGATTCTACTTAAGAACTTACAGAAAAGAGCAATAGATAAGTGTATAGCAGCCCAAAAAGAACCCACCCCCTCTCCCAATATCACAATGCAATTACCAAAAACTTGCTAAGGAAAAAGAGGATTGCTGAAAGGTTTGGAAAGCTCTGGGAAAATTTAAATCACATTTCTTTTTTGAGTATTATTAAGGAATTTATTAAAATTTATGGTCATCATAAGAATATTTAGAAATAATTTTTTCTGATTTTCTGATTCAAATAAAGGAATTACAAATTCCCCATTTTATGTAGCTACTAACCACTCCCCTAAACTCCATCTCTACTCTTATGTCTACTAAGTGTCTCAGTTAATATGTCAAACATAACCCTCTATTTCCCTTGCCACTTCCCCCCCACCAAAAAAAAAACCCCTTTCTCCTCTTCCCTTTTCCTCCATCTTAGTCAGTGGCACCACTGTGTTCCAAGTTTCTCAGGTAAAAAATTTAGGAGTAGTCTTTGATCACTCTCCTTCCCTTACCTCTCATGTGTAATGCCAGAGAAAACCCACTCAGCTGTACCTGTACAATATTTACTGAATGTAAATTCTTCCCAGTCCCCATTGCCATTATCATAGCAATCCACCCACATCTTTTCTCTAGGTTACCTTGACAGTTTCACAACTTGCTTCCCTGATTTTCTTTTGTCTGTTCTTCATATACCAATTAGAGTATTTTCTTAAAAACATAATTCTGATAATAAGACTTTTCTGCTTAAAATCTCCCTATCAGAATAAAATCCAAATCCCTTACCACGATCTACAAATCCCTACATGATCTGGCCCCTTCCTATTTCTCTGGCCTCATGTTAACTCACTATTCTATACTAGCTCTATTGTTGGAATTAGTTAGGAATGCTTTTAGTTGCAAGCAGTAGAATATCTGAGAAACTATAGCTTAAACCACAAGGACATTTATAACTAACTTACTCAAAAGTCTAGAAGTAGGTGAACTCAGAATTAGCCCAAAAGTCAATGTAATCAAGCACCCAGGCTAATTTTAAGTTTATATTCTACCATCCCTAGCATGTTAGATTTTAGTCCTTCTACTTCCTGCCTCATGGTTACAATGTGGTTGCTGCCATGTTGTTCTTCACATCTGCATTCTAGTCAAGAAGAAAAGAGAAAGGAGAGAATATGCATCTGTCTTTTTATTAGGAAAGTAAAAGCTTTCCCCAAATTTCCCCTTGCATCTCATTACCCAGAAACAGACTTCTCTATAAGTCTCATTGCTTCCAAGTAGGTTAATGAGCAACACTGGCAATAAGATATACAGGGAAAGCTCTTATCTAACTTTCAAACCCCTGTATCGGCAGGAGGAATTGCCTCCTGGGTAAGTCAAATAGTCTCTACCACACTGGCTCTTCTGTTGCATGAACGTACCAAACAAAATCCTTCTTTAAGGCCTTTGAATGAGCTATTCCCACTGCTAAGAATGTTTCTCCCCCATAACTTTTCATGACTTCTTCATTTTTGTCATCCAGGCTTCATTCCAAATGCCAATCCCTCAAAGAAACTCTTTCTGATTACCCTGTCTGAAACTGTCCCCCAAAACCTTCTGTCACTCTCTATTCCATTACACTGTTAGGTTTTTAAAGCACTTGGAATAAGAAGGATGGCAGAATAGATGGGTAACCACTTCTCCACCCTCCAAAGATGGAGAAGTGAAGAAAGGAGATCACACATTAGCTGAAAAAGGGAAAACAGAAAAAAAATTAAAAATAAAAGTTTGCTTCCCTTTTATCAAATATCAATAGACACTACCCATGTTCATTAGCCTCCCAGCCTCCCCCTTCATTTTATCCAATTTCCCTTTCAGAGCTAGAAGTAACGGACTATTCTAGGGGTGTTGAGCAGATGACATAGAGATTGCCTGGAAAGGTGGTACTGTGGGCTGATCCACTGCCAGCGAGTAATTGTTTCAAAAGGACAGCTTGCTTCTGGCATTATATGTTAAAATTGAGACTCTTGACTTTTCAGCCTCCAAAGCCTAAATGTTTGGCATGAATAGCAGAAATCTGGCATTTTCAATGCTCAGATGTCCAAAAGCTGGAAAACTAGAAAATGCTAAGAGTCTCAAATTGGTGTCCACTTTGGAATATTTGGCCCAGGAAAATGTATATTCTCATGCTGCAGGAAGTTGGTTTGCAAAATGAAGTCTGAATTGGGGCCAAAAAGCAAGCACCATTTGCCAGAGTGTAGATGAAATATGATCATTTGCTGCACAAAGTTTCTTTTTAAAAGTTATTTGCAGCTGCCATGACACATCTTTAAAGTTGTAATATGTAGAACTGTTATTTAGGAATTCCAACGGAGGGAAACAAATCTCAATTGTTTACATTGAAACATGATGTAGTAAGATACTAAGGAATAAATGTAAACATTATAGATTGGACAAAGCAATGCAAGTGAAACATGGCTCAAATCAAAGCATATACTTAAATGGTCCAAAGAAAAGCAGAAACTCTCATTTTCATAGAAAAGCTGTATTTACTATTATTCTACTTAGCAGACTGTCTTATGGTGTGTTGAGAGAAAATACATTGTTTCAGGAAGTGTTTAAGTCAAAGTAATATGATGACAGAATTCCATTGCTTTTAAAAGAAAGAATCCTTAACAGATAATAGTATCCTTAATTACATTTTCTATTCCCTTTGAAGAAAGAAGCATAACTACAAAAACTCATTATGTGAAATTTACTGGTTAAAAAAAAGCATAAAAAGTTTGACTTAAAAAGTTAGAAACTATGTGTAACCAAGACTGGACTATTAAAATAGATTAAAATTTGGCAAGCAGCTAGGAAACAGACGGTGTTTGCAGAAATGAAGAGAGAGAGAGAGATGGAGAGAGAAAGAAAGAAGGAATAAGAGAGAGAGAGAGAAAGAAAGAGAGAGAAGTTAATAAGAAGTGAAATGCAGAAACCAAAGGGGAGAGGTTCGTAATTTTATTTTTCATTTTGTTCTATTGAAGAATAACTGCATGAGAATGCCAAGATGCAATGTTCAATGCTTAATATTCTCTTCCTGGTGACATTAATAGACATTCAAGGTACAATGCATGGAGGTTAAGTATGGAAGGAAATAGAGTGGAGGACCACAGGGGAAGGGAGGGAAAACGGAATGGGAAGAAATCAGAGAGGAAGACAAACCATGAGAGACTCCGGGAAACAAACTGAGGGTTACAGAAAGGTGGGGGGTAGGGAGATGAGGTAATTGGGTGATGGGTATGAAGGAGGGCACTTGTTGGGATGAGTACTGGGTGTTATACATAACTAATGAATTGTTGAACACTACAACAAAAACTTATGATGTGCTATATGCTGGCTAACTGAACATAAAATCAATCAATCAATCAATCAATCAATCAATCCTTTCTGGAGCTCAAGAGAAAAGGAAATAGTTTATTCTAATTTCAAAACGTTATTTTTGTATTCCTTATTGAATCCACACTCTTGTTTGGAGAGATGGCAGTTAATGGTAGAAACATCTTGAATATTCTACGGTCCTTATCTAGTCACTACACACACAAACCTTTTTACTTATTTGTTACTGTTTCCAGGAGAGGCTGTTAATTGCAGAAATGCAAGCTTTTAGTGAGAATAAACCCATTGACCTGGGCTGATTTGCCTTTTCAGTGGCTTTATATTGCCCTTCACCTTAAGACGCAAAAAGCAAAGCATCTAGCTCTGCAACAAGACCTCCTGGGTTCAAAATTGCCTCTTCCACTTATTCAGTGTGTAACTTTGGACAAGTAATTTAACACTTCCTGCTACGGTCTCCCCACCTGTACAATAGAGGTAACAGTAATGCCTACCATAGGGCATAGAGACATTTTAAATAAGATAATAAAGGTATAGTGATTACAATGGTACCTGGAATTCAGTTAGTTCTCAGTAAGTCATAGCTACTACTATGATTAACTCATGCCCTGCCGCTGGTTGAGGAACAAATATCAGTAAACGAGCAAACATTAATTATTGTTAACATTCTGCTTCCCTTGTACACCTATAAACAAAGCACAACATGATCCTACTATCTAATTCTAGTCTGTGACTGTACTGAGACATTTAGTCCTTAAAAAGAGTCCATACAATCGACCAAATGTAGTCCTCACATTTGCCAGCCTCCCTTGCAGTTAACTGGGAGCATATAGCTATTAGCTGGCCAATGCATGGGAAAAGTGACAGATACCGCTATCAGGACTACCCGTAAGAGCTCCAGCTCCTTCTTCCTCAGCCACAGCACCCTTGGAGGCCATGTGCTCTGGATGGTGAAGTTTTCAGATGAAGGACAGCATCCCAACGTGCATCACACTTTTCATGAACGAGAAATAAACCTTTGTATATTAAACCACTGAGAATGTATGGTTGGTTTGTTACCATAACATTGCCGAGCATAATCCTCATTACCACAGTGGTCAAAATGATGCATAGCTTCCTAGCAAAGGAATTAAAAACAAAAAAACACTATCCCAATCCCTTAATAATGTCCAGGGAAGTCTGCTATCTCAATAAGAAAAGATTCAAAGCCTCTTTCTCTTCTTCATTTCCCAGGCCAGCACAGTGGTCAATTCTGATCCATGGTACTTTTATTTTATATCCAACTTGGCATTCTTTATTTCAAATCTAAGGGCCATATTTACTGGCCTTCACTCTCTGGACTGTTTTCTGGAGCTCAGTATCTAAACACAAAAACAACTCGCGAATTTCTGATTCCTTCATTGGGGAATGCAGCACACGAAACAACCATTTGGGATATTAGCTGGAGTTCAGGTAGAATAGGGATGCAGAAGGATAGCTCTTGCATCCCTCAGGGACATTCTCTTCCCCTTAGGGTGGCCTCACTGGCTAACATTTATCTCCGTATTTCTTCTTTGTGTAATCATTAGGTAAGATATTATCCTATTATGTCATATGTTTATTTCAGTTACTAGTGGATTTATGTTTAGTGAAAAGATGGATGTACTGTGATAAAAGCTAAATTGTTAACTTCATTCGAAAAGATCTATAAGGATGTCTTGCTCTCTAGAGTTCTAAAAAGTCATGATAAAATACAAAGTTATCTCAAAAAGACCAAAGATTTCCCATGCCCTACCCAAGAAGCTGAGCACATATTTAAAAACAAAACTAAACAGTGGGCTAGAAAATGAGAAGTCAAGGACATACTATAATGATGACATGGAGGTTGATTTGTATGTCCTGAGGTTTTAGAGGGCAGACATTGATAGATCAGAGATTTGCCTTAGGGACTACAGTCGTCCTATAATCTACAGTACAGGAACTCTTTTAGGGGAAGGGCAAATATAAAAGGAATTATCTTGAAAGCCTCATAGGATAAGGTGTTTTTAGTGTTCAAGATCAAATTTTTGAAAAAGAGTCTCTGGAGCCAGGTTTATTTTTATGACACTAGTCAATTAAAAACTTTAAAAGCCATATTTGCAAAGTTATTTATATACTAAATAGGACCCAGGCAGTCAAGAGCCCTGGCTTTTGCTATTTTAGTGAAAGGCCCAAGGTACAGCCATCATTATTCATGTAAAATTGTGAATTTTATTAACAGAAATAAAAAGAAAGGACAAAATATACTTTAAAAGAGTAATGCATTTTAAATGATAAAAACACTGTTCTTTGCTGTTCTAAGGTATTTATCCTGCTTAAATGAAATAGGAAAATATGCCACTAGAGAATTCTTACAGTTCTTTCCTACCTGAACAACAATAATCTTTTAAAAAATGTCTAAAAAGAAGTGTTTGTTTGCTTTCTTTGTTTTTAGTTAACTTTGCTTTGGTGAAATACTGAGAAATATATTAGCAATGTGAAGTGGAGGAATTGAGTGATTATGCAGATAATTTTGTCTTTATAATAACTGTTTTCACCTAAAATATTACAATTGTTTAGTCTAAAACATTTTTACAATATTTTGTAAAATGAATTGTAGAACTAAGTTCAGCTGTTACCTAGACAAGAGATATCTGTGTGGTGAGCTACCACAAAACTTAGGATAAAGGAATTTTTGTTACTGGTATAAATTATCTAGTTTTCCTGCTGACATAGCTTCTTTTTATTTTACCTCTGAGGATGTAAGTTACAGGAAATTATAGCTCTTTGGGGATATTCTAAGCACTGTGACTTTTTCATCAGGCATACCTCACTCATAAGTTCTCTCTGTTTAGGAATTTCTTATTCTTGGTAATCCCCCAGAAGAAGAGTCTATAGTAGGACATCCTTTGCAAAATCAGTAATTCATTTCACATTTGAGTTGTCTTCTAAATGTGAATCTGGGAAGAAAATTATCCTGGAGCTTGCCTGGGCACTCTGATGGTTAATTGTCTGTGTCAAATCAGCTGGGCCACGGAGTGCCATTTGGTCCAACATTATTCTGAATATTTCTGTGAGGGTGTTTTTGGATGAAATTAACACTTACATTGGTGGACTTTGCTTGAAGCATATTGTTCTCCATAATGTGTGTGGGCCTTATCCAGTCAGTTGAAGGCCTGAATAGTACAAAAAGACTGTCCTTCCCTGAGCAAGAGAGAATTCTATAGCGTCTGCTCTCAGATTGGAACTGTAGCCTCAGCTATCCTGGATCCACAGCCTTCCACTCCACCTGCAGATTTTGGACTTGCTAGCCTCCATAATCATACCAGCCAATTCCTTATAATAAATTGACATATACCATACACACACACACACACACACACACACACACACACCTCCTTTTGGTTCTGTTTCTCTAGGAAATCCTGACCAATATGGGACTAAGTACACATAGACAGAAAGGTTATCCTGATCTACCCCTTGAGGGAAATATATTAGTAGGACAATTCAGATAAGTATGAATCATGCCCAGCAGCCTGTCAATAACATTATTATATTTTTATAAGAAAAACAAGACAGCCAAAACCATCTGTGACTTAAAAACTATCATGGGGTCTTTACACAAGGTGCCTTGAATTATACTTTCTTTTAACTATAGGGAATATTTCTTTGTTTTGCTTCTATTCAAACTACTGAGGAAAACGATAAGGAAAGAAGTTTCTAGTACAAATATCTGATGAACTATCAGAATATAAACTCCTAGAAGATCAATTTAACTCTGTTTAGCACTCTTGGAAGTGGGTCTCATCCACAGTCACATTAGAATAGATCCTTAATAGTTGCTCCTGAGGACATGGAATTGAGAGCCAAAACAAGACAAAACAAAGCAAAACAAAACACAAATCAACTAAATGTTCATCTTCACAGCATGCACTTTTCCTTCTATGTATTTCTTTGATAATGAAAGAAAAGGTGGAGGGGGTAAGACACAAAGTTAGAAGTCTAGGCTTTCTCGTATTAATGGAAGGAACAATGCAAACATATTAGAGGATCATGGAATTTAGGTACATGCTATCTTGAAAAGCTTCAGAATGCCAATCAAGGGAATATTCCAAAGGTGGGACCCAAAAGATTTTTACTAAAATCTCTAGGAAATTAGACAGAATGAATGGAGTGGCTGAATATGCTAGAAATGGAAGAAAAATCCTAGCATTAAGAGATATATTTTTTCATTCAACAGACATTTATTAAACATGGACTGTGTCGAGTGCTATGTTATTTGCTAAAGTATACCAGTTTTGAACTTGGATCAACAAGCATAATGCTAGGCAAACATAGATGTAATTTTTCTCCTCATTTGCCACCAAAAAATTCTCCAGTCACCACTAGCACAGCATTTTAACCTTTAAATGCACATACTTTACTCAGACTCTCATAAGTATGAATGAGTGATAGGTGTTTTAAAAATATTTCTCCCATCTGAATTGTTGTTTTTACAGGAACAGTAACTTAAGCCAAAGAGAACAGTAGAAAAGAGTAATAAGTTTACAGGAAGGAAAAAGGAGACAGAGAAAGAAGAGAGAAAGAAAGAACAAGATGGGGTAGAGAAAAATTATAGGAAAATATTCAGACCTTCTCATTCACCTTAAATGCCCCCAGTACATACTTAGCTATTCTACCCCAAAAGGCCAAGAGACACAGGGATAGCCATCCCAAATTCACCATCGAAAACTTACCTAAGCAATTGTGTGTGTGTGTGTGTGTGTGTGTGTGTGTGTGTCTATAGCAACTAAGCTCTGATTTTATTTGCAAGGGCTAAGATTTAACTTTGCTTGAAGATATCTAAATAAATAACTATGATAGGACAATAATGAAATTCAAATTGCTTTGAAATTTAGTTTTCTCTTAAAAACTCTTACATCAAGGACAAAATCAAAACACAATAGGAAATATTTAGAAAATGACAACAATATCAAACCAAAGACTGTTAGCACCTAATAATAATGACTATGAAGCTTGGTGAATAAGAAAGCATAATGAAAAAATAAAATACACTCACATACACGTACACCGCACAGAACATCATGATCAAACTGCCGAAAAGTAGTAATAGACAAAAAACATAGAAAGCAGCCAGAGAAATAAAGCATATTATGTACAGAATAACAAAATTAAGAATGACAGCATACTTCTCATAAATAACACAACCCATAAAAAAGTATTAGAAAGAAAAATGTCAACCTAGAATTCCATACCCAGCAAATACCTTTCTAAATAAAAGATGAAGAATTTTTCAGGCATTAAAAAGCTAAGGGTTCACCATCTGCAGACCTGCACTATAAGAAATGTCAATGAGGGGCACCTGGGTGCCTCATTTGGTTGAGCAGCCTCTATTGTTTCAGCTCAAGTTGTGATCTCATAGATTGTGGGCTTGAGCTCCACATCAGGCTCTATGCTCAGTAGGGAGTCTGCTTAAAGATTCTCACTCTTCCCCTCCCCTGACTCGTGCACATGTGAGTGCGCTCTCTCTAAAATAAATCTATAAATAAATTTATAGATAAAATAAATAAATAATAAATAAATAAATCTCTCTCTAAAATAAATAAATAAATCATAAAAAAAAGAAATGTCAATGAATTTCTTCAAGTGGAAGGAGATTATAACAGATGATAACTTTCAATCTATACAAAGTTAATAAGAGAGCCAGAAATGATAAAATACATGGGTAAATACAGAAGACATTTTTTTCATGGTTTCTTTAAAATATAAGTAACTATTTAATGCAAAAATAATAAAAAGCATTGTGTGTTTTAAAATACATAGAAATAAAATATACGATAAAAATAGCACACCAGAAAGAGGAGGGAAAATCGAAGTAAACTGTTAGAAGTTTATTATACTATATATGAAGTGGTATAATACTGTTTGAAGATAGATTACAAAAATTTAAAGATTTATATTGTAAATCCTAGAGTAACCACTGAAAAAAACAGGAAAAACAAGCAAAGATTTGTAGCTAATAAGACAAAAGTGAAGATAAAACTTAATCATAAAAAAAACTCAATTGTCCTGAAAGATTTGGAAAGAGGAAGAAAGAAGCAAATATCAGATATAATAAATAGAAAACAAATAGCAGGATAGCAGATTTAAACTATACCACAACAAAAATTACATTAAATATAATTTATCTGAACATGCTGGTTAAAAGAGCAAAAAAAGAGGCGGTTGGGTAGCTCAGTCAGGTAAGAATCTGACTCTTGATTTCAGATCAGGTCATGATCTCAGGGTTGTGAGATTGAATCCTGTGGTGGGCTCTGGGGTGGCATGAAGCTGGCTTAAGATTCTCTCTCTCCCTCTCCCTTTGCACCTTCCCCCCACCTCTCTCTCTCTCCAAAATAAAAAAAATTTAAAAAGCCAAAAAAAAAAAAAAATGACATTCATTTCAAAATGAAAAATGAGTCAATTCAATCAGTATGTATAATAATCCTCAATGTGTCTATGTATAACTACAAAATAACTCCAAAACCTCAAGAAGTAAAAGTAGAAAATGCCACAATTATAATTACAGATTTCAATACTATTGTTTCATAATTGGTAGAAAGAATAGACAGCAAATCAGCAAGCATACACAAAGCTTGAGCATTACTATTAAACAATTTGATCTCATTGATATTTATAGAACATGGTATCCAAAGACAGTACAATGCCATTAATTTCACAAAGCATACAACACAGTCTATAATCTAGGGCATAATATAAGTTTTTAAATAATTTTTAAAAAATCGAAATCAGAGAACATCAGCAAGATGGCAGAATAGGAAGCACGAGACTATTTTTTCCTTCATGGAGATACCAGTTCAACAATACATACGCCAATTCCCTTTATGAGAAATCCAAAAGCTAGTTAAGAGGCTCCTGCATTCCAGAGGAGCATGAAACCAGCCACACAAAACTGCTAGAAAAATGTGTGTCACTCACTCACCAGAGCTCCTCCCATCAGTACAGCATGGTGATTGAGGGGAAACTCCCAACTCCTGGCTTCTCCCTGGGAAGAGAAAGAGAAGACTGAAACATACATCTAATGTTCAAACTTTTCAGGCCGCTACCTGAGGGATTAGTACCTGCTTTGCTTGAATCTAAGTGCTGACAGAAAAGGGTGCCAGGTCAGGGGCCACTGAGAAAAAAAGTGACAGTTTGAACTAGCACATACTTCCTTGCCATAGTCTTTATCCAAGGCTCAGTGTGGAATGAGTGGGAGAAAATCCCCAACTCCCGGATTTTCCCAGGGAAGGAAAAGATTTGAAGCATTCATCCAGTATGCCAGCTTGGGGTGGGAGTGCTGCCCAAAGAACTGGTTTCTCTCTCACCTGTCTCAGAGCACTGAACTGGTATAAAGGTCTAGGGACCACTAGGTGGCTTACTGCTGGTCCAAAGAGCACATTGTATGGGACACAGAGGAGAATATAGCTCAGCTGCTTTACTGTCAGGGGAAAAAGGGATAAGAGGAGTGTTTTTCTAATATTCTGGCTTTTAGGGGTGCCATCTGAGGGACAGGTTTCTATTTTTTCCATCTCAGAGTGTCGACAGGACCCAGTGTACTCTAGACATCTGGGGACTGCTGAGAACAAAAAAACAGCTGGGCAACCTATAGCAGCTCCAGGGAACCTGCAGTACCACAAACAGATAACAGAGGGAGTGAGGATTTTTAAGCTCCAAGAAAAAGGAGCTTGTAAAACCTCTTTAATTGGGAATACACACACAAGTCCAGAGAGGACATATCCATAGAAAAGCTTTCAGAAGACCCCAGAATCCCTAGCTGGGCTGATTGATGAAGTTCTTTCCCTGTACTAAGACAGTCTGTAGAGGGGCGCCTGGGTGGTGCAGTCGTTAAGCGTCTGCCTTCGGCTCAGGGCATGATCCCAGTGTTCTGGGATCGAGCCCCACATCAGGCTCTTCCGCTGGGAGCCTGCTTCTTCCTCTCCCACTCCCCCTGCTTGTGTTCTCGCTCTCACTGGCTGTCTGTCTCTGTCAAATAAATAAATAAAATAAAAAAAAAAAAAAGACAGTCTGTAGAGACTGGGAGAGGTGTTTGATCCTAATACAAAGTAATAAGGCATACAAAGAAACAGTAAAACATGGCCCAAAACAAAATGTATCTCCAGAAACTGAACCTAAAGAAACACGGATATAGGAGTTATATGACAAAGAATTCAAGATAACTGGCATAAAGATGCTCAATGAGCTCAGCGAAACAATACATAAACAAAACTGGAATATTAACGAAGAGAAAATACTTTTAAAAATCAAGGACATTTTAGAAGTGATAATACAATATATGAATTGAAAAATTGGTAGAGTGATTCAATAACAGACTTGATCAAACAGAAGAAAGAATCAGTGAACTCAAAAACAGACCATTTTAAATTATCTAGTTAAAGGAGCAAAAAGAGAAAGGAATGAATAAAACTTAAGACAGTCTAAGAGACTTATGGAACAGCATTAGCCAGAACAATACTAATTATGGGAGTCCTACAAGGAGAACAGAGAAAGGGGAAGAAAGCTTATTTGCAGAAAAAATGGCCCAAAAAACTTCCTAAACTGGGTAAAGAAATGAACTTCTATATCCAAAAGGCCAATGGGTTCCAAACAGGATGAATTCAAAGAAGACTACACTGAAACACATTGCAATCAAATTGTTAAAAGTCAAAAATGAAGAGAGAATTTGGAAAGAAGCAAAAAAAAAAAAAAAAAAAAAAAGAACTTGTCATGTATAAGGCAGCCTCCATAAGAGTATAAGCAGATTGGGGTACCTGGGTGGCCCAGTCAGGTAAGTGTCAGACTCCTGTTTTCAGCTCAGGGCTGATCTCAGGGTCAATAGATCGAGTCCTGCATCAGGTTCCATGCTCAGCATGAGATCTGTTTGGAATTCTCTCTCCCTCACCCTCTGCCTCTCCCCCCAACTCTCTCTCTCTCACTCAAAAAATAAGTAAATAAACAAATTAAAAAAAAAAAAGACTATAAGCAGACTTTTCAACAGAAAACAAGCAGGACAGAAGAGAGTGGGATTATATATTCAAAGTGCTAAAACAAAAACTATCTACAAAAAATACTATATCTAGAAAAACTGCCCTTCAAAACTGAAGGAGAAATAAAGGCTTTCCCAGAAAAACAAAAGCTGAGAGAGTCATCACCACTAGATCTGCCTTTCAAGAAATGCTAAAGGGAGTCCTTCAAATTAAAATGAAAAGTGACGGCAACGTGAAACTATATGAAAATATAAAGCTTGCTGGTAAAGGTAAATATAGAAACAAATATAGAATAGTGTAATACTGTAATGGTGGGGAATAAATCACTTTTAACTCTGGTATAGAATTAAAAAGACAAAATTATAAAAATTAATTGTAACTATAAAATATTTTAAGGGATACACAATAGAAAAAGATACAATTTGCGGCATCAATAACATAAAGTACAGGGATGGAATAAAAGAGTAGAGTTTTTGTATTTCATTAAATTTAAGTTATTATCAGCTGAATATATTTTATTATAAATATAAAATGCTTTATGTAAGCCCCAGGGTAACCATAAAGAAAATACCTTTAGGATATACACAGAATAAGAAAGGAATCAAAGCATGTTATTACAAAAAAAAAAAAAATCAGTGAAACACAAAGGAAGACAGCAAGAAAAAGAGCAAGGAAAGAAGGACAAAAAAGCTACAAGACAGATAAAAACAACAAAATGGCAATATTAAGTCCTTCACCATCAGTGATTAATTTAAATGTGAATGGATTAAATTCCCCAATCAAAAGACACAGAGTGACTGAATGGATTAAAAAAAAAAAAAAAGCAAAACAAAGATCCAACTGTACATGGCCTACAAGAAACTCATTTTATTTTTTTTAAAGATTTTACTTATTTTAGAGAGAAAGAAAAGAGAGAAAGGGGAGGGTCAAGGGGAGAGGGAGAGAAGCAGACTCCCTGCTGAGTATGGAGCCCAACATGGAGCTCAATTCCAGGACCCAGAGATCATGACCTGAACCAAAATCAAGAGTCAGACGCTTAACCAACTGAGCCACCCAAGTGTCCCAAGAAACCCACTTTAGATCTGAAAACACACATAGGCTGAATGTGAAGGTTGGAATAAAATAATCCATGCAAATGGTAAACAAAAGAGAGCAGGAGTGGTCACACTTACATAAAATAATCTTTAAGTCAAAAACTTTTACAGGAGGCATAGAAGGGTATTACATAGTAATTAAAGGGTCAACTTATTAAAATGATATAGCAACTGTAAACATATAAAAACCCAAATATATGAAAAAAATTGACAGAATTGAAAGTAGAAATAGACAGCAACACAATTCTAGTAGGAGATTTCAATACCCTTTCAATAATAGAACAACTAGACAGAGGATAAATAAGGAAGCAGAAGACTGGAACAACACTATAGAAAAAATGGACCCAAAAGACACATTCAGAACATTTAACCCAATGGCAACAGAATTCACATTCTCCTCAAGTGCACTCAGAATATTTTCAAGAGTATGTTAGGGTCACAAAACAAGTCAACAAATTTAAGAAGATTGAAATGATACCAAGTATTTTTTTCTGACCACATGGAATGAAACTACACAAATATGTGGAAATGAAACAATGCAGTACTGAATGGCCAATGAATCAAAAAAGAAATGAAAAGAGAAATAAAAAAAATGTGAGACAAACAAAAACAAAAGCACAACATGACAAAAGATGGGATGCAGCAGAAGCATTACTAACAAGGAAGTATACAGTGGTAAATGCCTACATTTTAAAAAAGAACAAAGATCCCAAATAAGCAACCTAACTTTACACCTTCAGGAACTAGAAAAAGAACAAATGAGTCCCAAAAATTTTCAGAAGGAAAAAAAATAATAAAGATGAGAGCATAAATAAATGAAAAAGAAAAGCAGTAGTAAAAAAAATCACTAAAGCTTAGTCAGTTTTTTGAAAAGATAAACAAAATTGACAAGCCCCATATAGATTGAGAAAAAAGAGAGAGATTTCAAATAAATAATACCAGAAATGAAAGATGAAACATTGCAACTGATGCCAAAAAAATTTTAAAAATTATGAGACAACTGTGAACAATTAAATGCCAAAAAATGGATAAATTCCTAGACACACAAAATCTACCAAGACTGAATCATAAAGAAAGAAACATCTAAACAAACTTGTAACTAATAAGGAGATTGAATCATTAATAAAAATCCCCCCAACAAACAAAAGCCCAGTACCAAATGGCCTTACTGGAGAATTCTATGAAACATTTACTTAGAATTAACATCAATCCCTCTCAAACTCTTCCAAAAAATAGAAGGAATGCTTCCAAACTCATTTTGTGAGGCAAGCATTATCCTGATAGACAAAGACATATAAGAAAATTATAAACCAATACCCTTGATGAATATAAATACATCTTAACAAAATATTAGCAAACTGAATTCAATGGCACATTAAAAGGCTCATAAGCCATGACAGAGTGGGATTTATCCCTGGAATGCCAGAATGGTTCAACATACGAAAATCAATCAATGTGATATCAACACCACATTATGTGACAAAAAATAAAAATCACATAATCATCTCGATAGATGCAGAGAAAGCATTAGACAAAATTGCACACCACTTCATGATAAAAAAAAAAATAACAACTGGTCAACAAATTAGGAATGGAAGGTAATTATCTCAACAAAGTAAAGGCCACATATGTAAAGCCCATAGCTGACACCATACTAAATGATGAAAAGGCAAATGTTTTTCTCTAAGATCAGGAAAAAGACAAGGGTGCTCATTTACCTCACCTACTGAACATAGTACCGGAAGTCCTAGACAGAGCAATGCTTCTGAATAAACTTAAGCAAAGAGGTGAAGGACTAATACACCAAAAACTATAAATCATTGCTGAAAGAAATTAAAGAAGACACAAATGAATGGAAAGACAGCCTGTATTCATGAATTAGAAGACTTAATATTATTAAAATGTCCATATGACCCCAAGTAGATTCAATGTAATTGCTACCAAAATTGCAACTTTTTTTTTTGCAGAAAAACTATTGAAAATTCATATGCAAACACAAAGTTTCCAAGCCAAACTATCTTGAGAAAAGTGAACAAAACAATCTTGAGAAAGAACAAAACTGGAGGCTTTACAGTTTGTGATTTAAAAACATTACAAACCTGCAGTAATCAAAACAGTATGGTGCTGGCCTAAAGACAAACATATAGACCATTAGAACAGATTAGAGAGCCCAGAAATAAATCCATGCATATACAGTCAAATAATCTTTTTTTTTCTTTTTTTTTTTTTTTAAAGATCCCATTTATTTATTTGACAGAGAGACAGAGACAGCCAGCGAGAGAGGGAACACAAGCAGGGGGAGTGGGAGAGGAAGAAGCAGGCTCATAGCGGAGGAGCCTGACGTGGGGCTCGATCCCGGAACGCAGGGATCACATCCTGAGCCGAAGGCAGACGCTTTAACCGCTGTGCCACCCAGGCGCCCCTAAATAATCTTGAACAAGAATGCCAGGACTACTCAATGGGGAAAGGACAGTCTCTTCAACAAATTGTATTGGTAAAACTGTATACCTACATGCAAAATGAAATTGAACTTACCTTACACTGTATACAAAAGTCAACTAAAAGTGTATTAAAGATTTGAACATATATCTAAAACTATCAAACTCCTGGGAGAAAACAAAAAGGAAACTCTTCGTAACATTGATCTTACCAGTGATTTCCTGGATAGGATGCCAAACGCATGGGCAATAAAAACAAAATAGACAAGTGGGGCTATATCAAACTAAAAAGTTTTCTGTGTAGAGACAACATACAGAAAGGGAGAAAATATTTGCAAACCATATATTTGATAAGGATTTAATATCCAAAATGCATACAAAACATCTACAAATTAAATAATGGGCAAAGGATTTGAATAGACATTTCTCTCAAGTAGACATACCAATGGTCAATTTGTATAAGAAAAGATGCTCCACATCACTAATCATCAAGGAAACGCAAATCAAAACTATAGTGAGACATCACCCCTCCGCTACCCTATTAGGATGGTCATTAAAAAAAAAAGAAAATTTCAGAAAGAAAGAAAACAGAAAATAACAAGTTTTGTTGAGGATGTGGTGAAATTAGAGTCCTTGTACACTATCGGTAGGATTGTAAAGTGGTATAGCTGCTATGTAAAACAGTATGGAAATTCCTCAAAAAACTAAAAAATAGAACTACTATATGATCCAGCAATCCTACTTTTGGGATTTATCTGAAAGAACCGAACATAGGATTTTGAAGAGATACTCTTGCTCCCTTGTTTCTTGAAGCATTGTTCACAATAGTCAAGATATAGACAGAACTTAAGTGTCTGTCAACAGATGAATGAATAAAGAAAATGTGGAAATGTGGTATACAGGTACAATAGAATGTTATTCAGCCATCAAAAAAGGAAATCTTGTTAATATGACAATATGCCTGAACCTGGAGGACATTATGTTATGTGAAATAAGCCAGGCACAGAAGGACAAATACTACATGATTCCATTTATACAAGGTATCTGAAGTAGTTAAATTCACAGAACAGAAAGTAGAATGGTGGTCACCAGGGCCTGGATGGCAGGGGGATATGGGCAATCACTCTATAATGGATATAGAGTTTCAGTCATGCAAGATGAAAAAGTCCTAGAGATCTGCTCTATAAAAATATGCATAGTGGGGAGCCTGGGTGGCTCAGTCGTTGGGCGTCTGCCTTCGGCTCAGGGCATGATTCTGGAGTTCTGGGATCGAGACCCACGTCAGGCTCTTCTGCTGAGAGCCTGCTTCTTCCTCTCCCACTCCCCCTGCTTGTGTTCCCTCTCTCGCTGGCTGTCTCTCTCTGTCAAATAAATAAAATAAATCTTTAAAAAAAATATGCATAGAGTTAACAATACTGTACTATACACTTAGAAATTTGTTAATAAGTTAGATATCATGTTATATGTTTTTACCACAATAAAAAAGATTGAAACCATATAAAATATGATCTTTGACCACAACAAAATTAAACTAGAATTCAATAACATGAAATCATCCTGAAAATCTCAATACATGAAACAAAAACAACATAGTTTTAATACCCTTTTTTTCAAAGAAAAAAATTACAGGGGAAATTAGAAAATATTTCAACTGAAAGAAAATAAAAACACAAGTGTATTCGATCCAGTTCCAATCAATAGCTAGAAATCACAGCAACATACTGAATAGACAAAATTCAATGTAAAGAATTATTAACTAGTAAAAGGTGATTAACTGTAGAATATAGGAATAGCCAATGTAGAAACCTTTTCCTATCTCTAAGCTGAGGGAGAATCCACAAGGAAAAAGCTTAGAATTAGGAAGAAATCCACCTCCCTTAACCGTAATCTGAGTTTAAGACCTGACTGGAGAGAATATGATGCCAGGAAACTGCAACCTGTCTATGGCAAACAAATTTGCAAGAGGTTGAATCCAAAGCTAGTCAGTAAGAGCAGTCACTAAGTGTCTAAGAAACTCAACAGAGGGCACAGACAGACTGGAGCTGTTTTACCTGCATAAAGACAACAAAATGAGCCAGAGAGTGCTGGCTGGTCAGGGCTGGCTGAAAGAAAGAGCCTATATGATGGCCAAGAAATTTATTGTAGAGTACCAGTGGGCCAGAGTTGATCCACTCTCAGCAGACCAAGAGAAGTTCACTGGGGCCATGGAGTGTCTCATTTTCTCTGCAGAAGGCCCCCATTGAGAGCTGGCAGTATGGAGCTCTTCCACTAGAAACAGCCCACATGAGTGCTGGAGAAATTCACTGATAATGGAGCATTGTCAGGCCTCCCCCACATTTCTGGTTGCTAAAGGAGAAAAATGAAAATGAAGACTATTTCTTTTCTGTCTTTTAGTGTTCCATTAGAACCCACTATTGACAAAGCTAACATCATGTCACTCATTAAAGGGAAATTTTTACAGGGTTCATCTTCTGCTTTCTAAAGTAGAACGAAGAAGGGTAGATACAAAATGAGAAGCAATAAATTAATAAACAGCATAATATATCAAAATTTGTGGGCTACACCAAAAAGCAGGGTTTAAGAAAATATTTATAACAAAAAAAGAACATATACTAGAAAAGAGAGCAAGGTTTCAAATCAGTGATATAAGCTACCATATTAAAAAAGAGAAAATTAAAACGAAGTATGCCCCCCAAAAAAGGAAAAACAAAAATAAGCATAGAAATTAATGAAATAGCAAATAGAGAAACAATGGGAAAATTGATGAAACCAAAAATTGGTTCCTTGAAAAGAGCAATATAATTGACAAATTAGCCAGACTTAACACAAAAGAATATCAGGAATAAAAGAAGGAACATCACTATATATCCTACAGAAATCAAAAAGATAATAAGAAAAATTCTAAATATAGTCCTATATCTATAATGAAATGTAATTTATAAATTAAAAACCTTCAGACCAAGAAAATCCTAGGACTAGATGTTTTCATTGGTGAATTAAAAAAAAAATATTTAAATAGAAAATCAACTTAAGAAATCTGCACTAATGTTCAGAAAATGGAAGAGAAGGGAACATTTCCCTACTCATTTATGATGTAATCAGTAACTTGATATCAAAACATAACAAATACATTACAAAAAAGAAAACCAAACCCCAATATCTCCCCTGAACACAGACACAATTGTTAATTTAAGAAAATTAAATTAATACATAAAAAGAATATCACATCACAATCAATGGCTTTATCCCAGGAATGCAAGGTTAGTTTTATGTTTGAAAATCAATCCATGTAACTAACTCACTGTTAATAAGAATAAACAAAAAACACTATGACCTACTATTAGATGCAGAGAAAGCATTTGACAAATTTCAACACCCATTTGTAACAAAACTCTCAACAAACTCAAAGTAGAAGAAAATTTCCTCAAGTTAAGAGAGAACATTTATATATTTTTTACTATAGCTAATTTAATACTTATTGATGAAAAACTGAAATCTTTCTCTCAATGATCAGTACCCATTCATGATAAAAAAAAACTCTCAGCAAACTAAAAATTGAAAGAAACTTTGTCATTCTAAAAGAAGTTCTACAAAAATCCTACTGTTGGCCTTATACTTAATGGTAAAAGTAAATGACCATAAACAAGGCAAGAATGACTGCTCTCACCAATTCTTTTGAACATTACACTAGTAGGCAGAGCCAAAGGCAAGAAAAAGAAACAAAAGACATACAGATTGGAAAGGGGAAAGTAAAAATTTCTTTATTAACAGATGTCATAACTGTCTATGCTGAAAATCCTAAATAACCTACCAAAAACTTACTAGAATTAATATGTGAATTATCAAGATCAAAGGCTATAGAGCAATAGAGAAAAACAAAACAAGCAAAACACACACACAAACACTTCAACCTTAAAAATCAAAATATTAACAACAGCATAAAATATGACTTATGGATAAATTAAAGCAAATATGTGCAACTTCTCTACACTGAAAATTACAAATAAATGCTGAGACAAATTAAAGAAGACTTAATAAATGGAGATATGTTCCATTCAGATGACCTAATATTCTCCCCAGATTGATTCTCCCAAGCTGATCTCTCCAAATTGATCAGTAGTCTTATTTGTTGAAATTGGCAATCCCAATCAAATTCTAATAGGTTGATTCATTGAAATCGATAAGTTAATCCTAAATATATGCAGAAATTGGAAGAATCTTGAATAGTTAAAAACAATTTTGACAAAGAAGAACAAACTTGGAAGACTTAAACTATCTGATTTCAAGATTTCCTTTACTTGTATAGAGATGGACATACAGATCCATGGGCCAGAATCAAAAGAACAGATATAAACACATGTACAGCCAATTGGTTTTCAACAAAGATGTCAAGGTAATTCAAAGAGGAAAGGGTGGTCTTTTCCACAAATGCTGCACAACTGGATATTCATATGCAAAACAAACAAACCTTCCTTATTTCATACAATGTAGAAAAGTTAAATTCTAAATTCATGCTACATCTAAATAATAGAACTAAAATTTTAAAACTTCTAGAATGAAACAGAAAATTCTTGTGACCCTGAGTTAAAGAAAGAAGATAGAAATAAGAAGCACAAATCATAAACAATGCTAAGTTAGACTTATCAAAAATTTTAAAAATTGCTCTTCAGAGATAGCATTTAAAAAAAAATAAAAGGGAAGGTTACATACTGATAGTATTTTCAAAATATGTATCTGATAAAGGACTTGCATGTGGCATATACAAAGACACTTGCAACTCTATAATTAAAAAAAATAAATTACAGTTAAAAGATGGGGAAAGATTTGGACAAATTCTCCAAAGGAGATATACAAATGGAAAATAAGCATACATAAAGACATTAAACATCAATAATGATTAGGAAAACGGAAATTAAAAACACGATGACATACCTCTACACACCCACTAAACTAGCTGAAATTTAAAAAACTGATAATTTCAAGTGCAGAAGAGATAAAGCAACTAAAAATTACATACATGTATTGCTAGTGGAAATGTAAAATATCACATCCACTTTAAACACAATATGACAATTTCTTATGTCCCAACAATTCTACTCCTAGGTGTTACTTGAGAAAAAAAAGATATATGTATGTGTCTCCACAAAATAAAAACCAAAAAAACCCAAAACTTTGTAGTTAAATGTTCATGAAGGTTTACTCTTAATATAGCCCCGAACTGCAAACAACTAAAATGTCCATTGTATGGTGAACAGATACACATATTTTGTTATACCTATATAATAGATTATAATTCATTACTAAAAAAGGCTGAACTCCTGATAAATGAATCTCAAAAGCATTATGCTATGTCTTTATAGTAACATACTACATGATCTGTATGATTCTGTTTATATGAAATTTAAAAATGACAAAATCGGAATAACAAAGGAGATGAGCATCTACCAAGGGTTGGAGGTTTGGAGATTGACTCGGAGGACGTGAAGAAAATTCGGGGATGATGAAAATGTATTATATCCTGATGGTGGTGGTGGTTACACAACTGAATGTGTCAAAACTCATCAAATCATACTCTTAAAGTTGGTATTTTTTTTGTATGTATATGTCAGTAAAAGCTAATTAAGTTAAAAAAATCAGATTAAGCTCAGAGCCTCATCATCTCCTATTTATTTTTATATCCCCAAAAGTAACAAATGAGAGGAATCCTCTTGATTCTTCTCTTCTTGAGTAATAAAGTTCTTGATACTCTGATGTTGAGAAATCTTTAGATATCTCTGACATCTTTAGATTACACATTCTACCTTCAAACTCCTGTGGCCTTAGGAAAACAAGAGGAACTGTTAGGGTACAAAGAGACCCTCAATACCTAATATGATTATTATTGTCTAGGGTAATGTTACAAGATGAATGTTGCAAGGAAATGTTGCAATACTTGTAGACTGATAATGTATCATCATAAATAATGTTTTTAAAAGTAGTATCAAGTGTTTCTTTATTGGCTAATCTAATTATTGGTCATTGGTCTTCCTGAAAGAGCATTTGACTTTCAAGTTATTTTCACTCTTTTTCACTGGGGGTACTTGAAATTTATTCTGTTGATGAACTGAGAAATCTAATCTCAGTATCTGTCTACTAAAGCCTGGAATTATTCATGCTAGAAAATCCTCCATATTACAGACATTTTTCCTGTCATGCTTATTAAGCATTATATATAATCTGTTTTTGTGTCTGTATAAAATTTCATACTGTACTGGTGTTTGGATTTTCTGTGATTTGAAAATAATCTGTAATTAAATTACATTTTGAGTTAAAAAATGATCTGCAAGACTACACAGGATAAGCTATATACAATTCAGTTTCTTAAAAACTGTATTAAAATAAAAATTAAACACAGTTCATTAATAGAACTAGAGTGTATGACAACAAAATTTCTATTTCTGTCACTTTCTAATACAAGAAGAGGAGTGATTCTAAAACTAACTGAAAATACATACTGAATGAAAACACTTACCTATGAAATTAGGTATTTCCACTTAAAATTGCTACTTGGATAATATGTTTTCCATATTCCCACACATTATAATACTATAAATATTTTTATGCCCAAAGTTTGCATCTTCTTGAAGAAAAATAATGAGTTATGAAGAGAAATAAAACAGATCTTATTACTCCCCAGTTTGGTGTTTCAATGATCAATCTATTTCTTCCTCTTAAGTATCTGGCTGCATTTTGGTATAGAAAGTTCTGTACTAATGGAATACATGAAGCTAAAGCTGTACACAGATGTTCACATTTTAACTGCAGTTTGGTTCCCATACTCAGGGTCTTGTCTTCACTTTCCTATTTGCACACTAATTTGTTCAATCTTGCCTTTTGAGCAATATAGTCTACATTCATTACATCTCTAGACCCTGACTGAGAAATGCTTTGTGATTGTACCCAACCCTATTGCACAAATGCCAAACTTGTCGTGTACCTTGGCTTGGCTTGGCATACAGAATGCCAGAGGTCCACTTAGGGAATGGCATTCATTGTCTGAATGGACCACATCAGACCACGGAGAAAAGGAGCCCAGTGAACAACCAGAATTGGCTCATCAGAGGAGAAGCTGAGATGTGGAGCCGTGCAAGAGAGAGAAGGGTGAACTATTTTGTAATGGAAATAAAGCCAAGTGGACAGACAGGGTTCAGGAGGCAGTCGGAAGGTGTAACTGAAGTACAAGCAAGTGATGCCTAAGATTGATGGTGTGGAATTGGGCTAAGCTGCCTGAAACAACAGTGATGTTTTCTTTATTTCTCTTGGGGAGGCAACAGGGTCAAGACCTAAACATTGTATAAGAACCATTTTGCCATTTTAAACAAATCAACTCTCTCAAATCATATCCCTCCCTACCCCAAGGTTCATCTGCCCTGTGTAATCTCTTGGTTACAAAAAGCACTTCAGGACCAAAAATGCAGGCCAGTTGTAAAGCCTTCTTTCACCAAGGCCCAGCCTCAGGGCTAAATGGGAGAGTTCTGCCAGCCATCAAACTTAACAGCCTTTAAACATGTGCAACATTTCTCTAAGCAAATTGGTTCCTTAATATGGTAAAATGTGCGGCACCCAAGGGGAAATGCTGGTGATCTCATAGCCCAAAACTGATGGAGTCACAGTACTGTATTCCTGAAAAGCACTCATACTTTCCACTTTGATAAAACCAGAAGCAAATACGAGTCAGTAGGTTTTGACATCCATTGTTCATTCTCACTGAACTTTTCCTCCTATAGAGCAGAGCACAGTGGTTTAATTCATAGCTTAGGAGATTTTTAAAATATAAGCCATTCAAATTTTTTCTATATTAATCAGCGGTTTCTAAAGATCCACAGGGATAAATAAACCCTGCACGCTGGCAGGGGGTTTTTGTGGCATAACCACTGGTAGTTATAAACAGTAAACAAAACATAGTAACCATTTTAAGCACAAGAGATTGCTGTATCACAGGGGGCATAAATCATTAGCTTAATAATTTCAGCAGCAGTGTCTCCAAAGCAAAATTAAGCCAACAGTTCCCCCTGTGGCAATAATGAAGTACTGTAATGCTAAAAGAAAAAAGAAAAAAAAAAAGGAACCAAGAGAAGGCATTATTGTGCCTCGCAAATGATTGAAAATCCAAGTTCAATAAATAACTGTAGAACTCTTGTCTCTGTGCTGTTCTTTTGAGAGATGGGAAAGGGGTTGCCTCCAAACCCCATGTCTATTCTTGTAGACAGTTTGACAAACACAAGGGCGCTTTCATTCAAGCCCCGAATGGCTAGGATGTGCTGTAGGTAGGGCATGAATGTGATGACATATCACCATTGAGAAGATGACAAATTTCTCTCAGTTGTATAGGCAGACATTATTCACAGATTTAGAGAGAGCCAAAAGAATGCTAGGCCCAGGATAGGACAGAGAGATGACGAGGCTTCCCTCTTAGGGGCTCTCAAGCTACATGCCAATAATCTGAAAGAAAACACCTTCCAATTGTGAGCTGGTCCACAGCACCCAGCCACAGAGTAAAGCCATCCTACATCCCCTCAGCCCCCGCTCCCTGTGCTTCCCCAAGTGCCAAAGTTCATTTTTTTCTAACTAGCTAATGATTTGTTCATTTTGGAAAAGTGTACTTGGCTACGGGACATTATCAAACAAGAGGACTCAAGAAGGTCTCTGTTGTGTTAAGTCTATAGAAACTTCATTTTTCACCTTGATTTTTTTCATCCATTTTATGAAATCTGTATAGTCTTACCATTATTCTCAAAAAAGAAAGTTCTGATTGAAGACAGTTTTTTCCTCTCAATAATACCATTTCTTTAACGTAGCCTTTTACCTACTAACGACATTCCCTATGTTTTTGGAGTACCTAGTATGGATACAATGATCTCTTAAAAATGGATTTGGTTTAAAAATGGTATGATTCAGTCAAACAGAAGCTGTATTATTTGCACAAAGTTAACTATCACCTTGACTATTTTATTCAGTGGATTGAGGAGGTGATTTGTTTGACAATATAGAGATACAGATTAAACTAGAGTGTATAGGGTCAAAGTCACTTTAGTAGGATAAACACACATAGGCACTTTAGAAGTAGTCAAGAAATGTCTTTTTTTCCTCATTTTTGTTATACTTTGTTTTCAACTATGACATTTTAGACAAAGTTGTCTTAAAGAACCCAATGATTGCCCTCTGAAGATTTAATTATAGATATACTTTACTCTGGATACATAGCCTCTCTTTTATTAATCTGAAATGAGAAAACAGGAAGGAGAGATGGCTTTCTCTGCACCTATAGAAAAAAACCTTTCTCCACCAGCTAAATAAATTATTACATCTTGTAGTTCCCTTAAAAAAAAAAAAAAAGACACCTCCAGCATAATCACTATACCGTGGATTGTAAATATGGCATGGAAGTAATGTTGCATACAAAGTGATGAGTAGTGCATCTTGCTCATGGTCAAAGAAGGTGGAAGCTGGATCCTAAGGAAATTGTGAGTGAAATGTGTTTGTCTTTATTGCTCCTTTCTCCCTTCTCCAGGTCCTCCCCTCTCCCTAGCTCCTCAGTGTTCCACCTTACCTCTTTAAGTAGTCTGCTGATTAATGCCACCGTTCTTATTTAAATTTGGTGTCTTCCAAAGGTTCTTCATACTTAAGGCTAATAACAGGATATAACTAACGTAACTCCAGTAGCCAGAGGTAAAAACACATAGAAGATAAACCCATCTGACACAAGTGGAGGAACAGGCTAAGAATGAACCAAACCAAAGTCAACTAATCAGAATGGATTGGTAATGCTCTAGGGCACAGAGCTCTCCCAACCTGAATAAGCATCAAAATTTACTAGCTGTGTCCAGAGAATGGGAGATCATATTTGAAATAATGTATTTCATGTATTTGATAAGAGTCTAGTATCCAAATATATAAAGAAAACTTGCAACTCAACAATTAAAAAAGAAACAATTAACTTAATTCAAAAATGGGCAAAGGATCTGAATAGACATTTCTCTAAAGAAGACATAGAAATGACAAACACTTGAAAAGATGCTCAACATTATCAGTCATTCAGAAAGAATATGCAAATCAAAACCACATGACACCCACCTAGGAAGTCTATAATTAAGAGACACACAATAGCAAGTGTTGAGGAGGATGTGGAAAAATTGCAGTTTTTGTACCTTGCTGGTGGGAATGCAAATGTTGCAACTGCTTTGAAAAACTATTATGGCTGTTTCTCAAAAAGATAAACATAGAGTTACCATATGTCCTGGCAATTCCACTCCTAGGTATAAGTCCAAGAGAACTGAAAACATATGTACAACAAAAACTTGTACACAAATTTTCATAGTACCATTATTCATAATAACTAAAAAGTGGAAACAACTCAGATGTACATCAACTGATGAATGGATAAACAAAATATGGTACAACCATATGAAGGAATAAATCGATAAAAGGAAACGAAGCACTGGTACACGCCACAACATGGATGAACTTTAAAACATGCTAAGTGAAAGACATCATACATAGGAGGCCACATAATGTATATTCCATTTATGCAAAATGTCCAGATTGGGTGAATCCATAATGACAGAAAGTACATTAGTAGTTTCCAGGGACTGAAAGGAAGAGATAATGTGGTGTGGCTGCTAATGGGTATATAGTTTTTTTGGGGGGTAATGAAAATGTTCTGGAATTAGGCAGTGGTGATAGTTATACAACCTTGTGAATATGCTAAACACCAGTGAAACAAACACCTTTAAAAAGATGAAATTTATGTTGGGTGAATTATATCTCAATTTTTTTTAAGTATTAAAGAGAAAGTATTAGTTACCATTCCTGTTTCAACCTACCTCCACCAAAGCTAGTAATTCCCCTTTCCTCTTACCCTGATTCAATGCAAAATAGAGTTTTAATTAAGCAATATCTTTATTTCTTGCTGTGTCTAGAAATGCCATAGGTACCTAAAAGTCAAATTGGCCATAGGTTCCTAGAAAGAAGTTATAGAAAACAATCTGAATGGTACATATCAATGTACTCAACTACCTTTTTCTAATTCAGTGCTCGCTTTTTCAGAAACACATCCCAACACCTCCCCTCACTTACTCTCTTTGATTTCTCTTCAAAGGATTTATAAAAATGAGACAATCATGTATCCATTTTTTGTTTGTTGCTTATTGCCTATCATCCCTTCTAGAATGTAAGCCCCATAAACCAGGAAGTTAGTTTTTTTCACTGCTGTATCCCTATCACCTGGAGCAATGCTTGGCACAGAGCAAGGCAGGCATTGAGGAAATGTTCGTTGAGTGAGGAAATTGGAGTAATTTTTCCCCCCATCAGTTGATGAGGAAGAATAAAAATGGAAGAGCCATCCAATACTTGCAGTCAAGAACGTCAAGTCCTCTCTTAAGCCTACACCTTATACCTTTCTCATGAGATGTGCCCATGTCCCTGTGGACCTCAGCACTGAGCTCTTAGGCACCCCTGGCCCCAAAGGCTCCAAATGTCAGCATCGCCGTCTTCATCTTCTGCTTTCTGTATCTGTTTCACTCAAAGATCTTTTCAAGTGTTTCTGAACCTAGTCTAAAAACCTAACTCCTATTCCTAATTGAACTATTTGCTTGATAGTTTGGCTTGGAAATCTAAGGTCTGACCTGGAAATGAATTCTGACTACTACTGTTCTTGTGGTTAAGCCAAAAGGCCAAAGGTCTTTCCCCTTCTCACTACTATGCATTCAAAATCATATTTTGGGAAAAAAAACAAAAACAAAAACAAAAAAAACCAAAAAACCACAAAATCGTATTTCGGCCAAACAAAACATTCTATTATGAAGTTTAAGGGGTATGTAAGTCATAGCCTTTGGCCTTAGGAAGAAGCTAAACTTGTCATAGAGATCCGCTCAAAATAAAACAAAAAACAAAACAAACAAAAGAACCTCTGTGGATTCATTTTTGATGGTATACTTGTTTTGCCCAAGTTTTAACTCAGACTTGATTTTTATTTTTTAAAAGATTTATTTATCTATTTTAGGGAGAGAGAGAGAGAGTGCACGCGTGCAAGAGAGAGAGAGTGGGGGAGGGGCAGAGGGAGAGAATCCTCGAGCAGACTCCCCACCAAGCACAGAGCCAGATGTGGGGCTTGATCCCAGGACCCCAAGATCATGACCCGAGCTGAAATCAAGAACCAGATGCCCAACTGACTGAGTCACCCAGACACCCCTAGACTTCACTTTTAAATGTCACATTCTATAGGCATATGTTGAATTATTCCAAATCATTCTGTTCATTTATAGCTGCCTTTTTATATTTCCGTGGCCATTACATATTACGTAGAACCCATTTAGTTGTCTTTCAGAAAGTGGGATTAAAAGTAAATGACATGAAATTTACTTTAAAAAAATTAACTCTTCAATCACTTCTAACATACAATTCTCTTACTAGAATCTAACAAGTCAAAGCCCCTGATATTGCTCTCAGGGACACTAAGACGAAGAGTGGTAACTGCTCCCCACCTTTCCACAAGCTCCTCATAGGCTGATCTTGCAGAGCTCTCTTATGACTTATTTCTATTTAAAAGTCCATTTCGGTACAATTTCAACTGGAGAGAAGTATTTGAGGGGAGTGTGGGAAAACTGGTATTTGCCTTCACTCTGCCCCCCCCCCCCGTGATGACCCTGATGACAACGCACATCTGGCTGTTTTGAATCATCCCAATGATTGATTTGATTTTTCCACTCTTCACCTAGGCTTTTGGCATTGCCTAGACAAAGCTATCTCATGTTGGGCTTTTGTCTCCGACTTGCTTCCAGCTGCATACTTTGCACTACACTCCGCTTCACCTTTCTTCTTGGCTACACTCAACCTGGCCTCAATATGCTTTTTTCCCCATATGTCATCCCAGCCCAACTGAGCACCAAACCTCGCTCTGCTCCCTGTCCAAGACATACTTCTTCCTTCAATCCTGCACAGGGATTCGTAGTCACAAGTCACTGTGTGTCTAATTACACCTATATAGCTTTATAGGAGATAGCAATGGGTAAAACTGGTATGAAAAGAAATGCCTGCCCCCAATCCAGCAATCAGCTCACATTGATTAAGTGCTTCCTCTATGTTTAGCATGCAACCAGGTCCTGAGCATCCAAATTATGAAATTTTACTCTGCAATCTTACCTCCTCCCAGGGTGAACCATATGGAACAATTCCACTTGATTTAGGCAATGCTGAGTTGAATGTCTATTTCTTCCAAGGCTACTGCTAAGATGTGTTAGGGGTTACGAGGATAAAGAGCATACATCCCCTGCCCTCAGACCAGTTTCACAATACATATAAATGAGATTCTAACTTACAAAAAAATTGAAGCTGTGGGATTAAAGTAATGTTTATACCAATTTTGAACTGAGAAGAAACTCCAATTTATTTAATTCTTGCAGAATTGCATAATTTGAAAACTGAGTTAATTGCAACCTGTGTTTATGTTATTGCCATCACCTACGCCAGTGAAAAGAAACACAAACCCTCCTTTGTCAGTATTATGAGAACCACTCTTGATTACTTGCATCAGAATTTCTAAAAGTGACTTTTGGTCCCATAATCTAAGCAAGCACTGTTATTATCATTTCAAATCTCATTTTCTGTATCTTTTCACAATGTTATCCAAGTTCATTAAACGCTGCTGCTAACACTGAAAACAAACCCATATTCAAGAACTTTAGAGTAGAAGTAAGATAGGATAAAGCAGCACAGAGAGCAAAAAAACCCCATCAACATTAATTTAGAAAAGAGCCCTCAGTCATGTAAAAAGTAACTTCAAAGAAAATATACACTAAAATAATTATAAATTTATAAGTTCCAAAACTGCATTCCCCCTCTGGGAAAATTCGTTTTGAATTATTTGAGTTTTAGGTTGTACAAAGTCTCCAGGAATAACATTTCTCTCATATGAAAAGCAAGTGCCCTGTACTTAAATTTTATTTCCCACTGATCTACCTTACAACCCTCACAGTTTAGTTAGAAAAATCTTTTTATTATTCCACACATCCTCTGCCAAGGAAACCAGTATTATTCCTTTCACAATTTCTTTTATTATGCTCCTCTTCCTGTTTTAAATATCTGCACTCTTCCTCCCCACTAATCCAAATATACGGCCCAGCTTCAAAGGCCCACTCAAGCCCCACCTCATCTGTGAAGTTATACCTGACTTAACAGAGTCATAGGATTTTATATTTGGAATGGATCTTGGAGATTATCTAGTTCAAATATTTTCCAACTGTGCAACATAGAGACATTTAGGAGCCTTTTGAAAAAGCATCAGAAATGGAAATTGTAAATGGGCAGCTGAGTCGTAAGGCCCTCCCCCTCCCATCCAGCCCTGCTTTCAGCATTTTGTTATACCTTTTCAAGAAAGAAATTGCATGAACAACAGATTGCTTTGGGGGTGGGAAACCCCACAGCCCAACATGGTAAATGAAAAAATTCGGGCCGTTGAATGTCTTATCCTGGTTTACAAACAGCCAAGGGGCAAAAACAGGCTAAATCCTAGGATCTCTGGACTCCCAGCCTAGCCACATTGATCTATTTTCTTTACCACTAAAATACTTAAAAACCCCTATGGATGATTCCATGGTGTCTTCTGTTAGTTGCATATTTGTGTCTTGTCTGCCCAACGGATTGAGTGAGGCTCCAGCTGCCCCATGCTGGGGTGTAATTTATACTCTTCTGTTCTTCTTTTAGCAGAGCTGCTGTTTCAGAAAGCATACTTGCTCTGTCTTTCCTTCCCAGAAGCATGGGCATTCCCACTTCATATATAAAATTGGACAAAATAAAATCAACATTAGGGTATTGACTGAAATACCATAAACTCCATCCTTCACAGAAGCTCTCTCTTCTATTTCCAAACTTCATTCGTTAAAGTTGACATAAATGGCAGTCAGTACAGCCTTTTATCATAAAAAAAATAATGGATATTTTGGGCCTCATTTATATTTTTACTGCCACTGTGTTTATAAATCTAGGTTTAATCAATTAAACTTGTTCTAAATGGCACTATATTTTTGACCTCGAGCCTCATTTTGGTGATCTTTTACAATTTTAACAAGATATTTTAACAAGAAAAACTGACCTCTACTCTTATTTAAAAAAATAATTTTTTAAAAAATTAAAAACTTCTCTCAGTTCTTCATCCTTTGTAAGTTTTTCCTCCAGGTGTTGTTTCTTGTGATAAACTTCTTGAAAAGGTACACTGTATATATTACCTTTCTATCCTCTCCTCTCAGCTCCATCTTCAGATTCTATACTAATTGCCTCTTCAAAGAGGTTCTATGGCTCCGTCTCTTTTCTTCCTCTATACAATCTCTTTCATTTGCTCCCTTGAGTGTATGAGATCTCAAATCTACTTTTCCAGGAGTATCTTCTCATCATTGTCTTTAGACCAGGGCAAGAGGAGCCCTCCTCTGGACTCCAGGCTTTGGACACCTGCTCTGCCCCCTGCAGGGTGAGCAGTCTGCAGGCTCAATAGGTAAAGCCAACACCCTCCCATCTAAACTACACCCTGAGTACCTGGCAGCTCAGAATTCCTTATCTCAATCTCACGGAGTCTGCTTCCGGCCTGAGTATCTTCTTCTGGAATTTGGGATTGCACTTCTCATGTGTGCAATGTATGTCAAGGTACTAGAGATGGCCAACGAGTGGTTGTTCGTGAGAAGGGGGAGGTAGGCAGTGAGGGTGTGAACAGGGCTTAAGCTTGCAAGCTGGAGCCTCCCAGAAGGGGACCTGAGGCCCATGCTGTGTGGATAGGGCAGGGTGGGAACCAACAGGGATAGAAGTCTTTCGAAGCTACTATCACCACATTTTAGCACAGAATTCTAAGTCAAACCTAGCCATCAAGGTTGATGTGACGGCAATTTTATCACAATAGGAGGTTAAACTATATTCAACAGTTTGTGGCTTGATTTATAATATACATTTATTAATTTGTTCGTTTACTTAAGATTTTGTTTATTTATATGAGAGAGAGAGAGCAGGAGCGAGCAGGGGAAGGGGCAGGGGGAGAGGGAGAGAGAGAATCGCAAGCAAGTTCCATGGGACCCCAAGATCATCATGACCTGAGCCTAAATCAAGAGTTGGCTGCTTAACAGACTGAGCCACCCAAGCACCCCTTGATTTATAAAGTTTAAATATTTAACATACGGAACGTGATACTCCAATTTCACTCTTATGCAAGAACCTACCAATCTTATGGGAAAACAGGATTTTTCTATTTAAATCAAGATTAATTTGTCTTCTTTTTAAAGGTGTACATGCAACTTTATTTTTTTATTTATTTTATTTTTTATTTTTATTTTTTTCTTATAATAATATTTTATTATATTATGTTAGTCACCATACAGTACATCCCTGGTTTTTGATGTAAAGTTCGATGATTCATTAGTTGTGTATAAACCCAGTGCACCATGCAATACGTGCCCTCCTTACTACCCATCACCAGCGTATCCCATTCCCCCACCCCCTCCCCTCTGAAGCCCTCAGTTTGTTTCTCAGAGTCCATAGTCTCTCGTGCTTCATTCCCCCTTCTGATTACCCCCCCTTTCTTTATCCCTTCCTTCTCCTACCGCTCTTCCTAGTTCTTATGTTCCATAGATGAGAGAAAACATATGATAATTGTCTTTTTCTGCTTGACTTATTTCACTTAGCATTATCTTTAATTATCAAAAGCTAAGTTAATATTTTCTTTCACATCTTAGACCTGCTTGTTCATGTTTGTGTCTTTTCTTGTTCATGTTTGCGTCTTTTCTTAGTTAATAGAATCATGATCCACTCAGTTACCAGCTAAAGGTCTTGAAGTTATGTTCAACTTTCCTCTTCTCCAACCCTTAGGATTTAATCAGAGAGAAGATATACCCTATGCCTAATATGCCTGCCCCATCTTTCAAGCCCCATCTCTCAGTTGATTCATTATAGCAGCCATTCAACTGCCCTCTTTATTTCTGTCCCTCCCTCCTTAATCCATTGACCACATTTCCACCAGAATGATCATGCTCATATTCATTACCTGTCTCCCAACCCTACCCCATTTTCCATGGAATGGAAAACAAATTCCTTTTCAGTTTCAACGTCTCCACAATCTGACCCCCACCTACCCTTCCTACCTTACTTACTTTTCATAATCATTCTTGCTTCTTAAACTTTACACTCTATAATCTAGTCACTTCAGACTACTTACTAATCCCAGACAATTGGCTAATTTACAAATTTGTCATAAATTTTCACATAAATGCACATTTACTCAACGCTATTCCTTCTATCTGCACTGCTTTCTTTCTCCTTAGGCTTCTATAAAAATCCAATTAACTGTTCTATTGCCATTTATTCCATGAAGCTTTCCACAAATACTCTGCCAAAATTACTTTGTCTCTTATGTTCACTTAACATTTATTTATGCCACTATTACAATGCTTACATTTTTTGCAAGCTATGAATGGATGCCTTTGTATCCCTTACATACAAATTCTTTTTATGCGGGAACTAGTCTGTACTCATTTCTGTGTATTCCTCAGGACTTGCATATTGTCTCACACATATTAAGTGCTTTGTAAATGTTTGTTTAATTTCTAAGCCAAATTTAAACGATTGGTTTTAATAAAAATAAAAAACAAGCCCTACACCATATTCACTTAGAGAGGACTATCAGAATGTCTTTGTTCTATTCTAACCCACTGTGCGACCCTCAAACATTTACTTTATCAGGAGATTCTAAGATTTCTCTCTCCAAAATGGGTTTAAAAGCTGCAGTGGTGTGTCTGCAAAGCTTGTCAAGAAACCCTGATGAAAGGCAGTGCAGAGCTGCAGGCATTATTACAAAGACAGGTATAGTGTTCAATCCAGAACCAGCCACCTGCGCGTCCTTGGTTTTCAGAGATGACTCGCACATGTAGGCCACAGGTTTCCCCAAGTCACTTATCACCCTGTACACAATGCTCCTTAGATGGAGACCATCTGGGATTGCAAAGTTTTCCATCCTGAACTTGTCCAATGTTTTGATCACCTGCTCTGACATAAGTCTGGTTTTGTATCGTGTTTATAGTATGTCTCCCAGGCAGTTTATGGATCTGTTTCTGGCATTTTCCCTCAAATCATCTTGGGAATCACAGAATGAAGTTAGGGGAGCAAAAATCTAATTTAATTTTCTATTCTGGGATTTCCATATCCTTTTGATTTTTAGAACTGGTGACAATAAAATGCTGTGTCTTTATTCAGTAAATATGCAGATGAAAACAAGTTAAGCCTATCAAATATCTAGATAATGGTGAGAGCATTACAAACTGCTTGACAGTTCAGAAGTGACTTTCACATATATTATCTAATTTAATCCCTATTATAATCCTGTGAGGTACGTGTCATGTTTTATAGATCAAAAACAGTGGCTCACAGATTCTTCTTTCTTGGGGTTACAGAGCTAGTTAGTTTGTGACTGAGCTAGGACACAAGGCTTCTAAACCCAAATCCCATGCTCTTTAGCATAGTATATCAAATAGAAAATAGCCAAATACTTAAAAGATTATATCAGCTATCTTTCAGAATAAGTGATGTAATGTTTTATTTATCTTAGCAGCTAAGAGTTACTTAAAGCATAGTAAATTTTGACTCATACGTCAAAAAGTATGTTTGTGAAATAGTACCAAAAAAGAAAAATAAAGTCCAAATTGCAGTATTTTTTTTTAAGATTTTATTTATTTAACAGAGAAAGACACAGCGAGAGAGGAACACAAGTAGGGAGAGTGGGAGAGGGAGAAGCAGAGTCCCCACTGAGCAGGGACCCCGATGTGGGGCTTGATCCCAGGACCCTGGGATCATGACCTGAGCCGAAGGCAGACGCTTAATGACTGAGCCACCCAGGAGCCCCCAAATTGCAGTATTTTAAAGGAGTTTTATTACTGATAAAGCTGATGTACAAGACAAAGTAAAATGTAAATGGATAATAAGTTAAATACAGTCAGTAAAAGAGAAAGGATAATTTGAACCAGGCCTTTATTATTGCCTTCAATCATCAGCCTCAAATATTGTAATAATTACTCCAACTATTTTATATATGCTAAAAATTGTCATAGATTTTATAACGCTAAACAAAGCTTATTACAGGCTGCATTATGTTCTGCCTCACATAGCATGGTGTTTGTTTTTTCTCAATATAATTATTAGTTATAGTATTTCAAATATTGTTCATTATGATGCATTAAGGAAACTGATCTTTAAAAATCAATTTATCAATATTAAGCTCAATTTTTATTTAATTTATCTGTTTATTTTTTGACAGAGAGAGAGAGAGTGCAAGCGAGTGGCGGGGAGGGGCAGAAGGAGCAAGAGAATCTCAAACAAGCTCCATGACCAGTGTGGAGCCCAACTCGGGGCTTGATCCCAGGACCCTGAGATCATGACTGAGCTGAAATCAAGAGTCAGACGCTTAACCAGCTGAGCCACCCGAGCACCCAAGCCCAATATTTTTTTTTTCCAAGCCCATTTTTTTAAAGATAAAGTAATTGCAATGGTATCGATAGCAGTAATAGCATCAATTTCTGGTATTACCTTCTTGACTTTGGGCAATAATTTGGTCTTTTTATGCTTCTTTTATTTTTCTACATGTAATATCAGCCATAAGTATGATTTCTTTCCCTGTGGGTGATAAGAAAGACTGAGAAGAAATGGAGAATGCCCAAGGTCCTGTGTATATGCCTGTGTTCTGTGTTATTTCCTAAATTATCTGAGGGATTATTGATGCCAATACTTTAATCAAACGAAGTTATTTCACCTTCCTTCTACTTTATGAGAATTTACTCCATTTTAGTTCTTGTTGTTTATTCTTGAAGTGAATCGTAACTTCCTTTCAGTATATTTTCTTTTCTAACATAAATACCTAAGGTTATAACTGGCCACCAATACATTGCTTTAGCAGTTATCTCACAAGTTTGGGCACAGAGTGTTTTCACTGGCATTTTGTATTAAATGCTGTATAATTGCCCTTATGATTTATTTTCACCCATAAGTTATTTAGACTTGTGTCTTCTGGTGTTTAAACATAGGCGAGGGAGTAGGGCTATGTGTCTTATTCACTTCTATGTTTATTTCATTGTGATCAATGAACATCACCTACTTAGATACTGACTGGTATTTGTGGAGACTTCCCTTGTGTTCCAATATATATTTATTTTTAAAAATTTTTATTTTAATGTTCCGGGGGATGCTGTAAAAGATGTGCATTGCCAAATGATACATGGTTCTCTATAGGTTCATTAGATTGAAGTTGTTGCTCAAATATGTTCAAACTTTACTAATTTTTATTTGGTTTATCTACCTGCTTCTGAGACAGTTGAGTTAAAATCTCTTACTATATTCCTTTTAATGGTCTTAACTATTATTTATGGACACTTTTCTCGACTATTTTTTAGATATTGAAAATTATTCTATTTTCCTAGAAAAACATCACTTTTATCACTAAGCAATGAAAGTGAGAACACCTTAACCCTCAAAGTCTATCTGTCTTGTTTGATATTAATATTGCTACACCAGCTTTCTTTTAATGAGCATTTACCCGAGAGGTTCTTTTGGTACCCTTCCATCTTCAGCTTCTCTGCACAATTATGCTTCAGAAATGTCTCCTCTAGAAAATATTTTATCTTATTCATTCAATATCAAAATTTTTAAAATGCAAGTTTAGAAGATTTACATGTTTTGTAATTACTTATATTTTGGGATTTACATTGTTTTTCATTGTTTTTTATTTTCTCTTTTCTACCTTCTCTTAATTCAGATCTAGTCATTTCCTTTCCTCCTGCTACTGGTTTATGTTAAATATCCTGTTTCTGTTCTTTAGTTGTTGTTCTCAAAATTTTAGCATACAGGCTTAAATTAACAACCTAATTAATCAATATTAATTTTCTTGAGCAATATAAAAAGTATAAATTTTTTAATAAAATCTTTCCCCCCAAAGCTTCCATGTTTATACCTAGTATTTAATTACTAAATTTACCCACAGATTCATTGAGATATAATTCACATATCATACAATGCACCCATTTGAAGTATAGAAATCCAAAATTTGGCTATTGTAGATAATGCTGCTATAAATTATTGGGGTGCATGTATTCCTTTGAATTAGTTTTTTGTATCCTTTAGGTAAATACTTAGCAGTGTAATTTCGGGATAGTTCTAAGGTAGTTCTATTTTTAACTTTTTGAGGAACTTCCATACTGTTTTCCAGAATGGCTGCACCAGTTTGCATTCCCAAGCAGTGTAAGAGGGTTCTCTTTTCTCCATATCCTCACCAACACCTGTTGTTTCTTGTGTTGTTGATTTTAGCCATTCTGACAGGTGTGAGGTGATATTTCATTGTGGCTTTGATTTGTATTTCCCTGATGCCGAGTGATGTTGAGCATCTTTTCATGTCTGTTGGCCATCTGAATGTCTTCTTTGGAAAAATGTCTCTTCATGTCTTCTGCCCATTCTTTAATTGGATTATTCATTTTTGGGGTGTTGGATTTTATGCGTTCTTTATATATTTTGGATAATACCCCTTTGTCAGATATGCATTTGCAAATATCTTCTCCCACTCCTGAAAACATCACAGTGTCTGTTGACTGATGAATGGATAAGAAAGATGTGGTAACTATTTACCCCCCCACACACATACACACACACACACACACACACACACACACACACACACACACACACATAAAATGGAATATTGCTCAGCCATAAAAAAGAATGATATCTTGGCATTTGCAATGACATGGATGGAACTAGAGAGTATCATGCTAAATGAAGTAAGTCAGCCAGAGAAAGACAAATATGATATGATTTCACTCATATGTGGAATTTAAGAAACAAAACAAATGAGCAAAGGTGGAAAAAGAGAGAGAGGCAAACCAAGAAACAGACTCTTAACTACAGAGAACGCACTGATGGTTACCAGAGGGGAGGTATAGTGGGGTGATGGGTGAAATAGGTGATGGGGATTAAGGTGTGCACTTGTGACAAGCACTGGGTATTGTATGGAAGTGTTCAATCACTGTATTGTACACCTGAAACTAATATTACACTGTATATTAGCTAACTGGAATTTGAATAAAAACAAACAAACAAATAAATAAATAAATAAATAAATAAATAAATAAAGTATACAATTCAAGGGCTTTTAATGTATTCACAGAGCTCTGCGATCATCACCACAAAAAATTCTAGAACATTTTCATCATCTCTGAAAAGATATTCCACATTGCTTAAAATAAGTCCTACCCGTGGCCCTACGATACCACTAATCTAATTTCTGTCTCTAAAGATTTGCCTACTCTGCACATTTATATAAATGAATCATACAACATGCGTTCCTTTGTGTCTGACTTTCATTTAGCAAGATGTTTTCAAGTTTACCCAGGTGGCAGCATGTATTAGAACTTCGTTTCTTTATTTTGCTTGAATATTCCATTGTATGGATATATCAC
Source organism: Ursus americanus (assembly GCF_024610735.1). Taxonomy (NCBI): domain Eukaryota; kingdom Metazoa; phylum Chordata; class Mammalia; order Carnivora; family Ursidae; genus Ursus; species Ursus americanus. The sequence goes on along the minus strand of NC_142128.1, from coordinate 52,966,251 downwards.
ATTTTATTTACCATCCATCAGTTGATGGACATATAAGTCATTTCCACTTTTAGCTATTATGAAGAATGCTGCTTTGAACACATACACGTTTCTGTGAGGATATATATTTTCACTTCTCTTAGGTATACATCTAGGTAGGAATGGAATTGCTGGATGACATATAATTCTATATTCAGCCTTTTGAGGAACTGACAGAATATCTTCAAGGGCAGCCAAACCATGTTACATTCTCAATTTATATTTACTTTTACATTACCTTTTACAAACTAGCAGATTGCATTCCCACCACATCCTCTCTAACACTTGAAATTATCTGTCATTTTGAATACAGTCTCCCTAATAGGTGTGAAGTAGAATCTCATTTTGGTTTTGATCTGCATTTCCCAGATAACCAATCATTTTGAGCATCTTTTCAGGTACTTATTAGTCATTTGTATATCTTCTTTGGAGAAATCTCTATTCAGATCTTTTGCCTATTTTTAATTATTTTTCTTTCTAAAATTTAGTTGCAAAATTTCTTTATAAATTCTAGATACAAGGTCTTCATTAAATACATGATTTATTTTATTTATTTATTTATTTATTTGACAGAGAGAGAGACAGTAAGAGAGGGAACACAAGCACGGGGAGTGGGAGAGGGAGAAGCAGGCTTCCTGCTAAGCAGGGACCCCAATGCAGGGCTCCATACCAGGACCCTGGGATCATGACCTGAGCCGAAGGCAGAAACTTAACTGACTGAGCCACCTAGGTGCCCCAGTGCCACACTTTCTTGATTAACACTGCTTTGTAATAAATTTGGAAATTAGGAGGTGTGAGTCCTCCTCCTACATTGTTCTTTTTCAAGATTGTTTTCACTATTCTGGGTCCCTTGAGTTTCCATAAGAATTTTACGACAACTTGTCAATTTTTGCAAAGAAGCCAGATGGGAGTTTGACTGAGATTACATTCAGTCTATATGCAGATCATTTTGAAAGTATTGTTATCATAACAATATTGTCCTCCAATCCATGAACATGGGATGTCTTACCATTTATTTAGGTATTTCTTAACTTCTTTTAACAATATTTTGTAGTTTTCTGAACATCAGTTTTACACTTATTTTGTTTACTTTTTGGTTGTACTGCAAATAAAGTGTTTTCAAATTTCATATTTGGATTGCTCATTCTTACTGTATAAAAATACAAATTGATTTTTGCATATTGCTCTTGAACCCTGAATAAAGTTCAGTTTTGCTGAACTTTATTAACTCTAATAGTATTTTCTGGATTTGGGAGTGTTTTCTATATACAAGATAATGTCGTCTGCAAATAGAGACAGTTTTACTTCTTCCTTTCCCATCTGGATGATTTATATTTCTTTTTTCTTTCCTACTTGCCATGGCTAGAACAGCCAGCACAGTGGTAAATAGAAATGGTGAGAGTGGACATTCTTGCCTTATTACTGATCTCTAGGGGAAAGTTTCAGAGTTTCACCACAAAGCAAAATGTTAGCTGAGGTTTTCATTGACACCCTTTATCAAGTTGAGGAAGTTCATATCTGTTCCTCTTTGTTGAATGTTTTTATCATAAAAGGGTGCTGAATTTTGTCAAATGCTTTTCTAACTTGTTTTTTAAAACCCTCTCAAAATAATCACTATAATTTTAAGTGCTTTACAGTGAAGTGTATTTATATTCACCCACTTGTTTACAAACATTTAAGCTCACTACTGCTTCTTGTATTGCATTCTTTTTCTTTGGGCTTAATCTTATTGATGGTCCTAACAGAGAAGATCTTTCAACAAAACTCTGTGAGTTGCAAGCTTACTCATTCTTTACCTGAGAATTTTTCTCTTTTATTGCCTTTCACTCATAAATAATTGTTTAACTGGATACAGAGCTCTAGGTTAACATTTTGTTTTCCTCAGAATTTTGAAAATATCTTTCCACTATCATTTTCACTCCTCTAATTACTTATGAGAAGTAAATTGCCATCATGCCAATTGGTAACTCTGTTTTTCTTTTTTTTTTTTTGCTGCTTTTTAAGATTTTCTCTTTGAAGTTGATGTTCTGCACCAAATTCAACCATTCTGTGTCTCTACGTGAATTTGTTTTGTTTATTATCCTACTTGGGAAATCGTATGCTTCTGCAATCTGAGAATTCAAGTCTTTCTTCAGCTCTAAATAATTCTGTCTCTATTTCTTGGAGACTGTCACCCATCAAATTCTTCTTATCTCCATTCCATGAATGTCTTTCTCAGTAAAAGTATCTTGAACCTTATCATACTATTTCCCATATCTCTTGACTTCTTCATAATTTTATATATATATATATGTTTCATTCCAAGTGATTTCCTCAGAACTATGGTTATTAATTCTTTCTTCAGTTATATTCCATTTATGCATCCATGGAGCGTTTTGTTTTTGCAATAACTACATTTTTAGTTCAAGTAGTTTCATTTTATTTTCCAACTATTCTTGTTTCATTAACATTTATGATTCATCATTATATCAAATTATTATTTCTTCTTCAATTACTTTAATGATATTTAAAGAACTATAAACATACTTAATAATATCTTTCAAATTATTCTATTAACATCATTTCTTAGTATTTTATAGTCATATTCTCTCATTCTCTTTCTCATCTTTAGTGAGTAATTTATTTTTTTCCTTTGTCCCATGTATCCAGGGGTGTAAAATTATTCTTATAGAGTGATTGAGCTTTTTTGTTTGTTTCCTTAAGCCTCACAGTCCAGTGTATTCTTCTGGTCTCAGACAAGTTTTTTAATTTCAAAGCTTGTTATTCCTACTTTATGCATTGACTATAAATTTTGGCCACATACTTGCTTTTGGTGCAGACTTAGTTTCTTGATTTTTCTCTCATGAAATTATTTGTAATTTTGTCCAGAACAAATTAGCAACATTTCTTTGTTCTTGCCTAGGTCCTTCTGCAGGGATTTCTCTTCTAATGGCCTGTCCTCAAGAGACTCTCGGCTATATCTGATAGTTCTCTGAGTATCACTTCAAGGTTCCTTCTGGATTTGAGTTATCTGTTAGTTTCTGGCATTTGGATTTGGAGATTTCCTTTTCTGTGTGTTTGGCTATGTGTTTTCTTAGTTTATATGTTATTATATCTAGTATTTTTTCTGTGTTCAAGAGTGGTCATGTAAAAGGATTCTTGAAAAAGTAAATTCAGTTTGTGCTTAGTTCTTTAGAATAGAAAATTAAACAGGGGGAATAGCTTGGATAACTATTTCACTTCCTGATTTTGTACTTTTTCACACATTTTCTAGAGTGCCTAACTCCCTATGGTGGCAAATTATGAAGACATACATATACTTTAGTTATTCAATCCTGATTCGATCCATATTCATGCCTCATTTATGAACCAATATGCTGTCATTTTCACCACCTATAGTGAAAAATCAGCAAGAGGAGTCTAAATGAAAACAAAAAACTTCTTAACTACAATATCATACCTAAAGCTTTTGTTCTTGCTTTCTTGCACACACAAAAAGATAAAAACCTCAGAGAGTATTTTTATGGACTATGGTCTCTCAAAATGAGAACCTCGATAATGATATCACTACTTTTTCCCCCCTACTGCCAGCCAGTATGATTATCTTAAAATTTAAATCAGATCATGGCACTCTCACTGGTTTCCCATCTCATTAAGCATAAAAATACAACTCAGTCCTATGAGCCTAAAAGTGCCTATGAATCAAGCCCTTGATACTTCTTTATCCTCATCCCCTTCCAGAGTTCCCTTAGCTCACTTCACTTCAGCCATACTGGCTGCTTACTGTTCCTCTATCTGCTAAGCAAGATCTCATCTCAGAGACTTCACATCTGCTAGTCGCTCTATTTTGACTGTATTGAATAAACCATTTACTCCCTAACTTTCCTCAGTACTCTGGTCAAAAGCTACCTTCCATGACAACCCAACATAAAATAGAAATCAACACACACACACCCGTTCCCCTTACTCTATTTTTTTTTTAAAGATTTTATTTATTTATTCGACAGAGACAGAGACAGCCAGCGAGAGAGGGAACACAAGCAGGGGGAATGGGAGAGGAAGAAGCAGGCTCATAGCAAAGGAGCCTGATGTGGGGCTCGATCCCATAACACCGGGATCACGCCCTGAGCCGAAGGCAGACGCTTTACCGCTGTGCCACCCAGGCGCCCCAATCCCCTTACCCTATTTATTTTTTCTCTTTCACAGCACTTATCAGCAACTGACATGGTATCCACATACTTGGTTATTTGTTTATTGTCTGCCCTTGGGTTTTTTTGTTTTGTTTTTTGTTTGTTTGGTTTTTAGTTTTTGGGTTTTTGTTGTTGTTGTTGTTGTGTTGCAGCTGTTGCTGTAGCCCTAGTGCCTAGAAAATTGCCTAGCATATAAAAAGATTTAACCTGAAACACTAAAGGAATACCATAATTTACACTTTTTCAAAAGTGAAAAAACAGATGCATGTAAACAAAAATGTTTATGGATATTATTTGAAGGATACACACACATTCATATCTATATTAGAATATATATTTATATGTAAACATTATTTATGCTATGTATTTAATATATTAAGGTTATATTAATATATACTATATTATAGATTTTAATATATATGTGTATATACACATACAGACAGACACACACACACATAGAGAGAGAGACAGAGACAGTGACAGAGGAAGATCTATCAGCTCATTGTCTTACCCAAAAGTATGGACTTATTGATAAAAATCCTAAGTTAAGTAGTAATGGAGGAAAAGTGCTCTTTCTTTTCAAGTAATTTCTCCAAAGAACTTTCCATCTTCATCTAATCCATAGAGGAAACACAGAGAGCCCCAAAAGAAACTCATTATCTGAGTCATTGCCAGTGTCCTCTTAGAATAGGGAAGACAGGGGTTGAGGGTAATGATCTCAGTATCATCTCAGGAAAAAGAATCTAGAAAAAGAGAATGTTAATGCAGTAAATATTCTGATAAACTAGTCCATGCGGTTTATGACTCAGAAAAAGAACACAAATGAATATCAAGATTTTAAATAGTCTGAAGGGTTTATGTAAAGCATTAATGGTTGAGGAAAATAGATATTATCATGCCCTAATATATCTTTCAACTATGAGTTATGATTAAATCTTAGAGAGAAATGCTTTTGAAATAACCAGTTGTACTGCCAAGACATTAAAACTTAAATAATAATAAATAGCAGCAGATGGAGGGAGGAAAATGTAGAGATAAAGTTATTTTTAAGTTCCTGATTGCTCAGAGAGCATTAATTTTATTTAGCATTAATTAGGAAACAGCAATTTTAAATAAATGGTAGGTTTTTGAGAAAGTTAAAAAAAAAAAAAAACTCAGAGAAGAGGCACATTTTGCTAATCAAGTCACCCAACTCAGTCACATGCATTATCAGTGGCATATGATGGAAAGAAAATGGAACATGGGAAGGACATTGGAGATGTAGGTCCACCATTGGCTAATTTGGGGATTTGAGCTACAAATATGTCACATAATATACCAGGTCAATGTACTCAGCTTGAACCGTGAAACAAGTTAGGTGGACAATTGCACCTTTCTTTTCTTCTTCAGTTATTTATATATATATATACATATCAGCAATCTTTGCTACTCCTCCTTCAGTTTGATTAATTTGGCTGCTGACATTAGCCAAAGAATGGCCAATGTATTACTTCACTTGACTGCCATAAGCAGAGCCTAAGCCAGAGTAAAATAATGCATAAGCAATCAGATTCCCTTCAGAGGCCATATTTAATGAAAAAAAATTAAAGGGTGCTTGAGATCCCTTTTTTGCATAACCACTCCCTATCCTTTTCTACTTAATTTCCTACACATTTAAGATACAGAAGCCATGCTAGAGACAAGTTCCACAAATTGTCTCTTTAGTCTCAGAAAATAACAACAGAAATACTGAGAATGAGGAATTCTTGGTTTTCATCCCAAAATGGATTTCCCAAGGTCACTTTTGTGACACTTGTCCTATTTGTACAGATTTATATTCTGTGTGCCTAATTTTCATGACTTTTAAGTCACATGAAAAACACTAGTATTTTCACCAGAATAATTCAACTGGTATGTGACAGCTGAAATTAACAGTTTGTCCTTAGCCCTATATTCTCCTTCTACTCCTCTTAAAGAAAACAAAAACAAAACCAAAACACAGCAATAACAACAATCCCTGTTGACAGAGAAGAGTCTAATTTGATTTGTGCACCTGGCCACCATTTGTGGGACCCTATTTATTTCTCTCTTCTAATCCAATTTGAATTGCTGTGGCACAATGTCTCATCTCCAACGGCAAGAAGAGAGACTAATACCAACAAGCAGCACTTACCTAGGTTACTTCTTGTCAAAGGGTCCTCACAGCTCTATTCCACTTGAATGTGAATGTATCACTTAAGGCACTAGTGGGAAAAGCCAAGAAATAACTTTAAATGCTGGTAATGGGTGATTTGACACCAAACATATTTAAGATGAGGTTAAGAGTTATATACATATATGTGCATTATTGATAGAGTAAACTTTCTACATCAACAAAAGAGTAGTTTTCCACTGCAAATTAATAGATTATAAAATCAGTAGGCTTTTCATGAAAGCAATTAAAAAAATGGGGGCAGAAATAACTTCAATCTTTCAAGAATATTTTGCCTTTAAAACAACTTTCTGTAAAATCACCTAAAATAAAAGTTAACTCTGATTCTATGATTCAGTGGAGTCAAATTAAACTTGAAAACATCTTTCATTTCTATAACTACTTTATTATATTTATACAAGACTACAAAAAATTAATTGGGTGATTTAAGTGAGTCAACTGTCACATATATTATGAGCTCTGCATGTGTGTGTTATGAAGCAATGTTGACTATGAGTTCAGCCTTTTACCAATTTATTTAGCCAAGGTTGCTAGAAGTTACTTAATGAGCATGAACACACAAACTGTCAATAAACCTACAGGAGGAAAAGGGGCCCATGACCTAAAAGGACCCCTCTGTTAGGCCAGGGAGATGATGAAGTATGTTAAATCACCAGTCCCTCTGTGTGATGCTTGTTTATGCTGCCAAGGCACGTGTGGCAAATTTGCAGAGTTGGGGGAGAGTGGGGGGGTAGGTGGGGAGGAGAAGGTCAGTTTCCAAAAATTTCATCTCACAGCGTGTATTAAATAAAAAGCCTGAAAGAAGTACTTTTTCCCATTACAATGTAAGAAGGTATGAATATTTGTAGCATCTACTCTTTGACCTCTCAGTACCTAAGCTACTCCTTGATTACACTTGGAAATCTAGTTGATGCTTTTAGCTTATAGAACGTTAGATTCAGGAAAAATGTACACAGAATATTAAACGTTACCTATCGAATGAATATATGGAAGGGTTAAGAGGAGTGGTTCGAGAATCGGGCAGAGATGTCTTGCACCGTGGCTCTACCATTGACAAGCTGTGTGGCACAGGACAAGCTATTTAAAACTCCTAAAGCCTGAATCTCTTTATCTGTTATATGAGGAAAATAAACAATACCAACCAAAGAGGGAGTTGTAAGACTAAGTGAAATAAAACAAAAATTTATATATTGTAATTTCCTCAGAAGTATTACCTTTTTATAGTTGTTAGAGTCCTCAGTTTTAAGCAATAGAGACTGACTTTGGTTTAATTAAACAGAAAAGGAATGAATTGACAAGATATCAATAACTCAGAGAATCAGCTGGAAGAGTGGAGAATGAATCTCTGGCAGAAAAACCAAGGGATGCCAGTTATAAGAGCAGAGGACAGGAACTGATATTGCTGCTATTGGATTCTTGCTGTCACACCATTGGGCTCTCAACTCCTCCATATTGGCTGGGAAAAATCTCGAACTGACCCCATTCCCACATAATTCAAAGCCAAAGACAAGGGAATCTTATTAGCTAAGCTTAACACATGCACCCTTATTCTACCAAAGAGTAAATAAAGGTTCCCTCTATTTTTACAGTAGGAGGTAGGGCCTGTCTCCCCATCTTAAAAATTCCTTCACATAGGAATGGAATGGGATATGGGACACACCACTAGGTTGTAAAACAAAGACTCAATCAATATATTTCAAAGAATCAATATCAAACAGAATGCATTCTCCTACCACAATTCCAATTCCAATAAATTAGAACTTGTTAATAAATGGTAAAATTGGAAAACTCCATATATCTGTAAATTTCTAAAAGTGCACGTGAAAATGATTCAACCAAAACAAGAAATGATAATGGAAATTGTAAAATACTTAGAAATGGACGAGAATAAAAATATCAAAACATAGGACACAGCAAAACATATATTTTGAGAGAAATTTATTGTCTTAATGCTACTTTAGAAGGAAATAAAGTCTAAATCAGTGACCAAACTTTCCAGTTAAGAAGTTAAGGACAGAACCATGTCCCCCACTTCTCTTCCTCTCCTTAATTCTCCTAAGTCCTATTGAAATGAGGCCAATCAGTAACCCTAAGATGGCCTGTAAGTGTTTAAATTATAGGAAGAGTCACATGTCTCTCACTTTTAATCAAATGTTAGAAATGATTAAGCTTAGTGAGAAAGGCGTGTTGAAAGCCAAGATAGGCCAAAGGCTAGTTCTCTCGCACCATATGGTTAGCCAAGTTGTGAGTGCAAAGGAAAAGTCCTTGAAGGAAATTAAAAGTGCTATTTCAGTGAACACGCGAAAGGTAAGAAAGCTAAACAGCCTTATTGCTGATACACGAAAAGTCTGAGTGGTATGGATAGATCAACTTCTATCCAGAAGTTAAGCCACAACATTCCCTTATGTCAAAACCTAAGAGCAAGGTCTTAAATCCCTTGAATTCTGTGAAAGCTGAGAGGGGTGAAGAAGATGCAGAAGAAAAGTTTGTAGCTAGAAGAGGTTGGCTTATGAGGTTTAAGAAAAGAAGCCATCTCGGGGCGCCTGGGTGGCACAGTGGTTAAGTGTCTGCCTTCAGCTCAGGGAGTGATCCCAGCATTATGGGATTGAGCCCCACATCAGGCTCCTCCACTATGAGCCTGCTTCTTCCTCTCCCACTCCCCCTGCTTGTGTTCCCTCTCTCGCTGGCTGTCTCTATCTCTGTCGAATAAATAAATAAATAAATAAATAAAATCTTAAAAAAAGAAAAGAAAAGAAAAGAAAAGAAAAGAAGCCATCTCTATAACATAAGAGTTCAAGGTGAAGCAGTGAGTGTTGACTAGAAGCTGCAGCAAGTTATCCAGAAGATCTAGCTAAGATAATGAAGGTGGCTCCACTAAGCAACAGATTTTCAATGTAGACAAAACAGCCTTCTATTGGAAGAAGATGCTGCCTAGGACTTGCATAGCTGGAGAGGAGAAGTCAATGCCTGCTTCAAAGCTTCAAAGACAGCTGACTGTCTTGTTAGGGGCTAATGCAATTGGTGACTTGCGGTTGGAGCCAATGCTCATTTACCATTCTGAAAATCCTAGGGCCCTTAAGAATTATGCTAAATCTACTCTGTGTTCTGTAAAGGGAACAACAAAGCCTGGTGACAGCACATCTGTTTACAACACGGTTTACTGAATAGTTTAGGCCTACTGTTGAAACATACTACTTAGGAAAAAAAATAACTTTCAAAATATTACTACTCATTGATAATGCACCTGGTCTCCAAAGAACTCTGATGGAGACGTACAATGAGATTAATGTTGTTTTCATGCTTGCTAACACTGTATCCATTCTGCAGCTCATGGATCAGGATGTAATTTAGACTTTCAAGTCTTATTAATTAAGAAATACATTTTGTAAGGTGGTAGCTGCCACAGATAGTGATTCCTCTGATGGATCTGGGTGAAGTGAATTGAAAACCTTCTGAAAAGGATTCACCATTCTAGATGCCACTAAGAACATTTGTGATTCATGGAAAGAGATCAAAATATCAACATGAACAGGCGTTTGGAAGAAGTTGGATGACACCCTGACTTTGGAAGGGTCCAAGACTTCAGTGGAGGGAGTACCTGCAGATGTGGTGGAAACAGCAAGAGACCTAGAATTAGAAGTGGAGTGTGACGATGGGACTGAATTATGCAATTTCATGATAAAACTTTCACAGATGAGGAGTTTCTTCTTATGAATGAACAAAGAAAGTGGTTTCCTGAGATGGAATCTACTCCTGGTGAAGAGACTATGAAGACTGTTGAAATGACAATGAAGGATTTAGACTCTCACACAAACTTAGTTGTAAAGCAGTGGCAGGGTTTGAAAAGATTGACTCCAATTTTGAAAGAAGTTCTACTATGGGTAAAATGCCATCAAACAGCATGGTATGCTAAGAGAAATAATTCGTGAAATGCAGAGTCAATCTATGTGGCACACTTCATTGTCTTATTTTAAGAAACTGCCCCAGCACCCTAGTTTTCAGCAACTACCACCCTGATCAGTCAGCAACCATCATAATATCAGGGGAAGACCTTCCACCAGCAAAAAGATTATGACTTGCTGAAAGCTCAGATGATGGTTGGAATGTTTTTTAGCAGTATTTTTAAATTAAGGTATGTACATTTTTTTAGACATAATGCTATTGCACACTTAACAGACTATAGTATAGTATAAACATAACTTTTATGTGCACTAGGAAATCAATAAATTCATCTGACTCACTATTGTGATATTCACTTTATTGTGGTGATCTGGAACCAAACCTGCAGTATCTCTAAGGTATGCCTGAACTTATGAAACACTGATATATGAGATACATATATTGCAGGTCAGAAGAGAAAGGTGGGAGTCTTTAATCAGTGGTACCATGACAACTCATTATCCATAAAGGGAAAACATGGAAAGTAATTCTAGGTAGGTCAAGAAATTCAATGTGAAAAGCAAAGCAATTAGTTGAAAACATAGGAGAATATTTTTCTGACCTTTGGTTAAGGAAGGCTTTTTATGTAAAACACAAAATCACTAATCCTTAAAAAAGTATGATAAAAATCAACTACATTAAAATAAAGAATATGTGTTCATCAAAAGAAATCACAGAGCAGAAAAGAAAAAAACTAGCCATGAGTGAGAGAAAATATATGTAACACAGACTCTTTCCTTGACAAAGAATTGGGAGTCCAAAATCCATCAAGAAACTCCCACAAACTAATAATAAAAACACACAATTAGCAAGTCAGGAGAAAAACTGATATGATCATCCACTTCACAGCTTGGGAATGGCTAAATATATGAAAAGATGCTTAACTTCATTAGCGGTCAAAGAAATAACAAAAAATTTAATATCCAATAGATTGGCAAAAATTAGGAAATCTGACCATATCAAGTGCTGGCAAGGTTATTCACACACACTGTTTTTGGGAGCATAGACTGGCACAACCACTCTGGTGCGTTGTTTAGCAATATCAAAGTTGAGAACTGTGTACTCTACAACTCAGAAATTTTACTCCTGGGTATATACCCCACAGAAACTCTTGTTCATAGGCACCAGACTGTAAGATATGCAACACGCTTATAGCAGTCCCCTTTAAAGGACCAGAACACTGAAAGTCATCCAGTGTCCAAAAGAAAAAGAGATATAAAATTGTAATACAGTCACATAATTGATATCATAAAATGGTAAAAATGAAGGAACTGAAACCACATGCAATAACATAGATGAATCCTAGAAGCATAATATTGGATAACAAAGCTAGGCCCAGAAGACTACATACAATATGAGACCTTGCTTATAAAAATGTGAAACAGGTAAAGCAAACAAACAAAAAAACAGATCGTTTAGACATACATGCTTATGGGATAAAGCCATTTTTTAGAAGGAAGGATAAATACAAAATTCACAGGGAATGCTGGGAAAGCACTGATGCTATAAAAGAGACCCAGTTGTATTCAAGATCTGATTTAAAAGCCCCCATCATGATTTCTCTAAATTAAGCTACATTATCCAGTAAAAATGTTTCATAATCAAAAAAAATTCTTATAATAAATTCTTCCCATGCACCCTCAGTGTCCTCTTTCTCTTCTTCAGGCTCTAGCTGCACCAGGGAGCTGAAGCTAAGATAAGGTGAACATAATTTTAAGTGCTAGAAAACAATATTCAAGAAGCAGAGTTAAAAGAAATAGAGTTGGCAAATAAATCATTCAGCATTTGGCTGATTTTGGCAAATTGTTCTAGAGGTAGTTAAGATCAGAATTAGAGCTATCAGTCAGGGGTAACTGCAATGTTCCAGGTGAAGGAGGGCAGTAGCCTAGAAGAGGATGGAATGGACCCAGGAAAAAACAGATTCAACAGGTATCATCTCTGTCATTGTCATAGTAGTGACAGTGACAACAGTGGAAGTATTCTCATCATAGTAATCATCTAATCCAACTGACAGTCTCCAAGAGCTGACAGAACCTGGATCAGTTGATCGGACATCATCCCAGACCAGGATGCTTATGTCACTTGGTGGTTGGGTCCTATACTCAATCTCCACAAAACTGTTGCGATCTTAAACTTTCTTATATGTGTGGTATACATATACAATGGAATATTACTCAGCCATCAAAAAGAATGAACTCTTGTCATTTCCAAGGACATGGATGGAACTAGAGGATATTATGCTATGGGAAATAGGTCAGTTATAGAAAGACAAATATATGATTTCACTCGTATGTGGAATTTAAGAAACAAAACAGATGAACATAGGGGAAGGGAAAGAAAAATAAAATAAGAAAAAAACAGAGAGGGAGACAAACCATAAGAGACTCTTAACCCTAGGAAACAAACTGATGGTTGCTGGAGGGGAGGTGGGTGGGGGGATGGAGTAACTGGGTGATGGGTATTAAGGAGGGCACTTGATGTAATGAGCACTGGGTGTTGTACACAACTGACGAATCACTAAATTCTACCCCTGAAACTAATAATACACTATATGTTAACTAAAATGAATTTAAATTTAAAAATAATAGGAAAAAAACACCTTCTCATCTCCATTTTCCTCAATGTTTAACTGACTTTCCTGACTTTGACCCTGCTCTCAATGTCTCCACTCTGCTTTGAAACTCTCAGATCTGCTGCTTCCTCTACTTTGTTCAGAATATTCCCTTTAACTCCTTGCCTTAATGCAATAATTCCCAATCCTCGTGGTACATGTGAACTATCTGGGAAAGTTTAAAATACTGCTGCCTGTGCCCTAGCCTGAGAGATTATGATACAATTTATCTGGGGTGGAGCCCAGGCATTGGAATTTGATTAAAGCACCTTCTGAATTTCTAATGGGCAACCATAGGTAAGAACTATTAACTGAAACTTGGATTTCCCTTGCAAATGTGTAGATGATGCTGATTGATCCTTTCATGCCTTCATACCTCAGGACTGTATTCTCAACCCCTTGCTTCCCATTGCCTCTTTGAAACCAGTACTTCCTGATCCTAAACATCTTTGCTCCCATGAGCCTCAATCCATAGGAGATTTCTTAGATGTGACATCAAAAGCACAATCCTTAAAAGAAAAAAATGGTAATTTGGATTTCATTAAAATTTAAAATTTCTGCTCTTCAAAAGAAACATTAAGTGCCTGAAAACACAAGCCACAGAGTGGGAGAAAATATATACAAATCAAATATCTGATAAGGAACTTATATCATAATATAGAGATATCTTTCAAATTAAGTAACAATAAAACAACCCAATTTTTTAAATGTGCAAAAGTTTTTAACAAATATTTCACCAAAGAAGATATACATTTGTCAAATAAAAACATGAAAATATACTCAACATCATTAGTCATTAGGAAAATTTGAATCAAAACCCCCATGAAATACTACTACACACACACCTATTAAAATGGCTAGGATAAAAAAGAAAAGCGTACCAAGTGTTGGTGAGGATATGCACTAACTTGTGGGAAGAGAAACCAGAAAATCACTTTGGAAAACAGGCTGGCAGTTTCTTAAGAAGTTAAAACATGCACTTACTTGTGACCTAGCCATTTTACTCCTAAATAAGAGCCCACTAGAAGTCATATATCCATGCAAAGACTGGTACCAGCATATTTATAGCAACTTTATTCATAATAACCCCAAACTAGAAACAAATCTCTGCTCATCAACAAGTGAATAAATAAATTATGGAATACCCTACATATTACATACTATTCAGCAATAAAAAATAATGGTTATCAACACATGGAACAGTGTAGATGAATATGTAAATAACAGTGTTACGTGAAAGACACCAAAAAGAAAAAAGGATACTGAATGATTGTGTGTGTGTGTGTGTATGTGTGTGTGTGTGTGTGTGTGTGAAAATGTGAACTAATTCATAGTGACAGGCAAGCAGAGCAGTGGTTGCCTGGGGAGGGTGGGGCAGAGATTACAAAGGGGCACATGGCAACATCTGGGATAACGGATATATTATATTCACCGTTACTTGTGGTGAAGGTTTCATGGGTGTATACATATGTCAAACCTTATAAAACTGTACCCTTGCGACCTCTTCTTTACTGTGTTTTTATTATACTTCAGTGATGCTGTTTAAAATAGTAATTCAAGAAAGAAAAAAGTAGCTCCATTCCAGATACTGGTCCAAGAAAATAACTTCAAATTCCAGGCCAATATCCATTAAAACTCAGGTAGGGGAGCCTGGGTGGCTCAGTCAGTTAAGCATCTGCCTCCAACTCAGGTCATGATCCCAAGGTCCTGGGATCGAGCCTCACATTGGGCTCTCCGCTCAGCGGTGAGTCTGCTTCTCCCTCTCCCTCTCTGATCTCCCTCACTTTCGCTCTCTCTCAAATAAATAAATAAAATCTTAAAACAAAAACAAAAACCTCTGAGTGCAGAGCTCTACTCAGGGCTCGATCTCATGACCCTGAGATCACGACCTGAGCGGAAACCAAGTGTTGCACGCTCAATGGACTGTACCACCCAGGCGCTCCTAGAGTTGCTACTTTAAACCCTTAATTAAAGGTGCCTTCCTCGAAACAAGAAAGTTTTAACAGGGATGCCAGCTTTTTTGATAGATTTCAGCAGGATATGTAGAAAAGGCATATTCCAGGAGAAGTGATAAGGAGGAACAATGAAGGCTAAGAAGAAAGAGTGTTGCATAGAGAAAGAGCAATTTGAGCAAATACTACAAATATGAACTGCCAAAAAAACATCTAATTTTTCAACCAATATTTAGTAAATGCTAACAAAAGGGGACAAAACAAATGGGTCCGAGGCGAATCCATCTGGCAGACAGGGTCAGCCTTTCACATTTATGTCACCATCCTGGCCTTTGAAAGCATCATCTTCTCAGTTCCAAACCAGGAATATAATTAAATGTTGGGAAGAGAGAGAGAAAGAAGACCAGTCTCTGGTCCAAATAGCTCATTAACATTCATTCACTCATTCATTCATTCATTCATTCATTCATTCATTCATTCATTCTTATACCTGTCAAACTCATTATAAGTATCTATTATGTGTAGGATATTATCTGTATGTGACTATATAGTGAACTAGATAAACAAGTCTCTGCCTTCCTGAGGATTACATTCAGCTTTCTAGGAGGAGATGCAAATGCTAAACTGGAATTTAAAAATTAAATATTAAATTGTACTTGTTATAAATTATCATAAAGAATAATTTCAAATGCTGAGGAGATATAAACAATCACAATTTAGAGTTGACTACTAAGAGTGTTAAACATAGGGGACTGAGGGGACATACAAGAGAGTCATCAAACCAACCATTGCAAGACCGGGGAGATGGGATGAATAGAGAAGGGGCAGGTGGAAGTCAGGGAAAAAATTTCAGAGAAGCAACCCATTTCAATGATTGAAGTCAAAAAGAAGGAAGGAGACTAACTTCCATTTTCCTCTCCATTTAGGCTGCAGAGACAATTATAGAAAACAATTATTTTCTACCCCAAATTGTTTTGTTCTACCGACATCTAGGTTTGTCCCATTTTTAATATCCCATTCATCTCCATACGCATCCGGAAGGGTGTGCACCACCCTGCATCATCTGTTTCTAATTAGGTAATTCAGGCTCTCCCTGGGTGAATGACTTAGCATGACTCTGCAGCCTATTTTTTTTTAAAGGAGCCTGATTATTTTACGACACAAAGAAGTGATACGAAACACAGCTAACCCATACCCTACTGAACAAAAAATAAATTTCTTACCTGTGAACAGATAGGTTAAATGACTTGTGCAAAGTGCCTGCACTGACAGCTGGATTTTAGGGGGGGGGGGTTGTTTGTTTTGTTTTTTTATCTTTAAGACCGTGCTCTTCGGTAAGTCTGAGAATGCATTTTCTGAGGGTTCTTCCTGCAGAACAATTTCTTTCAGCAGCCTCCTTTGTTCATTTTTATGAGTTAAATCCAAGTTGCAAATAAATGGATCTGTCATCATTTCTCAGAATGTGTTGTTTTCAACATGACCTGCTGATTTTCCCAAGTGCTCACTGTTATTGCGGAGTCATGGTAGCATGGCCCATCAACCCCATGTGCTTGCTTTTTGGCCACTGAATCCCTTGCCTTTCCTTTGACCTCCACCCAAGTATACAGCCTTGCATCATTCTTTTCTCCAGATGTCTCCACTTTTATTTTTTTTGTTTTGATTCAAGTCCAAAGTATTTTAACTTGGATTTCTTGACTTATCCCAAGAATAAGAACAGCTGCTGGAAAAAAGCCCAATCTTGCACAGTCAAATCTAGGTAGCAAGACTCCCTCACGTGCATAGCAACCTCACTGTCATGCTTCTGAAAACAGCCCCTCCACTTTTCTTTTACTTCCTGCAGTGTTGTGGAGAAACTCAAATGAGATCAAGTATGTGAAACTGCTTTGTATACCGTAAAAATATGAGGGGGATAACTGTCCTGTGGCTTTCTTCTTTAGCTTTGTTAATCTGGTCAACAGTAAGCTGAACGCATGGTTTGTTAGACTGTGATGTAGATCGATCGATTGGTTATGACACCTGCTTTATCTACTTCAAGGTTTCCCTCAAGGGATCACCTCCTCCAGGAGCCTATGTTTGGTTGAACCTTGATTCTCCATTTAGCTTCACAGTAGAGTCAGGAGGGAAGCTTTTTATGCCCAGGCCACATATCTCAGAGTGATAACATTACACATTCTGGAAGCAGAAGCCAGGCATCAGCACTTTTTAAAGCATTGCAAGTGATTCCAGTATGTGGCCAAGCATGAGAAGTACTGGTCTGTGCTCCTAAACATGTATACAGACCCCTGTCACAGTCCTTAGCACATTGCATCAAATCTGTCTGTCCATGTGTTCATTTCCCTCCAGAACTGTAGCCTCCTTCTTTATTTTATTTATTTGATTTCCCATCTAGAGTCTAGCACAATGACTAGCACAGGCTAAGTGTTCAAGAAATGTTAAATAGAAGAAAATTACAAATTGCCCCGATTCTTCTGGATGATTTTTTCTACTGTACTGATCAGTAAAATGGCTCAAAAAGAAGACTGGGTAAAAGCTGAATTTTTGCTTGTTTTGAGTATTTAAACTATTGGCTGTGAATTTTAAAAGATAGTTGGAAAAACTATTAAAATTTCATCTTGAGAGAAGAACAACATTTTTTTGATATGTAGTGCTTAACTTTTCAAGTGAAAGTTACCAGACTGAAAATTGGGTGGTAAATGTATTAACAAAATATAACGATTTTTAAAGAAATGTATTAGAGTTCCTTTAAAACAATTTTCTCTCAGTATTCTAAAACACTCATCCTAGTAGTCTATTATGCTAATTGAACTTGCAATTTTGTTAAAAATGTGGGGTCTGGGGGTGTTAGTACCAGAATTTCAGATTCAGGAGGGCTGGTGTGGAAGAAAGGCATTTGTGTAGGTAGTTTTGTGAGTTGTTTTTTTTTCCTATGCCCAAGGAATGTTTCATTCTCTACACAAATGTATACTGTCTCAGGCTCTAATCGACATGTTAAAGAAGCAATGTCAGAGATTACCATTTTGAAAAATAAGATATCACCACCAAAATGCTAGACTAATGTCAAAATACCTCTATACTAAAATATTTCAAGGTCAGTATTCTAAGTCACAATGGGGGCTTTACTTTATATGAACTAAATGGAAGACATCATCATTTAGGGGCTCAAATAATATTGTTGGCTATACAACATTGAATTAATACAGTCAAAACTAGTTAGATCACTCTCTCTTTCAAAAGCATTTTCCTTCATGCCTGTGTTCTTGTTATAGAATTTGGTTTGTTCCCAGTTGAAAGTGGCTGCCAGTGTTGTCAATCCTACAAGGGCAATTATCAGATAGACTAATATTCTTAGTTGTGATAACAGAATCTTACTCCAGTTACTTTAAGAAGAAAGGGTTTTATTATGAGATTTGGGTGGCTCACAGAATCATCGAGAGGCCAAGGAAACAGACTTTAGGCTAAGTTCCAGGAACGACTCCCAGAATCACACTCCCAACTGGCCCACCCAGGAAGCTGATGCCTCTGCCAAAATAAGGAAGCTAGAGAGTCAGTAAGCTGCTATTAACAGCTCTGCCACAGTCCACTATGAGAAATGGAGGCATCACATTCATTAGTTTTCTCTAAATAATTCAGTTCCAAGCTGAAGTCTTCCCCAGATGCATCTGACTTCTAGAAACCTAATCAAACGTTTGTTCCCAGCAGAAAGGGAATCTACCTTGGTAAGTGGGATTAATTGCAGGAAACTCTACAAGTGTAGAAGTGGTTTTTCAAGGTTTGTGGGTAGCTGATGTCCCTGTATGAAGAAAGTCATCACAATGATTAAATTTTGCATTCTGAAACACTCTTACATAAAAATCCCTAGATCTTCCTCTAAGCATAATGGCTGCTTCAGGGTCAATGATGGCATTTTTTTTTTTTTTTTTTTTAGTTTCACTTGGATTATTCATTCTTCCTTGGAGCTGTGTTTATTTTCTGGTTTTGTATGGGTAGCAAAATAGATTTTGATGGAAATGTTTGAGTCAGAGACTCCATGTAGATACTCTCACCTTTGATTGTAAACAGAATTTTTTTTTCTCACTTTGTGAATTGAGAGTATTTTAAAATGTTAAATTCTTGGAGAGAAGTAGGGGACAAAATGGTTGCCTACAGTATGTACTGGAAATAGAATAGCCAATGTCCTTTAATTATACACACCTACAGCAAAAAGGGCAAAAAGATGTCAAATGCAACATGCTTACCAACACTACCCTATATTCGCTAGCACATAAGTATGATCCATGATAATAACAAAAGAAATAAAACAAAGAAAAGACCATTTGCCTTAGTTTAGACAAAGCAACCTGACATTTGGGATGGATGCTAATTAAAGAAATAGATAAAATTCAGTCAAACTTGACAACTATATAAAGCAGCACGGGTTTCCTTTAAACAAA
The DNA here is from genome assembly GCF_024610735.1 of Ursus americanus. Taxonomy (NCBI): domain Eukaryota; kingdom Metazoa; phylum Chordata; class Mammalia; order Carnivora; family Ursidae; genus Ursus; species Ursus americanus. Next base: position 52,946,941 of record NC_142128.1, on the reverse strand, counting down.
AAGGGAGGTGGCTTGAAATTAATACTGGGCTTAGCTCATCGCCTCTCTCTTGTGTGAATTATCTAGTACAAATACAATGCATGTGAAGAGCTTCTAGGAGTCCATTATCACTTGCTATTGGAATCTCTGCATGCGCACTTGATGAAAACTTTCCAGATCATCTCATGAAACTCAATCTTTCCAAACTTCCTTTCTAGTGGAAGGTCTCCTTGCCTTATTATATCACCTGGTCAAGATTTTGAAGTAGCCACAAACTTTTATTCTCAGTAACCTTAGCCTCCCTATCTGGGAACATAGCGAGCTCCTTTGCTCTTGCCTATGGGACCAAGATCTTTATACATCTACTTATCCCTCATTTCATATGTATCACCTGATTTCATTCATGCTGAGAAGAAAACAACTGACAGCTTAAGGGTCAATATTTTATCAGGCACTAACAGAGCCAAGTCTTAAAAAGATGGTGGTTCAGAGTATCACCCAATGCATCAAAGGATTTTAATATGGGTTTAGGAGAAAGATGGATACATATATAAAGAATGCATCTCTCCATTTACATGTGACGCTGAATGTGTAGGTAAAAGGACACATGTAATGCAACTGCCTTTTCAAAAAGTCTTAAGTCACATCTTTTTAAGAATAAATAATTCATAAAGGAACAAATTAACATTTCCCTATTTCTGCCTCCCATTGTCACAGACTCAATTCAAATCATTACTACATAGCTTATAATAAGGCAAAAGCCTCCGGATGAGATTCTAAGTTTTCAGGCCTTCCATATCACCTCCAGATGCATCTTTCAAAAATAAGTGTTATGTTTGGTTACTTCTCAAAATTCTACAAAGTTTCCCAGTTACCCGTATAAAGCCCAGATTTCTTATGATGACATAGCAAACTCTTTCATCAATATAAATCACAGCCTATTCAGCTCCTACTCAGCCATAGTTCCTAAGAATTTTTTACTTCACATACTCAGCCCTGACCAGGTTTGGAATTAATCCTGGATGAGTCAGTTATAGCTTTTTCAGGGGATCAGACCCTTAGGAACTAATCTTGCTGTCCTAAGATTGGCAACAGGTATTGGGGCGCCTGGGTGGCACAGCGGTTAAGCGTCTGCCTTCGGCTCAGGGCGTGATCCCAGCGTTATGGGATCGAGCCCCACATCAGGCTCCTCCGCTATGAGCCTGCTTCTTCCTCTCCCACTCCCCCTGCTTGTGTTCCCTCTCTCACTGGCTCTCTCTCTGTCAAATAAATAAATAAAATCTTTAAAAAAAAAAAAAAAAAAAAAGATTGGCAACAGGTATATCCTAGTTTAACCTTCAACATGCACAAGCCCAACAAGATTCAGCCTTCTCACTAACCTTCCAATATTTATCTCTTCCTTATTACTGTGTTTAGATTTTAATTTCCTAGTTTACCCCCCAATTCTATCACCAGGACTCCAGCCTTATCCAAAAGGCCAGCTTAATTGGATAGGTCCATAGAACCCCATAAGCCCAGGGCAAAAGCCATATGACTGGATTTTCACCACTGGCTGGAGATCTGACCCATCCTAGATAGTCACCTACAAGACACCTTGTTATTACTATCACCTTGAGATTCTTGTTGCCACATTCTGTTCAATAGGCTAGATTTTTTTAGCACATCACTGCCAACCCAGATAGCACCAAATGAGCCTTCTAAAGCCTGTATTTCCTGAATCCTAGCCCTACCTGTTCCGGATTACTCCATCTTTACTAGTTTGTACTTAAGAGGTCCCAAAATGCTTTTGGCACATTCCATGTAAGTTACGGCTGTAAATCTAGCCCCTGATTCTTGAATGCAACATGATGCTCTTTTTACATCAGTCCTGGCCCATGTTATTTGCTCTTCTTGGACTTTCCTTACCTTTTTCCAATTGACTAACTTACCAATCCTTCAAATGCCATGCTTATGAAGTCTTCATTAAAACTCTAAAACTTGCTCCCACTTGACATATGCCTTGATTATACAACTACTCAGATTGCATTGTAATTTTTTTGTTCTCACATATGTTTACCCCAAAAAAGACTGAGACCTCCTTAAGGACTAGCTGAGCCCTTAACAGCTCCTTCCTCACTCACAGCTGAGACCATATGTGCCCTATAAAAATGTCCCTGGGGCTACTCCAACATTTCATGGAGTATGTCCAGGATTCACTCCCACTCTTTTGTCCAAATCCCGTTTTAGTCTAGTACTCACTTGCCTCATATCCAAATGCCTTCTTCTTGGATAAATGGTGGGTTCTGCCCCTCTGCTTTGCCTCTTAAGTTTGAGCCCTTAAACTGTATTCCTGGCTTTCGATTTTGGTTCCATCCTTGGATCTACTCGAGCAACGTGCTCTTATATCCACCGGCCAGAAACACTCCAGTCTGCGTGCAGCCTTGCCTCTGGGGACCCTAACATAGGTCCTGTTTGTACAGGCATAGAGTTTGGACAAAATAAATAAACATATTTGAGATTTGTGAAGCTTTTCCTAATGAAAGAGAACAAGACTTCTCCTTCATAAGGAATAGTTATTGATTTATGTCTTAAAAAGTAGGATGATAAGATATCTGCTCCACAGCCCATGATTTCAAGCCAAGCCAAGGGCTTTAGAGTTGCACAGATGAAACCCAAAGTGACATAGGGTAAAAATGAAGACTATTTCATGTATTAATTTATTTAGTGAAAAAGACCACAATATGAATAATAGAAATACTGGAATCATCATTTCAACCCTCATACTTCCCACCCCTTCATACTGACCTCTCTATGTTCCTCAAATGTGACATGGTTTTCTCGTACTATTGAGCCTACTATAAACACCTCACACAGTCTGGCTTCTACTGTTTTTTTCTTCCCCCCTGATCAGATCACTTTCATCTTTCAGATTTCAGGTAAATACCATTTTTTTTTCTTGGAATACCTTTTGACTTCCTTCTTGTACACGGTACTTCTCTCACTAAACACATTTCTTCTTAATTTACTTGCAACTCTTACTAGACTTTAAACACAGTTAGGACAGGGATTATGAGTCCAGATATCAGAATATCTGGTACAGGGTGTGGCATTTAGTTCATGTTCAATAAATATTTGTTGAGTGAATGAATGGACAACAATCATTGCTATCTCTTAAGTATGATGTGGCTAGTCACAGGAGGAATGACAGCATGTGTACAGATGGAGCTCAAGTGACTGGATGTGTTTACTTTTGAGGAGGAACAATGGGAAAGTGGGGGAGAACAGACAAAGACTATTGATCCAGTGAGACACTGAGCAGAGACTGTGATGACTGGTAGAAGATGTCATGGCCAGAAGAAACTGTTGGTATCAAAAGATATAGCTGAGATCACAGAAGATACTGTAGATGAGAATGAAATAATAAAGAAACTTTGATTTGCCAATGTTTACTAAGAGTCAGGTAGTGAACTTCAGAGGTATCTCTGGGAAAGCAACTAGTGCATAGTAACAAAAATGGAAAGTCAGTGCAACATTTCAATTATCCCATAAGCCCACAGTTGTGATAGAGAAAGCCTGGGGAACTGCACAGTTCAGCAATGTCTGTGTACAGTAATGGAAGGGGGAAGGGCAAATATCCAGTTATAAGAATCATGCCACAAAATAATGACTTCATGTCAAGAGCAAGTTAGAAGTCCGGTTATTATGTTATATAGAGGCAGTGGCATGGAAACTCATCTTCCAGCTTTTTCTCTTTCCTTGGTCAGTATCTACTAGATACAGAAGCCTTGGCTGTCCCTTTAAAATGTAAATCAGATTCCATTACTTTCCTGGCTAAATTCCTTTAATGGCTTCCCATCACACCTAAAACAAAGTCCAAAACTTATGGCTACAAGAACCCAACTGGTTCTGGCTACTGTCTGCTTCTCTAGTTTTACCCTGTAATGCACTTTTTCCTACAATCTCAGCTCCAGTTATTCTATCTTCTTCCACACCTCAGACACACCAAGTTTGTCCCAGTCTCAGGGCCTTTTAGATATGCTGTTTTCTCTATCTAAAATCCTTTCCTTCAACAATTTAGATGACTTCAAGTCAAGTCTTAGGCAAATGTCATCTTATCAGAAAGAGCCTAGCTAAACTAAATGTCATGGCGTCATGGCATTACCTACTTTACTCTTTATCCCCTACTGGGCTTCATTTTTATAGTCCTAGCATACCCTAACATCACACTATGTATTTATTTTATATCAGTTCTCCAAGAAGAACATAAGCCAATGAGGGCACAAGCCTTGTCTGTCTAGCTGATGACTCTATCTTCAGTGCCTTGTGCACTGTAGGTACAGGGTAAGTATTTATTAAACAAGAATATAAGTTTTCCTACTTCTTTCATTGCCAATTTGTTTTCCTTTTCTTTCAATGCTGCATCTGGAATGGGGCAACCACAACAATTCTTTTAAAAATGCTTTTCATTGTTAAATGTGTTAAAGAAGAGAGGAAGTTGTTGGAGACAAAGGTAGAATCCAGGGGGGGAAAAATCATTGCTATAGGAAGAATAACGATCACTATGTATTAAACTACAGGTCTGGATTTGGCAATGGATAACACCAACTGTAGGGAGGCATCTTGAAAGAGAGCAAGACTCAGAGGGAGCAGCCCTGCAGATGCAGTGCTTCTAGGGGATAAGGACATGAAGACAGAGGGTCATTACCTCTCTACAAGCAGCAGTAAGAGGAAAAGAAGGGAGTAAGAAGAAAATCCAGGATCCTATAGAACAAAATCAAGTCACAAAATATGCCAACCTATACCCATTCCTACCACCGATATCATCCATTATGGAAATTAGGCTTCACTGTTGTGAGAGAAAGATTGCTACTAAACTAGAACTTCAATCTACAATATTATTGTAAATAGAAAAAGGCAATCAAATTTCCATGTAAGGCTACTTTTTGGAAAAAGCAGAGGTTGAGAACCAAATTATTTTGCTGAATGAAAATTTCTAGAACAAATATGAATTACTGTAATACAGCACTCCAAACTGAATTTAATAAATGAAAACAAATAATTAAGGACTTAAAAATTGGACATTTAAAAACTAATGTCAAAATGGACAAAAACATTAGGGAAAATGGAATGTGTCAATTGATCGACACCCTAAAGGATATTAAGGTAAAAGACAAAACCATTTCAGAAATTTATAATAATTTTTAAGGTACCAAAGGAAAATCTAAATGAAATTTGAATGAAATTATAACAAGAGGCATTGAAGAAAACCAAAGCAAAAACAAGAGAATGAAAATGAAGTAAAAAGTAAACATAACTCAGTTTACAAGTGTTGAAATGAAAGAGAATAAACACACATGTAATAAAACCATGGAACAGAGCTAACAATTAGTGCAATAATATCAGAAAACTCTCCAGAAATAAAAGAGAGAACCTAAATCCATATATTGAAAGGCTTAACCATGAGAATATCAGGAAAAATGACCTAGAATGATCCATTTTGAGACAGTATAGTTATATAGTAAAACTATACAACTTTAAAGAAAAAAGAAATTCTTCAAGACCTTCAGGCAAAAAAAAAAAAAAAACAAATTACAAGGACAATAAAATTAGATTGGCATAAGGCTTCTCTAAAGCAACATCAAAAAGCATAATAGTGATACAGCATTTTTAAGAAATTCAAGAAAAGAAAATATGAACCAAAGATATTTTTATGTACAATAGAACTCTTCTAGTTTCACAGAGATAGAAATATGTAAGAGCTAAGGTAATATTGTTTTCACAAACTCTTTCTGAGAAATCTATAAGAAAAGGGACTTTATCTCACCAAAAGATGACTGGAGAGACTTTGGCAAAAGGACTGAAAGTGAACATTTAGTATGTGTAATTGCAGATCCATAATGAAAACAACGATGAGTCTATGAGTCCAAGAATAGTATAAAACTGTTATATGTTCCAATAAATAGAAAATAGAATATGATCATTGATTTTTCCACAAGTACTGAGAGTCAAAAGATCAAAACTAAAATTTATAAACCAGAGTGAAAATGATAAAACGGGGATTAAAGGAACTATATAAAAGATATGGATCCAAAACGAACCATTAGGACAACAAAACAAAAATCCTTTTTATTTTTATTTATTTTGTTTGTTTTTTAAAAACTTAAGCTTTATTGTGGTAAAATTGATACATAAAATTCTAAGATATTTAAAGTGTACATCATGGTGATCTGATATACCTATACATTGTGAAGGGATTCCCCTCGACTAGTTAATAAACACATCCATCACTTTATTTATTTATTTATTTATTTATTTATTTATTTATTTATTTATTTATTTATTTATTTATTTTTGGTGAGAACATTTAGGTTCTACTCTTAGCAAATCTCAATTTTTAATTGTTATCAACTATAATCAACATGTTTTACATTAGATCCTTAGACCTCATTCATCTTATAGGTGAAAGTCTGTACATTCAGTTTCTCTGCCCATTTTTTAATTTTTTTTCCCTGTGGAATCACATCAGTCCTTTATATATTTTGGTTATTAACCCTATATCAGATATATTTTCTCCCACTACAAAGGTTGTCTTTTCATTTTGGGGCACCAGACATGTGGCACGCTTTTTAAAAAGAATTTTTTTAAGAGAGATAAGAGATATACCTCATAAAGAAAGAAACATAGTATATGTTAAATTAAAGCAAAATTATACCATACAATAGGAGTCAAGACTAAACGATATCAGTAAAATCAGTAAATATGAAAAAGATTAACTCACCAAAAGAAAAAATGTTTTCAATTTGACTCATTAAGTAAAACCAAACTCTATGATAGATGAAAGTGACACTTAAAATGATTCCAAAAGGCAAGGAAATGAGCAAATTGCAAAAGATGCAAGTAGAGATGAAAGAAACACACAAATCATAGTAGATTTTAATACATCAGTCCTAGGACATGACAGGTCAGGTGAACACAAAATAAGAAATTTAAACAACATAATTAATAAGGTAGAGTTTACTAGATTTTACTGCTATATAAAGAATATATCTTCTTCTACACCACAATAATACAAATATCCTTTTTTATCAATGGCACAAGGAATATTTACAAAAATTGAACATGTATTAGATCACAAAGAAAACACCTATAAATTCATAAAATAAACATATCATTAACGACACTCTAACCATAATGAAATAAAAAAATTAGAAATAAATTCAAAATCAAAGGACTTTCGCCTTGAAATTTTAAAACCTATTATGAAAGACTTTTGAGTAGGAGGGGAAATACAAACAGAAATTATCAAGTTTCTGAAAAACAATGAGGATAAAATTACAACATATTAGAATCTATAGGATATGATTTAAAAAGTGATGAGAGCAAAATGTATCACCTTAAACATCTATAACAACAGAATAAAAGAATGCAAATTAGTGAAATAAACTTAACTCAAAAGGGGAGGCCAAGATAAAGTCAACAAAGAAAGTTCAAGAAGGAAATGATAATGATAAAGCAGAAATTAAAGAGATAAAGAAGTGGAAAAATTAAGTTAATGAATCAAAATCCTGGTTCTTTGGAATTCAACAAAATACAGAAATCACTAGCTAAATGGATTGAGGTAAAAGGGAAGAGCGCACAAAAATGTAAGAAATTACATTGGGAAAAAACTATTGACAAAGAGGAATGTTTAGAAGTCATGGCAAACTATTATTTACATCTCTATGAAAATAATTTGGAAAAACTAGATGAAATGGATAACTTCTTAGGAAAATACAGTTTATGAAAATTATCTCCAGGACAGAAAGTAAGCTTAGTAAGATCAATTTGCATAGAAGAAATAGATAAAATTATCAAAAATAACTCCACAAAAATGTAAGAAGACCAGATGGTTTCCTAGGAAAATTCTACCATACATTCATAGAACAGTATTGGGAGAATGAATCTGTCATGGATCCTGAGCTTCCCTGCACATTCTTGCTAGGTATGCCAAGGATGCAAGACCCTGACCATTTCTGACTTGAGCCATTTCTCTGGATTATGTTTCCAGTGACCAGCTTTGATGAATCAAGTAACTTCTCCCACACAAAGAACTGGTTTGTTTTTGATTACTATAAAAGCAGTGATTCTCTTAAGCTCAGTGCTCCTCTCCTGTAACGCAACCTACTGTTATTGTAGGCAACCATTTAAGCCCACCAGCATTGCCCCTGTGGGATTTATAGAGATTGATGGGGAAATGAAGCTCTGGCTGACGCTTTTGCCAATAAAGTTGTCTCTGACCCAATAATTTCATGTCTTCTACTAACACCCATGAGACAGGAATAGGCTAACTCGTTAGCTTATGCATAGGGAAAAATTACAGACCTGTATAGCTGACAACCAGATAGTCCCAATCCTATATAAAATATCTCAGAGCATGAAAAATGAAAGAAAACTTCTAAATTATTTTTACAAAAAAAGTAACATCAATATCTAAGCCTAATAAATATAGCACAAAAATGAAAATTACAGACCAATACACTTATTAATATCAATGTAAAAATAATACATGAAATTTTTACCAAGACTCTAAAACCATGTTAAAAATTCAAAATGATCAATTGATGGGATTTATATCAGAAGTGTAAGAATTATTCAATATTAGGAAATCTAATAATGTAATCAACTACATTGATAGATATAAAGAGAACGTAATAAAATTATCTACATAAATGCTAATAAAGCCTTTAATACCATTCAATATCCATTCCTATTAAACCTACCAAAGGCTTCTTCCTTAATATGAAAGAACATATATGCCTCTTTCCTAAACCCAGTTTATTGCTTAAAAGGGAGTGTGTGACTGGGATACCACCTTACGCCAGTTAGAATGGCAAAAATAGACAAGGCAAGAGACAACAATTGTTGGAGAGGATGTGGGGGAAGGGGATCCCTCCTACATTGTTGGTGGGAATGCAAGTTGGTACAGCCACTTTGGAAAACAGTGTGGAGGTCCCTTAAAAAGTTAAAAATTGAGCTACCCTATGATCCAGCCATTGCACTACTGGGTGTTTACCCCAAAGATACAGACGTAGTGAAGAGAAGGGCCATATGCACCCCAATGCTCATAGCAGCATTGTCCACAATAGCTAAATCGTGGAAGGAGCCGAGGTGCCCCTCAACAGATGACTGGATTAAGAAGTTGTGGTCCATATATACAATGGAATATTACTCAGCTATCAGAAAGAACGAGTTCTCAACATTTGCTACAACATGGACGGCACTGGAGGATATAGTGCTAAGTGAAATAAGTCAAGCAGAGAAAGACAACTATCATATGATTTCTCTCATCTATGGAACATAAGAACTAGGATGATCAGTAGGGGAAGAAAGGGATAAAGAAGGGGGGGTAATCAGAAGGGGGAATGAAACATGAGAGACTTTGGACTATGAGAAACAAACTGAGGGCCTCAGAGGGGAGGGGGTGGGGGAATGGGATAGACCGGTGATGGGTAGTAAGGAGGACACGTATTGCATGGTGCACTGGCTGTTATACACAACTAATGAATCATCGAGCTTTATATCGGAAACCGGGGATGTACTGTATGGTGACTAACATAATATAATAAAAAATCATTTAAAAAAATAAAAAATAAAAAAAATAAAAGGGAGTGTGTGTGTGTGTGTGTGTGTGTGCATGTGTGTGTGTGAAAGGGAACTACAGGCATTGCCGTTAAGGAGAGAAATAAGGCGAGAATACCCACCAGCTCCACTACTATTTAACAGTTGAACCAAAAGTATTAACCAATGTAATTAGATAAGAAAAAATAACGAGAGTTATAAAACTTAGAGAAAAACTATTTGGAGATAACTGACTATAGCTAGAAAATGTAGAAAATGAATAATAAAATGAGGTAAAACAATAAAAGAATTCAGTTACACAGTAAAATATAAACACACAAACAGTAAAAGATTTATTGTACATGAATAACAAACAGAAGATATAATGAAAGAGAAAATTCCACTTGCAACATCTTCATTAAAATGAATAGAATAGTCAGGAATGAACCTACAAGAAATGTACAAAACTAACATGAAGAAAACTATAAAACACTACTGGAAAACCAAAAGTAGTTGTGAACAAATAGAAGGATCTCCCTTGTTCTTAAATAGTACATCATCAATTATATCAGTTATCTCAAAGTTAATTCAAAAATTAAATATAATCCCAATAAAATACTAATAAATTTTTTCCTTGAGCTAGGAAATAGGTGAGATTAAAATTCATTCTAAAAATAAACATACAAGAATAGCCAGGAAAACACTAAAAAGGAAGAGAGAAGAGAGGTAACTACCAGACCTTAGAACATACCACAAAGCCTCTTTAACAGCACTATCCAATATAGTAGTCATTAGCCACATGTGACTAAATGGAAATTTTCTATATCCACACTGTCCAATATGGTAGCCACTAACCTCATGGGGCTAAATGAACTTAAAATGCAGCTAATGCAACTAAAGAACTAAATTTTTAATTTTATTTAGTTATACTAAATTTAAATAGCCTTATGTGGCTAATGACTACTGTATTAAATAAGGAAGCCTTATCATTAGGTAAGAATGGTACTGCAGGGCACGTGGGTGGCTCAGTCAGTTAGGTGTCTCCCTTGGCTTGGGTCATGATCTCAGGGTCCTGGGATCGAGCCCCTCATTGGGCTCCCTGCTCAGTGGGGAGTCTGCTCCTCCCTCTCTTTCTGCCCCTCCCCCTCTCTCTGCCCCTCCCCATTGCTAATGCTCTCTCTCTCTAAAATAAATAAAATCTAAAAAAGAAGGAAAAAAAAAAAAGAATGGCACTGGTGCATAAACAGACCAACTAAGTGGAATATCATGTCTAGAAATAGATTCTCATATAATATGAACACAATATGAATTTGAATAATATGAATATCTATCTATTTATATATATATTAAAATTTGCCATGTGAAAGGTATCATTGCAAATCAATGGGAAAAAGAACTTTGTAAAAAATGATGCTGATACAACTGGATAGTCATTTAGTAAAAGGAAAAACTAGATTTATTCCTTATGCCATAATCAAGAATAAACTCCAAATATATCAGTAATGTAAATGTAATAAATGAAACCATACAAGTATTAGAAGGAAACATGAATGAATTCCTTTTTATTAACCTTGGGATAAAGGAAAACTTTCTATTTATCAAAATTCGGAAGCAATAAAACACTGATAAATTTGACTATATAAAAATTTAAAACTTTCGGGGCGCCTGGGTGGCACGGCGGTTAGGCGTCTGTCTTCGGCTCAGGGCGTGATCCCGGCGTTATAGTATTGAGCCCCATATCAGGCTCTTCTGCTATGAGCCTGCTTCTTTCTCTCCCACTCCCCCTGCTTGTGTTCCCTCTCTCTCTGTTCAATAAATAAATAAAATCTTTAAAAAAAAATTTAAAACTTTAAAATGGCAAATCAAAATATCCTCATAACCAAATCAAAGACAAACAACAGAAAAAAATCAGAAGAAATATTATTTGTAACAAATATCAGAGTAAAATATTAATATCTCTCAAATATAAAAAGCTTTGAAAAATTGAGAAGAAAAGATTTTATAAATGCTATGGGAAATGAGCACAACTATAAAAATATAATTGACCAAAAAGTGTCATTATTTTTAAATACATAAGATGTATTTAAAATACATAAAGATGTTTTTAAATACATAAGATGTTCTATTTTAAATACATAAAGATGTTCTTTTTTACTCAAAGGAAGAGAAATACACATTAAATTTCACTGAGATAACTATTTTCATCCATTGTACTGACAACAAAAACCTCAAAAGCTTACATGCGTAATTGTCAAGACCTGCTCACATATTGCTGATGGGAAGGCAAAATGTCACAACTCTTGGGGGGGGGGGATTTAACAGTATTTAACAAAATTCTATATGCAGTTGTCTTTTAATGCAGTAATTCCACTTTCTGAAATTTATACTAAACAGCATGAAAATACATGCAAGAGGTTAATATGCTTCATTATTTGTAATTGCAAAATACTGGAAACTACCTAAATGTTCAAACATAGGAGATTGGTTGAATATACTACATTACATGCACACAATGTAGCAGAGATTCTTTTTATTTTTATTTAAATTTAATTAACTCACATATAGTATATTATTAGTTTCAGAGATAGAGTTCAGTTGCATACAACTCCCAGTGCTCATTACATCAAGTGCCCTCCTTAATGCCCATCACCCAGTTACCCCATTCCCCCACCTACCTCACCTCCAGCAGCCCTCAGTTTGTTTCCCACAGTCAAGAGTCTCTTTGTCTTATTTTCCCTCCCTTCCCCTATGATCCTCTGCTTTGTTTCTTAAACTCCACATGAGTGAAATCATATAATTGTCTTTCTCTGATTGACTTATTTCACTTAGCATAATACCCTCTAGTTCCACCCATATAATTACAAATGGTAAGATTTCATTTTTTCCCTGATGGCTGAGTAATATTGCTTGTATATGTATATACCACATCTCCTTTATCCATTCTGTCAATGCATATCTGGGCTCTTTCCATAGTTTGGCTATTGTGGACATTTCTGTTATAAACATTAGGGTGCAGGTGCCCCTTCAGATCACTATGTTTGTAACCTTTGGGTAAATCCCTCATAGTGCAATTGCTAGGTCATAGGGTAGCTCTATTTTTAACTTTCTGAGGAACCTCCATACTGTTTCCAGAGTGGCTGCACCAGCTTACATTCCCACCAACAGTGTAAGGGTTCCCCTTTTTCTGCATCCTCACCAACATCTGTCATTTCCTGACTTGTTAATTTTAGCCATTCTGACTGGCGTGAGGTGGTATCTCATCTAGGTTTTGATTTGTATTTCCCTGATGATGAGGGATGTTGAGCATTTTTTCATTGTGTCTGTTAGCCATTTGTCTGTCTTCTTTGGAAAAATGTCTGTTCATGTCTTCTGCCCATTTCTTGACTGGATTTTTTGTTTTTTGAGTGTTGAGTTGGTAAGTTCTTTATAAATTTTGGATACTAGCTCTTTATCTGTTAAGCATTTGCAAATATCTTCTCCAATTTAGTAGGCTGTCTTTTGATTTTGTTGACTATTTCCTTTGCTGTGCAAAAGCTTTTTATCTTGATGAAGTCCCAATAGTTCATTTTTGCTTTTGTTTCCCTTGCCTTTGAAGATGTGTCTAGCAAGAAATTGCTGTGGCTGAGGTCACAGAGGATACTGCCTGTGTTCTCTAGGATTTTGGTAGATTCCTGTCTCACATTTAGGTCTTTCACCCATTTTGAGTTTATTTTTGGGTATAGTGTAATAAAATAGTCTAGTTTCATTCTTTGGCACATGGCTGTCCACTTTTCTCAACACCATTTGTTGAAAAGACTATCTTTTTTCCATTGGATATTCTTTCCTGTTTAGTGGACCATAGAGCTGAGGGTCTATTTCTGGGTTCTCTATTCTGTTCCATTGATTTATGTGTCTGTTTTTGTGTCAGTACCATACTGTCTTGATGACTACAGCTTTGTAATACAACTTGAAGTCCATAATTATAATGTCACTAACTTTGGTTTTCTTTTTCAACATTCCTTTGGCTATTCGGGGTCTTTTTTGGTTCCATACAAAATTTAGGATTATTTTTTCCAGCTCAGTGAAAAATGTTGATGGTATTTTGATAGGGATTGCATTGATGTGTACATTGCTCTAGGTAGCATAGACATTTTAAGAATATTTGTTCTTCCAATTCATAGACATGGAATGTTTTTCCATTTCTTTGTGTCTTCCTCAATTTCTTTCATAACTGTTCTATAGTTTTCAGAGTACAGATCCTTTACCTCTTTGGTTAGGTTTTTTTCCTAGGTATCTTCTGGTTTTTGGTGCAATTGTAAATGGGATCAATGCCTTAATTTCTCTTTCTTCTGTCTCATTGTTAGTGTATAGAAATTCAACTGATTTCTGTGCATTGATTTTATATCCTGCCACATTGCTGAATCCCTGTATGAGTGCCAGCAATTTGAGGGTGGAGTCTTTGGGTTTTCAACATAGAGTATCATGTCATCTGTGAAGGGGGAAAGTTTGACTTCTTCTTTGCTGATTTGGATGCCTTTTATGCCTTTTTGTTGTCTGATTGCTGAGGCTAGGACTTCTAGTACTATGTTGAACAACAGTGGACATCCCTGTCATGTTCCTGACCTGAGGGGAAAAGCTCTCAGTTTTTCCCCACTGAGAATGATATTCACTGTGGGCTTTTCATATACGGTTTTTATGATATTGACATATGTTCCCTCTATCCCTACACTGCGGAGAGTTTTAATCAAGAAAGAATGCTTTATTTTGTCAAATGCTTTTTCTGCATCTATTGAGAGGGTCATATGTTTCTTGTCCTTTCTTTTATTAATGTGGTGTATCACATTGATTGATTTGCAGATGTTAAACCACCCTTGCAGCCCAGGAGTAAATTCCACTTGGTCGTGGTGAATAATCCTTTTAATGTACTGTTGGATCCTATTGGCTAGTATCTTGGTGAAAATTTTTGCATCCATGTTCATCAGGGATATTGGTCTGTAATTCTCCATTTCGGTGGGGTCTTTGTCTGATTTTGGGATCAAAGTAATGCTGGACTCATAGAATGTGTTTTCCTTTCATGTCTATTTTTTGAAACAGCTTCAGAAAGATAGGCATTAATTCTTCTTTAAATGTTTCGTAGAATTCCGCTGGGAGGCCATTTGGTCCTGGACTCTTGTTTGTTGGGAGAGTTTTGATTACTGCATCAAGTTCTTTGCTGGTTTTGGTCTGTTCAGGTTTTCTATTTCTTCCAGTTTCAGGTTTGGTAGTTTATATGTTTCTAGGAATGCATCCATGATGGGTGTGTGTCTATAAAAGACTCAAGACATAAGAATATAAGTATAAGATACAGATAGTGACCAGATTGACTTCAGCACCACATGACAAAGAGTGGAATGGGTAACCACTTAGAACTAAGAGAGCAGATTGCAACCCTTTCCCTTGGCAGGCCCAGCCAGGGGAGAAAGAAGATGAGGGAAGTCCAGAAGGAGAAATGGCCATTCATTCTTCCATTTGATGCGTATTCATTACCATAAGAAAGTGCTTATTTTTAAACATGTCTAGAAAGTATATCCTCAAATTATTAATAAACACCTCTTTCACAATTCCCATATACTCAGTTGTCTATATGCCAATGCACCTGTAAATTATTTTAATTAAATAACTGTTCACTCAACAAATATTTATGAAATACCTAAGAAATGCCAAATATTACTCTGTCCACTAGGAATATAAGCAGAAAAAAAAAAAAAAAAAGAAAAGGCAAAGACAAAATCTCTATCATCAGGAGTTTCCATTCTAGTAGGGAGTGATAAAACTGAAGGACATATCTAAGTCTCTGTGTGTGTGTGTGTATCTTTTTTTTTTTTATTTTATTTTTAAGTAATCTCTTTACACAATGTGGTGCTCGAACTCACCAGCCTAAAAATCAAGAGTTATATGCTCTACTGACTGAGCTACCTAGGCACCCAGATGTATTTAAGTATTAAACATGGTGTCCTGGTGGTGGTAAAGAGTGCAGAGAAAAATTAAGTATGAGGAGGAGAGGAAGGGTTAAGGCAGCTGCAATTTTAATTAAGGTTTTCAGGAAAGTTTCAATGAGAAGGTATTTGAGAAAAGACTTGAAGGATGTGAGGGATGAGTCATATAGAGAGCCAAGAAAATGTGTCTGGAAAGGAAGAAGGGAGTGCCCAGCACTGACCTGGTGTGTCCACAGACAGCAAGGAAGGCAAGCAGAAGAGTAGTTGAAAGAGTCAGCAAGGAGCCTGAGCATGAATCTTGACCATTTTAGGTAAGGATGAGGGCATTTATTCTGTGTAAACTGAGGAGCCAAGAAGGATTCTGAGTAAAAGAATGACAACATGACTTATGTTTTAGAAAAATCACTCTGGTGGCCATATAGAGAATAGATCACAGGGAAGCAAAATAAGGAGCAAGAAGACCAGTAAGGAGGTTACTAAAATAATCCATGAAGGAGATGATGCTGTCTAGGTAAAGGGACATGCAGTGAAGTGGATGTATTTTGAAAGTAGACAGAGAATTTTTGTAATCAATTTGCTTTCCTCTTAGAAGAAATATTTACATTAAGGGAATAGGTTTTCTATGAAGCACCTGAAAGGAAGGAATGTGTGGATATAGGGTAAAAAAAGGCCCAGGCTGCCTAAAAGACACAAAAGGAGCACCTAGAAGGGAAGAATGGATACAGAAAGGTAGGAGCACTTCAAAGAGAAATTGACAGGGGCGCCTGGGTGGCTCAGTCGGTTAAGCGTCTGCCTTCAGCTCAGGTCATGAACCCAGGGTCCTGGTATGGAGCCCCATGTTGCGCTCCCTGCTCAGTGGGGAATCTGCTTCTCCTTCTCCCTGCGCACCGCCCCCCCCCAGCTTGTGCGCTCCCTCTCTCACTATCTCACTGTTTCTCTGTCAAATAAATAATAAAATCTTTTTAAAAAAATTTTAAAAAGAGAGAGAAATTGACCACTTTGTAGTTTTTCCTAGGGACTGTGTGACAGCAATACCTATTAGGCCACTGGGTTTTCCCCCAGTTTTTGGCAGATAGCACTCCCTCTTAACCCCAGTTTAACGCCTCTGGGAGAGCATTATTAGGTCTGTCACTAGGAGTCTTCATCAAAGTGATCAGGGAAGGAGTAAAAAGAGAGAGAACTGAAGAGAAAAACAAAGAAGAAATCCAGAGAAAAGGAATAGAAAGAGGGGTGAGAAGGAAAGAAAAAGCTTCAAGAGGAAAAGAAAGAGAAGCATGGATACTCTTCTAATAGTGTCACAAGCAATTGCTTCAGCTGCTGCTCGGCGGCACTCATGGTTCCAGCAGCCAGTGTCTGATGGAGGGCATGCAAGAGTGTGGTTAAGCAAGGAGAAAAAGATTTCTGCCTACACCGATTTGACAAACTTTGTGCATCTAGGTAGGACAGACTATCTGGTTCTATATCAAATGTAATCATTGACTTTTTTTTTTTGTAATAGCAGAATAAAGATTAAAATGCTTTATACTATCACTAAATTAACTCAAATTGTTTTAATTCCCTTTGATTGTACTGTTATTTTCAGCTACAGATGTGGAAAATAATTGAATATAGAAATCAGAACTGGATGAAATTCAAACCAAAACTTCACTGGAATTTGGTTAATCCAATCAATTTAGACAGCTAAACTAGATAATTCAAGCTTCCAAGTGGATTTTTTGAATCAAGTAATCATACAAAAATGAGAAATCCAGTTTGGCTGTCAGAATTCATCAAGCAAACTGGATAATTGCAAAATTTCTCCCTTATTTGTGCTGTATAGATACAGTTCAATTGTAGAAAGGTAGCTCTGAGAAAACCTAATGGAATTACATTGGCCATGGAGTTTTTAATTCTCAGCTCTTCTCTTAATGGCTTGTTTAAACAGAAATGTGGTTTGCAATCCAGGGTTAAGGACAAATGGTGCTGGAGTGTTTATTATTATTTTGTGGGTTCTTTCAGCTTTTTATCACAGTTCATGTCCCTGTCATGATCCTAACACAGGTTGCTAGGTCATTACTTTTCTTCCTCCTCTTCCTGACACACATCTGGAAGCTCACCAGCCTTTTTTCCTATCCAACCGCTGAGTAGGCCTATTTAGAAAGTCAGTGCCAAGTGGCAATTGTGAGTAACCGCCCTTCTCCCTGCTCTTGAACTTCTCCCCTTTTTCTCCCCCTGCACAAGCTCTGCACTCCTCTACCTGGTTCTACTTTGGGACTGACACAAGGGAAAGACACCAAGGCAATGCAAAGCAGTGTCAGGAACAATGGTGCCTCTACACATCTGCCTATATTACACTCTCACCCTCTACCACCTCTTTTCTATCTCTTATGGGCCATAGGCCCTAAAACCCATTTGTTTCCTGCTCCCCATTATATAGTTGCCTTGTTTAATAGCCAGCACATCAGTGCTTAATAAGAGCCAGGTACTGTTTTAGCCACAATATACATATTATATATATTAGCTCATTTGATCCTCATTCAAGTACTGTGCAATAGACACTATTATTGGCCAACTTTTATTGATGAGAGAACAGAAGTACCATTAAATAACTTGCCCAAAGTCACACTGCTCACAAGTAGGAACACAAGGCCCCATGATCTGGCTGCAAATTCCATGCTTTTCACTATTCTTCCTCAACTACATCTCAGCAGATCCTACTACAGCTTTGTGCACATCTCCTGGCCTGGCAAACAACTGAGTGGTTTTTCTCTGCTGGTTCTCCTCTAGGAGTACAAGAAGCATTCCTCCAATGCATGCAGAGAACTTGGACACTTCCTCTCTTCCCAGGGCCTGGGGGTCACAAATGTACCCCATGCCGCCGTGAGAGTAGAATCAGGACCAGCACTGACATTGCTGGAGCCCCTGCTTTCCCTAAGTTCCCCTTCCCACTCTTCTGAAAGGCTGTGAAAGCAATGGAGGAACTAATGAGCCATTATAAACTGCTGAATTCCCATTCTGGTGGCCAAAAAAGTCACAGGTTAATGTGTAGATGTAGATTCCAAGGTCTAGCTAAAAGGAAGCCCACAGAGCTGTGGAGTCACTCCACCACACTTACTAATGTGCCAGGCACTAGACCAGCTGTTGGTGTTCTCTGTACCCTTGTCGGTTTCATTCCATGATAATCATTAGCCCTTCTTTCTTTCACTCACCTTGTTTTATTCACTCATTAATTCATGTGGCTTTTTTAAAGACCTATTGGGTAGCATCAGATAATGTGCTAAGGTGGAGAATACAAAGTTGAAATGTAATCTCTGGACTGCAGTTCCTCATAACAGCTGAGGAGTCATTGCATGGTGACTCATACCATACTTGATATCCTTTCTGGCTGTAGTGCATGTGTCTTCATTCATACAGGCTCAAAAAAATAACTCCCTGAGTACCAAACCCTTGACCATTAAGAAGCCCTTTTAATACTAAACTACATCCAATACCTGCAAGTCAGAATGGCTAAAGTTAGCAAGTTTAGGGCTTTCATTTCTCTGATCTTTGCAGAATTCTCCATTTAAAAATGTTTGTTGTTATTGAAGCAGAAGAGAGGATAGAGGCTATGGGTCAATATATATGTCTCAGTAATTGTCCCAAACCAGTTTCTAACTGAATCAGTTTGAGAAATTAATCTTTGAAGTCTTAATTTTCTCATTTGTAAAATGGGATAAGAATGTCTAATTTGAACATTATAGTGAAGATTAAATGAAATAATGTGCATAAGATGCCTTATAATGGATACTAAAATGGCAGTGGAGAGGGGCGCCTGGATGCCTCAGTTGGTTAAATGTCTGCCTATGGCTCAGGGACCTGGGATTAAGACCCTTGGAATTGCACTCTCTGCTCAGTGGGGAGACTGCTTCTCTCTCTCCCTCTGCCCCTCCCCCACTCATTCTCTCTCTCTCTCTCTCTCTCTCTCAAATAAATAAAATCTTTTTTAAAAAATGGCAGTGGAGAAAGAGGAAAGGAAAAGGAGAGAATTTATGCCATGTGATTTTTGCAGGAGTAAACATACTGTGATAGAGTAACCTCTATGATCAGTGAAGTATCAGGATGATGACTTTCATAAAGAAACAAAGGGCTTTTTGGTTGGTTGGTTGTTTGTTTAACTTTGGAGATATTTTTGTCAAAGTACAAGAATCTTTTCTATATTTTAAGTGCTTTAATTATACTCTTTCTTGGCTTTCTGTTCTCTCTTAGCCTAAATCTGATCCCCCACATTATTTGGGAAATTTTCTGTAGTCCCTATTCTTCCAATCCCTCACAGGAATACAGTGCTTTATTTTAGCATGTGGTGCTTTTTTCTCTTCATTTTAAAATACTTCTGGGACAAGAGATGAGCCCACATATTTCTTTTTAATAAAACAGCAGTTCAGAAAGTCATGGTGACAAGTAGATTAAGAAAATGCAAGATTCCTGGTTTCAAAGGTCCACTTTTATATTAAGCAAAAAGTATTTGAGACCAAGAAACCACAAAGAAAAAGGGAAAGAAACATAAATATATTTTATCCACTTTTAGGAAAATATACATAAGATGAGTAAACATGAGTTCAATAGCCAGCTCAGAACATGATAGGAATAATTAGAGAGCTAGAAAGACTAAAGCATTCTGACCTGGTTTTCTCGGGCTCCTGGGAAGCTTACTATAAGAGATGAAATATATTTAAGAAACTGCTAAAGATCCAGCAATTGAAAATGTTTCAAGTTAAAACCAACCAGAGTAAGAATAATACAGGCCACTACAGTAAAGTGGGGAAAGGGATATAAAACTTTTATATGCAGAAAGCCTTCAAAAATATATATAGAAATCTAGTACAAGGGGCTTGGAGGTGCCATATGTAAAAATAAGTAGAACCAAGGCCAGAGATTTTAGCTTTAGCAATGACTGAAAGGATTATATGCCAAACCACAGGAAAATATTTCAGTGGAAAATAATGGGCTCTTGAACTATATTTTCATAATAAAGGAGCAAAGGTAAAAGCTGTTCTCCTGACAAAATATAATGAGGAACTGAAGACGGGGGGGGGGGGGTGACATGAACAGTAGTAACCCCAGCGATTGTTACTTCCTTGAGAAGGAGTACCAAGAGAAGGGGAGCTGGAGTACCAAGAGAAGGGGAGCTGGCCAGCACTGGGAACCCATTTCCTGGAATTACTGGGAAAATGTTTTAAAGCAAAGTAGTAGAAATCAAAACCACAGTGAAAAGGCAGAAAACTGATAAGGCAAATATACACCAGGTCTTAATAATATATCATTATTATTAGATTGATAGCATATTCTTCCACTATATCAAAACCTTTTGTAGTAAAGGGATCATGTAAAAGGATCAATAAAACAACTCTTTAAAACAATAAAGCAAACATATTCCATATGTTTTAGAGGAAATGAAGAAAAAATTAGTTAAGATTTAAGCCTATTTAGGTCTCTTTTGCCAGGTTAGATTAGTAAAAATTCAAAACAGAAGTAAACATTATTTTTCTAAAGATTGGGAATTTAAAATCAAAGGAGGAGCCCAGGCAATATGTACTGAAGATCTGGCAGTTTTCTGGTTAATTTGTTTAAAGTGGATAGCCTCCAAATCTTTTTTTTTTTTTAACTTGTACTATTAAAAATTATCTTTCTATAATATTAACTATGTATTGCCAAGTTTCCACTTTGTGCTTTATGAATAAAACGTGGGATTTTTTTCAGCAATATTTGCACCAATAAATTATGTAATAAATCCACATTATACAAATATTATATATTAAATTCTGTAGATATAATGAACAAGGGAAAATACTTACAAATCTAAACCCTTTCCATATATATTAACTTATTTATTCCTTATGAAAAGCCTCTAAAGTAAATTCTATTATCATCCCTATCTTACAAGTGAGAACACAAAGTTTCCAAGATTAGAGTGAATTGCCCAAAATCACAGAGCCTGTAGCTTCGATTTGAATCTAGGTTGTCTGGTGTCCATCGTCTCCTACCCACTGTTATGCAGCTATCAAATAAACAGGGAGATACATATATTTATGAAATCTCTTTGTTGAAAGTATGAAAACCATGGTATGAGGGGAAAGGAAGGCATAGCTTACTGTGTGGTGGGAGGGAAGCAGGGTTAGGAAAGTCTTCGAAAGTTTAGTAGGAAATCACTTAGGTAGTAAGTTGGAGAACGACATTTCTTGCAAACGTAAACACATGGTCTGACAGAGCATGTATTTTGGGGAAAGGGAGATTACAAATACTTAAATGTCACTAGTGTACAAACAGAAGCGTGTATATTCACTATTTTTTTTTTTTGCAAATGCACTGCAAAGTGAGTTTTCATATGCAAAATGTATCCTCCTTAACCAGAAGCCAAAAATGTATCCCCCTCAAGTGAAGCAGACTTACATATTAATTCTAAGTGATTATAACTGACTGGTGTGCTGGAGGTAGATTAAACTTCTTCAGGATGGCTGATCACTTCAAACTCCAAATATTTTGATTTTACCAAAAAACAAAAAGATAAAATACTTGACCAGTCTAAACTGCACAGAGACAGAGATTCAAAAATTCAGGTTTCTTCTATATTCTCTCTGTGTAATCCAGCCTTAAGAATATTCTATCTTCTTAGTGAAAACAGTTCTCTGTTTCCTTTAGCATGTCTGCTCTTATAGTCTCTGTTTTTAAGTTATTTGAGCATTTACAAAATACCATACTGTGGTCTATTTTCTAACAGAATCTTTAATGAAATAAATATGAATACAAATACAGAACACAATATAATGAAGTAACTTGGTATTATTAAAATGGATTAGGCTGTTGACTTTTAAATCTTTCTATTAGCCCTCCCATACTTAAAATCACTGCAGTCCTTTTTCTTTACTTCTTAGGAAATGAATCATATTTTCAATGAAATAGGTTTCTTGAAATGCCTTAGAGTTTTCTCTTAAAAAAAAAGGAGTTAATGTTTAATGTTCTAGTGCATAACCTGTGTCCCAAATAAACAGAACTGGACAATTAGTTTTGAGATTGACCAAACTGCATGAAAAGCATGGTTTGAGGGCAAAGGAAGTCATATCTAAGTGTGTGTTGGGACAGGGAGAGGGTTAGGAAATTATGTCACTTCTGTACATATTCTCCCCATTTCTTGGGGGGGGTAACAGACTCTTCTCCACTTAAGAAGAGTCACTTTATGAAGAAATCCTATAAAATTGCTTTAAGCTGTGTAGTAAGGAACACCAAACCTCTGAGTTTATAATAATTTAACACAGGCTAAGTTGAAGTCTTGTAATACTCCATGAGAGCATGACCCATGTCTGTTTTATTTATTTTTTTACATCTGCCTGCCCCCAAACACCTAGGGACACTACTTTAAGCAATACTAAATATTGATGATAAACTAAAAGAGTTCATGTATTTGAAAGGATTTAAATTCAATATAACGCCAATTTCACCATGTCACAATTTAAGCTTCTTTGTAGGTGGTCCAAGTTCCCTATAGTTTTTAATACATTTGAATTATGTCTAACTATGGTATCATTAGCTGAGATAAAGTTCATTACTTGGTATTAATATAACGAGTGAGATTGGTAAATTCATTGTCATATATTATATTTATTTATGGATCTATCACATCCCATAGAAAGGTAAGTTTAAAGCAACAGAGAAAACACACTATTAAAGGAGAATAAACTGGAATAGACACACTAGAAAATGTTAAACTTTTTTGGTGGATTTTGGTTTTGTTGAATTCTTAAATATGTTTGGCCTAACACATTTCCCTTTAATTCCCTTAATATACCCTGTGGATTTCCACAGAAATGTGAACCGTATGTTTCTGATTCATTTATACTTAACTCATCAACATGTTTGGTAAAAAATGATTTGAAGCACAAAGCCCCACGAACAGTTTTTGTGGGCTCTTTTATTCTAGTTAGTAAACAACTGGAATGTGAACCCAGAAATCTTGGGGCTTCGTGTCATACTCAAATTCTATAAAGAATGAGGGAGTTCTTAACTGGATCAGGCATACTTTGCCTTTGACGGCACCTTGCTCCAAATCTTGCAGCTGGGAGGAATTATTTTGATGGTTTACTCTATTTCTTGTCACTTTTATTTTGGAGAATATAAGCCTTTGATGGTGCAAAACGTGTTTGAGTTCACGACTAGATGACACCCCATCAGCTGTGCTTGTTTATGCAGACCTAGGTAAGCACTGTAAGTGCCCTGGGAGCCTGCTAGCCAAGGGAGTCTGAAGAAAGGAAGGCTTTTGTCTCTCGGTAGAAAATTAAGAGTAGCAAGCAGTGTAATTCTGTAATTTCTCAGGACCCACCCACTACGATTTGTTTATTTATGTAGGGAGAGAAAGAGACAGAAATTTGTACCTGACCCTCTTCAGGATGCGAGGGAACAAGTATAAAACCATCTATTTAATAACTATTGTTATCAAGCTAATTATTCATTGGTTTTCTAGACTAACCCCAGCATCTTTGATAAAGCATAGGGACACAACCATTTACTCTCTCCCAGCTTGGGAAAACATACACAAAAGGTCTATGTCTGAGTATTTAATGAAAAATGGTTAGTCTCAACATTCTGGCTAGCTGCTCTCTGCCATTAGTCTATCACCCTGTGGGGGTTTATTTTTCTCATTAAAATGGCTGACATCTTGTTTTTTTGGAAATTAACAACCACACCTCCTGTTCCTTCTCCTTCTTCACAGGCATTCCTCCAAGAGTTGTCAGATCCCAGTTACCCTGTGGTTTGTATTTATAAAGACCTTAACATTCTGTAAAACATTAGAGATAATCTGCTTATACTGATGTCTACTTTCCCTCCACCCACCCCCACTACCCCATTATCCAACCCCACACCTTCCCTGTTACTTCTAAGGACTCCTTGGGAAACAAGATCTTAGGTCTAGAAGCATTCCTTTCCTTCTGCTACTCATTGCAAACTAGAGAAAAAAAATCCTCTGGCTATGAGATATATGTAATTTCTGTAGAAGAAACTTAAAAACAGAGGATTAGCGTACTGAAATCAGAATAATCCGGAGGAAATGCCTAAGGAGAAAAACAGCTCCCTTTCATCAGCTCACTTTGGAATTAGAGATAGATGAAACAGATACGTGTGGTATTTGCAGAAAAAAAGAGTGCTTTTCAACACGGGGCATAAAATCTACCTTCTAAATTTCATAAGCAAAGGTTCTGATCATTTATCAAACTAGAGTGGTTTAACTTATCAGGAAAAAAAAATACAGTGAAAGAAAACTGTGGGGAAATGGGTCCTGAGCCACTCATTTAGAAACATTTCTGGCCCAAGGTACTGTAGAAAACAAGGCATTAGATGGAAGTGTGTTGCCCATCACCTATAATCATTAAGGACTTTTTATTCCCCTATTTGCATAGATCATTCTGCCCTACGAAAATAAAAAGTCTGAACGGCCTCACTTTCCAGTTGGGGAGAGGGAGAAATTCCTAGTACATATATATAAATATGTACTATTACATATTATATATATATGTATATATAAAAATTATATATAATTATATAAATATATATTACTTATAATGTATATATTTATAATATATAATATATAAAATTTATAATATATAAGTAATTTATATATGTATATATAATTTACATAGAGAGATTATAGTTTTAATATATTTTATATATTTTATTTTTAACTCTGTCTTCCAAAATTTTCTTTTAAAATGTATTGTATAATGTGAAGAATACACTAGTTGTGTAGTACATATATACATTTAACAGATAAATACACAGATATTGAAAGAACAGGATCAAAATGCCCTTTGTTTTGTTTTGTTCAACTAACAGGGAGGCATACTCAAAACTACGTTTGGAGCTGACTGACATAAAAACAAATCTTGGACTGGTCATTCTGGATCTGAAGCATAGGTCCAGACCTGTTACCACTTAGGTGTTTTTCCCTGGACAACTCACTTAGGTCTCTCCAAATCTCCATGTGAAATTTCAATATTAAATTAGATACTGCCTAAGGTCCCTACTGGCAAACTGCTAGTCACATGTTGTACACATGCTGGTTAAAACCAGTAACTTAAAACTCATAGTGACTTGCAACTGAACATGTTATAGATGTGAACAAGACAGTCGTCAAAGAGCTGGGAGTATACCAGTAGAAAAAAACTAAAAATCTTCTATTCTAGCCTTAATGAGGAGGCCACCAGGAACAGCTCCATTCTACTGTACTAGATGGTTGCATGTTGGATTCAACACAGTCTCTGTCTCAGGACTTTGGTGGTGAGTTTATGGGCATAGCTTATGCACACAGCATAGGGAAAGCTCTTAATAGTCATAAATTGGGAGAAAATGAAGGCTTACCTGTTAAAGATAAAGAAAGAAAACAGGTAACAAAATTTAGAGCCAGCTTTGGTAAGTATTCTCCTACGCCTTCATTGTTTGCATCCTCATATTTCTATTGTAGAGAATTTTTTGGACTTTATGGTATATTCAAAGCCATTTTCTTAAATTCTTATAATTCATGTCCTTAAATTGAGATTTTTTGGATGTATTTCTTGTGAGTTCAGGAAGTCAGTTCTTATGTTCACTCAACTGATCAAAGTCTACCCTCTAAATTACATTGATCAACTATGAATCATAAGAAGTACATTTCACTCATTTCCTTTTAAAATTCAAAGATATATATGTGACATATTTCCCTTATTACATCTTTGATTTCTTGAAAAGAAAAGTCAGTGTTTAATTCACTTTGGATCCTCCAAAGCACCAAGCGTGATATTTTTCACAGAGCAGGCACTCACAACATATACTGAATGAGTAAATGAATGTGCAAGAGGAGAGCAGTATCTTTCCAAAATCTAGAAGAGCTTTCCCAAAATGTAATCTGTGGACCATCTGAATCATTCTCTCTTTGAGACCTTGTGTAAATGTACTTTATTGGGCTCTGCTTCAAACCTATTGAGTCTCTCAGTAATAAGCTCACCAAGAGATTCCGGGCATGCAACCTTTTGGGAACCACTGACCAAGAGCAATGTCAATGTGGTAATCTGAAACCAGGGATTTTTACCGTAATGGTGCAGGGCTATGGGGTCAATTGAAAGTAGACTGTAATAATGGCTACAATGTATTGAGTATTTATGACATGTCAGGCTTTGTTTTAAGCATGTTTCATATAGATTTATTTATTCAATCTTCATATTGACCCCTATTTATAAAGTACTGTTAGTAGGTCCGTTTCAAGAAAACAGAGGCACAAAAAAGGATAAGTAATTTGCCCATGGTCACATAATTAGTAAATGGTAGAGCCGGGATTCAAATCCAGGCAATGTGGTTCTAACATCCACACACTTAATCACTAGGTTAACTCCCTGGCAAGAGAAGGTGGGAAAGAACAAAGTTCTAAGGAGTACAAGGGAGAAAGAGATCACTGTGTTGCCATAAAAAGACTTCTTGAGAAAAAATTAATGATGTGCTTCAGTGACTGTGAGCTACTAAAAGCCATTGTGAAGATATGACTTGATAGCCTTTGCCTGAACAGCAGTTGCTTGGCTGCTCATACACCCACGACAGCCCGATCACAAATGTCATTCTTCGAGTTGATGGCTCTAGCTGATCTTTGTATGAGCTGTCACCCAGGGGACCTGGGTTCTTAGTGTGGGGGAAAGTTTAAGAGTTATAGGGAAGTTTAGACAAAAGATAAGATACCTAAGTGGAATTAAGGATTCCATATACAGCATAAATAAAAATGTAATTTTAGAAAGACATATTCTTCACTGTGGACACTTACAGAGTGGGAACAAGAACTTCCTACATGCCTTGATGCTGGCCCACATTATGAGATTTATCAAAATGAAAGGAATGTGGAAATAGAGACTCCAGACTAAATCATTTTCACCAGCCCGAACAAAATGCAGTTTCCTGGGGGTTGGAAAAAGTCACTTACTTGGGTTTAGGGTAGCTGTACAGACGGAGGAGGTGCTGATAGGCACTTCACACTTCAGTCCTCTTGGAATAGGAAGGGCTGAGATCCATTCGCTTTCCTTTCTGTCTAGCTGTGAGACCCAATTGTCATCAACAAGAGGGATATAATGTCAAATATGTCCTTCTGAGGCAGCTTCCTGATGCTTTGCTTAGTTTCAATAAGATATGAGGAACTTTTATCTCAGTAGTCAAGTGGTACAGGTTTAGAAGAGAACTAAGACCCAGAATTATCAGTGTCATTGAGATGGACACACACATCTAGTCATCAAGTTTTTTGAATGCCTGCTATATGCCAGGCATAATGCTGGTCTCAGTGGGAGAATTTCCTGCAAATCACATAAAAAGTATCGAATAGGACAAGAAGTAATGGGAATAAGCCAGATTCTGGTCACTAGATCTGGTGAAAAAACACAGGAGAGCACATAAAGTAGATCATTCTTCTCAGGGATGCCCTTGACCAGATTAAAGTCCCATGGTAAGGTTTAAAAAAAGAGAGAGAAGAAAAGTAGTGTTCTCTTTCCCTCAACAAGGTAGGATGATTTTCAAAAAGCAAATACTAAACATAAACTTGACAAAGGGGAAAGGTCTTTGAAAAAATATGCACCAAAAAGTAGCTTTCAGCATGAATATTTCAATATAACTCAGCATGCATTCAAAATGAAATGTGAATTATTCACCATCAAGAAAGTTCAAAGCCCTCCAACTGAATTTGTTTGACCTGTTTGGCAGCAAAATAAATATGATGGGTGGTCTGATTCAGGCACCTGTCCAAGTCCAATCCCATTTTCATAGTATCAACATTTAAAAGGCCCATTCCCGCTGCATCAACAACAGCACATGGGATCATCTCCTGAACACATGGCAACCAACACATTATACAAACACGTTTGCTCCACAAGTCAGAGTGTAGTTTTCCAGAAAATGCAAACTCAGCAAATGAAGAAGGGATTTTCATGTTACAACTCAGAGCTCTACCACTTGAAATACATCACATGGATTTGAGGAGTTAGGATTCACCTCATTAATAGTATACTTTGCAAAAGCATGGACATCATTTTCCAGCTCAAATGGCAGAGAAGAGGCTAAAACACAGGTTTTCTGACTTTTAAATCAGGCTATTTTCTATTACACAGGATGCTTCTCAGTTCAGTTTTCTGTATCACTGAAGCCTGGTATAGAGCTACTATCTACCAACTTTTCCCCTCTCCTTTAACGCATAAGGTGTAGCCTATAGGTCAAGTAACCCAGATTTGAGTGCATAACTCTGCGATTAATTCTGTGTACCCAAATAAGTCTCCTAAGTTCTCTTAAATCCATTTTTTTCTAGCCTAACTATATTGACTAAATTGAAGAGGTTTTGAAAGGACTGTATGAAGACTCTCGAAAATTATAAGCACCGTGCAAGTATGTTAGTATTAATAATAATAATAATCTTTCTGAGGTTAAGGATTATATACACACTTGTTCAACTGAAATATTCTGTGTATAATAGTAATAATAACTCAACATTATTAAATGCCTGCTATGCATCAGGCACTGTTCTAAACTTGTGTAAACTGATTTAATCTTTATCACAAGCTTATGAAAGAGTTGCTATTATTATTCCCATTCTACATACAAATGTCTGAGGCTCAGAGAGGTCAACAGAGGAACTAAGATTTGAGGCCTAGAGGCCCCACTGCATGGTCACTATTACATAAGGTGTATGATATAATTAATAGCACCGGACGAGTAGTCACCAAACCTCCCCTCTGTTTCTGGTTTGAAGGACCTTCTAGCCAGAGCCTAGAACCAAACACACATTCACGAAACACTTGCCAAACTCACTGATGAGCAGCATGTTCTTTCACATGTCTCTGAACCCTACTTTACCCACCGACCTCAATGATGTGTGTGAGGCTCAGTGAGAAAACACTTTTTGTACAGATGTAATGGGCTATTAGTGGTGTCTGCTAAGAAACAAATGCCTCGAATTAACAGCTAGACTGGTTTGTTCCACTCTTGCTTTATGCCTTCTGTGGTCTAGTCCAGCAGGCGGTGATTCACTTTTGATATCAAGGTAGAACCTGCTGATTCTGTTCCCATGCATGTATAAGTCAGGAGATGCGGCCAGACATGCAAGGCCGTAAGACTGCTGCAGGTCCGTCCAATGATTCTGCCATGCCATGCAAGGTTCAAGGAATGGCTCCACTGACAGATCACTTCCTGCACCATATCCTGAGGTCTCCACAATTTTAGCCAATCACCCCAGTAGGCCCTCCCCTTTACAACTGGTCTGACTGACAACTTTTAAGGCATGAAATAATGCAAGCCTGAGACATTATCATGACCACTTGTAGCGGGTTGAATATTGTCCTCCCAGTACATAACTTTACTTGGAAATAGGATCTGTACAGATGTAATTTATTAAAAATTTTGAGATAAAATGAAACCCAACGATGGTGCTCCTTATCAAAGAAAGGACAGGGAGATTTGGGCACAGAGATACCTAGGCAGAGAGGAGACAAGGATATAGGAAAGAATGCCAGGGGAAGATGGAGGCAGAGATTGGAGTGAAGCAGAACAAACCAAGAAACACTCAGGATTGCCAGGAGCCGCCAGGCGCTGGAAGAATCTCGGAAGAATACTTCCCTAAGGCGTTGGGAGGGAGGATGGCTCCCACTTTGATTTCAGACTCTGGCATTCAAATCTACGAAGAATAAACTTTGTCTTTTTAAATATCCCAGTTTGTGGTAATTTGTTACAGCGGCCCTAAGGAATTAATGTACCACTCCTACTGCTTATTCTATAAAGATTTATAAAAGGTATTTCAATGACTTTAGAGTTCACCAAAGAATCAGAGATTCTAAATACAGGACTCAGTTTAAAATTCTGTAAATCATACTCTGCCTGGGGAAAAAAATTATGTTAATCATGCTTCACATACAGAAAACACAAGCCATTACTGGCAACATTTCTTTTCACTTTTGATGGTCCAATAATGAGAACAAAATCTATTTACAGTCAAGAGACTTTTTTCCCTTGTGTAGCATACTTCTACATAATTATAACACAGCATGCTCTTAAAAAACACATCCTACAAAAATAAACTTAAAGGAAATATTTTAGAAAAAATTAATTCCAAGAATATAATAAAATACTGTCATATTTCTGCCATCAAACAACCATTTCAAGACATATTTTCATTACTTTTGGTTACTACTATCTAGCCCAGTTTTCAATCTATTACACAGTAAAGTTCATTTAAAATATTAAATATTAAATATTCACTAATCCACATTTTTCCACAACCTAAATAACCAAGAACCATCAAAGATGATTTTTTAAACACATTTTAACTGGGTCCATTTATGCATTTTGGACTATTTTGTCCTGGATTATTACCCAAATGAAACATAGACGAGACACCAAATTTTCACTTATTAGGGAAAAAAAGCCTGTAAAAATTTTATGCTTTGCAATCAAAGGTAGTGCTCCCAGCATGGTGCCTGCTACCCATGTGCAGCTGTGAATGAAAAAAATCAAGGTGTGATTAAACGGTCTTTTTCATATTATCCTCCCTTAAAGGTTTTTAAATTGGAACACAGCCATCATTAACAGAGCCTGTTCACCAGAAGTCTTTGCTCCAAGTGACGAAAGGAGCCACCCAACTTCTGACTTCTTGCCAGGCCGGTGCCTGCTACTGACATCTCTCAACAGTGTACCCATGTCAGTTTTAATAAAGGAAATAACACAAAAATAACTCTGTTTATAAGCTTTTGACATCCTGTGGCTTCATAAGAAATTTCATTTTCACAGCACAAACAGGAAGCACTAGAGTAGATCTTCTCTCCTCTGTACAGACACCGCTCTCTCCCAACCCCACTCTGTCCCTCCTTTCCCGTCTCCCCCGTTCCTTAGTAGTAGGACTGTGTTCTCGGGCCTGGCCTGAAAACTTCAGAACCGCTTTTGTGCTTCCTTCTGTGTGTTCCCTGCATCTAATTTGTCGTCAAAACATCCCTTAACTGAAGCTGTGCCCATTTGTGTCACGGCTTGAGCTCTCAGGTCTCCCATTTCCTCTCACCTGAGTCTTCTCCAAGACACCCTTGGGCAGGCAGACTCCTCCCTGATGGAATCCCTGCCACAGCTTCCTTCTAGGCAAATATGCCTAAAACATTACTTTCTTCATGGCATTTCTCTGCTTAATATTTTGTTCTGGTTGCCAATTGTCCACTAGATAAAAGCACCAATCCCACAATGGGTTTTCAGATCCCTCCACAATGTCGCTCAATACATGTGTCCATCTTTCTTTTTCTTGTAAACTCCAACACACCTACTGTTCCAGACAGGTCAGTGTCCACACTACTTCCTTTCTAGTTCCACCTCCTCCTTCTCCAGGCCTCATAATTACTCTTTCCACCTGTCCTGGGTTCCCCTTTGAATTTGGGCAGAGAATGTCCTTCCTCTTACCCACCATCAAAACTACCAACTCTTAAAATCCTGCTCAGTCCTACTTCCTCAGGCAATCTTCTCACACTACTCTACGTAATAATTTTCCACCTCTGAAATAATTAACCCCTGTCCTTTTTTTATATGTATCTTCCTGTCTTCCCTCATGCTCAACTAAATTGGGTCAGACACCTGGCTGGAGACCTGCAGGCTTTATCCTCTCATTATTTTTCCAGTTTACCTGCCCTTTCTTGGCTTAATTCTTTCCATGTTCAGCGTATATAGTATCACATTCTCATCAATCTGATCCATAGTCCCATCTCACCTTGATCTTCAACCTTGCTATCTCTAATACTGATTAAATTGTTTATTTCTTCTGTTTCTTTTCAGTGGCTACTGGTACAATTTGATGGCAATGTAGATTAGCTCCTTCAAATTTCTTTAGGTATTTCTGTCTATTTACCAAACCTTTCCTGCTCTTAACTTCCTTTTCTTTTAAGCCTTTATAGAGTTTCTTAAGTGCTTAACCTGTTCGCTTTTCCTTTCATTCTTAGCAAATGGCCATCAGGAGGTATAATCTTGTTCAGTGTCACTATCGTCACATTCAGATTTGCCTATATTTCTTCCTAGTCTTAGAGGAAAAATGCCCCTACTATCCACAGCTGCCACTCCCTTCCCCTTCCATCTTCTTTGGGTTCCACTGTTCTAGTTCACCCTCCTCTCCCTTTGCTTCTTTTACCAATTTATAACATGCTCAAAGCATCCCTGTATTTTTTTTAAAAGATTTATTTATTTATTTTAGAAAAAGAGAAAGAGAGAGAGAGAGAGAGAGAGAGAGAGAGAGCATGGGTAGGAGGAGGGGCAGAGGAAGAGGGAGAGAGAGAATCTCTCTCAGATTTCTTGCCGAGCATGGAGCCTCATGTGGAGCTCAATCTCATGACCCATGAGATCATGACCTGAGCTGAAATCAAGAGTTGGACACCTAACGGACTGAGCCACCCAGGCACCCCAGGATCTCCATATTTTAAAATGTCCCTGTCTCCTTCTTGGCTTTACAAGTAAACTTGTTAAAGGAATAGCCATGTTCACTTTTTCACTCTTGATTCTCAACCTGAGCCACTGCAATCTGACTCCTACCCCACTGCTGTACTGAAACTACTCTCAGAAACATACATATGTACACAATGGAATGCTATAAAGCCATAAAAAAGGAAAGAAATCCTGCTATTTGCAACAACATGGATGGGCCCTGAGGGCATTATGCTAAGTGAAATAAGTCAGCCAGAGAAAAACAAATACTGCATGATCTTACTTACATGCGGAATCTGAACAACAAACTCATGGAAAAGGAGATTAGATTTGTGATTACCAGAGGAGGGGGGTGGGGGAATTGGATGAAATGATCAAAAGGTACAAACTTCCAGTTGTAAGATAAATAAGTACTGGGGATGGAATGTATGACATGATGACTATATGGTATATTTGAAAGTTGCTAAGAGAGTAAATTCTAAAAGTTCTCAGCACAAAAAAAAAGGGGGGGGGTTGTACCTATATGAGATGATGGATGTTAACTAAACTTAACTGTGGCAATCATTTCACAATCTATGTCAAGTCATTATGCTGTACACCTTAAACTTACACGATGTTGTAAGTCAATTATATCTCCATAACACTAAAAGAAAAAAAAATTCCTAGTCACCCACCTCCTACCTGCCAAATCCAATGGCCTCATTCCATCCTCATACAACACTCCACAGTTTTTTGCCTACATCTTCATTTTCATGATATAGCTCCATCTTTCCTTCTACCTTCATGATTCCTCCTGAGAGTTTTTCAGTGATTTCTCTTCCTTGGCCTAAACTTTAAATGTGGGTCTTTGAAAAAATTATTCCTAGGCTTTCTTCCTATGATTAATTTTCTCTCAAAATGATTTCTTTGATTCCTATGGTTTTATCTGACTCTTATGGGCTGACTACTCTCAAAATTTACTTCCATCCCCAAACTTTAGACCCACATTTCTAGCAGTCACCAAATTTCTGCTAACACCTCAAATAGCCTACAGAAAGTTGACCTCATTGTTTTCACATGACATTTGCTCCTTCCTCTGTATTCTTTACCCTTGTCAATAGCTTCACCAGAATACTTGGGAGATAGTCATTTGAGACTACTTCCTATACCACACCTCCAAGTCCCATGGGTAACCAAGTCTTTACCCATTCTACCTTTCCAATCTGCCCTTACCCCATCCTGAAAACCTAAATTCAGGTAAATCTTGAATCTCCCTAGTCTACTGAAAAAGACATCTAATGAGTCCCTCCTTCAAAAGAGTCCCTCTTTCAATCTACTAAATATGTCACCCCCAAAGTTATTTGTGTTGCTAGAGCTACCTTGTTACATACATGACCATGTCACTTTTTTATTTAAGAAAATAAACTCTGATCTGAAATATGTTTCTAAAAGCTAGTCTGTCTTTTATCTTCCGAAGGTAAAATAAGGTCTACCCATAAAGCCTGGTTGAGAAGACCAGTGTATAACGTTTGCCCGCGTGGTTTTTATTTGAGAGATGGTTCCTATTTTCTTCTATTATTCAAAGTACCAGGTGCCATCTGTGAAACCATTTTTTCCTCTTTCCAGATGCAATTCCCTCTACTCCAAAAAGGATCTCTACTCATCAGTGGTTACATACTTGCCTCATTTGCCTGCTGTGACAGTTGGGTTGTATCTCACAGCCATGGTTAAAAGATGGCATTTAGGCTTCAGTGAGCTCTCTTAAAGATGTCATATTTATTTCTACAGGAAAAGTATTTTCACGTGGCCATAAAATCAGTGTCACTTTTAAAATACCTGCTGGATATCTAATGTCCTGGCTTTCCAACTGGATAAGATGATAAGGATTAAAGGAATTCACCTAATTGAAGACGGCCCTGGATTTTCAGGGTTATTTTGGAAGATTTGCAATTGTTACTTTGCATTTTACATGTGCAAACAAAACCATCAAGCCAATTAAAGCTGCTTCCAGTTTACTCTGACAGCGCATGAAGGTGCTTATTCACTGTCCCTGCCAGCCTGGGCATCCTGCAAGTCTTAACACATGGATCTCCCCTCCCACCATGGCTGGGAGAATTATGATTTTTTTCAAACCTTGTTTAAGATGTGTAAAGGCTGTTCTTCCACTCTACCTTCCAATGGAAAGCCCTACTTAGTAGAAGACTGAAAGCCCGATTTTGTGTTGACTTTTAAGCCTTTCACACAACATAAATAGCAAAAGCTTTATCTGGGTTTACTCGTGCTGTCTCATTCAAGATGGATCTTAAAAATGCTTTAAGAATCTCCCCCTGGTTTGTCATGTGTTAGGGTGTGTGTGAGAGCAGGAAAGAAGCAGCCAAGGATTGAGGTTGTTTATCTTAAAATTTTTAGCTTGTAGTCAATCATTTCGTTTTAATGTGCTACATCATACCACAGTAATTATTTTAACCCATTTCTGCCACTCATACCAAACTGTCTGTGGAATCAACTTACTTTGTCTTTTTGAAACTGCTTTCCAGAAAACAAGGGAAATAAAGATCTGAAGTGATTGTATGAATAATGACATCAAAAACCCCCTATTTAAGTAGAGTTTGAGCTTGTATTTCTCTGTATTGACTCAAAATTTCAAGCATATTTGTCATGCAAGGCCCTGAGCTATCTATATTTTGCAGGATATAAAAACAATCAATTCATTAACTAATTAATTAAGTTTTAATTAATTAACTTTCTGCTTCACTTGTCCTCTAACTATATAGCTGTTAACATTTGTGTAAGGGAGCCAAATATGATATACTGGTAGTCATTTTCATAAGCCATTCTTCCATGTTACAGAAGTTTGGGAATATAAAATCATACAACTATAATGTCCTTTTAAAAAAAAAAAAGACACCCTTCCCCCATGCTAAAGAAAAGCTATAAATTTAGGCCAATATAAACTTGTCAGAGTTCTCCCTCTCAATTTCACACCAGGGCGTGGTGCTACACAGCTGGGGAGCTGAGCTAATAAGTGTTGAAAAATGAAAAATGCTGCTTTATGGCATCACATAAACTGGCAAAAAGATTACTTTTACCTCCACCCCATTTTTGACAAACAAATGCCAAAATGTAGATGCTGTAAGAATGAGACTTTATGGTTTTAGACCCCTGGGGCAAACAGAATTGTCTTGTGGGATTTTCTTTTTATTGAATACTATATGTAATAAGAAGTGGCATAACATTTATAAAATCTAATCACTTTTTGTTCCTTTTTGAACCTCAAAGGGGTCATTTCTAGGAAAGCTGTTGGAAACACTGCATAATGATCTATTTATCCAGTAGTGAAACAGGATTATCCCTCCTACAAGGAGACTGAGCTTTCCCCAACAGTACAAATACCATAATATGAATGCACAAAATGAGTATTTTGAGGAACATCGCATTCAACACATATTTATTAAGTAACTATAATAAAGTTCAGAGAGTGACGCTAAATGTGCTTTTGTAATTTACATTAAATAATATAACCAGGATCGAGCTGTTTTTCTTGGGCTGGTTTGTTTCCTAGCTGATGGCCATTCACTTACTCACTCGTCCCTCACTAGCCGTTCATTCAGCACTCAGTCAGCGAACATCTACTGCAGATTTACCATTTCCAAGTCAAATAGGCCTACTAAATCATGAGACTCAGCCATTACAACAGATATCCCAAATTTACCATAAGAAGAAACCCCTTTACTCAAGGGCTAGAAATCAACCTGATAGAACCAGAACAAGGTAAGCAAAAAAAAAAAAAAAAAAAAAAAGAGACGCAAAAGGGTACTTTGTGAGGAACATTCCTTCCCTGTAGAGACACATATTGAACCTCAGTGAAAGGGGGAGGAGAGAGCAGCTCAAGGCCCTATCCTCAGGCTTCTGTGTGTTGTTAAGGGTCCAGTGGCTGTGAATTTCTGATTATAATATTTAGAGAACTGTGGTTGTCTATTCTACCTATGCCTTCCTGATCTTCCATACCTAGAAACATACTCTTTCTCCTCTGAACTTGCTAAAATTTTACCTATAACCTTTTTATGGTTATTAGTACTTACCTTGTAAGTATGTACACCTTCTATCTCTCTACTAAATGTAAACTCCTTAAGGGTAGGACGTTTTATGTATCTGTCATTCACCAACAGCATTTAGCATAGCACATTATGAATATTCTATATAATCAAATACTCATAGCATCAGATAATACTTATTGTAATCATAAGTAAAGACAAAAAGTACTAATTGAGAAAACTAAAAAGCATGCCTCACATTTGGGAAAAGTACCATTTGAGTAGTCTAAATCATATGCTGATTAATAAATAATAGGATAAAATGAGGGAATTCTGATTACAGCTTTTAAAATGTGTAATTACATGAAGAAGCCACTGAAAAGCGACCTTCAAATTCCCAAAAGTATTTGAGTATATTTTATAGGAGAAATTGAAGCCTACAATTACATGAGCAGAGTCATTTTACCATTTTTATGTTCCATCATTTAATAAAAAGCATCACTGGAGTATTTTCCTTGCAAACAAACGCAAATTCTGCAAACGGCAGGTGGTTCTCCAGAATGAATCTATTCCCTGTCATTATTACTGCTGAGTTACTACTCAGTTCACAATTACATACACCAAAATGGTAAGAACAAGAAGGATTTTGGTTAATGTAATAGGTTCTAACAATTAAGCAGATAGCCGTAACGTGTGTTGTGTATTTTTTTCCTCATCATCCTGCTGCTATATGCTCTGAGCTACAAAAAGGAAAACATAAGGTTTTTAAGAATACAGACTTGTCCATCTATCAGTGCTATTAACATTTTACCTAATTTGGTTAAGTTTAATGAAAAGTTTCTACTACCAATCCTTAGGTAATAGCTAACTCCTGTCGAACTTTCAGGATGACTAAAAATGCAGAGGAGGTCACCACATCTCCACATCTAGGAAAGTGGCACCGATTCCTGATTTCACTCTGGAAGAGAGGATTATTACAGGTTTCTTTTCTTTTCTTTCTAAAGATTCGGACTGTTTAAATTTGGAAAGTGGTGAATTTTGGACGATTTTCTATTAACATGAGACGTCTGGATATGTGAGTAATCACCAATTTTGTATCACTTACAATGAGATTTTTTTCATTCACTCGAATTCAAATGATGATCACGGTACAGCTTCACTAGGCTAGGCACAAAATACCCAAAGGCTTATGTGAGCTTAAAGTGAGTCAACCACAAACAGCAGGGCCTGACAGAAACACTCTTAAGAGAGGCAAGAAAGCACTTCTTCAAACAACGTGGGAGGTGGGCAAGAAACTTCAGCAGAACAACTTGGAATGTAGTAATGTGGAATGTGGGGACATCTTTCGAGGAAAGGATTTAGTCAACCACAGGTCAAAAAAGACAGTAATTATAAACAATGACAACCTCTGAGAACAACAGCCATGGCCACAAATTGAAGTTCTGTCTTCAAAGGGCTTCATTTTAAGTTTCAGTTCCCAAAATAATTCCCATGATTAGCATGACCTTTGAATGTAAAGAATGCTCTTTTTTTTCTAACTTGTGATGTAATTTAAAAGAAAAAAAGTATTTGGTTCTTTACAGTATTTCTGTGCTGTCTTTTGGTTTTTGTTCTTGTTTTTTTATTCTTTTGAGCTCCTATGAATCCTTTAAATGAAGTCCTTAGAGAAGTTTCTTCGACTGACCCTATTGGAAATACCTCAGAGATCTGCAGAACACGGTTAAGAAATGGTTGTTGTTGAGTACAAAGAGTGTGGCTGAACTTTAAATATCACGCTCTGTATTTTCCTTCTCCTTCTTTTTTCCTTAATCAAAATGAACAAGTCCCCCCTTTTTAAAGATCTTATTTATTTATTTGAGAGAGAGTGAGTGAACGAGAGGAGGGGGGAGCCGACTCCCCGCTGAGCAGGACTCTGGGATCTTGAGCTGGAGGCAGACGCTTCACTGACTGAGCCACCCAAGCGCCCCCAAACAAGTCCCCTTAATGAGAGAAACTTGGGGCTTTTCGCAAAGCACAATTTGGAAAAAAATGCATGCTCCTTGTGTTTATGGCCAGGGACACAGGTCAAAATCAAAAGCATGTCCCACGTGAACTGAAATAATCAAAAGATTTCATTTGCTGTGCATTTTTATGTTTTCTGGAAGTTTGCTTTAAGAAGAACATATTTATTGATACTTCGGTCTTCACATTGGTCTGTTGAATGGCTTCAGACAATAAGGAGATTGGAGTCAATGTGTGTGTGTCAAAGGAAACCTGGGATTTGCCTTCTCTACCTCCATTCTGGTATGACGTCTCTGAACAGGCAACAAATTGGTGGTAGCTATTACCCCGAGTGGCTTCCAGATGCTAACCATGTGACTAAACAGAACTCCTCTCTGATGAGACGGGCAAGAGAGTGAAACTTAGTCTCTGCAATGATTTTACTAACAATGAAACGTACTTTTTTGTCTATAAGCTCCACCTGTATGATGTAAAAAACCTACATAAATGGGATACTTTTTTTGTGGGGAAGAGGAAGATTTAAATCTGTATAGCATATGTGAATCTACTCATTTTTTAAAAAGAAGAAATAGCTGACTAAATGAAAGCTGATTATTATTTCTTTTTTTAATGTTTTACTTTTTTTTTTTTAGATTTTCATGCTTTATAGAAAGGGATACACATTCTTACAATCTCTTAAGTTACGGCAAACCCTTTTAATGTTTTACATTGTCTAAGTAAAAATTTGCTGTTAAATTGTTTTCAGCTAAAGTTGAACATGATGCACTTTACATTTCTCCTGTCTAAAGAAAAATAAATAATTCGCACTTTTGCAAGTGAAGTATGTACTTCTGGCTTTCTTGAAATTATATTATTACTAGAAGCAAGTGCCAGCAGGCTTCATGGGTGGCATTTCTCACTGAGAAGCAAGACATGAACCAATATTTTTATTAGAGTCAACCCACTTGTCTTCATAAACAAAATATTATTAATGTTTTTCCATTTAGACGTCAATGCTAGTAAGAAGAATATACAAATTGTTAGAAGAGAGAAGTAAACTACCCTGGTAAACAGTTTTTCAAAGATCGTCATTGGTGCAAACTGAAGCAAGAAGTTGAGATTGTCAGTTAAAAAGTTTCAAGAGCTGATGTTTAATGTGTTTTTTTTTTAAAAATGTAAAGTATCAAGTAGATTGCTTATTCATCTCGTAGGCTCCCTATTGACACAACTGTAGTTAATGAGATTTTTGAACATCCTTTGTCTATTATGCATTCTATAATGACCATGTAAATATAAACTAGTGGAGAATATGGGAAAAAATTAAGTGAAAATTCTTTCTACACACACACACACACACACACACACACACACACACACACACCCCTACAGCCTGCCTTCAAGTGAGAGAATAATTACAAAGAACATAGCCTAGTGGCAGCATTAAATGGAAGCTCTTTATTTTGGTTAGTACTATTTTTTAGGGTCACAGTTTAGGAGTGGGAAGAGGGAAAGATAGAAAAGTAAAGGGTTAGATTTGCAAATGCTAGGTTAGTGGTGGCTGAGCTTACTGTAGGAGCAGGTATGAAGGGCATTTGGGCTCAATGAAGATAATCAGAGGAAGAGAAGATAGACTTCAGTTTTGAAGGACAAGTAGGCAAGTAAAGAATGGGAGAGGGGAGAGCTACTGGCCAAGAGATCAGAACGGTCAAAGCCACAGGGGCAAGAAGCAGCACAACACATCTGAAGAATTCTCTGAGTTCAACATGATGAAAGAACAGAATAGGACGAACAAACAAACACAGAGACAAACAAAAAACCAGACTCTTAAATACAGAGAACAGGCCGGTGGTTGCCAGGGGCGATGGGTGAAATAGAGGGGATTGAGAATGCACTTATCTTGATGAGCCCTGAAAAATGTATAGAATTGTTGAATCATTATATCATATACCTGAAACTAATATAACCTGTATGTTTATTATAGTTCAATAAAAAAGGAAAAACAATTTTTAAAAAGCCAAAAAAAAAAAAAATAGGAGACTAGCTGTCTTGGGAAATAAACAGGGTACCGAAGAGTTTTTTGAAAGCTGGTTTTGTAAAAATCAAACCTTATATTAGATATTTTAAAAATCTTTAAAAAAGTCAACTCTGTGAAGAATCCATTTATAAATAGTCTAGGTACTGGGAACATAAAGATGAAAAAAATCCAGTTTGTCTTCAAGAAGGTAAAAGAAATAGACACTCACTGAAATATAAATTATACCATATTTCATTTACCTTGTAAATTTAGACTTGGACATGTATATCATGCTTTCTTAAAATGAGGCATTACCATTAAGATAACTCCGTTTGCTTGTTATTTCCGTGCGTGGATTTGCAAGAATCATCCTAAAGAACAGTATTTTCTAAATAGGTTAACTTTACCTCAAGAGTGTACAAGACAAGACAATCCTGTCTTTTTGGAACATGGAAAGAAAATATTGAAACTTCTTGATACCTTATTTTTATTCCATGCTTTTAAATTTCTACTTTTGTTTGTTTTGTATGTATAGAATATATCACTGAATAGTGCATTCATATAACTTATTAATAAATAAATATACACATATAAGAAATGTGATAAAAACATTTCACTAATGGGGCAATATAGAGGAAAAATTTTGGAGACAATTACTACAGAAGTTAATTATTTTTCTCTTGCCAACTACACTGGCTGACATGGTAGCTAGACCAGATAAATAGCAGTGCTTTGGTTTGGTTGAGGGTTTAAGGCAAAGGGGCCTCCAAAAGCCTTACTTGTTGGGAATTGGAATGAATCCGTGGCCAATAATCATATGTGTTTTTGCTTTCAAAACTATAGAGGCCTGAAGCAGGGTCATGCCTGAGATCCACACATTTCTAGGAGTCCTTTGGTGACTTCACAATACCTCTAAAGTACATTGGAAATGGTGTGTGGGTGTGTGTGTGTTAGTGTCTGACCCTTTCTCTTAAGATGGCCCATAACTTTAAGCAGAATCTTAAGACACCATGAACATGCCCTCACCACCCTCACTACCATAACATCAATAGATTTACCACGGGACAACATCCTCTCTTCATGGGATGGCTGACTTCAGTGCTCCAATCACACATGCCACAGTTTAAGCAACTGGTCTTCCTGGATTATGGCTCTTTCTTTTCCTTGTCCTTTATGACCTCATTTTTCTTTTCACTCAGCGTCATGTCCTAGTTTTGTCTGATTCTCACCACAAGATTTCTTGACAATGGGCTTCATGTTTTTCAAAGAATTCTGCTTCCCAAGTGAAGATGGAAACCAGTCCTAATCTTGTGATCCTGCCCTGGCCCCGTCTGGTTTTCTCCAAGTCTTGGCCAGTCCACCTCCAGCTACTGCCAATATGGCCGATGACAAGCAGGTGCATGAAGGAGTGTAGAGTTTCACTCTTCATTCATTCTTTCTCTTCAAAATATAACTCAATTAAAAGCATACTTTAATTCCAACAAGTAATATTTATAATTCTGTTGTAGGTATTTCAAGAGAATACAAAGATAAATAAAACAGTTCCTGCCCTTAAGAAAGTACAACTTATGAGATCACAGAGCCAGCAGGATAAGTATTCACACTTAGGTTCCCTACCTCAAATCTACTGCACCTGTCACCCCAGAACACTGACAATTTTTTCTATAATTAGTTAGGTATCGTTTGTGGGATTTCAGATTTTCAACACGGTTTAATAAAGATCTTTATTTTCACTTACATTCTTTTACTCTGTTAACCTCTGTAAAGACAAATGAAACTAATGTACACAAATAAAAATGTATAAAAAATGCTAAATTAACATTCTAAATAATC
Source organism: Ursus americanus (assembly GCF_024610735.1). Taxonomy (NCBI): domain Eukaryota; kingdom Metazoa; phylum Chordata; class Mammalia; order Carnivora; family Ursidae; genus Ursus; species Ursus americanus. The sequence continues at coordinate 52,904,153 of NC_142128.1, read as the reverse complement.
CACTGCTTGAAACTCCTATTTTGTCATTTGCACCCATTTATCTATTGGGATAGAAAGCATTTAACACAAAATTTACCATCTTAACCATTTGTAAGTGTACCATTCAGCAGTGTTAAATACGGTCACATTGTTGTAAAACAGAACATTTTCTTCTCTTAAATATGAAACTCTATCTGAAACTCTGTATTCACTAAATAACTCCTCCCCTTCCCCCTGGTAACCACCTTTCTACTTTCTCTTTCTATAAACTTGCCTACTCTATATACGTCATATAAGCAGAATCATATAGTATCTATCCTTTTAAGACTGGCTTATTTTACTTAGCATAATGTTCTCAAGGTTCATTCATGTTTTAGCATGTGACAAAATTTCCTTGCTTTTTAAAGCTGGATAATATTCCACTGTATGTTTATACCACACTTTGTCTATCTGTCCGCTCATCTCTTGATCGACATTTGGGTTGCTTCTATCGCTTGGCTATTACAAATAACACTACTATAAACATGGATGTGCAAATATCTCTCAAGACCCTGCTTTCAATTATTTTGTATATATACACTTGCATCCATTTTTAACCTATATAAAGAAAATTTGCTCTTAAAGACTGACATTTTGCCAGAATTTTATAAGAAAGTAAATTATCTGAAAGTATAATACTACAAAGGAATGCTATATGTTTTTAGAATGTAAATTAAGGAGAATTTTACAAAGCTCCTTTATTTTCTTAATAAAACACAGATATGACAATAGAAAATCCTTTGTCCTACTTTACATAAAATAATTTCCGTTGGTCAATGATAGAAAGAGACAGATATACACACTTGCATTTATACATATATATTCTGAAAAGAATCCACTTTGGAATAAATTATACTTACTTTTTAAATTGCAAAGATTGATTTGTATTATCTGGTTATTTTTTTTTTAAAGATCCTTTTTAACTCTTTTGTGCCCACTGGCTTTTACTAACCAACTGGGAAAGAGTAAGAAGAGAGAGTAAGGGTGCTAAAGTCAGTCACGCAAGGAAGAAGGATAATTGCTGATCTTTCTGATACTACCAAATAGGAGTTTGTGCAATACAATTAAGGGTGTTGAGCCATAATTTTATGAGCAGAATTAAATATCAGAGGTACATTTATAAAAACACCAAGTGTTCCATTTTTAGACTTTCATGATCCTAGAATCATAGAATTTGTAAGCTTATCAAGCCCTACTCCCTTATTTCACAGTTGGAGAAACATATTCAAGAAACTAATGGCCCATCTAATGTCAGCTTGTAATTCCTGGAGCTGGAACAGGAACTCGTTAGTATCATTTCAAAAGTCTTCTTATTGGATACTATTACAATTACATATATATTTCATCTCCTTTTAACCGAACGTAGCAAGACATGGATGTTCAAACTGTATTGGCAGGGGAATTATATTTTTTGCTTTTCTTCCTCTTCTTTGTAATAGATGTATGGAATGCAATAGAGTGCCCTCAGCAAATGGGAGGGTTTGAAGATTTAACCTTCACTGCCCTCAAGGAAACGGGATCTGGTCAGGAGTTGCCAATAGTTATTGCTGTGAACTTGAAGAGCTATCGAGGTCTGTGGTAGGAGAGCAAAGAATGGATTCTAGAGTATATAGGCAATATGAAGATCAATGGAGAGACCCCAAGACTACTACGAGGACTTAGGGAAAATGGAATAAGAGAGTACCTTGGGAATATGAGAACTGGTCATGGGAGGTCCTCAAAGGGGAGACAATCCCTTTCCTAAAGAAGAGTCATGTGACAATGCAGAGAACACATGCAGGCGTCCAGGTATTTACACTGACACCCAGCCTATGTACAAAGGAGGAACTTCCGCAATCTTCATCCACGGCCTGAACACTGCTCTGGTGGGAATTACTCTGTCAACAGTGCAGCAGAAGTGATAAATACCCATGCTCCAAAACTGTATTTGGTCTTTATCTAAGAGTCTCATGTGCCCACTTCCCCAGTGCTGCCTCAGCCCAGCTCACAATGCCCACGTCACATAGGTGACCTATGACCATCTGCTCTAAAAGACCCCATCTAGTAGAAGCCATGCATATCTAGTGGAAGTAGATCTGTACCTAGAAGGACTGTGTCTAGAGTAACAAATGCAAGTTTAAGCTCCCTAGAACTGAAGCAAGGGCTATATTAAAGTCTAAAAACGCATACAACTGTTCCTTTCTAAAGAGTTCAGTTTTAGTGTTTTGTAAGAATTCAGGACCTTTAAATTTTTTCTAGTTTTTCTTTCAGAAATGGATAAGGGGAAGATACAAAGGACCTTACTTTGTTAATTTATAAAATTTTTAAAATTACCTAATGCTGAGACATTTTGTCTAATGTGTATGCATTATTTACATTCACGTGTTTCTCTGTCCTTTTAAATAATTCAACAGATAAAAACCAACGAGTGAAGAGGATACAATTTGATGCTCAGGAACCAGGAAAACAAGCTGCATAACTGTGCACTGTCTGTATGACGAATGAAACTTCATTTAACTGATATCATTTTAAAGTACCAAACATACTGCTGTCAATGACTAGTCTTTCAATCAATTTTTTTAAGCCAACAACTGTGCCCTCAAGAGTTTCTAAACACACAGTGGAAGAACAAACTAGATTCTGACCTTGCCTTTATATCTTTAGATTTCAATAGATATTAAAACCCTACAGAAAGGGAGAATTTTTTTTTTTACTTTTATTTTGTTCACTAGCTTTTCTTAGTTTAGACACTGAAGTTACCAAAAGTGGAATACATCAATAATGAGCATAGAGGCTGTCTCAAAGCAAATGAGTAACAACAAAAAAAAATTAAGAGATACACAAAGAGTGAAAGAATGCATGAATAAAAATCTACCAGGGAGAATTTTTCCCCCAGTTCAATAGGGCAAAAGATCCACCACAAAAGAAGCAAACAACCATTCTGAAACTTAATTACATTTCAAAGTAATGTAGTTACATGAAAGGAACAAAACATTTTTGTTCAATAGTTTGCCTACCAGATGGCACTTCTAAATATAGTAATCTAAAACCTTCTGTTTGTTCTATAAATAAAGATGAAAGGAATAGCAATAATAGCTAAGCATTTAAATCACTGGAAATAAAAGAGCACTTTGATTAGGTTTGGGAAAATCTGGTTTATCCTAATAAGGATCCTGAATCTGGGAAGACTCAAGTTCTAGATGAAACTCAGAATCCCAACCTTCCGGGACTGCTCTTCTATCTGCTCAAAATGGTTTTCATTCAGATAAAGAAACAAACCAGGAACAAATACCAGGAGATGGGGGGGGGGGGGGGATCTGAAGCAACATAACTCCTAATCAGTAGAGACTCTAAAGGACTACAGTCCAAATACCAGAAGTATTTGGAGGGTTTGGGCGTTTTGGTTTCGTTTTGCTTTTGAAATGAAATAGTTGGGGCCTGCCCTGTCTTATTTTTGTGAGCTCATGTGTAAATGTGTAACAGTTAAGGACCTGGACTTTGGAGTCAGGCCCAATACGTGAGCCCAGGATCTACAAATGGCTGGCAGGATGCTCTTCCGCCAAGTTCCTTACCTCTTTGAGTTTCACTGGCAACACAGAAAGCAATAGGACAGAGTTTTATGGGATTTTACTTATGACAACACTTGGCACCTACTAAGTCCCAATAAATTTCAGCTGTGTAGTATCGCTAGTAACAATACATTTTTAGCTATAATACATTATCAAATAATTATGTTTCAGATTTTCTGCTGTCACAAAGCATGGGATGATGTGCAGCCTGGTTCTCTGGCAGTAATGGAGTTCTAAGAGCAGAACTTAAAGCCTTACCTGGCGTATCTCCACGTGGTTTCTCCTAGTATAACGCTGCCCTCTTCTCACCTGGCTCTTGACAGTTACCAAGAATTCATGCGTGGAAGCCAGGCCTACAGATAGAAGTATTTTTTAAGAATTGGTTATCAGAGGTCAGTCCACCCCAGTCTGTCCTCTAGAATGACTTCATGCTCAGTACTCTCAGCTGAAGATCTAGAGGCTTTAGTGAAATGACTCAGAGTTCCTTTTGGATCTGGTGAACTAAAGGCATGGAGGACCATTCCCATAGACAGCATTGGTCCAACACTGTGATAGCATAGAGCTTATCTTGGCAACTGACCCATGATGTTAAGCAACTTAGTCACTTGGGAGTAGGGTGAGTACCACAAACAAATAAAAGATAAGTTGGAATTGCTTAAACATGATGCAAACTACAATGAATGGAAGACTGGTGTTTAATGGCATTTAAACTTCTACTCAGTTGTTTGATGAATTTTACAGGAGGAAACTGTCATTTGGGTCTACCAGCCCTCAGCATTAAAAGATGTCTATGGTTAGGTTTTTATTTAGACGGTAATTCCACTTCTTTTTAGTAGTTTAAAAATTGTGATAAAATGTACATAACAAAAAGTTTACCATTTTAACCATTTTTAAGTGTAGCATTCAATAACACTAAGTACATTCCCAGTGTTGTATAACCATCATCACTATTTCCAGAAATTTTTCATCATCAAACAGAAACTCTATGCCTGTTAAACAACATCTCCCCATTCTCCCTTCCCCTTTGCTTTTGGTTAATTGCTATTCTATTTTCTGTCTTTAGGAATCTGCCTAGTCTAGGTATCTCATCTAAGTGGAATCATACAATATTTATCCTTCTGTGTCTGGCTTAATCCACTTGGCATACTGTTTTCAAGGTTCACGTATGTTACAGCATGTATGAAAATTTCATTCCTTTTTAAGGCTGAATAATACTCTGTCGTACATATATACATTTTGTTTTCCATTCATCCACTGATGGCCGATTGGGTGGTTTCTACCTTTTGGCTATTGTGAACACTGAACACTGGAGTACAAATACCTGTTTGAGTCCCTGCTTTCACTTCTTCATATATAACTAAAAGTAGAATTGCTAGATCATATGGTAACCATTTAACTTTTTGAGGAACAACTAAACTGTTTCCACAGCTGCTGCACCATTTTACATTCCCATCAGCAGTGCACAAGGCTTCCAATTTCTCCACGTCATCACCAACATTTATTTTGTTTTTCTAAGTAATGGGTGTGAAATGGTGTCTCCTTAGCTATGCTGTGTAAACTATTTTTTTAAAACTACAGTTATTATATAATTTTCTTATTTTGTACATAAAAAGCTACAAACATCCTGCTCAAGGCCCAAAGTGGAACGTAAAATATGATTACATCTGTTAAATTTTGAACATAAAAATACCAATATTTCTCCAAATAAAAAGGCAATCCTGAATTTTGGGATTGCTGCTAAAAATCCGATAGCAAATAAACAGACCCCTTAGGCTTACCGAAGCTGTCACCTGCACAAAACCACCCTCTGCAAAACCAAACTCTCAGGGCAGCAAAAACTGCCTCAGACTTGACCCAGAGGCGGGACCGCACCAGCCCTACCGCGCACGCGCGTCTCCACGCGCGCCCCCTGCGTGCCGACGTGCGCGGGCCCGCGAGGCGGCGGAGGGGCGGGGCCCACGAAACTCGTCGGGCGGCAGCGATGGCGGCTGCGTCGGGTTCAGTTCGTTTGCAGCGTTGTATGGTGTCGCCGGCTGGGAGGCACAGCGCCTCTCTGATCTTCTTGCACGGCTCAGGTGGATTACGGTTTTACGTCCTAGTTTTCTGCTTGGGAATCGTCCTCCCCTCGCGTCCCTTAGAGTTGCCCTAGTGGAGGAGTCGCTGGGCCCCGATAGAACGCGGTGGACTCGGAGAGGGCGACCCTTCCCTTGCTAACCCCGCGGCTGTGGACACACGGCCTTCCACACCGTGTATTTCCATTTTCGATCTTGCGGTCATTGGCCCATCTCCCCCGCTGATGGCCCTTGTGTCCCATCACTGGGCCATCCTTCCATCCACAACATTGTCTCTGTTGCAGCCCTTGCTATCACCCCCACCCCCTCATTGTTCTCCCTCAAGTTTAAACAGAGCAAGTTAGTAAGGTAAGTTTTCTGCTGGAGACAAATTATTTAGTACTTTCCAGGGTCACCTATTAGTGATTCGGGTTTTCAACCGCCTTGAATTATTTGCCATTTTCTTTTTCCAGTTTCTCGTACTACTGTAGACAATTGAGACAGTAAACTTAGTATTTATTGAGTAGGTCCTTTCTGTGAGGCACTGTGCCAGGGCTGGAGTACTTTCTCCCTTTCCTCTCTTTCCTGCTACTCCTCCCTTCGTTTTCCTCTTTCCCCTTGTCCTTAATCCCCTGCGATACAGCATAGAGTCCACTCTTAGTCCCACAGGCAGTTACTCTCCTTCCACTGCCCGCCCTTAGTGGCGTGTGTGCTTAATTCTGTATACCGTTTCTTACACTCATCTGTAATTACTTAAGCCTGACTTTCCCACTTCACTTTCCCTTCCTCAAGACTAAGGACCCTTGTTTTAATCTTTGTATCCCTAGTGCTTGCCTACGGTAAGTTCTTGGGAAATATTTTTTAAAGAAATGAGATGCAGCCGGTGTCCTCAGGGCGCCTACCTAAAGTTAAAAACAAAAACAATTCAATTAGTTTGAGTCAGCAGTGGATGGGAGATCACAAGATGGTACATGATTTACTGCCAAGAGAACTGTAAGGAAAAAACTGTGGTTAGGCATATTAAGGCATTTGGAAGATGAAGAGCTTGTCAGATTTTACCGATTTGACCAAGAACGTGGGCTTTGAGCTGAGACTTTTGTAGGCTTAAAGAGGATGGTGGTTAGATAGTGGAGGGGATTGGAAAGGTACAAGGTGGAGACCTGGAAATGGCTAGTTGTGGAAAGTATTCTCATTTTAAAAATGAGTCCTGATAAGCTGAACAGCTTGCCCAAGATCACTTGGCTGTTACTGTGAGTGGTAGTGGAATTAGAATTTGCACCCAATTCGCTCTGACTTCAGAAGGGGTAAGGTGGAAAAACTCTGAGCTAGGCTGTATCATTTTGGAAATAGGGAAGAAACGGGCCAAAGATGTTTAAAGGGAAAGACTTGGATGATGAAATATATTTTAGAAGGTGAAGTGAGGTGTCTAAGGGGACACCTGTGCTTTACAATTAAGAGACTGTTCTGTACTATTTGGAGTTCCAACGGTGTTCATTTGTAAGCATCCAGAAATTTCCCAGTATTGTAGTCTTTGTAATAAATAAGTTAATTATTTCATAATATCTTTAGGAAATACTCCTTTAGGAAAAAGACCTTTCTTTTTTCCACAGGTCACTTTGCTTAAAGTACCATCCTTACTCGTTTCAATTTCAAATTATTGACATTTTTCTAAGTTGTAAACCCAGACTTATACAATATAACAATATGTTTTTTTCCCTTCGTACTTTGGAACAAAGAATTTATCCAAAGAATGCTGCTAATTATGCAAATGAAATGCAGTTCCCATATAGTTAGAGCTCCATTGTAGTAAATTAAAACCGTCACTGGAAGTATGATTTGACATTAGACTTTCCTGTATGTGGTTATGTTATAGATGTTTGGGTTCTGGTTAATCCAAATACAGGCAAACCAATTTTAACAGTTTTACCATGCTCTTAGAATAAAGTACTGGCTTTTTAAAAAGTGGGCCTTGTGAATGGATGAATGGATGTTACTTTGTAGCATTAGGTTTTGCTTTTCAAGGTTGAAAACGTGTATTTACAAGCAGTTTTTTTTTTTTTTTTTTTTAAATCTTAAAAGGCTGAAGTTCTCTTCTAGGATATGGCAGCCATAGAAGAACATACAGAAATGTAATTTATAGCCAACTTAATTTGAGCCTTTCCTACTGCTAGAAGTACCTTCTTTCAGGATGATAAAAACAAATAATAGTTTAATTAGCTTTGTTCAGCTTCCCAGCTTAGATTAATTCACTCTGTTGTTGCTCCTTTAGAACACTATGGTTCTTCTTTTAATGGTATTCATATTTGTAATTACCAGATCTAATGTCTGTATTCCACACCACGCTGTAAGGTTCACATAGACCCAAATCATGCATATCTTGCTTTCTCCTTATGGAGTAAGTCTCAGCAAACGGAATTGGCTCTTACTGCAGTTACTACTAACCTCTGTTGCTAAATGTGGGGAACATTTTTCAGTCATTATCTTATTTGAACTGTTCCCAACATTCAGTGTTCTCAAAACAGTTTCTTGCTTCTGCCTGTTTACTGCTTTTAATTGATTTTGCAAACTCATCCTGTTCTATCCGTCCAGTAATGTTGTAGCTCCTCAGAATTTGGTCCTCTGACCTTTTTTCATTTTGCATTTTTCTCTCCAGGCTAATGGGCATAATGCCAAGACTCTTTTACTCTATATGGTGACATAAATTTGTGTCTCTATTTTATTTTTCCTTTGAGCTCTGGATATGTTTATACAACTGCCTAATAATCATTCATTTATTAATCCATTCATTCAAGAAATATTTATTATATGGCCACTGTGCAAGGCACTGTCCTAGGCTCCAAGCATATATTAATGAACAAAACAAACAAAAATCCCTGCTCTTGTGGAACTTACATTCCAGTGGAGGAAATATTATATAGTGAATAGTAATAAGTTCTATGGAAAAAAGAAAGCAAGACAAGGAGGATAGGAGGTGTCGGGGTGATAGTTTTAGATGAGGTGGTCAGAGTACGCCTCACTATGAAGGTGGCACTTCAGCAGCTAGACTTGAGTGAGTGAATCATGTGGATGTTGGGGTAGACTGTTGCGGGCAAGGAAGAAACCAGGACAGAGGCCCTGAGGTAGGTTCCCTGACATTCATGGAAGAGCAGTCCATGTGTGCCCGGAGGGAGAGGAGTAGGCCAAGATATCCAAAGGATACTGGCGCAGGTGGTGTGAGACAGGGGTCAGCAAACTTTCTGTAAAGGGTCAGATAGCAACCATTTCAGGTTTTATGAGACAGATATGGTTTCTTTGACATTTTTCTTTTCTACCTCCCTTCCCTTTTCTCCCTTTTCTTTATGTTTTTAGCAACTCTTTAAAAATGTGAAAACCATTCATAGCTTACGGCTTTTGTCTTCCAGTTGGCTATAGTTTGCTCAACCCCAGTAGAGGACCTTGTAGGCAGTATAGGGAGTATAGACCTGCTGATTCATTGGTTTCCTGTCTTAGCATGTAGTTCACTCAGTTATCCTGGCCAGAAACCTCACCGTCATCCTTGAAAGCCTCCACCATTGACCCCTCATGACTAATCTATTACCAGTCCCTATTTATTTTATCTCCTAAGTATCCTTGTACCTATTGCTGTGCATTCTGTTGCTAGACCCCTAATTTAAGCATCTGTCTACTGTCCAGGTTGATCTCCCCACACCTACTTTTTGTCCCTCCTTTCTGTCTTCACACAGCTGCCAGAGTGACTCTTAGAAGATGGCCACCTTTCTGCCAAAAAGTAGCTCCATGCTCTTAGGATTTTTCACATCCCCACAGTTTCTCTAGGCTCATCTTGTGCTCACTGCTTTTTCCCTCATTCTTAGATGTCCTCCTCCTCCTTCCTGTAAAGGATCTTAGCGTTTGACGTATTCTGTCCGAGATGCTCTTTCCTCGTGCACTTCACTTTTCACCGTCCTGTAGATCTGAAAACTGTGTCAGTTTGTGTCATTTGTGATCTAGGTATTAAATGAACAAGTAACTCAGCAGATAAAATACAAAATGAACTTTGCTTTGCAGAGCTTATATTCTAGTAATGTTACCCCGAACTCCTTTGCTGGGTCAGTTTTGAATATAATAAGCCCTGGTAGCACCAAGTGTCTTTGCAGTGGTTACATTTGTCTTTCATGTTTATGTATGATTGTTTGATGCAGGTCTGTTTCTCACAATAAACTGTATCCTCAGCGAGAGAGGGGACTCTCTTCATCTTGCCATCACTGTCTCTCTAGCAGTGAGCACAGTGGCTGACACAGTAATAGGTATTCAGTAGATATATTTTGAGTTGATGTCTTAATGAGCTGATTTTAAAAATTAAGAGTTGTTACCTTTAAAGTTAACTCTTCAGGACTACATAACATGGACCTATATTTCCTTCCATTTTTCAATGAAAATATCCATACATTAATTCTTGCATGGATTTTGGTTATTTTTCAGCCTTGGGATCTGTAATCATCATGTAAACCTGTTATTAAAATTAAATTAAGATTTCTTCAAGTTAAAAATAAAGTATGCTAAATACCCCTTTTGAAAGATCTTGTTGTTTTTTCTTTTTTTTAAAGATTTTATTTATTTATTCGACAGAGATAGAGACAGCCAGCGAGAGAGGGAACACAGGCAGGGGGAGTGGGAGAGGAAGAAGCAGGCTCATAGCAGAGGAGCCTGATGTGGGGCTCGATCCCATAACGCTGGGATCACGCCCTGAGCCGAAGGCAGACGCTCAACCGCTGTGCCACCCACGCGCCCCGAAAGATCTTGTTATTTTAACCACGAAAATTGTTTTAGACTGTTCCAGCTACAAAAGTTTATATTCGCTTCAGAAATTTACTATTTTTAAGAGTAAGATAAGAAATGACTGTTTAAAATCAGATACAGAAAGAATTCTTTTTAGAAAAGATAATTTACTTCATGTATTTGTGCCTGTTATACCCTTTAAACAAACAAGGAAACTTAAACGAGGTCTTGAAAGTGGTCAGTGGTGAAGTTAGGAATAAAACTATGTAAATTATTTTTAGTTATTGATGCCTGATCAGTTAATTCATGTTGATAAATTGGTTTCTGTGCAGTTATTTTTATATATGGAGATCTTTTTTTTGTATTCCTTATTCCAGCCCCTGTGTGATAGGAAAGTTATAGACTGCTTTTAAATACACTGTGTTGTCAGAATGTTTTATCTTAAACTACATTTTGTGATCCATCAGGTGATTCTGGACAAGGATTGAGAACATGGATCAAGCAGGTTTTAAATCAAGAGTTAACATTCCAACACATAAAAATTATTTATCCAACAGCTCCTCCCAGGTATGTAGTAATTTATCTCACTGCTCAGTATAACTGTGGCATAAAATGTATATAAATAGATGTACCAGCTAAATGTTCTTTAAATTCTGTATTTAAAATATTTTGAATTGGGGTACCTTTTGTTCTAGAACTTCTCCCCCCCCCCCCCCCCCCAGTTCCACGTTTGGGCCAAGTTTTGCGAGGCGAGTAATTTCTTCCCTCTTTGTAAAGCGTTCCCTGAGGCTCTTAAACTTTGTCCTAAGCACAGCCTACAGAACTCGGCTTCCTCTGGCCATGCAGATGACTCATCTTTCAGATTCTCTTTTTCCCTTCATTTACCCCAAAAAGAAACTAATAGCTCCCAACAAGTATAAGCTTTCTAATAATTTAGTTATGCCAGAGTTCATAATCTCTGGGAAAGGGTTTTGTGGCATTCTTTCTAGACTTAAAAAGATTTTAAAACAATGTTAAGCTTTTTGAATCAGTAAACCATAATAGGAATATGGAATTGACTACTTAATAAACTTTGTTTAACAAAATACACAGTCATGAAATTGGTATAGTTTTGAAGTCATAGCGCTTCTCATAATTATTAAGTTAGCATCTGCATAGGCTTTTATCCTGAGCACATGCTTTAAGCTGGGGTTTGCAAATACTTTTTTGGGTAACCAAAATTATGTGCTGAGCTGTGCATCCTACTCTGATTTCCTACTATCTGTTCTTGATTTATTCTTATTAATTATACTGTGTGCTTATGCAAAGGCATTTTCTTTTTATTTTTCTATTAACTTAATGTTAAGGAGAATCAGAACCAGAACTTCAAGGACCTTTTTATGTGCAATTAAGAATTTACCTATCTCAGTTGATAGAATTGAAAGAGGTAGAACAATAAAATGATAGTTTTGTTGTAAAATTTAAGATTCAAAAAAGTTATTTTAATATAATTTTAAAGGAGTTAATAGTTCGATAGTGCAAATAAAAGACCTACTGACCTAGGGGTTATTTTTGTGTTGTAAGTTGAATGTCTTTGAAATGTCGAAAGAGCTTGTCATTTGCTATTGGTTTTTAGGGTAAGTGAAGTTTGGAAGGAGAAAAGACAGTGGTATTCGTATGGAGATGGGAAAGATAAGTTCATTTCAGCCTAAATATACATGTAATTGTCTGACTAAATTGAACGGAAGATCATTGGAAACAGATTCTAGAGTTAATGCTTTCAACTTACGAATTTTATATCATCACCAATTTTGATATGTGTTCCAGACCAGTGGACCTCAAACTTTAGGCCCAAAATATTTCTGAGAATCTAAAAATCTCCATGTGCACTCAGTATTGTTTGTGGGTGCTGTTATGTGTAAGTAAAATATAAAATCACCGAAATATTTCACTGAATTCATGGTAACTTTTTGGTATTATATATTTTCATAGTCAATACTTATTTGAATAGACCATCAAACATTTTAGACCATGCTTACCAATGAAATGTAATATGAGCTATGTATGTAAAGTTAAGTGTTCTGGCACTACATTAAAAAGAGGAAAAATAAACAAGTAAATTATTTTTAATAACATATTTTATTTAACCCCTTATATCTAAAATATTATCATTTCAACATGTAATCAATATAAAATTATTAAAGTGATAATTTACATTCTTTTATTCATTCTAAATCTTTGAAATCTGGTATATATTTTACATGTGCAGCACATCTCCATTTGGATGCTGATCGATCAATTAAATTTATATTAAATAAATAATTATTTACTCAAAGAAAACTAAAACATTAATTTGAAAAGATGGATGGGCTCCTGTGTTTATTATTGCAGGATTATTTACAATAGCCAAGATGTGGAAGCAGCCCAAGTGCCATCAGTAAATGAGCAGATAAAGATGTGGCGCGTGTATGTGTGCACACCCACACACGCTGGAATATTACTCAGCCATAAAAAAGAATGAGATCTTGCCATTTGCAACAAGATGGATGGACCTAGAGGTATTATGCTAAGTGAAATAAGTCAAAGAAAGACAAATACCACATGATCTCACTTATATGTGGAATATGAAAAACCAACGAACATAGAAACAAACGAAAAAACAGATTCTTAAATACAGAGAACAAAGTTTTGGGTTGCCAGAGGGGAGTTGGGTGGGGAATAGGTGAAGCAGATAAATGGGATTAAGAGGTACAAATTTCCGGTTGTCAAATAGGTCACAGAGATGAAGAACACAGCATAGGGAATAGAGTCAATAATGTAATAACATTTGACAGAGGGTGACTACATTTATCGTGGTGAGCACTGAGTTGTTGAAGCATGTTATATACCTGAATCTAATATAACACTGTATGTTACTTATATTTCAGTAAAAAAAAATCACATTAAAGTAAAAGTTCAGTAGCTGGTTAAACTAGGTACATTTTTAAATGCTCTATAGCTCTGTGTGGCTTGGAGTTACCATTTTGGGCTGTGTAATTTTAGACATTTAAAAGGAGGTCCCATACGTTTATAGTATGTTAGGGGTGACTATCCTAGATCAAACCATCATTTTTACTTAAATTTCTCATGGGTTCTAGTGCTTGAACTGGTACGGTTTTTTGTTTGTTTGTTTGTTTGTTTTGAAATGATGAGATGATTTAAATTGTTAGTTCTCAAGCAAGGATGATTCTCCCTCAGAGGACATTTACAATGTTGGGAGACGTTTTTGGTTGTCACAACGGGCAGGACAGGCAACGTAAGAGGCTCAAGCATCTACCGGGTAGAAGCCTGGGAGGCTGCTGACCATCCTGCGCTGCGCGGGACAGCCCCCACGGCAGACCGTTATCCAGCCCCAAATCGCGGTGGTGCCTAGGCTGAGACACCCCGCTTGAAATTACACCTCTGTCCCTCACGTACTAAATGGTTAGTATCTTGGTTCTCCATTAGGGGAAAAAATGTTGCAGTGTGGTCAGCTGTTTATATTTTAGAAAAACAAATATCTGAGGTAATTAAAGTGTGAATGGCATCATTGTCTTTGAATCAATATGAAAAGAAGTTGAGATTGCACCTAAGAACAGGTCTTTATGTACTAGGCTTTCTTTATTTTTAGATTTAATTACTCTAGGTCAGAAGCATTAAATACAAAATTCCACTTTCCTTCAGAATTTACTCTTGAGAGCATGGGATTGTGAAGCGTTGCTTCCCTGTCCTCACTGATTCTAAGATTCCTAAGATGAAGAAATAAAAACCTCACAATTGAGTAAACTTTGCAGTTTCCCATTCAGGAACTCGGGAGCCTTTCAAAAATTTTCAGAAAGAAATGTATAAGATATGTTTTTACTATAAGTAAGATCTACATCGTGGGATATTACATCTCAGACCTCTATCCTTGATTAGAGGCATCAAATAAGAGTGAAATGAAACACATGTGATTAAGGATACTAATGCCAGTTAATTTGCTATCGATATACAAATCAACTAAGTTTGTAAAATGTTTATTGCTCTCAAACGTAAATACCAGACCCCTCAACTGACTAGCAAACTTATTTTGTGTCAGATATTCAGCAAGTTGTACATTCTGTAGCTCTGCTGTATTTCATTGGTCCTTTTGCACATTGGAAATCAAATGTTACTGATCAAGGATTACCAATGGTCCAGACTTTTTGATTTTATGATCTTCTAAATGTCAGAAGGGATCTTATAACAGGCAAGTATAACAAGCAAGAACTGGTTCAGTGTTTTATTATATTAGAAAATCTATTTCAACATTACTGTGAAATCATTTTTCTTTTGTTCTATGACTAGTGCAGAAATCAGCAAGTCTTACTCCCAGATGTCTCAGACTCTCAGAGCAATTAGAAAGTGTATTTAATATGTAATTTAAAATTACAAGATCTGAACTATTTTCATTTTCTATGAACCACATCTCTATTGACTTGAGGATTTTTCAATCTTAGTTCATCTTACATCTCATTGTAGTTTTGGTATATGCTATTTCCTTTCTGTTTTAATTTCTTTCCAGATTATTTTTACTTAAGTACATGGGCATTAAAGGCATTGAATTGAAGTAGTTAAGACACTAGATAGTGTTTACGATTCAATAATATTTTTATTCTCTTGTCCTGTTGAAATTAGTGATGATGGTTCCTTAGTTTCATGGTGAATTAAATATAATACATTTTAAGGGTTTTCATATTTTTAGACCTAATTTTCTGTCCCACAAATTACCGTTTTTTAGTTTTTTCCGATTAAATTTTGTTTGGTAGTTATGTATTATGACTCCTGTTCACAATCTGGCCGCTTTTCCATATGCCTTTTCCAGACTATTCAATCAGTCCAGCCCTAATGCCCTCAGATTTTAGAACTATTAGTGGTGATTTTATATAAATATAGTTAATAAAAATTTGTCCTAGAGGAACAGCATCTTGGAAACCTTTTGCATTTTCCTAACTAAAAGTAAAAACTCGAGTAAACCACAAGTATCGTAAAAAGTAGACGGCCACTGTTAAGACTATCATCCTATCTTTAATATCTTTAATGTCTTATTTGTTTATTTAGTTTTGTAAATGTGAGTTCATTCTAAACATACAATTATAAATTATGCCTTTTTTCACTTAATACTGTATTTGTTCATTTCTTCCTGTAACGATTTCTCATTGAAATATAGAAAACTGTTTTAATAGCGTAGAATATTCTTAAAAATTTATTCTGTTGTAGACTATTTTAGTTCTTATCCTCAGTTTATCACTATGTATATCTATTTATCCTATTTCTGATTTTCCCTTAGGAAAAATTCCTAGGAAGTACTCAGAGGCCTTACATTCAGCTTTTTGTTTAGGGGATTAACTTTTCTAAAGAATGGACAGTTTGCATTATTACCAGCAGTGTATCAGGATACCCATTTCACTAAATACTTACTAACATTAATTTATTTTAAAAACGGTTTCTAATTTTATTACTAAGGCTCCCTAAGGGTTATCAGTTATCAGATAAACAATGCTTTCAATATCACTAATTCAGCTTAGCAGTTTACTAATCTAACATGTTTAGATAAAAAGATAGATAGATGATTTTTTTTCCTTATACACTCAAAATTCTTTAAATATTTTTTTCTTGGTCACAGCATTGTTGCTGTTACAATGATATCTACTTTATAATTTAACAGCCTCTAAAAGATAACAGACTGAGAAGAAAAATACATAGAAGTATCAAAACAGAAACAGAGTACTAATTTGTTGGCTATTTCTAAGCTTAGTTATGGATATAAGCTTTGGAAATATGTATAGTTACATTTATGTTTTATTCATTTTCATGCCATTTATATTAATAAAAGTAGAAGTTATATGATACATATCCAGAGTGACAAATATAGTAATATATAAGCAATAAAGTCACTTGTTATTCCTTCTGATTACTTTGAATCAGCAATCTGATATGTGCTATACAGTGTGGAATCTTTGAAAAACCAGTGCTTCAGTTAAGGAGGAAAAGTGAAGACTTTTAGAAATATGTCATCTAATTCTTATTTAAAGTAAAATTGTGAAGGCCGTTAATGAAGAATTTATCAGTTCTGGGTCTTAATTTTCAAATGTCTCAAAGGAACAGATTGGATTAACTTTTTGAATTTTAACTCCCTTCAGATTTTATGCAGCGAAGTAAGAACCACTAATGTAATACTCCCCTTTTTTGCCACAGTGTTAGACCAATAGGTCAGGGAAATACCCAAGATATAATATTGTTCAGTACACTATTGAAGAATTATTATGGTACAGTGGTTAAGAATATAATCTTTGGATTAGGCAAGCCTGGGTTTAAATCTAGATTTCTCTACTTAAATGCTCTAAGATCTTGAGCAAGGTATTTCACCTCTCTGATGTTGTCCCAATTTCCTGAAGTGCAAAATGGAAGTAATAATTGTACCTACCTCAAAGAGTTGTCGTGAGAATATATGATGTTATTGAATATATATGTAAATTTCTCAGCATGATGTCTGACATAAAATAAGCCTTGAATAAATGTTAGTTATTAATAGTAATCTATGATATCCTTGTGGGCAGGATGTAGAAATATTATCCAAAGAATTAATTGCTGATAATCCTTGAAGAAAGTTTCGAGACCTTTGTGTGTGGATTGTATTTTCAAGTAATATTTGGGTTAGCAGTTTTATTTTCATATATACGAGTTTTATTTTCACACTGTTCAAATTTCCAGATGATGAGAAAAATAGAAAAATATATTAAGAAAAATAATATATTGAATTACAAAATGGAAATCTGAAATGATCTGATAGTCTAGAGTAGGGTCAGCAAACTACAGCCCATGGGTTAAATATGGCGAACCACCTATTCGTACAAATAAAGTTTTATTGGAATACAGCCACACTCTCTCATTTACATATTATCTTTGGTTGCTTTTGTGCTACAAAATGAAGTTCAGTAGTTGCTGAAGAGACTGTCTGGTCCACAGAGCCTAAAATATTTACTCTATGGCTTTTACAGAAAAAGTTTGCTGACCCCTGGTCTAATGCAGTAAGTAGCTTTCAGAATTTTTAAACTCCAACTCACAATGGGCTGTATATTTTACTTGCTGATCCTGTACATACATTTCAGTGATTAAAGTATTATAGATACTAGAGTATAGCGTTGCCGGCTTTATTTAGCAAATAAAAAAACATATCTGGGACATACTTATACTTAAAAAAGTATTTATTGTTTATCTGAATTTAAAATTTAACTGGTGTCCTGTATTTTATCTGCAACTCCATCTGGTTGTTATCCCCAGAGAGTCTGATTTAATTGGCTTGGGATGTGGCCAAAGCAGAAAGATTTTTAAAAGCTTCATTTCTGATTCTTGTATGCAGCCAGAGGTGAGATCCACTGGTCTAGCAATCATAAAAGTCTGAACTAGGTCACTGTGGTGGAAATGTAATACAAGCATTCAATTCAAGAGAGATTCATACAGCAGAGACTGGGAAAAATTGAAAATTGGAGGAAAGGAGAAGGTGGTGAGGCTAAGGTAGGGAATCTATGAGAATATTGTACATGTAGTGATTGAACATGCAATGTGTTTTTGGGGGGGCATTTTAAATTTAGCATACTGGCCCAGTGTTCATGAGTCAGCACCCAATTGGAAGGATTTTTTTTTTTTTTTTTAGCTTTACAGTTAATTGGAAAATTGGAATTTTAAATTGGAAGGTAATTGTTTTTAAAATGTGCTGTTCCCAATGAGAATCATCTGGTATATCATTAAAATGTGGATTTTTAGGTTACAATGTCTTAGATTCTGATTGAGTAGGTAGGAGATAGAGCTCATAATTTGCGATTTAAGGAGCACCACTTCTGAATTAGGTAGATTAAAGTGTCTACCAGCCATCTGTACTCAAGTATACCAGCATATTTATATTTAAAAAAATTACAGAATCTTCCTTCCCACCTCTAAAAATGGAAGCAGATTTTTGGATGTTATCTGACTTCCTGTGTAGTTTTTCTGCATAAAAATCTGAGAGCCTTACTTTGGAAAATAAAGGTTAATTTGAAATGGAGTTTTAAAAACATTTTTGCAGGAGATAACTTTTTATTTTTTAATTTATTTTTATTTAAATTCAGTTAACATAATGTATTATTGGAGACAAATTTTTAAATGTCTTTATTACTTACATCCTTGAGATTGTTTGAGATATTATTTGTAAGTTTGTAAAAAGACACTAATCAAAACAAAGGAGAAGAGGGGGAAAGATATGCTGTATAAGCAGTAAACATAGGAAAGCTGAATCAGAAAGAAGGAATTCTCAACATTTGCTGCAACATGGACAACACTGGAGGAGATAATGCTAAGTGAAATAAGTCAAGCAGAGAAAGACAATTATGATTTCTCTCATCTATGGAACATAAGAACTAGGATGATCAGTAGGGGAAGAAAGGGATAAAGAAAGGGGGGGTAATCAGAAGGGGGAATGAAACATGAGAGACTATGGACTATGAGAAACAAACTGAGAGCCTCAGAGGGGAGGGGGGTGGGGGAATGGGATAGACCGGTGATGGGTAGTGAGGAGGGCACATATTGCATGGTGCACTGGGTGTTATATGCAACTAATGAATCATCGAACTTTACATCGGAAACCGGGGATGTACTGTATGGTGACTAACAAAATATAATAAAAAATCATTTAAAAAAAAAAACATAGGAAAGCTGACATACTATATTATTATTGAGTAAAGTATACTTCAAAGTATTACCAGAAATAAAAATGAACATTTATAAGCTAAAAGTAGATATTAAAGAGGAAGACAATAATCCTTTATGGGCATGTACTTAATAATATTGCTTATTAGTACATGCTGAGAAAACTGACAGAACTAAAGGGAGAAGTAGAGTAATCTACAATCAATAGTTGAAGATTTTAATACTCATTCTTCAGGATCTAATAGAACAATTTAGAAAAAGAATGGCTAACCAGATATAAAATTTGATTAGTATTAGTACTAAAACTACCTTGAACATTGACATTTATAGAACTCTATACAAAAAAAAGTTTGTAGGATAGTCACCAAGAGATTATATAGAAGGAAGACCATGCTATAAGTACCAATGAGTATCAAAAGACTGAGATTGTACAGAATATTTTCTGTGACAAGAATGGAATGAAATTAGAAATCAATAGCAATAAGATACCTAGAATACTCCCAAATATTTGGAAATTAACAACATTTTTCTAAATATGAAATTAAAGGATATCAACACAAATCCTAAAGGCAATAAAGGGAACTATCATGAACAACTTTATGCTAATAAAGTTGAATAATTAGGGAAAAGATACAAATTCCATGAGAAACACAAATGACCAAAACTGACATAAAAATAGAACAAAAATCAGGATACCCTCACTATTATGAAAGAAATTGAATTCTTTATCAGAACCTTTACACAAGAAACCTTCAGGTCCAGATAATTCCACTAGTAAATTTTATTAAACACTGAAGTAAGAAATAACACAAACTCAGGAAACAGGAGCATTTCCTAACACGTTATTAAAGAGACCGGTATAACCGATAACAAAACTTTACAAAGACATTCAGGAAAACTACAAATCGGTACCTTCATGAACACATGTAAAATTCCTGAATTTTAAATTCAAATCAAATTTAGCTACATGTAAAACGGATAATACATTATGACCAGATGGGGTTTACCCCAGGAATGAAAACTTAGCTTAACATTTGAAAATCCATCAGTGTAATCACTGTGTTAACAAAATGAAAGGTTAAGAAACATGTTTATTTCAAAGGATATGGAAAAAGCATTTAACCAGTTCATAAAGAAAACTCTCAGCTAATTAGATAAAGAATGAAATTTCCTCAACATAAAAGGTGCATAGATAAAAACTTGTAACTAACATCATATTTAATGGTTGAAATACTGAATGCTTCCCCTTAAAGATTACACAGAAGGAGGTCCTTTTCTTTTTTTTAAAGATTTTTAAAATTTATTTGAGAGAGAGAAAGTGCCAGTGGGGTGAGGGACAGAGGCAAAAACAGACTCCCTGCTGAGCAGAGAGCCCCAATGCTGGGCCAGAAGGAGGTCCTTGATTCTGTTCAACAATGTATGGAAGTTCAAACAAGCATAATAAGCAATAAGGCAAGATGATGAATAAAAAGAATAAAGGTTGAAGAGGAGAAAGTAACAGTGCCTTTATTCGCAGGTGAGATGACTGTTTACACAAAGATCATAAGGAATCTACTAAATAACTACTAGAAATAAGTGAATTTAGGAAGACAGCCGGATGTGAGAACAAGATACTAAAACTAAATGCATTTTTATGTACTCACAACAAATAATAATATAGTATGTCTTTTTTTCATCTTTTTACTTTTAGCCAATCTATATCATTATATTTAAAGTGGGTTTCTTACAGACATCATGTATTTGAGCTTTGTTTTTTCTCTTTAACTAATGTGGTAGTTTCTTTTAAGAGATTTGTTTAGACCATTTACATTTAATGTAATTAGTGGTAATGTTTGCCTTTAAGTCTACAGCTCTTTGTTTCTCTTTGTCCCTTTGCCATCTTTGTGGATAATTTGAATTTTGTTATATTCCGTTTGACCTATTTTTATTTTTCCTCAATTGTTCTAGGGATTACAAGATATATAGCGAACCTTTTACCTAGTTAGATTTTTACTTGACATGAAATGTAGGAAGCAGGGGCGCCTGGGTGGCTCAGTTGTTACGCGTTTGCCTTCGGCTCGGGTCTTGATCCCAGGGTCCTGGGATCGAGCCCCGCATCGGCCTCCCTGCTCAGCAGGAAGCCTGCTTCTCCCTCTCCCACTCCCCCTGCTTGTGTTCCCTCTCTCACTGTGTCTCTCTGTTCAATCAATAAATAAAATCTTAAAAAAAAAAAAAAGAAATGTAGGAAGCATGCAACCATATAGTTTCCTATATCTCTCCCTGCTCTCTTATGCTTGCCGTATGTATTTCATTTACATACATTGAAAACTCTATCAAAACACAGTTATAGTTTTTGTTTTCAATAGTCATACATATTTTAAAGAGCTTAAGAGGAGGACAATAGTCTATTATATTTACCAAGTTGTGGTATTACAGCATTCAGTATGTTTTGATTAAATTGTAAATTGCCATTTTGACTATAAGGTATTCCTTTTCCTCAACCCTATTTAATAGATGTTTTTAATCAGCTAAGTTGGGGCATATTAAGTAAAAGTCAGCAATTAACTTGCTGTGTTGATTTAAATGGAAAATATTGCTTCATTTTTTTCATTATTAATTTGGACTCTATTTAATTGAAGTGCTCAATAAAGATTTTTTTTCTAAAGCATACTTTAGTTGTATTTGTAATTAGAGGTTTTCTTGGTTTGGGCTTACTGTTAGAATTTCCATTTTAAAAATAATAGCAGTTTTTTAACAAGCCAATTAATAACTTATGATATAAATTGCTCTTGGTGTTTTGAAAAATTCTAACAGTAGTAAGATTTGCATAGTGCCTCTACTTTTTGATTTCTATTTTTCCAGTAAAGTGTTTGTTTATTTTTTATTAAATGTATTTCAGAACAGGGTTAGGTACTTTTGATTTAGGTATAGATAATAGTGGATTCGTTTTTACTCTGTCACTTGAAATTCGATTCCTAGTTGAAGCACAATATTGGAAGATCACTCTCCTGATACCAATAGAAATGTACTTCAAGTATACTTCACTGGTAAGGAACCTACTAAAAACAGCTATTCTGAAGAAATAGTTTTACTTCTTTGGTAATTATTTTAAATAGCACACTTAAATACCTATTAGTATGTAAAGACTTTTTTTAGAAACAGGTTGTTTGTTTTTTTACAGCAACAAAGGAAAAATTTGACCTTTTCCTAGAAATCACGATATGGATTTTACACAAATTAAAGTCAAAAGATATTCAAAGCAAAATAGACCAATATTAGATGTTCTCTTATTTCCAGCTGACCCAAATTATTTCTAGTGACACAAATGATTATTGACATGCATCATTCAACAAATACTTGTTCTTGGCACTGAGGGTATTGCTGTGGAAAAGATAAATGGAAAATATAAGAGTAACTAAATATATTCATTTCAAATAGTGATAAATTCTGATAAATAGTGAAATAGAGAGAGTGTGTGTGTGTGTGTGTGTGTGTGTGTTTTAGGGTAGAGGGGAGATACACTTTAAATTGTAGGGTCAAAGAAGACTTCCCTAAGGAGGGGACATTTGAGCTGAGACCTAAATGATCCGTGGAAGCCCACCATGCAGAAGTGTGGCACAGAGCCTTCCAAGTAGAGAGAATATCAGATGCCAAGCCCCTAGATCAATAATGAGGCCATCGTGTTTGAAGAAAAGAGGGAAATGTGCCTGGACCTGGTGATTGCTGGGGAGGTTCTATGAAATGACACAGAGGAAGACTGGAGCCACGTGATGTTATCTTAAAGGTTATGAATGACCTTTTGATTTTATGACTTTTAGAGAACACAGATCAAAACAGAACTCGGTATCAAGCTGAATGTCAACTCTTTTGTGTTTTAGCCTAGGATATTTTATTCCAGCTTAATATTTTACCAGTGTGTTTGATTGATTGATTGACTTAGGAGCCACACAGATGTTCTTTGCCAAGCATATTTATTTATTGTGGTAATGTCTGAGCTGTTTTATACTAGCTAATAAAGTGATTTATTTGAGGGAAAAGGTAAATGAGTATAACATATGTGCCAGTTTGTTTAGCTGTTTTTAAAGTCTTATTTTTATGCCTTCTTTAAAGGTTATTCTAACATAGTAAGAGAATTACACATTCTTCATTATGTTGTCTTAAAAAAGTTCTGAATTATTCTTTGTCTCATTAAATTTTCTCAATTATCTCTTTTGAACAAATTGCAATTCTCTTAGAGAATTGAGAACAAAAAACTCCTAGATTCATGAAATTTACATCGGGAGTCCACCTCCGTGGAGCATCTATGTCTGATTAAGTAAGGCACTGTCAAAGACAAAAAGTTAGTGAGTGTCATTTTTTTCTATTAATGGCTGAGTTCCCAGAATGATTCAGATTTTAGCCTATGATATCATCCTTATTTAAGTGTTTAGACAGACAAATAAATACTTAGAGAAATAGCAGAATAAAATGAAGAGGGATGTAGAAATAATTCAAAAGAGTAACAGCCTAATTCAGGCTTTAAAGTGAGTGCTGTATATTCAGTTTTCATTCAGAACATTGTGATTTCGATGACAAATTGAATGCAGTTTGGGATTTCATTTTGTCTGACACTGACATTAATACTAGTGGAAAGCACCTGCTTTCATTTCCAGAGTACTTTAAGAAAGTTAATCCTGAGAAAGGGATTCTGGGAGATGGGAGGCTTGAATGCTTTCTGTGTTCTCTCCCCTTCTGATTCCAATTTATTTACCTCTCTTGAGCCAAGCAGCTTCTGAGGTCAGAAGGCCTGCAGGAATGAGGGAGAAAGTAGGTTCTGTGGAGTCCTAGTAGAAATCTGATGCAGAATTTTATCCTTTCTGCACCTCTTGAAAGCCTGAAGAGCAATGCAAGAGAAGCCCCATATGAATGTGGCAGATCCTAGGAAGAGCTCAGTCTGCAAAAATCTTCTGTCCTGTTAGTTTTATGTCATAAAATGTTAATTCCCAGACAATAATGCAATATTAGTTAAAACTCCACAAGGACGTTTAAGGAAAAATCTTTGAAATTATTTTTAAATTACTAAATATGTGATTAATTTCTTAGATAAAAACAAATGGATGCCTGAGAATAGGCAGGATGAGTCTGAAAAAGAGTCTGGTTTTGATGATGGTAAGGAGAGAGTAACTAACATTACTCAACTTTAGAACTCACGTTAAAGCTACTTCAGTAAGGTCAGTATCATCCTAACACAAGGATAGATAAATACTTCAGTAGAACAAAATAGAACTTTTCTCAACCAGAGTTCTTCACCTGAATCACAGAGCTCGGGAAATGATTGCAGTTACTGTTTTCTTGATTTTCCCAAGGATAATACAGAACTAGGTACCATTCTAGATGCATTGGAGAGAAGCCCATTTATTGTATATAGTGTATGTGTTAGGAATCAGGGCTTCATTCTTTCACAGACTCTAGGCTGAGAGAGACTAGATAACTCAGAACTATAAAATTAAATATATGGCAAAGGTAGATTTCACTTTTGTGAAAGATTTTTTTTTCTGTTAGTAATAGTACAGACACAATTGACTATCCATGTAGGAGAAAATGAACTTGAACCCTTAATGGCACTTCATGTATGAAATAAATGCCAGGAAATTTCAAGACTTAAATCTAAAAATGGAAACAAAAATCTTAGAAGAAAATTTTGGAATTCCATGTGTAAAAATGTATAGATTAGGAAGATCCTCTTAAATCAGGAGACCTAGAAATTTTAGTTGCTTTTTTTTAAGGATAGATTATATCAAATGCAATGTCTTTTATCTGATTTTTTTGAAAAGACACCATAACTACATAGTGTCAATATGTAAAAATAGATAAAAAAAATACTTGAAATGCAAATGACAACTATTTAAGTATCAATTATAGACCAAGTGCTCTTCTAAACTAATAGGAGAAAAATCAAAACCACAATAGAAAAAAATAGCAAATGATACAATAGGTAATTCCATTTATGTAGAGTTCTAGAGCAGGAAACACTAATCTATAGTGATAAAAATCACTCCATGGTTGCCTGGGGCAGTTGAATGAGAATTGCTGGCAAAGGGGAAGGGTGGAATTTTCTGAAGTAAAGGGAATGTTCTGTGTCATCGTGGAGATGATCATATTGGCAGGTCTTGGACCTATATACTTCAATGTGTACTTTTATGTATGTAAATTATACTTTAAGAAAGTTGACTTAAAACTAGTTGATACCCTTAAATGGTAATATTTTAAAGGATATTAGCACCTATTGCTGTTAGGCCTGTGGACAAAAGGATGTTCTCCTTTCTTGCACAAAAGTGAAATTTATAGCCTTAATGGTAGCAACTTTGAAGCATCTAATAAGATCAAAATTAATATCTTTCAATCCAGTAGTCCTGTTTCTTGGACTGTTTCACAGGAGTAAAAGTCCCAGTAAAAAAAAAAAAAAAAAAAAAAAAAACATGTATGCAGATGTGTTTAATGCAGCACTGTTTAGTGGCTAAAACCTGCATACCAAATAAATGCCCATTAGTAGGGGAATGGCTAATGAAACTGTGGGACATTTTATCATATAGTATTATATAGCCATTTAAAAGGATGGGTTCAAACTGTATCAGGAAGGATATCCATACGTTACTGTTAAGGGAGAAAAGCATGATATGCACATCCGAAAAGCAAATAGTGCTCTAAAAAAATATCCTATAAAAATACATGTTTTAATATATGTGGAAAAAAAAACATTCAAGGATATATTCCAGATCCTAAACATGTTTTACCTACTATGAAGGGCAGGATGTGGGGGGAGTGGGAGAAGAGAGGAGCAATGGAGAGAAGGAGTAGTGCACAGAATAAGATTTATCTGAAAAGCATCAAAACAGCACACACACATATATAATTTCCCATCTTTCCAGAATTTCATGTATCTTCGTAAACCAGAGGGAAATTTAGGTTTTTATGTCCTGTCTTATAGGGATATTCAAAATATACATTCAAATTTCAGAAAGATGTTGCAAAGTAATATTTATAACATTCTTCTATTTTAGTAAATAAATAAGATCCTTTGTAGATGAGCTGCTGTTTTCAGATTGCTTTCAGTTTCTCTGAGAAACTCCAAATATAATCCTCTTGATTTCCAGGCGCCAGTGGATGTCCATTTATTTTGGAGTGGTATGATCAATATAGAAAAATTAGTTCTGCTTTCTCCAGTACCACCCATTTGGTCCCATAGAGTGGATGCTACTCAAGGGCAGGTTTTGTGGAGTCCTTTTGGTAACAGTGGATGAGAGAATAAGAATTAAATATTTCTAGCTCTTTGGGATTGCTGAGGTTCTGCTTGGTTTTTCCCTAGAGAACATGTTTTTCACTAGAGAACATACAGTGAGGCACTGTTAGGTCTCAGTTGGTGTCTTTCAGCCCTCTTTTTTTCCCCTTCCACCTGTACATTTCATACTTTTATTTCACTGACTTTGGAGGGTGAGCGTATACAGCTAACTCTGAGATGGGCAAAGTAGTAAATATAGAAGGAATTCTGCATCTGTGGTCAGCACTGGTTTAGATTTCTTTGAAATTATGATGGATACTTTTAGCACTGGTTGTGTTTTCTAGGGCTTTCTTGCATAGGACATAAACCCTGTTTTCAGTCATGTAAGGGGAAAGCACACTTTGCTTGTGGAAAACAGTTTCTTTGATTGAACCTTCCTACACCCCTCATCTTTGGAAAACCTTCGTTCTGCATGTTTATCTTCTGTATCCTGCTATACCTCTTTGTTTGCTTGCAGGAATATCTAAGATTGTTTCCGTTCCCCTTCATTTACCCTTACCAACATAGAAAATGAACACAGGAACCCTTAACCCCGCTGTAATTGATTCAAACAGAGCATTTGGAATACCTTGCCATATACACACACTCACTCACTTTAACAGAGCATTCTAGAGTAGGAATATACAATGAATGGGTTAAGATTCACTAATACTATAACCATCCCACCTCATATGTAAACATAAAGCATTTTGTAAGATCAGTTTTGTTCAACAGAGCACCCATTTCAGAGCATCTTATCGCATAAAAGATAAGTCCAACGAGGCACCCAGTTTGAGAACCAAATGATGCAAACAATAGGGAATAGCGGTTTGATGAGTGCTTCCAAAGATTATTTGTACCCCACTAAATTCTCATTTCAAGGTTCCTGAGAAGACCAAAAAAAGAGAAGTTTCAACTCTTGATTTAAAAAAAAAAAATTGAGCCCTCATTCTAAGGATGATCTGGATGTGATTAAGAAAGCTCTTAAATTATTAACTTCTCTTTTCATACTTAAGTGCTACAAATTAACCACCTTTTAAAAGCATTTTGGTGAATCATTTTTTTCCACTCTTGAGATATTAAACTTTCTGCAGGGACAAAACATTGCAACATTATTCAGTTGGCTATGAATACTAAAATATTGCTCCTACATTAAAGGGGGGGAAGGGACTAAAGTAAATCAAAACAGAAGTTGAAAAAAAAAATGGTAGACCTGATCAATTAGTCATTTAAGTTGAGCAGAAAAAAATAAACACACGTACACTATATATATTAATTATATAATTCTATGTTATATATATATAATTCCTTTTTTCATAGGAATTCTCTGGAGAGTTTATGAATCTGAAAAGATGGAGAGAATAGGGAAAGATGATGAATTGTTATTAGGAAATGTTAATGGGATCAGTGTGAGTATAGGCAAGTTAATACAATGTGCACGAGGCTGATTTCAGTATGAACTCTAACTTATAAAACTTGGAGGAAATTGAAATTATTCAACACTAGTGTTTTAGAAATTGAAACATCCATTTTAATAACATTCCCTTTTCCTTTGTTTATTTTTTTCTTTTTTGTTTCTTGTTTGTTTGTTTTTTTGGTTTTAAACAGGCCATATACTCCTATGAAAGGAGGAATCTCCAATGTATGGTTTGACAGATTTAAAATATCTAATGACTGCCCAGAACACCTTGAATCAATCAATGTAATGTGTCAAGTGCTGACAGATTTGATTGATGATGAAGTAAAAAGTGGCATCAAGAAGAATAGAATATTAGTAGGTAAGACTTTTAAATGTTGATAATTTAAATTTCTTTCAATTTGGTCTATTTCTATACATTGAACTTCACTTGGAATATTATTTAGAAATACTTGTATATCATTTGACCTCATCATAGTTTCAAATAGAGTTTACATATTGAGGGTTTCAAAAGTATTAAACAACAGCTCATGAAACTTTATTTTCTTTCTGATAATAACATAATTTGAGAATTCCATGTTTGATTTTCAATTAAGAGATTCTTCATTTTATTTTTTAAACTATTTTAGTTAGCTTAAGTTTTATAAATGTTTAAACTATTGCCACGATTAAGGTAGCATATACAGTCAAAATGTAATATAAAATGATAGAATTCAAAATGTGGGAATGTATGGCAGTCCGTCATTCAATCACGTAGCAAATATTTTCTAAGTTCCTGTTTTGTGCCAGGTGATGTTAAATGCTCAAAGGGACACACGGATAAATAAAAAAAGGTCTGTGTCACAACTGCTGACAACCCGGAAGAGTCCGTGAGGTAGTTACAATGATAACTGTAATGCCAGCAAGTCTGTGATGGGTGCCCTGAAGCCATGTGACTGACAGCCCTGTGAAGAGGATGATTGTGTATATGTATTACCATTTCCCAGGATGCATCACAATACCTGGCACAGAGCAGATGCTTAGGAAATTTATAATGAGTGGCAGAAACTGATCAGTGAATTGATGATGTAAGTAATTAAGTACCACAGGGACTCAGACGAAGCAGAGATCAAATACATGTGATCAAATACAGTGGCATTTGAGATTTGAGATGCACACCTAAAGAAAATATTAACTATAGTAGTGTGGAGGTCTAGGCATAGAGAATGATATGAAGTAGGAAAAGTAGCCTTTGTTTTTGTGTAGACATTAGATGGCCTTAGTGGAAAGCTTGTTGTCTGACGAAAATGCCTTGTTGACCCTGATAGCTGGGCTAAGAGACTCCAGAGCACGATGGCATAGTGACAAACATGGGTTCAAATGTGACGTCTGCCCTGTTACCACCACGTGTTACCCACACTGCTTCTCTGCTGCCTCTCCTGGAAAGTAGGAATAACTGTACAACATTTGTTTTGCTGGGAGGTGATGTTGGTCAGATACTTGGCTTATTCTAGGTTTCTCAAATTCTTTTTGGGTTCCCTCTGTCCTTTCTTCTGTGGATGATCAAAGAAGGTCTTTGAGTCCTACAGCTTATTAGAACTTTGTGTCAGGAAAACTAATCTGGCAGAAGTGTTAAGTGAAGAGATGCGAAGTTGGGTCCAGGAAAACCAGTTACTGAATTTATCATCGTAAGGTAACGAAGTTCTGAAGTGATATGATGACAGTGGGAAAAGAAAAGATTAGGATAAGGAATTGCTTTCAAATAAAATTGCAAAATCTTCACACATAAAAAAGTAGAAAATCTTCGAATGGGTTGAAGACCTTATCACGTTGACCTGTAACTGCCATTCCCCAAATCCCTCAGCAACTTCTTCTTATTCATCTCTGAAAAGAGACTGTGAGGACTACTGTAAGATCAGAGAGCTAATAAGGGTTTTGAATCAAGGTTTACTTCATTTCAAAGCCTATGATTGTTCCATTCAATTTAACCGGACAATTTTAAGACTTCTAATACAGATCGTCAAATTCCTGTCACAAAAAAATTGTACCCATTAATCTACCACCCCTATTAGAATGTCCATCTTATTACATCCTCACTGAATAATAATTGTCTTGAAAAAAATTGGCTAAAAATAAGGTAATTAATTTGCACTTAATTTGTTATTTTCTTCTGATTTAGTTGTATTTTAACACAGGAAAGCTTTTCTTAGTTGTCTGTTAGTCTTTTCTCTTACGATTTTTCTTTTCCAAATAAGGTCTCAGTTTAAGAAAGTCTCTAGAACTTGGGTAAATATTCAAATAGATTTTCTGCTGGTTTTCTATAGTGTGATTTTTTTTTTTTTACATGTAATTCTTTGATTCATCTGGAACTTACTTTGCTTTCTTTTTACCATGTTATGGAAGTATTAATTATTTTCTGAAGTAGCAGGAGAACCTTATTAAAAGATAGTCTTATTTATAAAGTGATCGGTAATATAGTCAGTATTTTATCAAAACTCCATTGAATTTATAACACCAAAATTTACTTTTGGAAGACTTTTAGATGATTACATTATAAAATGATTAAAACTTGAAATTTATGAGAAAGCCATATTAAAATATTTACATACATTTACATTTTATGAATATAAAAAGCTGGGAAAGTAAAAAAGGTATTTTTTTTAGAATTTGCAAGTTGAGCTGATTAACTTCTATAAGAAGGCCTCTTTCCTAGTTTGAGATGTGAAAGAGACCACAGAAGTGCAGATGCAAAGTAATTTGGTCTTGTTACCAGTATTGTTAGTTATTTAACTAGTCAGTGAACATAAATCTTCAGGAACGGTTCTGTAGCATTAAACATGTACCCCAAAGTACACATGATCTTTGATCTCTTATACTACGACAAAACATTAGTTTATTACCTCCTTTTTTGTGTGTGGGATTCTTCACGTGGGTTAATTCTTAATGCAGAGAGGAAATGGCATTCTAGTCCTGTGGGAATGTTTTTGTTGTGGTTGTTATTTGCTTGTCTTATTGACCTAATGGAACCACCCATTTGATCTCCAAATGGTTAGTAAAAATGTTAAGTCTTGGAGTACTAAGAAAACTATCAAAAATTTTGCAGCCTAATGAGGGAGATACAGAAGTAAGGTGTTCTAATACAGTGTATTATGAAAGTGTGTATAAGGTACATACAGTGTGAGCAGTGAGGAAAGGCAAGTAGATATTTGGGAGAGTTAGGGACTGCCTCTTAGAAGAGAGGACTCCAACCGAATTTTAAAGAATAAGTAAAAATACTACTGGTAGACAAAGAGGGAAACACATTCATGAAAGAAAGGAAGGGCACATCAGAATCTCTCGGGATATACTAGTTTAGCATGCACTCCAACCCCCAAGGATTATCAAATTACATACAGAGAATGACGTGCATTTCAGAAAGCTTATGCTGATAACGTGGTAGAGGGCAGGCCAGTCTGAAGGCCAGAATAGCAAGGTGGCAAGATAGATCCAAGAGAATGATGGCGATTAACACACACACTCTTTCCAGATTTAGGGAACACAAAGATGAATAAGGTTTATACTGAAGGACATGATAGTCAACTGCAGGAGTTAGCTGTGAAAACAGATTCTTAGTTTTCTAGTCATTAGTGGAAATATATTGCTTTTCTTAATAGAAAAAAATAAATTAACTTTGGTTAGATGGGAAGAATAGACAAAAAGTTCACTACCTATCCTAGTCCTGGGGTCAGAAACAGAGGAGATGGTCAAGAAACACCACTGTGTCTCTTGGAGATATTTGTGAACCCTCACTCTGTACATTAAGAATATCAGGCATTGGAAAGCTCATTTATTTAATTTTATGTATCTATACCACATGTAATTCTACAGAGAGTATGATAAAAGAGGAAACATGAGCAGTAAAGTAGCGACTTTAAATCACTTTCTGATTGTTGACAATGTAGTTACTATAATAAACTGTTGCTTCAAATCTTGTATCCTGAGAAAATTGTTAATAATGCTAGATTATCCTGTCTTCTTGTTTTATTAACATGTGGGGAGTGTCCATTGTGCAGAATGTAAGCAAATCCATAGTACTGCATTCTGTCTCTCTGTTAATGTCAGTGTTGAAACTCATTTCCCTCTGGTTATGTTTCTGTATAATGTGAGAAATCAAAATGGAGAAAGGTATATAATTTTTCCCATGTGTACTGTTGTGCTTTAAAAGTATATATAGTAGTAATACTACTAAAATAGTTGGTAATTATATTACACTTGACAGTTTTTAAATTGCCATTATTATGCATCATAATGTTTTATTTTCAGATAGTGTCTAAATTATAAGGTTGTTTTCATGCACAATATCTCTTTGAGCCTTGTGATAGGTAAAACAGAAAATTATTATTCTCCTTTCTGATATTTTTAAAAAAACAACTAAAATTCAAAGAGATTCTAGCGAACATAAAATCGAGTTAGGACTAGAACCCAGATCCTTTGACTTAGTCACCTTTGTACCAGGAGGGATTCCTTTTTTGGCCACTAGGTGGTGACAATTTGTTAAGACAAAACTGATAAAATTTAGGGTTTAACTTTGATCTAGGACATATAGAACCTGACAGATGATATAACTAGATTATAAGAATTTTGATAATATGAGCATACTGTCAGGATTTTGTAGCAGGGAGCATCAAATGCTCCTGGAATTACACCTGATTAATTTACATGGATGTTCTAAATACCCATCATGAAGAGAAATGGTTAAGGGAATTATGGTCTATTAATACAATGGAATACTATGTAATAATTAAATACTGTATGTACACATAGAAGGAATTTTACGAGTGTGTGTTCAATGAATAAAATTACAGATTTTGTAATTCTGTTGAAAGACTTAAGTGGGTATGATAGGAAAGAAAAGTAAAGTACAAACATTATACATGTAGAAAGTTTAACTATTAAAATGGACTTCTAAAAACATGTCAGAATTATGTATGAGTGGTGAAATTTTGGATGACTCATTTTCTGTCTGTATGCTGAAAACACTTTCTACACTGGATATATATCAATGTATTAATTTTATAATATTTAAAATAAAAATGAAGGGATAATTGGAATGACCAAGATGAGGATTAGCACCAAAATTTCCAGGCTTCCTTTGTCCTGACCTTACACAGGTTTCTTCTGAAGCTCTTTCTTGAGCTAAAACTTGAGGGAGGCGCCTGGGTGGCTCAGTCCTTAAGCGTCTGCCTTAGGCTCAGGGCGTGATCCCCGCTTTCCGGGATCGAGTCCCATATTGGGCTCCTCTGCTGGGAGCCTGCTCTTCCTCTCCCACTCCCCCTGCCTGTGTTCCCTCTCTCGCTGGCTGTCTCTGTCAAATAAATAAATAAAATCTTAAAAAAAAACAAAACAAAAACTTGAGAACGATAGCAGATTCCTGCTTTCTTTTTATATATATATATATGTCTTCATGAAACAACTTGTGTTTCTTCAACAACAATTAGAACTTTAAAGGAACTCCTGTTCCAACAGCTTTTTCTGGAAGATGATAAGTATTTTGTTTACCCTGTAAATTTTATCCTGTAAATATCAGAGAAAATAGACAAATATATAGTCCCAAACCTTTTAATACTTTATCACAGTTCAGTCTAAGTAACTATAATATGTAAGTTAAATGAAAGAACTGTTAAAATTTGAAGGGAGGGTAGATTTTATTACATTCTAAAAATCCTATTCTATTGATGGTAAACTTGAATTTGTAAGTATTTTTTTCCTCTGGATTTTGTTTTCAGATAGATTAGTTTTCCCAGTATAGTTTTTTTTAATACATTGTTTCTGTTTTATTTTATTTAAAGAGTTCATAAAAGCTAGGTTTATTATTTTTTTAACATGTTTTATTCAGCTTGTTAATCTTAAATGTATGTTGCAATGTTAACTCTTGACGTTTTAATACTTTGCCAGCAACCATAAATATACATTATAACCATTACCTACAATGAGTTTACTATTTGGTATTTACTTATTGAACAGTATATTTTATATTGCATTTTAGACATTTAGATGGAAATTGAATTCAAATAACTAGTCTTTTGTGTTAAATTTCCTTCTATTAGAAAAAAATACACAAAGTCCCTTTTCATAGTAAGTTGTGATGCTAAAGGTGATTGTATTGTCAAAGATGACTAGTGAGAAATTGCGATTACCTCACAAGATTATAATTGGGTAAAGGACTTAGATTAAATATTTAAATAATAAGATTTCAATGAGTACATTTATTTTATTGTAAATTATGAGTATTGAACATGAGGTTCAATGTCTGCAGGATGCATTTGTGTTTGTTCATAATGACATCTCAGATGTGGGAAAATGTTTCTTTCTTACTTTTGGTTTTGCTGTTGTTAGGCTGGTTTCATCCAGGGGGCTCTGAAACCACACAAAGTTATTAGGTTACCCTGGTCAATAAAAATGAAATGTTGGAGGGGAAGATTTAATCTGTAAAATTTTCTCAATATGGATGGTTTTAAAATAATTTTTAAGTTGTTTTTGCTTACTAAAACTGTTTTGTTCACCTTTTATCTTGTGATTTTTAAATCTCTATCATATTAAAAGTTCACATTTAATGATCTTAGCCTCAATATCTCTTTATGAAATGTTTTCTTTTTGTTCCATTTATGAATTGTGAAGCTTTTTTCAATTATTGATGAAGCTTAGATTACCTAGAACTTCATTGTCCAGTATGATAGCCCTTAGCACATGTGACTATTTAAACTTAAATTTAAACTAGCTAAAATTAAATAAAATTAAACATTTAGTTCCTTAGTCACACTGTTCATATTTAATATCTTCCTTAGGTACATTTGGTAAAAATATAATTCAAGCTCTTGAATTTCTCCAAAAAATAGAAACTTTGTTCCTGCAGGCTTTGTGTCTGTAACATATGGATTTCTTTTAAATCATGACCATATTTTCACTTTCTGTTCTTACCCATTATACCTAATCCTGAATTGTCTGCCTTGCAGCAATTGATATTTTTCTAAGACTATGATTCTCAAACATTTGATTTATGGGTAGGAGAGCTTTTAAAAATTAGACGTATACTTTGAGATCATGTTAGAGGACTGGGGCTGAGTCTGGGAATCTTTATTTTTAGGGAGCCAGATTTAGGAATCATTAGCTTGGTGCACACTAACCGTTCAACTCCTGCTTTTTCTAAGCTTTGCTTTTATATCCAGTCAGATCACCAAAGAGCCACATTCCCTGATGAAATAAATTTGTGACCTTACAGAAATTTTCTTATAGAACCACAACTGATATTTATTCATTTATTCGATACTTACTAAGTGCCTCCTATGTGCCAGGAACTGTTCTAAGCACAGGGAGTGTACATCAGTGAATAAAACAGACAAAAATAATCCCTGTTTGCATGAACCTTATAGACTACTGAACATTAAGTCTTTATGTCCCAGACTTATGTAAAAGGGTCAAAAGCAGAAGAGGCTGTATGTAAAATGTCTGGGTTTGAGTTTTATGTTTAATAAAGATCTCCTTGATAAATTCCACCCAGGAATTCAATGCTAGGAGAAGTTTCTAGTAGGATTTGGCATGATTCCTTCTGTTAAAGAATGTTGTCTTGCTACAGGGAAGCAGTTGGAAGACCAGCCGCACCCCTAATTGCTGCTGCCTCCCCATATTTTGGTCTGTCTCTCTGTCTTTCGTTCCTGATCTCTCCTTCTTCCAGCAACCCCATCTCACCCTCCCTCACATTTTCCCCTCATTTTAGAGATGTAGCTTTATTGTGAACAATGTGTTTGGTTGTAAGCAACCTAGAACTCATTTTGTAAGTAAACTGGAAAAAAAGGGGAGATCTAAAGCGATGAAGGAAGTAAGCATTTGCTAAGATTGGTTCTGTGAACTTGAAGGAAGGCTGCGGTTGTATTCTGGGAGATTGGGATTCTCATTCTTAAACTGAAAGTAGGCTTCTGTATTTACAGCAACTCTGTAAACTTTAAAGTCCTTGCTGTTTTGACTTTTACAAGTGATTATTAAGCATTTGTATATAATAGATTTTCAAACTTGGTGGAAACGCTGGGGCGTCTGGGTGGCTCATTTGGTTAAGTGTCTGCCTTCAGCTCAGGTCATGATCCCAGGGTCCTGGGATTGAGCTCCGAGTCAAGCTCCCTGCTCAGCGGGGAGTCTGTTTCTCCCTTCTCCTCTCCACTCCTCCTGCTTGTGCACTCTCTCTCTCTCTCCCTCTCTTTCAAATAAATAAATAAAATCTTTAAAAAAAAAAAAAAAACTTGGTGGAAACCCTAAAGATCATCTAGTCCAACTATTTAATTTTACTGGAAATGAGATCCTGGGTTTTAAATAATTTACCCCAAGGCAACAGCTAGAGTGTCACTGGTAGGATTAAAACTCAGTTTCCCTTTATTTCACTGTAGTCCTCTTTCCACCAGACTTTAAATTAGAAAATGTTTCGTGTGCCTTTAAATATGATAAATTTAAGAGACGTTCGTAAACTTCTTATTACTTTCATCCTCTAATATATGGTTTCTAAGAATTCCGCTAACAGACTTTCATTGAGCTGTCACCGTGTACCAGCAGGTGTATCACCACTGGGCACGGAAGTTGAAGAAGCCCAGCTCCTCAGCACACGCGCACCAGAGGGTGGGGACACCTTGCTGAGCTCCTCATACGCCCGCAACCACAGTGTGCTGATGGAAGGAAGAACTGTTGCTTACCCTCAAGGATTTCAAAATCTAGAGAACTAACTTAAGAATTGCTAAGTTAAAACTTGATAACAATTCTATTTCAGAGTGTTTGCTTTATAACCCACGTACCATATTACATAGAAAAACTTGAGAAAGAAAAAAAAAAAACAGTCTATTAACTAGAACTGTAGCAAAACCCAGTAAGTTTCACATTCGCTCTGCTTACTTAACACTGAATGTTTACTGGAGACGCTAATCTTGTCTGTCGCAAGCTCTGCGTATCCAGGTGGGGCATGCCATGTTGATCAATGTACACATTCACAGGTAATGTAGTCCAGAGGTTTTTAACCTTTTTGGGAATCTGATGCACATATGCAACTTTCACACTCAATTTTAAGACGTGTATGCTGCCTCCTCCCCTCCCAGGCCCGTTCATGATCTCTCATCAGAATCTGTGTCTGGGGCTGGTGTGGGGGATTATTTTGGAAGAGCCTTTCGGGTGGTTCACATCTGTGGTGAACTGCTGCTGATGAGACCCTATTCTTTCTTTCTGGTATGTCGAAAATCGCAGATGTAATATTTGTCATACACTGTCATTATTTACATATTATATACTTCTTAAAAATCTAATCTTCATTCATACGTTGTATCCTGGGTCCAAAGTAATATTATCGGCCTGCCCAAAATTATTAGATATTATTAAATAAAGAAAATATAAAGATAAAGAAAATTTAAAATCAGTTCTATTTTAATAAATACTGGAAGATAATAGAGAGTACATTAAGGCCTGTTGCAAGCAATCTGGATTCCAAAAGTCCTAGCTTTGCAGCTAAAATTGGCACATCCTTACGCAGGTCGCCTAATCTTGGGCCTTGGTTCACTTCGTCCGTAAAAGGAGATTGTAGTAAATTCAAATTTATAGTCTCTAAGGACTCAGCTTTATACTTCGTGAAGTGAAATAAAGCAGGAGGCTGGAAATGAGGAGATCTGGATTCTACACCAATGTATATTTTTAGATTTCCACAAGTGTGTGGCTGTGTGATTTACTTTCTATATTTATTTCTCACAAAATGTAAATAAGACACCTTTTAACTCTCGCTTAGGTGGGGGAATAGCATTCCAGGTCTCTAGCCTGAAGTTGGGCCCCGCATCACATACCTATCTCCATATTCTGTGATGTCTCCGGTGCCCCCTCGAGGACAAGGGCCTATGTATTTAGTGTATGTGCTCCAAAGGGAGCACGGGGACTGTGTATCTTAGTCTGCATATCTCCTCTGGCTAGCACAGTGTTCAGATACCTAAAAGACAATAAAAATTTGTTAAATGAGTAAGTTATTTTTTAACTCTTTTGAAAAAGTTTATATATAGGTACATGTTTTAATTACATTTCAATTATACCATCGTAAGTCAGTTTCCAACACAATGTTGTAATTCAGAGATGTTTTAACTAGCACACCAAATTTTTGATCATCTTCCCTAAAAGATCACTAAACATCTATTATATGGCAGGCCCTAGAAATGTGACTCCTCATGGGGCTCGGAGCTTGGCAAGTAAGACAAAAAGATGCATGTTATTAATTCTGGTTAACACAAGTATAAGCAAAATATAAGTAGACATTAGAAGTTTATATAACACTTGTGCCATGACTTATATTTTTAATTATGATAAATATTTTTAGTGAATGAGCATGATTTCTTCTTTTAATTCCAACTCGTTCTATAACAAGTCTCTTTACCAGTGATGACATAGATGAACCAGAGTTACTTACTCATTGCAACTATTTTTTTAATGAGCTCAAAAGTAGATTAATTTCTTTTTAGCACTATTTCTCTCTAAAGGTCTCCAAATATTTTAAAACATGCATGGAAGCCTGACACAGATGTATCTTGTTCTAAATTATTGTCACATATATTCTGCTTTTTCTGATAAGTGAATTTTTGCTGCTTTTAGGAGGATTTTCCATGGGAGGGTGCATGGCAATGCATTTAGCATACAGAAATCATCAAGATGTAGCAGGAGTGTTTGCTCTTTCGAGTTTTCTGAATAAAACATCTGCTGTTTACCAGGTAAGTTCCAGATTTTAAAACAAAAGAAACAAGCATGAAATATTCACACATTGAAACTAAAACCAAATTGATAAGCAATAACAGTTGGTGCACAGAGCACTGCTGGGAATCCGTCCCCCGGTTAGTTATACGAAATATTCCAGCTGGTCAGTAATGCCATAGAAAGAATATTGTTAAGCACAGTGTCAAAGGGGAAAGGATAAAAAGAATCACAATGTATGATACATATGTATCCCTTATACATAATAAAAATATGGATGATTATACCACATTTGTTTATTATGTCATGAATGTAATCAAGACCAGAGAATCCCTGGGGCGCCTGGGTGGCACAGATGTTAAGCGTCTGCCTTGGGCTCAGGGCGTGATCCCGGCGTTATGGGATCAAGCCCCACAT
This sequence comes from Ursus americanus, assembly GCF_024610735.1. NCBI lineage: Eukaryota > Metazoa > Chordata > Mammalia > Carnivora > Ursidae > Ursus > Ursus americanus. The sequence goes on along the minus strand of NC_142128.1, from coordinate 52,865,261 downwards.
CAGGCTTTTCGGCTATGAGCCTGCTTCTTCCTCTCCCACTCCCCTGCTTGTGTTCCCTCTCTCACTGGCTGTCTCTATCTCTGTCAAGTAAATAAATAAAATCTTTAAAAAAAAAAAAAAAACAGAGAATCCCTTACCTTCCCCATATCTGTTTCATCGTGACATGCTAATATATGAATACAGGACCTTATAGTGTTGTAACTTCGTACCAAATGTAGAAACAGCAGATACAGAAATGAAAACTAGGATGTAATTTTTCCCTTGATTGTCCCACTCTTCCTCCATCCTTCCACCCTACATGGAGAGGTTTGTCTGACTGAGTCACACAGTTTCTTCAGGAAACACTCTGACCATGTTTGAGACAATCCTGTACAACTGACTATAGCTCACATGGTGCCTGCAGCCAGCTAAGCCCCCAGGCCAAGACCACCAATGTACACCTTAGACTGCACCACGACTGCCTGTTTTCTCCCTTGGAATAGTGAAGCTTGGGTAAAATTGCAATTTTTCTACCCTGTTTGATTTCCAAGAACAGTGTTCTTAAACAAATTTCTTAAACATTCCCATTTTTATATCCTGTTCTCCAGGCTCTTCAGGAAAGCGATGGCGTTCTCCCTGAATTATTTCAGTGCCATGGTACTGCAGATGAATTAGTTCTTCATTCTTGGGGTGAGGAGACAAACTCAAGGTTAAAATCTCTAGGAGTGAGCACAAAGTTTCTTAGTTTCCCAGGTGTTTACCATGAGCTAAGCAAAGCTGAGTTAGAAAAACTGAAGTCGTGGATTCTAACAAAGCTTCCGGGAGAAATGGAAAGGCAAAGTGAATGAATCAACATTGATTTGTTAATCTACCTGTAATTTCTCTGTGAAAAGTGGTTTTTACTGCCAAATTACAATTAGATAAATGATAATTAAAATATTAATACATATCAACTGTACTGATTTATTTACTGGTTATTGAAATGCACCACAGAGAATAGCATCATCTTATCAATGGTAAATGTTAATTTAGACAAACATCTGTGGATTATTTTTTAGATGGATTTGTAAATAGAGACCTTTTGAATAATTAAATACTTAAATTTAAAAAATAATGTGAGTTTAAGGGCAGTGAGAAAAAATGAAAAGTCTTAACATGGCATTTTATTTAAAAGTGTCCTATCTGGTTTCCAAATATTTGGGACTATTTTAGGTATGTTATTGATTTCTAATTTAAATCCATTGTGGGCAGAGAGCATATTCTGTGTTACTATTTTGTCTATATTCATGAAGGATATTCTGTAGTTTTTTAGTTAATTTGTTTTATACTGTTTTTATCTGGTTTTGGTATCAGGGTAATACTGACCTCATAAAATGAATTGGGAAATGTTTTCTCCTCTTCTGTTTCCTGGAAGAAATTGTGTAAAATTGGTATTAATTTTTCTTTAAGTGTTTGTTGGAATCCTCTAGTGAAACCATGTGGGCCTGGAGATTTCTGTAAACTGTTCCCTTTTAGCTCACCACATTCTACCTTCAAGTTTATTGCACCTCCTCACACTTAGTATAGGACCTTCCATTTTTCCCTTCCTGGTCTTAATGCTATTTTTCCCATTTGTAAATATGCTATAAATAGCATTTACCACAAATCTCACAACGTATTACCACTATTTTATTTGAAGTCGGTTTTCCTTTAAATCAACTTAAATAATGAGGAAAACATCTTATATATCTACCTGTGTAGTTTCCACGTCTGGTGCTCTTCAGTTATTTTTGTGTTGAGGTGTGTTTCTGGTATCCTTTTCATTCTGCCTGAGGGATGTCCTTTAAATAATTCCACTGTAAATGTGCTGTTAATCAATTCTTTCGGCTTATATGTCTGAGAAAGCCTGTATTTTACATTTGTTTTGAAAAGATAACTTTCACTGGGTATGAAATTCTGAATTCGCATTTTTTTCTTCAGTATTTTAAACATGGCGTTCCACTCTCTTCTTGCTGACTTTATTTCACACAGTAAGTCTGTTGTTATTATCTTTGTTTTTCTGTATCTAATGTTTTGTTGTTTGTTTTTTACTCTTGATGTTTTTAAGAGTTTATCACTGATTTTGAGCAATTTGATTGTGATACATACTGGTCTAGGGGTTTAGATTTCTCATCCTTGTGGTTCCCTCTAATCTTTTTGGGTGGTTCTTTCTCTGGTTTCAGATAGTCTACTCACACATGCGTGGCATAAGTACTCTGCTGAATAAGCCAGGTAGACTTGGTGTCTGGCGTTCTCTTTCAGTGCAGCTCGCTCCTCTCTGGTTCACCATCCTACAAATTCGAGCCACCCCAATCTACTCAGACTCTCAGCTCTGCTTCTCAACACAGGAGTCCTCCAAGCTCTGCATGAAGTGCTCCTCTCAGCTCTGTGGCCTGGGAACTCTCTCAAGGCAACAAGCTGTCATAAGTCCTAAGGCTCACTTTGTTTCCTTCCCCTTCGTTGGAGACCACTGACCTTTATTGCCTGACGTCCAGTACTTGGAAAAACTTTGTTTCCAGTATTCTGCCTTTTTTCTTTTTCTTTTTGGTTGTTTCAGATGAAAGAATAAATTCATTTCCTATATTATATCAACGGCTGGAAGCTACACTAAATTATCCTTGAAAGAGATAGAATTTTTAAAAATTCTTCTATACGTACTTTTTCCAGTGCTCTTCATTCGTTAATGTGGTTTCAGACTTTCGTATGATATCATGTTCCTTCCGCCTGAAATACTTTTAACATTTATGATAGTGCAGATCTGCTGCTATTAAATTCTTTCAACTTTTGTATGCCTGAAAAAGTCTTATTTTGCCTTCATTTTTTAAAGATATATAAAATTCTAGGTTGATGATATTTTTTTCCTTTCATTACTTTAAAGATCTTAACTATTGTCTTCTAGTTTGCATTTTTTTCTGCTGTTTTTCTAATCTTTTTTTTCCTATGACTGTATTTACAATTTTCTCTATCTTTAGTTTTAAGCATATGATGTGCTTTGGTGTTGTTTTCTCCATTTTTCTTGTGTCAGGTGTTTGTTGAGTTTCTGCTTTTTAGATCTGTGGGTTTATAGTTTTCATCAAATTTAGACGTTTTGGCCACTGCATTTTCAAATATTTGTTTGCCTCTTCCTCTTCTCTTTTTTGGGGGACTTCAGGCTTACTGGTGCTTATTCCTTTTTTTTTTTTTTTTCATTCCTCCACTCTGCATTTCATTTTGGATAGTTTCTGTTGCTGTGTTAGTTCATTGATCTTCTGTAAAGTTTAATTTGTCATTAATCCTACCCACTTTATTTTTTATCTCAGATACTTGACATCTCTAGAAGTTCCATTTTTTATTTGTTATATTTATTATGCCTACTGTCCTTGAATATGTGGGACATAGTTAAATAGCAACTGTAATTTTCTTCTTTATTGAGTCTATCCTCTGTCATTTGTTAGTTTGTTTCTGTTGATTAATTTCTCCTTCCACTAAGGAAATTTTCTTGCCTCCTTGTAGACCTCATGATTCTTCGTTAGATCCCAAGCATTGTTAGCTCTAACTCATTAAGCACTGGGCTATTTGCATTTCTATAAGTAGGAGCTTTGTCAGTGAATGCAATTAAATTACCTAGAAAGTACTGAGAAACAGTTTGTTCCTTTCAGGCTTCCTTTTAAGCTTCCTTGGGAGGTTCCAGAGCCCTGTTTCTCCAGGACTGATTTTGCCCCACTCCTCAAGCAGCACCTTGTGGGTACTCCAGCTGACACTTGCTGGATTGTGAGGTTTTACAGTCCGGCTAGTGTAACACAAATGTCCCAGCTCTCTGTGAGCCCCAGTGATTCTTTCCTCTGTTCCTGGTGGTTCACCCGCCCCTCACACACCTCTCCTGGTGGTTAGTACTGGAGTTGGGGTGGAGGGCCCTCTGCAGATCTGTGGCACTTCCCGCTCAGCTCTCTCATACTCTGCTCTATGAACTCTAAGCCCCTGGCTGTCCTGGCCCCCTCTGGGTCTCACACTGCAGCCCAGAAACTCCCTTCACACAGTAAGCTGAGCATTTGTAGACCTCACCTCACTTGTTCTCCTTAAGGAACTGTCCTGTGCTGCCAGTGTCCAGTACCTGAAAACATACACATGGTTCAGCTGTGGAGCTATTTCAGGTTGAAGAATAAATCTGGTCCTTGTATCTCCACCTTGGTCATCGTGATCATAAGTGGAAGTCCCTTTATGCCTCTTGTATTTAAAGTTACCAACTCTAAATGTGAAAAGGGATGGTAGGAGAGAGAAAGACTGATAAAATGTAATAAAATCCAAAATCCCTTTGCAGAAGACTGTGCAGGGTTTTAATTATCCCAAGGTTTTAATGACCTTCAACTCCTTGAACTTCTAAATGTCTTGGCCTGAATATACACAGTATCACCCATGTATAAAACCCTCATGGCTGCAGTTTACCCTAAGAGTACCACATATACCTGACAAAAAGAAGGGTGTCAGGCCTATACATGTCAAGTATATACATCCCAAATATAGTATAAGGAAAGGAATCCACATCAGGCTCCTCCGCTATGAGCCTGTTTCTTCCTCTCCCACTCCCCCTGCTTGTGTTCCCTCTCTCGCTGGCTGTCTCTATCTCTGTCAAATAAATGAATAAAATCTTTAAAAAAAAAAATCTATTAAAATGGGGCGCCTGGGTGGCTCAGCGGTTAAGCGTCTGCCTTCGGCTCAGGGCGTGATCCCGGCGTTACGGGATCGAGCCCCACATCAGGCTCCTCCGCTATGAGCCTGTTTCTTCCTCTCCCACTCCCCCTGCTTGTGTTCCCTCTCTCGCTGGCTGTCTCTATCTCTGTCAAATAAATGAATAAAATCTTTAAAAAAAAAATCTATTAAGGAAAGGAATCCAGATTTTTTTAAAAGAATACTTGTCCTGTCACTGAATAATCATGTATTCTGGCATAAACCTCAGCCTGTCTCACAGTATACTCTTCTGTGAAATTGTTTCCTGAAGATCAAGCTCAATAGCATATGTAAAAGTCTTTAATAAAATATAAATCAAACAAACTTAAAGTATTTACTAGTATTGGGTAGTATGGTTATAAATGCATCTCCACAAATAGATCCATACCTGGAGGATATATCTAAAATGTTATGTGGCTATAACCTTCAATGCAATTCTTGCCCTCCCCCGCCCCCCCATTGGGCTAGTAGGATATCATATCATTGTGTTTTCGTGAGCAGAATGTTCAGGGGAAGTCCTCCAAGCTCCATTTCTCACTCACTAATCTTGAGGTACCTATTGTCCATATGCATGTGGTCTCTCAAAGCCAGGTTTTTGAGCTTGAAAAAATAATGCTAAGGCAGGAAACACCAAGGCTTAAGGTATCCTCCTAAAGAAACCAGGCATTCCTTTCCTGTCGCATCCCAAACCTTTCTGTTGCTTTACCCACAGAAACATTTCTGAAGGCAAGGGGAATTGAAATAGCTGTGATAATTTCTTATGTGGGAGAAGAAAAATGGCAAGAAGAAGAAAATGTAAATCAGTATCACAATAAATTATATATGTTTGTGTTGGGGAGACTGGAATTTTGCAAGGGAGGAGAGAGAAAGCTAGGATACAAGTGAAGGGAGACTTGAACTTTTCCCTCTATTTCTTCTGTTTGAATTTTTAGAGTGTGCTTTATTTTATGATCCATAAGTGAAGCAAAATGTTTATTGATAGTACTTTTTCTCAACTGAAATCTGAATAAGAAAGATCATCTTTAGTGGTAAGGAGCTTAAATGTATTCTTTATAGGAAGTTGAGTATTTCATTTGAAGTATAACAAAATGAACTGAGAACAAAATATAAAGTTTACTGACAATTTGGCTATTGATAATTTGTGGTACTTTGATATGTAAAAGAAAATGTCCAGATATCATTTAGCCAGAATGTATTTAAGCAAAAAGTCTTTATCATCTAAAGGGTTTTCTTAATATAAGAGGACAGAATTACCAAAGCCATGCAAACATTTCAATACCAAAAGCATGCAGATATTTCAAGAAAATTCGGATTATGTGGTACAAAAAGTCAGTTGGTTCACAAGACTTTGACTTAGAGTAATTTTAATGCTTGAAAAGTTATAATTGTATTTACAGAGAAGAAATGTGCTGTTGTGTGTATTTTAATTTTACTTCCCAGTTTGCCCTTTAAAAATATGTCTTTGTGTTCACATTGGAGACACTGTCACCTGTGCCCTTGACTGACGTAGGTCCCATTTTAGGGGGGCTAACAATTGTAAAGGAGGTGTTGTCTCTCTGGAAAACATGGTGACTTCCATCTATCATAAGAGATTTTCATAAACATAAAAGTATATTTATGTTTATGTAAACTCTTCTGAAGTAGCCTTAGCATATTCCTGCACTGAGGGGAAGATGCATGTGATATCTCTGTCCTATTTGTTAAATTCTGCCATTTAGCTGCAACCAAATTTGTTCCATACAACATTGTATTAAAGACTACTATGAACAGGATGAGGCCACCGTGAATGAGGCCACCGTGAATGAGGCACTAACCTGAGCTGTGTCCATAAGGTTCTGGTCCCATCCAACTGAACAAATCCCATGCACCATTAAGGGTTTACCTTAGGAGGCCAGCTGTCCTCCTCCTTAAGTTTCTATATTGACCTTCCCACTTGGTCATTAGCATTAATCCAGGCATCACAGGACATAAGAGCAATTACACAGACTCCATCTTGGTCTACAAGGATATCACCTAGGACGATGTGTCCTCCACAACATAGCCATGATTTGAATTGGTGCTAAATGTTTCCAGAAACAAGAGGAGTAATCTTTGATCATTTTAGCTAAAGACAGGCAGAAATTTCTTACCAGCTTTTTTAATTGGATGATTCTCATTGTAAAGGTCAGAGCCCTTAGGCTATCCATAAATAACAAATTGGTTATCCTCTCTAGATAGCTTTCTTGAATAACAAGGGTAACTTCATTTTGGAGCGATCTCTACAACCGTGTGAGAGCTATATGAGCTACTTGTGTTATTTCCAAAAACACTTGAAAATCTCTTATGATAGATGGAAGTCACCATGTTTTCCAGAGACAAGCTAACACCTACTTTACAATTGTTAGCCCCCCTAAAATGGGACCTACGTCAGTCAAGGGCACAGGTGACCGTGTCTCCAGTGTGAACTCCTGTCTAACTGGTAAGCCTTACAGTTTCAAGTTCTGTTCAGTAATTGAGTGTGGGGGCGCCTGGGTAGCGCAGTCGTTAAAGCGGCTGCCTTCGGCTCAGGGCGTGATCCCGGCGTTCTGGGATGGAGTTCCACGTCGGGCTCCTCTGCTGGGAGCCTGCTTCTTCCTCTCTCACTCGCCTGCTATGTTCCCTCTCTCGCTGGCTGTCTCTCTGTCACATAAATAAATAGAATCTTAAAAAAAAAAAAAAAAGTAATTGAGTGTGGTCCTTGCTTTTGCAGAGAACGCCCAGGGGCAGTCACCCTGTCCTGTTTGTGCACATCACCAGCGTGATGGCATTTGTCCATCACATAGAATGAATAAGTGACAGCTGTGGGAATAGGTGTGGAGAATATATCTGAAAGGCGTGTTGATAGGTGTTTTTTGTTTTTGTAAGGGAAGGGTTTGGAACCAGGGCCATCCTTGACTGTTTCCTTAGACTTCTTAGTAATGTTAAGAAAAATGGCAATCAAATTTTGAGTCCTCCATTGAGGAATGGCAGGCCCCGCAGTCAGTTAAATTTAAGTGCTTATAACAGTTTGGGAAGGCCACACCAGGGTGTTCTCATTCTTGAGGAAAGCTCCAGGGATGGTTCTGAAAGACAGTGCTCATTCCTTTTTTCCTGAGAAGCTTCTGTGGTCTGAGGTATTCTCCGTTTCCAGAATTACTGTTTTCCCTCCAGTTACATGTAACTGTGTCCCATTCCAGTAGCTGTAACTCCACCATTTGCCAGTTGTTCCTTCCTCGTACCCAGGCCTTTCATCTGGAAGGGTTGGGTACAAGAGGGACAAGGGCGTTTTTATAAAACTTCCAGAGACCCGTTGTGAGCTCCCCCTCCCAACTTTGGCCCACATGGACCACTATAGCAAGGCTTGGCAACTAACCAAAGAGTTAGTAATTATCTTTTTGATCTAAGACCATATTGATGTAACAAATGAATTCATATCTATAAACCAAAATAAATTTGAATCCCTTGCCTCCTTTTGGCTAAGCAGCCTCCCAGAACGTGTACCAACCAAGCCAGCCTGGGGTTGTCATAGGAAAAAAGAAGAATCATACTCAAGAATGATCAGGAGGAATCCTGAATTTTCAAAACAGTTCTATACAATCTCCTAACACTTTCATTCTGACTCTAATTCAGAAAACAGCTGAGAAGAGATGATCCCTTTCTGAAGACAATTGCATTCATCAACAAAACTGCCTTACTAAGGTGTATGGACCAGAAGAAAGTGAGAGAAGCAGAGCCAGACATTTTTGAGTCCGTTCTGGAGGAGAATGCCCCAATGCTCAAAAATACCAGATCCCAGTAAATTGCAGGGAATGGGAAAAGTCCACTAAATACTTAACTGTCAGCCCATTGTTGAACTGTTTTGTGATAAAAGGCACACTACTGTCAGGTTGGAAGTGGTCCAGAAATATAAACCAAAAATATCACACAGATTACTTTCACAAGCCACAATAGTGTGGCCAGGATAAGCTTATCAGACTGGAACAGCAACACATAACCTGAATAAGTGTTAATAGCAACTTATAACCCCAAGAAGAGGTCAAAGATAAGTTGTAATTAACGTGTTAGGAGCAAGTGCGGGTGATGCTCCATGCTGTGTGGTTTACCTTCCCTGAGAGGCAACTGGGTCAAATTTTGTTAGGACTCAAAATTTGGCATGCAATGGTAGCCTATGCTTTTCAAACAGCATCTTTTACTCTGTACCCAGTTGAATGGGTGATGTGTTACCATGTCTGGTATGATCAGGTAAGCAACAGTGGCAGGCTGGGTAGTGCAGGATTCCGGTCAGTTTCAACAGGAAATAGGTCCATCTCCATGAGTGACCCAGAGGGTTCAATCAGCAGTCACTATTTGTTTCCTTAGTGAGCAGTGCCAAAGAGGGGTGTCATTAATCTTCCAGGCTATACTTTTCCAAGTGACAGTCCAAATAGGCCATGGCACAACCCCAGAGTCAGTAAAAACATAATGAGGTTTACCAAGGGGAGTATTTGTCAGAGCTATAAGAACCGGCTTCAGTTCTGCCACTGAATGGAGTGACCATGGCCATTTTCAGTTCTGATCCGTTGGCCCTGAGGCTGAATGGTTGCAGCTGCCCAGTGGACACTGTCCGATTTCAGCTCAGCCAGACCATCAGTGAAGCAAGCCCCAGCCGGACAGGGAAACTCTGGGAACCAAGGGCCTTACGGAGCCAGGGACTTTGCTGCAGGTGGCGGAGCCGAACAGCTGCCATTTTCTCATGTAGAGCCAAGATGCGTCGGAGGCCAGGCCGGCTGCATTCTTGAATGTACCGTTTCCATTACTGGATCCTTTTCACTTTGTTAGTCATTGAGTCTGAGTCAATCCACCCCAAAACAAATATCAGGTTATAGTCACAGTTCCCCCAGGGGTCAGGCACTCAGCTTCAACAAGAGCCGCAGTAAACTAATAGCTACTTCTCAAAAGAGTCAAAACTGGTAGCTGTGTTGGCAATGAGTGCAAACCCCCAGGGGCGTCACCAAGGGCAGGTTGCCTCCCTTTGCCAGAGGCTCCATATGGCAACACAGTCAGTCATGGAGACTTGTAGCTCAAAGGGATCGCCGAAGAGGGAGGGCCCCAGAAGTATTAGTACTCTCTGTACCTGGCTCTTCCCAATCAGAGGAACCGTTTTGGTACTTAGGAGTATTTGCACATAAGCATGTAAGACACCAATACCAAGGCTACATGCAGCAACTGGAACCCAGAACAGCAGTGCGTTAACACAGAGGCCCCACCACCACGTTCATGCTGACTTCCTTCCCCACTGTGAGCTCTGCCCCAACCCCATCAGTTGAATTTGGGCATCCCATCACCACAGGGGACCCAGTAAAACGGTAATTCAGGTGTTCATACCCACCAGGGCCACAGCAGTGTGAATCCCTTTCCTTCCCAATATTCCCCAAAACACTCGATAGATTGTGGCCTTTCATCCCTTTTGGGAACAGGGAGATGTCACCCCAGCCCTAACCTCCTTTCTCCTTAAAGCAGCGGAGGTCAGTGAAAGGAGAAGGGATGGTCGCGGGGGTGTAGAGAGGAAGAGGACACCACACAGTAAGCGAATCACGTCTCAGCGCTGAGAGGCATGGCGGTTGCTTGCAAAAATTTATTTCGATGTCAGGTTCTCACTCTTCGTGGAATCCACCTCATCAGCATTGTAAGCCAAATCCAGGACAATAAGAGTTTTAATACCAGTCAGTGCCCTCTCTGTGGTTTTCCAATGGGACATTATTTCAGGGAAATTTTCCGAAAGGCCCAAAGCTTCCTGAAAGCAGGTAGGGCCCACAGCAGAAAAACAAAAACAAAGCTCCGAGGCCTTTAACCACCATCTTCAGATGGACCGAGGTCGGCGTGACCGACCACAGCAGAGGCTGAGCTGAAGATGACTCAGCTGTTGCTCCCGGTTAACAAGCATCCGGCACAACGCCCTCGTCTTCCAGGCGAAGCGGAGATTGTTCTAAAGATTTGCCTGGTCTCTGCGTGTAGGGATTTCATACCCAATGCAGGTATGCGTCTCTGTTAACTGTTTCTCAAGAGGACAGAACCTTTTGCTCGCTAGTTCAGAACAATGTTCACACTCATTCAGAGGGGGTGGGCCCAAGGCTGTCCTCCCGCTTGGACCAAAATTAGCAACAAACAGGGCATCATTTGGGTCGTTGTTTTGACCCCTCTCCTCAGCCTATAATCACTTCCCTAAATTCACCTCATTAAGAGGAAATAAGATGGAAGACCATTTATTGTCCAATTGACCATACGATTTGGTCAATATCTTTGCAACCATTTCCCATGGACTTCCTTCAAGTTCTGTTTAACCACCCCGCAAAGCGTTCATTCTTCTCTAGTACGCCAGTATTTCAGAAAATGAGAGAAATTTCATTTGAAATATTGAGTGGACTTCTACAAAAATGTAAAATGTTATTTTAAAGTGTATTTTCTTTGTGCTAACCTCAATGTTATTATGTAGATTACCTTTGTGATTTTATATAGGCCTTTGTTTTGGATTCGTTGTGAAAGACATGTAAGATTTTTGTATTGAGAATAGAATTAATGGTTCTATGATAAATAGAGCACATCCTGTTTTAAAGAAATATTTTGGGCAAAATGTCCATAAGAGACATGGTTTTGCCAATAATTTAGTTCAGAGCATCTGGAATCTTTCTTTCTTCCTTCCTTCCTTCCTTCCTTCCTTCCTTCCTTCCTTCCTTCCTTCCTTCCTTCCTCCTTCCCTCCCTCCCTTTTTCCCTTCCTTCCTTCCTTCCTCCCTCTTTTTTTTTCTTTTCTTCTTTCTTCCTTTCTGTCTTTCTGTCTTAAAAAGTGATGAGCAAATATGATGCCTTTGCATTTTATTTTAAATTCATTTTTGGGGTGATTTCAATATACCTCGTTACTTCATTTTTTGTTACTCTAACGAATTAATAATTGGGGTTTTGGTTTGATTTGGTGTTTCACTACCTACTCTTACAGGCATAGTATTACTTTAGTTAAAAATCACTCTGTTTTCATTTTCTGTTTCCCTCTTTCTTCCCACCCTAATTTTTTCTAGTCAGTTGTTGGCTTGTCCAGTTGTAACTAGAGATACACTTGACATATTAGTTACTTGACATATTAATTTTGGCCACTTCTGGTATGCTTTCTTTTGCCAATGAAATTATTGAAATTGAAAAATTGGGTGGGGGTGTCTATGAGAGACGGAAGTCTTTCCCCTGGGCATTAAGTATTAAGCCAGTTTCTCTATCACATAACAAGAGAGAAGTGTTAAAACCAAAGTTCACGGCATGCGACTGGCAGAAGCAAATAAATGGTTCCCTTTAAAAATTTCACTTCAACAGCAATAAATCTCTAGTTAAGTCTAAAAACAGGATTTTAAAATGGCAAATGAAGAATATATCGATTTCAAATAGCTGAAATGCTTTTTTTTTTTTTTTTTTTTTTAGTTTTCTTAATTATCCTGTGAAATGTGAAGTGTGCTTCAGGGCAGCTGCTGAACATTGTCTTAGTTCTGCCATCGAATCAAAGAGTTTTACTGCTGGAGGGAATTCAGATTATCATTTTACACATATGGAAACCGAGACCCAGAGAAGTTCAGTGACGCACTTCTCGTCCTGAATCGGCAGGGCTCAAACGTGATTGGTCTTTCTGGTGCTCTTTCCACAGTGCTGCAAAGCTATCGCAGTGGTGTTCAGAAAGTATAGCTACAAATTCACGTAAATTTCAAATACTTTAGATTCAGAGCCATTTCCTTTCCTTTGTAGATATTTTATACGCATGCTGCTTTTGGCACCATTTTTCCTGTTTTGCTGAAAGAATGCAGCGGTCTCTCCCTCTGCCTCAATGCAACATAGCAAGCCCAACCTAATTTTTAAGTCATGGTATAGATTTAAAAATTTTTTTCAGATTAGTAACCATTTTTATCAGAGTTCTAATTTCTGAATCCTATAGCCTGATTCAATCCTTATCTTACTTGATATCTTCCTAGGACTTGACACTGATTAACCCTGATTCTGGAAACGTGAACCCTCCAGTTTGGTTTTTCTAGTGTCTGAGGACTATTTCTCTGTCTCCTTCAGTGGCTCCTTTACTGTGAGCCCCTTAATATGGAGGTTTCTTTTGGTTCAGTTTTTCCTTTTTTTCGCTCTCTGAGTGATCTTCCACTTCTGTAGCTCTGGACTGCGAGCTCCGCACCTATGCCTCTCTACCTTCAGCTCTCCCCCTAGACCCACACCAGTGTTTTGAACATCCTGCTGGAGCTCTCCAGCTCCCTGCTGGTTGTCAGGCAGCCACTTACCTTGAATATATTCGAAACAATGCAAAATGTTCACATTGATCAAATGTGTGAGTTGGGTTAAAAAAGAAACCTAATCTCCAAGTTTCTGTTCTCCCAGCTGTAAAATGGGTTTGTTATGAAATTAAATGTGAAGGACCCACACAGCAGTTAAGAAGTATTGCTTCGTTGGGGTGCCTGGGTGGCTCAGTCCTTAAGCGTCTGCCTTCGGCTCAGGGCGTGGTCCCGGAGTCCTGGGATCGAGCCCCGCATCTGGCTCCTCCACTGAGAGCCTGCTTCTTCCTCTCCCACTCCCCCTGCTTGTGTTCCCTTTCTCGCCGGCTGTCTCTATCTCTGTCAAATAAATAAATAAAATCTTAAAAAAAAAAAAAAAAGTATTGCTTCGTTGTCCATTCCCAAACTGCTTCTCTTGTTGTGATCTCTTTTAAAGGACTTTCCTCTACATAATAATGTCTTTGGGTTATACTCTACTCTTCCCCACCTCTCATCATTACACCGCGTCAATTAGCAAATGCTTTCTTGTTCTATCAAACAAGCATCTTTCCATTTTGGCCTTAAGCCAGCCTCAAAGTCTCTGTCTTAGTTCCAGTCTTATCTTGCCTTTGGATGGGTCTCCTTGCCTCCGGTTTCTTCCATCTATTCATTCTCCAGCATGACATCAGAGTTATTGGCCTGCCCCCCTACCTAACAACATCCTGCTGGCTTCCCGATATCTTCAGAATAAAATTATTAGAATTTTCTAACTAAGCAGTAAATCCCTTCACAGTCTGGTCCCTACCTCCTATTTCAGCTTTATCTTTTGCCCCTTTTCTCTCTCATGTCACAGTGCACATGAATACACACACACACACACATACACACACACACACACACACTCCCAATGCTTCTGCCACACCCAAATTCCCTTGACATGCCACTTTGTCAAGACTTTGCCTTCAGTATATCATTCCCTCCATCTGGAAGGCTCTCTCCTCCCTCAACTGACAAACTCCTGATAGTTAAGACACAGGTTTTGAGCAACTCGATGCCTCGTCCAGTTATCTTTGGCAAAAGAAGTTGCTCTGTTTCCATGTTTCTATATGGAATCTTTGTATGTTGGTCCTCTACCCATTCCAAATTTTGATCTCAAACGCAAGGGCTAGATATTTGTTTTCCTCCTCAATAGTTAGTACTGTGATTGGTACAGAATAGACACGCGAGAAATAGATCACATAATTATCATTTCCTGCTGACTTCTTATCTAAGATTTTTTTGGATACTCTTTGGAACTTCTTTTATAAGACTCCAGGAATGTGGTCCTGTCTTCCATGTTAGCTTCCCCTGAGGTTAGATTTAATGTTTAGAAAGACAACATTTTGCAGTCAAGATGGGAAAAAACAGCAAACAAACAACAACAAAACCCACCAGTATGCATTCTGCTCCCCACGCAACCTCCAGCAGATATGGGTCATCAAGCAAGGCATTCTTCCCTAAGGAGCCAGGTAGATTCTTCCTTCTCAGCACAGCACTCCAGGAGCCACTATCAACTGAATGAAGTTGGCGGCTCATGGGGAACCTCACTGGGATAACAAGTCATTAGAAAACACAGGGTGGATATCAGATGACCTGAAATTCTGGTCCAGCTTTGTTGCTGACAGCTCTGAGATACATGTGATGGCACTTTATGTGGTGTCTTCCGTGACATGAATATTCAGCACTTAATTGTCTATTAGTGAATGATGATTACTGAGCTATTTTTGCCTCGTTTTCTCTATCCAAACAATAGGGCAGGTAATTTCCAAGCTACTTTTGATGGTTGGTATAAGAATATATGTAACGAGGAATGTGAATTAACTAGGAGAAAGTTTAAAATCATATAGAAAAAAATAGTTTCATTGAGTTAAAATATTATGTACAATGAAGTAGTTAACTTGTAAAACTAATTTAGTATCTTATAGTTGAGTTATAACAACTAGAAAGGTAGGATATACTGGTGCATATTTTTTTAAAGTTTAAATGTATATAAAAACCAGTTGTAAGTATAGTACAAATAAGTTTTTTTTTTCTGAACTATTTGCAAAAAAATTGCCAACAAAATGCCTTATCATATTTTAATACTTTGGTGTGTATTTCCCATAAAGAGGAACATTCTAAAGTTCTATGCTACAACCATAATAAGAAATTCAAAATAATGCATTACTGCTATCCAATCCTCATTAGATTAGATCCCCATTGAGCTTTTGCCAAATGTTCAATTATATCCTTTATAGCAAAACAGTCCATGCCAGATCATACACTGTATTAAGTTGTTAAGTTTCTTTAGTTGCCTTTGGTCTAGAGCAATTTTTCAGTCTTTCTTTGACTTGCATTACCTTAACACGTTTAGTCCAGCTTTTAGGCCAGTTATTTTTGTAAACTGGATTTTTCTGATATTTCCTTATGATTATATTTAATTCTTCTCATGCAGAAATATAGAAGTGATGATATATACTTTTCATTGTATCCTATCAAGTGAGTCATGGTTTCAATTTATCTCATTACTAAAAATGTTCACTTTGATCATTTTATCAATATGATTACTTCACTTTATAAAGAATTATTCACTATAAAGTTATCCTTTTCCTTTTTGAAATTAGTAAGTATTTTGTGATGAGGTTCTTTGAGACTCTGGTAATATCTAATTCTTTTTTTTTAATTATTTATTTTGAAGAACAATGTCAGCTTTATTTTATAAAGTTAATATACATCAACTTTTTAAATTTAAATTCAATTAATTAACATATAATGTATTATTAGTTTCAGAGGTAGAGATCGGTGATTCATCAGTCTTATATAATACCCAGTACTCATATCATATACCCTTCTTATTGTCCATCACCCAGTTACCCCATCCCCCACCCCACCCCTTCCAGCAACCCGCAGTTTGTTTCCTGATTAAGAGTCTGTTGGGTTCTAATTTTTCATAAAAGTTTTAATTTGTTTACTTACATCAGAATCAACTCATGGCTTCATATTTTATTCAGTGGGTTGTAACATGTCACAGTAATATGTCGTAAATATTTTTTTGATACTGACATTATCCCAGAATTGGTGATTTGGAGCCTCTTTGAGTTGGCTTTGGTGTCATTTTTACGTGTCCCTTTCATTCTCTGAAAATTGCAATATTTTACAGTTCAAAAAAATATATCAGGCTTATCTTGTACTTTTGTTGCCCAATCTCTGAATCAATCACTTCTCCAAGGACTTCTGGCTCCAATTAATGGAGCACTAGGTAGACTTATTCTTTCGGGGTATTGCAGTTCCCAGGCCCTCAGCGGGGAAAAACTGAGGATAAATGTATGAATATTCATATACACACATTTACAACTATACTTATGTATATTTATGCATAGTCTGTATTATGTATTTGTATTGTTATATATTATCCTTATGTAGTCTGTATTATGTCCATATATTTATATTGTATGAATCCATATATACATAAAATTTAGAATATATATGGAATATACATACATATAGAGAGAATACACACACACACATATATATATATATATAAAATGAGTTTATTCATGTACCTCCAATCCTAATAATAGTGATAGTTCTACTCCTGAGTTGTTTTAGAGCCAGTTTTACAGACTCCCAATTGTAACATTTTCAGAAATTTTGCAAATTGGTTGTTAAACCACCGGTAGCTTGAAAATGCCCACGGTGGGAATCTTTACACCACGGAAATTGTCAAACACTCCCATCTATGTGTCTGATTCACATATTGACAACTGAGACACCCAATTTTATTTTTGAATACAAGACCAGATTTTCCAATGACTTGCTAGGTATCTTCTCACTGATATTGTTGATATCCCATGAGCACCAACTCCAGGGTAGATAACCTGATCATCATTTCCCCTAATTCTACTCCTATTCCTATTGTTCATCTTACTATAGCTAAGAGGGCAGCTTTCCTCCCAGTACCACAAACAAGGAATGATAGAATCCTTTTTTATCTCCCTTTCACCTTAATCTTCCTAAATCTAATCCCCAGGTTCTGTTGAGTGCATCTCTGACCTGTTTCTTATGACCCCTTCTTTTATAATCCCCACTATTCATTGGCACAGACTTATTTTAGGCTTTTGCATTTCTCTTGCCTGCCCAACTGAATGTTTATCTTTCCTAAATTTCTTACCTTGAAGGAGAGATAGGTACGATAATGAAATAGCTTCTCACTTGTCAGAAACATATTCAAAGTGAAAGTTGTTAGGACAGAGTGATATGGTTGCAGAAAACCTGAGAAACTATGACTTAAATGGTAAAAACAGTTTCTAACCTCACAGAAGAGAGTTGGAGGAAAAGTGTTCTCAGTTTTGGTATAGCTGTCCAACACTATCATTAAAGACCCAGACTTTTTCATCTGTTCACTCTGCCATCCCCAGCATATTGACTTTTTTTCCTGACACTTGTCATTCTATGGTCACAGAATGGCTGCCAGAGCACCAAACAGTGCATCCTCACACCACAGAGAAGGCATGGCACGAGAAAATATCCTCACTTGTCTATCTTTTTTCAAGCATCGTAGTCTTTCACAGGGGCCCAATTCTACCACGGTTACAAAATATGTATTTATTAATTCAATGAGCATTCATTGAATATTATTTTCAGTGTTAGGATAGGGTGCTTGACCACAGAGACAGAAATTCCTACCCTGAAGGAGCTTACATTCTAGTGGCACGTCTGTTCCTCCATGAGAGGAAATCTAAATCTGAATCAAAGGAGGTCAGAAGACTTTCCAGAATTACCTTAACTTACTTCCTGCCACTCTGCTTTACTCTTTCAAAAACAGGAGCTGGGTGTTGATTCTGGTGTGTTTTGATTCTGACCTAAATTATATTTTTCCTGGCTAATATTTCTTAGCTTGTGAAATGAACTTGGGCTTTTTCCTACTTTTAAGTACTAACATTTGCAATGCTACTTTTGCATTTTTGGGTTCATTTTGGTCGATTATGGTGTTGAGGCTTTCATAGTCTTGCACTTTGAACAGCCACTCTTCTTTAAATTTAGTGTGTCCCATTTGAGAAGAAACTTATACTCTAAATGGAAACTTTTGCTGTACAACGTGGCTTTGGAAAAGTGCCACAAGAATGTTTTTAGATTGTATAGGACTTGGCAATGAAAATAATTGGTTGAAGAATGACATTAAAAAATAATCTTTGGATTTTGACACCTTATAGAAGAAAAGGGAAAGTGTTATTGTATCACTCTTTCTCCATGATATGGTTTTCTTAAAGGAGAACAGTATATGTTTAACTAAATAATAACTTACTCCTTAATGGCTATTTTAAAAGGACATTTTATCAGTTTGGATGCTTTGGAACAGCATGTAATAGAAAACACAGACTCTGTCTTAGTCCATTAGGACTGTAATAACAAAATACCACAGACTGGGTGGCTTATAAACAACAGAAATGTATTCTCACAGTTCTGGACACTGGAAGTTCAAGATCAATGTGCCAGCATGGTCAGGTTCTGGTGGAGATCTTCTTCCGGGTTGCAGACTAATGACTTCTGGCTGTGTCCTCCATTGTGGGAGGGACGAGGGAATCACTCTAGAGCTTCTTTTGAAAGAACACAAATCCCATTCATGAAGGTTCCTCCCTCATGTCCTAATCACCTCCCATAGGTCCCATCTCTTAATATTATCACATTGGGCATTAGGATTTCCACATATGAATTTGATGGGGGGAGCCACAAACACTTAGCTTATAGCAGACTCAAACTGAATGAAGAAATAAATGTATTGCTTCACGTAACAAGAAGTCCACAGGTTGGGCAAGCTCTAAGCAAAGTGTCCTCTGCTGTGCAAGCAGGCTGTTGGGGACCCAAGTTCCTTCCGTCCCTTGGCACTGCCATCCCAAGAGCTGGCTGTGGTGTCAGTCGTTATGGCTTCTGATGGCCTCGGCAGTTCCAGGCATTACATTCAGATACAACATCATCAAGAATAATAAGAAACACCGTCTGTTTTTCTGGCTTTTTCTTCTGAGTGAGAAACCTGCCTTAAAGGTCCCCAGAAGACCACCCTCTCACGTGTTATTGTCCAGACTTGGTTCACATGCCTATTTCTAAACCAGTCGTTGGCAAGAGAAAAGAAGTGGGGTTATCATGATTGGCTTTGTCAAATCAGGGTCCATTCCCTAGAGCTGGGGATAGGATCACCTTCTCATGATGCGTGTGGCTCTGTGGGGAGCAGATACCTGAATGAAACTGGGTTCTGCCAGGAAGGAGGAAGTTGGAAAGAAAATGTATGCCCAGGAGGCAACAAAAAGTCCTGGCATACCCACGGTAGTAAAAAACTTTCTTCTTAAGGGGCATCGATCACTACAGTTCATCACCTGAGATATATAGGATTGCTTTCCCCACATGATGTATTTAATTTGTTATTTTCTTTACTATAGTTACATGAATGTTCCCCAAGCTTCAAGAATGGGACACATACCTCGGTGTATCTCTGTGGTAAGTAGTTATCTGGCAGTTTTTTTTTTTTTTCAAGTACATTTCTAAACACTTTTAGCTCTTTTAATCTTCACAACAATCTTCTGAGGTAAGTACCATAATTATCCCCATTTTATATGTGAGTAAACTAAGGCACAAAATGAATTAACTTATCTGTCCAAGGCCACCCAGCTAGTAAATGTATCTTTAACTATTTGGAATCTAGATATTGGTCGGATCCTTTGCCCTGAAACCAATACCATCAAAGTCTTCTAACTACACAAACAGATTTTTGAAGAGTGCAAAATTCTCCTTCAAAGGTTGGAAGTATTTTTAAAAGGTGAAATTTAAATTTATTTTTAGGACAAACTGATGTTGTTAGGAGGACTGCCACGCCAATGGCTTTTTTAGCTATGTAAATAAAACGTGATAGATTTTTCTTTGAAACAGAGGCTTTTTAAGGTAATTTAGCTTCAGGGAGTTACAGTATTATGTAACCATTACATTCCATGCCATAAATATTTGTTGAGTGAGTTCTCTGGGCCAAGGGCCACAGCATGTGCTAGGCTTACAGAGCGGAACAACCAAGATATGGTTCTTGCCCTCATGGAGCTTCCAGCCTATTGTGAGAGACAGAAAATACACTAGTTAGTAAATGTTAACAATATATTAGAAGAGACTTTCCTACTATCTAGGTATTTTGCCAGAAATTCCAAGCCTGAGAAATCACCCATTCTAAAGAAAGGTGCTAATTTCTTGTTCAGATAGGAGAGACAGGGGTTTGAATTAGTGGTGAGTACATCTCATGTGAAACAAATAAAATAAGGTAACAAACTATAGAAATGATCCCTGAAAGTATAGTCTTGTGTAGGGATAGAGGGTACATTCCTCAATCTCATAAAAACCATCTATGAAAAGCCTACAGCAAATATCATTCTCAATGGGGAAAAGCTGGAAGCCTTTCCCTTAAGATCAGGAACACGACAAGGATGCCCACTCTCGCCGTTATTATTCAACGTAGTACTAGAAGTCCTTGCAACAGCAATCAGACAACAAAAAGGGATAAAAGGTATCCAAATCAGCAAAGAAGAAGTCAAAATGTCGCTCTTCACAGATGACATGATACTCTATATGGAAAACCCAAAAGAATCCACCCCAAACTACTAGAAGTTATAGAGCAATTCAGTAATGTGGCGGGATACAAAATCAATGCTCAGAAATCAGTTGCATTTCTATACACGAACAGTGAAACTGAAGAAAGAGAAATTAGGGAATCCATCCCATTTACAATAGCACCAAAAACCATACGTTACCTTGGAATTAACTTAACCAGAGACGTAAAGGACCTATATTCTAGAAACTACAAATCACTCTTGAAAGACATTGAAGAAGACACAAAAAGATGGAAAAATATTCCATGCTCATGGATCGGAAGAATTAACATAGTTAAAATGTCCATGCTACCCAGAGCAATCTACACTTTCAAAGCTATCCTGATCAAAATACCGAGGACATTTTTGAAAGAACTGGAACAAACAGCCCTTAAATTTGTGTGGAACCAGAAAAGGCTACAAATCGCCAAGGAAGTGTTGAAAAGGAAAAACAAAGCTGGGGGCATCACAATGCCGGATTTTGAGCTGAACTACAAAGCTGTGATCACAAAGACAGCATGGTACTGGCACAAAAACAGACACATAGACCAATGGAACAGAATAGAGAGCCCAGAAATGGACCCTCGGCTCTTTGGGCAACTGATCTTTGATAAAGCAGGAAAAAACATCCAGTGGAAAAAAAATCTCTTCAATAAATGGTGCTGGAAAAATTGGACAGCTACATGCAAAAGAATGAAACTTGACCACTCGCTCACACAATACACAAAGATAAACTCCAAATGGATGAAAGACCTCAATGTGAGACAGGAACCCATCAAAATCCTAGAGGAGAGCATAGGCAGCAACCTCTTTGACATCAGCCACAGCAAACTTTTTCAAGACATATCTCCAAAGGCAAGAGAAACAAAAGAAAAAATGAACTTGTGGGCCTTCATCAAGATAAAAAGCTTCTGCACAGCCAAGGAAACAGTCAAAAAAACTAAGAGGCAGCCCACGAAATGGGAGAAGATATTTGCAAATGACACTACAGATAAAAGACTGGTATCCAAGATCTACAAAGAACTTCTCAAACTCAATACACAAGAAACAAATAAACAAATCATAAAATGGGCAGAAGATATGAATAGACACTTTTCCAATGAAGACATACAAATGGCTAACAGACACATGAAAAAAATGTTCAAAATCATTAGCCATCAGGGAAATTCAAATCAAAACCACACTGAGATACCACCTTACACCAGTTACAATGGCAAAAATTGACAAGGCAAGAGACAATAATTGTTGGAGAGGATGTGGAGAAAGGGGATCCCTCCTACATTGTTGGTGGGAATGCAAGTTGGTACAGCCACTCTGGAAAACAGTGTGGAGGTCCCTTAAAAAGTTAAAAATTGAGCTACCCTATGATCCAGCCATTGCACTACTGGGTATTTACCCCAAAGATACAGACATAGTGAAGAGAAGGGCCATATGCACCCCAATGTTCATAGCAGCATTGTCCACAATAGCTAAATCGTGGAAGGAGCCAAGATGCCCTTCAACAGATGACTGGATTAAGAAGATGTGGTCCATATATACAATGGAATATTACTCAGCTATCAAAAAGAATGATTTCTCAACGTTTGCTGCAACATGGACAGCACTGGAGGAGATAATGCTAAGTGAAATAAGTCAAGCAGAGAAAGACAATTATATGGTTTCTCTCATCTATGGAACATAAGAACTAGGAAGATCAGTAGGAGAAGAAAGGGATAAAGAAAAAGGGGGTAATCAGAAGGGGGAATGAAGCATGAGAGACTATGGACTCTGAGAAACAAACTGAGGGCTTCAGAGGGGAGGGGGGGTAGGGGAATGGGATAGGCTGGTGATGGGTAGTAAGGAGGGCACGTATTGCATGGTGCGCTGGGTGTTATACGCAACTAATGAATCATCGAACTTTACATCGGAAACCAGGGATGTACTGTATGGTGACTAACATATAATTTAAAAATATTATTATAATAAAAAAAATTTAAAAAAATAAAAGCTTCTTCTCACACTCAGGCTAAAAGGAATCCACCCATTGTATAGTTTCATTGTTTACATTTAGATCTCTAATCCATTTAGACTTTTTTTCTGACTGTGGTCCAATTTTATTATCATATTTTTCAAGTGGCTGTTTGGTTGTCTGAACACAATTTCAATAAAGCTCTATCCTTGTCTCAAAAAAAAAACAAAATAAGGTAATTATTAATTCCAGGGACACAAGTTATATAAAGAAATGTAATCATGGAGGGGCGCCCGGGTAGCTCAGTCGTTAAGCGTCTGCCTTCGGCTCAGGGAGTGATCCCGGTGTTCTGGGATCCATCCCCTCATCAGGCTCCTCTGCTGAGAGCCTGCTTCTTCCTCTCCCACTCCCCCTGCTTGTGTTCCCTCTCTCGCTGGCTGTCTCTCTGTCAAATAAATAAATAAAATCTTAAAAAAAAAAAAAAGAAATGTAATCATGGAATATTACATATCTTGGCTCTGAATAGAGTTTACATATTCGTAATAAGATAAGCAGTAATCATTGAAAAAATACAATGTTACTCAAAAGTACACACATACATAGGGAAAGAAACACAGAGAGTGGAGACATAGACAAAGAGAAAAAAAACAGATGGGGGGAGGAAAGGAAGGAGATAAAGAGGCAGATAGACAGATGGTTAATAGGCAGGTAGACAGATGGAAAATAGGGGATGGAAAGAAGGGAAGTATATTGTGTGTGGTAGGAACAGTGACAGGAGAAAGCACATACAAAAGAAAAGGAAATCCACTCTTCCCTACTGAGAAGATGATAAAATCTAAAACCAAAAAATTAAAAAAAATAGTTAAAAACATGCTATTCAGAGATGTGTAGGTAAATACCAAAATAATCATAAGAACTAAGCAGGGACCACTATTTGTGTCACAAGACTTATAAACTAAATTTGAAATGTTAATAAAAATAAAAATGAACCTCAAG
The DNA here is from genome assembly GCF_024610735.1 of Ursus americanus. Classification (NCBI taxonomy): domain Eukaryota; kingdom Metazoa; phylum Chordata; class Mammalia; order Carnivora; family Ursidae; genus Ursus; species Ursus americanus. The sequence goes on along the minus strand of NC_142128.1, from coordinate 52,841,716 downwards.
CAAACAACATGTGAACAGTATTGTATAACTGCTAAGACATTTGAATCACATCAGGATTTTAACTCATCAGAATGTTATGGAGAAGTCATGTTTCATTGTCCAGGAGATTCCTCTGTTGTTTTTCCTTCCGGCAATTATCTGAATCAGTATTACAGCTAACTTTTCCAAGTTTGCTCTTACGAACTATCCATAAACCGTTGTGTATGGAGGCCATTTTGAAAGCAAGAATAGACTTGAATTACTTGCACCATTCAGTCACTTAGTAACTGCCAAGTAGGTTCTTGCTGCTATTTAATTGATTTAGCAACGTCAATCCATTGGTCAAAAGAAAATTAGGTTAGTTAGAATTGTATTGTCTTAACCATATTATTTTCAATAGTGTCTAAAAGAAAAACCTAAGTAAAATATGTATGAAATGAATTTCATGTCATTAAAAATCTTAAGCGTAATTGTAATTACAGTTTAGCAGATGACTTCCAGTCCTCAACTGTAATAATCTGGCTCTGTGTCTCCTTTAACTTCATTCAGTTACCTCAGCTGGCTTGTGATGCCTGAAATGTTATCGAAGTGCTCAGCAGGGATCCACGTTTGCTCAGTTTCAGTTCCCACGCATTGGTGCAAAGAAACTTTGTAGGGTGCTGGTGGGAAGTTGTTTTCACAAAGGGCAGTTTTAGATGAGGAGCTGAATTCTGCAGGATAATCATGCCAGGGCAAATTCCAATCCCATATTTATGCCATACCCACAGAGTCCCACTCGGCTACCCACCCAAGTGGACACAGTTTTGATCCAGAAGTCATTTTAGAGGACCTTTTAAGAAATTACTTGTCAAAATTTAGTTATAGAAGTCCTTGAAAATAGCTAATAAAACCACTAACAATGACAGCTAACTTGTATAGGGCATTTCTAAAGAAACATAATTCTACTTTTAAATTAGTCCCTCTTGCCAGTATATTGAAATGCTTGGAATTTTAAGTAAATCATCCTTAGGGTCCCTTAACAATTTCGTACAGATGGCGGGCCACGTGGGTGAATATCTTGCATGCATGGGGATGAGATCCAGATGGTGAGAATGTAGAAAGGGTTGTTTGAAACATGTTAGAGGAGAGCATTGAAACATCAAACACTGTGATTGTAAGCAGTGGAAATAACTGTCCTAAACTCTAAAACAATACAAAAATATGAAGATGTCAAAAACCCATGGTATCTTCATTTAGGTTCTCTGGACTGAAAATATTAGTGTTTTCCGTTAAGAAGAGACTTGCTTGAATATATAAATATATTCATGAAAACATACAAATTAAAAACATACATATGTATGCAATATATATTACATATACAGTATATATTACATATTTATATTATTAAAATATTAATTACATATATTACATTGTGTATATGTGTACATATATGTTTATGTGTGTATTTATTTGTAGATAGGTGTTTTAGAAGACAAATGTCACTAGTAAATGATAGAAAATGTTCATTATTAAACTTTTGTAATTTTTTTAATGCCACCACCAAAGCTACAAGATATAAAAATAAAAAGGATCATCATTTTTTAAACAGATGGGAAAAACACTCTCTGGGGAGATCCAACCAGACTGGTGTTTTGTCTGCACCAATTTTTTGCAGACTATCTGGCATTCCTTGACAAGCTTGGCTTGCTTCCCTTACGTGTTCAACGTCAATATCTATGGGCCACTACATATATGTTCACACAAGGGTAAAGGCTATGTCAAACATCCACAAATTTGTATGTGTAATTATTTCTATGTGGCATATACCAGCTGCCTTATTTTCCCTAAATTTGAAGTTCATTCAGAAATAGAGGTTTTTCTTATGTTCCCCATGATACACAATAGAAAATAGTACAGAATTTTCCTGACACTGTTTCATGACATTATACATATGTTCAATTACACGTGTAATTGAAATTATGTGTGTTTCTAACTGCATGGTTATGGTTATTCCCCTAAAACTGGACATAAGTTTTCAGGATATAAGTTTTCCCTCCCTTGAAATTTTAAATTTTAATTTCTTAGCTGTCATCATGTATTTGTTTCAGAAACAAACACCCTTCCTTTTAAATAAGCACATATTACCTATATCATCTTAGGTCTGTGAAGTTTTAGGGAGATATTTACTACATAGATTCGGAATGAGGTGGTATCCTTTGTGTCAGATGACTTAGCAATTCTGTAACTCAACAGTAATGCTCAAGGTCAAATAGCCTCACTACAATTCATTTAAACACATACTTTAAAAAAAAATAGTGTAGCATGAAGTTGGACCCTTATGTTACATCGTAGACAAAATTAACTCAAAATAGAGCAAAGATCTAAACATAATAGCTAAACTACAAAATTCTAGAAGAAAACATAGGGGAAAGCTTCATGACATTTCATTTGGCAATGGATTCTTGCACATCAAAAGCATAGGCAATAAAGCCAAATATAGATAGATTGGACTATATAAAAATTAAAAACGTCTGTACATCATAGGACATAGTCAACAAAGTGAAAAGGCAACCTGTGGAATAGGAGAAAATATGTGCAAAGTATATGTCTCAGAAGCAGTTAATGTCACAATATATAAAGAGCTACAACTCAACAACAACAAAGACTAAAAATTGGACAAAGGGGTTAGACATTTCTCAGAGAAGATATACAAATGGTCAACAAACCCGTGAAAAGATACTTAACATCACTAGTCGTTCGGGAAATGCAAATCAAAAGTGAGTAATCACCGTATACCCATTAAGATGGCTATTAAAAAAAGCAAGTGTTGGCAAGGACATGGCGAAAACGGACCCTTTGCGCACTGTGGCTGCAAATGTAAAACGATACGGCTGCTGTGGAAAACAGTATGACAGTTCCTCGGAAAATTAAAAATAGAAGTACTTTATGATCTAGCGATTCTCCTTCTGAGTATATAACCAGAAGAATTGGCGAGCAGGGTCTCAGATATTTGTATGTCCACATCTGTAGTAGCGTTCTTTACAGTAGCCAAAAGGTGAGACAACTGAAATATCTCTTGATGGATGGACAGATAAACAAATGTGGGGTATATGTAAAATGGAATATTAAAAGGAAGAAAATATAATAAAAAATTATTATTAAAAATACTGAATCTGTTCTAAATTTTGTGTACATTACATAAATTTATACTTCAATAATACTGTTATCCAATTTAAGCCTCATATAGTTTTAAAATGTAACTTTACTATGGGTGAATTTCTAAATAAATTCTTCCCAATAAACTACTTTTTTAAAAAAAGAAAAAAAAAAGGAAGAAAATTCTAACATATGCTACAACCTGGATGAACCTTGCGGACATTATACTAAGTAAAATAAGTCAGTCATGAAACAACAAATACTGTATGATTCCTCTTCAGTGAGGCATCAGGATAATCAAATTCACAAAACAAAGTAGAACAGTGGTTCCCCCCAGGGGTGGGAGAGAGGGTAATGGGGAGTTATTTAATGGATGTAGAGTTTCAATTTTGCAAGATGAAAAAGTCTGGAGATGGGTTGCACACCAGTGTGAATATAATTAACACTATTGAACCCTTAAAATAGTTAAGATGGTAAATGTTACATTATTTTTACTGCATTTTTTTTAAACCAGTGTAACAAAATGCAATCAGTTACAATGAAAAAATGCTTTCCAAGGGAGTGATAATCTCTGCCTGTAATTACTGCTGTATATAAGGGAACAGGAGCTGTGATAAGCCTTCCAAAGAAGAGACGTGGCAAGTTTTGGGGGAAAGCAGAAAAGAATACAGTGGGGAAAAAACCTGTCACCTCCGGGGTCAGTCAAACTAAGGTTTGACCATACTAAGCATTACCATGCTAAGCCAAGGTTGCTGAACGTTCTAGTTCCTGGGTCCTCTGTCTTAAGGAGAGGCAAATATGTAAATCTTATAAGATTGTTTTGAAGATGAACTGATGTGAGTTTGCTGAGTTCCCAATACACAGCCTAGAACAAAAAAAGTACTAGTATAGTGCTGCTATTACTATAATTATTACTTTCTTCAAATCAAAATGTTTTTGCTTCAAATCAAAATTGTTTTGAACTTTTGGAGCAGCTGGGTGGCTTGGTTAAGCTTCTGACTCTTGATTTCAGCTCAGGTCATGATCTCAGGGTCATGAGATTGAGCCCCACGTCAAGCTCCGTGCTCAGCAGTCTGCTTCTCTCCCTCTCCCTCTCCCCCTATCCTACTGGCATGCATGTGTTCCCTCTATGACATAAATAAATAAATCTTTAAAAAATTGCTTTGAACTTTGGAAAAGAAAGTAATAATATACCAGAACTTATATTTAGTAGATAGAATTTTATGCACAAGTTATTGATTCAGTAAAATAGTGAAGAGTCTAAAAAAGTATAAATACATCTCTATAGAGAACTTCCTTAAAGAATAGTTTCTTTCCCTAATCAAATAAGCAAACTCGCAGAAGAGTCCTACATTTACTTATCCACAATGGATAAACTGAAGATAATCAGAAATGTTATAAATCTTAAATTAGTGAATATTGTAAGTTATACAAAATGATCATGAAAATCTGCACATTAAAGTAGAAAAAAAGTGATTTCTCCTCTGTGAGTAACTGTTTATAACTCAACTCTGTGGTCTGTCTTTCCTGCCCACTGCAAGAAAGAGTCAGAGACATCCGTCATCCTCTTGTAGAATTCTTACTAATTATTGAAATATCTTTTATTAGATTCCTTTGTCAAACACAACATTTGATTACTGAACTGGTATTGATATCACATAGGGACATTCGTTGAGGGCGTATTGTGGAGTCTCTAAGAGAGGGTGTATTTGCAAACGGATCATGGATGCTGGAATATCCAGACTCGAGTTGGGAGGGAAAATGAGAGTTGTATCTTTTCTGGACATGTTTAAGATTACTCATTTCTTTATCTTTGTACTCGATAAAAATAAGAATGTGATAAAGATCAAAGTCACTCAAAAGGACTTTTTAAAGGTATTAATTTTTCACACTGGCTTTCTTTGTGGTCCTTATATAATGTAACAAAAGGTCTCTCATTTGTATACATCGTAATTCACTTTGACTAAGATGTCCTGAGGAAAAGATTAATTTAATTAAAATGCTATCAGGGCATGACTGCTAAACATATGGTTTTAGACGGCTGACAAGACACTTTGCAGAGGTTGAAATAACCACACCATTAAATCACACATTGACTGATGAATTTCCTCGTGGCTACATCTGTAAGCAAAAATGTAAACATCTGAAAACATAAAGGTGACATTCTTGAAACACAAAACTTCTTTCACAGAGAATGTACACTTTCTAAAGTTAATACTGAGGCATCTTTGATCACTACCAGACCACACTGAATGAGAAAGTGAAGTTGTCAAGCCAAGCCTTTGTTTACAGAGCATAATCTAATTACCTAAGGATCAGTGTGGGGAAAATAGGCCAGGATCTGACTTGACATCAATGCACTTTTAATATTTCAGACAATCTATTTTATGTTCAGCCTTATGTGTGACTTGACCAAAGATGTTTTTGAAAAGTAGCCCAGAAATCCAGTTTGCCATCCCTACTGTGTCTGTGTACGCATAGCACAGTCACAAGTAAAATGACCTACTTCCTACATGGTTTTCTAAGACATATTCATTATGGGTGTGAGCCTCTGAATTCAAGTAGAGTCTTGGCATCAGGGAGACTTCTCAAAGCCAATGTGGAGAGTAAGTACACCATACTTGTTTTATATACGAATTGCCAGCATTTAATAAAGTTCCTGCCTACCTTCTGCACATTTATGTAGGAAGCCAAGAGAATAGGTTGACGTTGGGAAGTCCCATTATCAGGGAAAAGACCAAGGCATGGCTCTGGGGTTCGACATTTGTTTGGACTTCCAACAATATTGTTTTCATTATAGTGAGCTTAAATCAGCATTAGCGACCTTTCTATCAAAGAAATCAGTTCTTAGGCGAATGGCCTATAAATAAAATTGTTATATGGCGGAATAATAGGAGCATATAATGAAACTTGGTTTCCAGCCAAACAAACATATGGACATTAAAAATTTAAAAAAAAAAGAGGAAAATGTGTACTATATGGGTCCCGTGTGGGATGATTGAAGTCATCCACTAGCGTGTGTGTCTGGATTCTATCCATTTAGGAGTGCAAGATTCTTTCAGGCAGGGGACTGCTCTTACTGTCTAGGGTGTTGGACGTGAGAAGATGTGGTTTCCTGCGGGGAGAAAAAAGGGTAAGGCAAAGTTTTCAACAGTTACCACGGTTTTGTTCAACACATTTGATCGGATAACGGGATACTAAGATTCAAGACATTGCCAGATTAATAATTACAGCAATCACTGTTACCTCAAAGCAAGTAATGATGCCTCTATTTTGTTTGAAGGTTTATCTTAAAAATACCTGCATGGTTTTAGTTATCTACATCAGGCCTCCTCTTAATTTCATACATTCACTTATAGACATTCATTCATTCATTCAAAACCTTTATCGAACACCTACCATTAAGGCAATCTCCTAATAAATAAAAAAATATCACTTTATGAGTCTCCACCAAAATAGTCCATTCATTCATATAACCCTAGTAACAATACCTGGTAACATATGCTTCCAAGCTTCCCTAGTCTTCTGTGGTAGTGTAAAGTACCAAAATATTGAACAGAATTATAGTTGAATAACCCACTTGAACTTTCTATGAACTTTAAAATCAAGGAAATGCCACTTGAATATAGGAGAAAGCACTTTTTAGTTTTTTTCTTTTAACACCTAAAACTATATGGGTTCACAGAAAATGCTGTATAGAAAGTAATGCTGTGTTAACTGAGTATTTTGAACATAGAGGAAATTAGTGGCTAAAGCAACATAAAAAATCAGGTTAGCACAAATGGATACGTACACCCATTGGGAATTCCCTACTACAATTGAGGTTAAGAAAATTTTGAGTGAGGTATTATGCTACATAAATCATCAGTGGAACAAAATACGTATTTTATAAGCTTCAAATTTCATTATTTTATATTTTCTTTCCAGTAGGACAGAAAATTATCTTTTTTTTCCCCAGGTAACATTATTTTGTGTATTTTATTGACCACACTGTAGCTCTTTTTTTTTTTTTCTTTTTTTTTTTTTTTCTTTTTTTAAGCTGTTGCTCTTAACAAAGACTCAGACCTTATGTGTGGGAGAAAGAAGTGGTAGGGAGAAGCTAAGCTTACTACAGTTACCAAAGATTGTGTCGACACCTTTTATTAGATGATGGGGTATTGTGCTTCGTGACATTGACAGTATTAGTAATTACAACATATGGCTTTATCAGAGCAGTGGTGATGTCTCTGTTTTATATAGAGTTATATTAGTTATCTTCCTGTTGGGTCCAGTTTGACCATAAACTTTCTACTACTCTTTTCTCTCTCTGCCTTCTCTCTTCCCCTTTCTTTCTCTGTCTCCACCCCCACCCCACCCCCACCCCCGGCCCGGCAAGATTTCAGCTTAGTCTTCGTTTCCTCCATGAAGCTTTGGAGCACCAAGACTGAATTGGGCTTCTTCTGGGTTTTCTCATTACACCTGTACTTCCTCCTTCATTTCACCTGTGTTGTAATTCCTTGCTTAATATTCTGTGCACCTGCCCAGCCACAACACCCCCATTCCTCACAGTGTATGCTGTATTAGGGCAGAACTATCTTATTTATTACTTTCTCCCCAGAATCTATCACAATTCCTTACACATAAAAGTTGCTCAACATGTATTTACTGAATGGATGAACTGAGTGAATGAAAAATGAATGAATAGAGGTATGAATGAGAATCTGTAGACCTGGCTTCTAGATAATGTTATTAACTGTATGGCCTTTGGCAAATCACTCCCATCCCTCTGCCTTAGCTTCCTCAAGTTCAAAATGACAGCAGCAGACAAGATGATTTCTAAAAACTTGACCGACCTCAGTGCATTTGTTTCTGTGATGAACGCTTCAGAGTACTCCTCCCTTCAGAATACCATTTTGTTTGCCTGAGGAATGTTGTTCTGGACTTCATGTGCCATGTTGAGGAAGAATTGCTTCCATAAGCAAATTTGTAGCTAATAACCCAAATATAGAGCATTTGTTTAGCTTTTGAGGCAAAATCTTGAACTACTGCAGACTTAGTCCATACTATCCGCTATACAATGTTGAGAATATCACAGAAATTCAGTAAAATAAAATAGGGTCCTATTTTACCTATACCAGCACAGATAAATAACAATGTAAACTTCATCTCATTTAATTTTTTATTAGCCATTTAAAAAATAAGCTTAATATCAAACAAGACAATTGGGGTGCCTGGGGTGCTCAGTTGGTTAAGCGTCAGCCTTTGGTTCGGTCATGGTCTCAGGGTTCTGGGATCGAGCCCCACGTTGGGGGGGGTCCCTGCTCAGTGGGGAGTCTGCTTCTCCCTCTCCTTCTGCCCCTCTGCCCCCAACTTGTGCTCTCTCTCACTCACACTCCCTCTCTCTCAAATAAATAATTAAAAATCTTAAAAAAGGCAAAATAATTGGAGTATGAAGATGAATGTATAATCTCATTACCATTATCTAGATAAAAATGTTCTAGTCATTGTCTATACAAATTCAAACAGAAATTAAAGAAGAGAAAGAAACGAATATGGCAGATGTTATATTGAGTCTAGAGTGAATAACCTTGAGAAGGTGTTCAAATATGTGTGAATTATGTACTGATGAGGCTCTGGCCCAGGAAAGTAATCCATCAGGAGAATTACTTTATCTTTTTATTTGTGTCTTAACTGCTGTGTTCCTGGCCCAGCCAGGAAGACTGTCAGATAATAATAGCTAGCATTCATTCAGAGTTTACTATGTGTCAGGAACCATGACATGAAATGCATTATTATTTCCAGTTGATACATTAGGAAATTATAAAATAAGTGGGAGTACAGAGAATTGAATAGAAGCTATCCGCATAAAGCCCAGGCACACGGTTACCATGTGTGTTGCCTCTGCTACCTACTTGCTCTGATTGTATTTCCAGCATTCAACACAGCTCCTGGCACTTAGTAAGTGCTCAGTTTCTCTGTGTTGAATTAGTAAATGAGTAAATAGATGACTAGATGGGATTCCAGAAGTAGATAGAGAGGCCAGAAGTGTGAAGCCAGTTTGGGGAGTTGGTCAAGATGGCAATGAAGTTCCCTTTATCAGAGAACCACTATTTTTCAGTATAAAAAAAGGATTTTGTCACAGAAGTGCTTTTGCGACTTGCAATATGGACCGTGTGTGTGTGTGTGTGTGTGTGTGTGTGTGTGTGTGTTTTCTTATGCTAGCACATGTAATAATCTTAAAATGATAAAGTCTAAACTTAAAAGTGAGATTTACATATTATATTCCAATTTATAGCCAAACAAAATGTGACAGAATATAAACTCCTGACAGGTTAGGATTATAATGGAAATCTTGGCAATTCTTCAAGTATGCTTCTAGAATACATCATAATATTTTAACTCTTCATACTTAGGCCTGGAATAAAGTTAACTTACCACATTTTCCCCATAGGCACTTAATCCAATAATTATAATTAAATATGTTCAGTTGCTCATTTTGATATGATCACTGGGCTTTTCCTTACTCACCAGACAGTAATCAATGGATTGCAGAAGATTCGTTAAGATAAAATATTTTTTACTAGGGCAAAGAAAAGGGTCACAATTTTTCCAATATCATTAAGCACTTTTCAAACAATGACTCCAAGTGGGAAAAGACAATTTGATGTACTATGAAATCTTTAGGTCCTGGTTTTAAAACATATGGAAAAATATAAACTGGATTCTGTAACATACTGCACTACAGTTGTGTGTTGGTGTGGTTTTCATAATGCAGTTGTGAAAGAATCACTGCTGGAAAACTCTGATATTACTAGTTCCTTTGTATATCTTTCTGGACCTAAGAATTGGCAGTGTTAGGAAATTAGTGAAATGTGCCATGGAAACAGCCTAGAGGAAATAGAATTTATAAATGCGTGCATATTGAAACTATGTGTTTTTAAACAAGTATAGAGAAACTCTTAGAATTATCAAGGTATAACTTTAAAATGAAACTGTTCATGACATTATGGTAGACCTAGAATTTTACATGACTTTAAAAGATTTCCTGCGAAATGTATCTGAGCAAAAATTCATTGTATAGTGGCACAACTATGCCCCAAGTGCTTAAGCTGGGACATGTTCACATGCACAAATTCATAAGTGTATTTGCGTATAGACTAATTATTGTTTCCATTTAAGGTTATTTGAAAACATTGTTAAAATATAAGCAGAACTATAATATCAAGATGGAAATTAAGTGAAAATAACTTTTTGCTCTCTATGATTTTAAATTATAGAAGCCAAATTCCCCAAACTGAATATTTCAGAAGTAAGTCCTTATAAATTTTATTGTTTTCCAATGAATTGTACTCAATAGTTCAAGTAATATTTATTGGATACAGAGAGAAAACTGGTTGACCCTAAAGAACTTAAAAAAAAAAAATGATAGTGTTTTGTGGTAAGACTGCTTAGATGTTTCAAATTCTGTTCTCTCTTCCTGTTCATTAAAGAAGATTACATAACCCTTCCCCAATGAAATGTGGGCATCAGTGATGTTCATCACTTCTAGGCCTGATCCTTAGAATGTGCCTTAAGATCTTTCATGATGTTGACATAACTAGAAGTGAAGATATCCATGATAGTAAATCACAAAGATAGGAGAATCCTGGATCCCTGAGTTTCCTCTTAGAGGACAACTACCAAGGAGAACTCGTTGAACCTACATAAGACTCCGACACAAGTGATAAGTGTGATTTTATTGTATCATCCATTGAGGTTTGGAGATGGTTGATTATAACAGTCTAGTTTTAATTACCTTGACATACAGAAAAGTTTGTATCAGATGGGGTTGATGGTGAAACAAAAGCCTAAATTATAGGGTTACTTAGTATAGCAGTTGGACCTGAGCTTTGCAGAAACAAAGCAGACAGGATGGCTAGAAATTTGTAGCGTTCTTGAGCTGTAAAATCCAGTTACATTTAGAACTCGAAGAATAAAAGATGGGACTTTTGAGCCACGTTGGTTCAGTAAAACTTTTCCATTTCATAAGGTGGCTAATAACTGTCAATAGAAGAGATCATTGCTTACGATCTGAAACAAATAAGCAAACAAAGCCCTGAATTTATTGCTTGTTAAGAAGAGGAGAGCTATACTTGTAAGATATGTATAGTCCATGAGCAGAGACTGGCCTCAGGTACACAGGATTTGGGGAAGCCAGGAACTGGCAGGCTTTCAGAAACAGAAGGTGGAGATTGATCTTTAGTTATAAAATGAATAAGACTGTTGTTGACTGGCTTTCAGAAGGGTGTGCACTGGAGCGAGGGTGCTGTTGATTGGCTTTCAAAGTATGATTACAGATGCAAGGTTGTCATTGATTAAGTAGGATGGATTTAAAACCAGTTCAAGTTGTTACTCCTTGCTTTGGCCAGAAAACAATTCATCTTTTCTTAGGGGATTAGGAACTTTTTATTTGGGGGCTAAGATGAAATTTTTAAAATATGGTTTTCACACTCATGGTTTCCTGTAGTCCTAAAATAATCACTATTAAGTTGAGAGACAAGGGCATCAGAAAGAGGAAGTGAAGTATAGCAATCTAAGGACTTTATCTGGAAAAGAACATTAGGTATGGTTATTGACAAGTTCCACTGAACTAGGACCAACTGAATATAGGTCAAATAGGTCAAAGGCTTACTAAATTTTTTTTTAATTTTTTAAAATTAAATTAAAATTTTTTATTACTATGTTCAATTAGTCAGCATATAGTACATCATTAGTTTTTGATGTAGTGTTCAACGATTCATTAGTTGCATATAACACCCAGCTCTGGGCCACAGATTCCCATACAGCCATGTTTGCTCTGACCCTCTATAGAGAGGCCTACCAAGTTTCTGCAGGAACTGGATTGCCAGAGAACCATGAACATGGACTTGCATCAACCCTAGGCTTCCCCTAATGTCTACCTCCAATAAGTCCAAGGAGAAAAATAGACCACGAAGAACATACTGGAGAGCAGAGCCAGGGGCCATGGAGAACAACAGACAAAGTACCCCCTTCCAGCGAATGGAAGCAGGGTCTATTCAGAGAACTTTGAGTTGGGACCTTCACAATGCCTGCCTTGCTGGATTTCATCATTGCTACGGAATAGTAATTGTCATGTACCTTCCGCTCTTTCTTTCTTTTCTTTTTATATTTTTTTAAAGATTTTATTTATTTATTTATTTGACAGAGAGAGACACAGCCAGCGAGAGAGGGAACACAAGCAGAGGGAGTAGGAGAGGAAGAAGCAGGCTCTCAGGGGAGTAGGGAGCCCGAAGCGGGGCTCGATCCCAGGACCCTGGGATCATGCCCTGGGCTGAAGGCAGACGCTTAACGACTGAGCCACCCAGGCACCTCACCTTCCGCTCTTTTTTTACTGAATGGGAGATTTTAATTATGGTTTGCCAGTCTCTGCTGCATCACTATATGCTGATTGAGGGCATGTAGTCCCTATAAAATTGATCCCAAATGAGTCTATCTATAAAAACTGTTAGAAAATATTACCGTAGAAAAAAATATGAATACATCCATGAGGAAGAAGAGGGATATAACAATACATTAAGGAAATAAATCAGTAAGGATTTGTTGTCAAAACTAAGTATTGCTGTAAAAACAAATTAATATAGTTCTCAAACTAAAATCTCATGATTTTCACCAGTTATTTAGAGATGGACAAGTAGCAGTGGAAATTAAAAGGGAATTTGGCAGAACAATTTTTTGTTGCATGTACAGTTTTTCTCCATCAGATCTGCAGTTTGGGACTTTATACTGTGAAAGCATCTAGTCCCGTGTGGACTAAGGAGCACCAGTGTGGGTCAGACCAGACATCTGCAGGTGGGGCTAGCCCGGCTGTGTCACGTTTTAGCCCTCTTTACAAAAGCAATCAGGGACAGAGAAGAGAATTGATGGGACAGTGTGCTGGCCTCTTGGAGTCACATACTTTGACTTCAGGCTTTGTGCTCCCTAAACATATGGTCCCAAGAGGGATTTATACTTATTAATTACATGTGGTCTGATCACAGCTTTGGATTTTAGAGAGGTAAGGATTGGCTTCATCCACTGCTATGAACCAAATGTTTATAATCCACCCCCCAGATTCATATGTTGGAGTCCTAATCCCCCATATGATGGGATTTGGAAGTGAGGCCTTTGGGGGGTAATTAGGTTTAGATGACGTTATGAAGGTAGAGCCTCACAATTGTACTAGTGTCCTCATAAGAAAAGAGATCAGATCTCTCTCCGTGTCTGCCTCTCTCTTTCTCTGTACCTCTATTTGTCTCGGTCTGTCTCTCTGTCTCTTCTCTGTGAGGATAAAGCAAGAAGACAGACAGCCATCTATAAGCCAGGAAGAAGGTTCTCACCAGAATCTGCCCATGCAGGCATTCTGAACTTGGACTTGTAACCCCTAGAACTGTGAGGAATAAACTTTTGTTGCTTAAACCACCTATGGCTTGAACTCTAGAATTTGCTACAACAGCCCAAGCTAACCAAATACCCATGGAAGGCTGATGGATTTTATTTACAAATGAATAAAAATTAATGGAAATGTTTGTTTTTTAGGATTGGAGCAAAGAAACAACAATAAAATTTGTGCAAACCCAGAAGCAAAGGGGAAGATTGAAAAGCCCGATGTCTGGAACCCTATTTTCTAGGAATCAATTTTGATCATAAAATGAACAAGAAATAGACTGTCTTCAGACTTATACTTTTGTGGCACCTGAATGGTGCAGTTGGTTAAGCCTCTGACTCTTGGTTTCAGCTCAGGTTGTAATCTCAGGGTCGTGAGATGGAGCCCCAAGTCAAGCTCCAGGCTCAGCGTGAAGTCTGCTTGATTTCTCTCTCTCCCTCTGCCCACACACCCCACCCCCGCTCTCTCTTTCAAATAAATAAATCAATTTAAAAAAAAGACTTATACTTCCATCTTACTATCAGAAAGGAGCAATGGAGCAGTAGACTGAAAGCATAATGAAGGAAGACCAGTTTCATTAAGCTAGAAGAAGGAGATTTCCTTAGGAGGAATGTTGAGATTTTTAGGCCAGTGAGGCAGATATAACAAAGCAAATGATATCTGATAGTATGGGCTAGAATTTTGGAAAGGGAAAACATACCCAGGTGTAGCTACTTAAAAAAATAAAAATGTGGGGAGGGAGAAGACGGATTTTAATTACTCCTTTTTCAGAAAGAATGAATCAAGGCTCAAAGAAATTTACCAGAAGAAGACAGGCAAGATCTCAGAGACCAGACTGAAAAGAATTCCCCTAGAGGAACCATCATCAGGAAGCTAGTGATAGGCAACCTTATAAAGTTACTGGTAGAGTCAGTAAGTGCAATTGGAAAACCAGCCCTTGCAGATTAAACGTTGTTAAGGGACCTTTGTGGTGACATGGTGATAGTAAGGGGGAAGCAGTTATTGCTTATGCCTCCAAAGAAACAGACCCAAAAAGAAACATACAGGAAGACACAGGGAAGTAAAAACACCACCAGGCAAGCCAGGCAGGGCAATGGTTCACAGAGTGGGTCTAGGTTAGAGGTGGGTCTGGTGGGAGGATACCTCCTGAATAGAATTACCCAACTTCTGCCATTAACGTAGCATAAATTATTTAAGCCCTGGAACATTCCAAGTTAGAGAAGGAATTCTGCCTTGTGGAGCACATGGTGGGGGGAGAAGTCCCGAGAGGCAAGGCCTCAAAAGCTCTTTCAATGAGGGACGTGGGAAAGGGGATTCCCCAGCTGATACATTTTCTGTGGAGAAAATGTCCCTGAGAGTCTTGTTTTACTGTTCCTATGATTCCATACAGAGGCCACTAGAACAGCCATGATACAGTTCTTAGAAGTTTTATTTGCCATAAATATATTATTCATTCGTTCATTTAGGTTTAGATCTTGAGAGAGCTCTTCAGTATCACTTTACAGTTTCAGAATCACAGGGTAAAAAGGGGCAATCAAGTTACAACTTGGAAGCATTTGAATTCACTGGGTAGAGAGGATTAACATCCCAGGATGTTTTAGATCGCTCGACTTCTGGAGTCCTAAAGGAGCTTCAGCCATGCTCAGCTGTAGCTGCTGAGGGAATCCCAGTTCTACCCAGGTGCTGGAGTGACAGTGATAAATTGGTGGGGGGGGGGAGGTGATGGTTTTCAGATTTAATGATTGTGAACTTACATTCCACTGCATTTTAACTTAGAGCAAGGACATTTTTACTTCAATTATTTCCTGAAGATTTGATAACAGAATAAACTTTTTACTCAAATTCGAGGCATGTCTATGTTGATTGGCTGTGTAGAACCAGAGAATCCATTATTGCATCATCTTGTTTTACGCCTTGGCTCTAGCGAGCTGTATTGAACTACATAGCTCAACAGAATCTGAGATAGGGAATAAAGACAGAGTGTGCATCCCAGGATAGAAGCAGTCTTGGAGTTAGTGTGATTAGTACAAACTTTGACCCATGTCAGCGCTCCCTGGTAACAAAATCTGAACCACACACTGTAAAATGAGGTGCATACACAAGAGGGGTTAGGGGTTCATGAGGACAGGAGCTGGACTATCCTGACGAAGTGTGTGTGCGCGTGCGTGCGTGCGGTGGCGTGGTGGCTAGTCATACCTCTGGTTTATTTTAGGTTTAATGGTTAAGAAAAGAAAGTGCCAGAGATTGTTGAGAAGAAACTGCTTTTCCCTCTGCGTCCTGGTTCAGGGAAACACTTCTGTTAGTGCAGCACTTTGGGCACCTTGCTCATCTCTTATTTGCTCCTGAAGGAGGCTTGAGTGATCTAATTGGTGGATGACATCCATGGTCGGTATTTGTCAATTGAATGGAACTGATCCACACTTGGGTGAGCCCCCAACCGATTTGAGGCAGGAATTCTACTCTAGATCTGGATGTTTCCATAGGCAGGCTAGCCCAAGGTCTTGAGTTGAAATGGAGGAGCAAGTCCCTTTCATCAAGCGATCTAAAGTCGTGTTATCCAATTGGCCTTATCAGGAATAAAGCTGATATTTTCATCTCCATCTGGGTCTGATTTCTTAAATATATCTGAACGTGAGAGGGAAAGAAAAGAGTATTATTTACTGCTTCCCTGAACATCAACCCTCCTCCCTATGACTCCCGTGTTACTGCCTCAGCTTGGGATGACTGACACCAAAACTCCCTTCCTTTATGCAAACGAATGCCTAACTTATAAGTAGGCTTAACCCTAATTTACATTTTTGATAAAGTGAGGCACACCTAGGTCAGAACTCGGGGTCCATCGCGATGTGATCATGCGCACAGTAAACCATCTTCCCTGACCTTGTTTCCTCTCTAACAGGACTGTATTGATTCTTACATAAGACCTATTTTTAAAAAGCAGCTAACAGCAGGCCCAGTACAAGAAATGTTCAACAATAGATTTTTCCTTTTGAATAATAAGTGATAACTTCTTAAGCAAAAGCAAATTTTTGAGATACTGTGTCACACTTTCTAGGACATCAGAGCTGGTAAGTATTAATTCCATTTAGTTCAGTCTTTGCCCCTGAAGAACGAGTAATAGAATCCAAACTAAAGAAGTTCTGCTTTATTTGTTAAATAAAAAAGTGCAATGTAAAAATCTCATAAAGGAACATCTGTCAAGTGAAAGTCACACGGTCTTTACTTGGGAAAGTTCTAGTTTGTGCTCCATTATTTATGGTACAGGTTTAAGATCATGTTGGGTGGCCCAGCTGTTCCCCCTGTGCATTAGGAATGTCAGGCACCACAGACTTCTTAAATCCAAAAGCAATAGCTCTTTCCCTTATGATCCAGCTCAAGATGGAGTAGAGTTGGTTGGACAAAAAGTTGAGTGGGGCCATAAACCAAATCTGGGCTTTGCTTCGTCTAGTTTGCCTGTTTTTTGTGGTTTATAGTGTGATTGGTAACCAGGAAGCTCCATATAACCAGCTCATTGCATCTGGGTTAAGATGTTTGCAAAATTATAAACATTGGCAACAGCCTCAGCGGAGGAGGGGCACCATGTTTACTCAAGAATGTGGCATGATAGTAATCCAACTTCTGGCATATGATTTATTTTTTAAGGCCAAAAATCAAATGACCCATGTTAGAAGGCTTTTATTGAAGCCTCAGGCATGTAGTGCTTATTTGATTTTTAGAAGAAATCAAGGAGACATGTAGGTGAGTAAAGGGGAGAAAGGGTAGAGGGTTTAAAAAAAAAGCCTCTTGTTAACATGAAATCAATTTTAGAGATTTTTTTCTATCTCTGAAAGAGTGATATCACTGGACCCAATGATAGTCTCTCTATAAAGAAAACACTATACCACTTCTCAAAGTAATTCTTAATATGCATCTAAAGTTTCATTGTTAAAGAGTCAAATTTTCCAAATCAGAGAAAAGTATTACTTCATGGCTCCCAAGTTTCCAATCACTTACCATATGAAACATTGAAGTTTAAGAGTCGAGTGGTCCAAGTGAAAAGCATCTGTTTGATGTCGGCAAGGTCTCTGACAAATGCAGTGTTAAAAGACTCTTTGTGCTGCTCTTTGAAAATATATCACTTTATAATAAATCTCTGGGCTCTGACACACTCAGTGATGAGGTTTGCTTTATAGACTCATGCAGGAGATCTGTGCGCGCCCTGGCTCTCTGTGAGATGAGAGAGGCAGATTTGAAAACCTAAATTAACCGACGGCTTTACGTTTAGGTGCTGACCTAAGTATCTATATTCTTTACATTTTGAATACACATTCTCACACCAGTGAAAGCTCCTGGCCTATCCAACTTCATGTTTCTTCTCCATTTCTGGAGAAGAAGATACCAAATTGTAAAAGGTGCACGGAATTAAAGCTGCTGAAATGTTAACGATGGAAGTTGCTGAGGCCACGTCATTCTGGCCCGTGAATTCGGACATTGTGTGATTATTTCAGCCACTGTGGGGGCTGGTCGATTTTGCACGGGGAAGGAATTCAATGTAGAATATTCGATTTTGTGTTTGCTTCGGGGCGTGAAGGCCACAGTAAAAATGGGTATTTTACTCAACGTTGAAGAGTATTGTGATTGAATTGAAGACCTAAAAGTAACACACTTTTTAAAAAAAAGATTTTATTTACTTGTTAGAGAGAGAAAGAGAGAGAGAGTGCATGTACATGAATGGGGGAAGAGCAGAGGGAGAAGTAGAGGAGGAGGGAAAGAATCCCAAGCAGATTCCCCGCTGGTCATGAGCCCAAGTCAGGTCTTGCTCCCACAGCCCTGAGATCATGACCTGAGCAGAAATCAAGAGTTGGACTTGTAACCGACTGAGCCACCCAGGTGTCCCAAAAGTAACACACTTCTTTAGGAAGATTGTATTATATGATCACTCTAGAAGCTTTAGATAACACAGAAAAACACAAGGGAAGTGAATCCCTCTGCTAGAAATAACCACTTTGACATATATTGATTTCTCTCTCTCTCTCTCTCTCACACACACATACACACACACACACACATTTATATGTTTGTCTTTAAAAAAAATAACATAGACTCCTTCACATATTGTTCAAGGTAGTAGTTTTGTCAGATAATGTCAGGAACACCTTTCAGTTTCCCTGTGTGTGGTATGTGTGTCTACACACACCTATGTTCATTTTAATGGTTGCGTAATATTCCATTATATGGATCGTCACAATGAAACCATCACCCAGCCGAATAGTTAGATGATTACCGATAATTTAGGTGTACCGTCAGGTTGCTTACATATTTTATTCCCATTCCCTCCCACTAAAAGAAACCACTATAATGAGGTTTCTGGGTTTATATCTATCTCATTTTCTTACGTTAAAAGAAAAAAAAAGCCTACACACACACACACATGAGATGAGCAGGTTCAACATGTGGCTTATTTTTTCTGGTATCTGGCCTTTATAAAAACGGCATCATCTTACTTGTGGTCTTTCTTATATCACCTAACATTACTGCTTTTAAGATTCATCCATATTATTGAGTGTAATTCATTCCTATGAAATATATTCTGTGTGTTAAAAATACCACTGCTTATATGCATTCTGCTGTTGATAGACATTTGGGTTGTTAAGGGATTTGTGTGTGTGTGTGTGTGTTGTTCTTATGAACACAACTGACATGAATATTCTTCGTCATGTCTCCTGATACATGCACAAAAATATCTATTGTGATCCAGAAAATACCAGATCATAAATTATGCTAACATTTGGCTATTCAATAAAATGTCCATTTTATTCCTGAAATGAAGTGTATCCATTTCTACTCCCATCCGAGGTCCATACAAGTTCATGAAAGTTGTGGTTGCTGCATATTCTTACCCACACTGGACGGTTGTGGGTTTTTTGTTTTTTTGTTTTCATTTTAGCTATTCTTGTGGGGGTGTAGTGGTATGGTGTTGGGCTTTAGTATTTCTCTCGTGACTAGTGAAGCTGAGCACCTATTCATATGTTTATTAGACATTTGGATATTTTCTTTTGTAAGATGTCTGCTCATATCTTTTACCCATTTTCTACGTACTTCATACTCTGTTTATTCAACTGTAGGAATGTAATAACACATTCTGAGTTTGCTGTTGAATCAGTTGGTGGAAAATATTTTCTCCCTTCCTCTGATGCACCATCCTATTCATTTTATGGTATCTTTTGAGGAACAGAAACTCAATTTTAATTTAGTCCAATTTGTTTTATGTTCCTGTTATAGCTAGCATGTTCTGTGGAGCACCAATTGTGTTTAAGAAATATAGCTGCCTAGTCCAAAGTCACCAAGGTATCTTCCTATGTTCACTTCTGAAAGTTTAGCTCTATTACCTTTTATTTTTTTTGTTTATTTTTTTATTTTTTGCTCTCTTTTTATTTTTTATTTCTTTTATTTTTTTAATAATAATTTTTATTATGTTACCTTTTATAGTTAGAACTACATTTTATCTAAAATTGATTTTTGTGTATGGTGCAGGATTCACGATTCACATTTTTTCCATATAAATATTCGATTTACATAGCATCCTTGACTGAAATCACTATGCTTTCCCAGCAATCCCCTCTTACCCTTGTCATAATCTGGTGACCATATATATGTGAGTTTGTTTCCTTCTCTTCTATTGGTCTATTCTCACATCGGTGGCTCAAAATATTAATGTTATTTTATAATAGGTCTCAAGGGCTGGTAGTGGTAGTCTTCCAGCTTTCTAGTTATTCTTAGAGTTGGACTTGTTTATTGCAGGCTCTTTGAATTTCCTTATAAATTTTAGAAACACCATGTCAGTATCCACAGAAGAAGTTGACATTGTGACTGGAATTGTATTGAAGTTATAGTTCAACTTGGGAAGAATAGATATCATTACAATGACTTTTGCTTTTAATGAACATGGCATATGGTCTTCAAATTATTTAAGATAAGTTTCTCTCAATAATGTTTTGGATTTGTTTAATTTTTTTAGTTTTTAATGTAGAGGTCATGTATATTTTTACTATACTTATTCAGTGATGTATGCTGGGTTTGGATGTAAATGTAGTTTTAAAATTTAATTTTGCATTTGTTTGTTCCCAGTAGATAGAAGGATAATTGGTTTCTATTGATCTGGTATAAAGCACACTTGCAAATCTCCCTCATTAATTCTAATAGTTTGGTTTACATCATTTGGGTTTTCTATATTTAAAATCATTTTGTCTCCAAAAATCGCAATTTTATTCCTTCTTCTTCAATTCTTATGCCTCATTTCTGTTCTCGCATATTGCACCAAGGAGGACATCCAGATCATTGTCAAATAGAATTGACAAGAGTAGGCGACCTGTCTCCATTCCCAATACCAAGGGGGAAAAATAGCAAGTAAATATGATGTAGAGGTTTTGTAGATACCCTTCATCAAATTAAAGAATCTTCCTTCTATTCCTAGATTCTAGGTATTTATCATGAATGGATGTTAAATATTATTTTCCTATCTATAATGATGATAAAAATGAAAGAAAATCCACGTGATTTTCCTCCCCTTTTTTCTTAATGTGATAAATAATGTTGAGTTTTGAATTGAAACCCCATTTGGTCATGATGGGCTATTCTTTTTATGTATTGCTAGGTTTGGTTTGCTAATATTTTACTTAGGATTTTTTCACCTATTTTCATAAGATAAATTTGCCTGTAATTTTCCTTTTTGTAATATTCTTATCAGGTTTTTCTATCAAAGTTTAATTGCATCATAAAATTAGTTAGGAAGTGTTCCTTTTTTCCTATTCTCTAGAAAAGTTTTTATAATATTGGTTTTATTACTTCCTTAAATGTTTGGGAGAATTCACAAGTGAAACCATCTGGGCTTAAAGTTTTCTTAGTGGGGAAGTTATTTAATAACTGATCCAATTCATTAATAGGTAAAGAACTATTTTGATTTCCTATTTATTCTTGTGTTCATGCTGGTAGATATAATTTTCAAGAAATATGTACTTTTATCTAAATTTTCAGATTTATTGTTATAATTGTTTATAATTTTCTCTTGTAACATTTTTAATATCTATACAAAATGTAGTAATGACCACTTTTATCAGAAGGCTAATTTGAACCACCCCACTTTAATAATCAGTCTTACTAGTCTTGCTAATTTTCCTTTTGAAAGAACCATCTTGGTTTGTCTTTGTTGATCCTTCTGACTGCACGTTTGTTTTCCAAGTTCACTAATTGTTGCCCAACCTTTATTATTTTTCATCCTCTTCTCTATTTTGATTTAATTTGCTGTAATTTTCTATTCGTTTAAAATAGATATTTGATTATTCCTTTCAGCTTTCTTTCCAATATATGTATTTAAGTCTACATGCTTCTCTCTACCTATGGTTTTGTTACATTCTACAAGCTGTCAATTTTTCTTCTGGAACTCCAGTTCTACACACATGAATCCTTTTCACTGTGCCATATATATATTTTTACCTTCTTTTCTGTGCTTGTTATCTTTTATTTTCTATCTCTGCTTCAGTGTGGATATTTTCCACTATCTTCCAGTTTCTAAACCTTCTTCAGCTGCATGCAATCTGATATTAAACCCATTTATTAAATTCTTAATTTGGGTTCTAGAGTTTTTACTTTTGGAGTTTAAATTTGTTTCTTTTATATATAGATTCCAATTTTATTTTTTTAAAGATTTACTTATTTATTTTAGAGACAGTACATGTGTGAGCAGGGGGGAGGGGCAGAGGAAGGGGGTGAAGAGAATCTCAAGCAGATTCCCTGCTGAGCACCAAGCCCCACTCCCAGTTCCAGGTTCCATTTAATGACCCTGAGATCATGACCTGCCCTGAAATCAAGAGCTGGTCACTTAACTGACTGAGCCACCTAAGCACCCCTATAGAGTCCAATTTTCTGCTAGTATTCTTGATCTTGTAATTACAACTATTTTGATATCCACATTTGAAAACTCTAATTTCCCAATCTCCCGTGCACCTATTTCTTTATTTAACTTTTTTAAAAATTTTATTTATCTTTACATTCAACTTGGGGTGCAAATTCATGACCCCAAGATTGAGAGTTGCACACTCCACCAGCTGAGCCAGCCAGACGCCCCTGCATCTTTTTCTGTTGCCTATTTTTTTCTCTTGATTTAAAAAAAAAAAAAAAAAGATTTATTTATTTATTTATTTGAGAGAGAGAGCCTGGGAGAGAGTGAGATCAAGCAGGAGTAGAAGGCAGAGGGAGAAGGAGAAGCAGGCTTCCTGCTCAGCGGGGAGCCCAATGTGGGACTCAATCCCAGGACCCTGAGATCATGACCTGAGCTGAAGGCAGATGCTTAACCAACTGAATCACGCAGGTGCCCCTTTTCTCTTGATTTTTGTTCGGTCTTGTCCCTTGGAATGCCTGATATTTCATAGGAAAACATGGGAAATAATCTGATGCTTTGGATGATGTTATCTTTCTCCAGAGGGTTAACTCTATTTTATTAGGCAGTGAGCCTAGGAAAGATTATCATAATCCAATCATATATTAAGCACATTTAATTAGTTTTCAGCCTTCGTGAGATTTTGTCTATATACAGTTGATTGCTAACACCAGAGTGAATCCCTTCAAGGATCTAAGTGAAAATTTTACATGTTTAACAAAGCCTGCTCCCTTGGTTGTTTCCCAACTAAAATTTTTATTCCCCAACCCAGTAAGATAGAAAGATTTGCTCACCTTAGTAGCTTCTTCATTTATGACGTGCAAATTAGCAAACATCTTGAGGAGAAAAGTGGAGATGAATGTTGCTCTCACACCTCTCTGCTCTTGCCCTCTGTATCACCTCCTGTTCCCTCAAGTTCATGCTGCCTTCTAGTTGTCTTGTGTTTTAGAATGGATGTTTAAATTTGTCCAGTGTTTTTAGCTCTTCTCAGCTGGATGGTTGTGCTGCCATAAACTAGTCTAAACCTACTGCTAAATTTTTTAATATGAGGGAATTAATGAAATACTTCAAAGCAAAGAACAAAAATATAAAAAGAATGATTTCATGAGGTAAAGTAGGCAAGATCTGAAGAATAGCTCAAGGAAGCTAACATGAGAATACATTCCAGAGGAAGAAATAAAACCCACGAAAGAGGGAAAATAATTTGCCATGGGAAATTTATCAAGGATAAAATGATTTTTTCTTCTATATTGAAGAAAGAGCTGAATCTAAAGTTTAGACACACTCCATGTGTTCCAGGATGTGGGGACACAAGACACATCTTGTCATAACCTGAACAAACTTTCTGAACTCATAAGCTAATAAGGAAAATTCTTTCAAGCTTCCAAACAAAAGGAACTGGCCAGACATCAGGGAATTCAAATTAAAACCACAAAGAGATGTCCCTTCACACTCACTAGGATGGTTATAACAAAAAGCATGGATAATAGCAAGTGTTGGAGGAGATGTAGAAAAATTGGAATCTTCATATAATGTTGGTGGGAATGTAAAATAGTGCAGCTGCTTTGAAAAATAGTTTGGCAGTTCCTCAAAAATTAAACAAAGTTAACTATTAGCCCAGCAATTCCGCTCCTAGGTGTATATTAAAGAGAAATGAAAACTCTTGTCCACATAACAACTTATATATGAATGTTTGCATATTCCAATGTTTAAGTGAAAACAGTTATTTATGCATATCAGCTACTTCGTTTCTTTTTTTAAAAAGATTTCTTTATTTGAGAGAGAGAGAGAGAGAGAGAGAGACCGTGGAGGGGAGGGGCAGAAAGGGAGGGAGAAAGAAACTCTACGAAACTCTAGGCAGACCCCCTCGCAGTATGGAGCCCAACATGGGGCTTAATCTCACAACCCTGAGATCATGACCTGAGCTGAAACCAAGAGTTAGACATTTAACCAACTGCACCACCCAGGAGTCCCATCATTACTTTTTTTTCATTGAATTGTCTCCCACATTTTTCTTTTCTTTTAATCACTTCTATCCATGTCCTCAGAATCAGAATCTTTCAAGAGGCAGCCTGTATCCAGGTCTGCATCACACATTATTGACAGAAGGGTCAGCTCTGTTCTAACAGATGAATATTAATTATTGGTGACGGTGTCAGAGAAAGAAAGATAGATTGGTTTTTCACATCACAGGTTGGGAGGATAGAGATTTAGATACATCTTTTTTTTTTTTTTTTAACCCTTGGGCACATCTGACAGAATTTCCAGTTAATTGAAAATATATTTTTTTCCTGTAAAGTCCTTGTAAAAAGACAGAAAAAGCTTTTTGTTAGGCCTTTTTATTTACCGGTGGTTTACAGTGCGGAGGGAAACATGAAGTACCAACTTGAGCGAAACAACTTCATAGACTCGCCAAAGTAGAAATTATCCTCACCCGATGGCTTTACACTGATGGCTCCAGGTTGACCCCATTATCTTTGAGTCTGTCTCCGTGTGACACGTGGGTATGAACGTTTGACTGGGCTGGGAGGTGGGAGTAGTGTGGGTGGGATTCTGGACTAACCTGGCCTTTCAGATGTTCTTTTCTCTTATTTGATTTTTAAAATGTTCAGTGTGTGAACCACTTCAAGGTCTCCGACTGTGTTCCCTTGCATTTTACAACACCGGTGTGGGCTCCAGGAGGGAGCACATTTACTGTGTGTGCCATTCAATTCAGATTCTACTAGGGCAAATAATTATAACCACTCGGAGGAAAAAACTGGAAAATAAGTCCCTGATGTAAAACTGGTCACAGAGCCAAAACGGTAGTGCCAATTATGATTTCAGTGCCTTACACACGTTGCATTGCCAACAGCCTTTTAAGAAATATATAATTTATTGTTGGTTTGGGCGGGCATATTAATATTTGTTCGCAAGCAGCCAACTGTCTTTGCATTAAAAGTTGCTATTGAAAATTTCAGTTCACTTTTGCTAATTTTCCTTTGTTTTTGTTCTTGAATGAAGGACGTTAATGGCAATAAATTGGCCAAAAGAGAAAGGATGCCCAGAGGGCTGACTCAGCATGTGTGTGGACCTGGGGCACATATAGCACTGCCTATAATTTTCTAACTAATGTTCCTTTCCTTGATTATGTAATTAAAAGTGGCAAGCCAATCACTGAAATAATAAAAGCTTATTATATTCTTCTTTGGTTGAAGTCAGGGATCCAGGTCTCGTGAAAGTCTTAAAATAAAGAATATGATACCTGCTCCTATATGAAAGTTTCCACAAAGATGAATCATAAGCAAGTGAACGTTAAGTCATGATACAGTAGATATTCAATAGTCTACTATATAATAACAAAAAAAATAAGCAAAGAAATGCCTCATTGTTAAACAAACGGCATGTGCCAGTATTGGAATAAAACTGGAAGGATGTGAAAGATAAATAATTCTGTAAAAATGGTCCCTGTTATCGGCTATGTCAGAGAAGGATCAAAGTAAACTTCTGGATGAATTAGTTAATGCTGGAAAAGACCGCTTCAATTATTCTTTGAAAATAAACTTCAAAGTTGCAGGAAAACTACTTTTTGTAGGAGCATTCATAAACCCTGGCATTTCTTCTTAAACAGTGCATGAATTCTCTTTTTGTGTTTCCCAAACCCTAAGAGGAATCTTCTGGAGTGACACAATCAGAGTCCAGAGAACACAGGACCATTTCAAACACAACCACTCATTAATACCCCTGGCAACATACCACTTACGTATTTATATCAAAATGTACCCATCACATAAACTTAGGACATTTTCCAAAGAGCTAATAGCATGGAAGCTCTGGCCAAAGTCAATAACAACAACAAAATAACTGGCCAGCCTTAGCCAACCCTTATCTACTTCAAGTACAGAGATTAAATAGTTCAAGTCTGGATGAAGCCCCAGTAAGCGCAGCCTCGGCCAAACCAAGAAAACTGAAATGTGGACAGGATATGCCCCTGCTTCTCTGTGAGACGCAGCCATGCCTAGGGGGAACTAGGACATGAATATCCCTTAAATAAATGCCTCTTATGCCCCAGTCTTGTCCTACTTCCTGACTCATGGGATGCCATTTATAGACTATCCCTTTGAGGACCTCTGATTTATTCATTCACTCAATCATTGATTCACTAAACATTTGTTTCTATTTCGCAGATGAGGAAAGTCTCCTAGAGAATAAATGTCAACAACTAAGTTACTCAAGATCACCCAGTCAGCTAGTACACTGCAGAGAAGAGACTGAAGCGAGATGGATAGGACTCCAAAGTCATGTTCTTTCCTCCATTTGGGGGCTCTCCGAGAAGGCTCCATCACAATCATCGCGGACTCTCACATGTCTTTCTGAAGCTGATTCCGATTTGCTTAAAGTTTTCTGTGGTAGGGCCCAAGAATCGATTGTAAGAAGGGTTTCCTGTGATGTTGTTATGTAGCCAGGTTTAGGAAAAACTAAAACACAACACACTAGTTTTCTAATTCCAAATACTGATCCAAAACGCTTACTCAATAACGAATAATTTGGGGCGCCTTCGTGGCTCATTCAGCTAAGCATCTGCATTTGGCTCAGGTCATGATCTCAGGGTCCTGGGATCGAGTCTTGTGCTGGGCTCCCCATTCAGCATGGAGTCTGCTTGTCTCTCTCCCTCTGTTCCTCTCCCTGTTTGTGCTCTCCCCACCTCAAATGAATATTCACTAATGTTTATTAAGTACCCCCTGTGTCCCTGGCATTGTTATAGGCATGGCAGTGAGCAAAAATTCCTGCCCTCCCTCTAGCTTAGGAATAGGGGTGGGGCACAGGAGACAGATAAAAACATGAAAGATAAGCAAGTTGGACATTATATTAGGAGACAGTTTAAGTGTTAAGAAAAAAAATAGAGAAGTGTAAGGGGATCCATGTAAGGGGTAGGTATTCAACAGGTGATCAGTGTTGTCTTCCCTGCCAAGGCGACGTTTGAAGGAAGTGAGGGATGAGCCCTGTACATCTCTGGAAAGACTAAACAGGCAGACAGAACAGCTAGCTCAGAGGCCCTAAGGCAAGTATGTGCCTAATGCACCCAAGAAATATCAAAAGGGCCAACGTGGGTGGAGGAAGGGAGCAAGAGAGAGCAGTGAAAGTTAAAGTTGGAAAGGTAAGGAAGGGAAGAACCAGGTGAGGTCATGTTGGGTCTTACAAGCTTTTGCATGTACTTTTACTTTTGCTCCAAATGAAATGAGAAACAATTGTCAGGCTGTGATTTAAAAAGTTACGATTAGCTGATACATGAAAAACAAAGAATTCCATTTACAAAGACCAGAAGAAGATTTTGAAAGAGTTCTAGTCCAGACTTCTGTGAAAAGGCAGGTGTTTTTCTAGATTATTCCAGGGAACGGGTTAGAGTCTCACATGAAAGGAGGCTTCATTATTCTTTAGTCACCCATCTACTTCATTCAACTATTCATTAACCAAATATTTATTAAATCCACAACCTACCCTGTGTTAGGTGCTCTGCTAAGTGCAGAGGGCTTTATAGGATTTATGACTTGGCCCCCAAAGTGCTCAGCAGCAGTGTATATGGTCCAGGTTGCCTGTGAAGTAATTGTTTATCCCCAACCTAATTACTTCCATTGTAATTAAGCCCCCATTCCTTTGGCTGATTGTCAATAGGTGATGTAGTCCGTCAATGTGGTCACCAGGTTTATGTCTGTGACAAGCTACGACTGGCAGTCTCTTCTAAAGGTTTATTGGGAGGGAAAGGTGTTGTATGCATAGGTTTATCTGAACGGGAATACTGGAGATTACTGGCAGAGAAGAAGAAGTACCAGAACGGAGGACGTGAGCATGAGAAAGTGAGAAAGTTCTCTTGTTTCCTGGGGTTGAGGGAAGGGAAAAGGTGCTGCTTACTGCTTTGGGGGAATAAGAGAGAAGCGTGAGTCAAACTAACTGCTTCTACTTATATAGTATATATTTTGAACTTATTT
Organism: Ursus americanus; assembly: GCF_024610735.1. Lineage (NCBI taxonomy): Eukaryota > Metazoa > Chordata > Mammalia > Carnivora > Ursidae > Ursus > Ursus americanus. Next base: position 52,813,320 of record NC_142128.1, on the reverse strand, counting down.
TATTGCCATTGAGTAGGGAAATGCTTTAGAGCAAGAGCGAAACATGGAATGGAGCTGGGCCAAAGAAAAAACCTTAACACGGTGACTAATTCTTTTAAGATGATTCAGTGTTCAGGCTTCACAGGTAGTGGAAACAGTGTAGTAATGCACAACATAGCAGAGTAATAGCCACCTCAGTTTTCTTACTCAGAGGGATAGTCAAGGACCACAGATGTGATTAATATCTCGATTGTGCTTTAGTACAAGGACATTTGAGTGGCCACATTTAAAAGATTTTTCTTCGTGTTTTACCTTAAGGCCAATAAATCTATGCTAACTTTATGGCATAAAGATTTTGTTTTATAAATATGTCAGCTCAAGGAATGACTGGAGCACATCCTACCTTCCCCATCTAGTTTTTTATTCCTAAAGATTTAAACTGATAATCTGAATTTTTACTTTCTGCAGGGCATCTTGATTCTAAATATATCATAAATCATAATTATAACCACATCATACTATGAAGAAACAGGAAATCTCTCTGATACAGAAGACATTGTTTTCTAAATATGTTCTTGCCACTTGAATTTCAAGAATAAAGAAAAATACAATTTCAAGTAGAAATCATAAAGTCACCTAACTATTATCTCCCTGAAGTGGCAAAAGCGTACACGATATTTTAAATTACTTATATGAGATATAATACCTGGTTGATAGTTCAAGTCTGATAAAGTATGGCTCGCAAGCTTAGATATTGCTGATGAAAAATGGAACATAAAGGCCAATTCAGACCTCTCCCAGGTCCCTAGCAGAGTCCAGATGGAAGAGCAGCAGTGTGAACCCAAAGTATATGCTTCATTCTGCCTGAGAAGCTGAGTAGTACCATGATCAAGGAAAAAAAAAGAAAAGAAAAGAAAAGAAAAGAAAAGAAAAGAAAAGAAAAGAAAAGAAAAGAAAAGAAAAGAAAAGCTTACCCTGTCTTGCATATACTTGGAGCTGCTTTTTGTTCACTTATTCACTTACTTTCAAACAAGATTTTATAAAGATTCTCTTGCCTTTTTAAAAAATAGTGGGACTGGAGGAGTTTTGTCTTGAGCTAACCTGTCCTAATCCTCACAACATGAGTGGAATTGAATGTATATTCACTGGTTCATGTTTGTTAAAGTGTTTCTCTTTTGAAGACATTTTGCTTTAGGCATTTTCTATATTCCTGACTAGGAGGCCAGCTCCATGAGATTAAAGCATGGCATCAGGGAAATACAAATCAAAACCACAATGAGACACCACCTCACACCAGTCAGAATGGCTAAATTAACAAATCAGTAAATGACAGATGTTGGCAAGGATGTGGAGAAAGGGGAACCCTTACACTGTTGGTGGGAGTGTAAGCTGGTGCAGCCAGTCTGGAAAACAGTATGGTGTTCCTCAAAAAGTTGAAAGTAGAGCTAGCCTATGACCCAGCAATTGCACTACTGGGTATTTACCCCAAAGATACAAATGTAGTGATCTGAAAGGCCACGTGCACCCCAATGTTTATAGCAGCAATGTCCACAATAGCCAAACAATGGAAAGAGCCTAGATGTCCATTGACAGATGAATGGATAAAGAAGATGTGGTATATGTATACAATGGAATATGATGCAGCCATAAAAAAAGGAATCTTGCCATTTGCAATGACGTGGATGGAACTAGAGGGTATTATGCTAAGTGAAATAAGTCAGTCAGAGAAAGAAAATTATCATATGATCTCACTGATATGTAGAATTTGAGAAACAAGGCATAGGATCATAGGGGAAGAGAGGAAAAAATGAAACAAGACGAAACCAGAGAGGGAGACAAACCATAAGAGACTCTTAATCTCAGGAAACAAACTGAGGGCTGCTGGAGTGGAGGGGGGGTTGCTGGAGTGGAGGGATGGGATGGCTAGGTGATGGACATGGGGGAGGGTATGTGCTATGGTGAGTGCTGTGAATTGTGTAAGACTGATGAATCACATACCTGTACCCCTGAAACAAATAATACATTATATGTTAATAAAAAATAAAAAATTAATAAAATAAAATACACACACACAAGAATATGTCTAAATAGATAAAATTACAAATATATATTCAAGACAAAAACAATAAGCATAAAAAAATCTTTTTACAACTTTAAAAAGAAAAAGCTTGCATCTTTTTCTTTTGGACTTTCTGGTGGTGTACTGAAAAGAACTTGACAAATATTGTCAGTTAAAAGACCATACAGGAAATCTGGGAATAGGGAATTGGTGAGCTAATGTTTGTGTTTAATATTTTATAAAACTGAAATGCTAGTCCCTTTCTTTCCTTCCTAGACTCTTAGTAAGATCATACTGGCCTGATAGCTGACTATTTTTCCCAGGGCAGTATAGGTGACCACCTGCCAAGGAATGACACCCAGTACCACAGGTAAACCTTTAAAACCTCTCGAAAAGAACATGATTCTAGTATCAGGAATGAGGTAGCACTTCAGGTACAGGGGAATGAAGAGATCAGCAGATCCTGTCTCCCTAAAACAACTTTAACACTGGACAAACATAACAAAAATAATCATTCTAGTGAACTGGAAATATACCAAAGCAGTCTGAAAAGCAGCCGCTTTGCTGTTGAAGGTGGCTGGCTTGATCTGGAGTGGGAAAGGGAAAGCACACACCCAGAGGCAGCCGAGAAAACAAAAGACTGCAGGTCTCCTAGCCGGAGGCTGCAGTTTCTATTGGGATGTAGTGGAATACCAGCGGGCTAGACAGGGAGATTCTGGAAATGAGATAGGCACTGAGGGCCTTGATAAGCATTCCATGCATCCTTGACTGTCTGGAAGCCTGTACTCATGAAGTAGGGACCTCAGAGGGCTCAAAAAATAAGAATGGGGGCAGACTTGAAAAGTGCCCAGACCTGGAATGTACTCCCCAAACCAAACACAGGTCCACTAGCAGAGAGTGGGAGCCAGATAGAGTGAGATGTTTGAGCACAGTGCGTGCCAATCATTGACCACTAAACTGTGCAGATGTGGGGGTTACCTCTAGGAAGGCAGACTAAAAAAGAAAAATAAGATTTTTTTTCAAACTCCGATCAGAGACATCAGTAGCCATACACTGCGGGGGTGATAGTTTCTGTAGATTAAGCCTAGCCTAGTTAATTTTTTAAAATAAAATGAGAGAGAAAGTAAAACAAAACAAAAAAACCCAGCAACAACAAAAACCCCCAGGATAAAAATAAAATGAGAATGAGAGTTGTTATGTTATCTAAAATGTCCAATTTTCAAGAAAAATAATGAAACATGCAAGAAACAGAAAAATATGACCCATACTCAGGGAGAAAAAGAAGCAGTCAATGAAAACAGACTCTGGGAGGCCTGATAAGTTGGATTCAGCAGGTCAAAGCATCTATTGCTTAATGTTCAAAAAACATTTTAAAGAACCAACAGACAATATGCTAACAATGATCCAGCACAGAGGCAACACTGATAAGAAAATCAAATCTATTAAAAAGTACCGAATAAAAATACTAGAGTTGATAAATACAACCACCAACATGAAATATTCATGAGATGTTCTCCACAGCAGATTCAACATGAATGAAGAAAGATTCAGTGAACTAGAAAATGGATCAATAGAATTTATCCAATCTGAAAAGCAGAAAAACAATTGCAGACACATTAAACAAATCCTCTGAGACTGCGTGTCACCACCAAGCATGCCAATCCTGTGTGTCATGGGGAATCCAAGTGGGAGAGGAGAGAAAGAAAGGGACAGAACAAATATTTGAAGAAACAATTGGCTGAAAATATCCCAGAATTTGTGAAAAGCATTTATCAATGGATCTGAAAAGCTAAATGAATCCCAAAGAGATTCTCACCTAGACAGACCATAGTTGAATTATTTTTTTAAAAGATTTTATTTATTTATTTTTTGGAGAGAGAGAGAGAGAGAATGGTGGGGAGGGGCAGAGGGAGAAGGAGAGAATCTCAAGGAGACTCCCTGCTGAGCTCGAAACCCATACAGGTTTTGATCTCACCACCCTGAGATCATGATCTGTGCCGAAACCAAGGGTCGGACACTTAACCGACTGAGACACCCAGGCAACGCCCCCCCCCCCATCATAGTTGAACTATTGAAAGCAAAAGAAAAGGAGAACATGTTGAAAGATTCAAGAGAAAACTCTAGTTTCAGGAAGTTAGATGCCTAGCAGATGCAGTAATGATCAATGAGGCTGGAATGGATCTCACTCCATGAACCCAGATTCCTAGATCTTACAGTAAATACAAATGAAGATCTGGAGCCCTCTTTCATCCTGCATGATGCTCTGATGCGTATCTTTGAATAAGAGGTTCTATTATTTTTGGAAAAGAGATTAATAAAAGAAGATCCATAAATGAGTCTATATCCAACTTGACCTTGATCAAGTAATCTGATCAATAACAACAGTACTGATTATTTTAGCAATGTTCTAAGGAATGAAAATTCTACCAAGAACGATGATAGAATGAGTCCTAGGGAGAATGCCTGGGTGACCACAGGCAGCCCATTCTCCCAGGAATAAAAACAAACAGACAAAATTGATTCTGGACAGTCTGAACATGTGAAAACAGTAATAACCATGCTCTTTCCCAGGTTGCTAGAGTTTAATGGCCGTGGCATTTGAAAACATGCATTTATATGGGTGGATGGATTATGAGAGCAAAGTGTACAGCTGGTTTCAAATAAAAGAAGAAGCTTTGTAATTAACAAAATGCTCAAGGTCAAGTCCATACCTTCGTATTCAATATTAACAAGCAAACAAAAAACAAAGTTCTCTGATTCTTAATACCATGTGTTCAGGTCATTTAGTGTGTTTTGGTGTCCATATGAGCTCACTTTCTGGATAATTGGAAAGTTAAGTAATTGCCTAGAAAAGGTAAACATTTGTTAAAGTCCTTAAGAGGAAGCTTAACTTATTTGATACGACTGCAATAAAATAGTAGTTTGTGTCAACATAAAATCCTTCTTGTATCTATCATATGATGTCATGTGTAACTGCCAACACACCGTTTTTGATGTAAGACTTTTTCAATACACTTCATTCATAATCGGAACCTACATTGTGATATCATTTTTTCCCTAAACTCTGAATAAATAAAGTGCGTTGACTTTGATTTATTTGTGTTTTCCTTAGGTACCTGATGACGACAACAGCTTAAGAAGATTCAATTGGCTGGTGTGATTGATAGAATTAAGTGGCTAATGACGGAGGAGGTGGGACATTTTCAATTCCAAAGGAATAAGCTAATTCCTTCAGTATTTACGCTTTTCCTCTGGGCTCGTGATGTGCCACTGAACATGTGTTCCCAAGTATTCTTCCCTTTGTCAGTTTTCTTCATTTCAAGTGGAATGGTTTCTCTAAACAAGAGCTCTACGTTTCCTTCCCTCCTTTCTATATCTCTTATGGGGCTTTTTGAATGTGTTTATAAGTATTGCTGACTAACTGGCTGAAAAGCGATCCAGAAGAACTTGGCTATAGAATTTGAGCCAGATCTTGAAAAAGGAAGGATTTTGAACAAAAATGCAATGAAGTGGGGCGGTAAAGTCAGTTATTTCAGGCACTGACCACAGCATGCCCGAATAAAGAAAGGTAAGCTCGCTGCTTATAAAGAGGAACAACAGCCTGACTAATTGATCCGGGGCAGAGACTGGGACACAGGAGGAGACCCAGAAATTATAAAATAGAAAATGTGGCCCTTGTCATTCACCCGAAGAAAACTGGAAGCATGAAAGACTTAGTTTTGTGTTTTTTAGGACCTAAGTGGAATTAATCGGCATGTTTCAGGAGGTGGGTTCTATCTCCTATATTTAATTTCAAGGATTCCTGGTCTTCAAGAGCCAGCAAAAGGATGTGTTTTCCTGACATTATCATGTAAGATGATCCATAAAGACTCTCTAAAAGTTCACATGCCTTCCTCTTATATCGGGCTTTGAAAATGATTTTATTACTATGAGTTTTATATACTATTCTTCAAAGGATGACTCTTTTTTTCTTCTGTATTGTTTCATCAATAAGAGTTATTTCTTCTAAGTAATTCTCATCACCCCTTCAGTCTCATGAAAAACCTTTTTATAAACTGAAAGGAAGATATTGAGATTTTCAAAGATGGTGTTCAGCATATATTCTCAGTTTTCCTCTCCTTTCCTGCCTCCACCCACTCTTCTCCTCCTTACTTTGGGCAATTCCTTAGGGAAAAAAATGCAAGACTTTCCTGACTGTTCTCAACCCACAGCAAACTTCTCATTTCAAATGTCTTTGACTCCAGTGTCCATAACTCTACCACACTGGCCCTGCTCTCCTGTGTGCTGCCTGGTAATTCTTCTCCAGATGCTTCAGGGATACCCCTCCAAGCTCCCCACTGGTGTCCCAAGTTTCTCAAGGGCAAAAGTTGTGACTTCACCTCTTAAGCATCTCCAAGGTGATCTTGTATAATTTAGAAATGATTATCAACTCAATGCACAAACGAGAAATGCATCCGTAACTCCCCATGTATTTGGAAACATGGACTAAATGGTACCAATTCTAATCCATATTGTTCTCATCAAATTTTAAGTAGATTTTCCATTCTCCATTATTTCATTAAGTGAAAATAGCAAAGTCAATTTCAAAGAACATTTTCTTCTAAAAGCAAATTATAAACCTACATAAATCTTAAGGATATGTCATAGAGTAGGTCAAGACTATACTACCTATTAAGGGAAGCGATAGGTGAATAAAATGCATGTTTCTTCTCCAGTTATTAACCATCATAAACATTAAGTTATTCATAGAAAATTAAATATAATATGAAATATAATATAAAATTAAATATAAATTAAAAGTATTAAACTCATCTTAAAGCTCAAGTTTCCAGACTCTAGCTTTACTCTTTGTCCCCAGAACACTACTCCAACCAGAAAAGTCTTGAACCCTTGAACTTGATCTTTCTGCTGCTGCTTTTTCAAAAGAAAAATTGAAGTTTTTTCTTCCAGAGAATTGGAGCAAGCAACATCAAAGATATCGTCTGTGATTTTTCATCTTGACTAGTAGAAAAAGATAATCCTTATGCAATTGTTTGGAACGTTTATGATATAGAATATATAAAATTAAATAATGTCTCCTGCAGCTCCCCTCCCTTTGGATCTGGGTGATTTCCTATCCAATTTTCCTCTCGCTCAGTCAATTCATTTTTCAGCTGGGTCTTCTTGAAGAAACTAAGCATTAATTGGACTTGCCATTGTGTCTTGGACTATTTTGGTGACAATTTTCTGTGACAGGGAAAAAGAGTTGCTAATTCATTGCTTCAGGAAATGAAGGCCTAATAGCCTCACATCTGGTAAATTATGGTCTTCCTGCTCCTTGAGGCAGCAGCAATACACACAGCATTATTTGGAATTAAGAAAAAGCAGAGAAGGAAATCAATTTTTACATTTGCTGTGGACTTAAAAAAAAAGCCAATAACATATTCTTTAAAAAAGCATCCATTGTCTAAAGCATAGAATCAAGTCAGCCACAGGGTAAATTGAGCAAAAATCCCTCCAATATCCTAATGGAAACTCTGAGTGGTCTGTGGACTGAGATCATGTGGCATTGCTTCTTGCCCCCGTGGGTGGAGCCCTGTCTTGCCTCTGGGGGTGGGGCTATGTGTAAATTGCCGTATTTGCACACATGTAATAATATAGTCTTAAAGGCCTCTGGAGGAAATGACAAGTAAAGACTGATTTTGCTTTGAGTGGGGACCATGTTGCATATTGGATGGGAAAATCAGTCAGTTTCACTTCTACATAATGCCTGAACGTCAGTTTGCAAAAGAAGTAGAAAGGGGGGTACAGGAGGAAATTTCCCAAAGGACATATACAGGGTGCAGCAGCCTTCACTATGAATTGCAAGAGTTCAGGGATAGAAATAGAAGGGTCTTATACCAGTTACTGTCCCAACAGTGGGGTTGGTGCTAAATGGCTTTTATTACATGAATACCAAGTTGCACCATGGACTTGTGAAATCACCCCAATGCCTATCATATTTGTTTCTGCCCAGGTCCAAGGGAAAATGAACTATGATGACCAAAGAAGCAAACTGGAGGACTTCAACAGTAGATATAAGCAGTTGGTAAAAATAAGCCTAACATCTGGGAAGGGCACTGGTGCTTGAAAACGGGGCTCTTTCTGTCCTGACAGAGCAGTGACAGCATAGCCAACATAGTTTACTCCCACCTAATCCTCTGTAATCCTCAATTGGGACAACTAATTTCACAAGGGGTCATGCTCTCTTCCTATGGTATTTCTATTGGAAGCTTTACGAGGTGGACATGTGTCCATTATGATGCATTTTGACAGCTCCTTTCACCTGGAGGTGAGACTGTTCATTGATTGTGGTCAGTACATATTTGTGCTGTAAATGGAGTGTAGCTGAAGTGTTCCCTTGATCACAGATCACAGAAAACAGCATGTGCTTAGAGAGGGAGAGAGAAAGGGAGAACCAGGCTGTGGATTTAGAAATCATTTTGCTTGTCTAAACCTGGGCTTTGTTCCATACAGATGACACAAACAGGAAGTGAGACGAGAAGCAGAGCAGGCTCAAGTCAGGATGTCATACGAGGATCAGCCGGTTCCAGTCAGAACTAAGAGATGTAGGGAAGCGTTTTATAGGCTCAGAAACTGGAAAACACAACAGAGCCCGCCTAAGGCTTCAAACACCTGCTGTGTCTGACACTATTCCTCACTTGGTTTGACTGTCACTCACACAATGACTCATGTTCAGATGACTGCTCACCTGAAGGCATTTGACTAATTGGCTTAAATAATCGATATAGTATATCTAATCTCATCTCTTAAAACCAGAGAATTATCATTGTGATTTTTCAAAATAGCCTAGCAAAGCTTTGAAAATTAATTCAATCCATTGGCATATGTCCAGAAACAAATTTGAGGACTTCAAATAAGCTAGACTTTTCCAGTTTGACTGCTTTCAGGGAGATGGAAAATTCATTTTTTTAAGTTTTGGAAGGGATGTGGGAATGCAGGAAGATGTAAAATATGTAAGAATAAATATTATCCTCAAAGTTCAAATCTGTGATAATAAATTTTTGAATAGTTTTCACGTTCATAATATCACTTTATCCTTCTGGCAACGTTAGGATTTTGCAGGTGCCCATGTCCCCATTCTGCACATAAGGAAATGGAGGCCAGGCCTGTATAAGTCATTTTTCCAAGGCTCTTGACAAGGTCAGAACTAGAACATAACATAACCCTAGAACCCTAGGGTCTTCTCCATTAACCCCAGGATCCTAGGGTCTTCTCCATTAACCCCATTGCTGCTGAGCCTCATCTCTTTGCAGGGAAACCAGGCTTCTTCTTTTTTTTTTTTTTTTTTTTTTGAGAAATTCATCATGTGTCTGAGACACCTTAAGTGGTAGGAAGGGGGTTAAGTTGGGGGTGGGGGGTAAAGCTTACTATATAGCAGGCCTGTTCAAAGCACTTCTATATATAATTCATTTAATCATCGCTACAAGCTTATCATGTATGCACTGTTGTTTGGGGGTATTTTACAGAGGAGAAAATGATGCCCAAAGAGGAATTTGCCAAATTCCACACAGCTCGTAAGTGACAGAGCTGGGATTTGAACCCAGAGAGTCTGGTACCTGAGTCAGGTCTCTTGCCCCACATTCTTTATTCCCTCTCTAACTTGTGAAATTCCTTTTTATCTCTTTGATCTTGAGCACAATCTTTGCCACATAAAAAGCACTTAATATATGATTTGTGGATTGGGAAAGAATAGATGACACCCTGACATTTTTGTCTACTTGCCTCTGGACCTACGACTGGGTTTTTCAGCCGCTGCACTACTGATGCTTGGAGCCAAATAATTCGTTGTAGTGGAAACTGTTCTGTGCATCATAGGAAGTTGAGCAGCCTCCCTAGCCTCTACCCACTAAACACCAGTAGTTTCTCCCCCAATCCCTGCCCCAGTTACGATGATCAAATGTGTCTCTAGACATTGCCAAATGTCTGGGGACTGGAAGTCCTCAGGTTGAGCCAAGAGAAGGAGCATGAGAGGAGGTACAGTCTTGAAAGAGGGTATGGCTGGTAGGGCTCTTCCAGAAATCCCATGTCAATAGTGTTCTCACTTGACTGCCTTTTCTCGTACAGCCTTGGGAAGGGAATGAAGCGCTTGCGTGCCTTTGCCTCCCCTCACGGCAGCTGGAAGATACTGCTTGTTGGGATGACATCCTTGAATCTGGGCAATATTCCAACTGTAGTCAGGAGAGGATAGTGATGGCGGGGGGATCCCTGACGGGACAGGATTGCATAGTGTTACTGATGCTTCTATATGACTGCCTGCCAGCACATGCAGCCTATTTCTGAAAAGAAAAGAAAGGAATGAGGCTGACTGTGAAGTAAGGGGTCTGATGCCCAGATGAACTGCGAGGTATATACGCTGGGGAGTCAAGACCTGACTTGGAGATGATATTGCTTTGACGTATAGCTGTAAGGGACGCTAGATGGAGAAAATCCAGAACCTGCTTATCTTTCAGCATGGGAGACATTTGTGTGTTTTCTGAGTCATCTGACACACAGAGTGGAGGACTTTCCTGATGGATAAGGAAACCTGATGTACTCATATGTTATAACAATGAGGTCATTGGAAGACCCATAAAACTGAACTTTGCTATCCAAGTTCGGATCTAGTTTGTTATTCAGATAGCGGTTCCAAGCTTATTTAACAAGCCAGTTTTGACAAGTTGAATTTCTTTATAGGATGTGGGTTGAATTGTAGCGTAGCCATCCTGTCATGAACAGTATTTTCAACTGTGTGGAGAAAACCGAGTCGAGAGGGTTTTTCGCAGTGAGATTTATACTTCCTTCAAATGGAGACTTTCTAAATCAGATTTTCATCACAGATGTAAGAAAGCACTCAAAATCTCCCTAGACATTTCTAAAAATCATACCAGAAAAAAAAAAATGAGAGAGAAGAAATCGCAGATAAACTTGCACCTTAAAGAGAGCTCAAGATATTTGAAAATCTGGTTACAAATAATACCAAATATCTTCACTCTGTTCCCTGAGGTGAGGTGGCAGAGTAGAATGAATACTATGGAGACAGATGATTCCCAAGGGAAGTCACCAACAATTTTTCAAAAGTTGATGAATGAATGTCCTTTTCATCACTCCCTACTGCAATATGGAGTACGCAGGATTTAGGGAAGTTCAAACTGTCATCCAAATCCCTTCTGGACCTTCACCGAGCCTCGTAATTTTTGTGAGCCTCATTTCCACGTGTAAACATGTAGATAATACCTATTACATAAGGCTTTTCGATGCCTAAAATAGATATTTTTGAAACTTAGCAAAATACTTGAACTGGTCACTCGATAAATAGAAGCTATTATCATTATATTGCTATCCCTAATATCTTTATGACAGCTTGTTTAGACAAGCGGACATCTTCTTTTCCAAGATTTGAAGCTGCATTTTATTCTTCCTTTTCAACTACAATTTTCCCTATTTTTCCTGAGATGTATACAGAAGGAGGGTGAAGGGAAAATGACTAATTTTTTACAGTTATTGGAATCATGTGAAGAAGTTGTTAATTACTACATTACCCATTCTGAACATTGGATATGTTTAATCTCAGAACAGCACACAAATTGGTTTCCATAGCATCAAACCACAAACTGAACACAATCTACTCTCATATCCATCAATTTCTTGCCAACTTGACAAAATCTCAATTCACCATTTTGAGGACCCTCTGCAAAGCGACTCTAATGTTTTAAAAAGTCAGATCGGTGTTACACGCAAGTAATGAATCATGGAACTTTACATCAAAAACTAGGGATGTACTGTGTGGTGACTAGCATAATATAATAAAAAAATATTATTAAAATTAAAAAAAATCATTACAAAGTAAATGAAAGTTAATTACATAATTTTGCAGGAACTACCCAGGGTGGTCGAGGTGATATTCCACGGGATTCTCCTGATCAGAATGGGCCTGGCAGTTTGACTCATTAAGACAAAAACACATCCAGCATCTTTTCCACTTGTCATGCAGCTGAAGAATTAGCATATAGACACATGCATTTAACACCATCTTTCCCCAGTGTCAGAAGAAGGGGGAGGAGGAGGAGGAGCAAGAGGAGGAAATTATTAGTTCATAAAGATAAAGGGAATGAGGGGGGAAAGACAACAGTAGGTAAAAGTTTTAGATGCATTTTTTGACAGTAAATGGAAACAGAGTAGGATAATGAAAAAATCTAAGCACCTATTATCCAGGGAAATGACAAGAAGTGAGCCAATTCACCCTTCAAAACCCCAGAAAGGCTCAGAACTTGAAGGATCTAGGTTTGGCAGAAGATGGAGTTCAGGGGAAGGTTTGGATCCCAGTTTCTGCCCATACCTCATACAACCATGTAGCTACTATTAAACTACCCTCCCTACAAAATGCATACACACACACACGAGAGACTTTTAATTTGGAAGAAAAACAGAGGGCTGGGAATGGCCTTCTCTCAGCTCCTCTCTCTCTCCCTGATTCTAGGTCTATAGGTTTCTCAGCGGTCAAACCCATGCTATTCCCTCTACACCTACCCTATCCCTCCATTTCTGGCAGAAGCTGATTTTTTTTCTGGATGGCCACAGGAAAAAAGTCTCTAGATAAACATTCTGGACTCCTCAATGGAAAGGGTAGGTCAACCACCCACCAAAAACTTACAATGGTCCCCGTCAGTCACCACCTCTGCTCATGCTTTCAGTACCAGCATTGTTTGAGTAGCTCACTCTTAGATATAAATGACAAGAATCAGAGACATTTGAGGAAAATACGCACCAGAGACCAGAGACCAAAACCAACAAAATAAACAACTAAAACTCGAATAGACAAAGAGGACCTAGATGGATCAGAGTCAATGCAGAAATTCAAAGTAAACTTTAAAAAATATGTAATATATCCTTGAAGATGTACAAAAAAACTGAGTCCATAATATAGATACAGGTCACTATGAAAAAGGATCAGAGAACAAGAAAGAATTCTTATCTATTAAATATAAAAATTGAAAATCAAAAATTAAATAGAAGGTTGTAAGGGTTAAGGTAGTCTCAAAGTAGAACAAATTTCGTTTTAAAAAAGGAAAGGGGAGGGGCGCCTGGGTGGCGCAGTCATTAAGCTTCTGCGTTCCGCTCAGGGTGCAATCCCGGCGTTCCGGGATCAAGTCCCGTATCAGGCTCCTCCGCTGGGAGCCTCCTTCTTCCTCTCCCACTCTCCTGTGTTCCCTCTCTCGCTGGCTGTCTCTCTGTCAAATAAATAAATCTAAAAAAAAAAAAAAAAAGGAAAGGGGAAAGAAAAGATAAAAAAATAGAGACTCATCTCCAGAGTTTAGCAACTAATAATTAAGAGTTACATAAAGAGAAAAGAAAAAAATGAAGAGAAGATATTATCAAAGAAGCAATTTTTTAAATTTCCAGAACTGAAACTTATGTGTCTCTGTATTGAAAAGATACATGGAAGTAGCTAGTACAATGAGTGAATAAAGACAAAACCTCAGGTAGGTCATAGTAAAACTGATGATACTTAAAATCTAAAAGAGATTCTAGAAGCTTCCACAAGAGAGGAGGAAAACAGTCAAATGCACAAGAATGATCTTAGTTTTTTAATAGGAACTGAATCTTAAAAGACAGTGGAACAAAGCCTGAAAAGTTCTGAGTGACAACATTTTTCAACTTAGAATTCTATTTCCTTCCAAATTAACTATCTATCATAAAGATAAAATATTTGCTATTTAAAATAATTTTGTCTTGCAGGAAATGTAAACACACACACACACACACAATATTTCCCTCTGTATTCTTTCTTAGGAAGCTATCAGTGAAAATGCTTCAGCAAAACAACTGTGTAAAGCAAGAAAGAAGATGCCAAAATTACTCCCCAGCATAGGAGAGAGCTGGAAAGGAGCACCAGGATGCCTGCAGAGCAGGTCTGACAAGCGACAGGCCTGTAGCGGAAGGGGTACAAGTGGGGCTCCAAGAAAGAGGTGTGCAGCGGGAAGATGGCAGATCTGTTTGAGCGAATAGATTATGGGATGTTTGGAAAATAATTAATACAAGGTAGCAGAAGGTGAGTAATTTGCCCCATCTCACCAGTTTGGTAAATGGCAGAGCTGAGATTATAACCTGGCAGTCTGGCTCCTGAGTCTGGTTCCAGGCCCCGGTACAACCTCACAAGAAATTGACCACAGTGCATGCTCTTTGCCGTATCATTTGTGAGGGTAACTCTGTTGATAGGATAATAAATTCTGGCATAACTTGGTTGAGAGATAGTGTTGAGGAAATTGAAAGGAGAGACCTAAGTCCTCATAATCCATACGCACATTTCTTTAAAACGTGGAGTTTTTAAGTTTTAAAGGCAAAGAAGAAACAGAGCAGTTGAGAATATTTGCCTCTAGGAGTAGGACTCAGGTATAGAAAAAGAGAGATAATGGAAACATCCATTTTTCATTATTAGCTGTCTGGTGCTATTTGAATTTTAAATTCTACACCGATTACTCTGGTCAAAATACAATCAATGATACGATAGTTCAAAATCAAAGCACAACATCTTAAGAAGGGTTTTTGTAGTGATTGACAATTGCCCTTACAGCCTCTGGGAAGAGAAGAGGCAAACGTGTTTATGGGGAATAGTGGGTAGTTCGACTGTCAAATTACCTTGTACGTCCCTGTCTGTTTTCAAGTAAAAGTTTATATTGCTGCACTTGTGAACTCTGGGTAGTGACTTACTCATTGAGTACCAGGAATCAAGATCGAGATCAATTTTATCGCATTCATAATATGAGAAGAAATCTTATCAGAAGGTGGTATCTCATTCATAATATCGGAAGAGTGACAGTACAGTGGGTACCATACATGCTCTGTGCCTGGACACTAGTCAGATAATGGAGACTCAGGATAAAATTGTTCTCGTGGCTTAGTGAGCAGGAGGCCTGGTTATCAGAGCCACTGGGAAGCGGACAACCCCAAAGGACCATGCTGTCTCTTTCATCTTGTTCCCAAGAATGAATAACAAGCACAATTATGCATGTACTAAATCCATATTCAGCACTGTTCTTAATGACTTCTATATTTTAACTGATTTAGTTTCGCAACATTCCCATAAGGTAGGGACTGCTCCTGTCTCCATTTTACAGATGGGGAAACTGATATCAAAGAGATATCAAAGACCTTCCCTTGGCCCAGACTTAGTACATAAGGGAATGGATGTTGGAATCCAGACAGTTTGGTCTGGATTAGAAGCCAGACAG
Organism: Ursus americanus; assembly: GCF_024610735.1. Lineage (NCBI taxonomy): Eukaryota > Metazoa > Chordata > Mammalia > Carnivora > Ursidae > Ursus > Ursus americanus. The sequence goes on along the minus strand of NC_142128.1, from coordinate 52,798,032 downwards.
CTTGGTTGCTGGATGTGCTCAGCAACAAAAAGGAATGTAGTATTAATACCCACTACAGCATGGATGAGCCTTGAAAACACGCTAAGTGAACAGAGTCAGACAAAAAAGGCCGCAGCTTGCGTAATTCCATTTATATGAAATATCTAGAACAGGCAAGTCCACATGGGCAGAAAATGAATTGGTGGTAATGGGCAGAGAGTGAAATGGGCAGTGACTACTTATTGGGTATGGATTTTCTTTGGGTGAAAAACTATTTTGGAGCTAGACAGGTCTGGTGGTTGCACAGCACTGAGTGAATGTACTAAATAGCACTGAATTAATTATGCACATGAAAATAGCCAATTTTTGATTTCAGCTCAGGTTATGATCTCAGCATCATAGGATCCAGACCCATTTTAGGCTCCATGCTGGACGTGGAGCCTGCTTAAGTTTCTCTCTCTCTTTCTCTCTCTTTTGCCTTCTCTTAAAAAGATAAATAAAAATAAAACAAAATGGCCAATTTTATAGTAAATGAATTTCATCTCTTCCTCTTGATAGAGAGGTAGATAGATTATAGATAAGACAGACAAAGAGGTAGCAGATAGAAATGGATATACACACACACATACAAACCAACCAGCAGCCTGCATTCAGAGGACTAGAGTTCTCACAAATAGCCAGTTAGCGGAAGCTCAGCGGGCCAGATCTCCCCTGCAGATTCGCCCACTCGGGTGTCTACACTGCTGCCAGAGGTGCTGTCTCCTGCACTACGGAGCAGGGAAAGGGGCTGCTGTATGAAAGCTGTAGCTAATGGCCTCACTCGAAGTGACAAACTGGGGTTCCTAGGACTGGAAGTCATTTGGGGAGCTAGAGAGAGAAGCTATACACCAGTTGGCAAGGAAATATTTTAATATTTTAACAGGCTCACACCAGCTGAATTTCAGCTCTGACTAGAACCAAACTCGGTGTAAACTTTGAAAACAAGCGACATACTCTCTTTGTTTAAATGATGTGTAAACAATCCGTTTCATATCCCTGGCTTGCTAGGGCCCGCCAAGGTGGCTAAGAAAAAAAAAAATCAGAAGTGTTTTTGCTTCAAACGTCTTCTCTCTGAGCTTTGTAGCTTCCTTCTTTCTGCACAACGTGCTGTACCTCCCTGAGGAGTTTTTCTTCCGCCGGGAGTGAAAACACAGACTAGGTCAGGGTCACCTCTGCTGCATGCTATTGGTCAGAACAAGTCACGTGACACCCCTCCCATCCGGAAGTAGAACTCCCTCGTGACTTCAGAAAAAACGTGACTTTCTCTGCTCAGGCAACATTTAGCTCCGGAAAACAGCTCATGTCTTTTGCTCTATAAAACGTCGCCTGTCCCCTGTGTGGTAGCAGGGCTGGCTCTCCATCTCCATCTTCACGGCCCATCCCTCTCTGCTTTTGGACACTTCCCTGTAGGGGTTTCCTTCCACCTTGTCCCCCTTCACCTACTTTGCTGAATAAACCTGCAGAAGAGTTGAAGTTGGGAGATGGTAAGGAAGGAGGACACAAAACGAGAGGGAAACACACCGTATCATCTTTTCAGTTGAATGGTTGGACGCAACAGCAAAACACCTACCACACGTTTGCTCGGGGAGGTATCTTTGTCGTTTTGCTCTCTGAGGCATGAGGCTAAGATGTCTGACTTTGGAACTTCTATAGACAGGCTCTTGTACCTGAGAACACTAGTCATCCTCTCTTTCTCCTGGATACAGGGATAAAGATGAGGACGAATAAGAAGCACCTGCTTCCCAGACCTTCCAGTCTCCCCTGTATGTAAATAACTGTTTTAACAGAGCTAACAGGCGTACAGAAGAGTTTTTCAGAATTATTGCCATTTCTGCCCCATGCCAAGCAGATGCGAGTGCAATTGGTTCCCAGATAGGACTTCTAAAATCAGATTCACTTTAATTTGTGAGAATTTTAGTAGAATTAGGCTTTAAAATCAACATATGCTTTTAAAATACTGCGTTCGTCATAAAATGCCATTCAGCAAACCCTTGTTTAAGTCATTTCGCTTGCATTGGTCAGAAAATTTTAATTCCTTTAAGGGTCTGGGTGATAAACTTGGGCTGTTTTCCTTCCAGGGAGGGAGCGTGAGACTGCTGGAACGTGATATCCCTTTGTTTTCTTTGGCTGTATGAATCCTCTTTTGGAGGTGCAGGACTCGAGGGTGTGAAATTGAGATCCATTTCTGAGGGCACAAGGATAGAGACAAGAAAGAGGTGGCAAAGAAAAATCGAGAAGTATCAGAGTCCATACTTAATGCTAAAACCTGATCCTAGCTTAGTCTGTCTACTGCCTGTGCAGTCACAGTGATCCAAGAAGAAAGCCCAGGAGAGGTGTGGTGAGATCAAATATGGTGATGCACGTGAAATTATTCTGTCAATTGTCTGGGGCGCCTGGGTGGCACAGCGGTTGGGCGTCTGCCTTCGGCTCAGGGTGTGATCCCGGCGTTGTGGGATCGAGCCCCACGTCAGGCTCCTCTGCTATGAGCCTGCTTCTTCCTCTCCCACTCCCCCTGCTTGTGTTCCCTCTCTCGCTGGCTGTCTCTGTCTCTGTCGAATAAATAAATAAAATCTTTAAAAAAAAAGTATTCTGTCAATTGTAAAGCACACGGTTTAGTGCTGTGAATTGTCAAGTGCCATGTATTTGCATTCTTATCACAGAATTCAGGCTCTGTGGGGAGAGATTTTATTAGGTACGATAGGGAGAGAAAATGAAAGAAATAGAATGCACAGTCCTTGTGCTTAAGGACCTTGGAGATTAATAGCAGAGAAAACATGGCAAAGAAGCTAGTTCCAGAAAATAATGTATCACATGAAAAGAAAATCTATAAGCCGATAGGCCATAGAATGTAGGAGTGGTCGGTGAGAAGTATTGTGTGGAGTGAAGGGTCTTTGGTTCAAGTGAAGAAGCACTCTCGGTCCTCATTCACATTCTGTCTCCCCTGTTTTTCTTTCTCTCAAGTTCTTGGTGTTGTCAGGAGTTTCAAGTGCATTGTTTTCCTTACTTCCCACAATAACTCATGTCATATTCACTTTACAAATGAAAAACTGTGGTTCAGAAAAGTTAAATAAACATTCCCAAGATGACACAATTAAGTGACCAAACTTGGGTTTAAAGCCAAGTGAGTCTCTCTGATACTGAAGTCACTCGGCCACCCTACTTTACTTTAGAAGAATATGTCTACTCATCAACTCTTCTTTAATGGAATGAAAAATAGCATCTTGTGGCTGATCTCACTGATCCAGAATCCTCCATGCCTGAGAACTCGGAGGCTCAGGGAGAGTTGCAGGTGAGCTTAGCTCTGCCTCACTAATGCCAGGTGGTTGAGAGACGTCTACTAAGGAGAAACAATAAGTCATCTTGCTTTTTCGCTAGAATTCATCAAAAAGCTTGTACCCCAGCTTTCTTTTTTTTTTTTTTAAGATTTTATTTATTTATTCGACAGAGATAGAGACAGCCAGCGAGAGAGGGAACACAAGCAGGGGGAGTGGGAGAGAAAGAAGCAGGCTCACAGCGGAGGAGCCTGATGTGGGGCTCGATCCCATAACGCCGGGATCACGCCCTGAGCCAAAGGCAGACGCTGTGCCACCCAGGCGCCCCTACCCCAGCTCTCCTTGAGGTCCATTGGCATGAAAAATGGTTTTCCATCTCTTCACTTTCAGTCTGGATGTATCTTTAGGTTCAAGATGAGTCTCTTGTAGACAGCAAATGGATGGGTCATGTCTTTGTATCCAATCTGCAACCCTGTGGCACTTTATGGGAGCATTTAGGCCGTTCGCATTGAGAGTGATTATTGAGAGATAGAATTTTAATGAGGTCATGTTGCCTGTAAAGTCTTTGTTTGTATAGATTGTAAATTTCTGTTCTGTATCACTCTTGGGGCCTTTTTACCTTAATAGAACCTCCCTTAATATCTCCTGTGGGGCTGGTTCGTTGTTACGAAATTGGTCAGTGACTGGGGATTCTGGAAGCTCCTTATCTCTCCATCAATTCTGAATGACAACCTTGTTGGATAAAGGATCCTTGGCTGCAAGTTCTTCTCTGAAAGAGCTTTAAAAATGCCCTCTCAACCCTTTCTCTCATTCCAGGTCTGTGTAGACAGGTCTGACATAATTCTAATATTTTTGCCTTTGTATGTGAGCAATTTCTTTGTCCTGGCAGCTTTCAATACTGTATCCTTGGATCTAATTGCAGTATGACGTGACGTGGTGTAGGTTTGTCATGGTTGAATTTGGGAGGGGGCCTCTCTGCCTCTTGGACATGAATGCTTGTTTCCTTTGCTAGATTAAGGAAGTTTTCAGCTACAGTTTGTTCAAATATCTCTTCTAGACCTCTGTTGTGGTGCATTGGTTCTCATTCAGAAGAAGAAGGAGGAGGAGGAGGGGAAGGGCTAGGATAAGGGAGAGAAGAAGGAGGAAGAGGAGAGGAAGAGAAGAAGAAGAAAGGGAAGGGGGGGAATTGAGCATGTCTGTGGCTCTGTTGTACCATGTACATAATATTTTGTACATAATATTTTATTTCTCTTTCTAGAGCGTTTGCTTCTAAAGCTTGCATCTTAACTGTGACCATAACTGTGTGAATTATTTTTGTATTCTCCAAAGCATCTTGCACATGGTAGATACTGACTAAGTTTTGTTGGGTTTGTTGTATTCACAGGGCAGTATGGTATAAGAGTTAAACACACAGTCTATGGTAGAAAACCTGACATCAAATTCCACATACAGTGCTTACTGGCTATAGAATTCAGTTGCTTAATATCTTTTTCTTTGTTACCTTATCTGTTATCTGGGGAATTAATAGCACCTACTTCATACAATTATTGGCCAGCTAAGTAAACTTGTACAAAATGCTCAAAACAGTACTGGCATATAGTAAGCGCTAGATAGCTGTACTTAATATATTATTTAATATAATGATGTATGATGTCAGAAAAAAATGAGAAAAAGGAAAATACTCAAATGATCTTTACGTATTTCATACATTCTCAGTACTTATAATACAAGACCAAATGATCTCTAATCCAGGTATTGCCATTTTGTATTTCAGTCTTCTGGGTTCTATTAAATATGAAGGGAAATACTTATTTTTGTTTATTTGTTTGGATTATTTGGAGGTGCAAGAGGCAAAGAGCATACAACATGTGAAAATGAGTGCCAGCTCGATCCTCTCTACATGGTACTGTCAGGAACATTTACCATTTGACTTCCCTAATGATTCTTCTCTGAGAATAATAATAATAATAATGCATATTATGTTTCACGGGTTAAGCATTAACCCACTTCTTCCCTAATAGTCAGGCTTCACCGGGTCTCCTGACCCTCGGTAGGACTAGAGGTAATGATATTAAGTTATCATTGTACCTCTAATCAAAGATAAGAGCTCTCCCCTCGCCCCTTAGCTCTCTATTTAGGTTCCACCTTAAGCTACGTCTTTTTCTTTTATACAATTAGATTATAAATTAAACACACCTGTTGCAGAATTACACATTTCCTCACATTCCATATATATGTGTAGGGAAAATACAGCTTATTTCTTTTGTAGCAAAATGCTCTCATTGTCATCAAAAGGCTCCACCCACTGGTAACAGGGTTGGAAAATAAAGCCTTCCCCCAAAGCAAGTTTGCTTGTTTTTTCCAAGAAATTTTTATAGTTTAATACAATAATTGAAGTAGTTTATATATCCCAGATACTTATGAGCACATGTCTTCCCATCTCCTTGCTTTATGTAAGAAGGTGTGTGGGTGTATGCTGAAAGCCTGCATGGGCTCAGCAACTGGCTGGCCCCTTGCTCCTTTGGTGCTATAGCAATGCCCTTGTCTCTCCTGATACCACCTTCTGCTGCTGCTCCCTGATCCCCAAATCTGAGCTAATTAGGGTCCAGGGTCTTCCTGCTGAAGACCCCAGTCCAGCTAGTCTGCCTTAAAGTCTTCCACCATGGAAGACTTTTCCACTAACCATGGTATTCCCTTCTGGTGGTCCCTGATTCTCAACAATGGCACATGCTCCACTGGGAGCAAGTAGGAATTGCTGAGTCCTTTGGGGCGCCTGGGTGGCACAGTTGTTAAGCGTCTGCCTTCGGCTCAGGGCGTGATCCTGGAATTCTGGGATCGAGCCCCACATCAGGCTCCTCCGCTGGGAGCCTGCTTCTTTCTCTCCCACTCCCCCTGCTTGTGTTCCCTCTCTCTCTGGCTGTCTCTCTCTTTGTCAAATAAATAAATAAAATCTTAAAAAAAAAAAAAAAGGAATTGCTGAGTCCTACCACACTACTTGAAAGCCAGGAAGATGGTTTAGGAAGAGCCAGACTCGAGCACGCTCTCTGCCTGTCTGAGAAACAGCCACTTTGGGCACTGTCTCTATCTTACCCTGCTGGTGCCTTGGGAGCCTGTAGGGCACTCTTCTCTCATATCCCCAAGCCTGAAATTCAGACTAGGTCCCTCTGCCCTCCTCCTTTCCCCAACGTAGCCTGTCTTTCACACCTTCTAACTCTCTTCTAGCTGCATCCAGCTTGATTTAAAAATTGCATCTTTAGGATATTCACTGAGCACTTTAAATGTGCTATACACTGCCAGACATAGTGCCTGCAATGCTGAATAAGGTACATCCTCTCTCCTCATCTACTGGGGGGTTGGGATTACGTAAGGAAGTTGTTATAAAAATATGTATTTTATAGTTGCATGCTGAGAGAAAGAAGCGAGCTTTCCTGGGTACCCATCATTTGATCCAGAGCAGCAGATGGGGTTTTAAAGGAGGCTTCCTGGGATAAGAGTCACCCAGTCTTCTCTGACTCCACCTGAAAGGCCTGAGCTGTTACTATCGTGTTAATTCCCAGGGGCATAGTGCACAGGGACTTCTTGAAAGCTCTGTCCCTTTGGAGATCTAGCTCCGAACAATTTCTATATCATAAATTCAGTGATGAGGGTCTTTAGGCCCATTACCTCTGACCATTTCTTTCTCTGACTATGAAAAAAAAATCAGTCTCCCAGTTTTACATCTGGGGTGGAACAGCTCATAGGAGACAGTGCCTTTAGAAGATTCTGAACATTACTCAGCAGAGGAGCCAGAGAGGAGAACAGCTGTTCTCCACAGAGTTTTGACATTTCTGGTCTTAGCAAACCACACAAAAGTTGAATAGAAAAAAACAGAGAAGGTGGAAGAGAGCAAAATTAGGAAGATATAGGGTCCACCAAACAATGGTTTGATTATGGTGTTCCATAAAAGAGGTTGTAATAAAACAATCCTGTTATCCAAGCTTACAATTTTAATTATTACACCCTGGCTCACAGTTGAAAATTGTCTCTTTCCTCCCATCTCTTTCCCTTCCCCCAATTCTGGGGGATTAGTGGGATCACATCATTGGAGTCATTGTTTTCTTCATCTGTCACATGTTTTGTTATTTTATTTAAATATGGAATCAGGAATTCACATTGAAATAAAACATCTTGTTTCCTATGGCTGAAAGCCAGAAAGAACTTGTCTTTGGAAGACTGATTACAAAACACAAAACAGTGTTTTTTGTATATCTGTCCTACTTGATTTCACCAAGTGGTTAGTAACTGCTCATGACTGAGCCACCAGACGTGTGCATATATAGAAACTAATAGCTTGGGTGTCTTAAGATACCATGTGTCAGAATAAAATTAGTACCTATTGAAGAAGATTCATTTCAAATATGGCATCTGTGGTTAATAAGAACCTACGGTTTAAAGCAGAGAAAAGATGCCCTTGGACAAAGGATAAAAACTTGCATTGCAATTCCAGAAGTCACAACTTTTCTGTCTCGTCCTCCGAGCTTATTCAGTCTTCATATATCCCATGCCTGGCATAGAGCAGTGTGCTCTGTGGCACTGATTCCTGGGAAAATATCCAAACTGCAGATTATCCCTTAAGCAGCTCAAGTATTTTCACAATGTCTTCTTTTTTTGGCCTCCACTAAAATGGAGAATTTACTGGAGAAGTTTAATCACGTAACATTTCATGAAAGAGAAGAATTTTGATGAATCATTTGATAGGAGGAAGATGTCCTTGTACTTAGCCATTTACATCCGTATTAACTCTACCGTGAAGATGTCCCAGAGAGAGCAAACATATCACATTTCTCTAGGACACCTGCTTGTCTCCCTTTCACCCAGACTCAAAGCTTCCAAGTCTCCATGACTTCTACTTTTCCCTGGCTTCCCTTATCCAGTTAACCAAGAACTCTTTTGGATTTTTAACATAAAATGTCACTTGTATCTGGTTCTACCATTCTATTCCATCTGTCTACAGATGCCTGACTTATTTCTTTAAAATAGTGTTTACATCATATCAGTCTCCTGCTCTTCATCAAGAAGTGAACAATGCAGGAGCTCCCAATATGGCATCTGAGAAGCAGCCTGAGCGCAGTCCTCCATGACTTCCCTCTAATAACTACATGAACCCCCTACTCTTATCAGACTCATCTAGTTCATTGTTCCTCAAGTGTACTTTCTTTTTTCCCACTATTCATTGTGCCTGAAGCAACTAATCCTTGTCTTTCAAAATCTACCCTTCCTTCACATCTGGTTGAAATTTTTTGCAGTGACTCTTCCACTGTATGGCTTGGTACTCAAGCACACAGGCATTGAAGTCAAGCTTTCTCACAGTTCAGGTTCTCAGGGCACAAAGAAGTTTACTGAAGACTGCTCATCAGATCAATATCTTGGAGGAAGAAAAAGAATACTGTACAAGGAGACACTGAACTGCAACACAGTTGTTATAGAGCCTTCGGCCAATCCTTTTGGAAGCTCTGAAGCTGGGATGATTTTTTCGGAGTTTTCCAATTGAGGCAACTGTACACTACCTACCCCCCCTCACCCCCCAACTAGACTACCTCTTAGGTGAGGCAGCTTCTTTCACCCAAGGACAATGCCTGGAGAGACAAGGAATCATGAGCACTCAACATTTCTTCCTTGCTTTGGGGGTAATAAATGCCTTCCTTGGTCCTGAAAGAAACTCCGGGCAGCACACCGCAGTGTCTGTCACAGACCTGTGAGTTCACACACATCCTTTCACTTACAGCTGTGTGATTGCCGGTAAACTTCTTAACTTACTCATGCCCCCATAGCTTATTTCATAAGAGTGAAGAAAATAGTACCTTTTCTTAAAGAAAGAGCTCAAAAAATGTTAACTATCATTATAATGTTTATCATCACTGCTACTAAACACTTACGTACATTGGCTTACATTGTCCTTTAAAAAAATTTAATTACAGCTTCCTTCACAGTTGCTCACAGCACATAACTGTTGAGAATCATTGAACTAGTTTATGAAATCTCTAAGGGCAAAGACTGTATCTTTTCATCTTTACACTGCCCCCCTTCTCTCACAGAAGAACATCATTGTGAATTTGTTTGATTTGATATGATTTGAATTTAACTTTGAAGTCAGGCATTAGTAAAGAGAGATACAATACAAATGCCTTACCATAGTTCTAAATTCAGGATTTAAAAGAGATTCACAACCTCCCAGCTCTGAGACCCTCTGTTTTAATCAACATTCATTATCAGAAAATATGGCTGTCTTCAAAAAGGTATATCACATGGTCATGTTGATCTCCTTTAGGTTCCATTCTCTTCACCTTGTCTTCACTGCCTTAATTCAGGCCCTTCCCACTGCCAGAGCCTTTCTACTAGCTTCTTTGCCTTTGATCTATCCCTCATCTCTAGTTATTCTCCAAACTGCACCTAACCCTATCATTTCACATCACAAATCTCATCCTGTACTTCTTTTAGTTCTCTTTTGGTTTACAGAATCAAGTCCAAAACCCATGGTGTTTGGAAGATCTTTTCAGTGGGTCTTCTCAGGACCTCCCCCACAATTCCCCAGTTTTCCAGTCCCCAATGAGACTCTTTTTCTCTGGTGAATGGATGCTGAGCTCCAGCCACACTGACCTATTCATTTTCCACACTTCTATCAGGTAGCCTTTTTTGCCTTCAAAATTGTTTTCATCTCTTTTTTAGGGTGCCCTTTCCCTCATTTCTCTAATTGGCATATAGTTGGTGAAGTCAATATCTGATAAATAATAGATTAATGCATACATGGTCAACATTTGCTAAATTCTAAAGTAGTTCTGTGTGCTTGAGATGCAAGGAAAGTGGCATCTGGCATTCTGAAAATACATGAGTAAGTAAATGAGTCACAGACAACTTCTGTAGCTTGGCCAGGAGATGCTTTTCGTGGCTAGGGGACAGGTAGGTTTCTGGTTCATGTCCCAGTCATGATTCTGTGAAAAACCCCTGGGAGTCGGCACAAATCTTCAATCTTGGTGTGACTGGGCACCCAGTTGGCAGTCAAGACCGTGGTAAAGGGTAAGCAAGTGAGTGCCTTGGTGCACAGTAGTTGGTTACTTAACCAAAGGGTTAAGCACTCAGGATCTTAGAGACACCTGCAGAGGGAATAATCCATCACCCAGGCACATAAGTGAAGGGGACAAGTTCATGAAAGAAAAACATCACTCTGAAGACGGGTAGCTTGGAGGAGGTGAGGGAAGCAAACCAAACACCCTTCCTTTATGAGTCACTTTTGAAGGTCTTACTTAATTTTTTTGTTTTAAAAAATAATGATTTAAAAGGTTCAAACAGCCTAGGGAAGTAAATCCATGCATACTTCTAACATTAGTTAATATTTACTAAGAAATCATAGGTTACAACAAATTAAACTTTTTGGCTCTCTTACTGAGGTTTTCTGGCCAACCATGTTAGTGACTGTTCCTACAGATAGTTTATAACTCTATTTTTTACCCCTCTAGAGCAGCTAAAGTGCAAGGAGTTAGAAGAACTCTGGGTTCATGTGGTTCTTAAGCCAGAGTCTTAGGAAAATGGATTCGAGGTTGGGGAATGGATCGGGGTGAACAGGCAGACACTAGACATGCCCACTAATAACTGGGAAAAGTGAGTTAAATTTCTCCTTGTTTGAGGTGGAATTCCTTCATATAAACCTGGGCACCCTCAGAGAGAAATGCTTTATAGTCCAAACTGATGTTTATTTTGGACTCTGTTTCTCTTTCAGCTTTCAGTTGTGACCTTAGGAATGAGCTCACAATTGGAAGCAAATCTGTCTTCTGTTTCTACTGTTAAAGAATTACCTACCCACTGAAAAACCACATAGGATTAACAATGGCCTTGTCCCAAATATATGCTTTTTGGAATTGTACAAATTGTATTTATGATGCTAGCAGATTTCAGTTCAACTGCTGAAATATTTCAATAAGAGTGATTGAATTCTTAGTAAATGGAATGCTTCCTCTGTTCAGTTTTGGTCTGTGGAATGCTGGAAGGTTGGTGGGTCTGACCCATTCATTACACATATCTGGGGTGATAGCAAAGGCAGGCCTTTTGGTTTTGATACCATGTGTGTTTTTGGCAGTATCTCAGATTGAAATGCTATGAATAAAAAAATGTCCTTTAAAAGTTATTTTTAACCTCCTAGGTATAGGCTCCTAATCTTGAGAAATGGTTAGGGCTTCTGAATGCTTATGCTCGTCATATAAATCATGATTTGGCATATCTGTGTTGTGGATTGTCATTGGCATTGATTCAAAAATATCTGGTGGCTTCAATTTTCAGAATCACCAAAGAGAGTGAGAGTGAGAGTTTTGTACTTCATTGATCGGATCCTTGAGTAGACTCCAGGTTATCCACATTGGATTAATATCCCAAATTCTTTGGATGGGGTGGAAAGGGTGAAGAAACTAATATTTATCCATTTGTTTTTCCAACAAATTTTTATTTGGTACTGACCAAATGCCAAGCTGAATGATTTACATAACATCTAGTTGACTCCTAAATATTCTATGAATTTTATAGGTATGTAGACTGAAGCTCAGAGAGTTTAAGTAACTTGTAAATGGAGGAGGTGGTAAGGGAAGGACCTGAGGTTTAAATTTAGGTCTGTCATTAAAAATAGCCAAGGCTTTTCCATTAAGCATGCTCCCTGGTGAATATGTCATGTGTATGAATACATGAACACAGCTAAAGGAGGGGCTAAGAGTGTGATTTGGGGAAAGCCAATCCTTCTAACTACTAAGGGAATGAGAATATACTGCCACATAAAAAACACCTTCCTCCTCTTGGTCCAGTTGCTGAAGGGCTCTCTCCCCCACATTTCCTGCTTCTGTCCTCCTTTTTCCCACCACCCAAGACGTGTCATGAACTCCTACGGCGGGCAAATTAGGGAACATCATTTCGAGAGTTCTCCTCAAGCATGCCTCTGACATACTCTTGCTTTGAATAGCCTCAAAACATTTCAAAAGAGAGGATTAAAAAGGGAGTTTTAAAAAGAAGCAGACCTGGAGTTGCACAGGGGCAGCAAAGACATCTTTGAGGTCATTCTTTCTTTTTTCTACACTGATGTATTCTCTCCAGAGTGATAATAATCTTTTTTGAAATGCAGGTCTAAGACGGAAGGAATTTTTATCTGGAAGAGTAATATAAATTAGCTTTGACTGCCAGTTTCCACTGATTATTACTTTCCAGGCGGAATTCCTACAAATTCTTGAGGCATGACCTCCAATGAAAAAATAAAACCCCTTTAAAAACTTGTTGAGAAATTCCAGATAACTTTCACAAGAGATTTAATTTTAGAGCATTAACACAATCTTGGTTGGAAAGATAAAACTACAATGCAGTTATTTGGTAAAAGTCATTACTTCACAATGAAGTCATTGGAGATTATTTTACTGTGCTTATCTGTCCCCTCTTTTTTTTTTTCTTTTAAACTTGGTTCCTTTCTCCCCAAACTAATTTTATTATGCATTACTCAGTGCACTCTGGATTCACCCTTATAAAAGCATGAAGTGTTTCAACAGATAGCCAGTTGGAGGCAGCCAACTTGAGATTCAACCTACCAGAATGAGCAAATACTGTGATCAGTCATCACATATTAATAATATGTATTATGCCTTATTGCATATGGTGTTGGAAACTATAAGGAAAGGGTTTTTTGTTTGTTTGTTTGGGTTTTTTGTTGTTTTTGTTTTTGTATTTTTTTAACATGATATGAAGTAATGGATTCAAAGAGACTCTGTATATTGTTGAAAGAGTTTAGGTGTGAGGAAGTGAGAGCAAGCATACTAGTATCCACTGCGGTCGTAACAGGGGACTCGGGTGAAAGTGTGGGCAGGGCATCATCTGCACTGGACCTATGGGGAGAGTGTGAATTGGAAAGGTGAAGTGATTTGTCCAAGGACTCAAGACCTCTAAACAGTGGAGCGGGAGCAACTCAAGCCCAGGAACATCTGACTGCAAGGTTGGCTCTCTTCCCACAGCAGGGTGTTGCTTTTTCTCGAGCTGGACTAAATGTGGATGGGAAAACATGAAGACCAGAGCCACATGTGCAAAATGTATCAATGGTCCAAATTGGCCAAAGGGAAAAAGATGTCCCTACCCACCATTTTCCTGGAAATGTTTATTTACTTCAATTCAAAGTATCATTTAAATTATATGTTATTATATACATAGTCAAGATAAATCAGCATCTAGTAAAAAACTATATACATATGAAACTATAAATAGATATGCAATACTGGGTAGATCGATACAATTTTATATACATATATACATTTATCCTTTAGTAGATATATGAATATAATCATAGGGGAAATGCGAATTATCTTTTATCTTTCAGAGACCTTAACATGAAGGAGTATGATTATCCTGTGAATATAATGGTTATTATTAACATAAAATTCCCCTTTCCTGTTTTAACATTTTAAAAAACAAATGATAACTTGTTGCCCATGAATAGATGGAAAAGAGATTTATAACCTAAGAAAGAAAAGAAGGGATTTTGTGAACCTATGAGGTTCTTTATCCTAAAGTGTTCTAATTTCCCTGAGAACAAGCTGGTGGTGGAAATTATCTTTTAGATATTTAAATGTTTTCTTCTTCCTTTCAAGAACATTCACATATCACCAGTTGTTATATAAGAAATCAAAATGAACTGTCTTTCCAAGAGTAATACAACATTATTAATTCTTAAGAAATGGAATCTCACAGCATGATTTACATTATTACATAAATCTATCCATTCATTAACCTCATTGATTGAACATCTTACTTATTGAAGACATCAGGGACATGAACAAACACATCCTCTTCTCCAATATTCACAGTATTCTAGGGAAACAGGTACAAAAACACATAATTTTGGTACAGAATGGTGAGGATTATGTCTGGTATATAAAAACGTGAGTGAGTGTAACTGACCTTTCTAAATCCCCAGATATCCAGAAATCAGAACTATATGGAATGAAAATTATGCCAGAATATGTAGGAAAGTTGTGAAGATACAGCGTGAGAAAAAAATGCAAGTTTGGTTTTGTTCCATTTAGACCAGGCTCCTTTCTTTTAAAAGGTGTTTCAATAAATATTTCTAAAAAAAAAAAAAAAACTACAGCAGTTTTACATGCATTATGTCTCTTAATCTTGGAGTATTTCAAGGATGTGGAAAAAGGCAGGTACTTATATTCTTTCTAATTCCTGCATGAACGCCTCATAACTTCAGTTACTTCCCAGGCAAGATAACAGAACACTGTTCAGTAGAATTCCTCTAAGTTTTATAACTCTCCGAAAAGTTCTCTTGTACCCTTCCCTTTCTATCTGATAGAATCTCTCTCTCTTTCTCTGTCTTAGTTACACAGTTTAACTTTTTCATTTTTTGTTCTTGATATATTTTTAATGCCTCTTTACTTTTTATCATTTGCAAAAAGTGACCAGTAACTAATTCTCCCTTTTAAGTTTTCTTTTTTATTTCACAAGAATTTATTTCTGTTTTGGAGGAAAAAAAACTACAAAATACAGATAAGCAAAAGCAAAGAGAGGACGACGTGTGTATGTGTGTGAAGTGAATGTGTGTGTTGAGAATAGGGACTCTAATCAGAAGAAGGTATCACTGGCATGACAAAACGGACATGGGCACGCCAGGGGACAATGGCCAGCAGTACTGGGGCTGTGCGTTCCTCCTGACTTTGTCCTATGATCATCCAGTAATTCTCCCATTTTTAAACTCAGAGTTACCATTATTCCTGTTCCCTCTTCATTTTCATTTACCTCAGCTCAGAGATAGTACAATAATTGTTACACAAGCTCCTTGTTTCTAACTTTCTTTTCAATCCATTCAGATAAAATTTTCTAAATAAATACTTTCAAAGAGTCACTCCCCTGGGTAAGAACTTTTAATATCTTCACTTGTCTTACAGTATAGAATGTCATTCGAGGTCCTTAGCATATTCTAACCACAAATTAACTTCATCTTTATTTCTCACCATTCCCCTACACACACCTCTACTTTCCCCAGATCAGAGGCTTCTCCCCGTCCGTGGGGAGGGACAGGAGGAGCACGGTCCTGGGAATCAGACTGATCTGGGTACAAATCCCTGCTCCATCACTAACGTTTGGGAATCTAGACAAGTTGATTCATCCATAGACTAGAGATAATATGCTTTCAGGATTGTGCCGGCAGATAAATGAGACAGATCTTTGAAAACATTCTAGTTTCCCCTTCTCTCCAGTCAGATTGTCCCTTGCTCTTTCCCACCCAGAATCTTGGACTGGGATACCCCCTGATTCACACCCTTGTATTCTCACCTCTTCATTTTTCTCCTCTGAAGATCTCCTAGGTCATTTCAGCTCAGAGGAATTTCTCCCCTTCCTCTGAGTGCTTAACGCATTACGTGGTTTCTCGCTTAACAATTCACCATTTGTTGGTGAGATTTGTGAGATCTTCTTTGACATGTTATCCTTTTTATTCTTTTTCTCCTGTATATAGTGTCCCATGCATTCCTGCTTTGTTTCCCTCAATAGTCTATAAGTTCACCCAAGATAGGTCCTTTTGCTCTGTATTCTCAGTGCCTCACACAATGCCAAGGCTAGAAGGTGCTCAGCTGTATCTTCGATGAATTTATATTATATCATCTTCGCTAGGCCTGCCCCCTAAATCCTTATCCATAAAAAAGAATTAATTAATCAATTGATTCCCTCACTCATTTTCCACAAAGACATACTGAATGTTTACGACACACCTGACACTGATTCAGTCACCCCAGATAGAGCCATAAACAAGAGAGATAAATCCTTTGTTTACATGGATCATCTTCTGTTCTAGTGTGAAAAGCACACCATTCAAAGGTAAGCAAATAGGGGCACCTGGGTGGCTCAGTGGTTAGGCGTCTGCCTTCGGCTTAGGGCGTGATCCCAGGGTCCTGAGATCGAGCCCCGCATCTGGCTCCCTGCTCCACTGGGAGCCTGCTTCTTCCTCTCCCACTCCCCCTGCTTGTATTCCCTCTCTCATTGGCTGTCTTTCTGTCAAATAAATAAATAAAATCTTTAAAAAGCAAAAAAACAAAAAACCAAAGTAAGCAAATAAATAAATTAAGAGTCATGAATACCCTGAAGGAAATAAAATAGGGTGACAGGAGAGATGGTGACAGAGAAGCAGGGCTCTGCCTGGGCTCTTGGAATCCCCAGGACATTTTGGTCATGGGACAGATGATCCACACCTGGCAGCTGGTTGTCTTCTGTCGCCCACTGGCATCGGTGGCTTCTCCTCATCTATGTGCAGAATACAGAATGTGTGCGCTGGAAGGGGACTCAGAAGTAATAAAGTCTAGCAATTCTCAAATATCATTTTATTTATTTAAATTTTTTTTTAAAGATTCTATTTATTTATTTGCCAGAGAGAGAGCACGCGTGCACAAGCTGGGGGAGTGGCAGGCGGAGGAAGAAGCAGGCTCCCCGCTGAGCAGGGAGTCTGATGTGGGACCAGATCCCAGGACCCTGGGATCATGAACTGAGCTGAAGGCAGATGCTTTACCGACTGAGCCCCCCAGCTGCCTTTCAAATATCAAATATCAACACATATCATGTGTTCGTTCAAGTGAAATCTCACAGAAGGTCGATAACCTCTGGATATTTTCATAGATCCATTGGAAACCTTGGATCTGGTCTATGTTATTCACTTTTACAAATGAGGAAATAGAGGGTACAGATGAAGCATAGAGACGAATGGTCAAGAGTTAGATAACGGGCAGGTATCCATCTTTGGATACGTGTTTGGCTCATTTGGCCATCACTTTCTTCTGAAGAAAGTGGCCTTTATCACCATTTCTCATGGATAGGATTTACTGCCCTCCTTCAATTTTTGAAGATGGTATTGTCCAGTGTATTCACTTAGTTTATTTTCTACACTTCATTCCAAGTAGTTTTTCCTAAGAGTGAACCAATAATAGACTAAGGATATACAGCCTTTGGGGTTGCACAAGACCCTATATATAGCCTCAACTCTGAATTACCTCCTCTTCTTCTCTGATCCTCAGTAATCCTTTGTACCTCAATTATAGTCCTTGACACATTTTGTCTTGTATCACCATTGTTTATAGCCTTTTCTTCTTTTTTTTTTTTAAAGATTTTATTTATTTATTTGACAGAGAGACAGCCAGAGAGAGAGGTAACACAAGCAGGGGGAGTGGGAGAGGAAGAAGCAGGCTCCCAGGGGAAGAGCCTGATGCGGGGCTCGATCCCATAATGCCGGGATCACGCCCTGAGCCGAAGGCAGATGCTTAACGACTGAGCCACCCAGGCGCCCCTATAGCCTTTTCTTCTACATAAGACTGCAAACTGTGAGCAGAAATTGTGTTTTAATCTTTGTGGTACCCACCGAAAACAGTGCCTTGCATTAGAGTAGGTGCTAAATATCAAACATTAAAAGTCAGACCCTGACACACGGTCAAGCAGAGGGAGGTATTTAAATATTGTTTTGAGAATTGATCACACATGGGCATTCGTGGGTAACCTCCGCAGGTGGCAGACTTGCCAGGAAAGCGTTCATTTGAATGTGTAAGATCTGGTATGTCATCAAAAGCAATTAGTATGACTTCATCATCATGACACCTGTTTAGTGAGTGACTGTGAAGTTATTCAGACAGGATAGTAGGTGCTCTGGGTAGGATTCAGAAGAAGCACAAAACACAGCCCATAACCTTAGCAAATTAGCAGTTTAGATTGGGAAGCAAGAGTCCAAAAATGTAAAGTCGTATATAATTAAATTCTAAATCGTGTAGTGAAAGTAAGCGAGGCAGAAATCCAAGAAGCCATCAGTCAGTGATGACTGTGGAGCGTAGTGAAGGGACCAGAGCCTGGATTCCCATGAATGCACCAGGCGCGCGCTGGGGTGCCAGATCACCTGCATAGACCTCTAGGGGAGGTAGAGGCTAGTCCACACAAGCTCACAACACGATGAACCGGTCAGAAGAATGAAGAGCAAAACTGACTTTCATTTTTCCTATCGGGAAGAGCCTTGGCTTGCCGCAGTACCTCGAATTTCAGAAATTCCAGTGTCAAATGTTGTTGCTAAAGGAGAAACATTCTGAGCACTTGTTGAGAATGCAAAATTGTCCTTGAAAAGGAGGAAGTCAGCCAAAGAGTTCCCAGACATTACTCACTGGTTCGGCATATCCCACAACCTACAAGGCTGACTTGGGCCATGTCGCCGAGGGGACCGCAGCTTGTTCTTACGCGAACTCTGGCTCAGGAAATTTGGAATGGGGAAGGGGCAGGACTTCTGATATGGAAATGCGAAATGCATGCCTTGTAAGGAGAGATTACAAAAGAAAAGGTGTTCGAGGACCAGGAATGCCAGGTGATAACATTTGACATGTATCACAGGTAATGAAAGAAGCGATCAGGAGTTCTAGACACAAATATGCTCCCTCTCTCCGGAGGTGAACAGTGATTTCTAATTGGGATAAAAAGCATATAAAGTGCTGCTCTCATGGGCCTTTAGGCTGAGGCAGGAAGTTACGTAGAGGTTAGAAAAGAGATACGTGGGATAGACTGGTGATGGGTAGTGAGGAGGGCACGTATTGCATGGTGCACTGGGTGTTATACGCAACTAATGAATCATCGAACTTTACATCAAAAACCAGGGATGTACTGTATGGTGACTAACATAATATAATTAAAAAACATTAAAATAAAAAAAAAGAAAAGAGATACATGGATGAAATTGGACAAAGACGCCTCTTCCCCATGCTTTCCATTTATCTTGAAAAGATGTTTGGCCATGAAATTGGGTGCACCTGCAGAGACCTCCCAAAATTACTGTAAAGGCCATAATGGCTGCTGTGAAACGCTAAAATAGCTGTGTCTGTCTTAAACCCATACACGCAACTCGGTTACACAGAATAACGGCACAAGGCAGAATGCCGTGTTCAGTGCCTTAGATATTTGTTGAAAAGCCTAAAGTTTACACGTAGGAGTTTATGGATCACTTACTATACGCGGGGCTTTGCAACAGATGCTGTCAGAATAGAAAAGAAACACGAGGCCGATTCCTCAGCCAAGAAGAACTTATAATTGCAGTGGAAATGAGAACCACTCTATGTTCTTGGTAATAGTAAGCTCTTCCTTTCAACATCACTACCACCACCATCGCTGTACTACCGTAATTGCACTTTGTTTATATAGTATTTTCTGACTGAACCTCAGGTTGTTGGTGGCATCTTCCTCCCATTTCCAGATTAGAGATACTGCGTTGGGTCAGGTTATCTTCGCACAGGAAGGGTACCTTAATCTTTGCACACTCTGAGAGTCCCAGCTATTACTGGTACTTTCTAGAAGACAATGAGATCTACACATGGACCTGAATTCATAGCAGTCCTACACACATATAGATGCATACACATGAATGTTATCATCTTCAACGTAGATCTTAAGGGTCCAAAATCCAAAAACTTCTCGGAAAATCTCTTTGGAAATTGATTTCGGCAAGTGCATTGCATTCTGTGGATTCTTTAGCTCTGGCCCATATTTATCTTATAAAAAAAAATAAACTTTACAAGTAACTTAAAGTTTTGGAGGGCTGCGAAGGATAATTCTGTGTGTCCACTTGACTAGGCCACAAGGTACCTATCGGTCAAATATTATTCTGGGTATGCTTGTGAGGGTGTTTCTGGATGAGATTAACATCTGAGTCAGTAGACTGAGTAAAGAAAATTGCCTTCTCTAATGTGGGTGGGCCTCATCCAACCAGTTGAAGGCCTGAATAGAACAAAGAGTCTGAGTACAGGAATTCCTTTTGCCCGGCTGCCTTCAAGCTAGGGCTTGTTTTTTATTTTGTTCATTTGTTTTCTTTCTTTCTTTCTTTGGACTTGAATAGAAACATCAGCTCTTCCTGGATCTTGACTTGTACTTGGATTGGAACTATGACATTGGCTCTTCTAGTTCTTAGGCCTCTGGACTGGGACTAAAACTATACCATCAACTCTGCTAGGTCTCCAACTACCAAACGCAAATCTTAGGACTTGTCAGCCTCCTTAATTGTATGAGCCAATTCCTCATAATAAATCTTTCTCTCTCTCTCTCTCTCTCTCTCTCTATATATATATATATATATATATACATACATATATATATATATATACACACATACACTCATACACACACAATCACACACACACACACACACACACAATAAATATCTCTTCATATATACGGAATATAGAAGGCAGATGGATAGATGCTATTGGTTCTGTTTCTGTAGAGAACCCTTCTTAATATAGAGCTAAGCTGGAGGAATACATTAGTTGATATGCTGGGAATGAAATTTTGGTCACACATACCCCAAAAGATATATATAGAACAAAGACCCTTCATTTTCTTAAAGGCTCAAAAGCTCAAAAACTGGCTTTGAAAGTAATTTTAAAGTAGGAATTCCAAGTAGGTCTTGAACACTGGACATATGTAGCAGACCACCAAATCCATTTTCTCCCTATTCCTGAGAATGCAGCTTGACTACTTTTTCTGTGTGACTGAGTTCCAATGTATACTACTTCTAGTTATGGCCCATAAACAGACCCCCCCACACACACAAGATTCCTCATGCTCTTTTCCATTCAGTGATGACTTCAGTTATCATTGAAGATGGTGGAACATGAGATGGAAGGAACCTGAGTCCCTCCTTCCAACCGGAGGACACTTGATCAGGAATATCCATTTTTGGTTTTACATGAATGAAAAATAAACTTCTGTTTTGCGAAGCCACTGAGATTTCTGGTGTGTGGCTGGTTTTTGTTTGTTTGTTTTGTGGGGTTTTTTTTTTTAGTTTTTTATTTTGATTCCAGTACAGTTAATATATAGTGTTATATTAGTTTCAGGTGTACCATATAGTGATTTAACCGGAATATGGCTGTTCTGTGATATCAGCTAGTAGCTGGTATAACCTAAATAATACACAGCACCACTGGAATAAGGCCGAGGTGATAATGTGGAAGGGCAAGATCCTGTGAACTTACAGCTGCTAGTATATGTGTTTAAGATCTCCATCTTAGGGCACTTGGGTGGCTCAGCTGGTTGAGTGTCCAACTCTTGGTTATGGCTTGGGTCATGATCTCAGGGTCGTGAGATCAAGCCCTGCATGGAGCTCCATGGTCAGCAGGAAGTCTACTTGAAGATTCTCTCCCTCTGTCCCTTCCCCCACTCTAAAGTGCTCTCTGTCTCTCTCAAATAAATAAATAAACTTTAAAAAATATGCATCTCAAAATACAAGAATTCTACTTTAGCTTATTAGATTCTAGTTACTTCCATTTGTTGGTGTGTAGTAAGTAATAAGAAGAAAAACAACACAAGAAATAATAATAATGATAGTAATAAATGATTTGGCTTGAAAACTTAATCTTAGATTTGATCTACTTAAGTTGCCCTGCTAACACTAAGCCAATTAACTGCCAGTTTAATTCAAACAAAATTGATTTTTTAAGTAGTAGTTATAGTGTGCTCCGTGGGAAAAAAATATTACTTGGGGTCAGAACAGCAGAATTTGAGTTCCTGCTTTACCATTTGCTGGTGGAGTAAACTCTCCAAGTCGTTATCTCATCTGTAAGTCAAAATGGGATAATACCCCTCGGTGCGTTATTGAGAAGATCAAAGTGCTACACTTTGGAAGGGAGTAATTATTTTTGTCTGTTTTCAAGGTAACACAAATACCACTCCTTTTGGGGGGTGCTGAACAGTAAACCCAGCAGTTTTCACTCACTCATTTCCTGCTCCCTACCTGAGGTCCCAACGTTTCCAAGAGGCTGTGAATCTGCTTGAGGGTCTGATAGCTGATTGGAGTTGGAAGACTTGCCGCAAGCAAGCACTCATGTGTCCTGGAAGCAGGAACAAAGAGACCAAAAGACCAAGGCCTCTGAATAAAGTAAACACAACGGGAATGCTTTGAGGGTGATGGAGCCTGCGCTTATCTTGCTTCGTCCAAGCTTGGACTTCAAAGCACATCTTGTGACTCACATCCATTAAATGACTAAAAGCAAAGGCCAAGCTATGAATTATGGAGTGGAGAAAAAATGAAATGATGACCAAATCTTGAGAAAGTGAAGTGAAATAAAACTCATCTTCATGATTTTCATATTTCCATGAGTGGCCATCCCTTGCCCCCATTGGGAAACATAAGGACAATATAGGAAAGTGGTTGGGAGAGTGGATTTTAGAGTCAGAAAATGCTGAGTCATCCTCTTAGTCCAGCCACCTATTCTCTGTGTTACTTACCTCTTAGCAGCCTCCATTTCCTCATTCAAAGAAAAATAATAGTTCTTGTGTCTAAAGATTGCTGAGAAATAAGAAATGCATTGATGAAGACAGAGCATTTAGCACAGTCCCTGGCACACAGTGAGATGGATTCAACATGAGCTCTGATCGTTTTTAGCTTATCCTGTAATAGTATCACCCTGATGTCTTATTCGTCAGATCAAATTATTGCAGAGAATCCTCCCTCTTAGTTTTCTGATCTAGGAGTTGTTTCTTACTCCGTGTTCTTGGACATGATGTTGTTACCAAGGCTTTTGTGCTTTACTGTAATCTTTCTCTGTCAGTCAGAGAATAGAAGAGAGGGAGTGGAAATAATAATATATTTCTCTAAATTTAAAAAATTGTGAGAGGTAGCATTGCCACCTGAAAAAAAAATAGTCAAGTGTGAACACACATGAACTGTGTGGTTGGTGCTAGAATCTGTAGGTCCCAGATGGACCAACAATCTTCTTTTCTGGAATAACATGTTTATCAGTAGCTTCAACTTTCTGCTTGGAAAACAGGAGTCTGACACATCCCAAATTCAACACAACGTCACCATTTCTGCCCTTCCCATTGACATAGCATTGACATATTTGACTTCCCTGCTATATTAGAAGGTCCTTTGACTCTGGGCATCATGCCTGTTTTCATTTTCCCATGGGTCTCCCTCACTTGGAATCTAGCCATGGTAGACACTTACTACAGACTTTAAATAGGATAAAAGGCTTTAATACATTTGATCTGACTCCTAGTTAGGGAGATGTGTCACTATTATACCACCAGACCGTTAGACATTTAAGGTGAGAGTTTGAATAAACACAGGACCCAGTAAACATTTCTTTCAGCACTCTTGGGGCTTTCAGTCCCATATCTGAGAGGAGACAAAATACATGATTTCAAGTGGCATTGGGTTGAATTTATACCTGTAATGAATAAGCTGGGCTGGGGAAGACAGCAGGTCTTCTCATGGCTTCCTGTCCACCCTTCAGAACTCTAGGAAGGAAACCATGAAGGAACAATATAATAACCCAAAATCTTATCACTGTGACTACACAACTGCTGATCATGTCCTCAAAATGGTTTTAAGGACAATAATAATACAGTCTCTCTTGACTGATCTGTCCTTTTCTTCCAGAATATCATCGTCTATTCAGTACTGCAGGTGACTGGGGCCATGTCTCATCTTGCCTACCTGTCTGTAAATTTTTGGAAGGGAGAGCTCACTGCCCTGTCTCATTCATGTTTACCATCCTTCATACCATCTAGCATAAGGCCTTGCACTCTGATCCTTGGAAAATGGTGGCACATTAAAAAAAAAAAAAATCACAAGTGAAAGAGCCTGGGCTTTGAATCCATGGAAAGGCATTCCCTTTCTACCTCCACAACTAAGTTGTGAGTCTCCAAAGAAAAACCACTAACCTCAGTGTATTGGTTAGGATTGTGTTGGACTTTGTCTTAAATAAATAAGGGGATTTATTCTTCTCACCTGACAAAAGCCTTCCTTAGAGTATGCCTTCCATCCTCATGTGGGTTGACGTGCAATCCCAAGATGGCAGCTCCACTTCCAAATTCAATCAAGAAGAGGAAGAGTTAAGTGAGAAATACTAGGACTAAAGAGAAATGACTTCTCTTAGTCAGCTTTCCTAGAAGTCCCACCCAAGTCTCCTTATAGCCATCGTCAAATGGGCAAGAACTGTGTAACAGGGCCATGCTGACCAATGAGAAAAGCTAGGAAAGCCTGCCATTGGAGGGGGGACATCACCACTGCAGAGAAAACCCATGCTTTGTTCATTAAGAAAAGAGAGTGGATACCAAGGGGGCCACTAATTCCCTTCGCCACACCTTCCCCACTTGTGAAATTAAAAAAATAATACCTACACTATGATTTGGAAATTTAAGTGAGATAATGCATGTGTATAATGCCTGGCTTATAGCAAGCATTCAGCAACCTGTTTCCTCCACTTCCTTGTTCGGGTGTCCCTGATATCCAAAGGACAGTGTTCCTGTGAAACACTTCCAAAATGGCATAAAGCAAAAAAGCAATTACCATTTATTGATATGGAAACATTTTTTAATTTGCCCAGGCCCAAGAAGTTAGCTCTCTTAGGCTGTCTGATTACCTTAGGACACATGTTGCTAACAGATGCACAAAATAAATATAGATAAAACACAGATGCTCACAGACACAGGTGGCAGCTTGATGCTGAGATGTTGTGTGCGGATGCAGGGAAGGAGTGCCACTCTCACTGCTCAGAGCACACTGCCTCTGTAGCTCAGAAAACCAACGCTGAAGGCTATTTTCTCACCTCTTGCCTTTTTTTTCATTAAAGTGACTATCCTCCTCAGATATCTTTTGGCTAGCAAAGACAGGTACCCGTGTAGGTCTTTGTAATAGCAAAGTGGTGTAACATCAACTTGTGAAGAGTGGGAACTACCTGTATATAGTAGATGCTCAATACGTGTTAGTTAACAAGGTGAATTTTTATAGCATCTTATGGTTTTCAGATGACATATTGTCAACCTTGACCTAGTATATCTTCATTGATCCATGAAGGCAGAGATCTGGACTCAGTAGACCTGAAAATAAGTCTTGGACTCTTCAGGCAACTCATTGAAAAATGTCTATAGCACAGTGCCTTAAAAGACATATCTGAATAGAAGAAAGAATAGTTACTACCTTTTTGATAACTTGTTTTTTTTTTTTTTTCTTTGAGGAGGATGGATCCTTTGAGCTATATTGGTGGTAACATAAGCCAATGGAAATTTTGAATATTATTGGGAATCTCAATTTTAAATTAAAATGGAGAATGATTTTTTTTCTGCTTAAAAAGTGTGGTGATATTATTAAAGAACTTAGTATGTTGCAAGTAGTTAGGATGAGGTACAAAAACTGGCAGAAAAATATTAATGGTAACATCACCAGGATTCATATAAGTTTTGTATAAAATTCAGGTCTTTTAGCTGATTAGGCTAAATTCACAGTTGGCAAAAGGTGTACTTGAGTCAATCTTCACCTGGCAAATTTGACTTCCTGTTACTAAGAAAAAAATTCCTCTTTAAAAAAATCTCATAAAATAACTCCCAAGGCTTTTTGCACATCAAATAGCTCTTAGAGAACCAAATTTTGATGAGGTAAGTGTAAGGAGTTTAGTAACATATGGATTAAATTTCCCTTAAAATAGACATCATTTTAAAATTGAGGAGGAAAAAAAGTTCTTGGTAAAATATGAAAATATGTTTTGGTTTTCCTTGAACCCCAAACACAATCTGAAAAATAGTTCAAGATGTTCACCAAACCCCCAATACAGCTGGTTTCACCCATCTCTAGTTCCAAGATATGAACTATTGGGAGTTCTGGTAATTACAAATATTACAAAAGCATTAGAAAATATTGGCAAATAGTCAGAGAGAAATGAAGAAAGAGCAAAAATTTAGAAATAAACAAATTCAAACTTAGGGATTCTGTCTCCAAAAGCTTACGGGTGGGCAATCCTGATCCCAAATAACTGATGAAATAATTTAAATTTCTTTTTACCTTTCAGAAGAAAATATTTAGTGATAAATTTGGATGGATAAATATTTTAAGAACACTTCTGATAATAATAAAATGACCCAAAAAAACCTCCACTGCAGAAGACAATTTGGTGACAGGCTACATCCAAAGTACCCATGAGGACAAGGCTACCTCAAGGAGCCTTAAAGAGTAAGATTCTTTAAGGGCAGATGCTCTTGCCAATTTTGATCAGAACCAGTTAGCTCAGTTGATGAAGTTTTGTACTATCAATATTAAGGTCATGATTCAATTTATTCTTAAATTTGTACAAGCTTACCCTCCACAATCAGTCCTTCTCATTAGTGGTAGGGCAACCTTTCTAAAATTCAAATACTTCATCTCACTTTTTTAAATCCTTCATGGGTTTTCCACTGCCTTCAGAAGTAAGTCCAAACTCATGGCTCCAAGGACCTTCCTGGGTACCGATTATGAATCATTTTTCACTGGCTCATGTTTTACTATTACCCCCTAGATAACTCTGTATTCTAATTATGTGAACTATTTACAGCCCCTACAATGTTTCTGTAGTGGAACATCCTGCTGATGGTGTAGCCTGGATTTTTTTTCCTTTTTTCTTGCTGAAAGAGGTCCTATTACATCACTTTTGTCCTCTTTGGAAGAGTAAAGGATCTTGAGGCACTGAATGCAGTGCTCCCAATCCAAAGAGGAGATATATATAGGAAGACAAGTGGCCACGAGCAAATATGCGGTGGTCCTGATTGTTCAGGACAGGATGGGTAAAAAGAACTTATTTCCAGGACTGAAAGAGAAAAGCTGCCTGTCCCCTGGTGGTCTGAGTCCTTGGGAAGGAAAAGACATCAGAAATTCTAGGTCTGCTGGGGATAAATGCACAGTCCAATGCTGACCTCATGCTCCTGCAGTAACTTCTGTCATCTCAGAGAATGGCTCTGTATGGGACCCAGAGACCCAGGGATCAAGAGCTTGGGGCCTGGGCGCTCTCATTCCACTGAGGCTGGTTGTGAGGGTGGATCTTCCAGCCTCAGATTCACAGCAGCAGGTCTCTGGTCCTCTGGTCCGTCACCATCTTTTGTGGACTGTGTAGGTCCAATTGTCAACAGTGTCACCAAGTGGCAGCAAGAGGCACAAGCAACAACGAACTAACCAAACCCCAGGCTCTTCCCTGTTGGATGTTAAAAGCGAAGTGACAACGTCCTCTTGGGCTGTTTAAATCTTTGGAGTTTTAGCAAACAGAAAAATGAGGAATTGAGAGGTGGCGAGCTGAATGTTTGACTAATCTGATGTGAATGGACTGAACTAGTTTTCTTTTGAGTATATAAAAGAAGTAAATCCCCTCTGCCTTTGCCCAATTCTGTGGAGCAATTACTGCTTGTCATATGCCTCTGACTTCCCACCATCTGGAGGGTTCCTCATCCTCCTTGTCTTGCTGTCCTCTTAAGTGCCACTTCACTCAGAAGTCCTCCCTGCCTCACTGAGCCTGAAGTGTCCCCTTAGCACCCCATGCAGTCATTCATGTTACCTTCCCTCTCCCCTAAACTGTGGTATTCTCTTCACATTGCAACCAGAAGTCCCTAGGTGAAAATGTCCGGTTTGCTCATTGTTCCTCCCTCCTGCCCCCCTCCCCTCTGTGAGATTGTCTAAAGCAAAGACTGCATGATGTTCACTGACCCATATCACTACCCAGCATTAACTAATAATAAGAGAACCAAGTCTCTGGTTAGGAAAGAGAAATGTCCATGCCAAATATCAGGCTCAAAAACTATGACCAGCAATAGCTCTGGTTTTGTTTACTAGCCCTTGAATTGAGTGAATAAAATGGATAGAAATTGGACCAAGGTCATCAGGGAATTGTGTGTTTAGAGAAACACGAAGCTAATGAAGAAAGTCTTGGGATTGTTCATTCCCTAATGAAATCATCGTGTCCTCAAACACTCACCGAGAGGAAGTGGAGAACTCCCAAAGCATCCCTGGAACACTGGGCAGGGAAAGAGTCTCAGAGGGCTGACTTGAAGGCTGACAGGTGGATTGGCCGAGGATCTCCCTCCACTGCCAGTGTAGGAAACCCTGTTTTCCTACAGAGGAAATGACATGTGCTTTGGACCAGTGACCTCTTGAGGTTGCTCCCCATATTGTCCTTTTTCAAATGGAAGACTTCATAATAGATTTTTTTTTTTTTCAGGAAAGTTCCAATCAGAGAACAGAAGCAACAGAGATAATACGATACAGGGGATTGGTTAAACAGATTTTGGGGAAAAAAGGGAACACCGAGGTAACACAGAGACAGTGACAGGGAAGTAGGGCCCAGGGAAACAAAGAACAAGGTTAGTAGTTAACCTCTAGAAGCGCAGGGGAGGTCCCTCTGGGACTGGACTCAGACCTTTGAGGAGGGGCTGTGCAGACTCTTCAGGAACGCAAAAGAAAGATCTCTTGAAGCTGGGATGTAGACCTGAAGAGAGAGCACCAGGCATCTGGCCCTGATGGAGAACCCCCATGGAACCAGAACCCAGACGTGTGAGATGGGAGGGGTTCGACAGGGACTACTGAGGGAATTCCTGAGACTGGCTCTGGGAGTGTGCTACCTGGGGCAAAGGGCCAATTCTGAGAGATTCTGCAGGAAGAAGAAGGGGCAAATGTCTCCTCCCTGGTCCCATCTTCCAGTCTCCCTCTGGCATCCTTTATCAGCAGAAGCCAGGTGACAAAGGAGATATGTGTTTTGCAGAGTCCCAGCCCCAGCATCAAAGAGCAGAGCTCAGAATGGTGGGCTGGAGGGAGAGGCAGGAGCTTAGCAAGCGCCACATTCCAACTCTTTGTTCGCTCGCCCCGACACATGCCCTTCTACATGAAGCTGGACTTTCGGAAAGGAAGAACTTCTTTATACCTTTCTCTAGTAAGACTCAGCCATCTGTCATACAAAAGAAAACTGTTGCTGTGTCCCCAGAAAGAAAACACACACAGTCTCAACAGTCAATGTTTCCATTCCTGGGCAAGGGGCATGGTATCCATCTCTGAGCCATATTAACTATTCTTTTTTTTTTTTTCCCAAGGAATACAAGCTTTTATTTTTTTTCCTTTTTTTTTAATGATTTTTTATTATATTATGTTAGTCACCATACAGTACATCCCCGGTTTCCGATGTAAAGCTCGATGATTCATTAGTTGCGTATAACAGCCAGTGCACCATGCAATACGTACCCTCCTTACTATCCATCACCGGTCTATCCCATTCCCCCACCCCCCTCCCCTCTGAGGCCCTCAGTTTGTTTCTCATAGTCCATAGTCTCTCATGTTTCATTCCCCCTTCTGATTACCCCCCCTTTCTTTATCCCTTTCTTCTACCGAGCTTCCTAGTTCTTATGTTCCATAGATGAGAGAAATCATATGATAGTTGTCTTAACTATTCTTATAATCCAATCACAGTCCAACCAGAATATTTCACAGCATGAACACTAAACATCACTGACTCTAGTTCACGTACCCCAGACCAAAGCAATGGCTCTGGAAATATTTGAAATTTTGGAAGTGAGGAGCACCACTTCTTGACAACCAGAGTCCCAATACCTTGGATAAAATTAGGCAGATCATGTAGCCCCAAGATTACAGAACCTGCCTGTAACGTATTCATCATTAAAACATACCTTCTCTGAAACCCAACATCTTAGCTCCCTCATTAGCTCAGTTGATAAATTAATCCAGGCTGATTTAAAAAGGACAAGGATAATGGATATACTGACCAGTTAGATAAACAGGTGTTTATAGAAGTAGAAGCCAATTCATTCTCGAAGACCGTGAGAAGACCATGAGGTGAATCTTGATGAGGTATTAAAAAATCAGGCAGTGATTTTAGAACAGATAAGAGTAGGATATAAATAGTGGAATGTATTTTTCTTTCCTTGGGAATTATTTTTGTCTTTCCTACTTACAAGCATTCTTTCAAATGTCAAGCGAAACAGGAAAACTGTTCACTTGAAGCTTCCAAGAAGTAAAGAAGGTGATGGTTTACAGAGGTCTTCTCCAGGCTTCAATGTTATGGTATCTGAGAAAAACCAAATCAGAAGCCTTAAGGCTCCTATGTGTTATTTTTCTCTTCCTCACTTAGCCTTTTCTCTGTCCCGATTATTCAGAACTCCGTTGCTTCTGATTTTTTTACGAGCATGAATATGTGTCCAAATTTTAAAAACCAAATGCATAAATACTGCAGTAAGGGGAAAATAGAAAATCTGAGGCTACCCCAATTTTAGAATTAAGGCTACATTCTAAATGCTAGTTTGTGTAAGTATTGCTTTTTCTTTTGATCCTGGGTGTTAAAACAGGAAAGTTCTGCATGAAATTGGCTTCCTGGTGTGAATTGCAAGACTTGAAGTTCAAAGATACTTGTGAAATCCAGACCTCACTTTATTCATTAATTCCTATAAGCAAGCGCAACTCTTTAGCTAAGAATCTGAGACCTAGCTTGACCGTTTAATGTCTAAACAGAAGCCTGATTGTCCTCTCCTAAAACAGCAAAATTCAGGGGGGAAGTCACTAAGCATACTGTCAAATACAGGTAAAGCACAGGGATTAAGTCCGGGTCAATCATGGAATTGGAGGGGCACTGGAAGAAAAACCTAGGGTAGAAAAGACATTGTGGGCAGGAAAAAAATAGGACAGGAGGATTGAGATTCGGGCCCTTGTGCTGATTGCCTGACAATAGTCCTGCTCTGAAGAAACCCTATTCACCTCTACCAAATGGGTGGCTTGGGAGAGGTGGGGGAGAAAGGGACTGAGCCAAATAGACAAGCAGTGATGTGTCCCCTTGCCATCTGTCTGTGCCCCATGAGGCCAGCCCTAGTCCAAATGGGCAGCGTGCCACCTGTCACAGGTGGCATAATAAAGTCCCTACCTGTCTCATGCTACCTCTCTCCTTGACTCCGGACACTGTTACTACTGCTCCAACCGAACAGGGACCAAAGTGACCCATGGACAGGGACGACTATGGTTGCTATAGGGCTGACATTCATTCAACAGTGTACAACATAAGCCTCAATAATAACTGAGGCATTTTAGAAAAGATGAGAGCAAAAAGCACAAACAACAGTGAGAACCCCAGAGAAAAGCACGCTAGGTTTCTGCGGTCGCTCTTGCCTCTCCCATGGAACATTTATGGAAATATGTTTCAACTTTGGGGAAGAAATAGACACACGCGTGTGCACACACGAACACACATCCACATACACCCACACAATCATTTTTCAAAGGCTGTGACTTCAGCCTCCTCAGCTTTCTGAACATCAGACAAATCAGCAGAACTCCTGGGAACATGATCACAGGCCTGCAAGACCGTGATTGCTTTACCACCGGCTCTAAATGTGTGCTTCTCCGGGAATACCCGTCCATTCCTTCCCCTGCAAGAGAACAGAATGCGGCCATATGGTTGCTACAAGGAGATAATTATCCTGAGGGAAATGGACGCCCGTTTCTAATACTTAATCCTCGCTCTGTAACTTGTGGGTTAAGGGCCCTGAATCCTAAACTCCTTTCTCTCTGGGAGGGACGGGTGTTACCGTGGTTTCTCCTTCTTCCCTAAGACAAATGTGTAACTCTTCCATAGAATGTTTCGAGATGCCTGGTGAACTGGGTCAGCCCCAAGAACAAAATCTACTATTGTTTCCTTCCATAGGAAGCTTGCCTTAACTTAAAAATTCCGCATCTACCCCAATTAAAAAAACAGAAGGTGGAGACGCAGGGTCCTCCCCATCACCCCCCACACACACACTCCTGTTTTCTGCATTTAATAAAGGCAGCAGCAAAAATTTAATAGCATTTGGAAAACCATGAAGCCATCTCCTGGAATTACAGGGAATGTTTTATATTATAGTGGTAGGATTAAGAAAGGAGGGAGGCTAGAATCTGTCTCTCTTGCTCCAAAAATTGGTGTCTCAACATCAGATTGATCTAGATGGTGCCTGAAATACAGGGTGAAGCCAAAAATGTCAGTAAATAGAATTTTTTTTATAACGGCAAGAGTACTAGTGTAACCTATATTTTACTGAGTTATCTAAAGGTATCCACAGTAACCTTCCTAAATATAAAAGAATTCATTTCAGCAAGAGTGCTTACAGCAAATCTCCTTCTCGCTTTTTCCAAATGAGGTGTTTTCAAGCTGACATGTTGTTCAGAGGGTTTGTTTTGTATACAGGAGATCTGTTCCCAAATACCCCAACCTTATTAACCATCGCTGGACTCGGGCTATTTCCTATGGGGAACACAAATTTTGTTTTGTTTTGTTTTCAATAAAACATTTGGGCCAAATTAGAAAGTAAATAAATGAATACTTCTCAAGAATCCATGATAACACTTGCTGAGCAGTGGGTCAAGCCAGATTTAATCTAAAATCTTTCTGCTGCGTGTAAATGATTATGTCATAGCATTTGTCTTTAATTACTCACCTCTTTCCAAAGGCTTGACTCATAATGTGTTTCTCAGTTAACCACAAACACTTGTACTACAAGATTTGTCATATAGATTCACTCACCCCCTTCCCCACCCCTCTGTTTTTGCTCTTTGCAACAACATTCTTAAGTCATAGCTCCTGAAAAAGAAACTTTGAGACATTGTCTAAACCACCCCCTCCTTGATAGTTTGAAGATTTCCATGCTAAGAAAAATAACCCCATCTTCTCTTGACTCATGAAGACCATTATAGCAGGCTTAATAGTAATGGAAATAGCAATCCTGTCTCATCATGGTTTTGTACTATATGGCGCTGTTCCTGTGAGAATTTCTAGGAGTTCAAGAACATATGAAAAGAATAAAAACAAAGGGTTGTAGCTTGTAATTGAGTACAAGTCAATTAGGCAACCACATACATATTTTTTCCTTCATCACTTCACTTCTCACTTCACCTGCCCCTATGAGAAACAGAGTGAATTATAATTTAATTCAGAATAAATTAAATCGGCCACCTCCTCAGCCCACTTAGCACATATTGTTAATCCTCAAAGTTTTACCCGAGGTGTTGGCTCCCAGGGGTGCTTATGGCCATCTCTTCAGACTAATCCCGTATGAAGTTTGGGATTATAGAATTTGGGGAAAATGGGGGAAGTGATGCAATCCTAAAGATATGTTCATCCAGGACTGGGTTTTTGTAAGTAGAGTAGGAAGCACCTAAATGATGTAAGTTGGTAGTTTTAAAGGCACTCTGACTCCCAAATCTCCATTCTACTGAACTGAAATCCCTCTTTTGCTAGTTTAGTTTGTTTTGTTTTGGGGGTGGGTGGGTGGAAAGTCAGTTAAAATAAAAAGGACTTTGTTAAAAACAGAAGTAGGCACATGAATTTTTCTTTGGGCAGTGAAAATTCTCCAATTAAAACACCAATACTGGCAAGAATTGGCTACACATTAGTTATGCTCCAGGAAGATGTTGAGAGATGATCCCAGTAGCGGTTACTACTGTAGGGTCTGGTCCCCAACTCTTTTCTTTTTTTTCTTTTGAGAGAGAGAGAGAGTGCAAGTTGGGTAGGGGTAGGGGCAGAGGGAGAGTGAGAATCTCAAGCAGACTCCATGCTCAGCACAGAGCTCCATGTGGGGCTGGATCTCACAACCCCGAGATCACAGCCTGAGCTGAAATCAAGAGTTGGACGTTCAGCCAACTGGGCCACCCAGGCGCCCCTCCCTAACTCCCTTCTGTGATTCTTTTGTCTTTATCCATAGATATAGATAATGTTGGTACCACCATGCCTTTGTAGCCGATCTACCTCTGCTGAAAGATTTTCTGTCTAGCTTATGGCAGTCCTTCGACCTTGGCTTCCTGCATCCTGATTCGAGCTTCCATAACATTACTTTCTCTTTACGCCTGCCATTGTCCTTACCCCTTTGACTACGTGCTGGAAGAATTATCATTTTCTCCTCACCAACACTTTTGGTTTCTTTTTGCTCTTGCCTGGTAGAGTCACCATTCAGAACATAATGGACATGTCAAAAATCCTCTTTTATGTTTGATAAGGAAATAAATGATTATATAACATACACACCTTCCTAAATGGAACCAGCCTTTACTGGGGGGGAGGACAATTCCATGCCAACAAGTTACATTAAGAAACGTCAATCAAAATTGTACCCTACATGGGCTCCAATTGCTAATGGCATCATTTGCCAACACCAGAAGTGTTCTATTGTTTGTTTTTGTCTTCTGTCCACCATTCCAAGTTTGAGCACCTGGGATTGACTGGAATTGCAAAAACATTTCCATGTCTTATGTCTTTATTCATCAATAAGCATCTACTTTTCCATCCTTATTTACAATAGATTTTTTCTTTATTCTGATACATTGACTTTATTTCTTTATACCATATATATTTTTAAGTTACCTTAAATCCTTTTTGGAACAACACAGAAGTTATTTGGTAAACTTATTAGGGTAAATATATATATACTTATATATTTATATATATTATACCTAATATAAATAAATAAATATATATATATATGTATATATATATATATATTTAATTTATTTTCCTGTCTTTTGTTCCTTTCTTCTTTCTATGGCTCAGCATTTCTTTTGTCTTGATTTCTTGATCTGATCATCACTATAACCTATAATTGGAGTAAAAAAAAAAAATCCAGGTACTGGTCGCAATATTATACTTAACAGCTATAACACCAGTAAGTTCCTTAACTAAACTTGCTTTAAATGAAGACTACCCTTACAACAGAGACAATGTGACAGATAGATAAAATCATAAATATGAAAGATCCCAACATAACACCTGATACATAC
Organism: Ursus americanus; assembly: GCF_024610735.1. NCBI lineage: Eukaryota > Metazoa > Chordata > Mammalia > Carnivora > Ursidae > Ursus > Ursus americanus. The sequence goes on along the minus strand of NC_142128.1, from coordinate 52,763,148 downwards.
AATATACTTAGTAAATACTCCTTGATTCATAAATTATAAAATATAATTAACCCCATGCTGACTTTGAATTTTGTTAAGCACATAGCAATGACAATGCATGTCTTCCATAGCAGAATTCTGAGAAAACTGCCTTCTGGTTTAAACATTTCCCTATGGTCCAAGTGTGATGTCACTAATCAGATAGGTCTATAAAAATTTTAGATGGGGACAAATGATGACTTAATCAAAATCCTTTTTGGGACACCTGGGTGGCTCAGTCAGTTAAGCAGCCTGCTCTTGATTTCAGCTCAGGTCATGATCTCAGGGTCCTGGGATCAAGCCCCACATGGGAGTCTGCACTGAGTGGGGAGTCTGCTTGAGGAGCCTCTCTTCCTCTCCCCTGGCCTCTCCCCCCATTGACTCTCTCTCTCTCTCTCTCAAATGAATAAATAAATCTTTAAAAAGAAATCCTTTTCTTCTTGAGTTAATGAAGCATCCTAAACAACCACCTCTAGTTTGTCTTTTTGTCATGTATTTTCTCAAGGACATGACTTGGTTTGCTTTGGAATGTTCAGTCAGCCTTCATGGCTGAAACCAACATGCCACCCATTTTTCCCCAGCTAACTCTGATGGGAGTGGGAAGAAGTGCTGGGTGTCAGAGGGAAATTCAGTGTCTAATTTTCCCTCTCAGTCAGCTACAATAGCAAAAAACAAGAACTTGAGCTCCAAAGGTTTTGCCTACCTCAGAAAATCTTAGAACCTGTGGCATTCAAGTGGGTTAACTGTCTCCCCCAAAAGCATTCCAGTAATCTCCTCTTCACACTCACCCCCTCCAAATTATCATCATATCTCTTGACCTTCTTTCTCTCTTTATAAAATTCATTAAGTTGCCAATTCATAGAGCAGAGGCTAGCAGATAAATGTTAAAATTTACTCTAGGCCCCTTCTTGGGAATAGACTTACAGATCACTCAGGCACAAAATGCCACGAAAGCATGAGGGTTTTGGTATCCTTTGGTTGTGTGAAGAGGAATAATAAAAGGACAGAATCCTAAGAGAAAAACTGAACTTTCCAAAGACAGAACATAGCTGCATTTTAAGTAACCACTTTAAAGACATGACTGCTGTTTTGGCAAAAGCCAGTAAGCCACACAAAATTAATTTCATGTTTCATTGATATTACTTTCAGGAATTTCATGTTGACATAACCTATAGAGGAAGGGTGAGATAGTGCAGACAATATATTTAATGCTGCTACACCAACACAAAATATTTTAAATCTGAACAGAGACCCGATGTTGTAAAATAATCATGTTCTGTGTCAAAAAAAAAAAAAAACGAATGAAACCGTGATTTTCACATCTGCTGTCTAAATGCTAATTGCTTCTAGTGCAAAAGTTTAAATCAAATTGTGAACTCCTCATGGCTCCTGTGTTGAGCCTAGGATACATTTCAATCTATTTCTGATTTTGTCTTCGATGTAGATAGTGACCATTTTATCTGATTGCTATGTTAAAAAATATCAATGAATGTGTGATTGCAAGTCATACATCAAGTTAACAGGAAGGCATTCTAAAACTATTCAATGGAATAATTGCCTTTCTACAAAACAAAATGTTTTCACTTACTCAACCAGTTGAGGGGCAGGGAGGTTGTTGGCTTGGCCACTGATGTGTTTGTGTGTCCCATAATAGCCATATGTCCCATTCTTTACATTAGCATCTGTCACCATGGACCCCTGATTCAAGTGCTGAGGAAAACCATTGCAGCACCAAGGCTCTCTCTGGCTCTGAGACAACAGGCATTGTTTTTTTATAATGCATATTTCTGTTTCTACCTCTTGGCTTGCAAAGTCACATATTAGCAATTGGCAGGAGTCAGGCCAGAATGCTGCTATTGTAAAGGCTTCTCAGCTAGTTTCCATCTTCTAAAGGTATGTATTAGCACATTCGTTAAGAGTTATTTTCATCTTCTTGGCTTGTAATTTGTACGCTTTCAAGTATACCATAAAACTGGGATTTCATTTAGTCTGGCAGAATCTGGAGACCACTTGGTAATACAGGAATCTCAGTGTTGGCTAGGTGGTTGGATTTCTCGAACTTTACAATTTCCAAATTTCAGAGTGACAACCATCGCTTGAAGTCATGGGAAACTTTTCTTCTTGTGATTTAGTTTTGCCATGTGTATTAGCCAATTGTTGCCAAAATAATGCTGCATAATATGCCACCCCGAACAACATGATTACTCTCACTCGCACATCTGTTGATCAGCTGGGGGTCAGCTGATCTAAGTTGGCCTCCACTAAGCACTGCTCCAATTTCCAGGTTGGATCTGGGTCTGCTCCACATGTTTCTCATCATCTTTGGACTGTGGTCTAGCTGGGACATGTTTATCTCATGGCAATGGCAGAAGCACAAAGAGGGACAAGTGGAAACACACAATGTCTCTTAAGGCCTGTTCCCAGAACTGGCAACTTCACTTCTGCCCATATTCCATTGGTTAAATCAAGTCAATTGGCTGAACCCAAAGTCAAGGACTGGGAAAGTACATAATGCTTCTAGTGAGAAGAACTACAAAATCATATGCCAAAGGGCAGGGCACAGTAAGGGGTTACACACGGGCCAACCATTCCTTCTTCCACATTGTCAAATGTCAAGGAAAGCATACAAGTCAGTCTATAGCCATAATTCAAGTAATTAATGGTGGCTCATCTAAGAGGTACAATTCTGTCAGTGAGGAGGAAGGTCATGCAACATCTTTCACTTGAATTATACGTTTAGCTTATTGCCATACTGAAGTCTTACAGTCAGAATTCTAATTCTTTGCTAGTTAACACAAGTTACATAGAATGTTGGTGGTTACAGTCAGTGATATCTCTTCCCCAGGGTTGACTAATACAAAAAGGAGAGAATTTTGTACAGATTTGTGAAGTTTTTAGGGGAAAGACTTTAAGGCAGAAGTGATGCTGTGTCAATAAGGAAACTGGCAGCTTCTGCTTTTTCTTTCTCAAAGCCCAGAGGCTCATTAAGCAGTCAGGGTACCCTGCTGCTCTAGACACTACATGGAAAGACCAAATTGGCCAGGGGAGAGGGGTGGGAGATGAGATGAGGGAGAGGCTACATGGAGGATAGTGGAAGAACCTGGCCAAACAGTGAAGGCCTGGATTCTAGACCTGTGAACCCAGTTGAGTTGTCTTAGCCAGGTCCCAAGTGTTCAAACTATCCTGGCCGAGTTGCCATATATATGAGTAAAGAGACCATCCTGGATATTCCAGCCACAGCAGACATCACATGAAGCAGAGAGGAGCCATTCTTCCTGTGCTTCATCTGAACTCCTGATCCATCGGTGTTTTAATCCACTATATTTGTGGGGAGTTTGTTAGCCAGCACAAGATCATTGAAACAGTGACTTTTCTGAGAATTTCTCCAAAAGGTGAAATTCTTTTCTTTAAAAAAAAAAAAAAAGTTATTTTAGAGAAAGAGCACACACAGTGGGGGGGGGCAGAAGGAGAGGGAGAGAGAGTCTGAAGCAGACTCTGCCCTGGGCACAGAACCCCATGTGGGTCTCGATCTCACAAACTTGAGATCACGACCTGAGCTGAAACCAAGAGTCAGATACTCAACAGACTGTACCACCCAGCTGCTCCCCCAAAAGTTGGAATTCTTATTTGGTCTGTATCATTTTACCATTTTGGACATTCTTTCCAGAGAATGAGGCATTTTATCACAGAGAATGTCAGTGATGATATATGATATTCTTGTTATTTGATGATTTTGCAGAGAGAAGAGCTAATTTATTCTTTTCAACTAAGTATTATTAAATTTTGAGGCCTATGATTTACCACTGGATTACCTAAAAGAGAGATGCAAAAAATTAATATATTAGCTGGTTTTCCATCAGAAAATTAACCAGGTCAGAGGACCACCATCTATTGGAGGCTCTAGGAAAGAGTCTATTTCCTATTCATTTGGGCTATTGGCAGAATTCAGTATTTTGTTGTTGTAAGATCAAGATCCAGATTTTTTTGTTGGCTGTAAGCTAAGGGCTGTTCTCAGCTTCTAGAAGCCATTTGAATCCCTTGGTTCCTGGCCCCTTTCCTACAGGAATCGCAGGTCAGATCTTTCTTGTAGTTCCTGTCTCTCCTTCTCCTTCCTGTCTCCCTTTTCTGCTTTTAAGAGCTCATATGATTAGACTGCCTCCATCTGGATAAGCTTAACTTCCCTATGTTAAGGTCAGCTGATTAGTAACCCTAATTCCATCTGCAACTTTAATTTTCCTTTACTATACAACACAAGATAGGCAAAGTTTCCAGGGACTGAGATATAGACATATTCAGGGGCAAAATATTCTGTGTACTATAGCAAGATCTGTCTTCTTCAACTGCCAGAAGCTCCTTTTCCTTCACAGTATATACAAATATCACTCTCAGGAGTTGTGCAGTGTGTGTCCTTGCAGCTATAGGTGACAGCTCTTAGAAGCACACTAGAATAGATGGGAGGCAGGTTACATGCCCAGGGCTCCATTTTGGTGTCATTGATTCTCCCAAACTGGCAAGTTACTAATTCCCTCTCATTTCAGAGAAGGACTGCTCTTTCCACCCCTTCTCTCTCTTAACCCAAGACGAAGATTTTCTCTTAGACACAAACAAACAAAAGAAATCTTTAAAGGAAATATTTATAATGGGAATATTTTTTTTAATTTCAGAAAGAACAATTTTAGGATAGATTATTATTTCAAGGAAAGGGCTTCTGGACATCTGTACAGATCCTTGAGTTCATTCCCAAGCCTAGGTATTCCTCCCTCAGGATCCTGAATGCTTTCGAGTTCTGCTCACTAAATTATCCCTCAGTGGCCAGCTGACTCAGCCTTTCTCATGTGTCACCAGCTATTACCTAGCCAGGAGACAGCTACCATCTTGTCCTCTTTCAGTTTATGTTAACATTATTCATGACTATTAATTACCTCATGATCTAATTACAAAGCCAAGAGCTTGACCATGGGATGATTGAGAGGGTGCAATGTTTCTCAACTTTATTTACGTAGTGCGGAACAGTGTTCAAAGGTATTTAATGTAAAAAGTCCATTATTTAAAAAGCTCAAATGGAGCCTTCATGATTGTTAATTCAGATTACCCCTTCCCTGCCTATGTAATTCCTGAAACTCTGTCATGGTGTCCTAAGGTTTCTTTGGACATTGAAAACATTGGTGTGGTGGAAAGAACCCTGGAGTGGGAGGCAGAATACATTTCCCGATTTTTTTAGTCTGTGACTTCGAACAACCCTCTCAACTCTGAGATTCTCATCTCATCTAAGTGAAAATAATACCTTTTCCCACCAATTCATGGGACTGTTATGAGCATCAGTCTCATGTCCTGCTAGGATTCTTCCCATTTCTACGCCAGTATTCTAATGATGTGGGATTGTTTGCTCCTTCAACACCCCACCTATTTTTATGACCCTAGGCCATTGACCAAGTTTTCCTCCATGTCTAGAATGAATTTTCCTTTTCTCTTTCAGTGAAATTTCTACTCTTCTGGCATAAATGACAGCTCATTGTGAAGCATTCAGGCCCAGACATAATGAAGAGGTTGTAAATGTGTGTGTTCTTTTTAATCTGGGTTTGCATAGCATTTTGTTTTAAAACCTATTATACCATGTCTGAATTTCTGTAAACTGAAAGAAATGTGGAATTTTATCTTTTATGTCTGATATCTAATACAGTCCTTAGTACAAAATAGGTTCCCAGTAATTGTTCTCTAAATGAATGAATCACTAGCCATCAGGGAAATCAAATCAAAACCACAATGAGATACCACCTTATACCAGTTAAAATGACCAAAATTAACAAGACAGGAAACAACAAGTGTTGGAGAGGATGTGGAGAAAGGGGAACCCTCCTACACTGTTGGTGGGAATGCAAGCTGGTACAGACACTCTGGAAAACAGTATGGAGGTTCCTCAAAATGTTAAAAGTAAAGCTACCCTATGACCCAGCAATTGCACTACTGGGTATTTATCCCAAAGATACAGATGTAGTGAAAAGAAGGGGCACGTGCACCCAAAGTTCATAACAGCAATGTCCACAATAGCCAAACCATGGAAGGAGCCGAGATGCCCTTCAACAGATGAATGGATAAAGAAGATGTGGTCCATATATACAATGGAATATTACTCAGCCATCAGAAAGAATGAATACCCACCATTTGCATCAACACGGATGGAACTGGAGGGGATTATGCTAAGTGAAATAAGTCAAGCAGAGAAAGACAATTATTGTATGGTTTCACTCACATGTGGAACATAAGGAATAGAGCTGAGGACCACTGGGGAAGGGAGGGAAAACTGAATGGGAAGAAATCAGAGAGGGAGACATACCATGAGAGACTCTGGACTCTGGGAAACAAGCTGAGAGTTACAGAGGGGTAGGGGATGGGGGAATGGGGTAACCTGGTGATGGGCATTAAGGAGGGCACGTGTTGTGATGAGCACTGGGAGTTATATGCAACTAATGAGTCATTGAACACTACATCAAAAACTAATGATGTACTATATGCTGGCTAACTGAACATAATAAAAAAATTAATGAATCAAAACCTAAACATATGGAGTATTTATTATTATTATGCTGGTTATTTCTATATGAAGACTGTATTTTCTCCTCTTAAATACCTTGCCTTAGGCTCCCCAACCTGTTACCACATTAACCTACCAATACTCCACTGTAACGAAATCATTGGTGATAATGTGGAAGACATAGAAATGTTAATAAAAGGAAAGGAGAAATTCTACATTTCATAGTCAACTTTTTAGAATTTCAACTATACCTGTCTGTTCTTCCAAATCCCCTCTTTCCCAAACTCTTGCCAGCAGCTCTGCTCTAACATATCTGCCTTGTCCAAACCTACTTATCAAAATATTTCTTTTGTATAGAGAGAACTCTCATAAGTCAAGTCTAATTTTCTCCGTCAAACTACATTTTTACAATACAGAAAACTAATTCACAAAAATATTTTTTAGCTTAGTTCATGTATTTTGTCTCTTCTGCAACTATATTGTCAGTTACCACCTATATCTCTGTGAATGTATACTTTAGAATATTGTGAGTTAATTTCCATCAAAACCATACCCTCCCATTCACACCCATTGGTTCAAGTTACCAGTCCCGTGCACTTCACACCTCTCAGGGTGATAAGTACTGAATTACTTTTAAGGTAACTATAAAAGTGAAAGATCCAAGAAACACTTCAAAAGGGCAGCATATTCTGAATCTTAGAACATTAGAACACAACTTTTCCCGTTTACCTATAAGTAATTTTTCTGGGGTATAGCTTTCCTTTTAACTGGTCTGAGAAAAAACACCAGGATTTATAAGAAATACAAAGTGTAAGATTTAACTGGAAGCAGTAATTTTGGTGATAGAAACAAAGTTATTTGTATCATATTTCAGTTCATTTTTTTGGTATCAAATTACAAATTGATTGTTTCCTTATTATGCTTTTAACTCAATTAAGACATTTAGATATTTGTTCTGTAGTGTAGGATTTTAAAATAAACTCCGCTAAACTGAAAACTCGTCACTTTTCTCTGGAGTGAGAACTCCCTCTACCCCGTGCAAAAATAATTCTTTCATTTGTCAATTTACATATTTATCCATTCAGTTGTCCTTTTATAACTAATATCCACTGAACATTTTGATGTGCCCAGAGTTGTGCTACCACTGGGTATACAGTTGCCAATGAGCAGGTTTCTTGACATCAGAAAGCCTATATCCTAGTGAGGGACACAGATACCCACCAAATAAGCACAGCCAAGTTAGCTTGTGGACCCTACCACAGAAGAACATTCTACCTAGAGTAGGGACACAGAAGAGTGAACAGTGAACTGGTGGTGATGTCAAGAAAGGCTTCACGGACAGGTGATTTGTGATCATAACCTTGCAGGATGCCTGGGTGTTCTCTAGGTAGAGGAATGGAAGGATGTTCTTAGCAGAGGAAACGATGTGTTCACAAAGGAATGCCAACTCTTGGGACAAGAATTACAACAGCAAAGTGTGTCTTTGATGTGCCAGGATATCCTCTTTCACCAAGGATCCAAGTCCCCTCGACCAGGAGTTCTACAGGCTTCACCAGCTAATTTTAGAGGCATGAAACCTTCAAGATTGAATTGTAAAAACTTGGATTTTGTTCATAAACATCCCAGGGTCTAATTCTACTGCAACTAGTTACTAACCATACCGTATAGGTCAAATAATGAATTCTCCCCAAGTGTCACTGTCTTAGTCTGTTCGGGTTGCCGTAACAGAACACCATGAACTAGGTGGCTTAGAAACAACAGATCTATTTCTCACAGATCTGAAGGATGATCTTTCTCCAGATGAAGGTGCCAGCCAATCAGGGTCTGCTTCCTTGATGAAGGGGGCTGTCTTCGCTGTGTCCTCATATGGTGGTAGAGACAAAAAAGGCCTCCGGGGTCTCTTTTATGAGGCCACTAATCCCATATATGAGAGCTTCGCCCTCATAACCTAATCACCTCCCAAAGACCCCCACCTCCTAATGCTGTCACATTAGAGTTCTAGATTTAACATGAAGGCAGGAGGGGGCAGTCATAAACATTCAGTCCACTTTCATCATTCAAAACTTGAGAGTAATGATACCTACTTCATTGTATTATGTGAGGATTGAAATAGGTAATTCATAGAAAATATTTAGGACAGTAGCTAGCAACGGTATGTACTCAAAAAATGGTTAACTCTATTACTAGTACTGATACCAATACCAATACTATTACTGTTACTAATACTACAATTACTGATAATAGCTACTGTTTTTTTAGTCCTAGAGGCCAGCAACAGTGCTAAAGTCCTTTACACGCATTAGATAGTTTACTTGCCTTTCTGCTATTATTATTTATTTCTACAACTACTATTGCCATGAAATCATTGTAATATCAAACCATCCATAACTGTTAATTTCTTATCACAAGGCACAACCTACATAGAACTAGTCAATTGGGGAAATTGGGAACAACAGCATTGCTTTTTCTCACTTGTTAGTGCTTTTACAACTGAATCCAGTAGAAGAGAAAACTGTGAGTATAATACTAATGTTCATAGGTATAGCATTATATTTGTGGTTCAAAATGAGTTTTATGGAGTAGAATTAAGGTCTCAGCGGGACCAGTTCCTTCTGGAAGCTCCAAAGGAGAATCCTTTCTTGACCATGTTCATCTAGGTGCTGCTAGCATTTCTTGGCTTGTGGCCACATCATTCCAATCGGTCTCTGCTTACGTAATTTATTGTCTTCTCTACCCTTATCTCTAACTATTTGACCTCTCTCTTATAAGCACCCTTGTGTTTACAGTGGTCCCACTTAGATAATCCAGGGTACTTTTCCTCATTTTCAGATCTTTAACTTAATCACATCTGCAAAGGTCCTTTTATCATATAAGGTAACATATTCAGAGGTCTGGGGATCAGGGCACGGGCATCTTGGGAGTCCATTATTCTGTCTACCGCAAAGGTTGTCAGAAATAATGTTAAGTGATTCAGGGAATAAGAAGACCTGAAGAAAGCTTGTGGTAAGGCTTTGATATAGAAAATATCTACACAATGTAGAATATTTTCTAACCCATAAAATATTCTCGCTGAATGCATTTGTTTCTTATACTCATTTGATTAGAGTAGAAGCATATTGGGGGACTTCCAAGGGAGTGGGTCATCAGCACTTGTGGCTCGCACCTTGACTAGCTATGTGATTATTGCACCTTCATCTAGACAATATTTTTCACCTACTCACACCACAGAAGCTGTTCCAGTTCTATTCTGTAGCCAATCAAGATCATGAAAAGTAGGGTGCAGGGATCAGCAAACTATAGCACACAGACAAAATCTACCCCTTCATCTTTTTTTAAATAGTTTTATGAACCCAGCCAGCCCATTTGTTTCTATGCTGTTTATGATTCTATGGTTTTGTACAACAATGGCCAAGATGGGCAGTTGCAACCAACACAGTTTGGCCTACAAAACCTAAAATGTTTATTAACTCACTTTTTTCAGAAAAAATCACTCAGAGAATAGACTTTGGGATGAAGAAGATATTCATGTGAGTTCAGCTTGGTCACACTGCAGGTCTTTGGCCTTAGGCATGCTATTAGCAGTGCCATTTGTAGGTATCTGGTCTCCTAGTGTCTTTTTGCCCTTACTGCTATTATTTGGTTAATAGTCTATCCACATTTTCTTGAGAAACAACTCCTTCCTCACTCTTATTTTATTTGGTTTGTTTAGAACTTGCCTTACCCCTAGTCAAGGATAAGCATGAAACCCAGGCCTGAGCCAGAAGGATCATTTAGGAATTTGTTTAGGGGTGAACATGTGAGTTGACATAGACTAATATCAGTGAGGGACAAGTGCATACAATGGAAGCAAGAGAAGACCTCCAGCTGTTGGTTACCATCTTACCCCCTTATGAGACTTGAGAATAAGACTGACTATAGAGAAAAAAAGAAATAAGAAATAGAGAAAATTTTAAGGTTTTGTGATATCATTTGCAATACAGAATGCAACCCCACACGAAGCCATGGAGTCTAGTGATAGGATCAAAACATTCTGTCTCTGCTAAAGTCAGCTTAAATTTGGTTGTCTGTCACTTACTGGAAATAGACCCCTAACTCATACAATACCTAACTTTGTCAAGCCTGTTTCTTCATCTTTAAGCATTAGAGTAAAAATATCTACCTCAATATTTTTTGTGACAAATAATTGAGATGATGTAGCTGGCATGTGGTGAAAACCCAGTCAATGGTAATCACCATCATCATTATTTTCATCAACATCATCATTAATATTGAAAATAAAACTAAAGTTGCTCCATCTTGGTAAATTGTGGAAAATGCTACACATGCTGGACTCAGCTCTTACTATGGAAAGTTCTGTAACTCTGTGTCTTAGATTTTTTACTTGCAAAGTAGGGACAAAAAATTCTGGGTCTTTCTTTTAGGCAGTGTTTTGAGAATCAAATGGTATGTTGGATACAATCATTTTTAATAGTGTAAAGTGTCATATTAAGCTTTGCAATAAATCTTTGTGATAATCTTCACAATAAATGTGCGAACGCACCAATTAGATCAAATTAGACCAAATAGGATTAGGTCAAATTTCTAGGTATGTGCAAATGCCTATATATTAACTTCACTCAGCTACCAGTAAGGCTGCCTGACCCCACATGAAGGTTGGAGGCAAAGAGACTGGCACTTTGTCTGGCCCTGTCACTAACAGGACCCTTCATGAGACTCCTATTGAGTTCTGGGCACTGAGTTACCCATGCTGCCTTGAAGCAAGATATTGTCTGTGTGAGACACGGAGAGATGTAGACATCATCATTTGTCCAAAGAGAATCAGTTTCTTTGGGTTCCAGGTTCTCTCCTGCCGTAAAACCTCTATGTGCTATAGGGAAGGTTACTTGATTTCTCTGGGCCTCAGTTCCTTCAAATGTACAATGAGGATGGATGTAACTACCTTATTTATTTTATAAGATTTTGGTGGGAAGCAAAGGTGATAATAACTATGAGAACGTTTTAGGAAAAAGTAAAGCACAATGTTCTATTTGCTATCAATAAGAGTTTAATCCTTTTCCATGCATTTTTAGAAAACAATCCTTTTGCATCTAAACTTTGCACAAATAACGGCTAATTGTTGTTTCACTCTGAGTCAGCAGCTGAATGGTGTCTCTAGTTTGCCAAGTTTAAAAATAGATGCTAGTCTTCTACTTAACACTGGGTTCAAGAGAATTTAGGTTTGGCAAGTGTGCTCTTTGCATCTATTCCCATTTCTGCTTAGGGGCCTTCTTAAGACTGTTTAGAAAAACTCTGGGCAGTGAATAGTTTTACAAAACAACATTTGATGAGTTGGAGTAAATGAATTAGAAACATATGGATCAAATTTCCCTGAAAATACATCAGGGTTGAAAAATTAAGGAGAAAAAAGCACTTAGTTTTATCCAAATATGTAAAGGCTAGCTTGGGAAACTTGACTAACCCAAAACCCCACTGCATTTTTGCACTGTGTATTGGCAGGGTCTTGGGGTTCCTCTCTTTTGACTCTCTGCTTTACTAACCAATTTCTCCCTTTCCAATGCAGGAATTTACATCTCTTTCTCCAGGATTCTCAAAAGTGTACACATGAGAAACCTACCCCACTTATCAGGAATATTATGTTTGTTGATGAAAAATATGTAGCGTGTAACTATCTTGCAATAAAATCAATATAATTCAGTGAACAAAAGACACAGCTTACAATTTACACAGAATATTCTGTAGCTAATAACTAGAGTTTGGGATATTACTAAAGTGATGGAAATAGTTACATGTATAGTGTTCAGTCCTGCTAAATCCTTCTGTGACAGCCTAAGTAACTCCACTATTTATTTGAAAATCCCAAAAGTAGATCAATTCAATCCTCCAGCTCCAGGGCCTCTTTCGGATTTCAAATAAGGCTCTAATCACATAAGCTGCCTAAATCTTTCCTCTGTTTGTATTCAGGGATCAATAAGAATTTCCCCAATCGTTTATACCCAAGAAGAGTGGTGAACACGAGTCACCAATTAAGAGCGCGGGAGGTGATATTAACTTCTATTCCACTCCCTTTCCTGATCGTTCCACTTAAGTTCACGATGTCCTCATTTTACCTGAATTATTCCTTGGTCTTTGAGAAGTTGAGTCAATGGCCACATTTTTTTATCTATTCCTTCCAGTAACTTTAACGTAGTTCCCACTTATGCAAAGAGTACCACTGTGAGTACCATCAGGGTGCTTAAGCTGAGATGGGGCAAAAAGAGGATCTCCAATAATCACTGGTCCTGAAAATCATCAGCAAAACTGCAACTAAAACTTAGATCTTCCTCCCTGCATCTTTATTTGTGTAAATAGGAAACTCTATGGTGTAACAGGATGGGTTATGTGCTCTTCATCTCACCCTCTACCTATGCGTTCTCTAGGTCTTGGTCTGAAGGTCTATGGGACCTTGAGATCCCAGGGCTTCCTCTGAACACAGTAGCTCTTGTGTGAACTCATTTAGCATTTATCTTAACCTGCAGAGTGCTATTTACTAATGTTCCATATGCATGTATCTGCCCAATCTGCCCCTCAAGTTGGATATGCCAAGGACATATGCCAGCTGTATATGCATCACAAAACCCTCAAACAATGCACTTGGAGTGCATTCAAAATACAGCTTTCTAAATTATCATTATCCTTTGTTTTCTGTCTTGTTAATAATAGATAGCCCCCTTGTCTGATATATTTTCCACCCAATAGATTCAAATACGTCATAGAGGGCTTAAAGTTAATAATTTGAAGATACATTCCCAGATTCCACTACTTTTTTAATAATACATGATTGCTCTATACAATTTATTATCTTTAGTAAATTACATTATATTATGTTTTCATCTTCGGATGTTTTAAGAACGTAAGATGTACAATTTCCCTCAAGTCACTTTACTATAATTTTTTATTCATTTATACAGTTCTTTGGTTTTTTTCTTTTTTGTATTTTCTCTTCCTTATGATTTTTTTAAAATTTATTTTTAATTGAAGTATAGTTGACCTATAGTATTACATTTGTTTCCGGTATACATAGCGATATGTATAGTGATTTGACAATTATGTACATTAAAAAAATGCTCACCACACTAAGTGTAGTTACCATCTGCCACCATATAAATTTATTACAATATTATTGACTATATTCCATATGCTGTCCAGATTGTACTTCTTTTAACAGCATATTATATATGCTAGTTCTGTAATACACATACCTGAGGTATGTCCTCAATTAGAAATTCCTTTAACTCTGAACTTTTACAAATTTTCTTCTTCCTTAGATTACACTGATGTGTGTTGTCCCATAAGAAACATGGCCTTCTTTTCAGGAAGGGTCCAATTTTATTTCATTTTATTTTCTGAAAGTAAGGTCTATTATTTTGGGTCAACTTGATAAATTGTCAGATTCAGTATTAGACAGTTGGGTAATGTATGTTTTAATGTGCTGCATTTATTATACCCTTCTGTCTTGAACTGAGTGGCCTTTATATTATTAAAAATATAATGAAAACAAAGTTCACAAAGAACCGTTGTTAAAGAATACACTTATCATTTCATTTTTTTTCTATTAGGTGGACTTACAAGAGCCTATTTTTATAGGTCTGAGTATGAATGACAAGTTGTTTGCTTTAGATTTATGTAGAATTTATAATAAAAATGAATAAAATTTATTTCAAAACAAAATCTAAATTAAGTGGATTCATAAACCACTGCAATAAAAAGTTGATTGAATTTCTTGACAATTTCTCTAGGAGGTACATTTGACATCTTTCTAGTAGATTTGATTTACTGAAGCAAAATTTTAAATAAAGGTCAGGCAGGGAAAAAATAACAGCACCATTTTTGATACTTTTTGTTAGAAAATTCTTTATGTCTACATTACATATTTTCCAGTTTATTTTAGTGCATATTTTTTTATCAACATGGTCAACAATCACAACTTACCCACACCTTCTTCTAGTTAACATATTTGGGGATATTTACCAGGTTTCACTCTTCTCTTTGAGTCTGGAGATCAGTAATGAACCATCTTAAACTTCACCTCACTCCTGTTAAATAGAGTCACTCATCTTCCTTCTCTCTGGTCTTTGCCTCAATATACCTACCCATTTGCCATTCCCTCTTCCATCTGTGCACCTGTACTCCCAAGCATAATGAAAGAAATCTAAGCTATAATTAAATATCAAGAGAAAGTAAGTACATGGGTGCTGCTGAAAACACATTTCTTTTTTAAAATTGAAAAAAACTGATTTTTAATTTATTTTTAATTATTTTACATTTTTTTTCTTGAAGTAGAGTTGACCCACAATACTATATTAGTGTCAAGTGTACAACATAGTGATTTGACAAGTTTATAGGTTGTACTGTGCTCAGCTCAAGGGTAGCTACCATCTGTCACCATGCAACACTATTACAACACCACTGACCATATTCCCTATGCTGTACCTTTCATCTCTGGACTCAATCATTCCATAACTGGAAGCCTGTATCTCCCACTCCCCTTCACCCATTCTGCCCATCCCCCCCCCCATCCCATTCCTCCAGTAGCCATCAGTTTATTTTCTGAATTTATGGGTTTGTTTCTGCTTGAAAACACATTTCTAAGGTAAGTTGAGATAAAAACGCTATTAGAGATTTCTACTTGATGTCCTGCATTAGGTGAGCCTTCTTTAGTTTAGGAAGGGCACTGGGTAAAAAGAAAAGGAGAGCGATCCCATCCATATCCCTTCATCTGCCATTCTTCTGCTTCTTCCAAACACACAAAGTGGCCACTGGGGTTTAGAGGAAGAAAAGGAGGGAAAGTAAAAGAAACACAACATCGAAAGGGCGTGGCTCAGGTAGACCTCAAAGACAAATTTTGCCTGCTTCATGACCACACTGTCCTTGGGTCCCGAATCCCTCAATTGTGTTCTTATCCATGCACTCTTTGTTCCGCTTCAGCACTGTGAAGGTTTGTGCGTCTCGGTCTATATGGGTCATCCCTCTGGCCCGTGGGACCAGGGAGAAACAGAGAGGGGTAGGGAGGAAAGTCTGGGACACAGGGTTGTGCAAGGCAAGACTGCTCCCCGGAGAAATCACAGAAGAGGGTCCAGGAAGTGTTTGGTGCTGAACAGCCACTTGGTACACAAACATGTGCACAAGAAATGAGTAAGAGCTGATAAAGCTGGCATCAGAAAGACCTTTGGTTGGACCCCATCCCCAGGACATTCCCCAGGAGACCCTGAGGAAGGGTCCCCAAGATTAATGCATGTGACCATATCAGTATTCCTAAGCGGGTGGCCACATAGAGGAAGTCCAGAAAAAAGAAGAGAAGTTGTAAACTAGGAAATAAAGGTTGACTAGAAGGGGCTGACCCAGGATATCAAACTGGAAGAGTTTGACGAGAAGGGAAATGAGCCTGAGGAAGGAAGCCATATTTTAACAAACACTTTGTTTCTCTTATTTAGAGTTTAGCACGTTGTATTTATTTTAGTTGTGTTCATAAATCACAAAACAACCGATAATACTTTAATTTTGCTTCCTGTTAATCATTTTCCCTCTCTTTGTCCTCCTTTATATCTTTCATTCACATTGTTCTTAAATTAACATCATCATTTTCATTCTTATGAATTATGCTTTTTCAAAAATCTCTCCTAGTGTTTGAGCTTGTTACCACTCTTTCTTTCTCTTTCTTCATCCTTATTTCTGGACAAGCTTGTATGCCTGGATTTTTATTTAATCCACTTTTTGGCCATTCTTAAAGGGAAATTTAGTCTGATACAGATATTCTTCAAGTCAGCATCCCTGATACTCCACTCTTGGTTACAGACATCTGCAAAGAAATGAGCGTGGATCCTGATACTTCCACAATCGCCAGAGCCCTGCCCTGAGAAACTCACATAGGCTCAACCCTTGCTCTTCATTGGCGCTAACATAAATACTCATCCCTGGGATTCTGCCAGTTCTTGTTTTCCTTTTTATTCACAGTGAAAAAGAAAGTCTGGCTGCCAATAGGTGTGATCCATAAAATATCTGCACAGCATAATTTTTTTTTCCTAAACAAGAGGTGTCGCTGAAACAATACAAAGAACCCATTACCTTCTCTCGGATCCTGCCACCCTCACCATGATATTAATGGATTTGAATTTACCCTTGAAGCCCAGTTCACTGGAGGAGACAGGTCAATTAGGCTCACGATGCATATTTCCCTTCCTTCTTATTTTTTAAATTCACAAATGGTCCAGCTTTCCCCTGATGCATAGTTAAAAAAAAGAAAATCACCAGGCCCTTGAACTTTCCCCCCCTCCGGGAGCAGCCAAAAGAAAATCCTAAAATATGTCCTTTGGCAGAGAAGTACTCCTATTCCCATGGAAGAGAAAAAAATAAAATAAGAAATCTGGATTATTGTTCATTTGAGGGCTGTATGGGTCTCCCAAAAGACTTTGTAGCAAATATGTGCTTCCTGCAATCCAGGGGTGACCACTGTGAAACTGGCCAAGTCAGCAAAGAGGGGACAGTCCAATTTCATATGGGAGGCCTGTCCATAAAACAAACTTGGCTTTGTTCTCATTGTGTGTTGTCCAGCTGTTGCCTTTATGGACAAGTTGGGCACATCCCACCTCCATGGGGCCAGCCACTGCCTCCAGGCCATGGGCCAGGGGTAATTTCCAGGAGCAAAGGAATGGGGGCAGGACGGGTTTGGAAGGAACTGCCATAGTGAATGAAGTGAGAAGATTGGCCAAAGTGGGGGAAAAGCAGAAAGCCAAGGCTGGGTTGGGGTCAATTCCTGTGGATCTGTAAATCTCCTTCATGGATCGTTAGTGCTGAAAAGAGCCTCTGGAGGTCATTCAGTATATCCTCTTCTTCCCCTGGGTCACTTCAACACATGGTTTTCCTTCCGGGTCTGATAGATTTTCAAGAAAGAACATGATTTTTGCCTTCTCTCTCCCTTTTCTTTTTATCTCCTGAATTCTCCATCTAATTCTTCTTGAGTATTGATACACTCTACTAATCAGGTCAATCAGCCAGAACTTCCAGGGAATAAAATCATCCTCTTTGGTTACTGTACAGACCATGGTATTGTGTTAATCATCCAGCCAGCTGTCCCAGAAATATACAGAAGATCCATGGGTGTGCACAAAGCTGTATAATTCATTCACCACTTCTGGGAAACCTGTATTCGTGAATTTATTTGGCAAATATTGATTGAGGTCCTGCTGTAGGCCAGGCCCTTCCTAGGCACTGCTTTTAAAGGCTGGGAATGAAAAAGAAAGACAACAACCCTCACTTTGCAGAATTTACATATCCTGGTGGATGGAGAGAGAACACCATCTCTAAAGAGACTCTAGCATCCCAGCTATTGTTGGCTGCTACTATAAATGAATTATTTCATTTTAGCCCCACAACAATTTATTTGGTAAATCACATTTTTAAAAGATTTATTTATTTATTTTAGTTTTTATGTTTTTATTTATTTTAGAAAGAGAGAGTGCATGAGGCAGGGGAGAGACAGAGGGAAAGAGGGGCGAGAGGGAGAGAAGCAGACTCCCTACTGAGCGTGGATCCCACGACCCAGAGATCATGACCTGAGCTGAAACCAAGAATCATACGCTTAACCAATGAGACACCCAGGTGCCCCAGTAGATAACATTTTATCGATGAAAAAACTGGTGTTCAATGAGGGTAAGTGACTTGCGTGAGGCTGTGCAAAGGCGAAAAGAGGTCTGCCTCGCTCATTAGCACTAGACTGAATACACAAGCATCACCTAGAGAGTTCCTCAGTTTTGATCCTTAGTTCTCTTGAAAGTGTTCCCACAGTAACCTTTCTCAGAGGAACTGTAATTTTATAGTTTGCTTAGTCCAGCATTGACTGAAAACTAACTGTGTGTTAGGAGCTAAACTAGGGGCTGAAAAGGCGGTAAGGCATGGCCCCTGGCTTCACAAAACTTTTATTGCAAGAAGAAGAGACTTACACAGTATGATGGGGTAATGCCACAAGAGGGGGTGAACAGAATGTTAATGAAGCACAGAATTGGGGCAGCTGAGCCCGTCCTGTGATATTCAAGGAGAGCTCCTCAAACATGACACCACCAGTGAAGAAGAAAAGTATGTGTGTGTGTGTGTGTGTGTGTGTGTGTGTGTGTGTGTGTGTGTGTGTGTGGTGTGAGTGAGATGACAGCATGACAGCCAAATAGAGAGAGTGGGAAACACTAGGAACAGCCCAGAGCCCTGGAACAATATGACATGTCCGAGGAACTTCGAGTGGCATCTTTGAAACCTAGACTAGGAAAAGCCCTTCATATCCGCTTTTACTCTTCTTAATGTTTTTATCCAAACCTCTCACTGGGTAGGTTTGTTTTGCTTTAATCTCTAAAATGACATGGAAGAAAATTATAACATGATTTGAGAACACCCTTACCTCCGTTCTGTTCAGGCAACAATTGGAGTTTCGTTGGAGAAGAGTAAAATTGATTATTTCATTATCCAGTGATGTCTTTGATGTCGCTGCACGACCCCCAAGGCCAGAGTTAGAGTGAGATCCCAAAAACGAATATTTTTCCACAGGAGAAGTTTTACATGTCAGCTGCCATTCTTTCGAGCTCATTTGTGCGATAGAGACAGCGTCTACATGCTTCTGTGGAGGAATTAAAAGAGGTGTCTATTTTTTAAGTAATTATTTTGTAGTACCAGATGCTGATGTTTTCTGTTCAAATTGAGGAAGCCACAGGCTGAGATCCACAGGCATGCTCTGCCACACTGTATATGTTTTCAATCAGTTCTACAAGGTTGTTATTTTTTTTTTCAATGTCAAAACTTAACCCACACATGGTCTCACGAGGCACGGAGATGCCGAAGCCACAATGCAGGGTTGTAGGACCTAATATCCGTGTAATGATGGGATCGGCTGCAGGGCACATTTGGAAATAATCTTCAGCCTTTGGGATTGAGACTGAGGGCAGGAAATAATAAAACTGTGTGAAGCTACACGGCCTCCTCCTTCTGTTCCCAGCATTCTGCATTTTGAGTAGAGAATATCAACATTCCACCAGACTCTAGAAAACGTTAAGACTTGCCGAAAGATAGCAAAGTGTAGAGCTGAGCAGAGCAAGTGAGCACCTTGGACAATGGAGTACAGCCAAGAGAAGGGCATTTGGCAACAGGGAAAGACAGACTGCAACTGAAATGCAGATGTCGGAGGTCTCCAAACATTTCATCAAACAAATAGACGAAGGGAAATGCTTTTCTAAGTAGCATGCACTTAACCCAGGGAACTCGATGACACATGATTTTTATTGAGCCAAGGAACTCTGTAACGTTTGTCAAAGGGCTGGACACTGTGATGAATATGGATAACATCTGTAGCTCTGCTAAGTGGGGTGAAAGGGATGAGCCTGACCCATCTTCTGGTATTGGCTGTGGAAACTGACTCCTGGCAGGGCTTTTTCAAGAGGGTGAAGAGCCCAGTGGGTCAAAGGCCATTTTCTGAAGTATTTGGTCATCTTGCTCTGAAATATCACAATAAACCATAGGTAGAAAAGAATGAGATCAGGAGCCTTATTCAGACCCTACTGTGTCTACCTAAGGCCTTCGAGATTGCCCTGCTATGTATGTTAGCACAGATTCTGTAACATCATAGCAACTGAGTCATATTGTTCTCTAGTGTTCACCAAATTCTTCTAGTTAACTCTTTTAGACAGAATACTTCTGACAGTTTTTGGTTTAGAAAAGACCTACATAATAGACAGACTTACGCACAGGTATACTTTCTCTCAAGACCTTCTCATTTGTGGCTCTCCAGCTGTTGAAAGTACTTACTATTAGCAAACTGTGGGGATGAGGAGGTCCCCTCTGACCCAGCATTACAAGTGGAATAGAAGAAAGGAGAGGGAATGATAGGGAAGAGAGGACAGAAGAGTAGCTGAAGGTATAAGGTCAAAGAGAAGTCCCTTGGGAGAGGATCAGTCTAATCACTGGTCCTGTGTTAAAATAGCAGGGTCTTTGTCAAAAAATCTACTCGTTTACATCTGATAATAACCAATTGCTTCAGAGAGAATGCCCACGTTGGTCAAGTTGTCCCCAGCCTATCCACATCATTGGATAATATTCCTGCAAAGAAGGACAAACACATCAAAAAGTTGTTGCTGAGTCTAGCAAAATAGCAAGCATGCCTCTACTTTCTCTTTTATTCCCAAAGTCGTTCTGAGGCTTTTAAAACAACACAGAAGATGGTTTTGATGTACTCTAATGAATGAGTCTCTCATATAGATGGCAAAGAGTCACCTCCAAATTCCACTTGGGTGGAGCTCTGTTGGAGCTTTCAGGGATTTGTCATTGCTACTTCTAATTTTACTTGGGTAGAAAGCTTTAGGTATTAGTACATTATAATCCTAATGCTACTAATATTTCTCCACTAAAATAAATATAGCTTCTGAAAGCTACATCTGTTTCACTTTATAGCGAAAGTATGACTGAGGAAAGAGCTTGAATTCTGCAACCGGATCCGAAGCTGAAGACTGGTGCTATCATTTCCATCTTATTTGACATCCCAATTTCTTAATTTCTCTGATACTCAGTCTTTTCACTCATAAATTATAACATTCACTTGGAATTATAACATCCACAGGGTTATTTTGAGAAAAAAATAAGATAAAATATGTAAAGCATCTAGAATACAGTAGGCACTCTATAAACTTTACTGCTTATTAATATGCTCCCTTCCTTCACGTGTCCTCCCAGGAACATAACAGGTATACAGCCCCAGTCCAACCCCTGTTGAACAATAACCCTAGAGACAAGTTTTCTTCTCTATACCTACATGTTCATTGCCATCACCAGTATCTCAGTGTAAGCTCTATTCATCCTATGTTTGACTGACCACTCCCTAAATGGTTTTCCTTCTCCTAGTTTGTCAACCATGTAATTCATCTGTCTTTCTCAATACTGAGCTTTCTCAAACACAATCTTTATCATGCCACTGTCTTTCTCAAGAACATCCAGTTATTCCTTATTTCATACAGTATCAAAACTAAATGTTGATTTCTGATTCTAACCATGATGGAGTAATTGGTACCAACTAACTCTCCTGCTTTAAACAACTAGAAAACTTGGGCACCCAGGTGGCTCAGTTAGTTAAGCATCTGACTCTTGGTTTTGGCTCAGGTCATGATCTCAGGGTCATGAGATTGAGCCCTGTGTTAGTTCCACAGTGGGTGTGGAGTCTGCTTAAGATTCTATCTCTCAATCTCCCTCTGCCTCCCCGCCATGTGCTCTCTCTCTCTCACTCTCTCTTTCAAAAAAACAAAAACAAAAAACAAAAACAAAAAAACAACTAGAAAACTGGACCAAATATGTGAAACAACAGTTTTAAGAGATTGAAAAGCCAACAGCACAAGAATATATTGTCTAGAAGTGACCAAAGAATATAAGCTTTTTTATTTTCCCAGATATTTTTCCTGGAGGTGTTTATTAGATCCTGGCACAGAATGGGGAAACCAAGCAGATCATGATGGGCTTTCTGAACCGAGGAGAAAAAGATTGGAGTTCAAAAGGCTGAAGCCACTGGAGTTTGTGGAGCACAGTACCAATTAGGAAGTAGCTAAGCAGAGATAGAACCCCTGAAATCCATATGGGGGCCCTTCGATATTGGTTGAATACCAAGCTTGAATTATACATTGGTCATGCACAGGATGAGACTCCATGAGTCCTGGCAAAGAACTACTAAAGAAAGAGCAGCTGTTGGAGAGTTGAGCTACTTCTAAAAGTAGCATGGCGTCGGGAAATGTTTATGTTCTGACAAACCACAGAAGTACCTTGTTAGACCCTGATGGCACCTGGTAGGAACCTCAGAAAGGTGACACCTCAGAGTAAGCTAAACTAGCTCTAGAGTAAAGGCTTTAGTGGACATACCCAAACAAAGCTTGAAAATACGCATCAAAAGGATAAACTGGTCTCCCCCAAGGGACTTAACTGCCCGCCAAAATAAAAGTCAATACTGTTTGATGGGAGAAAATGAAATCCAAATTCTCAACAATGCAAAAATCACTGTATCTACACCTAATCAAATATTATTAGACATTTGAAGAAACAAGAAAATATGATCCATAAATAAAAGAAACATCATTCAATAGAAACAGAACGAGATAAGGCACAAAAAACAAACAAAAACAAAAGCTTTAAAACTAGTATTATAAGTATGTTTAAGGGTTTAAAGGAATGCATAAACATAAGAGAAAATGGAAATAATAAAAGAATCTCTAGAATCAGAGTAGACACCATTTGAAATTTAAAAATTCACTGTGTGGACATAAGAGTAAATTAGACACTGAAGAAGAAAGACCAGTGAATTTGTAGATAGGACAGAAGAAGCCATCTAAACTTGGGGCACTTGGGTGGCTCAGTTGGTTAGGCATCTGACTCTTGATTTTGGCTCAGGTCATGATCTCAGGGTCCTGAAATCAAGCCCCATGTCAGGCTCCATGCTCAGTGGGAGTCTGCTTGAGATTCTCTTCCTCTCAGTCTGCCCCTCCACATGCTCATGCTCTCTCTCTCTAAATAAGTAAATAGAATCCTAAAAAAAAAAAAAAAAAAGGAAACCATCTAAACTAAGAAAAGAGAGAACAAAGACTTGAAAGCAATGAATGGGGCATCAGTGACCCATGGAATAATATTGAGCAGTCTATCATATAGTTTCAGAGAGAGGGAAGTGAAGGGAAACACATTTGAAAAGAATGGCAAGAAATTTCCAAATTTAATGTAATCAATAAACCAGAGATCCAAGAATATCGATGTACCCAAAGAGGATAAAAACCAGAGCAAACTACACTAAGGAGTATCATAATCAAATGACAAGAAACAAATATTCAAGGAAAAAATTCAAAAGACAGCTAGAGAGAAAACACGTTATGTTCTGGGTAACAAGGGTAAGAATAAGCACATATTTTTTAGACTAACCAAAGCTGAGATCATTTGCAGCCAGTAGACATAGACTACAAGAAATGTTAAAGGATGGTTTTCAGGCTAAAGGAAGCAATTACAGATAGAACTCAAATTTCCACAAAGAAATGAAGAATGCTAGATATGGCAAATGTAGATTAAATAGAATGCTTTTTTCTCATCCATTAATTTTTAAAGAAGAGATTTGACCCTTTAAAGCCACAATGATAACGTGTCATTAGAGATTAAGACATATGCAGAAGTAAAAGCTGTAACAAAAGCACAAGAGACAGGTGTGCAGAAATGGAGGCATACAGTTTGAAGGTCCTTACATTGAAGGTGAGGTCGTGTGATGCTATTTGAGTGGAGACTGTGATAAACAAAAGACACATCCTGTGACTATTTCATAGAGCAGAGCTATTTCATAGAACTTTTTGTGATGCTGGAAATGTTCTATACCTACACTATCCAATATGGTAATCTTTAACACACTGAGATCATGAGTACTAGAAATGTGGCCAGCGTGACTAAGAATTGACCTAAGGAACTGAGCTGCAAATGGCTAGTGACTACTGGATTGGACAGCACAGCCTGCAATGAACACTAAAAACAAAACAAAAAAATGTGCAAAAATCTATTTGTTAATAAGTCAATACAGGAGATAAAAGGGAACACCAAAAATAAGCAAGTAGTCCCAAAGGACAGAAAATACAGAATAAAAAGAGAACAATAGTCAGATAGGGTAAATAGAAAGCACATAAACCAAATCGTGTTGACAATTATTTAAATATAAATGGATTAAACACTCCATTAAAAGGCAGAGATTGTCAGACTCTAAAAAAATGAAAACTGAAGACCTGACGGAACTGGCTATATTATTTTGGAAAAAGTAGACATCAGAGTGTGGAATATTGCCAGAGATAAGGAAGAACATTAAATAATAATAAAAGGGTCAATCAAGAAGATGTGTCGAACACTGCACACAAAGCAGCAGAACATAACTTCTTATAAGAGCACACAGAACATTCACCGAGATAGACCATATGGCGTGCCATAAAATATGTCTCAATAAATTTAAAAGGATTGAAACCAGACTATGTTTTTTGACCACAGTGGTATTAAATTAGAAATCAAAAACAGAAAGATATCTGGAAAATCCCTAGATATTTAGAAGTTAAACTGCATACTTCTAAATAACCATAAGACAAAGAAGAAATCAGAAAGGAAACTGAGAAATATGTTAAACTAAATGAAAATTAGGCCCCTGTCAAGCCCCGTGTAGGGCTCTCTGCTCAGCAAAGAATCTGCTTCTCCCTCTCCCTTTGCCCCTCACCCTACCAGTGCCCTCTCTCTTGCTCTGTCTCTCTCAAATAAATAAATAAAATCTTTAAAAAGAAACTGTATCTTCCAAAAATTGAGAATGGCATTATTTGACTTTTCACAAATTTCTTTAATGTCTTGCTTATTAGAAGACACCAGTTCCCACATCTACTTCTGCATTCAATCTGTTGCCATAGGCCATTTTAATTGAAGTATATATATAAAAAAAAAAATCCAGCCTCACAAAGATTTGTACTTGGAAAAGGGAGGGCTATTTTTATAGCCTTTACAGATAATTGTGGATATTTTTCTTTAATAGCATGCCAGAACTTGAAAAATGGTAGTTCAATCTTTTCTTACACTAGCTGAGCTAAAATCCATTAACCTATTTTGCACTTTGAATGGATAATTTACCCATACACAATTTTGTTAAATTATACATTGGTCAGTTGAAAAATTTTGCTACACTGAATTAAGCAGCTGTTCTGAATGTTGATGCATCATATTAAATGCTATCAAAAATTCCATTTGTTAATATCACTACCAATGCCATCACAAGAGAGAAGTTTTAAGCCCACCATGGCAGATAAAATTCCAAAATTCTAATATTCACTTGCAAATTCAAATGTTATCATTGGCAACAAAAAAAATAGCAGTTGATTTCTTGAAGTTACAAGTCCTCTCCATTAATTTTTGTGATAATGACTGCCAATTATGCACATTTTTTACCAGTTATTTTTTTCCCCAAGCGAAACTGGTGTTCTCTGAAAAAAGCAGCTAGTTCAGCTTGCAACTCAAACAATCACACGAGTGCTTTGCCTTGAGACAGCCATTGCCTTCAGTATGCAGAAGCAGTGTGTTACGTATGCTTCCCATTTCACCACAAAGAATATTAAAAAGACTTGAACTAAGCACTAAGGAAGCAAGCAACCCAATTTAGAAAAACAACAGATTCAAACTGACATCTCACTAAAGGAGATGTACAGATGGCAAATAAAGCCTATTAAAAATGTTCAGCACTATATGTCATCAGAGAAATTCAAATTAAAACAATACAAGACACCACTGCCCACTATTAGGATGGCTAATTGTCAATTGTTGGCAAAGATACGGAGCAACAGAAACTAATGCGTGGTTTATATTGATGGGGATGGAAAACGTTAGAGCCACTCTGGAAGACAATTGGGCAGTTTCTCACAGAGCTGAACAGTTTTATCATACAACCCAGCAATCACATTTCTAGGTATTTACCCAACTGATTTGCAAACTTAGATCTCCTCAAAAACCTGATTATACATGTTTATTACAGACTTATTTATAATCACCCAAACCTGGAAGCAACCAAGATATCCTCCGATAGGTGAATGAATAAACAAACCTTGGGACATGTGTGATAAAATGCAACACAAATTCATGTGAAAAATCCCTTCAGCAAATTAGTAGTAGAGGTAAAATCTACATTTAGGTTAGGTAAAAACTAACATTCAGTAGTGAAAGATTGACTGTTTCAACCTAAGATCGAGAGCAAGTCAAAGATATCTGCTCTCACCAACTTCACTTCAACGTTGTACTGGAAGTCCTAGATAACGTAACAGTGCAAATAAAAAGAACTAGAAAGTATCCATATTGGAAAAGAGTAAGTAAAACAGTCTTCATTTGAAGAAGGCATAGATATGCACATAGAAAATCTCAAGGTATTGGGGTGCCTGGGTGGCTCAGCCATTGGACGTCTGCCTTCGGCTCGGGTCATGATTCCGGGGTCCTGGGATTGAGCCCCGCATCGGGCTCCCTGCGTGGCAGGAAGCCTGCTTCTCCCTCTCCCATTCCCTTGCTTGTGTTCCCTCTCTCACTGTCTCTCTCAGTCAAGTAAATAGATGGAAAAAAAGAAAAAAAGAAAAAAAAATCTCAAGGTATTTCCAAAAAAAACTATTATAACTAATAGGTGAATTTACCCAGGTCACAGGAAACAAGGTGAATAATCCAAAATCCGTTGTGTCCCGAGTACTCCTGTTTTCATTCTTTTCCTCAGCATCTGAATTCCAATAAAACTGCGAGTCCACAGGAGCCACACCCAAAACCACTTCCGTGTACCATGCTGGTTGCTGCCATTCTCTGCATGTGATTTATAGGCAAGCACCACCAACATCTGTCCTCCAGGACCTAAGCCCTCGCTCACCCAGCACTGACAGGTCCTTCAGCTCTCAGCCAAGTCCCTCTCTGGGACTTCTTTTGGCTGAAGAAGCTTGCCTTGCCCAAGGTCAGGCCCCTTTCTGGAGACAAACTGCACCAGAGACCGGTTGATTCGCAAGCATGAAGTCCCAGCCTTCTCGTCCCAATATGCAACAACCTTGCGTGGCCATCCCAGCTCCGAAGCTCCCCAGGCTACTCATTGGCTGAAGCCTATATTGCAACTCATGTCAATTCACCCTCTCTCTCTGCCCCACGCTGATCCTGCTTTCTTCACTCCTACGCAGATGTGGCTCTTCAGGGTTCTCCCTGATAAACTTCCTGCCCGCATCTTCTATTCTGCCTCCCGGGGAATCCAAACATAGACTGTAAGCCAGGTGAAGGCAAAGAACAATAATTGTGTGGCTTCCAGACCCCTTAAAATTCACAGTGAGCCCCCAATAAACACTTAGGATCACCTGAGTCCTGAGCAGAGTGTGTGCCTGCGGGGTGTGCCCTGGGTCAGGAGTGATGCCGGAGGCAATGCCTGGGGAGATACGTAGAGCGGGGTTCCCCTGATCTATGACCCCCCCCCCTCCCACACACAGGATGTAGAGCCCGGACAAATGCATGTCTGTACCTTTGGCTAAGCTCTCCCTGACCTGAGTTTATTTTTATGGTAGAGCCAATACACAGCAAGGGCAGGTGGAGAGGATGGGAACTTCCAGCAGCAATTACAAGCTAGTTCACTCCACTCTTGCCAGTTCATTTTTTTCTCTCCCACTACACTACTAAACTAGTTTGTTTCATTCATGTTTTCATTGCACCGACACTTCTATGTCTTACACTTTGATGGGGACCTTGTGGCATCAAATAGATCGTTTTGTGGAGCTTTTAGTATTCTTTTACACGCGTGCATATGCGCTCATGTTGGGTTTCAAACCAGTGGGCACTTCCCGAATGCCGTGTCTCAATATGTACTTGCCAAGCTGACTCGTGAAACATGAACAGCAGCTTGGGGATTCTCCAGGGCCTTTTCAGGAGTGAACCCTGCACTGTTTAACCAGAAAGATGTGCTTGTTTCTTTCCTGGGAATAGCAGGCTATTTCCCTTTTCCTGAGTACCTACTGAAAATTGGGACTATGGATTCCCGAAGAGAACAGTAATAACCTCCCTAATGTCCCAAAGAAAAGCATATTCGTACAGATGAGAAAGGCTTGCCCTGGAAGAGAAGAGACCAGAAAGTGCAACTTTTATCCATAGATTTGACCGATTATGCTAGTTTTAATTTTTAAAAAGGCTTTCTACGGGGCACCTGGGTGGCTCGGTTGGTTAAGCATCGACTTTTGATTTTGGTTCAGGTCATGATCTCAGGGTCCTGGGATCAAGCCCCAGGTCAGGCTCTGAGCCCAGCAGAGAGTGTGCTTGAGAATTTCCCTCTGCCTCCCTCTGCCCCTCCCCCCACTCACACTTTGTATCTCTCGCTCTCAAATACATAAATCTTTTAAAAATAACTTAAAAAAATAAAATGGCTTTCTACTAATTCCACCTGTATATGTAGTCGAAAAGGGAGTACAATAAACTACTAGAAAGAAGTAAAATGCATATCATTACATCCTTATTGCAAAATGCCATCTGTTAAATCAGCATACTCAGTTGCTCAAAAGAATGGCCGAGAACACAATCATTAGCAACCTGATTCTTCGTGTCCTGTGAGATGTGGTCAGTTATCTGGGTGATCCTACCTCAGCTATATCAAGAGGGACCACGCTGGGTCTTGTCAGTAGTTACAAAATGAGGATTTTATTGATAAAGGCAATTTATCAGTGGCACAAAACTAAGGTAGGAAACGAGGCCAAAGCTCAGACAACATTAAAGTCCGTATAAGTCAGCTAATAAGGGATTTTCCAGCTGGAGAAATCTTACATCAAACTTAAGAAAGCAGAAAGGCAAAACAAACTCCTGGCAATTAAACTCACTTTTAATATAATAAAGAGATTTGCTGAGCTACCATTTACATTTCTGGCTAATTACGCATCATGCTGTGGGTGTCACAAGATCATTTTAAAGCATTGTGCTTACCTCAGCAGTGCAGCAAATGCTTCCAAGCATCACCGTAGTCTTAACCTCTTAAAGGATATACAGAGTGAACTGTGTTTTCTCACATCGGGATTTATCCCCTTTTGACTATCCCCAGAGTTACATCAGCCTCATTATTTGGGGGATTGGGCTCTCACAGAGCATAAAATAACCACAGCTTTGGAGATTAGACAAGCAGTTTTCTTATGAACAATGGGGAGAACAGCAGCAGATACTGGAAAAGTCACCCAGCATGGGCTTTCACAAAGCTTTCCTTTCTTCTTGAAAATAACAACCCTCACCTCATTTTATACTTGAAGGTCATTTGCTAAAACATGGGATGTGGATTTAATGATCCAGTTTCTTAAAATAAACACGGGGTGCTTAACAAATAGCATCCCGTGTGCTTACGGAGGGAGAAGAAATCTACAAACAGACACACAAAAGTAATGAAAATGTCACTGAAGGGATATAAACTGATTGTAAAGAAAAAATGCAAGTCCAAAATGTTCTATTACCTGACACACCTGGAGTCAAAACCATCGTTTCTGTGGCGTGGTGGTCAAAGACGGCTTTCTTTCAAACTTTACACATAACGCATAAAAGGGCTGGTTATGAAAAGGCCACAGGGAGCTGGGCATGCTATCCGGTTATATAATGTGCGGAGAGGTAAGTGTGTGGGCATCTACACAGAACAGCGGCATCAAGACTTCCTCCTTTGAGACTCGGTCAGCCCTGTTCACCCGGGGCCTTGCAAGACTCAATCAGAACGTTCATGGTGTCCAAAACAACACAAGACAATCACTTGGGAAAAGACCATCAGGACTGTCAACCTTTCTCCTCTCCACACGGAAGAAATGCTAAGGGAGCATGGTTGAGAATGGACTGTAGCCAGCAAGAGCTTTGCAAAGCCTCAGGGAAACCACAAACCATATCAGGTTCAGGTTCAGAACCTTGAAAGCTTATCTAAAGTCCTTCCCAACTAGGTGAGCTTTCAGAATAGAGCTGGAAGACTTGCACGATGGGACTGTCTTGGTGATAAATTTTAGCTATCCCTGCTTCTTATTAGTGCTAAATTTATTGATTAGCCTGTCTCTTCTTAGAGCTTGTCAGTTTTCTCTGTAGATTCATAGCGCTGTGAGGCTTGCCTTCAAAACATTTCTTGCAGTTTGCACTGATAGGCTGATAGAAATGGGTGTAGTTATTTGACAAATATCTGCCCCCAGGTCAAAACAGAAGGTCCATGAGAGACAAGATCGTAATTATTCTCATTTTTCCTCATAATCCAGCTCCTAGAAAAGTCCCAGGCAGGGAATGAACTCTCCAGGGTGTGTGTTAAATAAATGGAAGTGAAAAGAAAAGGATTTGTGTTCGCATGTTCATACGTGTGTCCATGCGTGGGCACACACGTGCTTATGCAATATATATTTCAGAACTGGAAAGGGAAACCCAAGAAGACATTTTCTGCACAAATTCATAGCACATCTAATAAAACAAGATCCACGGATTCCTTATCTTCACACAAGGGCCTGATAAGCCTGCTTTCAAGAGCGTGCTCTGTGATAGCCAAAGAAGAGGGTTCTTGTGAAAAAAGAACATGCCAGTGCCACGTCTGGGCAGGTCTCTGTAGTGGGGATGAGCTGCTTCTTGCCTTGCTCTCTTTGCCTTGTGAGTGGAAAAGAAGCAAAAGATGATGAAAATATAAAATGAGAATGTATGATAAAAGAAAAGAGAAATGTTCTAATAAGACTCCTTAAAAACTAAAATCTGGGGCGCCTGGCTGGCTCAGTCAGTTAAGCGTCTGCCTTCATCTCAGGTCATGATCTCAGGGTCCTGGGATCAAGCCCCGCATCAGGCTCCCTGCTCATCGGGGAGTCTGCTTCTCCCTTTCACTCTCTGTGCTCTCTCTCTCTCTCAAATAAATAAATAAAACACTTTTTTAAAAAACCTAAAATCCAAGATTTTTCTCTTTCTGCAGAGTCAACAAAATACTCAGAAAAGAACATTTCTCTCATAACAACTGGACTTGGGATACATGCAAAGTGTGTGTGCACGTGTGCCTGTGCACATGTGTAATAGCAACACCGACTCTCTGATACGATGTCAGCTAGCAAAGGGTCCGTTGCATAGGCTGACCACCATCGGCCCTCCAGTCTCTAAGTTAGAGACCAAACTGATGCTACCAACGCGCCATCTTTCATATGAGGACTGAGAAGGCTTGAACCAGTATAGGGAGAATGATCTACCTGACCCTTTAACTCATCCAGCTCTCTGGTAGAATGATTTATTTTTTCTTTCACTGAAAGAGCTGAACTGGGGAGAAATGTTAAAGCCGACTTTTGTTTCAAACCACCTATCAAAATAGCTTTATTTGTTGGGGAGTATATGCATCTTAATATTTCCAGTTGCTGCACATCGCAAGCCCTTCCTGTGTTGAGAGCTCAGAGAATGCAGGAATGTGCTGTACCAAGCACTTTCTCTTCAAATTTTAAATCCAGGCTTTGGGGTCCTTCACACTCAACTTAGCAGCAAACTTGTAAAATACATGCACAAAAAAGGGTTGGTTTGGCATCTCAGAAGTCCAAGGAGCTTTCTCAGTAAAGCCTCATTTCTTAGAAATAGGAAAAGTTGCTTTTCCAATAGTAACATGCAATGGCTCCAGAAAAAAAAAAAGTGTTATTACAGGAAAATTATTACCCACATTATTTATGACAACAGTGAGGGGAAACAAGAACTCGAATCTTAGAGGGATTGAGCTTGGCGTGAATCTTTGATTTCAAAAACATTTTATTTTGGCAAATACTATCTTTTGGTGTCAATTTTTATATTTCTGAGAAGTAAATCATATCTTCCTAAAACAGCTAATCTCTTCTTCATTTAGAGAGATGAGCACGCATGCTTTGTCCTTCTACTTTGGCCGGTTTCTCAAACCGGTAACACACTGAGAGATACCAAAATGAAATGTTAATCTCCTTGAAACCTCTGACTTCTCTGTTTTGATAGACTAAGAGAATGCTATAGTAAGTAGAGGACTCTGAGATCTGATACCCAGAGATGTGAAGCGACTTGGCCAAGATCACACAGCAAGGAAATAGTGTGTATATTTCTAATCCAAGTCCCTTGCTCCTTCCATTTAAATAAGCCATTCTCCCCACTCCACCCCACACATGAGTTTTCCATACAACTCACTTAATAGCCAGTTGCTACATGACAAATTAAACTAGACATGTAGGAAACCAAAATAAATACAATTTAAAAAGTATTTGGTTTTCAAAAGGAAAAGTTCCAGTGACCTGAAGATGAACACATATGGATAATTGATTTCCCAACAGTGCAGGATAAATCTTATTTTTCAATCTTTTTTGCTTATGTATTTAATACTTGTGTTAGATATGTTTATTTTGTTAGTCTGTGTAGCTTTTGAAAGCAGTGAAGAATTTGGTGTCATATAAACAGAATGGAATTCTACAAAGAAGTTTGGACAAAGGAATAGAAAACAACATAGCGATAAAATGTTTATCTGTAATATTTTTGCATTCAACTCTACACCCCGTTCTCGTACTGTCTCATGCCTGGATGATCACGGCAGCTTCTTGGTTAGTTCTCCTGAGTCTACTGTTTCATTTCTCGCATCTCTACTGAGCGTGCCTGAACTGGATGATGTTACTAAAATATCATTTTGAAGTCACTCCTCTGATAAATTAGAACAAAACTTCTCACTACTTGTACAATAAAATTTAACTTCTTACCTGAGATTCCAAATATTCTACACGATATCCCTCTTCAACCGTATCTTCCATCATTTCCTTGTATTCAACCTTCATTTGGTCCAAATCTACCTACCAGCCATTTCCTACACGTACCTCCGTACCTCCTTTGATGGCACCTGCTTCTGTCGTATCCGCCTGGCTCAAGTCTACTTATTCTTCAAGGATCTGTTTAAAAGTGACTTTCTCTGGTCTGGTTTCATAAACACAGAAAGCATACTGGTGATTGCCAAGGTGAGGGGTGGGAGTGAGCAAAATAGGTAAAGGGGGTTAAAAGGTATAAACTTCATTGGAAAAGTGTCTGTTCATATCTTCTGCCCATTTTTTGATTTGTTTTTTGTTTCTTGTGTATTGAGTTTGAAAAGTTCTTTGTAGATCTTGGATACCAGTCTTTTATCTGTAGTGTCATTTGCAAATATCTTCTCCCATTTCATGAGCTGCCTCTTAGTTTTTTTGACTGTTTCCTTGGCTGTGCAGAAGCTTTTGACCTTGATGAAGTCCCACGAGTTCATTTTTTCTTTTGTTTCTCTTGCCTTCGGAGATGTGTCATGAAAAAAGTTGCTGTGGCCGATGTCAAAGAGGTTGCTGCCTATGCTCTCCTCTAGGGTTTTGATGGATTCCTTTCTCACATCGAGGTCTTTCATCCATTTGGAGTTTATCTTTGTGTATGTTGTGAGACAGTGGTCAAGTTTCATTCTTTTGCATGTAGCTGTCCAATTTTCCCAGCACCATTTATTGAAGAGACTGTCTTTTTTCCACTGGATGTTTTTTCCTGCTTTATCAAAGATTAGTTGTCCAAAGAGCCGAGGGTCCATTTCTGGGCTCTCTATTCTGTTCCATTGGTCTATGTGTCTGTTTTTGTGCCAGTACCATGCTATCTTTGTGATCACAGCTTTGTAGTACAGCTTGAAATCTGGCAATGTGATGCCCCCAGCTTTGTTTTTCCTTTTCAACACTTCCTTGGTGATTCGGGGCCTTTTCTGGTTCCATGCAAATTTAAGGGCTGTTTGTTCTAGTTCTTTGAAAATTGTCATTGGTATTTTGATCGGGATGGCATTGAAAGTGTAGATTGCTCTGGGTAGCATAGACATTAGCCATTAGGGAAATTCAAATCAAAACCACATTGAGATACCACCTTACACCAGTTAGAATGGCAAAATTGACAAGGCAGGAAACAACAAATGTTAGAGAGGATGTGGAGAAAGGCGATCCCTCCTACATTGTTGGTGGGAATGCAAGTTGGTACAGCCACTTTGGAAAACAGTGTGGAGGTCTCTTAAAAAGTTAAAAATTGAGCTATCCTATGATCCAGCCATTGCACTACTGGGTATTTACCCCAAAGATACAGACGTAGTGAAGAGAAGGGCCATATGCACCCCAATGTTCATAGCAGCATTGTCCACAATAGCCAAATTGTGGAAGGAAATGAGCTGCCCTTCAACAGATGACTGGATTAAGAAGATGTGGTCCATATATACAATGGAATATTACTCAGCCATTAAAAAGAATGATTTCTCAACATTTGCTGCAATATGGACGGGACTGGAGGAGATAATGTTAAGTGAAATAAGTCAAGCAGAGGAAGACAATTATCACTCATTTATGAAACACAAGAAGTAGGAAGATCGGTAGGAGAAGAAGGGGAAGAAGAAAGGGGGGTAAACAGAAGGGGGAATGAAGCATGAGAGACTATGGACTCTGGGAAACAAACTGAAGGCTTCAGAGGGGTGGAGTGTGGGGGATTGGGATAGGCTGGTGATGGGTAGTAAGGAGGGCATGTATTGCATGGTTCACTGGGTGTTATACACAAGTAATGAATCATGGAGCTTTACATTGAAAACTAGGGATGTACTGTTATGGTGAGTAACATAATATAGTAAAAATTTAAAAAATTTAAAAAAGGTATAAACTGATTTAAGAAAAGAGAATGTCAAGAAGGAAAATGGAGAGTAAATATGACTTCAGCATATTAAAAGAAAAGTGACTTTCTTTGATTACTACCTTCACCAATACTCTCTGTGTCCTCTGAGACCTTACAGTCTTCATTTACACCACTTGAGTGTTTTAAAGAGCTGAATCTGTTCCAAGAACTGTGATAAGAGCTTTCCATGGATTATGTCATCCCATTCTCTCAACTGTGGGAGAAGGGTACTATATTATTCCTACTTGACAAGAGAGCCAACTGGTCTTCAAGAGGTTATTTGTCTAAGATCGCACAGCCAGTAAATGGCAGAAATCATAGCAGGCCTAATTGCCCTTATGTCCGAATGTGTATATATCAGTCATTGACTCTGCTTCATATTCATTAATGCTGCCACAGTCCAAGACACCACTGTCTCTGCCTGGGACTCTTGCCAGAATTCTCTACTCCCTGCTTCCTTTCCTGCCTCTTCATATTTCATTATCTACACTTGTGCTTTCCAATACAGTAGCCACTAGTCACATGGAGCTATTAAGCATTTGAAATGTGGCTAGTACATACTGGGTTTTGGAGACGTAATACCAAAGAAAGAAGTATGTAGAATATTTAATTGATCATTTTTTTCTGCATTGTATATTTTTTCAGCTTTATTGAGGTAAAATTGACACATATAATTGTAAGATATTTTAAGTGTACATGGTGATGATTTGATACATGAACACCTTGTGGCACTAGTACCTCCTGGCATCTGGTTAATTAACACATCTATTACCCCACAGACTTATTTGTTTACAGTTATTATTTTTTGGTGAGAACATGTAAGCTCTACTCTCCTAGTAAATTTCAGTGATAAAATGTGGTGTATCAACCATGGCTCCTGTGTTTGACATTATATCCTTGGACCTTACTCATCTTATAACTGAAAGTTTGTACTCTACCAATCTCTCCTAATTTCCTCCACTCCCAAGTCCCTGGGAATCACGTTTCTAGTCTCTGTTTCTAAGAGTTTGACTTTTTTATTTTATTTTTTAGATTGTACATGTAAGTGATAGCTATGAATTATTTATCTTTCTCCTGCTAGACCATTTCACTTAGCCCACAAAGGGGCCTCCCTGAAGAACAAACATGACAGACCAACCTAGGTTCTTGATAATGTCATTGAACAACTGAATAACTCAATTTTAATTCTATCTTCTCTGGTGTGATAATAAATTCTCCTTAGTGTTTGAATGGAGTATTGTTACTTGCAGCCAAAAGCGCCTTAGCTCCCATAATACACCTACTCTCTATTTCCTAATACATTCTCATTCCCACTTCGTGATCTTTGCACTCTGGCCTCTGCTCTAGGCTCTCCATAGCTGGCTCCTTAGTATCATTCTAATATTCCTTCCCTGAGCAGTCTCTCTAAAGTAGCCACAGCTTCCCAGCCAGTCTTTATGTCATCTTGCTGTTTGTATTGTCTTCAGAGATCTTACTAGCATCTGATCTTGATTTTGTGATTACTTTTTAGCTTTCCCTCAATAAAATGTAAACCCCACAATTTGCCAGGCACAGAGAGGAGATTCAACAAATATTTGCTGAACAAACAAACTGGAATTTAGGTAAAAGAAAGCAAATACATCACTTTTGCAGAAGAATCACTATTAACCTTTCTCATGGACAAGTGTAAACAAATAGTCTCTATTTGGATTTATTCATATACAAATTTGTATTAGAACCACATAGAATATATTGAGTATTTAAAGTTAGGTTTTTGGGCTAATCAGGGTATCATTTTCAAAAAAGGATTTTATTTATTTATTTATTTATTTATTTATTTATTTATTTATTCAGAGAGAGCAAAAGAGGGGAGAGGGGCAGAGAGAGAGGGAGAGAGAGAACCTCAAGCAGATCTCACGACCGTGAGATCATGACCTGAGCTGAAATCAAGAGTCAGACACTTGACCGACTGAGCTACCCAGATGCCCCAACCAGGATATCATTTTTGCGAATTCCATCAAGAGTCAAGTTGCCTATTTAAGCTATATCCATATGAAACCACTGACAAGTAAGAAGTTGGAAAATTCAGTTAAACTTTATGCTTCTGCATTCGAAGAGAGGTTAAACAACATATTTGGATTCTTTTCCATGTGTTTGGTGAAAAATCTAATAGTTGCATCAGATATCTGATTTATTGTTATTATTTTGTCATGGTATTGTTATGTCCTATATTTGGAAAAGAAGCAGCACAATACAACAGTGCTGTAGTAAAAGTATGATGAAGGTAGGTACAAAGTCCTAAAACAACCCAGAAGAAGGATGCATCAACTAAGAATTTGGAAGGGATTCATAGAAAGGTGATGCGGAATCTTGTCTTACAGGATGAGTAAGTGACCGTCCATTAAACAAGGAGGTCTGTTGGGTCTTCGTGTAAGTGATTTTCAGTCAATTCTTAATGATCAGCACACTTTCATGCATGAAATTATGGGATTAATTTATATCTTTCAGATCTCAGTGAATTAGAATCCGTTATGCTAATTTATTGCCTGAGCTGTTTGGCAATTGGGCATACACTCCTTACTTTTCTGGTAGAAGTGTTAATAAAGAGCAAACAACACAAGAGAAGGCATTGAACAAGAGGAAGAAGAGAACCTGAGTTGCCTGGGACTTGAATAAACCTCCTTGGATCACCAGGAGTTGACCTGTTTCATTTGACTGTCAATGTCAATTAATAACATTTCTTCCCTGGATGCCTCCACAAAGCTTAGACCTGGGAACGGTGCCCGAACAGACCCCCTCTTCTCTTTTCTTGACAGTATTCCACAAAACCAAAATTCTTTCCATGTTTAGTCATAAAAGAAGGGTTATCAAACAAGTCAGAAGCACAAATGTGACCATGGTAAATGGGAATCACGGGCAGCATCTCCCAGAACTGCAGTGAAATTTTGACTTAAAATTTTCTCCCTGTTCGTAGAAAACTGTTATCTTGCCTTGATAGCATCTCTGAAGCCTCAACTTGGATCTGGTGAAGCCATGAACTTTCAGCCAATATGGCTAAGCCTTCAGTATCTGGAGATTGGATGAGTGATAAAAAAAAAATCAGGATGATTAACTACATTTAAAATTTCAATCCAGATTTTTAAATTTGTGCATATGGCTTTCTCTCAATTCTGGCTAGTTATTCCTCCAACTGAAAAGGCCTCATCTAGACATTTTGGCCTCAGGCTGAGTCCATATCATGTTACTGTAGTGGGAGTGATCTATCTAATGATATAACCCATTTCTCACTCACTCATATCCTGTCTAATAAAGGTAAGAACTGTGCAATTCACTAAACTGCCAGCAAAAAGAATGGAAATCTTACCCAAAAAATTGCAAACGATAATGAATATTTAAATGTCCACATGTGTTGTAGTTTGAGAAACAAGTCTTATATTAAAAAGGAATTAGAAGGGGTGCCTGGGTGGCTCAGTCGTTAAGCATCTGCCTTCGGCTCAGGGCGTGATCCCAGCGTTATGGGATCGAGCCCCACATCAGGCTCCTCTGCTGTGAGCCTGCTTCTTCCTCTCCCACTCCCCCTGCTTGTGTTCCCTCTCTTGCTGGCTGTCTCTATCTCTGTCGAATAAATAAATAAAATCTTTTTTAAAAAAAATAAATAAATAGGAATTAGAAATATGACAAAGTTGCATGGTAACAGATAAAAGGATGATTGTAAAGGGATCAGAAAGATTCCCCATAAATATCAACTTTATTGATTACTTTCCATGAAGCTGTGTTTTGGTAAAAACAACTCTGAAACCCAAGTGACTTACAACTACAAACATGTATCTCTTGCTCATGTGACCTGGCATCTGTGGAGCAGTTTCTGTTTCGTGTGTCTTCCTCATCTAGGATCTGGGCTAAAGAAGTGATGTCATGTGGTACATTACATTCTCAGAGAGGAAAGAATGATGGTGAAACCATAGTACTCTAAAGCTTCGGCTGGGAGATGGTGCACATCACTTCTGCTTATATTCTGTTGGCCAAATCAAGTCATATGGCCAAACTGGTTATCACTGGGGCATGAAGTATAACCTTATCACAGAAAGGGTACCAGGGAAGGAACCTGCATGGATGGGTCTCATGAATAGGGGAGGAGAGGGAGCACATCCTTGGGACCAATAATACACTCTATTGCACAGCTCTTTCCGTTAAACTTAGGGTAGTCCCCTTCCTTTGTGAACATCTCGACATCCAGAAAAATGGGAAAATAAAATAACCACTTCTTATCACTTGGTGTTGACTTTGGTAATGTGTATACAGGAAAACAACTTCCTTAAATTCAGTTCATTTTTTGCGTTAAATGTATTATAAGGTTGAAACACAAGATAATTGGTTTCACTGGGCTTTTCAGTTTGTAGCCATTGAACAAGTTAGCACTGGGCTTGAGTATGTAAGTCATGCTGACTCTGAGCCTAATTCCATGAAAAAGAATGCTAAGTGTCATATTTAATTATACATCCTTCTAGGGTTCTGAATCTGAAGAACTTTTGAAATACAATATTTTGGGGAGCCTATTCTAGCACTTATTTAAAAATATTTGCCTGAGAAGAACATAGACTTCACTAAACGGACAAAGATGGACAAAAACAGTTAAGATTCTCTACTTGGTTTGTGACTTTATGTTTTTTCTTCTTTCATTTCCTTTTTGGATTTACTCTCTCTTATTAAATTATAAAATGAAATATGAACTATATCTTTCTTCTTTTCCTATATCCTTCTTTTTCTAGGTCAGTTAACATCCCTTTGGCAGTAAATAATAAAAACATAAAAGCCTATCTGTCTTGGACAATAAAGTATGTTTTTCATCTCACCTAGCATTTAGTGCTAAGGTGGAGTGACCCTAGGACTACATAATTTGGCGCTCAAAGACGGTACCAAGGATTCAGTTTCCTTCTATCTTTTTATACTGAAATCTTCAGCCTTCAACTTTGCTCTTTGGCACTTCCAAATATCAAAACCAGGCACTGCAATGTGTAAAGATAGTTTCATCCTTTTATTGTTTTTACTTTAACTTAGAAGTAAAGGAAACCTAGTATCTGGGTGGCTCAGTCAGGCATCTGCCTTTGGCTCAGGTCATGATCCCAGTGTCCTAGGATCGAGTCCCATATCGGGTTCCCTACTCAGCAGGAAGTCTGCCTCTCCCTCTCCCATTGCCCCTCCCCCCTGCTCATGTGCAGTCTCTCTCAAATAAATACATAAAATCTTTAAAAAAAAAAAGTGAAGGAAGTAAAGGAACTCTTTCCCGGATACCGTCCAGAATACTATCCCTGTGTCTCCTCAGCCAGAGTTTTATCTCTGACCCGTACTCATATTGAGATCAATTATTATTGGTATATCCAATTTTGCTTTACTCCTTGACCTGGAGAGAGAGTCATTGTGCATCTAATGGGAAAGGGGTAGTTGCCCAAGTAAAACATGGGGTGGGGGAGGGGGATTGGAGGGCTTTTTCAAAAGGAAAAAATGGGATTAAGGTTACTGGCTGAACCACCATGTCTGCTGTGCCCAAAGAGAAGATTTTCAATCATTCCAAATAAAGAGTAAAATTGAAGAAATCATGTGTATAATTCAAACTGTAACAATCCTGAAGTATTGGTGTCATTAAAGTAAAAACAAAGTTTGGATAACAGTAACTATAATGAGCTGGTGAATCACTTCATTTTGCTATCACAAACCTGGTACCACACAAATATTTTTCCAAGCAAGAACAGAGAGTGTACTCCTTCTTTTAACTTTGAACGAGGGTGGGCAGACAAATCTCCTTAATAATGAAACTAAATAAAATGGAACAATATTGACAAGATTTTTTAAACATTCTTTTAGTTTCTTTTACATAACCTTCCCGAATAACAGACTCAGACATGTATGAAACAGAGACGATAAAAAAAGACTTACTTCAGACTTACAAATTGTCATCAGCATTCTGTGTTCTTGTGGATAGAATGAAAAATAAGTAAATAAAAGTAGAATTTTACTAACGTTCTTTCTTCTAGTTGTACAATATGTTTTAAACCTTGTATGTGTACATCAAGACCAGTGTACAGGACGAACTTGAATATTTGGATTGATTGGAACCAGACTGAATGTTGTTTTATTCAATTCTGTGCAATATGTCCTGGTCATACGCAACATTCACCGCACCTTGCGAGATACTAGGAATACAAACCTGAGCAAGCCAAGACATAAGAAGAAAACAAATGTATCTCCAATATATAATGTGCCAGACTGCAATAAGTACTATACTGGAGGTAATTTA
Organism: Ursus americanus; assembly: GCF_024610735.1. Lineage (NCBI taxonomy): Eukaryota > Metazoa > Chordata > Mammalia > Carnivora > Ursidae > Ursus > Ursus americanus. The sequence continues at coordinate 52,722,136 of NC_142128.1, read as the reverse complement.
GAAAGTGATTCTGGAGTGCTCAGGAAGGACTGGTTGCTTAGACTGAGGAAGAACGGTGCAATGTGAACTACTCCAGAAAGATAACGAACATGTCCTTGAAGGAAAGCAAACTATTGCTTGGCAGGAAAAAAAAAAGGGTATTTCATGCCAAGCAAAGGCATAAGCAATGGCAAGTTTGGTGGTGTTGCAGCTATGACTCAGTGGGTCAGTCCTGGGATGAGTCACATTCAGAGGAGTGTGCTAGGAGAAGCAACTTTCATCTTGACTTACAGCTCTAAAAGAGCATTAGAGGAGCTCTAAGTGCTTGTCCACAGCCTCTCTTGTCAAGACCCTCTGGGTTGCCCAGTTCTCAAGCTCCCTACAACTTAAAGCTCCCACTCTCTTACTTGAAAACAATTCTGTCTTCATCATCCGTCCCACCCTGTTCTCACTGATCCGTTTTCTCCATCCTTTCTTACTCCAAGCCCTGTGAATGTTGACCCTCTATAGCTCTGGTTCCTTTTCTCCTGAGACCTAATTCAGGTGACTTGGACATTTCTCTTCATCCCCCTTTCTTCCAACCACTTTGATGCACTTGTTTATTACCCCATTTCCCAACTCTGCATTCCAAAAATTCAGAAACAGAATAATCCTCCACAATTGGGGGAAAGAAGTGATATTACATCTCTTCTCTGCAAAAAGGCTGTGGACTCCCACAAATTAAACCTTTTGTCCCATCACATAAGGAAGCCTAAAAATACCAAGTACCACCAAGCAGTACAGGGAGAAGGAAACCTGGAAATGAGATTTGGAAATTGCTTTGGGGCCAAACTGTGAAGAGCCTGAGTCTAAAGCTGGCACCACACTTCTGAGAAAGTGAACAACCTCTTAGAACTGTGTTTTAGAGAAGTAAAGTCATGGCTGTATGGAGTTCAGGGAAGCAATAATTTCCAACACCCATCCTTCTGGGCTTCTCTATAGGGCATAACTCCCCCAGCAGATGGGCTTCTTCACTAACGAAGGATGTCCTTGTTAATTTTTCCAAGCACTTAAAATAAAGGGTCAAGAAGTTAGGTTTCAATGAAGTTCTCTGCTCTAACTTCCTGGCCTCTCTCTCAGACTTCTAGTAATGAAAAGAAGTATAGAATACAGTTCCTTCCCATACAATCTTACTTTCATAATGTAGAATAACAGCGTGGTCAATGAATGGTTCTATCAGCTCTTGACTCTATCATCCTAGGCAGATTACTTAATTTCTCTGGACCTTAAATACATATGGCAAAACACCTGGAATAGTTCTGGTCAGAAAGGTTTTGGTCAACCAATATGTTTTCCCTTACTTCTGCCTTTCTTGCAGTGCTGAACTGTGGGTATGCGTTACATGGCACCATGACTCGAGGACACCAAAAAGAGTCAGGATTCATGGACCCTAACTGTTTGTCTCCCTACCAGGTTCTGGTCTCCACCAAGCACTTGTCTTTGGTGTCCCTTAGGAAAGAATAGCCTTCCTCAGATAGCACAGAAGTCTTCATACGGAAGGGAGGACTGTCCTAGAGGCATGAGGGATATAAATTTCTATTGCTTTTCCTGAGAACAAAACAGTCATTGACTAATGAAAAACATCCTATCAGTAATTTTTTTGTGTCTTTGGATGGATACTACTTAATTCACAAAGAATGTCTCAATGTATAACATTATACAATAATAATAATAACATTATACAATAATAATAATAAATAATTTTAATGTACTCTCATTTTCTCAGGCTTCTCCGACCCCTCTGTCTGAAGCCAACTATCTGATCTTCCTATCAATATCCCTGTTCTTTGAGTATTGCTACACTTGGTTGCTTAGTTCCAGTCTCTGAGGATCCAGTTCCATGTTAATATATTAGTAGGAGATAATTACTCAGTGCTACCCCCCCACACACACACATAGCACAATTGCATTTCCAGTCAAAACTTCTGAAGACACAACACCTGTTTTATTCCAAAGGACTACTCTCCTGACCAAATCTCAGGCCATGCAACAGGTGAAATGATAAGAGCATAAAGGTTCTGGGACAGGGAAACTTTGTAATCATATTTATACAAGAAACACTTCCTAAGCAGAGTCTGTTCTGATTTGAGGATTTCTAGAAACATAAATATTAGAAGCATAGGAGAACTTAGAAATCTTGTCCAACTTCCTCACTTTCCAAATAAGGAAACCTAGATCCCCAGGTGAAGTCACTGGGATCTCAACAGAAATCTCTTAGCTCAGAAGGCCACCTTTTTTGACCATTACTAGGATTCTTCATCTTCGGTTTCTAATATGAACTCTCAATTCTGAGATTTCCAAAGCAATTTCACACACAGTGGCTGCATAGTAAATGTTTTTTGATGATGCCTGAAAATACAAAATAGCAAAAATTATTCTTACCCATTTTATTTTCAGAAAAGTAATAAGCTCTACCATTCACAGAATGATCACTGAGAATTTGCAAGTAGTGCCCCCAACATTGTCCTAAAAGCAAAAATCATTAGGCAATCTATGCCGTGCAAACATTTACATTGGCTATACTTCGGGTTAGTCTGCTGTTTAATCATCAGGTATTCTGATGGCTGAAAAAATGAGTCATTCTGACATAACGGTTGGGTATTGGCAAACGTTGGTGTGTGTGCACAGACATCACTGAACATGGATATGGAACCAGGGTATATGCCAGTGTATCCATGATAAATGAAATGGTGGGGGAAAGACTTGGAGAGCTCACCTGCACTCCACGTGGGACGTGTGAGAAACAATAGAAAACCTCCCTCATCACTCCATCGGGAGGTAAAGATAAGTTACAGTAGCTGACAGCATCTTGAGTTGTGGGGACTCGGCTTCCCCTCGTAATGGAAATTACATGAATTCCATGAGAGCAGAACCCCGGCTCCTGCTTGCTGAGTTATTTGAGCGCTCTCAGAAGGCGTCTCCTTGTCTCTCTTGCTGTTAATTACGTACGCTGTGCAGCAGCTTAATCTAATTATGACTCTCCAGTGGTTGCATGATAAGACATTCTCAGGTCCGGTTTTTTAGTTCCCTTTTTGCTAGGCTTCTTTGCCTCAACTCTCCTTCAGAAGTTACGCTCAGAAAGCTTAGTAACAATTGGAATCTAGCTACATTCTAACATCACACTTACATTCATGCTTCTGTTCACACTGTAAAAGGTAATCTTTGAATGGTTTAAGCATCTGGATTCTATTACGGCAAAGTATAGCACTTAAAATGGAAGAGACTTTTTACATTTGCGTGGAATTCAGGCAGCTGCCTGAGCCACCCTTGGGCCTAGTTGTTTCAAAGAGATTTGCAACAGGCTTAAGTCAGAAATGATAAAATTGTCAAAAAACTCTGGAATTCCTTTTGGAAGGCAGCTAAAAAAATAAAACCAAACCAAACCTCCAAAAGGAAAAAGGAAGAGATTTCTGCCTGCAAATTTTTAATAATGCAGTTTATTGGGTCAAATACTGAAACTCCAAATAGTGGCTGCTGTGCATATCCAAGAAAAGTTTCCACTTTTTCCTTCTCAGATATAACACTGGTTTTACAGTCCTGCAGATTACAAATCACATGGGTTTATTTTTTTTTTTTTTTGGTAGGGATATTAGATTTTTCTTCCATTTGTCCTATTTTATTTAAATAGTCCAAACCTCTGTGGTTTGGTCATTAAAATCCAGTTGGCAGAAAAAGGCTGAATCTTTATGTTTTCCAGCTGCGTTCCTACCAGCTACACACCAGCATTATTAGCCCTATGACCATGTTTACATCAGCCGTGAGTGAGAGTTTCTCATGCCCCATCCAGCGGCACACAGAAATGCGGGGTGCCTGAGGCTTATGGTCTCTCTGCAAAAGGAGAAGGCAAAAACTTCCAAAGAATGATATTGAGAAGTAGCTGCCCAAATTAAGTGATGCTAACCTTATCTCTGGTGTGCCCCCCTCTAATTTAGACAAGGCGCAGGGAATACACTGTAGGCAAATAAAAAGAGCTGGTGGGGCCGGAGAGAAGCCGATCAACAACAACAAACAACAGCAAACACTCAAGTCACGACAGCGAGAAAGATGGGAGAAAAGATTTTGGTTCATGTAGTAGATGTTCGTTCTTCCAGAAAGGTACATTTGACCCAAAAATATTTTTTACAGAAATAGAAAAATCCACCCTAAAACTCATAGGGAAAATCAAGAGACCCCAAATAACCAAAACAATCTTTATTTTTTTGTCTTCTTTCTTTTTTCTATTTTTAAAAAAATTTTTTATTATGTTCAGTTAGCCACTGTATAGTACATCATGACTTTTTGATGTAGTGTTCAATGATTCATTAGTTGCATGTAACACCCAGTGCTCATCACAACACCTGCCCTTCTTGATACCCATCACCTGACTACCCTATCCCCCCACCCCCCTCCCCTCTGAAACCCTCAGATTGTTTCCCAGAGTCCATAGTCTCTCATGGTTTTTCTCCCTCTCTGATTTCTCCCTCTTCAGTTTTCCCTCCCTTCCCCTATGGTTCTCCGTGCTATTCCTTATGTTCCACGTATGGGTGAAACCAAAACAGTCTTTAAAAAGAACTGAATTGGAGGTCTCTCACTTCCTGATTTCAAAACTTGCTATAAACTAAAGTAAGAAAAAACAGTGTGGTACTGACATAAAGACAGCCTTCACATATATGGTCAAATGATTTTTGACGAGGGTGTTAAGACAGTCTTGAAATTCAATGAGAAAAGGACAGTCTTTTCAACAAATTGTGTGGGAAACTGGATTATGCACTTGCAGAAGAATGAAGTTGGACCCTTACCATATACTACATAAGAAATTAACTCAAAGTGGACCACAGACCAAAATGTAAGAACAAAAACTACAAACCCTTGCAAAGAAATATAGGGAAAAAGCTTTATGATGTTGGATTTGGTGATTATTTCTTTGATATGACACCAAAAAGAAAAATAGATAAAATGGACTACATCAAAATTAAGACCTTCTGTGCATCAATGGAAACTATCAACAGAATGAAAGGGCAACCCTCAGAATAGGACAGAATATTTGCAAGACATATATCTAATAAGAGGCTATTATCCTGAATATATAAAGAACTTCACAACTCAACAACAATAACCCAGGTAAAAAATGTGCAAAGGACTTGAATAGACATTTCCCCAAAGAAGATAAACAAATGACCAATAAGCATATGAAGAAGTGCTCAACATTACTGATCATTAGGAAATGCATATCGAAACCACAATAGCATACCACTTTGTACCCACTCGGATGACTAGAATTGTCATCAAATGGTAACACAGAGCTACCGTATGATCCAGCAATTCTACTTCTGGGTATATACTTAAAACTATTGGAAGGGACTCAAACATTTGTATACCCATTTTCATAGTGGAATCATTCACAGTTGCCTAAGGGTGGAAGCAACCAAAATGTTCATCAGTGGATGAATGGGTAGGAAAAAGTGGTATTTACAGGTGATGGAATATTATTCAGCCTGAAAAGGGAAGGAAATTCTGTCATGCTCTATGACATGGATGAACTTTAAGGATGTTATACTAAGTGAAATAAGCCAGTCATAAAAGGAAAAAATACTAGATGATTCTATTTACATGAAGTACCTAGAGTAGTCAAATTCATAGAGACAGGAAGTAGAATGATAGTTGTCAGGGTTCATGAGTAAGGAGTTTCAGTTTTGAAGGAAGAAGAAAGTTCTGTAGATTGTTGGTGGTGATATCTGCACAAAAATATGAACATACTTAATGTCACTGAACTGTACACTTAAAAGTAGTTAAAATGGTAAATCTTATAATGTTATGTATATTTTATCACAATAAGAATGTATATTTGCATAATTTTAAAGTCTCTCCAGATATCCCCAACTGAACAGCAAAGACAGATTTTTCCTAAAGAAATAAAAGCTGGAGGCTGCCTCCTCTTCATTCAGTATAGAGTTGAACGTATACAACAGATATTTCCCTGAGATACTCATTGTAAATTAATTTATTATAAATCAGATTTTATAGTAGTAGTTTTTCTTTTTATTTAAAAAACACCCCGCAAAGTAAAAATTTTAATGGCCCAGATCATCACCTCTCAGTCTCCATTACAGATTTATGTTTTTGCATATAATGTTTCCAAACTCAAAGACACCTAGCTTCCAAAAGGGATGAACCACAGATTGGCAACCATTTTCTGTAAAGGCCCCAAGAGTGAATATTTCAGCTTTGCTAACCATATGGTCTCTGTCTTAACTATTCAACTCTGTCATTGGAGCAAAAAAGCTGAAATAAACAATACATAAACTGATGATGATAAGTGTGCTCCAGTAAAACTTTCTTTACAAAAACAAGTGGTGAGGAGGATTTGGCCATAGTTTGCTGACCAAGTAAACTCTCTGATTCATGCTAGAGGCTCTAAAAAAGCTGCTCAAGGGAAGTGATAACTGAATGGAGTCAGAAAGGACTAGGAAATGAGGAAATGTTATTCAGGCAAAGGTGGTGGAGGGAGTGGGGATAAGAGTGAAGAGTACAAAAGAAGGGGGAAATGGGATTCTCGGACAGAGAAAGCTTCCCATGTGAAGAACTGGAAGTAAATGGTGCCTGGCACGTTTGAGGAAGCATACTGCTGCTCCTGGGACTCATGAAGGGCACGGTGAGAGACGAGATGGTGGAGTCAGAACCCTTAAGAGTATATGCAAGGGCCTTTCAGCCAACTGAGACTGGAGGGTTATAAGGGCTAAGGGGGTGTTGGGGGCGGTAAAGCTGGACAGTGTTTTAAATTAAAACTTTAAAAGAGTTTTTGAATGTTAAACAAATGTAATAAGCAGTTCTGACAAACCAATGTCCAGTGAGCCACCTCGCCAAAAATGAGGTCTACCATTAAATATTGATCTGTTGACGGAAAACACAAATTCTTAATTCCAACCATTTCCATTTTTGCCTGGAGGCCAGTTAGCAACATAGAACGCATTTCATTTTAATATCCCGGTATATATAGTATGTATTATATAGTTTGTATGTCTGTTCTATACTTTAAGCCTGACTATAACATTTGCCAGTAAATGACATAAGTTCTTCTGCAAAAATTGCCATGGGGGACATTTTGGTGACTTTCTTTAACCTCTAAATCACTATTCTTCAAATTTTTGATCAATTCTCAGCAATGTGACTGCCTCAGCTTGATTGCTGAGTTACCTTAGACAAAGGGTAGGGTAGCAAGATATAACCCTTAGGTTATAGTCCATAGAACCTGGATATGAGGGAGAGAACATGGGGGAGGGCAGAGACTCCTAGAGCAGGCTGCTTCTCCACCTCTGACCAGACGATCACGGTCCCAGTGTAGAGAAAAGCAAACTGCCTGCTCACTTGCCTGGGATACTCAATCACCTTTTGGCAAGGCTTCAAGTATTTTTTGCTGTGATTAACTGTAAAGGGGGCATGGGATTTCACGGTTTGAAACTACAAGCTTAAGGATGTTCTTGGTAGGCTCAAGAGTGACTCTGTTGGGTCTCAGGAAATGTGTCATCAAAGTTACTGTCAGGAGTTCCAGGACAGGGCTGCATTTTTGTTCCTACATTACTCCACCCTCTGTGTTGTTAATTCTACTGCTTAAAAAGGAAGAACATATATATATATATATATATATATATATATATATATATATATATATGCACACACACACATATATATATATATATAAAGAAGATATATATATCTTTGGTGGGAGGGGTGAGAAGTCTCTTTGAATTCCTGTTTATTGTTTGCTTAGACACATAAGCATCTGAGACTAGATTAATGGAAGTGTGTACCATCTAAGTCAGAAAACATTTCATGCATGTCAGTTGTGTCAGGGTGCTATGTTCCCTGAAAAGACTCATTGTTAATTTTTAAAAGAGTTTGGAAGAGAGGGAAGAATGTCCATGCCCACAAGGTTCAGAGAGCAGTCACCACACGGTGAAAAAGAGGTAGGGAGGGGCTGGACAGGCAGTAACTGGCTGGTGGCCATCCCAGAGCCCATGGCAGTAGAAGGTGTGTGTGGGTGGGTGCCAAGAACGGCACCAAAACTGTGCCAAAAATGTTGCCTAGATTATTTACTTAATGTTCATGAAAATTCTGGGGTATAGTTATCCTTTTTAGCCTTCTGGGGTTTTTTTCTGTTTTGTTTTGTTTTGTTTTTTTGAGAGAGAGAGAGCAGGGGGAGGGGCAGAGGGAGGGGGAGAAAAAGTCTCAAGCAGACTCCACACCCAGTGCAGAGTCCAAAGCAGGGCTCGATTTCACGACCCTGAGATCATGACCTGAGCTGAAATCAAGAGTTGGGTGCTTAACCAACTGAGCCAGCCAGGTGTCCCTAGTCTTCCTTTATAAATGAGGAAATCAAAGCCCAGAGGAGTTCATGTTTCAGTTTGGGTCCTCCAAGAAGCAGAAGCTGAGATAAGTTTAGATGTGTAAGATATTTATTGTGGAAATGCTCATGAAAAATAACAAGAAAAGAGCAGAAGCAGGTATGGAGAATCTTTAGCTCATGAGGCAGGATGGATAGTGAGAAAAGAGAGAAGAAAGGCAGGACCGAGTAGGAAGAACTCAAACTACAGCAGAGTTCTGAAAGTTTCTGCCAGGCCAATGGGGCGCCCCAAGTAAACATGCTAACTGGAAGATTCCTGGGTCCGGCACCATCAACAGTTATTGGCTGGGAGCACGCTGAGGGAGGTGTACCTTCAGCACCAGCATGGCGTCAGGGCCAAAGATGTGGTATCTGGAGGCGGCCAGCCAACTATACCCCCTGCAACAGGTTTTCTCAGAAGAAGTCTGCGCGGACATCCCCATGATGTCTGTGTGAGGACATGCAGATCACAAGAAGTGGAGCTAAGACTTGATCATAGGCTGTCTGAGCCTTCACTCAATAAGCATTACACTTCAGCATGAATTCTTTCTGGAAAAGGTCAAAGAAATCAAAAATCAATCCTTTTATATTTTATACAGCATTTGACACCGTATTTACCATACAGCAGGTTTGGCAAACATTTCTTTTAAAGGGCCAAATGGTAAATGTTTTAGGCTTTGAAGGCATATAGAGTCTCCATCACAACTACCCAGCTTTGCTATTATAGGGAGAAAACTAATGGGAGTGGCTGTGTTCCAATAAAACTTTATTGACAAATATGGCCTAATGGCCATAATTTGCCAACCTCAGCTTTCTATGACAAAAAACAGAAGTCAAATCAAAAAGAAAACAAAGAGTAGGAAGCTGAAGAAGATTAAGACATGAGGCTCACAACTATCAGCTTGTTTCCTTCACAACATGTTTTTGGCTGTTATGTACACTCACGTACAGTCTCTATTTCCTAGCCGAAAGGAAACAAAGATGAAGACTCCTAATGAAGTCAAAATAGAAAACGTCCTTTTCACATTCCTGACATATTCTTTCCTGGGCCAGGAAAACAGCCAGAGTGGGCTTTGGGTGGCTTAGGGACACGGATTGTGCAGAACACTCACACTGGGGTGACTGTAAGGGGCGGATGCAAATCATGAAGTAAGACGGAACCTTTACGAAGGTATTTGAGGAGGACTAAGAACTCTGTGAAATTGGTGTAGAGATCACTCACTCATTCACTCATTCATTCGTTTGTTTAAATACTAATGAAAGGGGGGATAATCAGAAGGGGGAATGAAGCATGAGAGACTATGGACTCTGAGAAACAAACTGAGGGCTTCGGGGGGGGGGGGGGAATGGGATAGACCGGTGATGGGTAGTAAGGAGGGCACGTATTGCATGGTGCACTGGGTGTTATACGCAACTAATGAATCATCGAACTTTACATCGGAAACCGGGGATGTACTGTATGGTGACTAATATAATATAATAAAAAATATTATTATAATAAAAATAAATAAATAAATAAATAAATACTAATGAAGCCCCACTTTAATCTTGGCTCTGTGTGGACACTAGAAATGCCAAAAAGACTAAACATGGCCCCTGCCAGTGGTGAGCTCATAGCCCAATGGGGGAGAAGACAATACAGTACAATCGGAGTTTAATATAAGAAGGCACATGGCTTCTATGAATCCATTTCTTAGATGGCCCTCTTCCAGGTGCTGTTCTGACCCCTGGGACAGGGTAAACAGTCCTAGCTTCCACCAGCTTGGCCAGGAATGGATTTTTAGATCACCTTTCCTTTCTGCCTGTACCGTCCTGGCCCAGGAGGAGCCTGTTGCTGAGTTGGGACTGATGCACAGAAGAGACCCTGGAAAGAAGGTGGGTAGTCTGCACACAGGTGATCTGCTTCACAATTTTGCAGAAGGTTGTCTTAACTGGATGGAGAACCTGACTTCACATGACACGTATTCCCTTCAAAGGGAAGGCAAGATTCAGGAAAGCAGCTGGAGAGCCATAACCTGTTGCCAGACCCCTTCGGATGGATGGCCACTCCTCATGACGGGGGCTCAGGCTTGTGGTAAGGGAAAGCTTTTCCTCATTTTGGACCGTATCAAGTTGCCTTCCATAAAAACAAGAAAATATGTACTTAAAACTACTAACCACTTCACTCCACATAATGCTTAAATAACCAGTCACACATAAAACTGTATATGCAACTAAATTTCATTTTAAAAACATGATTGTGTAGCTGGGTGTTTACATCCTACTGCACGTCAGAGAAATAGAAGATATGCACATGCGAGACAGAGAGTTTTTTAATGTGGCCAACTCTAAACAAACATGGCACAAAAATGCCTCATTCAGTGCACTACTTTTGCTGTCCAAATCACATGTTGCACCTAGATAATAGTATAGTGAAAACATTTGTTAAGAAAAAAACAGCAAATCACATATTTTTCTTCAATTTTGTATCCGAAAGACCATCTGGACTGTTGACTAAATTAAACAACAGCACAACAGTCCTTGGTCCCATATAAGCTGAGTCTCAATCTCGACTGTCATACTATTGCTTTCTAATCTAGGAAAAGTTTGAATTACAAACTATTCCCACTAATGCATATTCACCTGCCTTTCAAGAATATATGCTTCCTCCCTTTAGACTCTACCCAAAACTCAAATCAAAACCATAGGTAATTTGAACTGCGATTTCAAAGTTCTGAAAGTGGAATGTAAGAAATTGTATTTGGAATTATGATAAATGAGAAATGCAACTTGTATTTATGACACTTTAATTTGGGGGGCTGGTCATCGTGTTCCCCAGTTCAGATGCATTACTGTGCATACTACTGTAGGTCAATATGCTTTCGGTGGTGTTCTCAACCCAGAAAAATGCACAGGACACATCTCTGATGGAGTTCTTGGCAAATCACTTGATTACATTCCCTGATATTCAACAGATGGCTTTAACCCACATGGCAAACAGATCTACTCAGTCAGTAGTTCACCATAACGTTAAATTGAAGCTAACATAGGGACCCATGCATAGCATTTAATAGAAACACAAAGAATTATAAATGGCATCACTCCAGAGTTTATTACTGCCCAGTCAAGTTCTGTGGTAGCATATTTCCACTGCCCAAATCAACATGTATTTAATGTCATATTCTCTCTTACTCTTTGGCACAATAAGCCAGTGGAATATTCCACGTGAGCTTGATTTAGAATAGATACAGCAGCAGACAGACCCTGTGGCTTTGGATATTAGTAAGAAGAGACATGATTTATGATGTCATTCCTGTTTACATATGATACATTTGCTGTTAGGACTACAGCATTTTCTTCAAGGAGAAAGGCTTCTTGAGTTGGTATCTTACCACCCCCTCCTCTTCCCTGACAACCTTCCCCTCCTCCTCCCCACTGGTTCCCTCTTCTTCACAGCCTACACATCTTACACAAGCAAATTTCACTTGAAAACTAACAAAAACTCTATGAAGTGAGACCAGAGTTATAAATGGAAACATCTATCTTTGTCCTTACCGATGACTCCAGAACTTGTTTGTGATTAATTTATGGAAAAGGTAGAAGAAAGTAAAACAGATGGGAAAGTGCTAGAGAAATCTTCCTTAGAGTGCCATTACTCCAATGGCAAAGCTTTTAATAGATAAAAAAAAATTTAAGACATGATGCTCTCGCCAATTTTTAAAATTCTCTGTTTGTACTGTAATTAGTAAAGGATATCCACCTGCTGTTTCAGTTACACAAAATAATCTTCTCCTTGGGGTTCCTCAAACTGTATGAATAATGCTTCTATTGGCAATCAAGAAGCATTTGGGAGACATCCCAGCAGTGGCTTTTAAGAAAAGAGATTTTATTCCTCTGATTATATATTCTAGTTTATTTCAAAACTTCTCAGATCAAAGGGGATGTCAATTGATAAAGGTAAAATATACAAAGTTAAATCCACAAATCAAGTAAACTGTCTAATTATGATTTTTGGTCAAAAAAGTATTTGAAATACATTTTGTAAATGTTTTAAATGGCTTCAAATACAGTGTAATACATTTAATAAGGAGCTTAATAAAAATGAATGGGTTCAAACCCTACAATATATTCCTATTTTATGATTTATTTTTGTACCATAAAGTATGTACAAAAATGGCATATATGGAAGTCCTAAATGATACTCCTAAGTGACCTGCCATCAGAAACCCATCAGAAAGGAATATGTATGGCTCATCCAGAGACTAGATCACATTCTGATTTAACTATTATGATTGTTTCATCACTAAGAGATGAAGAAAGAGACTACATAGTAACTGTCTGTACCCATATGCTGCTGGTGATACAACTAGTCCAAATGAGATCCTACTTATCTTGAATTTTCCAGGCCATAAAACCTGGCTGTCACCTTGAATGTTGGACTTGCTCTCCTCTGCAACTCCCTGAAGATAAAAGGGTCAGCAAAGCTGTGAGTTGATACTGAATGCACCCTCTAGAGTTCTGCTGAGGATTTTAAACACGCTAGCTCCAAAGTAGAACCAACTCATTTTGAAAAGAAAGCAGAAGAAACTTTTATCTCACTCCATTCCTAGAGAACCCATATTTCTTAGAGCAAAGAATACGCAGCCAGAATCAAACTTCTATGCCCAGGAATCCCACGATGTCAGCTAGCAGGTACAGCCAGAGATGGAATGGAAAGGGCTACCTCTTGCAATTCCTCCAGTCCCACACCTGAGTTTGCCCCAAACCCATATTCAAAAGCCTACAGTAGATGATTTCCAAATCTAGTGCATTCTAAAGTGGTTGGCCTATCCTTGAGGAATTTGGGGGTGATGCATGATAACAACATATCTCACTTTAAAAAGTTGTGTTCCATTGTTAAAGCATGAGTCATGATTTGGGACTCTGAAAATAACTTTACATTATGGTTATATTTATTAAAAGGCATTTGGGAAAGTGTTTGTGGTAGACCAGTAGGACAAGGTCAAAAAAGAGCAGAATTTCCCATATTCTGCTTTAGTTTCATTTCTTTTTTCTCTTTGCAAACTTCATGAAGAAGGAAAAATGAAAATGTTCACAGGAACAAGAGAGTAAAGAAACAAAGACAAACAGAGTTAAGAAGTAATTGTACACTATAATTTGCTAACAAAGAATTTTGTAGGTTGCCAACCTGTGTAAATTATATGCAGTTGGGAAAAGACCTCCAAGCAGAGGGAAATATAATCACTTCATCTATTTTTTTCTCAGTCAGTGTTTCTAACACTAACTCTATTGTATGAGTGAAATGTACAAAAATACATTAGTTTCACAGATAGCCTTTGAACACACTGTTGTAAGCCCTGGGAATTCTACATCACCTGTGTGGTTGGAGCCCTCTAGTGGCCAGGTGGACTCCAGGCATCTAGTTTCCTGAACTCTGTTCCTGAAATAATTTAATCTTCCACTCCCATTGGGCGACCATGGGAAGATTGAAGAACCTCTTGGAACATTTCCACAGCTCAAACATAAATTGGGAATTCTGAAGCCTACCTTCTCTGCCAGTTGGCATTTAGCATTTCTATTCTTCCAAAGTGTTACCCCCTTTCACTGACTCTGACGGAATTTTGAGTAGAACTATTAAAGAGTGGCTCTCACATTATTGTAGAGAAGAACGAGCTCTCCACTGAGAGAAAGCAGAGCTGTATTCTTGTACAAATCTTCCACAAAGTTAGCTGTGTGGATGACTGGTGGCTGATTTGTCACAATCAATGTATTTCTCTATAGTTGGAAGAGAAATTTGAGATTCCTCAGAAGTTTTCAGGGATTATTTGAAAATTTGTTTCACGAAGTATTTTTGGACATACAGCAGGTTTCTCCTACTGGCTCCTTTCCCATTCTTTGGTTATTTCTTTTTGGGCTCCTTTATTAACCTCCTTCTATACTGGACTCTTAAAACTTGGAGGAAACTGGGAGTCTATTTCAAGCCTCCTCTCTTCTGACTTTGTGCAATCTTAAGAATCTTTAGTATATCCATTGCTTCAATATCATCCATGTACCAATAAGCATTACATTTAAAGACTGTACACAGATATGTTTTTTGAGTTCCAGACCTGCCCACTTGGCCTCTTCTTTTAGATGTCTCACAAGAGCTTCAAGCTCAATATGAACAAAAGTGAATTTGACCTAAACCTGCTCCCTCTCCAGTGTTTCCAATCAAAGCAAATGGTACAACCTACAAATATCACCATCCTTTTTGAATTTTCCTCTTTTCCTTGGGACACATTAATCACCAAGCCAATAAATTCAACCTCTTAAATCTCTTTTAAATCCGTTCCCCCTTTCTCTATTTTAACCACCACAACTAGCTGAGTCCAAGCCATACGCACTAATGCAATCACTTTCTAACAAAAACTTTTATATCTGGTCCATCTAATCCGTTGTCTTAAAATGCACATCTGATTGTATCATTTCTCTGCCTTAAACCTTTTGATGGCTTTTATGATAAATTTCCAAAGTCTTATTATGGCCTCAAAACCCTGCATAATCTGGCCTCTGCTTATCTCTCCAATTTCTCTTCCCATCCTCCCCCTTATGTTCCTCTGTCCAAATGGAACAACCTTTCACATTCCTTCCTGCCTTGGGACCTTCACTCAGCTATTCCTGCCTGACATTCTCTCTGTCTGCACTTACCTACCTAATTATAATGCTTATCTAGCATTTTAAAATGTGTCTTGTTTGTTAAAACATTATGTGTGTATGCCCTTTAGCTGAGCCATAATGAAAAGGAAAAAATTAAGCAAAGACTCCTGCACAAAGAAGAAGCTATCTCCCCTCACCTAAAACTGCTGTGTTTACACAGATGGTGTCTTCTGAAAGGTTTTTCTTTGAGTTGATAAGGAAACTAAAATTAAACAAAGACATTTGATTAGCTGATTAATCAAGTTGAAGCCAGGACCCCTAAAGACAAAATCTAATTCTTACTCTATATCCCATGTGGCAAGCTTCAGTTTTCTCTAATTTCCTTTCATCCACTATAGGGAGATAATAACTCTGCTGAGGTCAATTTGTTTTTACTAACTAAGTTGTCTTAAACACCTTACATGTTACTTTAACCTCTGGGTTTGGAAGAAATTCTTAAATGCTTAGAATCATGAATCGCTGGGAGAGGAGGTGGGAAATATGTCAAATGCTCTTCTCTTTCATTTTAAATGGTATTTCCATGTTTGGTTTTCTTTCTTTGTTCTCCAAACCGTACAAATTATCTGTGAAAATTTCTGAGTGAGGGAAAACAGTTTAATATGCTTCCTTCCCAGCAGTAGTTGGTATTTACCATTGGGAAGCAAGGTTGGCTAGTTTCTAATTCACACACAGGTGAAAGCTGTTACTTGCATACTTTTCACCCGTCAGCTTCAGCCTAAGCATCTCTTTCTCATGGAATGCTTCCCCACTATCTTCAGACCAGGTCAGGTGTTTATGCCCACAGAAAGTGTTATACATCCTCTACTAATCATCATCATTAATTTCTGTCTTTCAGATGATGAGCTCTACATCACATTTACCTTATTCATTTATTCATACTTTGCACAAAACACAGGACTCTGGACATAGTCAGCATTAAGAAAATACTTGTTGAGTGAAAAAAATGCAGTGTTTCCTAATATGGACAGTGGTCTACTGACAAGACCATGCAATAAGAGAAGAAAATCATTGTAAGAACACAGTGTTTCTCACAGATCCCAAATGTAGGGAGTGTGATTGAGCCTGAGAAAGGGCAGGGAAAGTAACAGAAATAACCATCACGAATCATGGCAAGCCTTGTCTCAGACGCTCTTTCTCTCTTGGTCTCTGATTTTGCCTCACTTCATGCTTGTGCTTCACCCATATTTCTCTATAGACTTATTCCTCTGCTTCTCCAAGTGTAGGGTAGAGGATGTTACCTCATAGCTCTAGGGTTTATGTGCTGTCAGTTCAAAGGGCTGGTAGAGTCTAGTACTCTTTTTCCCAGTTTCAAACTCTAAGGAGAGTGTGTCTAGAATGGCTTAGAACCAATGGGATTCCTATCCCAATCAGCTATGACTGGAAACATAGTATCATGGAATAAATATGATGTCAGGGGTCCATGTATGTATGTGTGGCTTGTGGAAGAGGCATTGAACATGGTAAATACCTCCAAAGTTGTCTCTACTACACCATTTGTATGAATGTTTGACTGCTTCTGGAATATCAGATCATAAATGACAAAATCAATGAAAATTTAAAAAGTGTGACATGTCATTGGCGCCTCTGCAGATGTTTTTGAAACTTGGAGGAAAATATACATTTTACAAAGATGTATTGACAAATGTTTCCTTTCTGAGAAAAAAGGAGTGTGTTCATTATTACTTGCCATTAGTATTTTATTTGAAAAATTTGTAATTTTTTATAGTTTTCTCTCAACTTGTTTGGTGGCTTGTAATGTTTTAAAAGTATTATGTACTAGTCTATCCAGCTACACAATACATGCAAAATATTGCTAACCCTTCAAGCCATGTAGAAATTAATTTACATTTATCAATCCAATTTCTCAACATGCCTTCCAGTGGACAGATGGTAGGCAATTTATGGAGGGACACTTTCCATGAGTTTGTGCAAAAGGTGTTAAGATTTTTGTTCCAATTCTCTTCATCATGAATTGGTAGAATTGATTTTCCTCTACCTTGTCCAACTTTACTCGAGTATAGAATTCATACATGTCCTCGTCTCCTCACTACTTCTCTTGAAATTATCCAGGAGAATTTCTTTACAATTTTCAAATAATTAAAAATATTGAATCTTGCTCATTTCTTTTCATTCTGGCTGTATTTTCATTCAGATGTGTGGAAGATATGTGAAGGTGGGGCTTCAAGTCACTAACATGCATTTATCAGACTTTGCTTGAAAAAATATGAAGTCCCTCATTTGATGCATTTGCTTCTAGTTTCAAAGATTCAGTTGTACTTGTCAAAGTCATGTAAAATGAAATAATTTTGGTACAAACTTTTCAAGAACTTATTTTCAACCCATAATAAATTTTAGAATAAACAACCTAAATAAATTTGGCACCAGAATTGATGTCTTTGGAAAGTGGTTAGGATGTGATACTTATAACGGCATGTCACGATCTCAATAATTCATACTAATAGAAGTGACAAATAGAGTATATTCACTTACAAGAAAGTTTAAGATTTCAAAAAAGCCTTCAAAATAAAAATTTAGAAGAATTTTTTAATTTTGAAAATGTAATATAAATTTTTTGAAATTTTAATTTTTAAAGTTCTAATAATTTTTAAATAAATATAAAATGTGTTCTAAATTCAATTTCGAAGAATGTATCCCAAATGCTGAAGATATTTTCAAATTTGAAGCTTAGCTCTCTATCACAGGAAAAGACTATTAGAAAATAGAATATAGGGGCGCCTGGGTGGCACAGCAGTTGAGCGTCTGCCTTCGGCTCAGGGCGTGATCCCGGTGTTATGGGATCGAGCCCCGCATCAGGCTCCTCTGCTATGAGCCTGCTTCTTCCTCTCCCACTCCCCCTGCTTGTGTTCCCTCTCTCGCTGGCTGTCTCCATCTCTGTCGAATAAATAAATAAAATCTTAAAAAAAAAAAAAAAGAAAATAGAATATAACTCCTACTATGGTTAATTTTTAATGTAATTCTCCAAATTCTAGGCTGAAATACATTTTAGTGGTTTAGGTCTTGCAAATTACGTGGTGTCCTTTAATCATATCGTCAGTATAATTTGTTTGTAATTGTTAACCCAAGAGCCACACTCAAACCTGAAGAGCCAGCCACAGTCTGAGAATGTCAGTTTAATCAGTATTGAACTGGAACATCTACAAAATCACTTCATATCTCAACATTGTGAATCGTGTTATATCAAATTGTCAAGTTCTGGGCCAAGTTATGATCTCTACATAAAACTGAATTTCAGTGAAAACAATTTTTAAAATCCAACACAAAACATAGAATGCCAAGCATTTTCGATAAAACCTTAGCTTTCTTATCTTTTTGGTAAACGAAGGAAAATGGAATAGGTCGAATGTAGTACCACCATTAATTCCAGACACTTATATTTATATTATTTACTATATAAATATAAATAATGCATGTATTATGTAATTATTTAAGGTGTTATTTAATCCTTACAACAGCCCTATAAGGGACATACTGTTATCATCATCTCTATTTACCTACACACAAACTGTGAGACAGGTAATAATCTCTAATTACATAATTTGTCAGGGTCACACAGCTAACAGGAGGCAGAACCAGGATTTGAACCTTTTACCTTTGCTGCAAAGAGCGTGTACTCTTAACCACTATGTTATACCCCTTTTCCAAAAGTAATATGCAGAATGTTTTCTGTAACAATTTCTAACTTGGATTTTCATTTTTTTTTTAAAGATTTTATTTATTTATTCGACAGAGACAGAGACAGCCAGCGAGAGAGGGAACATAAGCAGGGGGAGTGGGAGAGGAAGAAGCAGGCTCATAGCGGAGGAGCCTGATGTGGGGCTCCATCCCGTAACGCCGGGATCACGCCCTGAGCCGAAGGCAGACGCTTTAACCGCTGTGCCACCCAGGCGCCCCTAACTTGGATTTTCAAATCAAATTCTCCCATCTAAGTATTTCTAGCTATTTCTTTGTTTTCTTTAAGCCTTGTGATTATGTCCAAGGACCTGAATAGCTAAGGACAAAGTGAAATATTTTTCAATATCCTCAAATAAAATTTTAGTGTCACAACTTCTTTTGTCAAATATCATTTAACTTATTTTCAAAAATATCCAACAGGGTAATTTTTATTAAAACTCACAGCACTGAGGACTTTCATAATAACTATTTTCATGAACTTCATGCTTTTTTTTTTCTGATTTTTTGAGGCTTAAAGAGAACAAACAAATCTTTTTTTACTATTACAGAGGTGACATTTATCTACAAGAAAACAAGCAGTTAACAGGTGAAATGTATCATTTTACTCCTGGGTATACTGACCTTAGAGAGGGAAAATCTTTGGTGGCCATTTCTCTAGTAGTTAATTAGAATCCCTCATCATTTTTAGACCACTTTGCTGGCACGGTTATTATGCAGATAAGGGATGAACATCAAATTTTGCATCAAATATTAAAACAGGGTTAAAATTGAGAAGATGAAAATCACCAACCCTTTCAGTGGGATGACAGCCCCAAGCTATTACAATACTCATTGTACCACTTGGTCTGAGAGTATAAGGTGGTGGACACATGTTATTTCAATCAGTCAAGCCTCCCTCACCTGGAACTGCCTTCCTTACCCCATGCCTCTGTTATCTGGTTGAAACATGAAGCTCTGTGTTTGGACAATGTGTTCCCATCACCTGGACAGAATTGTTTAGTCCAAAGTGAGCTGTAGAGTAATTGCAAGTCCTTTCCCAAGAATGTCACCTTTGGAGCTACCAGATACAGAGACCGTGTTGTTTGGACCTCATTTACTTTTCAGATTCTATGACAGACATAGTCCTATCAGGATATTCTTTCTCCTGACAAGCCAGAAGGATTTGCTTCTTGTAACATGCAACCAAAATACTTTAATAAATTTGGAGCTAGACATTGCTGCAAACAAGCAATACAATCTGGTTTAAAATTCAGACTTACAGGGGCGCCTGGGTGGCACAGCGGTTAAGCGTCTGCCTTCGGCTCAGGGCGTGATCCCGGCGTTACGGGATCGAGCCCCACATCAGGCTCCTCCGCTATGAGCCTGCTTCTTCCTCTCCCACTCCCCCTGCTTGTGTTCCCTCTCTCGCTGGCTGTCTCTATCTCTGTCGAATAAATAAATAAAATCTTAAAAAAAAATTCAGACTTAGAAAGATCAAATTTAAAACTCAACTTTCTGCAAGTGAGTTAGATGTGAAAACAGCTATTGACACAGTGGAGTTAGAACTGAAAACTAGCATTTTCCATTTTGCATCCTTCTGAACTATTTGTTTTGGTATATGTATTTTTCAATACCATGAGCACACTCTACTTTAATAATTTAAAAATGAAAATAGAGTCACTGGAATTCTTATCTAGTGTCACCACTTATCAGCTATATACCCCAAAATGAGTTGCTTAACCTTTGTGAAATTTAATTTATTTTTCTATAAAATAATGATACTCGTAACACCTGATTTACTTACAGTACAGTGCTACTTTTCAGAAGTAGGAGACCAGAGGTCCATAATCCCTAGAACCACTAACCTTGGCTTTGTTGGAGGGGGGCAAAGGGTGACCCATGGACCTCCTAGAGTCACAGGAAAAATTCTATATACATGAATGTAAATGTTTTTCATGGAACCTCTGAGTCTCAAATGGACGTGTGAACCAAAAGGTTCTATACACGTGCAATAGACTGTAAGCTCTGAGGGAACAGATGGTGTGATATTCATCTTTGTGTTCCTAGACCTAGGGCACGTTTGTTTGACGATTAGAGAATATTTTGAAAACATGAATAAGGAAGTGAATGAAATGAGATTTTATTGTGAAAATACTTTATAAACTTTTTATAGTATGCAAATATTATTATTATTACCATTTTTATTTCCTAGGCAATTCAGTTAAAGTCACACTTGTGAAAGATGTTACTAAACCCTACCCTTTGAACCATACCCTTGGGTTATGAAAGTCTCCATCAAGCTACCTCAAGGAAACTGATGCATCTATTTGGTAATACTCATCAAGTTAGTCTAAGCTCTCAACCTAAACTCAAAGTCTGATATATTAGCTAGATTATTATCAAATGGCAAAGAGTAATCTACCATACAGAACGGATGTTTGCTACACAAAATCTCTCTGAATTGGATATGTATCAAGAATGAACGATAAAGGCAACAAGTGTAATAAAATTAATGGCAACGTTCTCCACTGTACAATGCCATATTTGCATAGACTGAAAAGCAGTACACTAGACATGAGAAGGACTCAGTAGTCCTTAGTGTTTATTATTTTATTTTAGTTAATTCATTTAATTCTCCATTTCTTCATCAGTAAACTCTTAGCCATTGGATTAGACAGTTTCTAAGAGTTTTTTGTTCTGTGTGTCATAAAACACTTTCTAGTCTCTAGCCTTTATTTTGTTTGCTCAATAAGCCTGGAAAATAAACAGGAAAATATTATCTACATTTTATAAATGATAAAAGTAGGCTACAGGAATGTTAAAGGATTTCCAAAAGTCATGCAGCTAGAGCTTATATATTGATACTTGTACAATAACTCTTTCTCCTAAGGTTAAGAGCAAGAAATTGAGTCTCCAGAGGGCATAGGTGTTGGTTACCAGGAAACAGCAAGGAGGTTATTTTGTCAAAACAGACCTGGACTTAAATCTCAAATCCTTCACCTACCAACTGAGTCATCTTTGCCTCAAGAATAAGCCACCTAAGCTTCCATTTCTGTTTCTGTAAAATAATACAAAAATATGTATCTCCTGGGTTTATGGTAGGATTGAATGAGGCAATGGATGTATGTAAAGCATCCACCTTGGCTTAACAAGTGGTTGTCCCAGTCCCTCTTATCCTGGGTTAGTTATCACTCATTGTCTCATGGGTGCAGATCCAGCCTCAATTAAAGGAGGAATTTTGACAATAGAGAGTAGATTTTTTTTCCTCTCTTTTGTAGTCAAGCATAATGCTTAACTTCTAAAATGGGTCACCTTTGTAGATAGCAGCAATCAGCATTCTTCTTCTTCCCCTCATCCCCCTCCCCCTCCTTCCCCTCCTTCCTCCCCTCCTCCTCCTCCTCCTCCCCTCCTCCTTCTCCTCCTCCCCTCCTCCTCCTCCTCCTTCTTCTTTGGTAAAAGCATCCTGATTCCAGGAAATAGTATCCAATAATGAAAGCCTTTTCGAGGAGTAGTCACAGGATCAAATCCAAGGGTCTTAGCACAGAGTGTAGAAAGAGCAATGGTTTACACCTGGAGATTTTCAGCCACACTGTGCGTTTGGATGACACCATAACCAGCATCAAATATAAAAGGCAATGAACTTTATTGTCATTTAAATACAATCAGACTCACTTTTACCCATTAAAAAAAATAACCCATTCATAAGTACTTTATCTTTTCCAGCAAGTTTCCTCTACTTACACTCAAATGGTCCATATTTTGTTTTTGTCTTTCCTCTTAATATTTCTTTTGCTGTGTTCTGCCTTATGTGCCACTGCTGAAATCCCCTTGTGGTGAAACCACATGTGGGCCAGTGTTAGTGAGAATGAGTATCCCCAGGGAGAGGTGGTCCTCTCAACCACCATTAGGAAAGTTGACCTCAGAGTAGTCAAGAAAAAGATCTACATGAGAGGTAATAACTCTTTGGCCAAGGATTTTGAAATCAGACCACAATTAATCATGATAGAAAAGCTGTAAAAATGAAAATCTTAATATAACAAGATGATATATTTTAAAAAGTTGTCTTTTTACCCCCTTGTTATATGACTTCCCTGAAGCTTTTTGTGAATAGAAGACTCTGTTCTCCCTTGGAGCCACAGGAGATTGAAGAAGTTAGAACTATCTTAAGACAACCACACTCCCAAATGGAGCCTGGTTTTATCCAGCTTGGGGGAGGAGTTGAGGGCCAACACTTTGAGGGAAGGGCCAGCTCTATCCTAAGGCTGATTGCATCCCCAGAATAGGAAAGATTTGGGGTTTGCAAGTTCCCCCCTTGGTACTTTCCTGAACTGAGCTGGCGTTAAATCAAATCAGACCTTATTTCTGCTCTACCTCCAAACTTTTCTTGGCTCTATGGATCAATAAATTCTATTTTTACCCCTAGGGGTCCAGAGAGACTTTCCAAGGAGGTATATAATGATGGATGGTGTTAAGGAAGACAACTTCTAGATCCTGAAATTCCTTATGTTTACTGTTCCTTAAAACTGATGCTTGAGAACTCGTGTGTGTTCACATCAGCCAGGTTCTCTTATTCCCAGGCCCCCTTACAAAATCATTATTTTCCTGATGTACCAAAGAAAAGTGTAATTCTCATCCATCTTGAATCACACTTTGGTACATTATACCAGGGCGTAAAACTCTTCAGGGCAGGAAATAGGAACATTATGAAATATTTGTGTCTGACAAACCTCCTTTAATGAGGCACTGTAAACTCACATTAGAGGTTCTTATCTTTTCTTGTCTAAAATGTATTTCTGCTAAGGGCAAAGCCTGTGCTTAAGAATTGGGATTATCTGAGTCCTTGTTAATATATTCTGAATTCAGAGTATTTGCAGAATTCTATACTAGGGTCAAAATGATGTTAACTTTTGTTTAAAGACTTCCTCCTCAATTACACAAATATTGCCAAAAAATGCATCACCCAGAGGAACAGACCTCTGGAAGCAAAGCAAGTGTCATCAATAGAAATGCTTAAGCCTGCAATGCCTAATGTCATCAGAAAGCAAACTCAGCACAAACCTCTGTGCCTTTATCTCTCTCTCTCTTTCTCTCTCTCAGAATTAAAATAGTCAAGATTCATAAAAAATATGCTGGTAAATTCTATTCTACTGCAAAACACACCCTCTCTTCATTTTCTCCATTCCCAATAAAAAGAGCTTGGTGAATATTTTTATTCATCTCATATCTCAGTTATGTATTTTGCATGATTTTAAGGAGGAGTAAAAAAGTTTCATAATTATTTCTTACATATCAGCATTACATATCATATCATACATATCATATCTTATCTTACATATCAGCATTACATTTTGAAATAAAGAAATTAAGTTTAGGGTTATTCCACATTTTATCTCTTCTTAACCATTTACTCAGACTCATAACAGAAATATTTTCATTGCTTTTTTCTAAAAATCCCTCTCATTTATAAACTTTTTGATATGCTTATTTATCTCTACCATATATTTGGTAGGTTTGGCATAACTTAATAGGAATACTTTATGAATTCTCCTATAAATAATATTCTTAATGAAAACCAATTAATCATCTTTTATAAAGTCCCACACTTTTCAGTGGTCCAATATCTTCTTTCTGTTATTGGCTTCTACTTACTCTTGATTCCCTCTGATGATAAATCATATCAATTCCTGTATCCAGCTAAGTGAGGGGAATTCCAATACATCTATATGGAGATGCATTTCCAATAACTTCTTCCTTTTTATTTTGATAATGATTAGTAAAAATATATTTCAATTTTTGTGATTAATTTCATAGAATTATTTTATAATAGTAATATTTACAATGAGAATTTTATCTTTAGAAATTATTTCAAATTACAGTGAAATATTTTATACATCAAACAAAAATTACAAGAGGATTCGTAGTTTTTAAAAATTCTTTTAGAAGACATACCAGCAAAATATTTTAATGTCCACAGTTCTAGCCCATTTGTATAATGATTTAGAATCATTAAATAAACAAATACTAAAATGTTTAGTATGTAGCTTCTGTGTACCAAGATAATAGTGCTAGTACTACTGCCAGTAGGGTGTATGTTTTGAGTTGGTATTGTTTCTCTAGAAATAGGGATGGATTTGAATAGAGTGATTGGTGTTTCCAGTCTTCTGGTGACCAGTGACTCCATGTATTTACATATTTGACAAATGCCCAGGGTAGTCAATTGTTCAGCAGTAAGGAAAATCTTACATGATTATATAAGCACACTGCCCTAGAACTTGGCCTCTTATTTCAGTGAGGCTTATTTCTAAGAGAAATGTACCCACTGGGTCTTTCCTGGACAATTCATCATATATTATTATGCAAAGTAAAAGCTGGCAATAAAAAGCTCAGAAAAAAAATGGAAAGAAAAATAAAGAATTGGATTAGTTTCAACTTTTTTTTATTTAACTTGTGTTCTGTTATTTCCAAGTTTCTGTTTGGAAAATATGAAATGCCAACATTTTATATAATGATGTCATTGCTATAAAAAAATCATCTTTAAAATTTTTCCTTTGAGTTTTACTTCAGTTAGTTCTGCAAGAAGCTGAATCGAGGCACTTGAATCAAATCCCAGACCAAAAAAAAAGCAAGTTACTCACCATCTTTAATAAAAATTGAATGCTTTGTTTTGTCTCATTTCTAACACCATATTTGAAACTAGAACTAGTTTGTCTAAGCATGATCAGTTTTTTGAAAAGTTCATTTTCTCCGAAGATAAGCCTTCACATCAAACATAACATTACAAAATTTCATAAACATTAAACTCAGTGAGTCAATTAATCTTGGCTGACTGGATTGACTTCTAGTGAGATTACACTAATATGGCGTTGAAAATAGCTGGCTTGTCTTAGCTGTTAATAGTACCATCTAAAGGAAAACTATTAGGAGCAATAGAAAAGGTTAAAGTAGAAACATTTACAACTTTCTGTTGCACAGTATGCATCATTTGGTAGGATTTAGGGGTGCTGAAAGAGATGCTTTTTGTTGCCTGAATTCATATTAATGTAGACAGTAGATTCCTATAACTCTCATTTAATCACGATAAGGGGAAAGAAGTAAAAAGCAGAGAGAATAAAACCTAAGGAAAGAGTTCTCCTGTTCTGGGAATGAAGGATAGAGTCAGAAAAAACAGAGATGTTCCCTGGAATCTATTCCTTTTTTGTCTCAAACTTATGTCAGAATAAATATCTCCTCACTTGTGATTAGATCTGAAAGCCAGAGAAGAATTGGAACTCAAGGACTGAGACAGGGCAAAGGGGAGTTGAAACCTAAGGGTCCCGCAAACTAGAGAAATACAGTCCTCAGGTGTGGGGACCAATCTTGGGCTTGTGACCGTGAGTCATGGTAACTGTAGTAGTCAGAAAGACCCAGAAGGTAAATAACTCATTCAATCATATTCTCAATAAAAACTTGAGTGAGCACACATGCCAGTTATTGAGTTAAGCTCTCGGTATACACTGAAGAGAAGAAAAAGTCCTTGTCGTCTAAGAAATTGTAATACATTGCCCGAGACAGACAAGTAAACAATCACTTACGACATAGGGACCAAAAGGGGATGTTTGTAATGAATTAGGATCACAGGAGACAGACATCGTCCCAGCTTTGAGAAGACCAAGAGAGATTTCCCAAAGATTTGATGTACTGATTGAATTCCTAGGGCTGAGTAGCATTTAGTTATTAAAAAAGTGTGGAGGAGAGGGAGGAGCAGAGAACTGGGGATTATAAGAGGAGTAAATAGCTTATGTAAAGACCCAGAGGAAAAAGAGATTATTGTAAGCAATGGGTTCCTAGTGAAAGGTTTTAAGTAGAATATATGGTCCACATTTACCATTCAACAGATACCTGGGCATACAATGCACGGAGAATAGTAGAAGGCAGCAAGCCTGGAGCACAAAGATGTTAGGAGGATGTTGAATTCATTCCTTTGTTTCTATTGTCTGAAATTTAAGAACTTCAATCTGGAGTTTCTCTCCCGTGGAGTGAGATCTTTCATTTGAAAATATAATCTCTCTGCCCACCAGGAACTACCTTTAATAGAATCTGTTTAGCTGTGGGTCTTAGTCACCTCGGCCTGCTATAACAAAATCCCACACACTGGGGGGCTTAACAGAAATGTATTTCCTCACAATGTTAGAGGCTGGAAGCCCAAAATCAAGATACCAACATGCTTGGATTCTGACTTGTAGATGGCTGCCTTTTCTGTGTCCTCACAAAGCAGAGAAAGAGAGCAAGCTATGTGGTGTCCCATCATGAGTGTCCCACCCTATGACCTCATCTAAATCTAATTATCTACCAAAAGCCCCACCTCCAAATACCATTACACAGGGAGTTAGGTCTTCAATGTATGAATGTTGGAAGGACACAATTCAGTCCATAGCACTATAGTTGAGATATTAATTATATAACTAATGTTCAAACAAGCAACGCTTTGGGGGGGCAGTTGCAAGTAATCTAGACCTTTCATTTATGTCATTTGTAAATAAAGAGAACATTGTCTTATTCTTCAACATCTTTAAATATTTTGGTGCTGGAAGCTGGTCTGTTCAAACGGCCACTTATTCTTTTATAGTATAGAATAATAATGTGCATAATAATAATAATAAACTTCCCTGGAGCTTTACAATGTGCTGATCCCAAGGAGAGATAAATACAGGGCACTATGGATATACACAGAAAGAAAGAAAGAAAGAAAGAAAGAAAGAAAGAAAGAAAGAAAGAAAGAAAGAAAGAAGTGGACATCAAAGCCAAAACTGGGAGTTGGGATCTAAAGGTTAATTGAGAATCTGGAATTTGAAGGTAAAATGGGAGAGGAAGACAGGAAGAGAGGGAACTAGGACCACAGCAGCTACAGTCTGAGGGTGAGGGACAGGGTGACAAGCGTGGACAGGAGCGAACAGGGCAGTAGGGTGATGGAGCAGTTCTCAGTGAAGAAACTATGATCAAATTGGAAAATCAAGAAGGGGCTACCACATCATAAAGAGACTGGGATGGCATTCACTTTACTTGTTTGTTCATTTTCAATCTAAGTCCATTGGGTCCTCCTTGACATCAGGGAATAAGTGCTGCAGGTCTGTTTCATCCCTTCATCTGGTACAGTGCTTTATAGTTTATAAAAAACTTCGTGGCAATTGGGAAAGTCCTTTAATATCAAACCGGAAATACATAGGTTAATAGCTTTTTTTACCTTTTATTCCCCTGCTTAATTATCATCCACTCAATCAATAAACATTTCCTGAGCACCTCCCCACGCATAACGCATTCCCCAGACGTCGTGGGGAGGGACAGAGGCCCCACACAGCCACAGCTCGATGTCACAGTACACGTTCCCATCACCATGATTCAAGGTAAATGTACTTCCCCTCCTTCAACACTAAACAATCTGCACCGAGTTCATATCCAACTATTTTCTTGTGAACTAGAGAAGCTGGAGCTTGATTGAGTAGATAGCAAGGTGAAATAAATCCTCTTGGGGACTAAAATGTGTATCATGTTGTGGGCCTTGCATAAATACAGGCAAATAATATCTCCAGGAAAACGGTAAATCTGGATATTTGCTCTCTGAGGCACACCACTTCAAAAGTCCAAGAATGATCTATTTTAGGGGTAGATGTTTCTCTTGAAAGAAAAATGGGACATCCCTACCAAGTAATCAGAGGATATGTGAGTGTGTGTATAGTCTCTACTACTTTTCATTTCTGAAACAGAAGAATTCTCCGAGGACTGTTTTCTGAAACACTAAAATTCTCAAAAAGGTTCCCAGAACAGCACATTACTATAACTTGACACCATGTTTTAGATACTACCCAATAAATGTTTGCAAGGCAGCAATAAACCTTGTTCCTAATAGCAGGCTTCATGCTGTGCCACCGAAGTGCAGAGGAAATGACCGAGCGGGAAGCTCAGATACAGTACGGAAACGCAGCATCGAAGACCTTCTGAGGCCAGTTCATTACAGTACCTCTCTGAGGAGGCTCAGAGGCTGCCCTGATTCCTTCCTCGTTACAGGTCACTTGCTTCAATCCTTTCTAATAACCCCTGAATATGGAAGCACTCAGCGAGGCCACTTTTGAGGCAGTCAGAGGTGTTTGGTCCATTGGGCTGAGGAACTGAAAATTGGAATGCCTTGCAAGTCTACTTATAATGAAAGTGTCCCTTCAGCCTATTTTTTCCTGACAGTCCTATGGCTATCGACATTAACCAGAGCTGTGAGTGCCCCAGCTTCAGGTGACAGCTGAGACCCAATAAGCCTGAGATTTCAGAACTCCATTTTCTTAAAGGGTCATAGAAACATGTAGATATCAGGCAGAAGGCCATCTTTTAAAAGAGGAAATACGTTGTTATTAGGGACACCATTTTCCTTGCATTGGGGCCAGACACTCTTCACTCATTTAAATTTGCTAAAAATTAAAGCAACAGTTTGTCTCCTGTTTAAGAAAGGGAAGCTTTGAAACTCAGAGATGTGAGCCATCATACTTGGCATTTGTGCCTAGGAAAACATATCACACAGGATTTGAAGCAAGTTTATCTGTGCGGTTCAGGTATGGACCCAGCAACATCAAACGACTCTCACGCTCTCCTTAATTCTGGGTAGACTCTGTCACTAATTAGGTTAATAAGCACACTTGAATGACTTTACTTTCCAACCAGGCTCTCCTTACTTTTAGAAATACTCAATGCTTCTTTTTCCTCAGAGTTGTGCTCTTCTGAAATCAAGCCGAAATGACCATCCTGATAATTTTGGGTTGACAAGATGTGAAAAAGGAAAATTAAAATTAAAATCTATGCTGAACCTATATGCTTGTAGGGATTTTTACTTATTTCTCTGTTCCTAGCAATTGGTACAATGTCAAGAACCTAGAAGACATATAAGTCTATATCTTTAATGAAAAAAAAATTACTCTTACAAAATGTTCATTGAGCTCCTGTGTTCTCCTCAGTGAAAGGGGATAAGGACATTTATCTTACAAGGTCAATCAGTGGGGAATGCTTTCAGTGGCAAGTAACAAAACCTGAATGACCTTAGTTTAAGAAGCAACTCAAATCTGGAGGTTGATGGCTATGGCCATGAATTCAGGAACACAATAGCTAACAATTCTGTACTTATTTAGATCTTTTCTTCATGACTTTGCACACGGTTGGAAAATGGCCACTATAATTCCAGACATCACAGTCCATTCAAGTCAACCAAAAGGAAAGTGTCTGTACCCTTTTATCAGGAAACCAAAATCTTTTCCAGGATTGCTCAGCAGATTTCTGTTGCTGTCTTCTCAGCCAGAACTGTGTCGAAAAGCCACCTCTGGAAAGATGGGAGACTGGGAAAGCAAGAAACTGACTAGATCCTCACGATGGTTCAAAGAAATGGTGATTCATTGTCTGGAGCTGGTCACATTTTCTCCAAAGAAATTTGGGGTTCTATCATCAGGAGAAAGTGGGGGTTAGAGGATAATTGTTGGGTAAGCACCTAATGGTGTCTCCTATAGGGGTTTTAATGAAGATTAGAGACCATATATACAAAGTATCATAACATTAACTGGGACACAGAAATCAATAAACAGGAAGAGGTATAATTTATGGGATAACAATAAATTTAAAGTAATAACTAAATAGTAAACATGAAATCTAAATGAGTTTGTGAGAATGTGGTTTAGGTAGTATAGATGTGAAAGTTTTGTTTTGTTTTGTTTTGTTTTGTTTTGTTTTTTGTGAAAATGTTATTTAAAGAACATACCAGCATCTATCTGTTCAGAGTTGACTTCATTAATTTTGGGAAGACAAATGAATGGATGAATACATACATGTCAAGTTTTTACATCTATTTTTCTGGGATAGGGAGACTCCTTAGGCAGATGGGGTCCTGTTGTCACTCCCACATAGCCTTGGGTATATTATCTTCGAGTTTGATGAAGAGGAATGAACAAACTGGCTTTGGGAAAACAGAGGGATCTATACTCAGGCTTTCTACTTGATGTTGAGAGTTAATGAGTATGTCAAATTGACTATTGTATCTTAGACAGGTAGGCTAGACTCAACCCCAAGATCTAGGTTATCTGAGAGGAAAGAAACTTCTGACTAATATTAGAACCCCTTTTAAACCAGCCATTTGGAAACTGACTGTGTGTGCCTTGGAGAAAATGACTATGCTTGTGAGTTTCAAGCACATTAAGAGTTTGTCTTGAAGTATATGAGTCACGCTGTTATTAAAAAAAAAAAAAAAAAAAAGGCCTACCTTGAAGACTGAATCCTGTTTGCACAATGAGGGAAAGGTAATTAAAAAGCCAAGGAAGTGTTTTGTTAATACACGAAGGGCAGTGTAAAAAATCTGTCCTATGGGAGTTCGGTGGAGAAAAAATAATTTTCCAGAAGGGGCAGCTTAAAGAGTCTATGGAAAAACTGGGTTTAAGATGGAATGTAAGTGATGGTTAAGACTTTCAAAAGTGAAAAAAGAAAATTAATTTTCCATCGAGAGGGAAAATGTGTGAACAAACAAGCGGTTGTAAGAAAGAGTCTGTCACATGTGGAAAATAGTGGCTGAATCGGAAGAATTCTTTTAGCGATTGCTGGGAAATGTTTGGAAAGGTGGGCTGACTCTAGGAAGTGAATTCTCCCACTGAAGAATTTGAATTTTTGTCCTTTTGACAAAAGGAAGTCTGTGAAGGGTTTGAGCCTCCATGAGAAATGAGGAAAGCTTCATATGCTGGTAGGATGATGGATGGAGCAGGTTAAAGAAACTTAAAGCACAGAAATGGCTTGGAAATACCCTTTCAGACTTAACGTATGAGAGTCAACATCTGAATTTGGGGGTGGCAATGGGAATATAAAGGAAGAAATCGATGTAAGCAATAGTACAAAGAAAAAAAATTTCAGAAAAAAAATTTAAAAGGAGAGAAATAAACAATGACACCCAGATTTGAAACTGGGTGACCGGAAAGGGAATGAATTTATTGATTCAGGGAGACTGAGTGCTGTGCTGGTCGAGCAGATGCACAGATTGGAGTTTACTTCTTGCTCATTCAGTTCTGCTTAGTGAGTTGACTTTCTTCTACATCATTCTTCAATGACTTAAGCTCCTCAGTAGTGTGGCTCCCCTTCACTGTCATGTGCTTCCGGCCAGGAGGGGAAGAGCATGGAGGTGAGCATGGAAGGTTTCTAGGAGCCAGACCTGGAAGTAGCACCCATCCCTTCAGTTCTCAGTCCATAGACCGAAACTCAGTCACAGCCCAGACTCAACTGCAAGGGAGTCTGGAACAGAGAGCCCAACTCTGTTCTGACAGACAGCCAGCAGCCTCTCACCTTCCCTTTATAAGCAGAATAATTTTTATAAAATAGTTTATTTTCACATAAAGTAATGCAATGTGTACCATTTAACTTTCTCTGATGTGAAAATCACTCCCGCCCCTGCCGATTTTTAGTTGGGCCAGTGTCGCAGTCATTGCTTCATTTCCAAGAACACCCCTATTCTATCCAATGAGATGAGCCTACCTATTTTCTCAGAAACCCTTTATAAAGTTGGGCGGTAAATATAGAAAATGACGTCGAAAAGGAATTGCAGATAAGAAAAATATATCCTCTCTTTAACCATGAATTGGATTAGGTCAGTTATTTATATTTTCTGCTGATGGCCTTTCTAGCCAGTAAATGTTAAATCTAGCCAGCTACCCTGAATTCAAGGCTCTACACACCGTGAACCCAATCTGTCATTCTGTTTCCCCTCCCCACTCCCTGTTACGTACATCTTCATGGAAAAATCAAGCAGCATTTCTATTATGTTACTAGTAAACCCTAGATAAGAACAAAATTAAATAAGAAATAGTTTAAATTTTTTCATTGGATGCTAGTTATTAATGCAAACCTAGTTTACTTCTAGGAAATAGAGGAGATTTTTTTGTTGTGACTCTGCATGCAACACAGGCACTTTTGGGGGGACCTGGGGAGTTTAACGGTCCTTTAAGAAAATGACCTCAATTTTGTGGTTTCTGTGTGGTTTGATACTGAAAAATTCCTTGACTCCTGCCATCGGGGTTTGTTCAGGGATAAGGACAGATGTGGATGGTGGAGAGCGTGGTGGATCAGAGACAAAAATTGGAGGGAGTGGGAGAAGAGATTTTCCCCCAAGTACTAGGGTGAAAGCAGTATCATATGTAGAGCTGGGGCTTGAGTTCTGGAGTCCAACACTGGTTTTTTCATTTTTCATCTCAGCTTGCCACCCAACTCCTAACCCTAACCCTAACTCCCTAACTTCGGGCAATAAGCCCTCCATACACCACTTCCATAGGTAAAATACTGAACACTACAGTACATACCTCACAGGATCATAATCAAGACTAAATAATAAACAAGTTAGATGCATAGCATGATACGCGTCCCATAGTAAACACTCCAGGAAGATGTAAATGTCTGCTATTATTACTCAAAGGGAATGCAAAGAGATTGCCCCCAAATGCTTTTAAGATTACCACAAAGCAGCCATACCCTTTCTCACGTTCAGATGGAACCTTCTCTAATTGAAAGGTCCTGTCTCAAAGAATGCCGTGACTTATCACTCGTATGGTGATACGCAATGAGAAATCTGTCCTTTGGGAGACTGCATTTAAGTCCGACGTTACCAAGACAGGCAAGATGCACAATAAAGACAGACCCAAATGAAGTCTCCATGTTAAGAACTTACATTAAGTACAACAAAAGAGATAAATGCATTTTTGTGGTTTACTTCTTGAGACCTCCGCTATGGTGAGTTGGCTCATTACATCTGTTTTTTTTAAAGCAACTGTATAAGACATTATCCAGGGAACTTTTCAATCCAATCTATTTGTGATTGCATCTTTGTTTTCACAGAAACTATTTTTGGAATCGTTGGTTTAGAGTTCCAGCTCTTGGTGTTGTCAAAATTAAGTAGATAGAGATACTGGGCAGGATGTAACCGAAGCAGCTAATGGAACTCATGTGTTGAAGAAAAATTACTTGACAAAAAAGAATTGAAGGCTGGGGGGAAGAAACGACCCTTGGGAATAATAATGTGATGGAGAATATGCCTTAATATGCTGGAATCTGAAAAGATTTCACATCGTCTTCTCTCTTGGAAGGAAATTAAATTATAGGAAGAGGCTCTGCTGTCCTAAAATAGTAGCCATTTTCTTATTTATTTTTAATTAAATTCCGTCCAGATAAGGAATCTTCATCTTCTTTTATATGGGCTTGCTGACTGCCCCTGCTCTGATGCCAGATAAACAAAACACCTTCCAAATTTGATCCATTTGGGATAGCTACTTTTAAAAGCAGTGTTTTAAGAATCAGATAACCCATAATATCTTTGGTAGGGAAAGAGAAGTCCCTATTTATTTTGGTAACCGAAAGCACCTCTGAGGTCTAGAAAAAAGCTGCTAAACAAAGGGGTATTTAATATCATTCCCTCTGAGTCCTGGCGCTAGGAAAAGTAAGCAGCCTGCGTAATTGTCATTTTAAGGGCTCCGTGAGAGCTCCCTACCCTTTTAAATAAGCAAACAAAGCAACAAAAACAAAGCCGCTTATATCCATCCATTAGCCCTGCCAAGGTGCTCACAATTCATTCATTCATTCATTCATTCATTCATTCATTCATTCATTCACTAGTTACTGAGCTCTGCTTGTGCGCAGGCGTCTGTGCGAAGCCCCCGAAACACGGTCCCTGCTCTCCCTTCTAACTGCACTGGGCAACCCCTTGGTTGAAGAATTCTCTCCAAAGTGTGTTCCACAAATCCACCAAAGTTACGGTGGAATACAGGTTGAGATCTGTAAGTAAGGGGAGGAAGTCTGTGAGCAACTAAGCCCGCAAAATATGGACTGAAATACTATCTATGCGGTTTTCATTTCTTAATACTTCCTACCGTCATTAATGTGCCCCCCCCCCGCCCCCAGCAACGCGCTGAGTGCCCTGGAGAAGGGGGAATGAATGCAACAGGCTTTGGACAAAGCCCTCCCTCCAAGGGCCAGACTCCCCTACTAGGCCTTCCCCGTTCTTCCACTCTCCCTGCATTTCAGGTCTATTGTTTCTCCTTAGTTTTGCAATAAATGCCAACATTCAATTTTATTTTTGCCTCTTCGTGGGCACCTCCTGCTAAATGAATTTAAGCTATACAGCCCCCAACTGCTCGCACTGCTTAGAGTCTAGAGCTGGAGGAAAGGGCGTGATCTGGGGACACAGAGCACCCTTGACATATACAACTGGTACGGAATGGAGCCTCGAAAGTACTTGTTACATAAATGAACAGAGGAAAACATGGGGACTCACATTCCACTGCTATCACTCTCTAGTTGTTATTAAAACATTCCGAGCCCTAGTTTCTTCACCTATAATGTGGGATAACACCCATTTTAGGAGGTGATCAGCCAGTCAGCTCTCTTCCCTTCCAGCACAAGTAAATTTTTCTTTTCTTTTTTGGAACTATTTTCCCCGAGGTTCAGAGAACTCCCCCTGCCACGTCTCCCATGGCTTTAATACAGCTCTTGACTAGGTCACTTTTTCCAAGTGTGGACTTTGCTATTTTTTGTATACTCATCATCACCCAGACATATAGAGATGTCTGAAGCGCCAGTTCAAAGGCCATTCCAGTCCTTCCTTTCATTCATTCAGTAATGATTCAGTTGATTGCTAAGTATACCGGAGGCTCTATGCTGGGTACTGAGGGCACAGCAGACAAGGGGGCTCCTCACCGACAAAAAAACCCCATGAGATCCAGAATTAAGGGACACTCCTCTCCAGACAGACTCAGTACTGGAAGCATCCAGCCCATGAATGGAAAAAAGCCACCATGAAACACATCATCATAACACCTCAGGATGCCAGGAATAATGGAAAGCTTTTAAAAGCTAGGAAATAGCCATAGGTCACGTAGAAAGAAACAGAATCAGAACACCAACAATGTTCTCAGTGGCAACACCAATGCCGGGTGGGGAGAAATGCCTTCAAACGTCTTTTATCTCCCTTTACTTTTCCTGAGGAAATGACTGGAAGACAGGCATCGGCCGAATGAGGGAGAAAAACAAAAAAAAAAAAAAAGGAAGAAGACACAGAACCCAGGAAACAGTGGTTTCAAGCAAAAAAAAAAAAAAAAGTGGGGAGACGGAGACGGAGGGTGATAGTGGGTGTAACAGGTGTAGAGAATAAGCAGTCCAGACTGAAGCATGGAGGCAGAAATCTCTGGAAGAGAGGTTTGCCTGAAGAGTGTGAGGACTCGAGGGACAGATGGCCCCGTTGAACATTCTGAAGTGGATGTGTATAAAACTTATGTAAGTGAAAATATTAGCTCCATCATCATAGGGCAATGAGCCAAGCACGTGTTATCAGTTTGCTAAGGCTGCCATAATAAGGCGGGTGACTTAAAACCACGGAAATTGCTGAACTCACAGCTCTAGTGGCTAGAAATCCAAAAGGTGCCAGCAGGGCCATGTTCCTTGTAAAACTCACTCTTTCCTCTCCCTAGCTCCTGGTGGTGGCCAGCAATCCTTGGCACTCCTTGGCTGGCAGTCTTGTTACGCCAGCTCCTGCTTCTCCGTCCACATGACATCTTCCTTGTAAATGTCTCCCTCTTTATGTGATGTTTTCCCCTTCTCACAAGGGCACCAGTCACTTGGGATTAAGGCTCATGCTAATGACCTCATCGTAATTTGATTACATCTGCAAGGACCTTATTTCCCAATAAGATCACATTCACATGTACCAGGGGTTAGGACTTCAACATATCTTGGGGGGGGGGGGACAATTCAACCCATAATTTCACTCATTGATGAATTTACTAAAATTCATGCTATAATCTTGAAAGAATAGAAGGGAAGAGTTGTGCTGGTGATAGGAGCAAAATCCCTATCTAAACAAGGAAGGTATCAACAGATGACATCTAAAATACTTAAATCAAGAAACAGCAATAGAAACCTATTATCTAGGACTATGGAAGCATCAGCTAGAAGGAACAGTCAACTAAAAGAGTTTAAAGTGCTTTCTTTCAGAAAGTGGGACAGGAAGGTCAGAAATGATAGGCAGAGTACTGCTGGTTTTCATTATAAGCCAGTATTAGTTGAAAGCTTCACAAGATTAATGTATGTCATTAACAAAAAAATAAATAAAAGAAAAACAAGGACAACAAGGGAACACTAGTGATGAAAATAGTTGGGTTTTATTACTTCAAAGATTTTGGTATAATTAAGCATATATTGAAATCTTCTTGTGATCATTAAGAGTATTTAAATAATTACCAAAACACAATAACAACATTTTGATAGTAGAGAGCATGGTATACTGGAAGAAGACTGACCTCATTTTAATTCTGTAGTTTGCTAGCTATGTAGTCTTGTATTCTCATAAGAACATAAGCTGATTAAAAACAAAACAAAACAAAACAAAAACCTTCCTTTCTTAAAAGATTTCACTTATATGGGGCACCTGGGTGGCACAGCGGTTAGGCGTCTGCCTTCAGCTCAGGGCGTGATCCCGGTGTTGCGGGATCGAGCCCCACATCAGGCTCCTCTGCTATGAGCCTGCTTCTTCCTCTCCCACTCCCCCTGCTTGTGTTCCCTCTCTCGCTGGCTGTCTCTGTCTCTGTTGAATAAATAAATAAAATCTTTAAAAAAAAAAAAGATTTCACTTATATATTTGACAGAGAGAGAGCACAAGTAGTGGGGAAGGGAGAGAGAGAAGCAGACTCCCCGCTGAGCAGGGGCTCGTCTCAGGACCCCAGGATCATGACCTGAGCTGAAGGCAGACGCTTGACCCACTGAGCCACCCATGCATCCCCAAAGTACACTTCTGTAAATAAGACGTGTGCACCAGAATAATTCAAAGTTCGCTTCTAAATCTAATTTTATGTGGCTCCATGAGAAATAGAATGTGGAGTATGTAAAATCCTTACACACCACAAAATCCCATTCTGGAGGGCTGGAGCTCTGTGACCTAAAGACAGGGTATCCATTTACCCATAGAAATGAGCGATCTTAATATCTTTCTCTAAACTTTTAGGATTTTCATGTCATATTAGGTGAATCCACTTGAACTGGTGAGCTGCTTTGATTCATGCTGGTATCTTTTAAATAGACTTTTTTAGTAGTTTAGATTTGCAGAAAAGTTGAGAAGATAGTACAGAGAGATCCCATAACCCACACCCAGTTTCCCCTATTATTAATATTTTACATCAATATGTTGCATTTGTCACAAACTAAAGTGTGATCAATTCATATTAAAGTGTATTAATTGAAGTTTATACTTTAGACTTCTTTAATTTTCACCTACTGTCCTTTTCCTAAGATTCAATCAGGATACCGCATTGAATTAGTCATTGTGTCTCCTTAGGGTCCTGTTTGGCTGTGAGTTTCTCCATCTTTCCTTGTTTTTGTTGACCTGGACAGTTCTGAGAAGGACTGGTCAGGTATTTTGTAGAATGTCTCTCAACTGGGATTTGGCTGATGTTTTTCTCATGATTAGACTGGGGTTGTGGGTTCTTCGGAGGAAGATAACAGAGGCAAAGTGCCCCTTCTCACACATCATACCGAGGGGATGTGCTATGGACAAGATTTGTTCCTGTGAATGTGAACCCTTCTCACCTGGCTGACCCCGTGCTTGTCTGTGTGACTGTGAAGCCACTCTCTTCCCCCCTTCAGAGTCATACGTTCTGAAAGGAAGTCCCTGTGCACAGTGCAAATTTAAGGACTAGGGAGTCACGGTCCTTCTCCTAAGGGCAATGTATTCACATACGCTGTTGGGGATTCCTCCATATGAGAGATTTGTCTCTTCTCTTGCGTTGTTTTCCGTTTATGAGACAGTGGTTATATTAGCATAACCACAGTGACTATGACCATCGCCATTCCTGGGCTGAACCAATACTCTAAGATTTTAAAACTTTATTGGGAAAAAAAGAAACTTGAAAAAAAATCCATGTTAAAGCTGCAGGCAATTTTCTCAGGTGCAGGCCATGGAGACCTGGACTTTGGTGTTCCTTTTCTTGGACAAACTAGTGACAGGGGCCTACCAGTGATGCGTGAGGAGCAAAAACCGTCATTTGAAATGGACATATATGAGGGCCACAGTTCTCAGGAGCTGCCCTGTGTCACGTTTCATGAAGGGTCGCCCACAGCGTGGACAGATGTTGTGGGTAAAGATTTGCAAGCAGAACTTCTAGGGTGCTATAAATGGTGTGTTTCTTTTCTCGAGTATAATATAAATCTGAATCTGAGTCTATTTCATCTCAGCTATTACTGGATGTGACAAAAGTCCTAGAGCTTCCAACACTCCTTCCTTGGTCACCTCTGATGTGAGTTCTTTGTCCCATCGCACCTGGGCTCTTCATGTCTGCTGGCTCGGCAGCCTCAGTCCCATATGGGAAACATGGCGTCTTCTCCAGGCAGTCATGTACCAGCGAGCAGTTTTCTCAGGCATGCCATGCAGTCATCCCTTTGGGGCCTTGCCTTGCACCCAGGGACCACCATGGTGCAGAATGTGGCAGCCCTGGGTGCTGTCACGAAGGAGGTGCCCCAACTTTTGCCCCTTCCCATACCAGGAATCCCGTTTGCAACTGGCTGTCACATGCTCTGCCTTAATTTCCCTCCTGCCCAGGACACTTCACAGGCAATATTAAGTTACTGCAGTTGACAAAACAAAGAGATCACTGACTTCGCCTGCTCCTGCATTCTCCCCTGCAAAACGTTGTGGGAGCATGGGACCCCAAAAAGCTTGGCTGTATCTGGGGGAATCAGAAAAGACAGCAACAGGAGCAGGCTGCAAGTTAAAATCTCAAGAACAGGTCTCCCGCCACATTCTTGGCTCATAAATCTATCTGTTTCAGCCACAAGGATATGCTTCCCATTCCCAAGTCCCCCGCTGAGAGTGGACCCTAGGTCTCTGTCCGGAGTTGGGCAACTCATCTCATAAATGAAAGGTAGAGGAGGGAAAATCCACACATAAAGCCCCCCCCCCCCCCCGGTCTATCTGGGTGATGTTCCCCTTAGGCTTTCTGGGCCCGGTGAGAATTCAAACTTCCCCAGCCCAGCCTGGGGGCTCTGGCTCAGCTTTTGCTTAGAACTGTTTGAGGGTTTGTTTTTTTTTTAATCCTCTTTACTTTTAGACAGTTTTAGGTTCACTGCAAAACAGAGTGAAAGGTCCAGAGATTTCCCATATACCTCCTGCCCTATGCACGCACGTCCTCCCCACACCAACATCCCTCCCCGAGAGGTCCACTTGTTACACAGGTGAGCCTGTGCTGACACGTCAGAATCACCCCGAGTCTATACTTCACATTAGGGCTCACTCCTGCCACTGCACGAGCTATCGGTTTTGACAAATGTATATAATGACATGTGTCCGCCATTACAGAATCATACAGAAATGTCCCTGCCCTGAAAATCCTCAGTAGTCTGTCTAGTCATCTCTCCATCCTCCCAGTCTCTGGCCACCGCCAATCTTTTTCCTGTTTCCAGTTTTGGCTTTTCCACAATGTCATATAATTGGAATCATAGAATATGCAGCCTTCTCACATTGGTTTCTCTCACTTAGTAATAGATATGTAAGGTTCCTCTGTGTCTTTTCATAACTTGCTAGCTCATTTCTTTTTAGTGCTGCATACTATTCCATTGCCTGGACATACCTCAGTTTACCCGTTCCCCTGCTGAAGGACATCTTCATAATTCCCAAGTTTGGGCAATTATGAATAAAGCTTCTATAAAGTTCCACATGCAGGTTTTGGTGTGAACCTAAGTTTTCCACTCATGTGGGTAAGTACCTAGTAGCACAAAGGCTGGATCATACGGTAATAGTATGTTCAGGTTTTTTGAGAAGAAACTACCAAACTCTCTTCCAGTTGTTTGGAAGCTAGCTTCCCGAAGTCTAAAAAGTGGTAATCAGGGCTCTTAATGGCTATGCCGAGCCCTCACCAGCCCCACCCAAGAGGCTTGAAGCCGGTGCCAGAACCTAGGGGCCAGTTCCCCTGGCTTGAGAAAGGGACCCGTTATCTCCAGTTCTTCCTCCTCCTTTGTTATCTGCAGAAGCTGTGCAAAGTTCACCAGAGAGGGAAAGTCCTTTTCAGCAAGGAGGGGAGCGTGGATCGGAGCAGGGAGGCTTGGAGTAAAGACCCCCTGAGGAAAGACGCTGACCTGGGAACTCCAAGAACAACCGTGTAGGGTAATAGATGTGAGTCACACATGGTGTTGAGATTTCATTAGTTACCCCAAAGGCTTCAGAAAAGCCTTATTAAAATTCAGAAAATTCAGAATTACAGTATTCAAGATTTAATTTCACCAAATAAAAAATTTGAGGAGACACCACTGTGTGAGCCAAGGTTATGATTTAAACATGCACCTTCATAATTTGCCCTCTATTCTGATTGCATCCTCTACTTTTTCATCATCCTGGGGGAAGACAATAGTCGTATTGCAAAATCAGGAATATTTTCAATTTCCATATGCTCTTAAAGTGGAGTTGGAAGCTGTTCATAGAAAGGAGAAATCACCCACCCCTCCCCCTTAAAATTGTAATCTGCGGTTTAGTTCAGAGCGGTTCAAACGTTGATGATTTTATAAATCCCCTGAGTAGCCCACCCATCACCTAATTTTTCTTCTCCAGTGACTTGCTTTATAATTTGGTAATGTTGGCTTTGTATGAGTAGGTTTGCCAATTGTTAATAAAATTGCTGACCACCTGCAAAAGAAATATTGAAATGTCATGGAAAAACATCTCAGAAAAGAAAAAAAAAAGCACGATAATTAGAACCATGTATTTTTCCTTACTGTGGCATCTTTTTTTATAACAACAAAACCCCATTAGAGTAAATTCTGGGTTTCTAAGCTCTGGGAATTAATTGTCATGTTGGGTTGTATGTAAATAGATGTAGCACGCTTTTTCAAAGCAGCCAGAGGACTCTCAAACTACTCTGAAACATTGATTTTTTTTCAGATTAATTTTTTAATTTAGAAATCATGTAATTTAGAAATCATGTATTTCTAAAAGGAATCCACTTTGAGCAAACACTGCCTGGGAAATCTGTACTGGTTGTGAAATTTGGATTTTTAAATAAAAATTCAAGTGAGAAGTAAACAATTTGCTTGGCCATTTGACATGGCCAACAAACCAGAAATACCTCCTAATATGATCTGAACTATTTCACAATTTTGGTGAATAAAGTGTAATCTTTTAGTATTAATTTTAAAATAAAGGATTAAGCCCAATTATGAACTATTTCAGTCACCTAATGGATCCAGCTATTACAACTATCAGAATTGGATGGCATGAATACAGAACGGGCTTTCAGGTATCCAACCCAGGGGCATAGAATGCTTTTCAGGGTGAAAGTCAATGACATCGCCGTAAGACAATCAGAACATATGTGAACAAAATGAGGATTCTACCTGAGAACCTTGGGGAAAAGCATGGTTTCAGCTAGAGCTGCCTTCCTAGCAAACTCTACCAAATACAAGCATTTGAGGAATCCACTCAAGGTCCTGAAATCTCAGGTAGATACTTTACTAGGTTGGTGTGTTTAAGACATTTTTGCTATTGAAAGCGAAGAATGCGTAAGCCAGGCTTATGTTAATTACATAATATTCTGAAGATAAAACCCAGACCTGGCCCCTGATCCCAAAGATTTGTATTCATCCTCAAGGCCATCAAAACACATCTAGGGATTCTAGGGAACCAGAAGATGTGAGTATTGTTTACCATAAGATGTACGCATGAGAGAACAGAAAACAGGGACCAATAATTGGAGGATGGCAGAAGGGCAGGCGGAGAATTCAGGATGAGTTTATTTCTTCACAAAAAGGTAGATTTGGCTGAGGATTCAAAATGATGTAAATAAAGGAGGAATTTTAAAAGAATAGGAAACCCCTGAGAAGTCAAGAATTAGTAATTTTATGTGCATTGTGAGTTCTGATTATTCAGCAAGTCATCACTGACATTACATAGATGGACTTCTGTTTCACCTACAAAGATTTGATTGTGCCCTTTCAAGATGAAAGAGTTTGTAACATAATCTTTCCTAAAGTATTCAGATCACTCTGAGTTTTGAAGGAATCGCTTGGTGAATTATCACGACCTGCTCTGATTGACTCTTAGAAAGGCCCATATCACTTTTTCTTCCCCAAATGAGCTATCAGATTTCCCTTTGGGAAATAGCTTCACTCCTAAGGTCTAGAGCCAGGGGCAGAAGATAGATGTTTTCTGTAAACAGACAAAAAGTAACATTTTAAGACTTCTGGGATTTTGGTTGCAATTTCTCAACTCTGCCATTATAGTGCAAAAACAGCCTTAGATCGTATAGAAAAAAATGGGCATAGCTGTGTTCCAATGAAACTCGATCTATAAATACA
Organism: Ursus americanus; assembly: GCF_024610735.1. NCBI lineage: Eukaryota > Metazoa > Chordata > Mammalia > Carnivora > Ursidae > Ursus > Ursus americanus. Next base: position 52,679,058 of record NC_142128.1, on the reverse strand, counting down.
GCAGACTGGATCTGCCCCATGGATCATCATTAGCTGGCCCCTGGTCTGCCTCATCAGGAACTTTGTTTTACCTTCACAGCACCTTCGTTCCTGAAAGCTAACAAGATTGTCCAAAGGCAGCCGGACAAGGTGGGAAAACAGCTGCTCTACACAGGGTAGAAGAGATGTATGACGTCAGGACAGAGGACGTGCGATCCCATCTATATCACTCACTCCCTTTGTCCAAAAGAAAAGACGTTGGTGATAAGACATATGGAAAAAGCTCAGTAGTTATCAAAATGGTAAAAACCCAGCAATGATGCAAGAATCAAAAACTAAAACAAGAATAAACCTAAAAAGAATTCATAATAAAAGAGCAAAAGTTGAAAGCCACGATCAACTGAAGTCAGTCCCCACAGTGCGCACATAACTATCTCAGCTCGGAGACGGCCGAGGGGCAGTGATGGCGAGGGGACATCCAACGACCTGGGTGTCTACAAAGACAATAGGAACTTGATCCTGGCGGTCAGACTCCTCCATAAGATAGAGTCACAGACTTAAGGAAATTCTAATAACTTACAAATTTTGGTGTATATATACCAACGACCTGAGTGCCTACAAATTTTGGTGTATATATACCAACGACCTGGGTGTCTACAAATTTGGTGTATATATACCAACGACCTGGGTGTCTACAAATTTGGTGTATATATACCAACGACCTGGGTGTCTACAAATTTGGTGTATATATACCAACGACCTGGGTGTCTACAAATTTGGTGTATATATACCAACGACCTGGGTGTCTACAAATTTTGGTGTATATATACCAACAACCTGGGTGTCTACAAAGACAATAGGAACTTGATCCTGGCGGTCAGACTCCTCCGTAAGATAGAGTCACAGACTTAAGGAAATTCTAATAACTTACAAATTTTGGTGTATATATACCAAGTATTAGTCATCTTTAGTCATTCACTTATTCAGTCAATAGTAATTTGCTCTTAGTCATAAAAATGAAAACCTAGGAGCTTGCACATCATCCCTCTTTCCCACAAGAACCCGTGAAGGAACACGCACATTGTTCATCAGTTCACAAATCAGGAAACCCCCCAATATACTTTGAGAAGGAGCAGTCTGATATGCTCCCACTTTCATGCCTTTTCTCACAGAGTTGATTTCTCCTAGAACACTGTTCTCTACTCACCCCTTTCCCTTTTCATTCCTCACCTCCAGCACCCACACATGGTACCATCACCATCGGGGTCCAGGCAAGCCCCCCTTCTTCGCAAAGCGTTGCTGGACATTTTCATTTTCTGCACTTACCAACTGGAAGTAATTTGCAGGCCCCCATCCCCATCCCAAATACCCACAGAACTGTGCTTGACCCCTCACTTCATGGCGTTTTTGACATTCGACTCTGCGTATGGTTATATATGTCCAGGTTTTTCTTATAAGATCCTTGAATACCGTGGTTTTATATCGTTTTGCTATAGCCGGTCACTGGGATTGGGGCTATGGTTTCAGCATAGGCAAATATCAAATACGTAAATGAAAGTCTTATTAAAATATATAAAGCTGTTATAACCTATCACATCAAAGGTATATGTTCTTTTCCAAAGACCAGGATTGAGTTCTAATAGCCCAACTAGACAATTTCATTCCATGTATGTGCTTATTTACCAGACACATATTAATAATTATAATTCTTTATAAAATTATATAGACTTTATGAAGGAATTTTTAGATATTATTTCACTGGAGCCTCACCATGACCCTGGCAGGATATCAAAGAAGGTTACAGTTAAAACACCAAAGTTCAGAAAGTTTAAATGCATCGCTGAGACAACATACTTAGTAACTGGTGGAAAATAAAATTGAGGCACTATAGAAAATTGAACTTCTCTCTCTTACCTCTCTCTCTCTCCTATCTCTCTCTTCCTCCCTCCCTCTCCCCCTCACCCTCCCTTAGAGATGTTACAGATCTGTAAGTAAAAGACAAATATTATCCTCATAAATCCCATCTTAAGACTAATATATTCTGAAGTATATTATATTTATACTAAAAACAGTTAGGATTACTACATAATACACTAGATATATTGAAATCTATGAAGTAAATTTTCATTTCTGAAAAATTAGGAGTAAAGGTAGACTCTTGTAAAAGAATTTCACTCCAGATAATTTTTACTTAAATACTCAATTGCATTTAATGAGAATATAAGCTTAGCATTGAGAATTTAGATTGACCATCACATTATTCTAAAAGAAAAGTCAAAATACTAGGTTCTGATATGAAACTTTCTAAAATAAATTTCAAATGATTTAAGGTCATCTAGATTTAGTCAAGAAAGTCATTCAGTACTGAGATTTTAGGGAGCCCTATTAGAAGACTGAAGACCATATCACATTTGCCATCTGCCTGTCAAACCAATTGTTCATAATCATGGCAAACTGAGTGCATTTGTACCCCAGCCTGCTTCATATGGACCATGCAGAGAATGGAACAGTGCAGGGGCTGTCAGAGGGTGGTGAAGAGCCAGAGGAGGGCATCTTCCCTGCATGTCCAGGTGACATGTACATACTGACACCATCATTCCCTCCATCCCCGGCAACAGAAACCACAGCAAGAGTTGTGGAGTTCTACCCATGCTGCCATGTCATCTTATCATGCTCTTACTTCCCACTTTGTCCCGAAGGACCACCTCTCCCCTTGATTAGGGCTGACGTTTAGGGGGGAACATAACTAAGAGAGCAGGTCTTGGGATCTCACGTGGACAGACTCAAGCTTTCCTTTCCAATAAGTAATGTGACCTTGGCCAAGTTACTTGACCTCTCTGTCCTTGTTTTCTTATATATAAGAGAGGAATTATAACATAGCCAACATATATTGGGGGCTCATTATAGGCCAGGTATTCTTCTAGCCACTAAAGGTATATTAACTCCTTTAATCCACACAACTGTCACCATTAGTGTCCCACTTGATAGATATGGAAAACTGATTTGCCCAAGTTCACAGTTAATAAGTGGCAGAGCTGGGGTTCACACATAAGCAGTGAGGTGCCAGACTCCTGCCTGATCCTTTACCTCTATGCTTTGGTTCCAGCTGTAAAGTTAATACAGTTTAAAATCATACATTTGTCTGTGTGATTACGGGGCCACTGTCTGTCCCCCTTGCTAGAGCGAAGTCACCTAACCTTGTTAACCCTCAGTCACCTCACCTATAAAATGGAAGCAAGAACAACTTCATTGCCTTGTTTGTAGGATTCTGGGAGGAAGTGTGTGGAAAGCCTTAGTATAGGGGCTGGCCACAGGGAGAGCTGAATTCCAGGTAGCTAACAGAATCCTTACTCTTAGTGTTCTGGTGCATTTATTATCATATGGTTGGTTCCTCGGCCATTGTAATCAGACATACAAAGATGCCACCTCCTGTTTAAATATGTCATTACGCCTCGGCCATCTTGATTGCTTACAAAGAAAAAAAAGAAAGAAAGAAAAGTTTCTGAGACAATTAAAGAAAATTCTTACCATTTCAGGAAAATTCTGTAGCTCCTGAGGTCCACTTCCATCATGGAAGAGTTTTTCTCCCTGCTGATCAGACCATTCTCAAGCACAACCACACACGTTTCCTTGTTGTATATGGTTGTAAGATCCATTCAGTAGAAACTTCACCAGAAACTTCCACGACTCAGTCTGGGAAAATGAGCTTAACTTAGCCGACCACCCAGTCTCATAGTGAAGTGTTTATGCTCTTTTGTTTGGGCCACAGGCAATTTTGGTTTGTTTATAGAGAAGCTGAGGCATGAAATGAAATGTAATGATGTCCATCCACACACATCTATGCTTCTGACCAAACAACCTGGTGGATCTGTCCTAAGAGGAAAATTAAACAGGGGGCTCAGGTATCTCGCAGTTTATATCATTCGTATTTTTATAATAGAAACTCTTCCTCTCACTTTGTCTTCCTCGTGCTATCGGCTTTCAATTCTCTCTCTCACAAAGTTATTACTCATACATGAGAAGATTCATTGTCAGAAAAAAAAAATGTGTGACTTGATTTTTTCCTTTTGTCCTATCCTTTTCAGTAGCAGCCATCATTATAGAAGCAGCAGAGCTGGATTGTTGATATGAAAAGCAGTAAGGGCCAACATTTATTAACAGAAGCCTATTTCTAGGACCCCTTCATATTTTATCTCACTTAATCACCACGGCAAATCCATCAGATAGGTCCTTTGAGAGCAGTCTCCCGTACTCACGGGGGATACATTCCGAGACCCCCAGGGGTTGCCTGAAACTGTGGATAACACCAAACCCTCTACATAACTATGTTTTTTCCTGTACATACATACCTATGACAAGGTTTAGTTTTTTAAATAGGCACAGTAAGAGATCAACTACAATAAGTAATAATCGAATAGAAAAATTATACCAATAGACTGTAATAAAAGTTATGTGAATGTGGTCTCTCTCTCAAAATATCTTACTCACCCTTCCCATGGTGATGGGAGCTGATAAAATGCCTGCGTGGTGGGATGAAGAGAGGTGAATGACATAGACATTGTGACACAGTGTCAGGCTACTATTGATCTCTGACGTATGTCAGAAAGAAGACCATTTGCTTCCAGAGCAAAGTTGACCATGAGTAACTGAAATCATGGAAATCAAAACCGAAATTGTGGATAAGCAGAGACTACAGTGTATCCTGATTTCATGAAGAAATAAGTCTTAGAGAAGCTATAATCTTCAAGGTAATATGGTCAAAACTATATCAATTCACCCTACTATCTCCCAATCTCATTTGAATAATATGCACCATATTTTAAATAATCATTAGCTTTATGCAAATAAGTATTAAACATCCTCAGATCGGTTTCTTACTTGGTCCTATAGATTTGCTTGATATTCCTTATTCTACTGATAAAAATCTTTTTTATCAGTGTTGCCAAAGCTGATACATATATTGTCTCTTGCAGCTTTTATATCCATCAATTACAACTTTGAACCCAAATGTAAAAGTTTGGCTTCCTTTACAGATGTCGGGTGCAGTCAGATTTGAAAGATGGCAAAAAGGAATGGATCTAGAGATAACATAAATATTAATTCAGTGGTCATGTCTCTTGAAAACATCAGGTTGTTTTGTGTGCAAGCTTTTGAATGTTATATGCAGACACTTCGCAGAATGAAAGCTGCATATGCAGCCATCCTGTGCCTGCAAACAGAATGTTGGTTCCTGAAATGTGAAATGCACCATTTTCACAGAAGATGAAAGTTGAAAGTTGCCTGGCCTCTCTTTTATCCCCCTACCCCTCCCCATGCCCTCCCTGCAAAAAGATGACAGTGCCTCCAGTTGTCACTGTTCACCTAGCTGATACTAGAAAGGGGTGGTTGGAGGAGGGCTCATCAGCCACCAAGCTTGGCTTCATTTTTTTTCCATGACCATGTCTTCTCTGAGCTGCAAAACAGCCCTACAATCACTACTTACATGCATGAGCTCAGAAATTTTTGAGAGTTTTATTTTCCATTTTAATTGCAGCTCGAATTCATAGGAAAACCAGAAATGGCCAAATTTTCCATTTATAATATCCCAGCGAAGTTTGTGACCCAGGACGGTCTCTAAACACAAATTCCCCATTAGTGTTCTTGTAACTTTGGCTCGTAGGCAGGTACCAGCTATAAAAGGCTGTACCCATGATAGGTCTGCCTGGGAACATGCTTTCAAAAATTTCCAGATCTTCATCTTGCCATGACTATTGGAAGACTTTTGGCTTCACTCTAAAAGCCATAAAACCATAAAGCAGATCTGAGAGAAACCCACAGCTGCATACATCTGATGACAGTCTTAAACTGATTTTCCAAAGATAGGGAGCTCAGCAAAACCCAAACTCCATGATGTCAACAACACTGGACTTTTACTCTTTAAGCCAATGGGTATTCTGTGGAAGATTTAATCCATGTGTTCCTGATCTACTTACAGTGAACTCATCAAAATGCCATTGGCTTAAGTGTTTCCAAAGTTGCATGAGCTTTTATTTCTCAGTCTCTCAAATGGATGCTGGTGGGAATCAAGTTTTCCCAGGGTAACAACTTCCAGAGTCTAAGTTATTTTCAAAACCAAGACTTTGTAGATTTCAAGTAGCTATTTTAACTATCACTTACAAGGGCTCTTTCAGCAACAGTGTGTCTCCTCATTAAAAGTGATGTAGAAAAACAGCCTTTCACCACTCCACCAGAGCTAGTGGGACCAGCCCTTCGCCTGTCTTCCTACTTCCTGTGTTTTTCCGCCTTCAGGAGATTTCAGTCTAACAAGAATTTTGGACATAGGGATAAAGAACTGCCATACATGGCATAATCCTGCAGCGGCTAGAGATCCTGCCGTGGCTCCCTCTTGTATCAAATTAAAATTCATCGGTTTAACATTCACAGTCTTCCAGAAAACCTATCACCTTCCCCCTTCCCCACACAAGTAGCTTTTTCAAACTCAACTTCCAAACTGCAAGCCCCGTGTTTATTTCACCTTACCTGGCGTATTAATCTGCCAAGAGTTTTATCATAGCTTCCCTTCTTCTCTATGTACTGATAGCTACATAAAGACTAATCTAGCAGGGCAAACATTTGCTGTGTGTGTGTGTGTGTGTGTGTGTGTGTGTGTGTGTGTGTGTGTGTGGTTGCTTCCCTAGCAAGAAATCTGGCCTTCTCAGTGAGAAGATACTGTTGCTAGTATTAGGACTATTTCACCTTTGGGAGAACGTAAATTAATATTTCTTGAGTTGCTAACGTAGGACACTATAGATTCTCCATTCCTTTTCTTGACAGACCACCAAATACTTTGGTAAAGGGAGCAAAAAGAACAGAATGGGCTTTTTTGGAAAGTGTAAGACTGAAAGAGAGACAGGGCAGGAACTGTGAGGAAAAATAGGAGGCAACATATATAGGCTTAGTGTGTATTTTGGATGTCACCCCTTAATCATGGCGTGTGTGAGGGCATGGATATACATACGTCACCTCTGTGCCTAAGCATCGGTACTGCATATGCAAGTCTTTGGATCACCACACCAGTCACCCTTGGAGTAAGAGCGCCCATGCTTATTTTGGGGTTCCTCTGGGGTGCTTTTTGTAACCCAAACTGAAGCCAAGTAGTAGTACTGAATTGAGCCCATTAAATAAATACTTATTAAGTGACGTTGCAGGTTACCACTATACAGTTAATGGAAAATTCGCTTAAACATATGGTGTGGCCCCCACCCTCAAGAAGTTTACAGTCATCTGACTTCAAAGCATAGATCCTTAGAACTAGAAAGAACCTGAAAAATCCAGCGTCTCATTATTTATGTGAGAAAACTGAGCTTGGAGAAGTGATGTGACTGGCTTAAATCAAAGTTCTGTCTAGAACTCTGGGTTTCTGATTCAATGCCATGCTTTTCCATTATGATGCTTCAAGAACTCATCTCATTTTGTAGAATTTTTTCCCCTCCCTAGCTAGATTATGGGTTTTTTGAAGGCGAGGAGCAATGTCTCATGTTTCTTTCACATTCAGCCCACCCAAGTATGTTACACATAACTGGACAGATTTATGTATTGAGTAAATGCTTGTGGAATGGACAAGTAACTGAACTGATGAATGAATGGGTAATATTAACATGAATTGCTACATGGGTGAAAAAGCTTAGGAAACCCACATTCTTTCCTCTTCGGTGCCTTTATAGTGATTGTCTTTTGGTCTGTGGCTTAGCAGCCATTGGTGTGGAAAAGATTTAGAGCCTTAGTTGACATAAGATGACTCAAAATGCTAATATAAACTTAGGTCTCATTAAAGGTGTCTGAGCAGGGGAGGTCATAATGCTACTCTAAACCCTTCTAATGGTCCATGCCTAGCTGTAAGCCTTTAAGGGGACTATGGACAATAGTTAATTTTATACAGTTGTCCCTAATGGAGCCTTAAAGACCCTAAACATGTCTTATGCACTGTTGTGTACTTCACCTAGCAAAATTGCTTTCTCCAAAGTGGGACTGGAACTGCAATGTGCCTAAAAAGAGAAAGACCGACAAAGGATTGTCGAAAGAGCTGAGAGAGGGAGGCACTTAATTTTTATTTCTTTTTATTGAAGTATAATTGACACACAATATCCTACTGGTTTCAAGTGAACATCATAGTGACTTGATATTTTTTTAAATCCACTTATTTAAATAATCTCTAGAGCCAACATAAGGCTCGAGCTCACAACTCCAAGATCCAGAGACCATGCTCTTCCGACTGAGCCAGGCAGGGGCCTGGTGCCTTATATAGTGATTTGATACTTTTAGACATTGTGAAATGATCCCCTAGTTACCATCTGTCGCCATACAAAGTTATACAATATTCTTGACTGTGTTCCCTGTGTTGTACTTTACATCCTTATTTATTTATAAAGATGACTTATTTTTTTATAAGTGGAAATTTGTACTTCTTAATCCCCTTCACCTATTTTAGCCACACCCCAACCTCGTCCCCCACCAATAACCAAATTTGTTTCCTGGATCTATGAGTCTATTTCCATTTTGTTTTGTTTTCTTTTTAAGATTCCCCATGTACTTGAAAATTGTATTTGTCTCTCTGTGTCTGACTTCTTTCACTTAGTGTAATGCCCTCTAGATCCATCCACATTGTCGCAAATGGCAAGATTTCATTATTCATAATGGCTGAGTAACACTCGTTTATATATACATACCACAGCTTCACTATCTGGTCATCCACCAATGGACACCTAGGTTGCTTCCATGTCTCCGCTATTGTAAATAACATTACGATAACATAGGGGTGCCTATATCTCTTCAAATTGGTGTTTTCGTTTTCTTTGGATAAATACCCAGAAGGGCTGTCAGGTGGAAAGGGGATGGATTTAATTTTGCATGATGTCGGAGGATAGAACTGGTAACAATGACTGGACAAATGCTATAGATGCTACAGGGATGTGGATTTTGGATTATATATAGTTTTAGTTAGTTAGTTAGTTAGTTAATTAGTTAATTAAAGGATCATGTGAAAACGGAGCTGGCTCCTGCGGTGGATCATTCCTTGAATCTGACGTGGGAGCAGGGTCTGAGCAGCCACTTGTCTGAGGTCATCCACAGTACCTGACCTTCTGCATGGTTCCTTCAGACCTTGACATTCAAAAATGGTGGAAGTTCCGGCTCTACCACTGATGTGTCATTCAACGCCCTAACTTTGCGGCTTACTCCTGTTTCTTCTCTGGCATTCACTTCTATCCACCAATTTCCTAACAACCCACCATTGTCCATGGAAGCTAAACGTTAGCAGATTATTAAAGTATGTCCCCTCTCTTTCTTGTCCTAAAAAATAAATTCCACTAAACCGTGTGCATTCTCTCTCTTCCCTTCACCTCAAACCTAGTATGATTTTTCATTAAAAAGTCAACATCGTGTAGTTCAAATCCTTGCTCCAACACTTACAACTGGGGCAATTTTCTTAATCTGTTTGCCCCTTGTTTTTTCCTGAACTGTAAAATAGGGCTAATCATATGATCTGCCTCACTCAGCAATGCTGTGAGGAGTAATGGAATAATCCCTGTAAAGGGTTTAGGCACAGTGCCTGAAACATAGTAAATGCCCACCCAGTGTTAGCAACTGTGTTCTATTGTTAATAAAAGAGACAAATTTCTTTGAGCTGCTTTGATTTAAGAAGACAATACCTTTCCCAGACATCTCTTTCCTGGGGCTAGCTATATTCATATTCTGTCCTGATGGGAAGGAAGAGACTTCATTGGCAGAGAACACCCAGTAGAGAAGCAGGGCGGATACAAGGTAAGCTGAAATGTTACCCCCTGCCAGCTTTTTGAAATGCAGATTCATCAATCTCTTTGATGTCCTTAGCCACTTGCAATGAACATCTTTCAGCATATTATTTGCTTTCTTAACCACATCACTTTTCACTGAGTTCAACATTCCTGTAGGATTCAAAGGATCTTGGTACATCCTTCCAAAATGAATTCAGAAGGTAAGTCAAAGAGAAGGGGAAACATCTTTGAACAGGACTCTGGGTTCAGACCAGGGGCAGGAGGAGGTGGGGGGGTTGCTTTGTGACTCAAAGGGCTAACAGTAAACTCAGCCTCAGGCTTTCCGTGTGCCAGCCCTCTCTGCCAGTGGCCTGATGACTAAAGGCTGCCAAGTAACCCGCCCTGCTCCTTGGTCTAAGTGAGTGCAGATGATGCTGCATGCCTCCAGAAGGGGCAGGAGAGGAGCTTCATGGGGCATCAGAGGGTCTCCGTGGGAGAGCGGGAATGAAAGGAGGCATCAGTATGTTTGCTCTTTTAAGGGATCCACATTAATAATAGAATAGTTTCTCTTTAAAGGTAAGCACGTTAATTTATGCAGTTTGAAATTTACAAGCAAAACCCAGAATCAACCTCCCTCGGCAGCGGCCCTGTTAGTACTTGTCTCTGACACGGCGCCGGCAGCGCTGCGTGTACGTCTCTGCTCATGTGGCATCTGCTTCCTGGGCTGTAAGCTCCTCAAGGACTGGAACTGGCTTATTCATCTTGTATCCCCAACGGGGTAGGAATGTACACAGATACCACAAAACTGGCTTACTGAACTATCTTAAATCTCTCTTGCAGAAGACCAGGCTTTATGGCAGAGGCTAGAAAGCTGACAACAAAATAGCTATTTTGCAGATTCTCTTAGAGTCAAGGTCCACTCTTGAAAGAGCCTCCCCCAAGTGAGGTTTGAAAACCACGGTATCAGGAGGTAGAGACATGCTCTTGCTGGCGGGTCAGTCGTGACCCCAACCTGGCTTCTCGGTGACAGCCAGAGTCTTGGTTTCCAGGCTGGAGCTGGTGTTGGCCTAGATTTCTGCCTTCCAGAGCCTTCTCCCTTGTAGGTGCCTAATTTCTTGTATTAAATAGCTTTCTGATGCAATTAGTTCCATGGGTCCTCTTATCTGCAGCTGAACTCTGATTTGGTGCTCATCAACGGTCTGTGGAATGAATACACTGAGGAGACATTGGTTTTAAATCAGGTACTCACACCTGGGCCCCTAAAATCACCCTGTGATTCTCAAAGGGGATGATTCATTAACAAGTTAAAAAAGAATTCGGGAAAGGCCTCTACTAGGATTCTAAAATGCAGTGAAAAGGAAAGAAAAAGAAATTACTGCAAAATACTACTCAGAGGTGTGTTTGTGTGTGTGTGTGTGTGTGTGTGTGTGTGTGTGGCCTCACCACTATCTAGAAACTCCATAAGTGGCTTATTCTTGTCATTTAGTTCTCATTAAAATGGGGTGCCACTGTATTTTCTAAATGACCACAAAACTGTAGGTGATAAGAGATTATTTATTCAAGTTTTACATTCTGAAATAAATGGTTTGTGTGAAGTTGGGTAACGAGCAGAATTAGAGAGGCAGTTTCTTCAGTCTTCAGATTTGGGTCAGAGGCTTGACCTCTGAGAACATATATTTAAGATGTTGTTTATGCTGGTGAATCCCATAAAAGGCCTTCGGAACCCTTGAGCTTCCCAGGATAAACTTGAGGCTTGGAGCCTAAGCTCTTGGAGGCACAGTTTGACTTCTACTTGTGTGTGTGGAGGAGAAACAAGGCGAGGAGCTCGCCTCCGAATTTCTTGGTGCAAGAACCACAGTTGGACTGTTTGAGCTAATGCTTTTGTGAGAAATTATCTTCTTATAATTGAAGCCGCCTCGCTGAGGCTTATGCCTCTCACCCTATCTGGAAAAATGTCCTCTCCTTCAACAGTGCTGTGTTTTTTGACTCTTAAGGCTGACTTATCAGCACTATCCCAGTTTAGCTAAGGATTAACTTGGCTTGCCCAGATGTTTCTGTGATGGATCGATGTGTTGACTGATGAGAAGGGCTCCAGTCTAAGAGGATACTGGAAGAGAGCTGACTTGCCTTAGTGGGGGTGGGAGGGGGTGGTTAGTGAACACTTTCTACAATCACGAAATTATCAGCGGTGCCCTTAGGACATCCAGTCTGCTGACCCGAATGTGAGACCGTACTAGAATAAACAATAAAGCAGAGTGCTAGGTCTGAAGTAATGGCCCAGCTTGTCTGGATCCCATGTCCCACTGTCTTGGGAGAAAACATTCCTTCCCTCTTTCTTTCACTCTTTGCTACAAGAGATAGTTAGTAAGCACCTATTATATGCCAGACTCTACATGGTAGACTTTGCATATTCCTAGGTGAACAAAGGTTGCATAGCCATTGCCATCATGACAGTTACAATCAAGTGGGGTGAAGCAGACAACAAACAATATAAGCAAATAGGTATCGCGATACAACCCTGGAAGGCCTACAGGGAAAGAAGAGCCTTTGGGAGGAAAGAATGGAGAGTGGACACATTTACCACTGCTCTTCTAGGACAGAGTGTCAGTGTCATCTGGCTGTTGAGAGACAGAGAGGGTGGAACGGGGAGAGATGAGGGCTTGTTCTGCTATCAGTTGAAGCTAGATGAAGGATTGCAGAATGAATTTTATCCCCTCTCTGGGACTGCTATCCCATTGCTGTGAATCTTCCCAGTACAGCCTAGAGATGGCTCAGGGACCTGTGGCATGATCCTTCTTGAGGCAAGAAATAAAAATTCCAACCAAACATATCTTAGACAGCGAGGGAGTTCAACAACTAAGATACAAGGTGATTCCAAGAGTGGCCCAGTGTCTCAATGATGTCATTAAGGACCCAGGAACTTGCCATCTTCTTGCCTCCACACTCAGCATGTTAGATCTTTCTACTTCAATGGCTTTTTGAGATATTTTCCTAAACAAAGATAATTTCTTCTCAAGAGAAAATAAATGGTAGCTGTTTGATAAAATTCAGCACCAAATGATTTACCAAAAAATTCTTAACCTTAGTTTAACTTATATCTCTTTAATGGATTTAGTTTACAAGGTTATCATCTTCTTCTTTTTTTTTTTTTTAGATTTTTATTTATTTATCTGAGAGAGAGAGTGTGAGAGAGAGAGAGAGAGAGAGAGAGACCAGGAGCACAGGGGAGGGGTAGAGGGAGAAGCAGACTCCCCGCTGAACAAGGAGCCCGACGTGGGACTCGATCCCAGGACCCTGGGACCGTGACCTGAGCCGAAGGCAGATGCTTAACCGACCAAGCCACCCAGGTGCCCTACAAGGTTATCTTCTTAATGCTCAGTAATACTTCCTACATTCATTCAAAGTACTATTCCGTCTATCATCACACAGCTGTGCTCATGTATTACTGTCCACACGGTCTGCGCCAGAATGCAACGTTGTGGCGAGAGCTAGCACAGCCCTCATCTGCCCCTTTTAACCCTACTCCCAACGCCATATGTAACAGGGAACCCCACACCCCGATACATGGACGTGTTAGCCCACACATCCAAACTCCGGCCACAGGTTATATTAAGAGTGGCCTGTGGTCATGGGTGTGCTTTGAGGGACTCATACCAGGGGTGCAGTCTTCTCCAAAAAGAAGAGATTAGAAAGAGAACCACACAGACCCTGGAAGCATGCTGGGCCATTTGGGCATGGAATTCTGGGATCCTGGGTGTCCAGGGGCAGGGCCACGTTATGTCTTCAATAAGCCCTGGGCACTCTTGCCTTCATGGTCGTCCTTCCTCCATAAAAAAAATTAAAAATTACATCTTACAACTGCATTTACACAGAGACAAATATATCAATATTATATAGAACATATTTTCAACTTAAAAGTTTACTTTTTTCTTTCTGATTTTAAAAGAAATTAAAACATTTTTGCAGCCCCTAAGAGGATCGTGGGCCCTTGACACTGTGCCTACCGTGTCTAACGCATAAATCCGCGCTCCTGGTGCATGGTCTATACTGTGCTGCAGAGGGACACATCCACTTGGCTTAGAAATTTGTTGCCTCGCAGGGGAGGCATGGCCAGAGCAGAGCTGGATCACTGGACCATGGAAAGTTCAGGGCCCACATTTGAGTTCTTCATCCCCCCGTCTATGATGTTACTGGTTTATAAAAACCATGATCATTCAGTAAACGGTACATTTATATTATTCTAAAGAGCACTGAGTTAATAATACCTTTGCATTCGTATGACTAAAGGACCCGTTCTGGTGACTCTCCCTACACAAGAGAACAGGTGGCACTGAAAAATGAAACAACTTCTAGAGAGAACAACAGTTTGCTCCTTCCACATGGTGGTTTCTCTAGCTTCCATGCATCAATGCTTTAAACGAGCAAACAAACAAACAAAAACCCAAACACCTCAGGGTTTTGTTTGGGATTGGGAACTCTGCTGTACCCTTTTCTTGATAAATTAGAGGCACCACATTAGCCAAGAAGACCACAGGAACACCTGAGCATCTCTGAGCCCTGTAGTCCATTTCTTACCCCCAGTGTCTGCGGGGGAGGCTGAGCACGTGGTGTCATCCACGAGGCTGGCTGTAGCTTGATTCTCCTTCTCTCATTCATTTGAAACATTCAGTGTTTCTCCCTGGAAAGGGACTGAAATAGTCTTCCACTGGTTTCCATAGATTCTAAGCTCCTGGGCCTATCTCTTCATTGCACTTTTGGGTACGATGTGAGCCCGTGAGTTAGTAAAAGTAGGAGTATCCCAGGGCCAAGTGAGCTCAGAGCCAGAACGTATGTCCCACGTTGGGCTCCACACTCAGTGCTCTTTCTTTCTCTCTCTCTCTTTCTTTCAAGTAAATTAATTAATAAAATCTTAAGGAAAAAAAATATTTCTTTCCTGTAATTTTGCCCACCTGACATGTAAGACTGTGGATCTTGTACTTGCCTCCGGGTTTATTTCTCTTCACTCACAGACTCCCTCCAGGTCCGTTTCACCTTCAAACTCATTTCTGAACCGTGGATTGTTCTGTACCCTGGTCCCGCCCAGCCCCATTCCACCGTGGAGGCTCACATGATCAACTCCTATTCCTGCAAGACTAGACCAGACATCAGCTGCCCCGTGGGTACTTTTCTGACCTTCTTTGGACTTTCTGGACTCTGCTGCTTTCATCTCCCTTTATACCTTTCACATACCTCCATTAGAGCACAAATAACATGAAGCTGTTATTAATCTCTTCACTAGACCACAAGCGTCTTGTTTTATAACCGGTGTCTGGTCCCCAACACCTCCTTGTTGCACGAATCCCTCAATTTCAAGTTCTACCTCTTCTGTAAGATGTTTCCCCATCCTCACTAGCCCAGAACGCTCCCTTCTATTCCTACTCTGTTGCATTTAGTTATAGTCTGCTTTGTGAACAGCACTTTCCAAAGAAACATGCAACACACGGTTCATGTTTTTTAAACATCATGTTAGGTAGAGCACGAGGCTTAGAACAGGATGGACACTCATAAGATTAGATACTACTTATAGCAGCTGCTTAGTAAATGTGTAACGGAACTGCTGGAATAGAAGGAATGGCAGGGTCTGGTATTGTGGACATACATTGTTTGTGTAGTATCCTTGCTATTGAAAGAAGCATTCCATTTGTAACTTACGGCCCCGATGGCTCATGTGGGGCTTACTCCATTACCTGATTCCACAAATGGGCATGTGACCCATGCATACTAGAGTACCCCACTCTAGGATATATTGATTGGATTCGGGGAGAGCATGAGCCCCAAGCTGCAACAATCAGAGTCAGACCTGAAACTTTCCGACAGGGGCTAGTCCTGATCAGCTTTTCCCCAAGATGGAAACTGTGAGGAAATGTCAGCTAAAGCTGTAATAGCCGTATTGCCATTCACAATGGCGGAAGTCATTTGAAATACAAAAATAGGAGGCCAACATACAAAGATAAGTGCCAAGAGACAGAGAAATAGAGCCCTAATATTATCATTTGAACTCCTAGGTTCTACTTTGAGCCAGATCTGCTCCTGGATTTTCCATCACATGAGCCAAAAACATCACCCTTTCACTTAAATTAAGTTGGCTTTCTGTCACATGTGGTTTTCTTTATAGATGTCATCAAGGGGAAGGTAAAAGGAAGCTTGGGTTAAGGAAAGTAGACCTTCTTTTGGAATCTATTTTTATCACTTTCTAGATTTTTGATCTTTGATTATTGTAAAGGGTTCTCAGTTGCAGGCAAGGAAATTCAATTCTGGGTGGTTGAGTTAAAACAGGAGTTTATTAAAAGGGCTCTGGAATAGAAGAGAAAGAGGTAAAATTATCTCTATCCGCAGATGATACAATTTTGGAAAAGCCAAGAGAATAAAGAGTAAAGCCACAACAAGTGAGAAGAGAATTTAATTTTGAAAAGCAGTTTATAAAATCAACATCTCCTAATGCAATAATGGATCTAAACAATTCCCATCAATCGCTGTTGACCTGACAGAGAGAGACAAGCAGATACTGTGTGACTTAATAGGGTTCACATCGCCACCTATGAAGCAGACTTGACAAATAAACAAAAATGCATCTGATCGAGCCTCTAGGACTAACTAATATCAATTTACAGAAAATGCATGGGACAGAGGGCATGATACACGATACCACAAGGACCCAATTAGTAAATCTTCACTGTGGGAAATGCTACAGGCAAACAACTTGGCTTCCTCAACTGCAAATTTAAATTTAAAAAGAAAGAGTAGGAGGGAGATTGAATTTATAGATTAAAAGACATTGTTTGATCCTAATTTGAAGGCTTTCTTTGATGTTTAAAAAAATACAAGATAATCAGAGAAATTCAAATTTAATGATGTGAAACTGCTACAAGTGGGATAATGATACTACAGTAATTTTTTAAAAGAATATTCATATTTTAGAAATCGAAAATGCTATGGAAGAAATAATATGAGGTTTGAGATTTGCTTGAAATAATCCAGGCGAGGGGGGGCATGGGTAGGGGTGGAGATGAGGCAAGGTTGTCCCTGTGTTGATAAGCATTTAAGAAAGTAATTGATAGATGGCTGCTTATTGTACTCTTCTCTGTACTTTTACATATACTAAATAGTCTCTAATAAAGCTTTTTTGAAAAAGATATTAGATAGCTAAAAAATTATTATAAGGGCCAGAGAACCCAGACACAAGATCCAGCTGGTAGGAGCAGCCCAGAATCAAGTCTTAGGAAAATGTGAGTAAGGAATACCCTGCAGCCACCACCAAGCACTGATTTTCTGCTCCACTCTTGGAGCCACTGACAGAGAAAGAGATAGAGTCAGAGAGACACACACAGAGTCAGAGAGGAGTCACTGCCAGAGACCTCCCCTCCTTCCCTCTCAGGAACTTGGGAGACAGAGCCTGGAGCAGATGCTTCTGGTTATTAGAGCTTTGGCCATTGTTTCAAAGGAGGCTGGGAAAATGGGTAAAGTGAGCACCGAGTAGTTTCCGTTCCAATAGCAAAGGGGATTTACCGGCCCCATCCCTGTTACTGAGAATTAAACAGTGAGCAATTCCCAAAATAATGGAAAGAAATCCAGACACTGGACACAAAAATAAAGGAACGATGTTTACGTCACCAGGCAAATAACAACCTCCCTGAGTTTTGTCTTCCTCATCTGTAAGATTTTTGAACAACTGCTGTGAGGACCAAAAGGGATAATACGTCTATGAAACAGCACAAAAGGTCACTCAGCAATCTTTCCTTCTTCTCCCTCTCCTCCTTTCCTTCCTTCCTTCCTTCCTTCCTTCCTGCTTGTCTATTTCAGCTGCCACCTCTTTATTTCCTCAGGATAATATAATAGTCCATTCACTTGAGGGCTACAAAGTAAGTAATTATTTTGGAAATTGAAATGGATTGACTGAATCCATACTTTCATAGGGGAAAAAAATGTTCCCTTTCCCCTTAGCTCTTCTTGCATACCTGGTTTCACAGGAAAAGAAATTAGCATTTCGAAATGCACCTCGGCCTCAGCCACAGGTGACATATTAAGGCGTTCCCACCTGTACCAAATCCCCGACCTCTGATCAGCAGGTTGGGAATAGTCATTGTCCCATAAAGCTACAGGCAGACTTTCTGATTCACTGAAGTGGGTTCTCCTCCTAATAAAAACGCTCCCCAGGAGAACACAGCCGTGAATTTCCCGCAGTCTCCTCGGTCAGGTGGGCTGTGGGCTGGATTGACTCAGCAATGGTTAGCTGCCTTTTAATTCTCTTCTTCCTGCCTGTCCATTCATACCATGGACCAGAGGGAAGGAGCTCTGTGTCATCAAGGTAACCACGGCTGGGTCGCTCTCTCCCACTGCCAGTCAGCGTGGTCGTTTCGGAAGGTGGCTGGAATATCTGACCTCATGACTATAGGGAAGTTTTGTGATTAATGATGATTTTTATCTTTGGGTTTCAAAGATTGACTCATGCAGAGAATGAGCAATCTATAGGTCAGATATCCTACATACTCGTCCTTTTCTTCCTTCAGTCTCCGAGGAATTCAGGGAACTAAATACCGACCAGCTGTAAAGGATGTCTATCCTGTCAGCAGAAAAGCCTGCTTAATGGGCCCCTACGAGGAATTGTTTAAATGGTGCTATGTGATTTTTCCCAAGAGTTTGTGTTGAAACATGAACAACTAGAAAACTTAACACCGAACTCATCTATGCTTTATGCACAAAGCAAGGCTCTTCTCTTTTTTTTCCCTTCTGTTGTTCAGGTAAGTTTTGCAGCCAGCCTAAAACATGAGATTACCTTTTATTTAATAATTGGACAAATATTTACCAAGGGTTTCCTATGTGTAAGAAACTGTACAAAGCCATGGGGTTACGAGGAGGAAAAGATATGGTGCCAACACTTGATAGTGTCCACAGTATTGATAGTCTCTAATATGTCTATTAAATGTTACTTTTCACAGTGCTATTTAACTTGTCCTAAGTCATTTTTAATAATGCTTATAATTCAGGTGATGGCCCTAACTTTTTTCAAAGTCAGTTTACCACTTCACATGAGTTCAGCCTATCTTCTAGGAGATAATGTATTTAAGATGCTTAGTCTGTGAGCTCAAGAACTAGGAGGCCCCTCACTCTCCCAGACACTTCTTACACAATGAATATTTTTTTACAGCACATTTTTATTTATTTGTTATTTAAATTCAATTAGCCAACATATAGTACATCATTAGTTTCAGATGTAGTGTTTAATTTATCAGTTTTGTATACACCTGTTGCTCATCCCATCGCGTGCCCTCCTTAATGCCCGTCACCCAGTTACCCAGTCCCCTCACGCACCTCCCCTCCAGCAACCCTCAGTTTGTTTCCCAGAATCCAGAATCTCTCATGGTTTTTCTCCCTCTCTGATGAATTCCCATTCAGTTTTCCCTCCCTTCCCCTATGATCCTCTGCACTGTTTCTTATGTTCCACATATGAGGGAAACCATATGATAATCGTCTTTCTCTGCTTGACTTATTTCACTTAGCGTAATCCCCTCCAGTTCCAACCATGTTGATGTAAATGGTGGGTATTCACCCTTTCTGATGGCTGAGTCATATTCCATTGTGTATTTATAACCACATCTCCTTTATCCGTTCGTCTGTGAATTTAAAACAGCACTGGTGTGTTCACACCAGACACGTGTCCCATAGCAGTTTTCTATTTTGTTTAGCTGGGAGGATGCCATAAGTAAGTGAAAAATTCACATAGCACCCTCCTGTGTCACCTTGTTCTAGGTTCCAGGATGTGCCCAGGTGGAAAGAGCTGGGACTACATGCCTAATTTGAAGTTTGGTAATCTCAATCATTCCCCAACCATCACAAATATCCACCTCATTCCCTCTTTCTACAATCATCTATGCGACCTTCTTGAATTGACTCCCACACCTGTTCATCATATAAAGAACAACATAAAAGCAAATGCTGTTTAACATCCCTCTTCTTCAACAAGGTCTTCTGTTTTGAAATTGTGAAATGGTCCCTGGTCTATTCTTTCACCAGCTGTGGTCTTTTATCTCCTCAGGAGAATAGCTGACATCACACAAGGCAAAGCCATTGTGCTTACAGACGCCATAAATATCTCCCCTAAATCCTGCATGATAAATTTCCCTCTGATTAGTAAAGCAGATACTGTAATGTGCAAGGGGGAGGCAAGAGGCTTTGATGAGCTAAACTAAGCCTCTGGAGATATCCCATCCCTCCCTCCTGAATTTCACTGTCCAACAACTGGAATCACAAAAATGATAGAAAATGCAGTCTGAATTATCCACTCCCATTGCTTGCTTCATTTTTGTTTTGTTTTTTTACCTGGTTTTCAATTATGGACAAAATAAAATTTACTTATACAGAATCCAAAGCAAGTTGAATTTGTTAAAGGTACAAATGGGAATATGCTTCTTATAGAAATCACAATATGCGTTTTGGACCACAGCCTAAAAAGGGGGAAAAAATCCTTTGAATGAAAAGTAAAAGAAGGGCTTTCAGTTTTGTACATGCATTTGGAAATTACTTTATCCCTGACTCACAATCTACTTTATTTTTGATTCTTGGGAAGACCTGTCCCTATATTGTGATTTTTTTTTTAATAACAAGTTTCTATTTGTAACTATTAGTTGGTCTTTCCACAAAATTAGGTTGCTGGAAAGACCGAGAAGAGACAATATTCCTGGATCAAATGGAACTGGCGAGTGTGGAAATCCAAGGATTTGAGAAAGCATTGTCAATTCTTATAGTCGGACCAGTGGGAGACTAGATAATTCTGCATGTTTTTCTTGGTCTTCCTAATGTATGTTTTTTCAAATAAAAAAAAAAGTAGACTATTGTCAGGGGATAAAAGGTGAAAAAATCATTCTTGTGGTTTTTGCTAGGTGGACCTTTATTTGTTGTAGGATATAGGTTTCAGATCGTTTTTTGGTTTTTTCTTTTTTCAAGCGACAACTCTTTGTGATCTGCGGATGAAGGTTGAAATGTATATAATAAAATAACCTAAAGGTAGGCAAAGAGACAACCACCCAGACACTCATTCCTCCTGAAGCCTACCTCATTGACAGCCAGGGAGCATTTGGACAATGGAGAGAAAGCATCTGACGCTGGAAGGTTAAGTAGAAGTTAAAGTGTAGGTTTGGGGCCAATGCAACAAAGAAGAAGCCGAAAACGTCTACTAATTTATCCTATGGTCTGAGCTATCCATTTCCGCATGTAGGTCAAACCCCGTTACCAGTTCAACTCCTCTCCCCTACGCACATCTCCTCCTTCCCCATCCCACCTTAAACAAGGTACGTCAGGGTACTATGCAATTAACTGAGGTCTCTGAATTTTTTTCATCCGTACTTTGCTTAGATGAAGGGTTTGGGGGGAGGGGGGTGTCTTGTCCTTGCACAGCTGGGCGTTTGGTTGGGTTGATTGGTTATCATGCTCTATTCTCTGCGTGCTCTCCATTAACAGCCGGACACTGTTTCCCTTGGCCACAGGGGCTGAGCTTAATTCATTGACTCAAGTATTCTAAGGTACAGCATGGAACATTTCATGTGTGTTGGCTCTTCATGCACTACTACTGAGGACTGAGGGAGACAATTTTAAGATGCTCCTGCCCAGTCCAGGCTCCTTGGAGGAGGCAGAATGCCCTGGCCGACGCTGCCACCCTGCTGATTCAACCGTCACTCAGACTGCCGTCAGAGCTTACTGGCTTCGGGCTGTAAGTTACAGGAAATCTTTCCGCCTGTACTTGGTTATTTATAGAGGAGTTTATAGGATTCTTCCACAACTCAAGGGAGGAAAATCAAACAAATGTCACCTCCTATTATCGTGGCAACTAAGTTCCACTCTGAAAATAGAAGCTGGAACCTTAACCCATTAACTAGTAAACCAATCCACTGACAGATTTAAATTTTAGTAACACTTTCACGTTAAAAAACATTCTTTCAAATTTTACCCACTCTAGAGAGTCGTTCCTGATTAAGTCCACCCTCCTTTGCCCTGTCTGACACCTCTTTGCATGGGACTAATGTTTTAATAATGGACTTCAAAATTGGATTATTCGTCATACTTTGCCACCTTCCTGTATTCCTTCCTTCCCTCCTCCCTTCTTCCCTTTCTACCTTTCACAAATACCAATATAAAGCTTGGATGCCAGGAACTGTTTTAAGAATTTTAATCCAGAGCAACCCCAGGGGGAAGGAGTTGTTATCAATCCCATTTCATGATGGGAAGACGCGATTTATGATGCATCGTTGGACTGGCCTAAGCATTTCTCTTTTATTTCTTCATTTACAATTTCTTTGTTAGTTGTTCATTTCTTTGTTAGTAATAAAAACCAACCACACAACCCAAAGACTAGAACCTATATGATTCTCTCTTACTCCCATTACCCAGGTGCTTTGCTCTGATGTGCTGATTTTTATGTGTTTATTAATAATTTCCTTGCTTGTTTATAAAAACAATTTATGCACCTGTGCACGTTTGATTAAAAAAATCTTATTGCTTTGTTGTAGTAATTTTGAACGTTATGGGGAGCACAATGCCATGGTCATCTGACTGCTTGCTATCACTCGCCACCACACGATCACGTATGGCTCAATCACTTCCACTGGCAAGCTATGTTCCACGATGCAACTTATTTCTTTGTTTCCCTGTTAATAGTCATTCGTTACCTGTTCTTGCTTTTACAAACATGGCTACTCTGAATATTTCGGTAAATTTCTTGCAGCGCCCAAATGTACCAAATGTATCTTTGGTATATGCCTGGACAATCGTTGGGTCACGGAATATGTGACTGTTCGGCTTTAAAAGATAATGCCAAGTAGCTTTCCAAAGTGGTTAACCAATTTACAACAGCAGTATATAAGAATATCTGAGAAATCTAGTTGACCTATATATTCTCCAACTTTGGTATAGCTTCAATTCCTAATTCTTGCCCGTAAACTGAGCATGAATTAGTATGTGCTGTAGTCTTGATTTGCTAGTCTAGATGGCTGCAAAGAGGCTGGGCATCCTTCCATACGTTTTTAGCTGTATATTTTTGTCCTTCTGTGAATGTCTATTTTTGTATGTTGGTCTTTCATTTTTTAATTTTTTTTCTATTGAGCTGTTTGAACTTTCCTTAGTATTTTATAGGAGTCTTTACATATTCTTGATACTAAAACTTTGCTAATTATATCATGTTAGCAAATGATTTTCTGTTTTGTAGCTTGTTTTTTTTAACCTTCCTTACCTTCTATAAGAATTTTTTTTGCTAAACAGCATTTCTTAATTTTAATAAAGTCAAAATCATAAATCTTTTCTTTTATGGGTTATACTCTTTGTGCCTGTTTAAGAAATCCTTCCCTACCCCAAGGTCGGAAAGATATCCACCTATATTTTTATACTGAGTGTTTTAAAGTTTGCTTTTGACATTTAAGTCTTTAATCCATCTGGAGTTGATTTTGGGGTATGGTGTAAGGGTGGGATCCAAATTCATTTTTTTTCCAAATGGACAACCAGTTTTTCCAGCTCCTTTTATTAAATAATCCCTCTTTTCTCCACTGAAATGCCAGGCCACCTCTGCCCTCATTAAAGCTCTGCATATGCACGGATCTATTTCTGGGCTCTCTATTCTATTCCATTGGTTCATGTGTCTACACCTGCAATGTGGTATTTTGGTAAGAGCACAGGACTTGGAGGCAAAAGATCTGGCCGGTTAGGACCAAGGGAACTTGAATGGGTCACCTGACTATTCTGCTCAGTTTTCTCGTTTGTAACATACAAATAACAATTCCTACCGTAAAGATGTTGGGAAGATTAAAGGCGTATCTGTGGAGTGTTTTGTAACCCATCAAATTCTATGAAACATTCTACATTGTTATTTGTTTTATAAATGTTCTCGAAGTGTTTCTTTTCCTTTTTTTTTTTTTTTTTGTCTTTTAGAAATCTTTTGGTTGTCAGTAACAGAAAACCTGACTTCCACCAGCTTTAAAAATAAAATTTAATGGCCCACATAACTTAACTATTCCAGTGGTAGGACTGGCCTTAGGTGATGCTTTAAATTAGTGACTCTTTAGAGACTCAGACATTCCAGAGAAGCATTTTTCCACCTCTTCTCTCTGAATCCTGCAGTCACCTTCATTCTGAGGCCTTCTGGTCAAAACGTGGCTGTCAGCGGCTTGGGGGTCTGCACGCGTCCTAGTTCACAGCCTAGTTAAGACAGCTCCCCTCCAGGTCGCTTCTGAATAAAAGAAAATTCTTACCCAAACATCGCGGGCAAAGTTCTCTGTCTCACAGCTCGTAGAGCTCATCCGGGGTGCTGAGTCCTCACCCAGGCACTGGGAGCACGTGATGAAGGTGAGGGTAGGGCCCCTTCCCCCCAGCCTAGCGACCATGTGCAAGGGTCAAAATTTTGGTTACTGTTACTAACACAAGGCAGAGAATGAATACTTTGGGCAGGGGGCTGGGCACCCATAGCAAGTGGTCATTACATTTTTATTTTAACTTTTGAACAAAATAACACATGTAACTTTTAAACAAAATATACATGTATATTTAAACAAAATAACACATGTATCCCCCTCCCAGAGGGAAGGGTTGCACTGGATTGCCCTGGTGACCGCTGCCCTGCCTCTAAACCTCTTTGAAAGTTCTGCTTCTTTATGAAATGAGCTTTATACACTCTAATACATTTATACGTCTCCATCCTTACTACTCATTTCAAATTTGATAAAACTATTGTTATTTTTAAATACTTTATTGTTTACCTTTGTGGTTTTTTTTACAATGTGTCTGTATTTCTTTTTCCACCAATTTAATTAGTATCTCAATTCCCTTCTCTGAAGAACTTTAGCCCTTCTCCCTCCCCTCCACCCCTCCTCCCTTCACTTCCCCTTCTGTCAGATGTAGTTTGCCTTTTGCATTGTCGAGACGGTGAACATTCATGTTCCATCCTTCAACAATAAATAGGACTTTCCTGCTCTGTACATATTACATGTTGAATTTGCAAAAACGTTTCCCCATCAGTCCAGTTTTGTGCTAGAATAATATTTATTTTTCTGAGGGTCTAGTTTTACTCAAAGTAGACCCCTGCACCAATTCCAGTAATGCATTCACTAGCAGAAAGGTTAAATAGAATGGTTTTTTGTATTTTAATTTGTGTATTATTGGGATCATAACTTTCTACTCCAGATTTCATTTTTCTTGGACTTTCTAACTATCCTTTTTTCAGTTGTTTTTATCCTTTCATTTAGAGCTTCTATTTGTGTGAAATTCCATTTGTCTTTTCCCCCACAAGAAACCTCTCTCATGGGTTTCTTTGTCCTCTTACACCAGATAGGAATGTTTTTCTCTCTAGGCCTTGTCATGGTGCTCATTGGGGAGCTCCTCTTCTCTTCTGTCCTGTGCTGGTTACCCTGCTCTCTGAATCCCACGTCTTCCATTTCTAGTTTCTTCCCATTGCTTAATTAAAGTCACAATTTCAACGGACTCCCTTAAAAAGCGTCTTTAAAAGGTAAATATCACCGTTCCTTGCTGTCAGAAATATCTTTATTCTGTTCTCACATTTGCTCGATATATTGGCTCAGATCGATATATTGGCTGCATTTTCCTGGAATCCTCAGTTGCTTATGAGAAATCTGATTATCAAGCTGATCCTTATTCTTTTACATGTGCTTGTTTTTCCTTTCCAGAAGATTTAATGAACATTCCTTTCTCCTTCATGCACTGTAATCAGAACATTATATATGTTTCTTTTATTTTTTTAAGATTGTATTTATTTGAGAGAGAGAGAGCGTGAGAGAGCAGGAGTGGGGGGGGAGGAGAGGGAGAAGCAGACTCCCTGATGAACAGGGAGCCTGACAGGGGGCTCAATCCAGGGACTCCAGGATCCTGACCTGTGCCAAAGGCAAACACTTAACTGGCTGAGCCACCCAGGTGCCCCTATATTTCTTTTAAACTCATCTTGCTTAACAGTTGGTGAGCCCCTTCAATCTGAATATTCTGGGAAACCTCTGGTGACATTGGAGCATAATCTACTCTTCCCATTTTCATCATTCGTTCGTTTTTTGTTTTTTGGGTTTTTTTTAGGTGTCACAGATGGTTCTGTTGGGACCACCTGAATTTGTCTCTTAGTTTTGTTTTGTTTTTATTTTCTATTTTGTTTAAGCCTACATATAATCAATTGAACTAATCTTAAGTGTATATGCACGTACACACTCGCATAACCAACACCCAGACGGAGACAGACCATGCTTCCAGCATCTCAGAAGTCCACATCCAAATAACTCAGGGTATCATCAGTTCGTTTTGCCTGTTCTTGAACTTTATATAAATTGAATTATACAGCATACACTTTTATTGTCTAGTTTCTTTTACTCAGTGTAATGGCTGCAAGGTTCATCTATGTGATTTGGAATATCAACATTGGGTTCTTTTTTTTAACTGCTGTAGAATATTCCAGATTTCACAATTTACTTATTAGACTTCCTGTTGAGGAACATGTGGGTTGTTTCCCGTTTGAGGCTATAATGAAAAATGCACTTGGGGTCATTCTTATACATGTCTTTTGATGGACATATGTACTAATACATTTCAGGCATGTATCTAGAAATGAAATTGCTGGGTCACTATATTTAATTTTATAAGACACTGTCAAACTTTTTCCCCAAGTGGCTGTACCAATGGACGCTCCCACCAGCAATGTGTGAGAATTCCAGTCACTCCACGGCCTCACTAATACACAGCACTGTCAGTCTTTTTAATTTTAGCCATTCTAGTAGATGCAAAATGTAATTTCATTATGGTTTTAAATTGCATTTTTGTAATGAGTAATGATATTGATCACTTTTTTCATATGCTTGCAGTGCTTTGAATAGTCTCTTTTATAAAATGTCTGTTCAAGTGTTCTATCCATTTTAAAATCAAGTCGTGGGGTGCCTGGGTGGCACAGCCGTTAAGCGTCTGCCCTCGGCTCAGGGCGTGATCCCAGCATTCTGGGATCGAGCCCCACATCAGGCTTGCAGGCTGGGAGCCTGCTTCTTCCTCTCCCACTCCCCCTGCTTGTGGTCTCTCTCTCGCTGGCTGTCTCTCTCTCTCAAATAAATAAATAAAATCTAAAAAATAAAATAAAATCAAGTCGTATGCATTTTCTCTTTGTCATGTAGAGACTTTATATATTCTGGACCGAAGTACTTTCCAGACCTATGTATCATGAATGTCTTCTTGCATTCTGTGACTTGCCTTTTAACTCTCTTATCGTATATTTGTATGAACAGAAGTTTCTGATCTTAATGAAACCCAATTCTCAAAGTTTTCAGTTATGATTAGTGCTTTTTGTGTCCTGTTTGGGAAATCTTTCTCCGTTCTCAAGTTTATGAAGATACTTTCCCGTAACTTCATCTAAAACTTTACTTTTTGCCTTTCATATTTAAGTTTACAATCCATCACAAATTAATTTGTGTGCGTGATGTGAGACAAGGTTCCTTTTTTTTCCCCATAAAAATATACAGTTGCCCCACCACAATTTTTATTGAAAAGGCCACTTATTCCACTGAATTACAATACCACTTTCACTGTAAATCGAGTGACTCTATATATTTGAGTCTTTTTCAGGATTCTATTCTGTTCTAATTGTCTACTAGTCTAGTCTTAGAACAGTAGCACCCAGCCTTAATTACTGTTTTTACTGTGAATCTTAACATCTGATAACTTAGGTGTTTCAATTTTGTCCTTTTTATTCCAAAATTGTTTTGGGAGTCTAGGTCTTCTCTATTTCTCCATACATCATAGGACCTACTTGTCAATTTCCACAAACTATCTTGCTGCTATTTGATTGGGATTGCATTCAATCGACAGTTAAATTTGAGATCATAACAAAATGTGATCCCCAATCCATTACTATGGTACAGTTCTCTATTAAACTCCAATCATTTAAACAAATTTATTTACTCTCAACAATGTTTTATAATCTTAAGTCTTGCAAAATTTGCATTAGATTTATTCCCTAGGTATTTGATAATTTTTTGCTGCTTTTGAAAATGGCATTTTAAATTTTATTTCCCATTTATTTCTCTCTAGGGTATAGAAATACTTTTTAATTCACATATTAATCATGTATCCATTGTTCATGTTAGCTTCATTTGTTATTCCTAATAGTTTCTTTACCATTTCTTTTGGATTTTCGATTTTCCCAATTATTTCATCTGACAGTAGCAATGGTTTTTAATGTTTCTTTATATTTTTCTCATGCTTTTTCTTTGTTTTGCCTCTTTTGCTTATGTACTGGATGATTTCCTTAGCTTTATCTTCTGTAAATTTTAGCTCTTGTTTATAATTTGGGCATTTATATTACTAGTCTTTCCTTGCTCTTTCTGGTCCTCTGATTTTTTTAGCTTATTCTTTTGTGGATGCAATACAATTTCAAATTACTCCAATTATACTATTTTTGTTGTTTTTGTTTCTTTTTTTTCTCTATGATCAGATTTTGTTGTTTTGTTTTTTAAATCTTTCTCTTTTCTACCATTTATTCTCATATATCTAGTGATCCTTACTCGTCCCATCATATCTAAGAAATAAGTGCTTAGCTAATAAGGACTTCCTCTGATGTTATATCTCTTTTCCCTTCAGTCTCTCTTTTGGATGAGAAGATGCCTGGCTACTTAGCATGACATAGAGCGAAATGTGTAGCTGTTCAGCTTTCCTTTACCTGAGTGAAAAGGGAAACACTCTCAAATGATTATCCCTCCTATTGTAAGGACATAAGGAGAAGGACTTAAATCCGTGATGTGAACATCTACACTGGGCATTTTCTTAAAGGGTTTATTTTATTTCTTAAGGAAGAAGCCGTCGTGTTTGAATAAGAAATGACAGCCTGGATGCCTATACCAGGGGAGGAAGGTTGAGGGCAACTATTTATAGTTCGATCTACAAACATATGTACTGTCACATCTCTGAATCCCTTGAAGTATATTCGGAGCAGGAGCTTTACCATGCTCTATTCCCCTCAAAAAGCATCTATGCGCTCTCCTTTGGTAGGTGTGTTTATTACCTAGTAATCTCTCCTCCCCCATCTGCCTTATTTGCTTTGCTTTTTTTATGTACAAATATATATTATAATATATATAACTACACATATACGCATATATACAAAATATATATGATATATATTATAATATATAATATCATATATATATAATATATTTAAAGATATAAAATTACGCATGCACAAGAATACATATAATATGCAGGTTTTGTGTGTGTGTGTATAATGTTTTTTATTGGGATCTTGACAAGAAAGAAAGAGGAACACAAGTCTGCTATCTTGAACTGGATACTTGAATTTTTTTTTCATACTATATAGTCAACCTACAAGTTTAAACTTCTTTGAATGGGAATAATACTCGTTTTTAAAAAAATTATTATGGAATAACATCATCATTGGAAGACCTTTCTCCATTGATCTCTTATGTCTCTGCACATCTTGCCTGACAGCCTTTCATTCAGGATTATCTTTCCAAGGATGTTTGTAGAGTGAACGGCCTTGGGAAACAGAGATAATATGTCCTTCGGGAGCAGTGGACAGGCTTGTTTGCTGTCCAAAATAATGATAATGCCTATTTCCAGGATAAATGTTGGAACAGTTTACTAACAACTCATGTTTCCTCAGCTCAGTTCCACAGCTGTGATGATCACCTCCCAGTGCACAGCATTCACCTGGACTGGTCAGCCTCTCCCTGTGGGACTTCAAGGGCAAAGGGAATCACACGAACATGAAGTTCTACTATCTGTTGCATCATGAGTGATGGAGTCCTTGGTCTCTGACCCAGAAGTCATGTGTCTTCCGCCTTAATCCAGGAAATGATGGCAGGCTAACTTGTTAGCTTACAAATAAAGTCAAAGCTCAGAACAACCTATAGGATAGAAGAGAGGTTTAAAAATGGGATTGCCAACTAACCAAGATACCAAGCTTTAGTATAATACGAGTTGAAGCCATTAATTCCACCTTCTAAAATTTGGTTGCTGTCACTCTCTTTGACCATGAAGGTTTATCACATTTATTTTAAATCCCATTGGCAGTCATTTTAGAGGTGTTTCTAAAGAGATTAGAACTAATTGTTCTAATAGTATTCAATCCACTATGATTAGCTCAAATCCTATATAAATGCTATAAAGTTGACATATCAAACACCAGAAAAATAGAAATAAGATATATTTTTTTTTAAAGTTATTATCCTGGGGCACTGAGGCTGAAGCTGCAGGCAGAGAGAGGCTTTTTGGAAACGATGTTTTTCACTCCGCTGTGAAGCTTCGCTGTTTTTGTCCCTTGCAGATATTTAGTCTATATGTTGATCAGATTAGTTTAAAATTTTACTGCGTAAGGAAAAAAATTGTTGGAAGCATAAAAACAAGGCAAACCAAAATACCTAAATGTGTTTTTTAAAAAAGGTTATATCACAGTAGAGGGAACTATTTTGGGTGGTATTTTCCTATATGCAAAGATTTTGATTATAACAATATTACAAACTTAATTTTGAGAGTTGATAGTAAGGAAAATAGAATCATAAAAAAATCAATCTGTGATCAAAGATTTCTCTAAACCACTGTCTAGGGGACATATAGTGGCTAGTTCAGGCAAAGGGCACTGTCCTGCGCCATCTTGCCCCTTAGCACACAAATGAGAATTTATGTTTCTAATATCGACCTAAATGCTCTCAAAATCCCCAGACATAAAAGAATGATGCAGCTATGTTTACTACATGGGGCATTGCTAAGGGCACTTTATAAAGATTATTCAAAAAGCGTTGAAATAAGAATGATTTTCTGACTAGCCTGCAATTAACCATATCATTAAGTTACGCAATTGTTCCAGTCCCTTAAAATTCTATGTAATTATAATCTTCCCAGTGTTTCATGCTCACCTCCCTAGGTCTCTTTGCTAGTGTGTTCTTCTGTATATTAAACCACCAAAATACAGTGCAGTGATTCAAAGCTGAAGAAGAAAACCCACCTCTTCTCTACACTTTAAGTAACACGGCAAGATCTGATTCTTTGGGAACCTGGCAGGAGACATGCCCCAGCATTTTGAGCACACTGAGTTAATGTGGCCCAAGATGGTAAAATTAATTTATGGTTTTAAAAGCACCAGTGATATTCTTGGATATCTCTGTCCCTATCAAAATCCTAATATATGAGCAGCATTTTACAAGACATGACAGAGGCTATAACAGAAGAAAACAAGATCTATCTTTGAGGAGGTTATCACTCGGAAGGAGAGACCAGATATAAACATCTCAAACCATAAAAAAGTATATTAACAAGTTGCATTAGGACCCTCACACAGGATGAACTGTGTGGGAAGGTAGAACATAAATGTTCAAGGGAATCATAAAATACAGTCAGGGATTTGAACTATCTCCAGCTTTTTATGCAACTATAATAAAGGCCTCAGCTTGAGACTAAAGGAGATTCAGATGTGCCTGGGGACATCTGGCAAAAGGGCAGTGTCAGCCTCTAGAAATTTATTTGCATGAACACTGACAAATCTTTTGGGAGAGAAGTGGTCCTGGGGGAGGAAGGATCCATGCATGATGAAGTGACTCAGTAAAAAAGCCTTAGTCATTGGATGAGGAAAATGATTCTGAACACAGCAAGTCTGAGATTTATCCCCAACTTACCCCCATTTGGGCTTCGTCTGATACTATGGGAAGCAGCAGTGCTAAGTAAATGCTGAAATAGTCATTTTATTTTGTGACATAAGCACTCTTCTTGGGGATCTAGCAAAACTTAACAGAAAAGGATAGTCTCTCCCTACCACTTTTCCATAGGTCATCACACAGAGTTGGCACCCTGAGGACACCGGCGTCGTGCCTGGCAGAGCCAGTGCTGCACCTACCATGCCTCATGAATAGTCTGAGGGTGGCCAGTCGGGAGGAAGTGCAATGCTTTTGGATCAGTAGCAGAGACAGGGTACCCAGGAGTCGAATAAAGGCAGCATCTGAGACAGGCTTTTATACCCAGCTCAGTGTCAGCAGCAGTTAACAGGAAACTCTGAACCATTAGAACCGCGAGTGAAAATGCCAAGCCTGGAAGAGCAGAAACGTGCCTTCATGCCCAGGAAAGCAGCAAAAGCTCAGCTTAAGAACAACTGTTCTTGGGGCGCCTGGGTGGTGCAGTCGGTTAAGCGTCTGCCTTCAGCTCAGGTCATGATCCCAGAGTCCTGGGATCGAGCCCCACATTGGGCTCTCTGCTCAGCAGGGAGCCTGCGTCTCCCTCTGCCTCTGCCTGCTCAAGAGCCCCTTCTCTCTCAAATAAATAAATCTTTAAAAAAAAGAAGAAGAAGAAGAACAACTGTTCCCCGTACCATGACATCCAATTTATTTGTGGCCATCTCAGACAGCAGGGCAAAATCTCCAGCAAGGCAAGAATTTCCAGGGGGGTAGGGGACCTATGTCGGTATAAGAAGGCATGAGATAATGACACTTAAATCTTTAACGTTAGCAGACCTCATGGCTATCTGCAGGAAGGAGTAGCCTTGAGAAATTTAGGCTGTAGAATTTATTATTTCTCACAGCATAGAGGATTGTCTTTAGCTGTGATGTTCAAGGTTAGGTTTCTAATAAAGCCGAAAAGGCTTATACAGTAAGCATGTATAAGGAAATAGTGTCTAAATGCTAAATGCCAGGATGTTTAGTTTTTCTATAGAAGTCTTAGAGAATCACAATCCTAGGATGTGATAATGGTTGAAATCAGGTAGACCAGTCCTCTAATATTCAAATAAGAGAGTGAGACCCGGGAAAAAGTAAGCCAACCACTGGCGGGCTGGAGGTGGAATAGACAGCAGAACAGGAATCTTCTCTCTTGCAGTCCAGGGCTCTTTGAATGACACCGTAAAGACTCAGGGAAACCAAGTGAGAAATAATAAGCCTGACCTTTTGATTCCTAGAAAGTGTCAGCAAATTACCTATAGCCATTCAGTACAAATAAAAATCAAGCTGGGAATTTGTTTAAGAACTGTCAAAATGTTCTCTCCTTGAATGTGAATGTGTTTATGTATGTTTCTGTCAGTTTGCAAATGTAAATTCCTGAACCGATTTCTGATGTAACTTCTTAAAAATTAAACACAGCATTAGAATTAGCTTCAGAAGAGAACAAGTTTGTACCGTTTTTTTTGTTTGTTTGTTTTCTCTTAGGAACGGATGAAGAAAGCACGGTGGGAAATGGAGAATGAAGGAATGCAAGCAAAAGCAAGAACAAGAGCGAGGAATAGAAACAGAGGAGTCAGTAGGGTGGAAAGAGCCAAGTGAGAAGTCTGGAGCATCCACACAAATGAGATGGGTGGATAAAACTCCACCAAGACATTACTGAACATGAACTTCATCTGTTTTAACTGGTGTGATTTACTTGACAGAGTGACAGACCGAAACGGAAATAATAATCATCTGTCAAACAATCAGTTCGCCTATTTCTTGACTGTCCTGGCCATTGTTTTCTTTTTTTAACCTAACCTGCCTGTTTCCTTGACCAGTCAAGTCAAAACAGACACCCAATTTGTACATGTCAACACAGGCTCTCTCTTGAGTTAATGGCTCAGAGTGAGTCACTGCCCTGAGAACCCCAGATCCTAACTCTTCTCTTCTTCTAAATTAGAATGGGATGGCCTCTGTTTATACTTTCATTAAATAGAACCACATGATTACAACCTTTCCACTGGGGGGTTTTTAGCAAAGAATTTATTAGCATGAGCCAGTATCCCTGACTGCAGGGCTGCTTTGGTTGTGAGCCATGAGTCGCTGAGATACACTTGATTTGCTGTTTTTCCTCACGAGTTCTGGTTTAGTGGATTGCTTCTAGGGGCTTGTGTTCCAACTATATCTATTACTTCTATGTTATCAGAAATTTTTCTTTAAAGCCTAAAGGTCCTCTTTCATTGGTCATGGGGAAAAATGATGAATGGATTCCTGGGACATGATAGTGACTTACTGATCTGTGATGTTTTATTAGATATGATCATCAAACTGGAATCTTCGTTAAGGGTGTCTTCCTTTTAGGTAAAAGGTCCTCTCTCCTTTGAACGTTTCCATATCCTTTGAAACCTAGCCTCCATGATGGCCTTCTTGATTGTCCCCACCCCACCTGAAAGTCCACATACTCTTGGAAATTAATCTTTCCCTCATCTATGTCCTTATCACCTGACTTCTGCATTCTGCCATATCTCATGTTGCATTTACACATGTGATGGTTCCCTGATGATAGGAAACATGTTTTAACATCATCACATTTATGATAGAATAATGGATACTTGCTGAATTAAATTAAAATGCAGACATCTAATGCTTGAAGAAGAGATAAGGAGAAGAGTAGAATGGAGTCAGTGGTAATGGAAGGGAATGTAGAGAGAGAAAGAGGATAGGACTGGATGCTTTGGCATCTTCATGGAAGAGGGTACAGGGTGGCAAGAAGCACTTGCAGGAAAGACAAAACGCTGCTCAGAAAGTGGATCATCAGGGGCGCCTGGGTAGCGCAATCGTTAAGGGGTCTGCCTTCGGCTCAGGGCGTGATCCCGGCATTCTGGGATCGAGTCCCACATCGGGCTCCTCCGCTGGGAGCCTGCTTCTTCCTCTCCCACTCCCCCTGCTTGTGTTCCCTCTCTCGTTGGCTGTCTCTCTCTGACACATAAATAAATAAATAATCTTTAAAAAAGAGAGAGAGAGAGTGGATCATCAGGATAAAAACAGAAAAGGAAGTGGTCAGAAGTAAATACAGTTCCACAACTGTAATAAATGGCCATAACTGATGTCCTTGATGGTATCTGCATCCTTGTGGAAAGACAAGGAAGATTAGGGGAGAAGTGAAGGACAATAATTCCATCCCAGGGACACCTCTTTTTTCCCCTTCCTCCTGGCAGTCCCCCTTGTTTCTCAGGCTGTCCAGCCTCAGTGATGCCTTGCTGATTTGTACCCAGTGCCTAAGTAGACCTTCAAGGCTGTTCTTCTTCCCATAGCTCCAGGACCAGGTCATAGAAGGACCTCCCTGGGTCTTTTCCTCCTTTTATAGATGAAACATAATTGTTCTTAGATTACAAAAATATGCATTTAGCATGTATGCGTGGCCACATTTTTCATCTCTGACTTAGGGAAGATGATAGATAGATAGATAGATGATAGATAGATAGATAGATAGATAGATAGATAGATAGATAGATAAAGATAAAAAGATAGGTAGATAGATTATATGATAGAGGAGAGAGTCTTCCGATTTTCTCTTTCTCTTCTCTTATGATCAAGTAATCAAATTCATTATGAAAGCTTAAGAAAGACATTAAGTCCTTGATAAAATTGAGAAGAAAGCTGTGCTGTTCAGAAGCAGCAAGTGTTGACGATGAAACAAAAGTGCAATCACTAGCGCTCTAGAATGAAAATACAGGGATAACAGAGACCATCCTGAACCAAAAACTCACCTTTGGGAATTTATATGGAATAGAAGGTCCTCTGCCCTCAGGAGCCAGCCCCTCGGTCCCATCTCTGAGTAGCGTCTGTTCCTACTGCCTCATCGCCTCCCCATCTCCCAATCCCTTCTCCCAAATGGAAACCGCAAAGAGGAACCTGGAGAGGCAGTTGTCCCTGACCCACCCCTGTGGACAAGATTGAGGAAGGACACAGAAGGCAGCCTGTGGGTCTGTTATCTCAGGAGAGGATGCAACTGTTTTCAAATGGCTCATAGATGTTATCTTATTTGATCTTTGCAATAACCGGCCAGCGAGAGATGAAAAGCAACTTTCATTAATCGTCCTCCTCCCCCTATTCAGTTAAAGAAACTTAGAGCAAAAAGACTTCTGGGAATTGTCCAAGGTCACACAGTCGGTGACGGTACCCCTGGCCTTTCATCACCAAAGGCTGTGTTAGTTTTACAACTTCCTACTTCTTGGTTTCCCCGTGATGTTTCTATGCTATTAAGATGGAAACTGTTGGGGGGAACATTATGGGTCAAACAGACTTTGGTGAACTGGGCTGACCTGGGGAGCTAACCATCATGCATGTCTTTATTTCATTGGAAAAATTTGTTCTGGGTTCTCAACAACTGATTTACATACAATATTTTAGTACACAGCTCATTTTAAATTGAGGACTGACTGTACTAAGCTTCTAGCTTCTAAGGATAGAAAGATAGTCCTTTTTATTTTTCCTGTTCTGCTTTTGGAAACTACCAACAAGGGTGCCAATTAGCACCAGATGGGACAGGGACTGTGTGATGTGGAGCTCCAACCACTGGGAACTGGAATGAGTCCACTAATGTATTAAGCAATCGAAGAGCCAGAAGTTGGGCAGGATTCGAGTTTGGCACAATGTAAAGTTCTGATCTGTAAAGGCCCAGCTTTATACACAGAATCTGTCCTTTCTCCACTCACTGCCTATGAGGAACAGCAATAGAACCAGGAATTTGAAACTCCAGTGCCCTTAAGGCCATAGACCTTTATGTGCACATTGCCTCTCTCTGAATCCTTCATCACTTTGAACTTAAACTAATCTTTACAGAATAAGTAAGTAAAAGTGAAAATGCCTGTTGTCTTGAATTTGGATTTCTAAATATACAATTCTTACTTAGCTATCTTTACATTTCTGAACATCTCGATTTTTGAAATTATAACTTTACTTATATACAGTCAAGTGTGGAATTGAAGCATTACATAGACAACTTGAACTTAAAGGTAACTTGACTTAAATGACACATATTTATTAAAAACATAGATAGCGAAGCAACGTAGGAATTTCTATCACTATTATCCAGAAAAATGTCTATTCTTTTCCTCACCTCACTAGTTGTGTGCCTTTGATGCAAACAAATAGACTACAGCAGTCCATTTGGCTTGCTGAGTTCTGTTATTTACCACGTACTACGTAATCCATCAGCTTTCCCAGGTAGTGATCTTGGTCACTGAACACAAGACAAATCGAACACAGTTTTGCCTCAGCTTGATATAAACCTGTATTTCATAGAAGTGATCTAAGTTAGGCCTCATCCATAAAATTGATAGGTTGGATTTGAACAATTCTTCCTGACATTTTTCTCATTATGACACACAGAGAAAATGGTATTATTCTGGAGAGCCCCCTGAGCTAAAGAGATGAGATAGTTCATGTCCAGAGGAAAACAACTGAGAGCTGGAGGCACTGGAGGTGCCAAGGGCTGAGGGATTCAGTATATCAGCACACCCAGAGCCCATCAGTAGCATACCAATATGTCAACACCTACCACAGGGCATACCAGGGTGGGAGCTCTGAAGTTAAGGATATTTATGGGCCCTTTGGGCATTCCAGGACCACTTTTGAGGCTAAATTCACTGGGACTTCACCACCAGTTTGTGATTTGGACATCACGGTGCAAAGTCTTCTAGATCAAAAACTGATCTCAGGATGTGAGTGTCTTGGTTAACAGCAATGGTAAGACACCCAACGCTGGGCGACCCATTGTCCCAGGTCGATCAGGACTCAGGGGTTTCTCAAGACACATGACTTTGAGTGCAAAAATGAGGACAGTCCTGGGCAAATCAAGAAAGTTGGTCCTCTACCTACTGTGTATTAAAATATTTTAGGAAAACAAAGAAAGGAGGAGACACAGTTTCTGCTTTCACGGGCTCGAGTCTTTGCCGTGGTCTTCCCAGGTTTTTGGAGCCAGTGGCAGCAGCACCATGAGTTGGTCATTGACTCCAGGTCTACAGTTTCTAAAGCAGGAGTCCATGACTTTTCTTATGAAATGTTTTCCTTTGTAGAGTTGTTTTTGCCAGTTCAAAGAGGAAATAGTGGGCTGAAATCAAGTGGCATGACTGAATGACTAGTGCTAAGCAAATGATTCGTGCAAAGGCTTCATTGGAAACATTCAGACTCATAACAATAGTAGTTCTGACATGACTTCCTTTTGCCTGAGAAGCTCATAAACATGACCTCTAGGCTATACTTAAGTTCAGCAGCTGCTGGTCCTTTAATTTAATTAGAAGCTACAAGCAAGCTTCTTAAAGAGGCAATGTGTGTACCAAACAGTGTCCAGAGGACACTCTGTTCATAAAATTTAAGACAGTCAGCACTGTTGGAATTACATGTTCCAATATGAGATGGGTGGACTGGTGTGGGAGAAATAAGAGCCACCATCCCCCTCCTCCCCCACCCAGGCTTAAACCAAAATTGTTTTTGAGGTTCAAAAATATTCACATGACAGCTTTCTATGTTTGGCTGGAACAGACTGAAGTGCAATGCCAAGAAAATGGTTTCTTCTATCTTTTATGCTAATGCAGATGTCACAGGAATTTAAAAGATTCTACAGCCCTGACTCTCCATGCTTACGCAGAGCTACCATGTCATTTTTAACAGTTATTACACTCCTGTTATGTGCACAGAACGTGAAAGAAATGAGAAATGAGCAAGATGAAATCTTTCCCCTCATGCATACGCCATGTTTTGAGGGAAAATCACCTAAGCAAGTAACTGCCACACAAAGCAAAGTAAAATCAATACAACAGAAACGTGAAAAGAACAAGTGGCATTTGAGCTGTAGTGTTTGGTAGAGTAGGGTTCACTGTGTCAGTAAGAGGGGTGAAATTTGAAGTTCTAAAAATAGACCACGGGAAGTATTTTCTCTTACAATAGCCCACCAAGACAAGTATGCCCTAAATTCCCTGCCAGCCATATCACATAGGAGCTCCCTTGTCTGAATGGACATTGACCTTGAAATCAGATGGACTTGAACTTGAATTCCATCTCTGCCATATATTAGCTATATGACTCTGGGTCAATTGTTTCACTTCTCTAAATCCACACTTGCACTATAAAAAGGAATTAATACAGGGCACCTGGGCAGCTCAGTCAGTTAAGCATCTGACTCTTGACTTTAACTCAGGTCATGACCTCAGGGTCGTGGGATCAAGCCCTGCATCAGGCTCCACACACAGTGTGGAGTCTGCCTGAGATTCTCTCTCTCTCTGTGTCCCTCCTCCCACTCTCTCTCTCTAAAATAAATAAATTAAATCTTTAAAAAATAAAGGAATTAATAATAAAACATTTTTATTCATGTAGAAAAGGCAAAATGAGATAATATATGTAAATAATATATGTAAAATTGCCTTATACAGATTTTATACAAATTATGCGTGTGTGTGTGGTATGTATGAGAGACAGAGAGATTGAATTCTCAGGGTCATTACCTATCTTTTTCTGTTTTTGTTTTTTTTTTTTATGAAACTCATTGTGTATACTCCAAACTTGCAAGTTACCGTAGTGGGATGGCTTTTACTGGGTGATGTGTAAAATCTCTCATTTATTTTATTATTAGGGAAACCACCAAATACATTTAAAATATAGAACTAGTCAACTTAGACCCATTGTTTAGTATCAGTGTCTTGTTATATGGGAGATGTGAAATTACAGATGGGTAGAGGAGATGCTGGGAAAAGGGAGAGAAGAGCCCCAAACTCTAAAAAGGCAAAACATGAATCTTACTCCAGGTGGCTCAGTCTTTAGAATTAAACAGAACAGATTGCATTTTTCATGCCCAATATTTTAATACAAACCAGGACCTATTCCTCTTCTATGTATCTTTTCTAGTATCTTTGAATCCTTATACTTGGTCTAATGTCAGCAGAATGTTTGCTGGGAATACCAGGCACAGCTTTATATGACACCACTTTGTTCTGGTGGAGAAATCGTTGAAGGAAATTGCAGTAGGGTTTTTGCAACATGTGCAACACTTTGGCACATGGCAGTGATATGACTGCAATATTTTCCCCCTCCTGAACGTATCCCAGATTCTCACTTGAAAATCTAACATGGGGAGAGCCACACAATGGCTCCAGGATGGCAGGCGTGATAGGATACCTGTGCAAGTCAACTCGACTCCTCCACCTTTAGCCAATACTTCCCACCGCTTAATTTCTTTTACTATTAGTAATATTTTTTTCCAAATACCTATTTCAGCTTTTTCTTCCTCAACAAATATCCATCTTTAGCAAGGACAGAAAACCACACTCGTATTAAAACTGCAAAGACAATATTATATTTTCCTTTTTAGTCTCAAATATGGAGGAGAGCCACAGAAGAAGTACAACCGGGTCAAGGAAGAAAGAGATGCAGAAGTGAGAAAGGGGAGGAGTAGGGCAAACATCATCTCCATTCCCTTTCTTTTTGCGCCCACACTTTATTTTCTTCACATGTCTGGTCAATTGCAAGTCCATCGTGGGAAGCTGCCATGCCTTCCACCTGGTTCCTATTGCACTGAAAGGAGCCCAGTGCCTGAAACACATTTCAGTGTTTGGATTGGAAACTTCAGGTGTTGAGATACCCCATGGGATGTTACTGGTAGATCAGTAACAAATCTATCAAGTACTTTTTTTTTTTTTAAGTATCCACATAAGTTTCCTTGTGCTGAATGAGTCAAATACTTACAACACTGGTTCTGTCATACTTGGCAGAGTAATGCTACATTTATTGATTTTTTTTTTTTATGGTTGAAAAGAATTCTACGATCTTCAGCAAATTTGCTTCATTCTATTACTGGCTGTAGCTCTTTGCAATTTTTCTCTAAATTATCACAATATTCATTGTCATCAGTTTAAATGGCGGTTGTAGTAGGTCTATTATTTTTATGACATGCTAAAATTGCTTTTAAAAAACCTTTAAGAAACGAATGAGTGCACAAATATGTGGAGGGAGTAACCTACATCTATTCATTCATCTGTGTATCCACTTACACAACAATATATATTGAGCTCCTGCTAGGTACACTGTAATGGGCTCTGGGAATACAGTAGTGAAAAAGAGAAAAGAGAAAACAAAAAAAAGACAATCCTTCCTATCATGAATTCAATAATCTGCTGTGAAGAGATAGACAATAGACGTAATAAAT
This sequence comes from Ursus americanus, assembly GCF_024610735.1. Classification (NCBI taxonomy): domain Eukaryota; kingdom Metazoa; phylum Chordata; class Mammalia; order Carnivora; family Ursidae; genus Ursus; species Ursus americanus. The sequence continues at coordinate 52,638,415 of NC_142128.1, read as the reverse complement.
AATTGGATTATACAGCATTTTGAAGGGATAGTACTATAGATATGACTTCGAGTAAAAGAGATGGAAGGAGCTGAATGGCAAGAGTGTAATTTTAGCTAGAATGATCAGGGGTAGCTGAGAAGGTGATACTGGGCAAAGAATCACAGGCGGTAAAGGAGTTAAGCCAACTGCATACAGGAAGGAATCCTACCACAAAGACCCAAGGTCGGAGCGTGCAGTGTGCTAGTTACAAGATGGGATGGTTAATTTTGTGTGTCAACTCGATTAGGCGAAGGGGGCCAAGATTATTTCTGGTTGTGTATGGGTGTTTCTGGAAGATATTAGCCTTTGAATCAGTAGCCTGATTAAAGAAGATCATCTCCACCAACGCAGGTGGGCATCAACCAATTCACTGGATCCTAAATATCCTAAATAAAAGAGAGCACAGGCAAATTTGCTCTCTGCTGCAGCCCTGGGACACTGTCACTCCTGGTTCTCAGGCCTTTGGACTTGAACTAGGACTTACGCTATTGGCTCCCCTGGTTCACGGGCCAACGTGGACTGAATTACACCACTAACCTTCCTGGGTCGCCGACTTGCAGATGGCAAATCTTGGGATTTCTCAGCCTCCCTAACCATGTGAGCCAATTTCTATTTTCCACAATAAATATCTAATAAATCTCTTTCTCCCTTTTTCATATGTATATGTATAGGAGAAATATATATGTATGAAATATATGTATATATTCTGAAGAATCTTGACCAATATTTCATGCTGTGTAGAAAGTCAGACACACAATTTCACCACAGCATTTGAAAATCAGACTAATAAAACATGTTCTAATAAAATATTACTCTATTTCCTTCCTTCATGTTAGGCTCAGAAAAATTTTATGCTAAGTGAGATCAACGTTCCCTCTGTTTAGGTTTATTAATTGGTGTGCAAAAAACACTATCACAGCATAACACAGAGCAAGTGTTATCACTATACAAAATCAGATCATTAGTTTTTGTTTTCCATTATAATGTAATGAATATATACACACAAACACTGAGATGCTTGCTGCGGGAAACAAGTAAATGTTGGAATATATTCTATAAACATTGTATAAGTTATGATATAAAGTTACATTTTATAGGCAATTTTATTAGTCTTATAGCCATCAGCCAAAAGTCTCAGGTGCTTAAGTTAGTGGAAAAATAAGCTACTGTCTGTAGAGTTTTCAATAAAACAGTCAAAAAAGAGGTTGATATTAAAGAAAAATTGAAATAAAAACTAATATTATTTTAGAGACTCAATGATTTTTCATTTTTACAGTATACCATGCATAATAGATCACTTTTTAAGTTTATTTCTCTCGAAGGATTTAGATTTTTCCAAAATATCAATTTGGTCTTCAAAGTTGAGTTTAAATTAAGTTTTAAAAAAATATTTCTAACTCTTATAATTGCTAATTATTTTTTAATCATGTCTTTATTTGACATTCTGCTTACCTGCATGAAAAACCTCAAAAAAGATATTAACAGTGGTAGAAAGTGATTTTTGAATTGCCAGCAGAAAGAAAACGTACATTTTCAAAAGGGACTGTAAGTAGAACTAATATAGTCCTCCTTTTTTTTCCAAAACAAAGAAGAATTAATTGCAAATAATTAAATTGGGTTTCTAGGCTGAATGATAACTTTTGAGAGCTGACATCTGATCACCGAGCTCACCTATCCAAATAAACGTAGTATTAGTTAGTCTGTTTTTCTTTCATTATATTTGAAGCTAGGAAAATCTAGATGGAATAACCAGTCTCTCACTGACACCCCTGCTTTTTTCCAGTGCAAATGAGCTAATATTCTCTACTCTTTTTTTGTTGTTGTTTAAACCAAAGTCTAAGTTTTATGTTTTTAAAATTTACACACACATACCCATACACACCTAGCCCAAGAGAAGATAAAGTTAAACTTAAGTGACTTCCTTAGCTTCGGGTCAATTCACAGTAACCCCTTCTTTTCCCACATCAACATCATACCAAGCTCAGGGCCTCCACGATGACCTATGGAATCTTCTCTTGCCACCCCTCCACAGACCTCATCCCTGTGAGTACCAGCTTCTTCGAGTTCCTTTCAGTAGCTGCTTCATTTGTTGAAGGCAACCCACGCAAACCTGATATGCGTATGTTCCTTCTAACATGATAGTCCTCACTAGGGTTTCTGTGAGACAATTACCGCAGTGTTCTAAGAGAATGAAGCGAGGCAGGAAGAGCTTCTTAGAGAAGGAGGTCCAAAAAGCCAAGCGAACACCAACAGCAAACCCTCTCACTGACTTGGATCGACTATACTGTATGCTGAAGGACCTCCTGGATTCAGTCCCAAAGAGAATTGGAGAAAAGGTTGGCAGGCACTTCTTCGAGTTACCTAGTTAATATAAACTTATAATGTTAGACCAAAAGCCTCGATCCCCAGCCCTAGTCACAGAAGTAACTACCGTTCAGTACATAGGTATTCTATGCCTATACAAAAAGGATGTGTGTGTGTAGAGTGTGTGTGTATTTTTGTGTGTGTGTGTGTGTATATATATAATCCCACCCCCACCACCACCACCATTGTCATTCTCAGCAATCAGACTTTGAAAACATTTTTTATGGGTTATTGGATCCTTTGCATTGTGTTGGAGAGATTGGCAGAGAGAGAAAAGGATGCTAGGACAAGACTAAGTTCAGAAGTGGGATTTTCTCCCATGTAAATGGGAGGGAGAAACAGAATATAGGACTTCTTAAGGAATAAGAAAGCAAAAGCATATATCAGGGAAGAGGAGCAAAGCTAACAACAGTGGCTTATTATGGAATCCTGGCCCTCACTGATCTCTGTGCTGCTGAAAGATGCATGCCCATCATCAAAGACAGTAGTCCCAGAGTTCTAGGAGCAGAATAACAGCAAAGCAAGTGATGGTCCGCAGAGACATGGGATGGCCGCGAAGAGCAGAGTACGGAGAGTCAGCTGCCAGATGGATGAACTTGGAAAAGGACCAAGACAGTCTCCCAACTTCCCAGATAAGCTAAAAGAAAGCCTCCTTTGGGGATAAGTTGGTACTTGGGAAACAGAAAGCATACCTAATTATTTAGTTTACAAATTAGGGCCCATTTCACATTATATTGTCAACGACAGGGAGAAGAAATCTTTTCTCCTCTCTACATTCTTTTTTTTTTTAAGGTTTATTTATTTATTTGAGAGAGAGAACATGAGGGGGAAGGACCGAGGGGGAGAGAGAGAGAGAGAAATCTCAAGCAGGCTCCATACCCAACATGGAGCCCAATGTGGGGCTCAATCGCACAACCCTGAGCCGAAATCAAGAGTCGTTTGCTTAACCAACCAAGCCACCCAGGCGTCCCTCTCCTCTCTACGTTCTTAACTTGGCGTCTAAATGGGGTGTGCTCCAGGCAGCTCACATTGGTACATAACGGCCAATCATCAAATTTTCAGAAATTTTGTAAGCCCGTTGTTAAGCATGGTCATTATTGAAAATTAAAGTATGTAAACCTGCAAATAAACAACTTACATGAAAAGCAAAAATAATGCATCTTCAAAACCCAGTACTTTCTAATTATTTTCCTACATTTTGTATTATTTGTGCTCCTGAGGTTATCTCCGTCTCTTGCATCGGCGGGATGGAAGCGTTACGCTCCGCTGCGCAGCTCTTCCCAGCTTTGTCTATAGTTACATCATGCTGGTCACTTGCGATGAGCCAGAGTGGGAGTGTATCCACCACAAAAGTTGGCCGATGCTATAAATCAAGGTTCAACTTGTTTTGTTGGTTGTCTAGACCACTGGTTGTCAACCAGAGTCAAGTTTGCCCCTCACATGCCCACCATTTAGCAAAGTCTGGGGAAATTTTTGGCTCCTACAACTGGGAAGCGTGGGTACTACTGGTATCTAGGGGGAAGAGACGGGGTGATGTTAAACATCCTATTGTTTACAGGACAGCTTCTCGCCACAAAGAATTATCCAGCCCAAAATGATAACAGTGCCAAGGTTAAGAAACCCGGGTCTAGTCCTAACAACGCGATGTAGAAAATGGTAACAGTGCAGGTTAAATTTGAAGTGTTCTATCCGTACATATTACATCAGTCTGAGCCCCCCACACACACCAACTCCTGTCATCGCAGCAACTTCAGCCAGCTTCTATCTTCCGAATTCCCCATGCAAAAGGCAGACATCAGTCCCTCTGCTCTCAAAAGTCCCCAAACTCTAAAGAACCTACAGCCAGTACTCTTGAGTGATGGCCCACTGTGCTCCACTCCTATGCCACGGCACTATCCGGTCCATGATGCCATGTGTTGTTCTCGGGGCCCCATCTGACTTTGTTTAGTAGAGAGAACTGCACGTACACTCTCTTCTCCATGAACTGCCTCCTGGAGAGTCCCCCAATAAATCTCTAATTCTATTCTACAGATTCAAATTAGCTAATGGGCTATGGATTTCAGGGCTAGATCTACTATTTCATGATAGATGAGATAAAAGGTTATGTTTAGAAGGTGCCTTACTCTCAGCTTTTGGGGTTTCAACTAAAACTAAATAATAGGAAAATGCCCACACCACATCCTATCACACGTACTTGAAGAGTCCCATTGCAGGAGACGGACAAAAGGAGGCCCTGTCTCTACAAAAATATGTAACAAAATTGAGCCAAGTTTACCGACATTACTGTAAAACTATATGGTGGACCCCAACCAGGGTTTCGAAGTTTGTACAACTGACCTTGGGAGTGGCCAAGGTGGCTCAAACAAATCAAGGACCCAAAGGGATTCTCTGGTCTGGTGTTTGGACAGAAGGACGCTGTGCAGATAGGAAAGTCAGAGGTGCTAGAGGTCGATCATCTCTGGACAATGCAGGCAAACGGATTCAGTGGTTACACCAGTAAATTATCCTACTGAGCAAGTAATTCACGCTGTGGCAGAAGCTGAGCGTGGATGACACATCCCAAGGGGTTCTCTCTCCGTGGCTTCTTCCGCAGACTGCTACAGAGCCACAGTCAGAGTGTTATGTCCTATTTCAGCCTACACAGAGGCGTGCAACTGTAGCCAATGTTAGTTTCCTATAAGGAAGCAAAATAAATGGTTATTTGCACCAACTTCTTAAAATTCAACAAAACCAAATAACCAAAAGAGTAGAGAATAAAATAAGTGGATTTAAAAAATCCACATTCAAAAAATAAAGAAATTCTGAGTCAACAATCTGAGAAAATGAAAACCAGAACTAAACAAGTAAAGATGTTCTTCTTCCTTCTTTCCAAAATGTAAGTAGTTTGTTATTTTCTTTCATAAAGCACTCCATGAAGTAGCCTTTGGTAGCTGCCAACTTTAGAGAGAGATTTATTAGAGGCAGAAAAGTTCTAGTCCCTGTCTTGCCAAAGTAGCAAGCGTAAGGAATTTACTTTCCATAACAATTTTCTTACATATATTTTTAAATGCTTCAGTAATAACATACACTCTAGAAATATTTAATGACAATGGGTATAAGACCCTAAAACCAGAAATAATAAGTGCTGGCAAGGACGTGAAGGAAAGGGAACTTGTGTGCACTGTTGGTGAGAATGTAAATTGTTGTAGCCACTGCACAAAGCAGTATGGCGTTTCCAGAAAAAATTGAAAATAGAACTACCATATGATCCAACAATTCCACTTTGGGTATGTACCTGAAGGAAATGGAAACACTAAGTTGAAAAGGTGTCTGCACCCCCATTTTATTGAAGCATTATTTACAATAGCCAAGAACTGAACACAAGCTATGTCTCCATAATGGATAGAGAACATGTGGTAGAGATATACAATAGAATACTATTCAGCCAGTAACAGGAAGGAAATCCTGCCATTTGTGACAACATAGATGGAACTTGAGGGCATTTGGTTAAGTGAAATTAGTCAAAGGAAGACAAATAGTATACGATCTCACTTATATGCGGAATCTAAACAAAGAAATAAGAATGAACTCATAGATACGGAGAACAGATTGATGGTTGTCAGAGGCAGAGGGATGGTGAGGAGGAGGTAAGATGAGTAAAAGTAGTAAAAGGTACAAACTTCTAGGTATAAAATAAGTGAGTCCTGGGGATGGAATGAACATCACTAGAGTTAACAATGCTACGACGTACATCTGAGAGTTGCTAAGAGAGTAGATATTAAAAGTTTTCATCGCAAGAAAAAAAATGCAACTGTGTATTGATGGATGTTAACCAGACTTACTGTGGCACTCATTTCACAATATATACCAATATCTAATCATTAGGTTTATGCCTGAAGCTAATATAATGTTATATGTCAACTAGATCTCATTTTTTTTAAAGACCCTAACTATAAGTTTGGGAATTTAAAAGTTCTCATATATTGAAAACTAAAATATTATCCAAAATTGTCAGAGACATAGCGTGACTGTCGAACCACAAGTCATTGTAACTTAAAAACTACTTTCTTCCTTGTTACTACGGCCAATAGAGACTCAAGCACAGGCATCCAAATCTCGTCCGCCATGGTGATTGCCAGACTCCCGCCTCCTTCCACACAGGCGCTTTCCCTGGTTTCACCTGAAGGTGTGAGGAGACTAAACCAATGAGCGGAAGAAAGAACAAAAAGGTGTATTTAAAATTCATATGAGGGGCGCCTGGGTGGCACAGCGGTTTAGCGTCTGCCTTCGGCTCAGGGCGTGATCCCGGCGTTCTGGGATCGAGCCCCACATCAGGCTCCTCCGCTATGAGCCTGCTTCTTCCTCTCCCACTCCCCCTGCTTGTGTTCCCTCTCACTGGCTGTCTCTATCTCTGTCAAATAAATAAATAAAATCTTAAAAAATAAAATAAAATAAAATTCATATGAGAAATACATTTTCTACAGCTACTAAAAAGTGGAATGAGTGCCTCATACTCCACACTCCCAGAAAGGCATGAAGTCCCGAGACCCACCACAGTGCAGAGGAGCTCCTCGCTGAAGGAAACCAGATGCAAAGGCCACAGATTGTAGGATTCTATCTCTATGAAGTATCTAGAATATATAAACCCACAGAATGCAGGCTGGGTGCTGCCAAGCGCTGGGCAGAGGCGGGATGGGGAGAAACGGCCTCATGGGGAAAGGGCTTCATTTTGGAGCGATGGAAATGTTTTAGAAGCACTGTGAATGTACTAAATGCCACGGGATTGTTCACTTCAAAATAGTTCACTTGGAAATAAGGGACAAACCAAAAAGTTAAAAAGGTGGGCGGAATAACCTGAGACGTTTTTTGAGTTCTCCATCCCCCAATTCGTTCCCTGCAGCAGAGGCCGGAAGTTCACTCATAAGAGACAGAGTGGCAAGGACAAAGTCTAGGTGGGGACTAGATAAACCCCAGGTTCTGTCTAGCTCCAGACTCTGATATTCCGTGGCAATTTGACATGCTTTCCAAAGCTCTTAGAAAAAAGACAAAACTCTTTGCTGTGACCCACAAATTCTTCCTGCTCACGGTCCCAGGCTCACCTCCCCGAAGGCCCCCTCATTCTAACTGCACTGCTTTCTTGCAGCCCCTCATACTCGCCATGATCTGCCCTTCTCCCAACTTTTGCACATGCATTTCCACTCCTAATATGCCCTTCCCTCTTTTTTTTTAATTGTGATATAACTGACATACAACCTTATATTAGTTTCAGTTGTACAACGTAATGATTTGACATGTTTATATTGCAAGCCCTCCTCTCTTTATCTGGTTCATTCCCATTCACCCTCCAAGGTCATGACTTCAGAGGAAACTTCTCGCACAGGCTGCAACAAGACAAAGAGGATCAAGGATAGTGGAACTAGGAGGAAAGGGGAAGAAAACAGGAAGCTCGTGCAGAGGCAGAAGGGACAAGAGCAGAGGGTGTCAAGGGTTAAGATTCATCAACGGAATTAGAGGGGGGTTTGCCAAATGCAAAATTTCTCCTTTATGTAACTCTCCACAATTTCCATGATTTACAGAATTTACCTAATACACACTACATATTAAAGTTTACCATTTTCAACACTGTAATGTCATTTTCATGTCTGCATGCTGCTTAGAAACAAATTTTATTCATCTTCCTTTGCTGTATCTTACCTATTCCAATGTCTGATACATGTCAGCATTCTCTCTCAATAAGTATGGAATGAATGAATGAATGAATGAATGCATGAATATTTGCTGGATCTCTTAGGTTTTCAAGTACACTAGCAATCCCCAAGCTTGTAAGATACCTAAAGGGCTATGTATTACATTTCTTTGAATCTTTCCTTGTGCTTTGCAAAGTATTAAGCACACAACAGAGCTCACAACATTTTTTGAGGAAGAAATGAATGATGAGTGAGTGAGTGATTTCGGGATAACTCTCCCAAAGAATTTGTTTTATTCAAGTTGCCAGCAATTTCTAGGAGCGTAATGAATGCCCCCCAATGTAAATCTACACAAAATCTATTTAGAAAGGCAAGCCCCAGGCTGGAAGCCTCCTGGAGAAGGATGGTTATTGCTTGGTCCCCGCTGTCACCTCACCACAGCTGCGCCCTCGTGTGTGGTGTAGCTCTGGAACCTCGAAGGGACTGCCCGCTGTGGATCCTGGAAACACTAAGAGCTCCCGCCCATGACAGTGAATGACTTTTCCATAGTTCGTGGTTGCGGTTTCATAATGGCAGTGGTTGGGGTTTGTGACAGCATTGCCTTTCATTTCCGCCGTCGTCCCCAGTGAGAAGCAGCAGCTAGGTGACCAGGCGGCTTCCCAGTAAACCTCAGCAGGAAGCAGCATGGCCTAATACAAAGAGCATGGGATGGAGTTAGGAATCCTGGATTCTCAGTCTGAGATGTGCCCATCACAGCTCTACTGGGACCTGGGGAAACAGAAGGCAGGTGGAGGTTGGCTGAGCACCTATTCTGTTCTGGACACTTTACATGCCATTTACTTGATCAGTGCGACAGTTTTACTTTGAGTTAACATGGCCTCGTTTTTGCAGACTGAGCAACAGAGTCTCAGAGAGGCTAAACAGCTTGCCCCCGGGGCCAGATAGGTAGGATGTAGTCTATTCAGAATTTGTACCTGGGGATTTTCTGGTAAACTTGTTTTTTTTCTCCTGGACCTCAACTTGATCTATAAAATAAAGAGATTAAGATGCAAATGATTTAACATCTGCATATTTTTCAGAGACGACTTCAACTCTTCTCTAATTTGTACCCATTCCCACAGGAAGTAACATCGCGGCGGGAGGGTGAAGAGAAACTGACCAAAAAAAAAAAAAACAGACAAAACTAGAGGCATGCTAGAGTGAGTTCGTGTCTTTGAATATTGGTGGTGGACCAGGCAGACAATCTTCATACACATGCCTTGCCTACAGCAAGAAGACATTTCTAATAAGGTTAAATATAACATTACAGGGATCCAAAGGTCATGTTCATTTTCTAAAATGTTACACTGCCCTATCGTTTCATTTGCTCCAAATTTGTTTCAGTGCAGTGATCAGTGCGCGGCAATCTCCTTTCATGCCTGGATTGAAACTTTAAGGGAACAAGTTTGAGGGCTAATGAATGGACACATTTCAACGCACGCCATTAACACCAAGAAAAGGAACCTTCTGCTTTGTGCTTATTCGCTCCTATGTAAGTCAGTCTAAATAGGGGGAGATTAATGTCTTTCTCAGATGAAGGAGCTAGACAGCCTGGTAAGCTCGTTTCACTGGCACATAATAAAAACACTGAAGCCAAGGACCAGGCTGCCATGTCTCTGTAGGTAAAAGAGGTGTCCCCTCCCTCTTCAGCTCTTCCCCCAAACAGAGGGAGAATAAGATCTCCTGCTTCATCATATTTCGTCTAGGGATCGAAAGCCACTGTCGGCCTTCAAAGATGCCAAGCTGGCACTCACAGAAGCAATAGTGGATCACTTAAGGAATACACGCAATAAAAAGAAGGCAAAAAAAGGACTTTGGAAAGCCATCAAAGACGTGAGAGAGGGCATTCTGTGGCCAGGCAGAAAATGATAAAGGATACCGGGTTTTATGTGCTTGAGAGAATTAAACCACGTCGTTATTACATAGCCATGAGAAACCCTGACTCAAGGGCCATGCTGCCTGTAAGTGCAATTTCTAAGAAGGAGACTGGATTCACAGGGAAGACTATGATTTGTTTGGGATTTTGCCCCCAAAGTGTAAGAATAGCTTAGGCATTAGGTATTCCTAATTTGTTGTAACTTGTGAGCAACTGGCTAAGTTGGCAACCGTAAAGAGGCTGGGACGGCATCGGAGTCTAATAAAAGCCCTAATAAAAGTTTTAAACTAGTTCACACATCTGCAGTCTAACAGGGGGGTATTACCTAATCTGTGCCATTGCACAGCGGCCCCACCCACCCCGCTGGATGCTTGCTGAAGAATGAGGGTGGGGAGGGTATTGGGGCAACACTCCCCCCAGGCAGAATTTACTGCATCTTCGAGAACCACAGCCAGCTTCAGAAGAACCTTGAGGGGATTTATTTCAAGAAATATAGCTAATTCTCATGGGTTCCCATAATTTGCACTTGCAAAACTTCTTTGAACGAGGCTGAAGCTTGCCTCTTCCATGCAGAGATATCGTCACCAGGAGACACAGACTGATGGCTGGCATTTTAATGCCCCCATGCAAAAATAACCAACAAGTCCCCAGGGTCCCAGCAGAGGTTCAGAGAGTTCTCCCCTCCAAGTGTGAGGACTGCGTGATTGCACTCCAGAGTGGAGGCTGGAGCAGGGAGCCAGGGCAGGAGGTGGGAAGCCCAGGATTTCTTTCCACACTTTGAAAATTAATCTAGAACCTTGGGAAAATACAAAAGGCAGAATTTGTAATTAAAATTTTAAAGCTTTGTAGCATGTTGATATTAAATGCAAAAAAAAAAAAAATTCTGTGCCATTCCAGAATAAGTATTATATTTTTCTAAGAGAAAGTGTGTACACCATGAGCTGACATTATGATATGTTTCATTAGGTGATTCTAAAGGTTATTCTTGCTCCGTGCATAAACCTGTCCCTCATATGGCCACATCGCTGGCTGGATCTCAAGAGGGTGAGCCTGGCCCTTAACTGCTAACAGTAGCAGCCTTCAAGACCTATACCCACCAGGAGCACACAGATCAAATGGGCTCTCAGAGTCTAGTCACACATTTATATTAAAAGGGAGAAAAGCCAACCTTTTGGGATTTTTCCAGAGCTTCAAATACTCTCCCTTCTCTCAGCTCATCAAGCTTAAAATGGTTTCCTTTGTTAGCTTTCAGCCACCCTTGCCTTCCAGACTAAGGGGATTTGAAACCCCTCTCCCCACGTTAGGGAAGATACAAAGGACTTTTTAGTTCACCGTATTTTCCTGAAAGAAAATCTCTCTGTCTCATAAAAGCAGCCCCAAACCACACAAAACTGTGGGGGGGCAGTGGGAAGGAGAGATACAGGCCCAATGCCATTCGATCAACTCGCTCACAAGGCTGAGAACTGCCAGGTGTCCTAGTCAAGGTATTAGCATCAGGTGAATCGTGGTGCCAAACAATTAGCAGAATAATCTACCTTATTCTAATAAGAAGACCCATTCCAACACATTTATTGCCCTAAAAGTGAATGCGTTGATCAGGCCTTTATATTTGTGCGTGCACGCTCAAAGAGACAAAAACTAGCTTTCGCTTTGATGGAAAATATCATTCTCTCCACATCAAGCCTGGTCAGAAAAAAAAGAAAGAAACAAGGAAGGAAGGAAGGGAAAGAAGGAAGGGAGGAAGGGAAGAGGAGAGGAGAGAGAAAAGAAAGGTAAAGAAGCACTTTAAGTCGGCTAAGGAGCCACTACCAAAAATAGGTTAATTCCACTTTAAAAGCTCTGTCCCATCGTTGTCTCCCCCCCACCACCCCGTTCTCTAGTTTACAAAAACGAGAATGGCCTGGATTGGAGCTATTAAGTTAGTCCCTGACTATTTCATAAAATCACAGAACATTTCTTCTTCTGTAACGTTTTCATCTGTTTTGCTTGCGCAATAGGTAGCCGAGTCCCATTTGGTTCTAATTTGTCTAAAGGATGTCTGAGGTACAGAGGAAATTGAGACTTAGAAGGTTCTTTCAGACAGGTAGTGGGAGAGTTCAGATTCTAATCCAAGTCTATCTTGGTCCGGAACCAACACACTCTGAAGTCCTTCACCATGCTTCGGCCTGACCAGCGACACACAGCAGTCCCAGAAGATCCCACTCAAGGTCTCAAAAGGCAAGGACACTGTTCAAAAACAAGAGAACCCCCTCATCTTCCCTAAGGGCAACTTGGAACAACAGCTCACCCCCATCCCCCTGAATATTTTCTGGCTAAGAGACACAGTGGCATAGGGCGGAGTGGAGGCAGTGAGAAGGCTCTTCAAAGGAAGAGGTATACAGGTGGGATCGGGGCCAGGGGAGGGGCTGGAACAGGGGAACTAAGCCAGGTAGGAAGTGGAGCCCAGTGGAAGCTCCCCCAGCTTTGTGTGCTGACTGGCCCCAGACACCAATGAGAGGAATTAATATGTATTCAAAAACATGGTCTTTCCATAATAGAAGATATTTTGTTGCCAAGTTACCAAGAATGTCTGGTCATGTCAGAGCTGGGGTTGGGTGGGGATTTTAGCCAAATAAAACTTTTCTTGTGGCTTGCTACTATTATTTTTTGGTGGCAATCATGACTCAGAAAGCAATCTTTAAAAATATATTTTATCACCTAGATATTTTCAGGTAAGTGTCCTTGAGTCGTGATGCCTCTCTTGTCCTGAGTTGGACCCATATTATTTTCAGCTTTCGGTAGCCACCATACTTGCCATTTAGAGGAGACACCAGCCACATACCATTCTCTATCCCAGGATAGAACTTTGACCCCATCATTCTGGCAGAGGGGTTCTCAACAGTGGCTGAAAATGGGCACTCCAAGGAGAGTATAATCCTCACGAGTACCATAGTGAAGACTAAAACGCGTCTAGTGTCCTCGGTAGAGAAATATACAAACAAAATACCATTTATTCACACATTTCAATAGGATTAATCTCCATATTTACCTCTAACCTGTAACAAAACTATCAACAATTTGCAAACGATGTGAGTTTTCGCTGGAAAAGCAGCTATAACATAGTACAGATGAAGAAAGGATGACTCTGAGTCAATGGCAAAGATGGTTAAATGCAATTTCATTCCCCCTCTGAACTCCATACCTCTGAAAGATCAGTCAGAAGCTATAATACACATTTATCCACAAGTATGATAATGTTGGAATAAAGGACACGAGTTAGGCAAATCATTCTTCCACTTTGGGACTCACTTATTTGTTTATTTATTTTTGCTTGCTTCCTATTCACATCTATTTAATTAGATGTGAGAGTATCCTGCCTGGATATTTTCTACATAATGTGCTTTTATCGTGCCTTTGTACAAATAAGGAAAAGGTAACCTCTCCGGACCGTTCCTTAGGAAGAGGAAGATGCATTTTGAAGGAAGAGAAGGTGCCTACCCCTCCCTCCAGGAAGGATTGAGCCCAGAGTGGATTTCAGCGCCGACCTACTCCCCTGTTGGGCATTTGTGGGCAGTGTATGAAATGCGTAGCCTAAGCCTGTGGCCCTGAGGAATCGCCCACAGTCAGTTCACAATTATTCTTTTTCCATAGCGTCATTCAATGGAAGGTCTCTAAGGAACATTTCTAAAATCTGCCATAGTGTTTTGGTTGAGACAAGGTTTGGGAAGTTTCTAGCATTTAGTGAAAAGGGGCCAGTTATGTTAGATGTCTTGTCAAGTCCAAGGAAGTTCCAAACTCAGATAATTGTTCTACGTTCTGCAGATTTTTCAAAAAAGTGTTAACTGGTACAATTACTTGAACCTTGACCCTAATTCCTTTATACATACAAATTACGGAATTTATTTAACAGTTTCTACTAAATTTTGCAAAAATGAAACTACTGTGTAAATCAAGAGAAAACTGTACTTTGTTGCTTTGCAAAGATTTTTTCAACATTTTGGAAAATAGTATCACTAAAAGAAACACAAGTCATAGAATTTGCATTTCTAACACAAAACACGTGTATAAAGTCTATATTCGTAATTGTTCCATTCATGATATCTGAATATATGTATGAGTATATTTCTTCATATCTTACTTCAAAATATCATGAATAAAGGAAAATGAACACGGTATCCAGTTGACTATTTGAAATTAGGTTTTACAGCTTTGTCATTAAAGTCACCAATATGCCCTTAATCCCTATTTATTTATTTTCTAATTAAGTAACAGTGTCATTAAAATTTTTTAAAAATTACAAAGAAACATCCTAATAAAGTTGTCAAAGATGTGCAACATTTCCAAGGAATCTCGTCTCTGAAATGTTTATAAATAGTCTTTTAATCAAAAAACAAATTTTAGAGAGTAGAACAAATGATTGGAAAATGTGGTAAGCTACACAATCTTGGAGAAAAACAAATTTTACCAGCTGTACAAGAATTTACTGGAGTGACAATGGAAAAGAATATAAATACAGGGGCGCCTGGGTGGCACAGCGGTTGGGCGTCTGCCTTCGGCTCAGGGCGTGATCCTGGCGTTGTGGGATCGAGCCCCACATCAGGCTCTTCCACTATGAGCCTGCTTCTTCCTTTCCCACTCCCCCTGCTTGTGTTCCCTCTCTCGCTGGCTGTCTATCTCTGTCGAATAAATAAATAAAATCTTAAAAAAAAAAAAAAAGAATATAAATACAATGATTTTTTTTTTACATTTTCATTAATCAATGTTATTTCAAGAAGAATGGACGAGATGGCAAACAGTCTTAAAAAATTAGCCACCGAGGAGTAAACTGCAACAAGCGAATTTTTCTGACAAGTGTATGGAAGTGTCCTATGTGATTAAGGTCTACTGGTCACATACATAACATTTGCAAGGAAAGAAAAAGTTGTCAGGAGCTATTATTTTCAAAATTACTGATAGAGGACAAATAAGGATGCCAGTGGTTAAAATTCTTTAAAAAAAATTAACCAAAAACAGTCCCACTTCCAATACCATTCCTTGTACCATAGTGAGACCGGCTATGATTGATCAAAAATGCTTTATAACAACATAAAGGATCAACGTGTTTTAGCAGTTCATTCTTTTTTTTTTTTTAAAGATTTTATTTATTTATTCGACAGAGATAGAGACAGCCAGGAGAGAGGGAACACAAGCAGAGGGAGTGGGAGAGGAAGAAGCAGGCTCATAGCTGAGGAGCCTGACGTGGGGCTCGATCCCATAACGCCGGGATCACGCCCTGAGCAGAAGGCAAACGCTTAACCGCTGTGCCACCCAGGCGCCCCGCACATGTTTTAACAGTTCATTCTATTTTTCATGGATAACTAGTAGACAAGTGTATCTGGGTGAAACATTTCACAAATCAGTAAATACTTTCATCCGTCTTTAATTAATAAAATTAAGACTAATCCTTTCAAAGACAGATTATTTGGAAACCTATAGAATAACAAAGATATCCAAAAGCTTATCTGACCTAATAAGTAATCTTTTCCCACATTTGAGATGGTTGTCAAAGGAAACTGTTTATAAATATTTTGCTCACTATTTCACACTTTTGCAGAATCATTTCATTCAATCAGTGAAAAATTCGTGACAAATTGAATACCAAAATTAAAAGATTGATAAATGATGTACTTACTTTTCAGAGTTATTGATAGAGAGGAAATGACATTAATCACATTAAAGTAAAAGGAATTTTCATAGGAACTATCAAGAAACAGATTTCTTTTAAAACAACCTTTGTCACTGGCCATTTTCAGAGTTCTTTCCAGCTGTTGAGTAAGGTTAAATGTAATAATAATGATTTGGAAATATATTACTCATATGGCTGCTAGCAAAAGATGAGATATAAAAATCTGAAGGAGTTTCCATTAGTGATTCGGTGGGAATCATTTATTTGAAATGGAAAACGGGCATGTCAGCCAACATTCGCACAGTTACCTGAGAAAGAATGGAGAAGCAAAAGATCTGAGTTTCAAAGTGTTTGGTATCTTTCTCTTTCAGACTTAAGCACCTCCTTTAACATTTCTTGTAATACCTAGTGAACAAATGTAGCCTTTGTGTTTTGTGAAAACGTCTATTTCATTTCCATTTTTGACGGATGTTTTTGCTGACATAGGATTCTTGATAAACAGAAGAGGTTTTGTTCTTATTGTTTGCTTTTTTGGGTTTGGGGGAGTTTGTTGTTATTGTTTTTCCAGTATTTTTAAGATGCCAATCCTTGTCCTCTGGCTACATTGTTTCTGATCCTCAGTGGTAGTTGTTGTCTGTTTCCTGGCGCATAATGTGTCTTTTTTCCTCCAGCCACTTTTGTCTTCTCTTCCTCACTAATTTTAAGGAATTTGATAAAAATATCCCCGGTTGTGTTTCTGTGTGAATCTCCCATATGAAGTTTGGCTTTTTGGACCTATGTGTTTATAATTTTCATCAAGTTGGGAAAACTTTTGAACGTGATTTCTTATTTTTCTATCTTTCCCAGGGACCCCAATTTTCACTTTTGTTACACTTTTCCACAAGGGTAACCGGGAACCCGCTTTTCCATGCTGGGTATACTTGGATTAGATTCTGGCTAGTGAATGTAACAACACCGATTTTCTTGATTTTCGTTGTCTTCTTTTAAAGAGCATTGAATGTTGTTCCAGCATCGGTTAAACCTGTGGATTAGTGTGGTTCTTTTGAGTCTTATTATTAAGGTTTATTAAGTCAAGACTTGAGTAACTAGTTTGGCCTTACCTCTAAGGCATGGCTCTTCTGGGGTCTCTAGTGCTCCAAAGGTTTAACGAGGTCTTTCCATTCTGGACTGAATTCAGACCCTTCTCAGGCCCACGCGGGCTCCAGAAGTTGTCCACCTTAGAGCTCCTGGGTGTTTGTTCCTTCCCCAATAGCTGTTTATCCTCAGCCTCTTAGAGCTCCATCCTAGGTTCAAGGGAACTTTGAGGCAGCTTGCTGGAGCTCCCTCTGTATTTCTTCTTTTTCTCTGGGGCTCTGCCCTGCAAATCCTAGCTCTCTCAGCCTCCCTCGGCTCTCTTCTGCTTCTCTAGTTCAGCAAGATGGCCGCACTCTGTGTAGGCTCCCGCTGCTGCCGTGCTGTGGTCCAGAGCGTGGCTTCTGACTGAAAACCAAAGCCATCACAAGACACACTTCTTTCCCAATCTCTCGGGAATCCCAATCTGTGCTGGCTTTTGTCCAACCTAAGAACCCATTTGTTTCCTATTTATTGTACAGATACGTGTTGTTTACGGCAGGAAGGCTATTCCAATCCTCGTTCCTCAGTCGTGACCGGAAGCAGAAGTGAGCTGTCTATTAATTTTAATTTTCCTCTTATACTTCCCCCAGAAACATATCGTAAAACAGTTTTCTACAGCCTCCTGAATGTATGACTCCTTTTTTTTCCCCTTAATCCACTCTGTGCTCCCTACCACCTGCCAAAATATTTGGCCTTGAAAGTCTTAATAAATACCAGAAACTGAAAGTATTCCCCAACACGTGGCAGGAATTTAAACTAGAAGATATGTTTTCTGTGCTACTCTGTCACTACTTTGCCCTAGGTCACTCCATATGAATTATTTTGACCGGCCCCTTCCAAGGAAGATACAGCTCATTTGTTGGACTGTCATGCTTCCTCATTTCTCCACTTTGTTAGTCGGCAAGTTTTCCTTGGCATGTTACCCCACCTTCAATTAAGGTTACTTCTCTCTTTATTTTACATGAATGAGTTGAGGTTAGAACCTATCCAAACACCAGTTTCTATTTTAGTGTCACTCATATTTCTGCCATTTCATTGGCCTGCCTCTCATAGAGGGAATGGTTTCTTATCTTTTTCCTCATTGAGAATCCAAACTAATTCATCTGACGACCACATTCTCTAAGCATTTGCAGAAATGAAATGCATGTTATTTTGTTATAAATTGCTTTTCTTTAATTGCCCTTTTTGAGGGTATTACATTTATCTGGATATATATTAATTTTTTTCAAGTTATGTGTGGAGACAGATGATCCTGTTTGTTACTTTTCTTTCTGCATTGTAAAGGCACATCACAAAATATTGGCTAGAAGAGGACGTGAGTCTTAGAGGGTTGGAAACCACTGATGGACTTATTTCATACGAATTAGTAATTGCTTTCCACGTTTAAGGCATTGTCCTATGTGAAATATAAAGTTGAAGTGGATGTTCCTGAAGAGATCATAATTTAATAAAAGAAATGCCCTGGACGTAGACATCGAACTCATATCTATTTTGTTTCTGCAGTATCCCTTGTTCCCCGAACACTTACAGACACAGCGAGGGTGATCAATAAATGCACCTTGAATTAGTGCAGGTAGGTTTTCAAATCGTTTAATAAAGGGCAATAAGTAAAGAATACCCTAATAGTGGTGCAAGTTTAGAAGAGGGAAATATCAGACCTTCAGTGACCACAACAGGCCTCTTGCAGGACGACCGTGATGTACAAACTAGATTGACATACCGGCAGATGACATGGTGGAGACGAGCAAAGGAGCACAAGTGAAGAAGTGCCGAGTGTGTTGGAAGAATGATTAGTAACCGAGTTTGTCTGGACCTTTGTCATCAAGTTCCAGTAGAAGCGTGAGGAGAGATGAGGCTTGAAAGTCAGGACTGACCAGATTACAGAAGGGACAGCACCACCGACAGGAGGAACCAAGGCTCACTTCCGACACAACAAAAATAATGCTTTGGGAGATTAATCTAGCTTCAGTGTGTAGGGAAATTACGGTGACAAGGAATAGGACTTAACCTGGAAGACCTTTTCCCAATCAAATGCCCACCAAGTATGTGAACTGCAGAAAAACTCCTTTTTTGAAACCCATAAACCTCAGGATGACATTATTATTTTTCATCTCCTGTGCCTGCAATGAGGAGATAAAGAGAAATTAGATGATGTTTATGTCATATTCAGATTTAGGGGAAAAGGTAGACGTGGTGTTTGAAATAAAAGAATTACAAAATGACATATGCAGGGGTCTTCCCAGTAACTTGAGCATTTTTCTGCCTCCCGTTCTTCACTGTAGAAAACGTTGATATCATCCCGGGCACTCCGCTATGCCAAGTCACTGTAGCTGAAGCTTCAGGAAGGCTGTCCTCAAAGAGTTTGCTCTATCAGAGAGGACACGTTCTGATAGCTTGGCTTTTGTTACTAATAAAAAACATCTGAAAATACACGATCAGCTCATAAAGAATGTACTTTGCTATTTTTTATTCTTGGTCTTTCCTGGATGCTTTATAATTTCTTCTCATAAACGGATATTCTGGGGTGTTTCATCTGCTTTGGCTAATTAATCCCATACACTTTGAGGAGCCTGAGCGAGACAGACGTTAGACTATCAAGGCATCCGGTGTATACCTCCCCGAGAGCCATGGAATCATCCGGCCTCTAAGATGATAGCTAATACCATCTTATTTATTCCAAGGCGCAGGCAGCAAGATGACGTCCCCTTCCGCAGACTCCAGCAGGGATGACACACTGAGGCTGGAGTGTGGATGAGAATTTGCACTGGTCAGAAGAGATAGAGAGCCTGTAATCTTGTGGTATCACATTCGATTCTCAGCGCACACCACAGAAGACCATTATGGGCCTCAGAAATCCCCTGGTTACTTCTACTCCCACACCCTCTGAAAATAATTGCTAGTTCATGCCTAAAGATTCAAGCAGCCACAGCATGAAACAACTTCAGTGTCTCTCTTAGCACACTTATTTGTTTAAGCCTTCCTTCCCAGCTTCCAGAATATCCCATCAGTCAGAATTCCAGGCAGTGCTTAAAATGTGCAAAGTTGCTAAGCTTTCATCTCTATTTTGACTCAGTCCCACTCTCTTCCCCTAAGTGGGGTGTGATTTTTTTTATTTTCATTCTTTCTCATATAAATCATACCTTTCTTCTATGTGGTGTCTCCTGGTTCAGTTATAGTAACCAGGAATAAGGCCTCTTCCAAACTGAGGAGAGAGAGAGAGAGAAAGAGAGAGAGAGAAAAGGCAACCTGTTAAGGGTTTTCTTTGAAATCTGAAATGGGGCAAATAAAATGTTTAAACATTAAGTGGGCAAGAGAAATAAGCAGCATTCTGTGAATGAAGGGGGTCATTCAAATTAACTTTAGCAATTGAGATATTAATTCTAATAAACCAAACTCTAACGAACTTTTGGTCTGGAACTAATTGAATTGCATCAGACTTATAGAAGTAATATTACAGAAGTAATAATAAGATGATAAACAAACACAGGAATAGTATCTCTCAACCTTTGTGTGATGTTCTTACCTATCTCTGTTGAAGAAGTAGTAAGTAGAAGTGAGTTCATTTATCGGCGTCAAACTGAAGCAGGACAGTGTGGAATCCCGACGTTTGCACTATTAGAAATTTGTCAAGTGGAGGCTTCAGAAAGCATGGCAGATGGCATGAATTAAGTCCTTTAGCATAACTTACATATGAATAATAAATAATATCTCAACCTTATTGTGCACTTACCATGTAAGCCAAGTCAGTGCTTTTCCTGCATTTTAAACACTTAATTCTCATAGTTTTTTTATTACATAATCCCACCCAATTTACAGACACAGCAACTTGAGGCCGGGAAGGTGAAATCACTTGCCTAAGGGAACAAGTGGGTGGTGGGACCGGGACCTCACACTAAAACCCTTGTTCAGAAACACATTGTCGTTTTAGTTACTCTTCATGTAAATTGCTTATATTACAGTATGATTTTTAATTATACTTCTAGCAGTATTCTAGAGGAATCTTGCTGGGTGTTTCAATCACCTGTTTTAATGGGTAGGACTACATTTGTTTGCAAGCAGCATTTAATACACTTAGATGGTTGAAACAAATTGAGGGAGGTTCACTGTCTGATCTAACACGAAGTTGGAGGTAACTGTCTGCTGAGTAGGCTCAGTCGCTTGGCGATGTCCTCCTATAAGCGGAAATAGGCAAGAGAGAAAGAGGTTGGGGATGGGCAGGGAGTTCGCCAACCAACGGCGGTATCCGCCAACCAAAAGTAAATATTCAATAAGAAAGTGTCTAAGTTCAAGCTGCTGTAATGAAAATACGATAGACTTAGCTTGAGCTGCTGTAACAAAAATACACCAGGCTGAAGCAACAGACATCTGTTTCTCATGGTTTTGAACCCTGAGAAGTTCAAGATCAAGGTGCTGGCAGGTTTTGTTCCCAGTGAGAGTCTTCTTCCTGGTTGGCAGATGAATGCCCTCGTGCCGCCCCTTCGCACAGTGGAGAAAGACCTTGTCTCCTCCTCTTTTATAAGGGCATTAATTCCATCAGGTCCCACCCTTATGACTTTATCTATCCCTAATTACCTCCCCCAAAATGCCACCTCCAAATACCATCACACTGGGGATTAAGGTTTCAATGTATGCATTTTGAAAGAGGAATTCAAATATTCAGTCCATAGCAGAAGGGATTATTTGATCAATATTTTTTACAGCTTTTATTCACTGGTAATAGAATTCTTATAAAGAACCTTTTTTAAGAGACGGAGTCTTGTGGGAAGCAAAGAAACAGTTTTCATTTTGGTAGCAGTCCTGAGAAATGCCTGCGGGCAGGCACACGTCTGGGGCAGACAGAGAGTTAAGTATATCTATCTTGTCTGCACACCGTTCCCTCAACAAATACGAAGAGGGAATGGGAAAGTGATTCAGATTAATATGCAAATAACTGGAACATGTTATGAAAGAGTGGCAAGCAAAATGCAAACTTCAGAGGAAGAAGAAATTATTTTCCACTGGGGCAAAAGTTTGGCTACCTAAAGGAGGTATTTGCCTATTTTGTAGAGAGTAGAAAGAGACCTTCAAAGAAATGTCTCTCTAATGGTAAAACTTCAAATCCTATGGCCACTATATGTAAGATTGTGTAAGAACACCCCAAACTCCTGGATGAGTAAGAATTTCCTGACAACATTTAGGCAGCGTGGCATTGCCGGCACATGGATTGGTGCCTAAGAATTCCCACGAGTCATCATGAACGTGAGCATTCTTGATAAGCTCTCCTGTTTCCATGTCACCATGGGGCACCTCTGGGACATTCCTCTTCCTTAATCATTTCATGGGTTTGAGATTCTAGGGTGTTTAGGGACGGAGAATTGTTTGGTGTGTTAGAGAAACACATAACATTTTAATTGTGCTTGGAGACAGAGAGACTCAATGAGGAAGGTTAACTAAGAAACATAAACAAACTAGGAGTCCTGTTTTGCCTCACATCATATCATTATGGTTCAGAACGAACTGTTGAGCTTTATTACAAGCCAAAGAAACAGTCAGAGTCACTGATTTAGGAATAAGACTCAGGGCTATATGTAACATATAAAGTGAATAATGGAGGTAACTACTGTATTATTATAATTATTATTTTTATTGTACATTTACTTTGATTATCATAAAAAAAAGCCCTATATATGGGGCATACATGTGCTCTGGGCGTAATCCATGAATACACTATAGCATTTTTCATTTAATCTTCACGTTAAACATAGGAGATGGATATTCTCAGTAGCTCCATTTTATAAATGATGAAAATAAGGCTCAGAAAATTCAAGTGACATAGTGAAGGTAACATACGAACAGCCGTGAAGTGACACGGCTTCTTTTGAATCATGACTTGTCAGCCCCCCCAAAGCCATCCTTTAACCATTGGGTGAACTTTGATATTTCTGCAACCCAAATTAAAGACAAAAGAACTCTGAAGTTGAGGAAATTTTGGTAGATTACAGGTCTAAAGAGAATTATCTTAGAAACAAGCAATAAATGTAAATGTGTTTATATGGAATATTAAAGTGCACATTGAAACTGTTGTTTGGATACATTTATTGATATAGCTAACAATACTACCTGTGAATGCTTATTTTCATAGCAGCGTAATTAATGGTGCTAAAGTTCCATGTATGTGCAGGGGTTGGCAGACTTTTTCTGGAAAAGCTATAGAATAACAATTTTCAGCTTTATTCAGCTCTGCCTTTGGAGTGCAAAAGCAGCAGTAGACAATTCCTAAATGAATGAGTGTGACTGTTTCCAATAAAACTTTATTTATAAAAACAGGCAGGGGTGGACCTGGATCAGGTCCATAGTTTGCCAAACTCTGTGTTAGAGAACTAAAATAATCCCAGTTCAGTGAGGACGTTCTAAGAGTACCACAACTGCAAGCAAGAAAAAAATAAATGTATTTTGGGGCGCCTGGGTGGCACAACGGTTAAGCGTCTGCCTTCGGCTCAGGGCGTGATCCTGGCGTTATGGGATCGAGCCCCACATCAGGCTCCTCCGCTATGAGCCTGCTTCTTCCTCTCCCGCTCCCCCTGCTTGTGTTCCCTCTCTCGCTGGCTGTCTCTGTCTCTGTCAAATAAATAAATAAAATCTTTAAAAAAAAAAAAAGAAAAAGAAAAAAATAAATGTATTTGAATTTTAAGCAATACCTGAATCTCATGTTTACAGAAGGAAGAGATCAACATGGTTTTCTTTTTTTACTTTTGGTCGTATTAAACAACGATTAAGAGGAAATGGACTTATGTTAAACGAGAAAATAATTGGGTAGTTCATTAGGAAGACGGTCTCAACAGTCAGAGTAACCAAACATTGGAAAGTACTTTAGAAGCAATATTTGTGCACAAAGTAATCTTTTTTTTTTTTTAAGTAAGCTCTACAACACACCTGCAACATGAACTCAAGACCCCAAGATCAAGAGTCGCATGGTCTACCGACTGAGCCAGTCAGGAGCCCCCACAAAATAATGTTTAGAAGAACCAGAGGAAAGCTTGTATCAGTCAATCTATACATATCTAATGATGCAGGTCCTGTTGGATTGGTTCAAAATTTTTAAGAAAAGTGAAACTAAAAAAGCAGAGATTTCAGAATTAAATATATTTAGTTTATGAGAAATTATTACGTGATTATTTATCAAAATTATTTATTTGATGGTGTGGAATACACTTCCATTACTGAAAGTACTTAAGTTACTTCTATAATTAAAGTTCTATATGGCAGCCATCTCTGGAGATGGCAAAGAAGAAAATAGGTTGATCTTAATGGATTTAGCTTAATTATCTGAAAGCATGGAATGACTTCATATAACCTCTTAAAATTAGTTATAGCTCTTTTAGCTCTATTACTTCATAGTTTTATGAGACAGACATATGTACATTATATGTGTTATATATATATGTATATATATACACACACACATTGCTTGTTATTGCCTATTCTCTATATAGTATATATAGTGTGTATATTATACATGCACAATATATATGCTATATATGCACTATATATACTATGTATATGCTGTATATATATGAATATATATATACACTGTATATATGTATATACTATGTATATATGTATATATATACACTGTATATATATATATATACAGCATATACATAGTATATATAGTGTATGTAATGTATATAACATATATGCCATAGATATAGATGATAGATAGATAGATGATAGATAGATAGATAGATAGATAGATAGATAGATAGATAGATAGATAAACGATAGAAGATAGATGTTGCATTCTACATATACTTACTATGCAGAGAATAATAACTCATGTAGAGATTACCAAAATTCCCACATCATTTATCTCACGAGGTGTTCATATCAACAAGCAACACCAAAAAAAGGCAAAGTAACTGGAGCAAAGATAATAGTGACTAGATTTGTAGTGGAGAGACCAGTTCAATACAGTTGTTGAATGGCTGGAAGCCCCGTCCTCTCCTTCCCAAACAGATGGCATGGAAGGAGAAAAATGGAACTCACATCAAGTTGTGTGCCAAATCATTTATCTTTTGTAAAATTGTGGGAAGGCCGTTGAATTGGTAAACAAGTCTTTTGTAAGCATGCATAAAACATATTCAATATTTGGTGGCAAGGGATTTCCATTAAGCTTTCACGAGGGTTAATAAATCAACAGAAACCACTTACCGAAACATTTTCATGGGTCCTGTGGAATTCTAAGCAAATATCAGGTTTAAGAATGAAAAGTCAGTTATATTTTCAACATAATCTAACGTTCAAAGAAGTGTAAAAGATGCTTAAGTGTTAATATTTTATGTTTCCCTGCTCTCAGCAGTAATTGCAGCCCATT
This sequence comes from Ursus americanus, assembly GCF_024610735.1. NCBI lineage: Eukaryota > Metazoa > Chordata > Mammalia > Carnivora > Ursidae > Ursus > Ursus americanus. Next base: position 52,613,339 of record NC_142128.1, on the reverse strand, counting down.
AAAAAGAACGCTAAGCCATAGCTGTTAGCTCTGGCACAGGCCCAAGGAAACGCTGAACCTTCACAGAAGGGGGTTAATTGCTACACGAAGAGGTAATTTATTAAGGAACACTGAAGCCCTGTATACTCCCCAATATGAGGCTGAGCAGCACAATCTTACGTGAATATTACATTCGATAATCAAGGCCTTTTCTATGGTACACTTCAGAACAAGCTAAGCTAAACAAAAAGGGGAGGTGGAGGGAAAAAGAGAGAGAAAAACCCCAGCACCCTTTTTCTCTATGGTTCCCATAAACTTGTACTTGGTGCCCTTCAGTCTGTCGCTCCCCCCACCAGGAAAGTTGGCTGCTCCATAAAATTCTTGGTGGCTGATGAGAAAGGCTCATATAACTATCAAGTTGAGGGGCGGCTTCTACTGTTCTTTATTTGCCCAGACCTGTGCTTCAGGACTCTTCTGAGTGTTAAACTTCATTCCCAGCATTTATCAGAAGTGTTGTTTTCAGAACCTTATCACATTGAACGAGGCCTTCATTTCCATCAAGTTTAGACCAGTATCATGTGGCTTATAAAACATGGCGTACAGAGCAAATAATGGCCCCCGCGTCCCCTGCCTGACATCTCCCTTTTGGCAAAGTTTCCTCCTCGGTCCTGTGGGTGCTTCATGAGCTTATGTTTCTCGTCAGTGGCAAAGGTTCACAAAGCGAAAGTCCGCAAGCAGGTGGGAGGGCAAGGTGGCTCTGAGAAATCGTTGGACCCAAAGAGCTGATAGTTTTCTGGACTCTACTGACAATAAATTCTGGAGTCTTCGAGGATTAGAGAGAGAATTCGTTTTACCTCTTTGTCTCTCTTTTTAACATCTCTAACAGCACATTGACATTGAACAGAAACATTCCCTTCAAAAATAGGGTGAAGGAGAAACAGTTTTCTTCAACATGCACCACTGATGCGTTCCAGTTTTTTCCACTTTGTGACATGGTCCTTTAGCCATCTCTGGTCAAACCCTTAATAAGTGTTATGGAGTACTCATTTTGCTCCCAGCACTGGGTTAAGAGAGATGATGGCAGAATACCAACGTCATACAGCACATGGCCCAGCCCTTAGAGCATTCGGTATAGAGGAAAGAGGAAAACAAGAATTTCTGTGAAACAAAGAACAATTTTACAGTAACCACTACAGGAATAACAGCAGAGCAAGAGCAATCCCAGCACATTTTGATGGGCCATTATTCACCACTCTTGTTGACCTTCTCTCTCCTGCTTTACTTTTTCTTTTCTCCTCCTTTTTGCCACCTTTTTGGCAACTCAATGGCCTTTTCTTGTCCCTGATCTGCATATGCTCCAAGCCTTTATCTGGACCTTTCACTAAGCACTTAACACCATCCAACCTTGAAGGTCTCCATTGATCAAAATTATGTCTTCCACTGGGAACCATTCTCCCTAAAGCCTTCCTATTTCTTCAATGTCAATCAGCTAAGTGTTTGGGGGAAAAATACCCCTTAAACTAGTTCACACAAAGTTCTAAGTGACTCAAGCATCCTCCACCTTCATTCCCCTCTTCTCCTTCAAATATTCCATGGACAGTCCAAATTTGAAATATTCTATCCTATTCTAAGATCAAACCGTGACCGTGCCTCAGATAATCGGGATGTTAAGTGTAAAGCAGGGGAGAAATCAAGACAGTTTTCTTTCTTTTTTTTTTTTTTTAAAGATTTTATTTATTTATTTGACAGAGATAGAGACAGCCAGCGAGAGAGGGAACACAAGCAGGGGGAGTGGGAGAGGAAGAAGCAGGCTCATAGTGGAAGAGCCTGACGTGGGGCTCGATCCCGTAACGCCGGGATCACGCCCTGAGCCAAAGGAAGATGCTTAACCGCTGTGCCACCCAGGCGCCCCAAGACAGTTTTCTTTTTCAACTTCAGGGAACCATCCATCCCACAATCCCCAAGTTCCATTCCTGTTCTTGATCCTTTTCTGTTTAGAGTTTGATGTGTGGGCTGCTGCACTGCACAGGTGATCTTACGGAGAAGGAGGAAGGGAACCACCCTTTTTGTACAGTAAAGGACTAGCATGACCTAAGTAAGCGTAATGTTCTTCTGCTTCTAGCACCTGTGGTGGACGCAGCTGTTCACGGGAGACTCCAAAGCACTGAAAGCAGACATGGTTCCTGCCGAGGAGAAACAGGAAACCTGGATCCCCAAAGATACAGGTCCATGTGACTTCCTAGGATTGCCAAGGTACTTTCTGTTCTCCCCTCATTTCTCTCTCTATTTGGAACACCGAATTCTCATCTTGGCTCTAAGTAATTAATACTAAGCATGGTAATTGACATGTATCAAAAACAATTGTAAAAAAAATAGTAATATTTTTTTCAGCCAGTTTTCTTTTTCATACCTTTGACCTCACGAGTGCTTTCTAAATCAGATCAGTGCATCACACATTTAAAGCAATCTCTCGCCTGCATTATTTTTTATTTGTTCTTCATCCTAGGCAGATCTGAAAGCCATTAAAGATCACCATTAAGCTCACAAAATGAAATCAAACATACACACACGTGAACGTGCACACACATTCCAAGGGTTAAAGTCTTCTTGTTTGTTTGTTTGTTTTGTTTTTAGAGAACGCCTGTGTTGGATCTTATTTTCTGCAAGTATTCCATCGAGGAGTGTCTTATCTTGAAGTTTATCTTGGAATTTATCTAACAGGAATTTTTTTTGGTCATCAAGGTCAACGCCCCTTTTCTTTCTCTCTCCTTGTTTTCAATTTTCTTTCTAAGGAATTGGAAGAAAATGCAGGCAGATGAGTAGTTCAGTAATCCCAGAGCTGTGCATGTCACCTGGACCAGAGCCAGGCACATGTAAAGGTCTTCACTTGCCAAAAACACACCAGGGACCTCTTAAGCAATCAAGAATTGCTACATGTGTGCAAGAGCTAACATCTCGAACACAATAGAAATCTGTAATTCAATTATCTTCTGTTTCTCATGCATTTACCCTTTGAGCATCCTGACATGTTGGAGCATGGAAGTCCAAACTGGAAACTGCTAAATGCCCCCCCTGCGAGGGAACGGGTGGCGAGGTCATTCCCTCCAGTTCACAAATGAGCATAATGAGAAGTGGAGACTTGGCTCTCCAGTCAATAAGCCCTGGGGAAATGAGAAGGAAGAGAAAAGGGAAACAGGATAGAAGGAAAAAGAAGCTCAACAAAGGATAGACTAAAATCAGAAAGGAGAGTTAGAATCACGAAAGCAAAGAGAAACCCAACTGAGGGTCAATTTCTATTGCTCACAGAGTTCTCTTGGGGGCACTGATCCACTCTTGGGTACTGGTCCTCAAAAAGGAAGAATTTCTTTGCATGGGATAAGAAGGACTTATTTTTGCTGTTGGCATATGGTCTACCTGAAGGAGATCAACTGCCTCTAGTCTTTTCTCACAGGCAAGCATCCCACTTCTGAAAACGGGATCCTAAAACACACAGGACATTATTCACTACCTGCCGATGATATGAGAATCAGAGAAAGTATCCCCCAGCAGTTTTACTCACAGTTATTATAGTGGGCCAGGTCATTTTCCATAAAAATGAGTAACTCCCAGCAGGAAAAAAAATGAATAGAATGTGCTGATCTTGAACACATAGTATTTATATATTTTATCACCCACAGACCTTACAGAGCTAGGTTTTTCTCCTGGGATGCACTGTTAATATTTCAACCTCTGTATATGCCAAATGGAAACAAAGATTGTTTGAAAAGGTAAATACAGTGCTGTCATTCTTCCTGGCACAATACAGATGCAATATATTTAACTAGAGTTACTAAGAAAATTGGGGTTTTATTACAAGATGTGGCAATATTATGCAAATGATTAATTCCAATTAAATCATTTTAAGTGTGATGTGTGGCTCAGGGTTCTTTTGATTGCAAGTGACAGAAACCTAACTGCAATTAACTTACAGGGAATTGATTGGTTGATACTGAAACATCTCAAGTTACCAAAAGAAGAGCTAAATAGCCAATTTATTGGAAGAACAGCTATGCTGTTGGCCCTCAAAAACAAGTGGAATCAGAGCTTCGAAACAGCCAGGACTTTAGTTTTGTGTCCCCTATCTTTGATTTTCTCTGCGTGTTAGCTCTTTCCTCTTTTAGTTCAAATTTCTCCCACAGTGCAGGAAACATGGCCCCTGGCTAGTCCTGGGCTTCAAACCCCACAGCTTTTAACAATAGAAATGATTTTCCCCTCTTCCTTTTTCCAGTCGAAAATTCCAGGTAAAGGGGACCCTGGGTGGCTCAGTCGATTCAGCCTCCAACTCTTGATTTCGGATCAGGTCATGATCTCAGGGTCATGGGATGGAGCCCCACATTGGGCTCTGTGCTCAGTGTAGTGCCTGCTTGTCCCTCTCCCTCCCCTTCTGCGCCTCCCTCCCTCATGGTCTCTCTCTCTCTCTCTCTCTCTCTCTTGCATAAATAAATAAATAAATATTTTAAAGAAGAAAAAGAAGAAGAAGAAGAAGAAGAAAAGAAAGAAAATTCCAGCCATTGGCATTCTGAATGGCTTTGCTGTACCAGGTACTCATCCGGTAGCTGAGGAGTCACCCCTGCAGCAGACTACCAGAATGTGCTCTCCTTGTGCTCAGCATGCATCGAGCGGTTAATATCTAGCAAAGTGGGAGTGAGTGTTCTCTTCCTCTCTGTTCAGCATCGAGCAGCATCATGGTAAGTAATCCAGGATTCCTAAGATCCACGTGGGATCCCAGCTGGGCGACTTGGGAGCTGAGACCTTCAAAAAAAATCACCACTTCTTTGAATTTGAGTTTCCTCCTCAGTAAAATGGGGGGAAAGGAGCCCTTTCTCAAAAGAAATGCTAACAGATGCACTGACACAGATGAATCTTATGGTCATTTTGTCAAATGAAGGAAACCGACAAGCAAAAGAGGGCACGGTGGACCATCTCACTTCATGCAATGCTAGAAAAGGCAAAACCGTCTTACAGGAATAGAAACTCAATCAGGGGCTGCCCGAGTTGCATGGTGGACAGTGCTGAATGAAAAGGGAATGAGGGTAAAAATGTACCAACGTTTAGCTCCAAGATGAAAAAAATCTGAGTATCTAATGTAAAACATGGTGACGACAGCTGATAACACTGTATCATATAACTGAGATTCACCAAGAGAGTAGAAATCAAATGTTCTTCCCCCCCCCCAAAAAAAGAAGGAAAATATACGTGAGGTGATGGAGGGATTAATTAGATGGGGGACCCTCTCACCATGTATACAATTAAATCTCACACTCAGTATCTTACAGTTTCCTATGTCAATTATATAACAATACAGCAGAAATTTTTAAGAAAAATACAAAAGAAAAAAAAAAAAAAAACAAAGGCAAGAGGGATCTTTCGGGGAAAATAAAAATGTTCTATACCTTAATTTGGGTGGAGGTTACCTTGGTGTGTATGTGAAAAAGTCTTTGACTCATACGCATAAAATGTGAGAATTTTATTTTAGATCAATTTTATCTAGATAAAACTGAATTTATTTTTAAAAAAATCTCTCCCCCAGGTTGAGATGATATCAAATGAAACATGGCACCTCAAAGCCTTTGCAAACATAAGTGATATGCACATAACGTAATATCGTTTTTTACTCTGTTTAATGGTGTCTGTGGCTAGTTTTCTTCGTTAAATTAAGATGCTATTACAGCTAAACACATGGTCAGTCTACTATTATAAATGACTTCCGTCACTTTGGCCATGGCTTCTCAGGGCCCTTCCCACTCCAGGAGTCCAGTTATCTAAACCCTGGGTGGTAAGAATTTTAAGGTTATCTCCAGCCCTTGGTGTCACTTGCAGCCATGTGATCTTCAGGGAGACGAACTGCAGCAGCGACAAAGTGCGCACACCACAGGAGGCGCCGCTAAAACCTCCCTTTGTAGAGATGCAGGTGCTGGTGAGCTCCGCAAGGCTGCCTTACTCTGTTTCAGTTGTTTCTTGCTGCTTAATAAAACTTAGGATTTAATGCATCCACGTCTTCTTATTCGTCATGGTTCGATGTGTTGGCTGGACTCCGTTGAGCTGTCCTTCTCCCCATGGTGTCACTTGGGGTGACCTATGTGCCTTCATTCAACTAGGAGCTCAACTAAGGTTGGTATACCCAACAGGGCTGCACAAACATATTTGGCATCTCAGCTGGGGCAGCTGGAATGGCTGCGGGCTCACTGGGCTTCTCTCTTTCCATGTGGTTTCTCAACATTCCGTTGTCGAACCTGAATGCCTTTCAGTGACATCTAGACGCCAAAAGGGTGAAAACAGAAGTTGTAAGTCTCCCAAGGTCTGGCCTCAGGAGTCCCAGAAAATCACTTCCACTTCATTCTGAAGTCAAAAGGCCATCGCTAATGGCCTTCAAGAGATGGGGAATCAGACTCCACCTCTGGATGGGGAGAGTGCCAGTCATAGGAAAGGGTGGGAAGAACTGTTTGTGGACATCTTTACCAACAACCCACTGCACTCTGCCATTCATTTCTTCCACCCATTACAAATAATTAAGTTCAGGTCAATTAGCCTCAAAGATGTAGACCACAAAATGAGGGACTTAGTTGTTCATGTATTCATTCGTTCAAATAACAAGGATCAAGAATCTATGTGCCAGGCACTTGGTACGCTAACTACACCAAACTCAGACTCCCCGACACAATAGGTCAAGAAACCACCCAGTGCCTGAAGCTTCAGGCTTGGCAAGAAAGCCATACCTTTATCAAGATTTCCCATTTATCTGGATTTTAGGAATAACAGAATACTTTGAAGATCAACTGGCCTTTCTTCCGGATCTAAGAGGAACTTCCTTTTACATTTCCTTAGCTAGATCATAATCTTTTCCTTTTGAAAGACTTAGGAATAGAGAAAATAAATTAGACAAATAGCTGTTTATATAAATTAGGGCAGGACCTGTTGAAAGATGGATGGAGTTCATTCTTAGTCCATTAATTATTCTGTTACGGTCATCTAGTCATTCCATAAAAATTCATGCTTCCTACCTGCTACGTCATAAGCATTTCTAGTTCCTTTTATGGGGCCACACCCATTTCATCTACTTTGTCTTTAAGCTAAATAAAGTTTCAGGTCCAGTTTCCTACTGGCATGCGTTGAAAGTCATTATTCAAATAGGAATGGGGAAGGCTGAGACTAGGAGTAGGGAGGAAGCCTGCTAGGAGGGGTCCAAAGCCAGGGTATTTGACCCCTTTCCCTCAAGTGTGTGGTGCCCTCCTCAGGTGCACTGTCTTGAGCCTCCAGTGGCCAACTCTGCCAGGTGTCTTCCATCAGCTTGGTTCCTTTGAGCCAAAGGTAGCTTTTCCTTTCCCCCTTCTCTCTCCCGATGAAACCTTACTGATTCTATAACCCAACTCCTCTAGGATTAATTAACGGAATCACAGAGAGGTTCGAGATTGACAGCAGCTTCCTGTGTTACGCCTCCAAGAGATGTACATTTACGTTTGGATTCTCAGAGCAGAACCAAATGATCCCCAAAGCATGAAGCTCTGATGGAATCAGGCAGAAGCAAGAGGGAGACACACTGGGACCAAGGCCCATCCCAGTATTCCTCAAGTCATAGACTGTATGCAGCTTCTATCTGCGTACCAAATACATTTGGCTATTTAAAAAACCCCACTTGTTTTCTCCTGGAAACTTTTTTTTTTTTTAATGTTTGGTGAATGGATGTCAAGAAACATAGCAGAAGAGAGCACTTGATTCCTTGTGGAAGCAAGCCACTGAAACACCCCCATTTGTTTTGCTCCCTAATACAGAACTTTGGGTTCTGGGAGTTGATCAAGATCAAGAGTTTGAGGGGGAAATGAGGTCAAGGTCACTGCAACGCCACATGGCTGGGGTTCAGCTAACTTGGTGCGTGAGTTTCCTTTAACGATGTGGAGCAGACTAATAAACAGAACATGCTATGTTTTGGAAAATGAACGAAGCCCAGTACTAGGAGACTCTTGGGTGGAATGTGTTAACCCTCTCCTGAGCCAGAAATGGGACCTCTGAGGTTTCTCATGGAAATTATAATATTTGCGGATTCGAAAATAGAAAAGTGGCCAAATCTTCGAAGCTGAATGAGAATGACTCAATTTGGTAGGGTACCTCGCAGGCTGTGAAAACAACTCCTCAGTCATTATCAGGACTGGAAATGTCCTCGAGTGGGCTTTGAAGAAAGCTGTTTGGTTTCAAATCCTGATGACCACAGGGAAATTAACTTCTCTGAATCTTTGTTTCCTCCCTGTTAAGTGCGGATGATAATAAGGGTATCTATCGCAGATGTTGTGAGAAGTAAGAGAAGGCTTTGGAGTACTTTGAACAGAGGGTGCTGCACAGTAAATGCTCAGTCAATGTGCCTCATTAGTATCTAGGAAATGTCAACTCCGTATCATGCTTGTTGTCCATAAGAGTAGCTGGGCAGATGTCCCCACATAAAGTGACTACAAGGTGACTGCCTATCATGCAATGCATTCTACGCTTGCATTTAATTCTCGCAGCAGCAGATTTGCTTTCCTAATTCTGTGGCCCACGCTGGGCCTTGCCCAAGCACAGCCAGCCGTCAGTGAGGGGAGAAGGCCCAACGAGATGCTGCATGTTGAGAGGCTCTCAGGCCCCTTCTAAACTTAAGATTCTGTGGTTTGGGGAATACGAGTTTCAAGTGAGTAATCCACAGTGTGCCTACATCTCCAAAGGCTAATGAGGCATTGACTGATTTTCAGAAAGCCTTTCCTTGGGGTTTCCAATGCTGAGTACCACCACTTTTCCTCCTCACCCAACTGGCTGTCCTCCTGTCCTGAGGAGCAAGTTTGCATTCCAGAGCGAGTGGCTGAGTTTCATCACCAGGTGACCCGATTATTCTTTATCTCAGTCAAGGTCCTCTGTATGTTCTGGATGGCTGCTTAGCCAGAAGTGTGTGCACTTTTATGGCAGGAGAGAAAGGAGACAAAGACAATAATACCTAAAATATAAAATGGCCAGTGGAGGCAGCAGGACCAACACAGGGGGCCCCAGGCAGAAGTGTTAAAAAAACAGAATTTAACCCGTGAGAGGGCTCGGCAAAAGCTTGTAATACAGGCATCATTCTTTTATTCATTTGGAAAATGATCTGGGTATTTTCAGCAGGGGTTCAAAGGCAGGACACAGCATCACTGATAGAGTTTCTCTGAGCAATTTTCTCCAGCTGTGACAAGCCCCCATCGAACCTTCCAGATTTGGGGAGAGGAGTCTCTGTCAATTAGAAATTAGAGAGAAATAAGCATTGACTGTTGTGAATTAATAAATAGATTCAAAAATGCAATTCGACCAACAAAACTTTGACGTATTCATTCAATGATAAAAGCATATTTTCCTGTGCTCAGCCCTCCTCACTGTGTCAGGGAAGCAGTGAAAAGCCTCCTGTCTTCCTGTAGCTTCCAATCTGGTGAAAATCACAAATAATAAACAAGCTTTCAGAAAGTGCAATGAATAACAGGTGGAGATAACGGGAGAGGAGTATTGTAGGGAGTGGTCAGGGAAGACAGAATGGTCTAGATCTCTTATTGCTGGCACTCCATAACCGAATCAAGTGAAGTCCTTCTATATCCTATTGATAAAGTCAGACCCCATTCCACCCGGTCAGCTTTGTAATGATTTCCGACCTTTGGTCAAAGATGGGGAAAGAAGAAATAGCTAATATGGCAGCTGTCCTGGAAAACAGCACCGAGGGACTTCGTGAAGTTTCTTTCAGCTCTGTAATAAACCCTCCTTTATCCAGAAGCTGAGATTCACTTGTCCCGAAGTAGCTTGAGAACTCGTCAGAGGGAAACAGTGACAACGCTGTAAAGGCTTTGCTATTCCTCGATTTGCAGAGTCAGTATAAATAGACCATGTTTTAAAAGGTGAGCCAAAAAAACCCCAAAAGGTGGAAAAATAGAGAAGCTAAAAATAAATGACTAAAAGAGAAAAGTTCCTGTAATTTTAGGTTTAAAATACGAGGTTGAGTAATCAAGGAAAGTATTTTTACTGCCTTGTCAATATTTTTCCTGGAAGCTCGGGTAAATAGACCTTCTTCAGATCTGTAGTGTGCGTGCCTAATGGTCTTAGGTGTCTCTGACCACAGAATAACTTTATCCCTAAGAAACAGAGCAAACAGGAACTCTGTGGTTTTAGCATTCCCCACAAATAAGTAAACATATGGATGTGTCTGAAAAAGGTTCAGTACCATAGGACAGATCATTTGGGTCTGTTCGAGAAGTGCTTCCCCTCTCTGGTGGACTATTTCTTACGAACCTTTCCACGCACTGAAAGGAAGCCCTGCTTGCCCAGGGTGATCTTGGTCATATTTTCTGCATCGTTTGTACTCTTCCAATTTCGTGCCGAATGCCCAGCAGCTGGGCGGGAAAACCTACGAGAAGTTGTCCATTTTCCTAAGTTGAGTCCTCGTTTATTTACCCTGCTAGTGAAAAACCCACTGGCTTTCATCTCTGCTGAATCTGTGGCCAGGAGAAGCAGGGGGTCACAAGTGTTGAACAGAGTTTAAAAGGGGGGAAAATTATCATGAGAGCCTTCAAGCACACGCAGCTCCTCGGTTCGAGCTGTCCCTGGGTTTTATGAGGCATTTGCCCAAAGCCCTTGCTGTTCAGGCAAGGGGAACAGCACGTGGTTTTGTTGGCAGTCGGGACTCTGCCTCTAACTGGAACAAGCTTCCACGGGCTGATTCATTAGGTCCCGCTGATCCTATGGCTTAACACAAATCCATCACTCGAATAACCGGCACCCCTCAACCCCTGGATCCTTGATGATTCGATGTTGGGTGGAAAGTAGGCGCTGGGAATTGTCAGGGGAAACAAAGAGCATCTCAGATGCCCATACATCACCTTGAAGGCCATGGACACAGTATGTGCTTTCCAGTCAGACATGACTAATAGCTCTTCAATCTGGACTTGGCCAATGTGCAGCCAGCAGAGTTAACAGAGAGATAGACTCACTCTCCCTCCCAAAAAGGCCCATTATGAACCAATAACCCCATTTATCTGATGGCTCCTGGATGAAAAGATTTGAGCGATCGCTTGCAAATTGGAAACTCATCATTCTACCCCAGAAGGAAAAATAATGCAGCTCTTCTAGATCGTTTGGCAATTTCTGACTCCATCAACATGCCAAAACTTCCAGTTAATTTAGCCCCCAAAACCAGTCGGAGCAGTCATTTTCAAGCAAATAAAAGCAAATGCTTCTTCAAATAGCAAGTACCAAATTATTCGCAATATAATGTGTGGGATGAAAATATCAAGTGCTCTAAAAAGGCATTAGAGTACGGTTTTTCATGGAAAAGCCAGCATCTCCTAAAAACATCCATAACCAGTCTAACAACAAAAAGGGAAACTACGACATTTCATACAAAAGACTCCAAAAGCCAGCATGCAAAAATAAATGGGAGCTTCCTGACATCCTTGAATCTGATATAATGTGGGCAAACATGAATGAACGAACGAATGAATGACTGGCTGAGCATTTTTCTGTCATGTTGATGGAGTCCCGTTTTTATTCTTTACAGGAAATACTTGAGATGACTGCTCTCTACACCAGTTTGTCCTCACGATTTGACACTTCCGTGACACCTCTTCCTCCAGAAAGGCAGCAAACAATAAGCAGACAGGCAAGAACTTTTTTCCCACAGTGTCTTGGGTCTGGTCCTGTTTATCTTTCTATAACAATGGAAACAGATGTATTTTTGTGCCTGCAGCTTCCCAGAGCCTCCACTCTAAAATGCTGTCTGCTTGCTCAAAGATGTTGCTAGCTTTTAAAGCAGTGAGGGCTTTGCTCAGTTAATTAATTACTTGACACAAGACTTGTAGTTTCTGGGTGCAAAGTGCGCCCTCTGCAGGAGATGCTTCATTACCAAGGGTTCACTTGGGGTCCTGTTGCGATGTACTGCGATCACAGACGCTCAACAAAGTGGACCTCTAAGGAGAACTTTGACTTTCTGGAAGACCGGGGACTATAGTAAAGAAACCCAGGTGCCCAGAATCAGAGATGGATAAATCGCTTAAAGCTCGCCATCGTCTTAGGTTCAAATTGATCCCAAACCCTGTGCCATACTTAGTAATAAGTTGAGGTCGCGGACCCCTCATTATGGGAAAAAAACAGAGCTATAATCTGGGCAGAAAGTAGGCAAAACCTGCCAGAGGCACACACCAGCTATTCGAGAAGCCTGTTTAGAAATGAGCATCTTCCCTTTTCCCTAAATTACATCATTCCCTTACTAACCACATTTGTTTCTTTCACTAACTGTAGCTTTAACCAAAAGGCATACATTTTTTGTCTTTGTAACCCTCTATACCAAGATACTGAGCAACATAACTTGTAGAAAGACTTTGGATTTGAAGCTGTATAAAACTCAGCACTTACAACAGTAGAACATACATTTTTTTCTCAATTGCACACAGAACATTTAGCAAGATTGATTATATTCTGGGGCCGTAAAACAAGCATTAACAAATTTAAAATAATAGAAATAATACAAAGGATGTTTTCTGATCATAAAGGAATTAAACGAGTCATCAATAGCAGAAAGATATTTGAAAAACTCCCAAAATATTTGGAAATTAAAGAACATACTTCTAAGTAACCCATGATTCAAGTAAGAAGTCTGGAAGAAACTTTAAAATGCTTTAAGCTGAATAAAAAAAATTAAGCTACAATATAACAACATTTTTTGGATGCAGATAAAGCAATAATTACAATTTGCCTATATCAGGAGTGAAAGAAGACATATCCTTCTTGATCCCACAGACAAAAGAGTAATAAAACAATTCTACTAATAATTCCATGCCCTAAAATTCAACAATTTAGATATAAGGGTCTCAGTCCTTGAAAGACACAAACTACCAAAACTTATTTAAAAAGAAATAACCAGAATAGTTCTATGTCTGTTCTAGAAATTGAATTTGTAGTTAAACGCTTTTCCACAAAGAAAACTCCAAGCTTGAATGAGTTCACTGGTTAATTCTATCAAACATTTAAGTAAGAAATAGGACAAATTCTACACAATTTGTATGGGAAAACAGAAGGGAAAAAAAAAACACTTCCCAAATACTTTAATGAGGCCATCATTACCCTAATACCAAAACCAAACAAACACATTACAAGGAAAGAAAACTACAAGTCAGTATCCCTCATGAATATAGAAACGAAAATCCTCAACAAAGTATTAGCAAATATTATCCAGAAATATATAAAAAGTTAATATGTCATAGCCAAATGGTGTTTATCCCAGCAATACAAGACTGATTCAACATTTAAAAAACAATCAATGTAATTCATTATATTAAAATAAACCATATAATCATTTCAATAGATGCAGAAGAAGTATGTGGCAAAATTCAACATATTGGTGATTTAAAAATCTCTAGGAATATAAAAAAAAGTCCTTCACCCTGATAAAGGGCATCCAAAAAACTAAAAATAAAAAACACCCTGCAGCTAACATCTGAATTGCTTTCTTCTTAAAATCAGGAACAAGGCAAAGATATCATCTCTCACTGAATATATTCTGCATCACCCTGGATGCTCTAATCAGTGCAATAACGCAATAAAAAGAAATAAAGTGTATACAATTGGAAAAGAGAAAATAAAACTGTATTTATTCACACATGACATGATTGTCCACATAGAGAATGCTCAACAAGTCTACAAAGAAGATAATAGAACTGATAAGTGAGTTTACCAAGGTTGCAGGAAGCAGGGTCAATATACGAAACTTGGGTATATTTCTTTTTTTTTCCCCCAAGATTGATTGATTGATTGATTGATTTTAAAAAGAGAGCACACAGGAAGGTGGGGAGGGGAAGAAAGAGAGAGAGGAAGAGGGAAAGAATCCCAAGCAGACACTACACTAAGCACGGAGCCCCACGTGGGGCTCAATCTCATGACCCTGAGATCATAACCTGAGCTGAAACCAGTCGGTCGCTTAATGGACTGAGCCACACAGGCACCCCTGGGTGTATTTACATATATATCTGTCATAGGAATTTGAAGTTAAAAAAAAAAAAGCATCATTTATAATACAACCCAAAATGGAAAATGTTTAGGTATAAATCTATTTTAAAATGAGTAAGTTCAGCCTGCTTAAAAGTAAAAGCACTGTTCAAAGAAATCAAAGAAGATCTAAAGAAATGGAGAAATATACTGTGTTCATAAATTGGAAGAGTCAATATTGCTACAATATTACTTCTTCTCAAATCAATCTACAAATTCAATGCAATATTAGTTGGAATCTCAGCAGGATTTTTTTGTAGACATTGTCAAGCTGATTCTAGAATATATACAGAAAGGCACAAAAACTAGAATAGCTAAAACACTTCAAAAAAAACAAAGTCAAAGGACACACACTATCTTATTTCAAGATTTACTATAAACCTACTCCAGGCCAATACCCCTCATAAACATAGATGCAAAAATACTCAAAAATCAAGTCCAGCAATATATAAAAATGTTAACATATCATAACAAAATAGTGTTTATCCCAGGAATGCAAGAGGTACATGCAATCATTAAACAGTGTGATGTTAGTGAAAAAATTCGCAGATGCTTAGGATCTCATAAGGTTGAAATCAGGGTGTTAGCTGTACTGGGTTCTCACTTGGAAACTTTGGGGAAGAATCTACATTGAAGTTTACCCAGTCGTTGGCAGAATCCGATCCCTCATAAGCTGTCCAAGTGGGGTTTCCTTTTCTTGCTGGCTTCCACAGGCCAGCTACAATCCTGGGCATATACACTCCTCCCCCTTCGAGCTAGCAACAGCGTATTACATCCTGCTCATGCCTAGAACCTTGCGGACTTGCTCTTTTGCTACCAGCTGTAGAAAACATTCTTCTCTTCAAGGGCTTTGGAAAAGTAGCTTTTTATCTGCACCCTGCAAGGCTGAAGACAAAAGGGACTGCACTGTAGTTAAGTCAATGAGATTAGGCCCACCCAGATAACTGCCTTGTTGATAAATCTGAATGTCAACTGATCAGTCACCTTAACGACATCTGCCTAATGCTTCATATCATGTAAAGTAAAATAATCAGGGTGCATCACCTCATGATATCCACAGCACCAAGGATTAGGGCAGGATATTTTGAGGGGGGTAGGTTAGAATTCTGCCTACCAGTATACAACAGAATGAACTTCAAGCTGTATTTTAACCTTTTACCAAAAAAAAAAAATACGTCAAAATGGATCACAGACCTAAATGTAAAACATAAAACTGTAAAATTTCCAGAAGAAAATATAAGAGAAAATCTTTCTGACCTTGGGTTAGGTAATGAGTTTTCATATGTGACACCAAAAGCAGACTTTATTTTTTAAAAATCAATAATTCGGCCTTTTTCAAAATTGAAGAATTATATGCTGTGAAGCTATGTTTGTGAGAATATACAAGCCACAGAATGTGAAAAATATTTGAACATCATATTTCTGATAAAGGATTTGTGTCCAGACTACATAAGGAACTTGCAAAACTCAGCAACAAGAAAACAAATAATCCAATTAAAAGTGGAAGAAAGATATAAACGCACATCTCACCAAAGGAGACATATAGATGGCAAACAGGTATCATTAATAATTACGGAAATGCAAATGAAAATCACAACTGGATATGACAATACACTTGTCACAATTGCTGATTAAAAACAAAACAAAACAAAACAAAAAAAACCCTGACAATACCAAATACTGACAAGGATGTGGAGTGATTAGAATTCTGACACTTGCTGGTGAGAATATAAAATGGTACCCTTACTGTAGAAAAGTTTGTCAATTTTTTATAAAGTTAAACATACACTTGCCATATAATCCAGAAATCTAACCCAAAATAAAATAAAAAAATAGTGATAAAAAAATTTACATGCAAATATCTACAGCAGCTTTATTCATAATCACCTTAACTACAAACAATCCCAATGTCCTTTAACCGCTAAATAGATAAACTCTGGCATACCCTTACCATAGAATACTACTTGGCCATGAAAAGGAAGAAACTACTGATTCAAGCAGCCATGTGGATGAAACCTACATGCACTATTCTAAGTGAAAGAGACCAGACCTAAAATTCTACATAAAGTCAGATCTAAAATAGTACATGCTATGTAATTGCATTCATATAACATTCTGGACAAAGCAAAATTATAGGGACAGGTCATAAATCAGTAGTTTTCAGAGGTAGGGAGTGTAGAGAGAGGTGATTAGAAATAGGCAGCAAAGGTAACTTTGGAGCTGATGAAACTAATGTGTCGCAGACAACAGTTTTAGTAAATGTTTTCTCACAACATTACAAAGGTCACCAGCTTTCTGGCATATCCAGGCCACCTGCTGCCTGACCACTAAGCCGAAGCTGTGTATATCAGTTTAATTAGGAAGAACCCCACTTTTAGGGTCAGTGTCTGAATTAACTAAAGTACAGTTGAAACAATACAGTGGCTTAAAGAACAAAGAGCCTTAACAATAGCGTGTTTTAAAGAATAAAGATAATCATTTCTTTCCCACACAAGGGTCCATCTTTGGCTCTGATTCCCATCCTTCTTTCTTGTTTCTCTACCATGCCCTACTGTATTGTTCTCACCTACATGATGGAAGTTGGAGAAAGACCATGAGAGCATGCATGTACAATGTGATAAGGAGACAGCCTGTAAATGACACATGCCATTCTGCTCACATTCCATATAGTCACATGGGCCACAACTTGGGGCAACAGGAGCTTGGACATACAGTTGCTCAGTGGGTGGGCTATACCCACTATGACTCTGCTTCTATGGAAGAAGGAAAGAAAGGATTGTGGTGGACACCCAGTCTCCATCACACTCTCCTCTTGGATTATGGGTCACTGCACTTCCTTCGCTCCCTCTTAACCTTCTTAACTATTTCTTCCCTGTCTTCTTCTCAAACTCCTGCTCCTCTACTTAACCTCTAAATGTTCATCAGGGGTAAGTACCCCAAGGGCTAGTGTTTGGATCTCACCTCTTCTTTAGCAATATAGTCTCTTCCTTGATTATCTCAACCCATTCTATGGTTTTAAGTAAAAAAAAAAAAAAATTCTAAATTCACTTCTCTAGCCTTGTCTCCTTCACTACATTCATAATTTTTATGCCTGATGGCTATCATGTAACCAACTACTTGAGATCTTGGCAACTCTATCTCATCAAGAACAAAACTGATTCTTCATTTTACCCCTAGACATAGATTCTCCCACAATATTTTGTTCTTCCTGAGCAATGGGACCATCATTCAGCCAGTTGCCCAAGCCAAAACAACTTAAAAGATTTATAAATGCTTCTCTCATTCACCACTTCCATTTCATCAGCCATGTCTCATTGGCATTACCTTTAAAGTGTATCCCAGGGCTGCCTGGGTGGCTCAGTTGGTTAAGTGTCTGACTCTTGGTTTTGGCTCAGGTCATGATCTCAAGGTCGTGAGATCGAGACCCACGTGAGATCGAGACCCACGTGAGATCAAGCCCCACTGAGTGCAGAGTCTGTTTGAGATTCTCTGCCTCTCCCTCCCCCTGCATCCCTCCCCCCTTGTGTGCACCCTCTCTCTCTAAAATAAATAAATAAATAAATAAATAAATAAATAAATAAATAATTTTTTAAAAAAGAATCTGTTTTTAAAAAATAGATAAAAAATAAAGTATATCCTGAGCCTGTCTGTGGTAGGCTGAACAATGCCCCCCAAAGAGTTCCACATTCTAATCTCCAGAACCTGTGAATACGTTACATTGCATGGAAAAGGAACCTTGTACTTGTAATTAAGTTAAGGATCTTGAGATGGGGAGATTATCCTAGATTATCAAGGTAGACCCAGTGTAATCACAAAGGTTCCTCATAAGAGGGAGGCAGAAGGATCAGAGTTAGATCAGGGAGAGAGGAAAGGCAATGAAGGTGAAAACAGGAGCAAAGGGAGGTCAGGTTATGTGATATGGGGACCTGAGCCAAGGGATGAGGTCAGACAGACTCCAGAAGCTGGAATGTGCAAGAAAACGAATTCTTTGCTAGACTCTCCAGAAGGAACACAGGCCTGCCAACACCTGGATCGTAACCCGGCAAAACAGATTTCTGACTTCTGCCCTACACAATTAAAAGATAATAAGCTCGTGATGTGTAAGCCAGGAAGTTGGTGGTGATTTGTTGCAGTAGTGGTAGGAGACTAACAGACCACTCATGTTTCTCCGTCTCCACTGCATCTACCTGCACTAAAGGGCAGTAGAGAACAGAGATTCTAGAGCCAGACTGCCTATATTTGAATTAAACTCTGCCACTTAACTGCTATGGGCAAGCCATTCAAGCTTCCTGTACCTCAATGATCTCACCTGTACAGTGGACTCATGATAAGGATTCGGAGAGCTGTAACAGTACTTACTAGCATATTGTAAACCTTTTACCAGTATTTCCTATTACTGCTTCTGGAATCTGAGATCCCAGTATTTACAACCTGAACCACTTCGATACTCTTAGCTGGTTGCCCTGCTTTCCTTCTTGCCCTTATTAGAATCTTACAGAGCAGTAAGATTGATATATTTGCAAAATAAAATCATGAAATCCTCCCGATTATAATCCTCCCTGAGCTTCCCGTTGCACTTAAAATTAAATCCAAACTTTGAACTATAGCCTACAAGGGCGGCTATGATGTAGCCCGTGACGGTACTCAACCTCGTCTCTATCCACTCCCCTCGTCGCTTGCTCCCTTTACCACACCGCCCTTCATTTTGAGCCTCAAATACACCAAACCTGTTTCTGCCTCAGCGCCTTGAAGTGGGTTAGCCATCCGCCAGGAATGCATGTTCCCAGGTTTTCACATAACTAACTCGTTCTTGAAACTCGGTCAAGGTCTCCTCCTCAGAAAGACCTTCCCTCAACACTCAAACTAAATTAGCTGTCTCTAATCATGTTTACTTATTTATTTCATGCCTCCCATGAAAGAGCCCACGGCCACATCCCCAGTGCTCAGAACTACATCTGGCATATTATAAGTTCTCAATAAATATTTGTGAAATGAGTAAAGGGTTGGCTGACATGTGTGTTGAGGTATCATATTGGTGACTCTCACGTACATTATGAATTAGATTAGTACAGCTGTAAATCTTCCCTCTCGGTGGAAAGGTTCTGCCTAAAGACAAAGTAATTTTTCCAGTGATGATTATGTAAGTCTATTTTCTCTCATTCTTCAATTTTGTCTTAGCAAGTGTCTCTGAGGACATTTTTCTACCGAATTACTGAAATGGGGACTTCAGCACTGCGTCGGAGATTGAACTATATTTAACCACCAAGATCCATGCCTTCTAACTCCTAACTCAATTACTTTTTTATCTTCAGTTGTTTGGGTGAAGAGGGAAAGACCGTATGGTCCATGACACCTACTGAGTCCAGCACCGCCTATCTGCGCAGCCCTTCAGGGACTGATGAAAGTCCTAGGAATTTACCTTCTCGGAAAGCGCAAAGAGAGCTGAGATCCAATAGCGAAAGGAGGGTGGCTCTCACATGATCTGTACACTAACTCCCATGACAGTCCCACACCGTGTTGACCCATGGAGTGTGGACATCGGTTTGTACACCTCTGCACCTGTTCCGCCATGTTTGTCTGTCCCCCTCTTTCCTTCTCCACATGAGGCTTTGTGCAAATAGAAACAAAGCCTTCCTCGGTCTCCATCTCTCGGACCTTCCCAGCATCTTCCCTTAATATGCAAGACACCTGCGAGGCCTAAAGTGTATTTAATACTGATGGGGTTTTCTGGGGCTTTCATTGTGGACCTTCGTGGCTACTTTGGTGCTGGTAACCAATCTGTGGTCATTGTTAAAATGTGACAAATTGCGACACTGGGGTTCAGGGTTAATGGGAGAAAACAGACCCCTGGAGGGTGATTCACTCTTTCTCTCTAAAGACAACAAAACGAAATCCTGGGGTGGCCTTGTCCACATTGCAAGTGCATACCTGGCATTTCTACTGACAGCCAGAGAGCGCCTGCGATTACTCAGAAGAAAAGATGGTATCTCCGATAATCTGAGAGAACAAAGACTCCAGTTACTTCATCACTCTTGCCCGAGGGTCTGGAATTAATTGTGTCTCTTTATACCCCATCTAATTTTACAAAATCATACTTCTCCATGGCAGTTTACTAATTTACCACCTCATCTAAGATAAGACTTTGCCAACAGTAATAACATTTAGAAAATGCTGTCGGACCTGCTGCGGAAGGTTTCGGCCCCGCGCCGCCGCCTACGCACGCGTGCACGCATGCGCACACCTCTACAGCTCCGCCAGATCTTAGAGCAGGTAGGCCTGGCCCTTGAGGATGGAAGCGCATCAGAGGGACTGATCCGGTGCCTCAGAAGTTCACCTTGAGGACAAAATCAAGAACATTTGAGTGTATTCAGAGACCTCTTTGGGTATCTGCTCTACTATCTGTCCAAAGAGTAAACAGAGTAGAAAGAAATAATCCATCTGCTTTTCAGAAGAAAAAAAAAATCAGTATATTTACCTGATACACATTCACTGCGTGCTTACCGTTAAAACCATTATATGGATTACCTCTCCTCAAATATGAGGGGAAGGGAGAAAAGCAGGGAAGTAGCAAAATTGGAATGAGCATGGACATATCAAGCCTGAAGTTTCTAAATGTGAAAGTTGGTATTATGGGGTTTGGGGGATAGAAGAGAAGGGTTGATACTTATTTCAATTGCATAATCAATTTTATCAAGTCCTACTCTATTGTAGGGGTGAGTAAGCAGGCTCAGTATAAAATGTCTTCTAAATCCCATCACTGGAGGTTGGCATATACATAAAGACTCAGAGGGAGACTTTAAGCCAAGTCACTGTGTTCACACTAGTCCAGATTCTCCGGGCCATCAAGCAGTACATCTCTGATCTTTAAGCACGATGTGGTGTGCATGCGTGAGATGTGTGCACACATGTATGAGTACGTGTGCTTATGTGAGTGTGTCATCGTGGGATGGGGTACAAAGCAAAGCAAAATAGTGCCTGTTTCCCTTTGGGCTCAGATTCCACTTGAAGATATAATTATTTGTTTAACATAGTCCCACCATATTATGTTACCTTCTATGATTTATTAGTAAAAGCATGTTCTGTAAGCTCCACTTTCCCAAGCAATGATCATTTCTTGACATGTTTCATTACTGGGAAATGACAAAGACATTTGTTATATTCTCAGACAATAAAATATTGCCTTGCTCAAATACCTTCATGGAATATTAAACAAAATGAATGCTGTTCCTTTTCCTGTGTTTATCATATCATATTAGAAGTGAAGACGTAGCCCTTATGTTTTCTTTCCTGATAGACGAGACATTGGAAAGAATGAGTTTAGTTTACCCTTCATCCAACTGGCTTTACTTAGCTATGTCCGAAGCCTCCGACGGCACTGTTAGAAACCATTTTAATCATCCAGCTTCTCAAAGGCCATTTTTAAGCTACCTCTCTTTCAAATGATCCTGAAGAATAAAATCCAAAATTTCTCCTTTCAACTTGCTCTTGGTGGCAATTCCAGATTCCGTGAATTTTTAGGCAATGATGGAAATAGCAAAGACCAGATCATGATCCAATATAAGGATCGAAGAGGTAACCTCCTTAGAAACTGCTTATGGACCAACCTTATAAACATGTCACAAATATTTACCAGCCCACATACTGGATTATTCTGTATGCACACGAAGACCATATAAAATATGCATTCCTTACCACTGAAATATCAAAAAGTGTAATCTTATTTGAGTAAGAGATCCTGTATTCACGAGGTACTGTACGCGCACCGACATCTGCACAGATAGACGCATTTATTATAGAAAAGTTTTCTTTTTTTTTTTTTAAAGATTTTATTTACTTATTTGACAGAGACAGCCAGCGAGAGAGGGAACACAAGCAGGGGGAGTGGGAGAGGAAGAAGCAGGCTCCTAGCGGAGGAGCCTGATGTGGGGCTCGATCCCAGAACGCGGGGATCACGCCCTGAGCTGAAGGCAGACGCTTAACGACTGCGCTACCCAGGCGCCCCTATAGAAAAGTTTTCTAAATATTACCAACTTTTCGTGTAAAACAAATTCATCAGAGAGAACAATAAATTATTCTTTTGAGTTTCATCGAATGCATTGTATATAAAGTGGGATATCCAGGGCTACCTTCAAGGTTGAGTTAAATCCCTTGTATCTTTAAAGTTTTTCATCTCTCAGTTGCAGAATCAATATTAAACTAAGGGGAACTTTGGTAAACACCAACAATTTTAGCTAAGGAAATATGTGTATTTTTTGACATGATGATGGAAAAGTAACCTAAACAGTCTAAAACAACCTCAAGCTTAAGGCCAGATGGCTAGGTTCTGCATTTGCCTTTATTACTACTTTGCTTGAATTTAGGCCAGGAAATTAATCATTCTATACATTGGTTTTCCAATATGCAAGGGAGAATGGCTTTGCTCTATCTGAAAGGCAGTTGGGAGAATAAGATGAAATCATACGATCAGAGCCAGCTTTTGGTGGGGTGCAACGAATGCAGTTATACAGGCTCTGTTCTCGAAGGGGCCACACACTCGGCTTACTGCTTTCTCACTACAGACTTGAAATTCTTAATAATTCTATCTTTGAACTTGTGCTTTGTAAGTGAGTCTAATGGGGATAGGAAGCATGAGCAGAGTAGACACACCGGGTGTCAGCACACACAGGTGCAGGCTGGGACACTCTGGTACAGTGGGCGTTGGACAGAGGCATCAACAGAGCCAGCAGCAGCCCCGGGGAGAGAGTACAGGCTCTCTCCATAGGGACGGCACCAAGTCCAGTAGCCAGAGGTCGGCCTGCCCATCCATCTCCAAACCCACCCCTATAGCAGCTGTCAAAATTAGCTCTCCAGTCTGAGTGCACCCAGAAACTCACTGGCACCATCAGAAGCAATCAATTTTGTCAGTAAATTATTACAGAATAAAACTGTACATAAGACGTTGTAATCAAACATATCAGGGAATTATTACAATTCTCTAAAGAGTTTAGAATCTCTGACTCTGAAAACTTCTACACTGTTTCAAAGCAAATCTCCACAAATTCAGATACTGAAATTAAAGGTTGTCATGGTCGACAGAAAAGAACATTATTCTCCCATGAAGCTTCGGATACACCAATTATCAACAAGGAAGACCATTTTAAAATTAAATTTCCTTGCGATTGAATATATGGTGATAGAAAGTGTAAACAAGTCTTCTGAGTTGTATATAAGTCACGAAACCACTTTTGGTTTCTCAATATGACCTTCACAGCTTACAGGAAATGTTAGCAAAAGCAATAAAATGCCCTTGCAAAAATTTACATCTAAAATTAAATTTGAACTTACACAAAACTGATTCATATAAAGAGTTAAATAGTTCTAGAAAAATTTCTGCAAGAATTACTGGCTTTAGATGTACTAAAAAGTTTTTATTTATTTATTTATTTTACAATTTTATTTATTAATTTGACAGAGAGAGAGCATAAGCAGGGGGAGCGGCAGGCAGAGGCAGAGGGAGAAGCAGGCTCCCCACAGAGCAGGGCTCCATCCCAAGACCCTGGGATCATGACCTGAGCTGAAAGCAGAAGCTTAACCGACTAAGCCACCCAGACATCCCTAGATGTACTAAAATTTATATTTCAAAATAGTGTGGCAGAAATTTGTCCCAATGTCACAGTCTATAAAATACAATTAACAGTTGCATCAACAGAAAGATCCTTCTTAAAATTGAATATTATCAGGAACTATTTATAATCTTGCATTTGCCAATTACATGACTTGAAAACAAAATATCGACAAGTATAAATTTTGATGACCTAATGAATTTGCAGAAAACTGAGTCAGAAAAATTTTGTGATCAATCAAGACATCACATTAATAAAGTATCATTTTTTATTTAAAATTAAGACAGCAATCTATTATTGTAGTTTGTAAGTTTATGTTGTTACTCATGAATTATTATTATCCCTATTATGTTTCATAAGTAGCAAAGTGTTTTTAAAGAAAAAGCTTTTTATTTTAGGACTGTTTATGACACTTCTTTTTCTGCTTTTTGAACAAGGAGTCCTGCATTTTCATTTTGCACTGGACCATGCAAATTATGTAGCCAGCCTTGGATATAATATAGTTCAGATTTTTGCCACAAATTTGCTGAGTACTATTTAACCAAAGTGGGGCTCATTTTTCTTTAAACATTTTAAGCATACTCATTTGATGTTATTTACCCAGCAAGTCTGTCTCATGAATATTTGTTTCTTTGTGTGTTATATAAACTTTGCTTGCTGCGTTAGTGTTCAGCCTGTGTGTGCCCCCGACAAGCCTTTGCATCAGGGTTGGAATCTGCCCCTCCAGTGGGAATTTACAGGTCCTCCATCAGACACCCCAAGATGGCGATGGGCCATCATACCATCATACCTTAGCTTGGGGTTTTGCAGATGAGGAAGGTAATACACAATTGGACCTAAACCCATTTGAGGGCAGATCTGTGTTATATAGTCTCAGGAAATTTGCTTTTCTGCCCAGAGCCCAGACAGAAAAAGACACGCTTCCCTATCATTTCTTTTTCATGAGGCTTTTTCCCTAGTCCACACTGTCACAGAGGAACAGGCCTTCAAGCATCCCAACTGCTCCTCACCCCAGCTCAGGACTTGTCCTGGGTTCTCTCCCCCACCCAAACCAAATGTTCAAAACCAGCATTTGAGTTAAGAAGTGTTCAGCAAACCCCAACAGCAGCAGCCTCAGTGTCCCTTCCCTGAAGGGTTCCAGCCTTTCACTTAAATTTAGTCCTTGGTAATTGCAGCCACTCTGTGCTTTGGAGATAATGTTGGTGGTGTCTCATGTGCCTTTTTCAAGTGCTTTGTAGACGATTCTTCTATCTGACACAAGGCCAGAAGAGGAAGTCGGGCGTCTGTTTCCCATTATGTAAAGTGAAGATGTTGAATTAGATGAACCCTAAATTACAACTCACGCCTTTAGTCTTCAAGTGCTTGTTGAACATCCCCTACGAGCTGGACATACAAGCAAAGGACTAAGGATACAGAGATGGAGGACACATGGCTCCCCCCACCCCCCAAGTGCATAGTCTGGTTGGGAATATAGAGTCCTAAACATAATTTAAATAAAATGGGGCAATACAATCACAAGGTTAGACACAGGGTAGCATACAGGTGTGGGTCAGAGAAGGCTTTCAGCAAGAATATAATGGAAAGCTAAGAGTAGGAGGATGAGTAGAAGTTATCCTGGTGTCTGTGGGTAGACAGGAGGTTGTGGAGGGTGGCGAGTGTGGACAGGTGTTGCTGCTGCTGGAGTGGACAGTGTGATTCCAAACTAAGGGGGAGCACAGCAAAAGGACAGAGGCGAAAAACACCATGGGGGAACTAAGAGCTCACATATCCAATGAAACAGGCTTGTTCTAACCATCTTTTATAAAGGATACGTATTAGATCTATGAAAATAGGGACTATAATTATCCATGAGGTTCCCCTGATTCAAATATGCCTCCTTAACATAACCTAAGAAGATTTATTTTCACATAAGATTTTATTTCTTTAATTTTATTACTTTTTTTGAAATTTATATAGACTGAAACTAGACCCTGGAATAACACCAGCTTTGAACATCTCAAGCATAAAAGTCTATGGCAAATTACAGATCACTTGCAGATAGAACAATGTAGTTCTGGTGGAAATTAATCAAATCCCTTCTCTGGGGTATTAGCGAGCCCCTTAGCCAGGCTGTCAAGAGAAATCATTTTGTCCACCCCTATTTCCTTTTTTCTGTTTGTTCACTACTATCTCCAGCCCAAATTCTGTGTGGCCACAATTCTCTTTGAACCAAGCTGGTCTGACTGCTTTCCTCCTAGGGTGCTCAGTCCTCAATTCTCACTGCAAACTGTTCCAGGTTCCCAGCCTAAAATCCACTGTTTTAGCTTCACTTGCCCTAAGATTTGCAACTGAACGTTTACTGCTTTTCAATTGCTACTCCTGTTCCTAATGTTTGAATTATTGCATAATTCCATACAACGTTGAGTCTGTAAGAGATGATGTCCTTTTCAAATTCGAGGGGACTCTGTCCTATGATCCTAAGTAGAAAATTCTCAGTAATCCGGTGGGTATCTCCGTGACTTCAGTGAAAAGAAAACACTTGCTGAGCTGAGTACTCACCCATCACTCAAATGTCCTTCCTTTTAAATATTTCCTCCACCAGTCCGTCACACTATAGAAGTCCCACTGAAGGACTTGCCCGTGCTTACAGCTGCATTGCCTTGAGTTTCTACTGTTTAGCTGTTTGGGGTCCACTATTGTTGGGTCACAAATTCACTTTGAAATGGTTAGTGGTGGTATGTATAAATGCAAAACACTATTATTATGTGGAAATTACTACTTACTTTGTATAATTCTTTGCTTTCCCTCTGCAAAAAAACCCACATACTTATATTGGAGTGTAATGTGGACTTTTTTTTTTTCCTGTAGATTTCTACGAATAGTCGTATGATGCTGAAGTCATCAGGACTCATTACAACCCAACTGAGATTTCAACAACTCTTGTTCTTCTAGTGATGTAAAGACCACATTCCTTTGCGTTTAATGATTGCATGAGCTAATGTGCCAGAGAATAGGACATTTTCAGCTCTGAGAGTTTTTCTTAATGTCTGTAAAAGGCGGTGTTAATGATGTTTGTAACTTAAAATACTTCAGCACAGGCAGTAGGATATGATAAATATGCCATTTAATTTAAGCTTGAGCTGTAAGGATGGTCTCTTCCTCAGACTGAAAAATCTGCACTTCAGGGGAAACCAATTAGTATTATGTCAGAAAGCCTACTATAAGCACTTCTATTATTTATGTCTTGATCAACGCCTGAGACTTTGATAAGTAACCTAATGCATATCAGATTCTCAGAATCCGTATTTAGAATGGCAAATGTTATGATTGCTAAATTATTAGCAAAACTTAAATGGACTGGAGATACACAGATTCGTTGAAATACGTTATTAAATTAAAGATATTTAGGCTGTGTAAATTGGAATTCATTCACTGGCTGGTGAACAGTATATAACAATCTCGCCAGGCCCAAACACTGAGCCCTTAATGAGGAAACCAGAAAAGAAGTTCCAATTGGTTCAAAGGAGACCTCAAAGACTAAGCAAATACATAAGCCTGTCTGTAGGTAATGCTGAAATGAATTTCCTTAACAGGTGCGAAACCGGCTTCTCCCATTGAGGGAAAGGAAAATCCTTTGAACCTCCTCTAAGACAGAAGCTATTTGCATGTGTATAGACGAGAATTGGTTGCATTACCTTCAGGTTTCTACAGGTTGACTATCTACAGAATTATAGAACAGCTCAAAGACAATAAAAGCAGCAACCCATAGACTCAAATAACCGAAAGGGTATGCTCTAAACAACATATAATTTTCTACTAAAAGATCTAGTAATCTTTTGGTCCATTTAAAAGTTGTTCACATTTTTTTCCTTGCAATAGACCTATCTCCAGCCACTGGTTTTAGAAGCATTTCTGCTTGCTGCTGAAAAGGTAAAAGAAGTCTGCTTCAAAAAGGCTGTCTAGTTTTCCTTGAGCTAAATTTTCTTGCAAGATGTTGGTCAGAGTAACTATCAGAGAGAACTGGACCACACTAAGCTCACAGAACAGATTGTATTGTGCTTGCTTGCTCATAAAAAATTGTTTAAAACTGTCTACACCGATCATGAAATTCATCAGAAGCTTTCTTTCATCATAACCTTTAGCAAGGATATAGGGGAATAGTCGTCCTTATCAACCTCAAACATTTTGAGTTATTACCTTTATCTACCAAAAATAACCCAGGAGTTATGTGCATATCCAAGTTAACTTAAGGTAACTTGGCAACAGCCAGGAACTGGTATCAGCGTTAGCCTTTTTCTTGCCTTCGAGAGACGGTTATAAATTCTGTTCACTGAAAGTCAAAATTTACTTCTGTAAAAGATTTTGCCTGACCTGTGATGGATTTGAGCATCTGCGAGAGCCCGATCTGGCTATTTCCACTTCGTTCCTAGTTGTACTGTGGCATGGACATGACCCACTCAACTTAAAGGAAACTGAAAACACAGTTTTTATTCTTTACTCCTTTCTACCATGCTCCCCACCCCAGTCCCTGGTCTACACCCTTATCACAACCACCCCTTATCCAATGTCCTGATGGGAGGGCAGTGGGAAGACTTGGAAGGCAGTGTGGGTCTTCAGTCCCAGTATCTTCAAATCAATATTTTAGGCTCCTTTTTAGTAAGACTGTATCACTGGACCATAAGATACTTTGGCAGTAACCACCTCAAGATGTAAACACAGATGACTGGTGAGTAAGCTCAGTTTGTTGGGCTTATCCAGCGTGGTTACAGAAAAATTAGAATTTCCATACACCTCCAAATGAACTCTCAAAAACAGGCCCCAGTGAAAAGGAGGTAAAACAAAGACTATGACATATGGTTTATCTTTTCAGTAATGACATTTTCAAGTGTAATCCTATACACTTTTTCCCCTTAAATAAAGTCTTGTTTAAAACCAAATGTTTCTCTGTTAACACAGAGTAGGCAAATGAGAGTCCACACGCGGATATTGAGATATTCGGTGGTTTCATGGTTTTGAAAAGTTTGAATTAACATGCTGTACTTGCGGCCTCCAGGAGAATAAGGCTGTGCAAAGGGAAAAGTGGTTAAGGACTAGGCTTGTGTCTTCCACATGGACAAGCTCTTTCGGGCCACACTCAATTGCAGAATCAGCTTTTTTTTTTTTTTTTCCAGGGAGGACAGAGCAGTTGTGCACTCAAACACATCCCACATGCCCACATCGGAATGGCCTATTCCTTGACCCAAGGAGGAAACCTACCTTCAGATTCTCCTTTTAAGTAAAAAGCTTACAGAGAGTTCTTTATATGTCTAAAGTCACTCCAAAGGGAAAACAGATTTTTTAGAAGTTTTAATACAGCTACTGTGATCAACCATATTTACTAATGATCACATTCCAAATATGTTTTCGGCGGTTCTGGTGACAAAACGAGGTTACCACACCTTTCCAAATACCTAAATTTTCTGTTCACCTGTCAGGGAACACATTACTCCTTTAGGGGGAAAAAAATCCCTTACCAGCAACCTCTTTAGCCATTCCCAAGGTTCCAAACATGGAACGTGAAGTTATCAAAGTGATAGCGTAAGTTCTAGGCTCCTTCTGTTGTTTTGTGTTGCCCTACACGTATCTGTAAGTGACCCGCATGGCCCTGAAGCCAGAGGTCACATAGTTTGAGACCGTCATTCCATGCCCTGTGGAAGTGCCGGTGCATCCATGAGATTTTTGCAGATTGCCAGGAACTTCCGTTCTCCTGGTCGTCTCTTCCTCCAGGCATTCTGTGGCGCCTCTCTTTCCTACAACATTGGAAAGGCCCAGAGACTAAGCTTTGGTCTCCATTTCCACAAAAACTTCCATAAGAATAGTGAGCTCTGGGGCACCCCAGGTTGCTCACTCAGTTACCTTTGGGGTTACCTTTGGCTCAGTTCATGATCCCAAGGTCCTAGGATCTAGCCCTGCTTTGAGCTCCCTGCTCAGTGGGGAGTGTGCTTCTCCCACTTCTTCTGCCCCTCCCCCAATTTAGGGGTGCATTCTCTCTCTCTCTCTCTTAAATAAAATCTTTTATAAAAAGAAAGGAAGATTGAGTTCTGCTGAAGATTTGGGGCTCACAGGGAAAGGCTTCGGAAAAAGTCACCTGACCTCTCACCACCCCTCCAACTCACCTCTCCCTCCTTGTCCCAGCCCCTATCCCCCCACCTGTTGTAATGCAGAACAGTTGGGCTCTCCTTAGCAACTTCTCCCAAACTCCAATGTCCAAACCCACACACATATTGACTTTGGAATCCAAAACAAACAGATCCAGAGTAGATTAAGGAGTTTACTTAAAAACATAAAATCTAATAAAAAGCAAAGCTGTAAAATAAACAAACCAACATTTATAAAGCCGGCTAGTGCTCTTAGGGATGATGAAACACTCCTCACCCTGGGTTGGTTCAGTGTAATGGTACAAATAAAAGCAGGGGTGAAATTAATTCAACTATCTGAGCAATCAAGAAGAGAAGAGATCAGTCGATTAGGCTAATGAGACCTGTTTTCATCAGTGCAATACATTGAAGTAATCACTAAATCGCACTGAAAACAGGCTTCTCCTTCAACCTCTCCCCATCTTCTCCTTTTTTTTCTTCTCACTTATTCACTTATTCAGCATCCATTTCTTGTGCACCTACTGTGTGCTGGGCACGACCATGGTAGATGCCGTGTATAGAGCAGCAAATAAAACAGATCGGGGCCCTCCTGGAGCTTACATTGTGGTAGAAGAGAAGGATAATAAACCTGTAAACAGATGCATAAACTAAGGCCATATCATGGCTAGGACAAGAAAGAAAATAAAGCAGGGTAACGAAGAAAGGAACTGGGATAGGTGGGGTCAAGTTGATAAGAAAATCAGGGAAGGCTCTCTGAAGAGAACCCTATTGACAATGACCTTCATTAGCAAGAAAAAGGCATGGAGAAGAGAATTCCAAAGCCCTAGGTGGGAAGAGCAGAGGGTGGGAAGAACAACAGGGAGGCCAGTGGAAAGTGAGAACCGGGAAGAGAGGAGACAGGAGGTGACATCCAAGACATAAGCAGGCCCCTGATCACCAGGAGTCTTGTGAGTCATAGTAAGGAACGTGGATTTTATTACCATCCACACTACCATATTTCCAACCATTTGCTAGCACTTTTGACGGAATCAGAAATAGACCTACATAGTTCTTTTTTTAATTAGTGGGAATATGATTCTTTAATAATATACGATTTATAATTAAGTAGAAATTTGAAAATATTAAAAGCCTAAAGTGCGCGCACGCACACACACACACTGAAGGGGTCTAGCCTTTGTCTTAAGAATTTTCGCATGCAGAAGGTGCACAGTTTGCCATCAGGGACCCTGTTAATTGCCAGCTGCTCCTGCAAAATCTGTTTCTACAAACAAGGAAAGAAGTCTTTGCAACACTGTGCCCCAGGCTCCTAATTTCAGACCGCAGCTGAAGTTAAGCACTTAGGAAATTTGCATTGTCTTTTAAAGCCAGTAAGAGAACCACTCCAGATTTTTCTTTCTCACTGGGTTCTTGGGATGACTCTGAAGAGAGTACATGTGATTTTTGGAAACTGTAATTTTTTCCAGCCCCTAGAGATGGGGAGGAAGAGTCAAGTGGGTGCCAGAAAAGTGAGCTGAAACAAATTATGTAGTGGGCTTAATAGAAAACCCACCATGTGATGAAATATTCTCTCTCCCTTTTTTAATTTATGAAAAGCACTTACTTGCATGCTCCACACCCATCTCCCATGGGGCTTCCTGGTCCATTCAACTGCATCACTTAAGAATTAATTTTTTTCTCTGCAGCCAAGGCTATTAAGACAGCGAGGCGAAGATAGGCATCTCTGTTGCATTGGTTTAGAGGGAGTTCCCTCAGGAATTTTCTTCCTCCTTCATTCTAGTGTGATTTTAGGCAATACCCATCCACCCCAATTTTGATCCTATCCATTTACCTAGACTTAGAGATTCAAAGCAAGAGCTGAAGTGAAGCCACCAATTCAAAGACGAAATTTTTTAAGGAACACTCCCCAGGCTCTGCCCCTAAATAGAACAGTATCTGATCTCATGGTCCGGGTAGAATTTTAAATAATGTGGGAAAACCAACTTCCTGTGGGATCTTAGCCAATCACTGACTCTCTCTGGATCTCAGTTTGTCCACATAGAAGAAAATAATTAAATAGGAGAGGGAAAAGCAATATGAACTAGGATACTCTTCGGAGCATTAAATACAATGGTGAAAAATTAGAGACAGTTCAACCTCCAAAATGCTAACCTCATAATAGTATTTTACTGGATTTCATTAATAATAAAAACAACTAGAATTTGTGTAGTATATTAGCTTATAAGGCATTGGCAAGTACATTGCCTCATTTGTAAGCAGCCTAACAAAAAACAGACCAGCTTACAATTTTTATTTATTACTATTTTACAGATGAGGAAACTAGGACTGAAACAGGTTATGTGGTTCGTATCAAGTTACACAGATGATCCATGACAGAGCACCTACTCGGACCCCCCACGGAAGACTGTGATGGTCATGGAGTTTGGACTCAGGCAGGTTTGGTCTTGAACAGTAGTTCCACCATCTTCTATTACTGCATCTTTTGAAAGATGTTCATTTGGACAGACCTCAGTTTCCCCATCAGTGGGAACAGGCTGGTGCGTGTGGGATTGAGGAGGAGGACATCCATAGAATGCGGTGCCTGGCAGGTAGTTGATAGAATCAATCTTATTTCCCTTTTTCTTCTAACTCTTTATTCCGTAGCCTTTCTACTGACTACACCGTGCTACCCCTACCATCATTGAAACTAGTTACAGATCATTCTACCTTCTCCTTCCCTGCTAGTCCAGGGCAGTGATTCTCAGCAGGCCACCAACTTCATTACTACCCCCTGGTATCAGGCCGCCCACACCTAACAGAGAGGAAAAGCAGCCCTTTCCTCTGGCACTAGGATCCTCCTTCTTTTCTTCCCACTGAACGCTGAATTCCAGCTTGCCTCTTTAAAGCTGTGGCACTTGTTGGCTTTAGTTGGGCTCCCTGTGTCAGAAAACAATGTATTTTTGTGTTTTTACATGTTCAGGGCTTTCTGAGTAATCTGGGTTAAAGGATGAGTGAATGGCAAGCACGACGTTAAAGATACTAAATCACCCAGGAGGGATTAGCAGATTTATCTCCCCTAGAGCCATCTGTTCACGTTCCAAAGGGTTGTAACACCTTCCAGTGTCTCCTCAGAGATGTGTTTACATTGCAGAGCAAAGGTTTCTGCCCTTCTCTCAGGAAGAGAGGAAAGACAGCTGGGCAACTTTTCCTCTATCGATAATTCTGGGGTTCCTCGCCTGTGCTGTAGACACCCTCCCTGCTTCAGACAGGTAGGCGACGGCTGCGTTTATCATGTCGCCCTCAGGGGAAAATGGGGCATGGGGACCTGGTGCCAACATACTCCATAAGTAAATAAATGTGTCTGCCTCTGATCCAGAAACTTCGGAACTTAAGGATAAAATAAATAAATATAATTATAAAGCGTTATCTCCTTGACTTGATTTCTTCTCCATAAAAACCTGAAATTCATTTCAGGTCCTTTCGCACTTGGTTGAACCTGGGTCATTATCAGCTACAGAATCATCTCAAGTGAATGCAGAGGAAAATGTAATTTGGTATCAGTTCCAATGCTGATCAGGTAGAATTAAATGGAAAAGAGAAATACAAGCATGCCTATCTTGGGAATCAGATGTAAGACCTTAAACACAACCCTAAACTTCACTTAGGGGTGATGGGGAAAATTCGTAAGTCGGGGGAAATGAAAGGGTGAGAGACCCACCAGATTCACCGGTTACGATCAAATATGGTATCACAACAGCACTTCACCATTTCACCTAAGTAAAAGGAGTGCGAAATAATCTCTCAGGTCACCCGTGCATTCTTTGGCTGGAGGAAAGGAGCCTCCAACAAAACCATGGCTCCTGCGACAGAGGATTGGCAAAGAGCCAGAGAGTGGTGCTGCTTGCACCTCAGTATTTGGTCTGTCGAGATTGTTGAGCGCAAACACATCTCCTCAATCCAACTGCAACCAAAATTCTCCGGTTTTGGCAGCCTTTGCCTGCACGGCTGCTTTCTAGTGACCTTTGTGAGCCAAAGCTATCTTCATTCAGAAACACACAGGAAGTCAGTCTTGGTAGGCTTTGGTCAGACTCGTGATCTTCGCAGTGTCCTGGATCCAGGTCGCCACACGATTGGCGGAGTGGATCTAAATAAGCCACATCAGCGAGCCCGGCAGTGAGTGAAGCGAGTCACCCAGTGACTGCTTCCTGGCTCTGATGAGCTCACGTTCCCAGCACAGCTTTGCCCTCAGACTTTAGATTTCCGGTGCCTTCAGGGCGATGCCTGGTTGTCCCGTTGTACGAAGCCTAGGGGGGTCCAGCTCCTTAGCTGTGTAATGCTCTCCAGACCCAAAGCACAGCCTGCTGCCTTGCTGGCCTCGCCTTGCAGTCCCTTCTGTCTGCTCCCACTTCTTCCTGCTCAATCCAATCAGTTCAGCATCTGACAAAAGTGAAAACGTGAAAAAGCTGGTTTCTCTTATCATCTCAAAGGTAGATTTATTCTATGACTTTGGACAAGTCACTCAACCATTCTGATCTTTGTTCTTTTAAAACCTAAGTAGCCAGCGTGGACTGTCAGCACATAGCTATCTATGTTTCCAGGGATAGCATTCAGTAAATTATGAAAACCCTCTGGAAGGGTTAGTTTATACAAAGCAGGCAAATTCCAACCGGAGAGAGGTTAATCCCTTCATAAAATAGCATACAAATACTGAGACGCTAAGTTTCAAGAGGATGGAATCCGACTCTAGCTGCATTGTTCTGCCTGAAACCTCAGCCAACATAATGAGCCAAAAAAATTAAAAAGCCCGAAATCTTAATAATTAAATGCATTTGGATAATACAGTGGCAAAACCAACTTCCTGAACAGTGGAAATTATATCTGCCTCTAATGGCTCTCCTCTGTTTGCATGATGACTTGAAAAACTACCAGGGCAAAACCATCTCATGGCATAACTGACCAGCATGCCAATATATCATGTTCACTATTTTTCATTTTCTAAGGAACAACACAAAAGATCAGTGTCCTGCCGTTTTGAAACATTAACGGGACTGCAACTCTCAATAAATCTAAGTTACTGGAAGAGGCTTTTAGATGCCCGGGATGATGATTTTTGCCCAGGCAGTTCAGTGGTTTGGTGACAATGAGAAGATGGGCTGACATTTCTATCTTATCTGATTCTGTCATAGTTGTAGAGTTGGCTTCTGCTAGGGGTCCGGCATCCTGGGAAACTGACCTCTTGGCTCTGGAGTGGCTAAATCACAGAAGCCTGCGGGTTCCACCCAGCTTACTTAGAAGGAATATTTAAGCAGTTCTACTCTGTGCTGGGTAAGAAATGACAGAGAACAGCTTGCGTCCCAAACTGGTAACAAGCATGGTCTCTGCCCTAGAATGCACGCCATCTATAGAATCCTGCCCCCAGCTTCAGTGATTAAGCCAGCTTTGCTTTTAAGGTAGACAGCACCGAGATAATCCCATTTGCCTGTATCAGGCCAGGAAGAGGGTGGCGTGCTTGAGCGCAGTGCAAGACCCTTTTATTTGCTGTTTTATAACCCTTACATTCCCTTCCCACCCAGAATGGCCAGTTAATACACCAGGGCTAAACGTTTGGAGAATTACTCTACCATATGGAAGTACAAATGGAGAACATAAAAAGCAGCAAGATCTATGCCCTGGTGGATAGTGGTCTCAAATTCACTCATTATTCATATGAATGTAAGAAACACAGGGAACGGGAGAAGGTCAGTGGGGTCCATGGAGGCCATTCCTTTCCAATATGCTCTTTTTTCCTTGGGCAGCATCTAATTGCTTCTGTGCTGCATACAGTTGGGCCTGGAATTCTGTTCCAAATATTTTTTACTCTTAAAAAAAAAAAAAAATTTCCTGGTGTCTGTTCCGTATTTAGATTGTTGAGTTTCAAGTTGCTGGCAGACGAGGTCCCAGGCAGAGGTGGGCAGAGAAGCCTCATGCTGCTTCCCAGGAGGTTCCATCCCTCTTGGAAAGAGAAAGAGCTACTTTAACCCCAAGGTTTGTTTATCATTTTCCATAGGAGGCATGCTACTGAAAAATGTTGAGGAGTAGGGGGTGGTCAAGGGAGACAGCCATTTTTCAAAAAGAAAGCATGTTTCCTGGTTTTCGGGAAAATAG
The DNA here is from genome assembly GCF_024610735.1 of Ursus americanus. Lineage (NCBI taxonomy): Eukaryota > Metazoa > Chordata > Mammalia > Carnivora > Ursidae > Ursus > Ursus americanus. The sequence goes on along the minus strand of NC_142128.1, from coordinate 52,577,470 downwards.
AAGAGTGTAAAATGGCCTAGACATTACCTCCTTCCCAGTTATGGAAGCCCCCCTTCCTTCCTTCTTTCCTTCCTTCCTACTTTTTTTTTTTTTTTTTTTTTTTTTTTAACATCCAGAGCCCACTCCGATAAAGGTACCTTATCTGGGAAGTCATTATTTTACCCTGGTCTTCCTTGCTCTGGGAAAAGTCCCTGTGTCTTCAGAATAGCGATTGACCCTCGCTTGCATGGACCTTCAGAGGTCTGGGATGCTAACCCCACCAACACCTCAACTTCTTGACCCCAAATGCCTCGGAACCCAGAGACCACCAAATCAACAGCTGCTAAAACTGGGAAACGAGAACAGTAAAACTCAGACTCACCCTCAAGTAACTTACAGCTTTGCTAAGACAGCAATATCCATGCACAGTAACTAATTCATTAAACGATACATGATAATACATTGAGAGCCTGTGAAGAGGCTCTAAAGCCACGTAGAATCTAGTGTCACGTAAATCTAAGTCCAGGTTCCGAAGCTCTAGGACCAGCAACCCGGAAATGTTATGGGCTCTCCTTCTTACTATACTTAAAGATTCTCATAGTATTAGTCCTTAAAAGATGGGTAAGAGCCACACATTCTTCATCGAGGAAACAGAATTACTAATACTCCGGGGTCCATAATGCTTTATTTGACTCCTAAGAGTTTTTGGAGGCTTCCTGCCCTGGTATATGCAACGCTATTGTATTATCAGACAAAAGGATCTTTCTTTTGTAAAAATTTCAATCCGTCAAGTAATGAAATGATGCATTTGGGCTGGAATTCTCTCCTTCCTAGGACTGAACATGAATCACCCAATGAATGGGTCTGTTCTTCCTCAAAGCAAGGTTTGGTCCATCTAGAGCTCTCTTCTCACACGAGAGCTAGAAAACTTTTGACCACTACGGGCTGCCTGCAAAACAGGATAGAGTTTTCAAGGAGGGCTATTCATTACCTCACAAATCCTACGGTATGTCTGCCTTGGGTTTATTAGTTCAGTGAAATTTTGATGGATTTTAAAATATATATAAATAACTGTAGTAAAAAGCCTGTGTAGCTTTCACCCACACATGAACTGAAGAAACTAATAGGCACAAGTGCTATGAACACAAACACGCCCAACTGGATTTGTTTGGTGGGATGATGATTTCACTCTTGGAAGCCCTGCCTGCTACTCTTGGATGGGCTTTATTTTTTTTTTTTTCTTCTCATATAATTTCACATTCAGCAAGGTAAAGCAGAATGGCTTCTCATTGACGTATGCCTCTATAAATACCTACAAAAAGAGAAGCAGCTTAGGTTAGAAATGAAACATATAAACCTCAGTCAAGGCGAAGTAGAGAGATTTATGAACTTCCTAATGAATTTTACCGCAATAAAACCTTGACCGTGTAAAGAACGTCAAGTGTATTTGTTGACACCGTGGTCTCGGGCACTCAAGATTGAAGAAGCAAGACAGGTAAAAGAAGTTTAAAAGTAACAAGAAGAGGGGAGGAAGAGTGAATAACAAACACATTAAGGGAAGTGAGAAATGAGAACATTCTGCCCATGTTAAGCAGTGAAGAGTCCCCTAGATTCAGGCTCTATTAATTACTGCCGTATGTATGGGGGGAGGGATGAGCCGTTATGAACTACCTTAACTTCCTAGACCTTGTGGCCCATTCAGAGTAAGACTTGTTATCTTAATGTGTTAGCACTGGCAGAACCTGGGAGCCTTGCTGGTCAACCCTCACATTCTGCAGATGAAGAAATTATGACTCAGAGAAGTAAAGGGACTTTTCAAGGATCTCTCAGCTGGCCAGCGGAAGAAATGAGGCTAAATTCCAGATCTACTTCCTCCCCCATTCGCATTTCCACTCAGCTCCCTTCCTGATTTTTGGTGGGCCCTTCTAATTCCCCATCATTCTGTGTACTCCTTTCCTCTTCACCCTCCACTGTATCGCCCCAACACCCCCAACACACACGCACACACTCGCACTTCTGCTGTATGCTTGTGCAATAGGAGTTCTCCATCAGTTAGGATGGGCTGGCAAAAATTACAAGGAATATATATGTTGACAGCCCAGTGTTTACACACTGAACACAAACGCTACGTCAATGACTCGCTGGCACTCACAGCCATTACATACGCTGAAATGCAACCTTTGGGAAACTCCTGATGGAATTCACCAGTTTTCTTCTGCCCAGATCCACCAAATTATTGCACAACACAAATCCAGCTGTGCTAGCCCGCCCTGTGGAGGAGAGAAGCTGTGGGGCTGGTGGCGTTTCCCAGTGGACTCATTTGTTGAGGCAATCCTGCTGCTGTCACCCCTCACTGGGAACTAGCCATCTGTTTTGTTAGAATTCTTGGATTCGGTAGGCTTCTTCCATGACACACGACAGATACAGAAACCCTCTGGTTCAAACACTTCACCTCCTGGGCACGAATACTCCCCACACACATCCCCACCCTCTCAGGCCGTCGCCCCCACACACCCTCTCCTCTCCACCCTAGGCTTAACAACAGTCCCCATTAACTTATTGTAAAAGGCCAACATGAAGTAGTAAAAAAAAAAAAAAAAACTTTCATTCTAAAAATTGTTAAGAGGGCTTCTGTGAAGTACTGTCTCCCCTTCCCGTGCACATTGCTGCCACTGACAAGCCATCAGAGGAATTTGAGTTTTGAGCTCTTTTCTTCGTGGTAAGGATGGATTTAGACAATTGAAACTGGATGAGTAGCATAGTGGGGGTCCGGTGAACGGTATCTCTCCTTAAAGTATTTAATAACAGAAGAGCAAAGGTTCAGGCCAAGAATTAGGAAGACATTATGACTGCTCTACGGAAGAGTAAACTCGGGTTTAAGACAAAGGACTTTCTGCTGAAATTGACTAACTACTATACTCTCTATTATTTCAATGAGGTCAGATGACCATCTATGCAGATGCTCCTGGCAGGAATTCTTGGGAGAAAGCCTGGAACAGACACTCTGAACCTCCAACCCCCCTGCCCCCAGCTCTCCACACCTGTGGCCACAGAAACCCCTCTGACTGCAGGGCTGAGAACAGAATGTAATATGGGTTTGGAAAGGATCACAGGAACTGATGGATGTAGGGATTAAAAATGGGTTCATTAGCAGGGTGTTACAACCAACCATGGGGTGATTCTGCAGCTCACAGTGGACACTGGAGCCAATAAAACCTTCAAAGACCTTCTATAATGAGCAAAAAGAATATTTTATAAATATCGCACCCAAAATTTATTTCACTTTTCCCATGCGCAAGCATACTTGAAAAGTTTATTCCCTTAGGTAATATAAACAGCAATTTTTAACATAAAACTGAGAAAATAATAGTCCCTACTTCACAGAGAATATGATGTTTGGAGGAAGTGAGGCATGAAAACTGCTGGACAGATAGCCAAGCGTGGTCAGTAATTAATAAGGACTAACAGTTCGTCTTACTTACATATTACTTACTTACTTACTTAAATATTGTCTTTCTTAATAAGTTATTTCTTTTTTTTCCTAAGATTTTATTTATTTATTTGAAATAGAGAGAGGGAGCCCAAGCAGGGGAAGGGGCAGAGAGGGACAAGCCGACTCTCCGCTGAGCAGGAAGCCCATCGTGGGGCTCGAGCCCAGAGCTCTGAGATCATGACCTGAGCCGAAGTTGGACCCTTCACCAACTGAGCCACCTAGGCGCCCCTCAGGTCGCTATTTCTGAGTAGATATTACGTAGGTGGGTAAGCCACGCTAGGTCAGAAGCATCCCGATCCCAGCCGCGTGGAGCTGTTCCGCGTGGCCGGCGTCACCCGGCACAGCCCGCAGTGCTGAACTCGGAGCGGCGCAGAGGGGGAATGCTCGCGCACGCACCGGGTTGGCATCTTGGCACAGCCTGGCGAGTATAAGCGTAGAAGGAAGTGACGACGAAAGCAAGGGCTCAAAAGGCTCCATTTTCCTCAGAAAGTAAACAAAACCTAATGAAGGTAGAATAAAGGGGCAAATAGAACTGGCTCAAGAGAGACTTGGTACATAGATTCGTGTGTGTGACTAATTTAGTGGGTTGGTGTTGCCTTGCGACTCCGTGGTATTTTCCAGCTGGCTGGAGGGAGTAGAGATTTTAGGCCAAACATTTGGTGAGTTTCCTAATGAAAGAAATTAAACAACAGCCACTCTGGCTTTTTGTAAGCAAAGCTGTGTTAACCGAACTCCAGAAAGAGAAGCAGCTCTCCCTCTGCTCCAGGTTCATGGGTCTACAGGCTCAGAGCGAGGGAGCGCCTCCAGAGGTCCCATGTTGCAGCTGTTTCCCTTCACCAGACCAGAACAAAAACAGCAACATACACTGAGAGAGACTCTCAGAAAGCGACTTCTGAAAAGTAAGCAATAGATACTTTCTACCTCCAAAAGCAAAGGCACAAATTGCCCAGAGGCACATGGGTCAATGCCCAGCCAGCTCCCAGCCAACACAAGATCGATGAGCTGGAAAGCTTAGACTCTGACAGGACTCTGGACTCAACTCAGACTCCTTGGATGACAGCAATCCGATCAACGCAGCTAACTAACCACCCAGCAGAGGTCTCTACTCCAGGGACAAGCCTTGCGTGACCACCTGTTTCCTCAGCTAAACTCTGTACAGAGTAAGTGGAAAAGATAAGTTTCCAAAGGCCAGATGTTCCTGGACATTCATTTTTAGGAACTGTCTGGGGCATCCATTTTCGGCGTTCTTTGATACAGAAGAATTAAAATGGCCTCTGGCTACCTTAACTTCACGGGTCATGAATTCCACGTCCCCCAGAACAAAAAATCTGCCCACTGCACACACAGTTATGATTCCTCTTTCAGTACAATTGGTCCAGATTGAAACCCCATAGCACCTTTTAGTGGCATATCCTAGGATATTGGTACGTCCTGGGAGTCTCAGCATTTTAATGTAATGATGTAATGGGGAACATGGTTCCCCAAGGTTCCTGTCCCCCGGTGTATATGTTCCATATAATTCCCTTCCCTTGAGTGTGGGCAGGACATGTGAATATGATGGGATAATCACACCCTTAATTAGATGACATTCTATAAGTTTGCACTATAAGATTAGAGAGAGATTCTCCTGCTGGAAGAAGTACGATGAAGAAAAAGCACATTAAAGAAGTACATGTGGAGAGAAGACCATGGCCATGTGGAGAGAACACCACGGCCATGTGGAGAGAAGACCATGGCCATGTGGAGAGAAGACCATGGCCATGTGGAGAGAAGACCACAGCCATGTGGAGAGAAGACCACGGCCATGTGGAGGGAAGACCACAGCCATGTGGAGAGAAGACCACGGCCATGTGGAGAGAAGACCACGGCCATGTGGAGAGAAGACCAGGTGGCTAGAACCTGAGAGTGACTTCCACTCTCTCAAGACCACCCAGCCAACAGCAAGCAAGATGACACCACCTTTCCTGTAGCCACAGGGAAAACAATTCTGCCAACAGCATGAATGGGTTTAGAAAAGAACTCTGGGTTCAGAGAGAACACCACCCAATCCACACCTTGATTTCAGCCTTGTGAGACCCTGAACAGCGGACTCAGTCAGACCATACACAGACTCCTGACCCTGGATCCTGCGAGACAATAAACATGTCATTTTAAACTGTTAAGTTTGTGACAATTTGTCACAAGGCAAAGAAAACTAATATATAGCCCCAGTCGAGTGACTATATGCTCTCATTTATCAACTGTGTGACCTCCTGCAGGTTAAAGAATTCTTGGGCCTCCCCTTTGTTGTCTCTAAAAATGTGAATTATAAACATATCTGCTCAATGGTTCTCACGTGTTTAAAGAAAAGATTTAAAAAGAAGTTATTTGTGAATGATGTCATTTTGTACATTATAAAGCTCTAATCAAGTAATTGGTAATATTCAGTGACAATCTGTGAGGTCTATGAAAATCCAAAGTCCTTATGGGCTAAAGGCAGGACCATCAACTTCTGTCTAGCCCTTTAAGACAGGGTGGAATTAGGAGCCCCTGCTCTATGACCTGTCTCCAAAGCAAATGCCAGAGGAGTTTTGGGTTCATCCAGCAGGAGGTGTAAACTTGGGGAAATGCCGTCTTTCATGGAAACTGCCAGAGCCTCACTGTGTGAACGATCGACTTATCCATGTTGTATATATTTATTTTACTGCATCAAGTGTTAGGTAGGCACTGTGGATAAGGAAGCGAACAAGGCTCTGCTTCTCGTTTTTAAGGCAGTTGAGTCACTTAGGAAGACACAGATAAGAGAGGAACAATTACAAACAGGGTAAAAATGTTGTATTAGATGGAGAAGCACCTGCCCGTCATGGGGATGTATAGGAAGGTACCCCGGAGAAAGGCAGCCTTGAGTTGATTAGTAAAGGACAATTGGGGGTAATTACACAGGTGAGTTTGGCAGGATATTGGGGAAGAGGCATTTTATGGGAAACAGTTAAAGACACAAAGACTTAAGAACATGACCCTTTTAAAAGGAACAAGCACATTAGTGCCATCTGGCTTTAAAAAAGAGAACATGAAGGTATGTGACAAAATTATAGAGTTTAGAGTTAGAGAAAGACCGGACCATGAAGCATCTTACATGCTTTGCTCAAGAGTTTGGTATTTATTCTGAAGACGATAGGAGTCTTTGGTGGCTTTTAAGCAGCTTGGCATCTCAAACTTGGGCAGCAGTGTGGGTAATGGATTAGAAAGAAGAGAGAAACCACCTTGAAGGTAATTTGAGAAATCTGGGTAAGAAAAGATAATGACAACATCAGTGCAGATGAACAGAAGGATGGATTTAAGAGCCAACAAGAAAGTAGTACAAGCAGGACCCAATAGGCCAGTGTGAATCTAGGGAGAAAGATGTCGTGGTCAAGTCCAAGGTTATTCTAGCGTAAGCAACTGGATAACAGCAAGATTCACGAGTACACCAGCTCTCATCCTTGTAGAAGGGAAAGAACTTAGGTGAGGGCTTCAAGCATTTCCCAAAGCTTGTCAGGAAGTTAGAGAAAGAAATTATTAATACAGATAGCCACTTAATTTATGTCCTAGATCCACTGAGGCCAAACATTACCCAGGAATGTTTTCTTACTAATAGAAGAATGGTTCAGGCAACAAAAGGCATATCTGGGACTAGAACAAGGCAATAGTGCTTATGTGTCCCCTAATGCCTTGAATGGCTGGGCGTATAGAGGTTCAATAAGCTTCTTATAGGACCATTTCTTGATGGGTGTGTCCCATCGAGCATTTAGAAAGTAGTATCTGGCATTTGTTGCCTGACTGGCTTATTGGCTTAGGAATTTAAGGTAACCATGCTTAGTTCAGCACATATGTGCACTTTAAAAAGGAATCATAAAGTATCTCATATAACAAAAGAAATTTGAGTCTCCAGAAGTTACTCTTGCAGTAAAGGAGGTGAGAGTGGCCAGAGCTCACAAGGATGGTCAACACTTTTTTAAATTCAGTTTTTAGAACCACGTCATTCAAAATGATGTTTTCAATTATTCCTGCTTTCAAATTGAATCTTGCTTGAAAATAAATACACCGTACTTCTTTTAGTGCGAACACCCCGTAAAAGGCACTGAGAATGTGGAATCGATTTTTAGATTGTGCACGAGACTTATATTTGCCAAATCACCCACTCCTTTTAAAACATATCTCAAGTCGGTCATCTGCTGGGGAGCATGGCTTCATTGTTATTGATCTCGCTCCAACAACCAGCGCTAAGTGGAATCCACCTTTCTCAGGATTCATTGTTGTGGGTTTTGTATTTAGCTGTCCCCGTGCCTATTTTATGACCAGATATGTTTGTTGTCTCTTCTCTTAGATTGGACCCAACTTCATTCTTTACTAAGTGGCCCCAAAACACGCCCTGGTTAATCAACTAGTCTGTTGTTTATTTTTTTTTTTTAAAGATTTTATTTATTTATGTGACAGAGAGACAGCCAGCGAGAGAGGGAACACAGCAGGGGGAGTGGGAGAGGAAGAAGCAGGCTCCCAGCAGAGGAGCCTGATGTGGGACTCGATCCCAGAACGCCAGGATTACGCCCTGAGCCGAAGGCAGATGCTTTAACGACTGCGCTACCCAGGCGCCCCCCAGACGCCCCCCGTTGTTTATTATTATTCAACACACACAAAGCCTGCATAACTGCAACCAGAAAGGAGATGTTTTTATTATAAACCTGCTTCTTTGCCTATCACCCACAAACTGATGGTGCCCTTCTTTTTTTTTTTTTTTCCTCCTTTCTTCTCCTTGAGAGTAAAAGGAGGGAGATGCACTGACAGAAATCTTGGATTGGGAATAGGACAGCTCAAATTCCCATTAGAGGGGACGGATTCAGCTTGGTGAGAGCCACAAAGCTAGAAGAAGGGCACCCAGGGGGTGTGGTATGGGACTGAGAGCAGAGAGGAGGCCCTGCAGCACCTACCTGCCCGTGCAAAGCCCGAAAACTGAGGACGAATACAGGAGAACAAGTTGCTAGGGTAGCACCCGAGAGGGTCAGAGCCACGATAGAGTAATTGAAGGAAATGGTTAACAACAGTAAGGGTGACTGCAGTTAAAGAGCAGTGTCGATTACAGCTCACCCTTCTACATGGTTCTCAGATCATTTTGGCTGGTGGAGGTAGGTGGTGTTAACCCAGTGAACAAACACAGGGAAAACATCTCTGCTCCGTGCAACTGTGGGAACCCCGCAACCAAGAATAACTAGGATTTTATTTTTGTGTAGCAGGTGAGGGAAGAGCCTGTGGTCTCTTACGGAAGCCTGTCTGTGATTTTTCACACTTTACTATCATCCTAGTTTTGTTAAACTCAACAGGAGCCAGCCAGCACATGCTTGCCTCTGAAATCACCACCTGATGTTATTTTGAGCTTGGGATTTGACACCCATTATTCCATTTGCTAACTCCCCAGTAAAGCTTTGACTAGGGGGTTTTTTGTATTCGATGAACAGTTGAATGACTTGGGGGTGGGGTGGAAGTTAGAAAGAAGAATGTAATTAATCCACCGATGCGCCATCTATAAGATATAAATGCATTGACCGTTCCCTACCTGGATTTACTGCAAATCATAATCGTTCACTCGCCCTCTTTCTGATAATCCAAAGACATGAGTTGCCATATGTCCTATGTTTTCTAGATTTCAGTCATTTCTCTTTTCAATTGTTTCTGTTTTGGGTGGTTTTTCATGACTTTGGAAAGCGAGCACAATCTGGCTTCAGATAGCTTGGGCTTTCCTCGATGAACCTTTTCTTCCAACACTAGACAAGGGGAAGCCATGCTGGAAAGCTCCGCTTACATAACCTCATTTGACAAATACGATACATGCCAAAAACTTGACATTTCACAATACAAACTTTTATGGAGCAGCTTTATGTTTCAAATACAGTACGGCATGCAAAGAGCGTGTGATCATCCAACCACCTCCCCAAGTCCCAGGGGTTCAGTTAAAAATATGTGGGGGAGAAACAAAGCTCCTTCACATAATGGCATCAAATCTACTGCTCTCCCTTTGATTCCTTCCTCTTCCCTCTGTGTTCTCCCGAGTGTCCAAGCTAATGTCCTTGGAGATTCCCTTCACAGCGCGTCCAGGGGCTGAGGGAAACCTCCCCACTTTAATCTAGAAGGAGGGCATTGGAAGTCCTCTCTGCAGCTGCAGTATTGTGACCCGACTGTCATTATCACAGATGAGATAATGGGTGAGCAAATGCCTTGTAAACCATAAAGTCCTAAAGGTTAGTGATTGTTTTCTCATTGTTAGTAATTTATGTATTAATGTTGTTACTACTACTAATAAAAGGAATCACCAAGCTTCCCGATTCAGAGTTCCAGTTTAGGCTATAAGGCTTCAGAAATGTAGGGCATGAGAAGCTACCAGAAGAACAGGGGAAAAAATACGAACCATCACTGCTCTAGGCTCTGGAAAGAGTTGCCATGTTTACAAAAGCCCATCAGGACCCTAGCTGACTCTAAAAGTAATTTTTCATTGCTGAAAAGATTCTCCTTTATCAATGATAACACACCCATGTATTTCTTTATATCATGAAAGACATTTGCTGCTGAGGTCTCTAGAAATTCTACTGCGAAAGGCTTAAAGACCTGGCCACCTTCCTCCGGGCTCCCCACCACCATCCACGGTCTTTATTTCAGGCCCAACTAAATTTTCCCAACCATGTTACAAACTGGGATCACCCAAAAAGAAAAAGGAAGAGAAAGTGTGATTCAACCAAAAATCTGAGTAAGCAAACGAATTTGGCACTGGAAGATGCAAAAACTTGAGTCTGCAGGCAGAGGTGGTTACTTGACTTAGACAGTGATCTTGGGGGTGCTCAGATGAATGTAATGAGAAGCACTTTCAAATTTTTACTTTGAGTATTTTTCAATAAATCAGTCCATTTAAGCTCCGTGTCAAGCAGCTTGACAAACTACTTTCTCAAACAAGACTCAAAAAAGAAAGAAACAAACAAGAATAATTTCTAACAATCAAAGGTAAAGTAAAATATTAGTCCGGAAGAAATACAATTTCACATTTAGAAGTTAGTTTTATGAAGAGGATAATCCTCCCCTATTTCTCCAGGCCTATAAATGCAATTTTTATTTCATTTTTCCCCCAACCCTCAGATTGCTACAAAGATCGAACATGGGAAAGAATTATTTCTTTTCCCGGGGGAGGAGAGGGGGGTGTAGGACTTGGAACCCCCCTGCTAGCTGCTGCTTGTCAATGGATCCAATCTACTTTTACAGTCTGATGAAGACCCAACCCTCTTCTACCTGGGGACAATCTGTGCGTGTGGTCAGTGTCTGTCATTGTGTGTCTTATGCTCATTACCAGTAATTAACCCGAAGAATAGATAACATCTTGGCTATTTCAGCCTTCAGGGAAAGAACGATTTTTTAATGCCAATTAGAATATAAAACTTGATACCAAACCACTCATATTAAAGTCACAGGCAGTTCTGAAATATGTCCAATATAAACAATAACCCCAGTTTATAAAATTCTGTCCGAATTTCTCTTTTGCACTTCCGTGGGTCCAGTAAGGTACTATTCCAGAACAGGAAAAGAGATGTCACCCTGGTGTTCAGCTTCATTCGAGCATTCCCCTGCATCATGAGAGCCAATTCGGGGGGGGGGGGAATATATATATATATCTCCCAATTTTTATTTTTTTATTTTGCTTGGTAATAGCTTATCGAGTTTCATGGTAAATGTCTGTACTCAGACAGCTTAGGTGATCCACCCTTGGACTAGAAGAATGTAAGTGAGAAAAAGTGGCCCTGCTTCTCAACCTCTAAAACTCTCAAGCACGGCCCTGACTCAGAAGTGGACAGAGACAGAAAGGGGGCTCCTCTTTTATCCTATATTGGATTTCCAGCCATACTGAGCAGCTAGCTTGATTCTGCTTAACCCGCAGGACAGAAAGGGGCATATCAATGTCCAAAATATTTCCACAAACGTCCACCAAGGAACTTTTGCCATTACAGGAAAAACAAACCAGTCACCTGTCTCATTCAATGTGCTAATAATATATTTTGAGGGGATCTCGGGACAAGAGAGATTTGATAGGACAATAACGCAAATGTATAATGTAGATTATTTCCAAAGAATGCCCTGGGTCATGCAGGTGGGTTTGATTTTCATTTCATGTGAGATGAGTGCTTTGTAATCAGTCAAACTTAGGTTCAGGACCAAGCTGAACCACCCAAATGGAGAAACACTGATTAAGGATCAGAGAACACACTCATTTACGCTGGAAAGAAAGTTCGATTTTCCTGGACATCTGAAGAGACCTGGAGAAAGTAGAGCACAGTGCTTTTCGTTCCTGGCCCTCCTACATGTCTGTGAACAGACTCCAATGATATGTGCCCGAAAAGGAAAGTGACTTTGTTCGCCAGAACATTCCAGAGAAAATGGCTGGAGACCTGCACGTCCCTCGTCCCAACCACCACTAAATAAGCACAGCTAAACTGGCTTCTCACCCCTGCTAGAAATGGCAGGTATGTAGTCAGCCTCTGTGTATGTTCTGCTTCCTCAGAAGGACCGTTCTAAGAACAGAGACAGGCTGAGTCTTTTTTGACTTGATAGATAACGATGCTCCCAGCAGATTTTGAAACCAATACTTTCAGCTTAGAATGGTTAACTAAACTATCAAGGAGGGATTCTAGAAGGAGACCATCCTTCTAGAAGGAAGCATAGTCCAAGCATGGGCTTTTGAGACAAACAGATCCTTAGATATATTATTGTGATCTTGAGCAAATTAGTTAACTTAGTCTACCCTGTTTCCCCATCTAGGTTAACTATTCATGTCAGTTTGCCCGGGGCCATCCTAGGGTCTATCTCTTGTCCTTGGTAATTAATAAAAGCTGCCCTATTACTCCAAAAGGGTTCCAGTTTGGACAACAAATCATATGGCCACCTCACTCTTCTGCTAAATTTAAAACACCGTCACCTCAAAGGGCAGTTGTGAAGGCTAGCCATAATGCATATTCATTGCTCCCACAGTGCCTTGTGCGTAGAAAATGTTTGCTTAAAACTAGCTTCCTCTTTAATTTCTTCAGATCCATACCGTCCAGTACAGTAGTCATTAGCCTCTTACAGCTACTGAGCCCTTGAAATGTAGCTAGTTCAAGTCGAGATGTACTGTAAGTATAAAATACACCAGATTTTAAAGATTTAGTACCCCAAAAAAGAAGATAAAATATCTTATTAATCATTTTTACCTTAATTACATGTCCAAATGAAATTATTTTGGATATATTGAATTAAAAACAATAAATTATTAATATTCTGCCAGTTTCTTTGTTACTGTTTTAAAACGACTACTTTGAAAACTGTACAATTACCCCGGTGGCTTTCATTATATCTGTGTTGCACAGCACTGCTCCAGGTGGCCTGTTTACGCCTGTGCTACACCCTCGCACACTTCATGCCATCAACACCAGCCCACCTCACCCATTGAATTCTTCCTTCTAAAACTCAAGGCAAGAATCAGGTATAATTTTATCATATTTGTCAGCATGTTCTTAAATTACTCTGGGTTTTTGAAGGTAAAAGGGTAACAAACTAAGGGGCAAAATAAAATTGACTTTGATCATGTCTCTCAGCAATGGTTTCTCCTTAGGGATAGAAACATTGACCTTGAGTACATTAGGAAAGCTGAAGAGCCCACGCCAACTCGGGAAAATGTCCACGTTGGCAAGAAAAAAGGAGCTCGGTTTGCCAGAAAAGATATCGCAATCTCTCCCTGGATCCGATTTGCTAATTCTTGTGAATGCTTGTGAAACACCTCAGGTCCCAAATCCAAATAACATAGAGAACTGGGGCCCATGAGTGTGCCATAGGCTCTGCCTCTTTGAAAAGAGGAGATTCAGGTCAAGAGAAACCACCAACTGTCAGCCCCAAAAATGTCTTCTAAGCGCATTGAAACAGCCTTTAGCCCAACTTTTGTAGTTGCCCCTGCTTGAGAGTGGAAGAGTTGCAGAACAGCAAAGTATAGAGCAAATTCACTCCAAAACAATAATTTAATCCAATCAATGCCCCTGCCGCACTGATGCCAGTCACTGGGGGGGGGGGGGGGGGGAAGCACCAATGTTCAATTTTTAAAATATTAGCAATTGGATTTTTAAAGTCTTTTTTATTTAAAAAAATGTACTTAATAAAACTTGTTCAGGTGTGCAATATATTTTTTAAAGATTTTACTTATTTCTTGGAGAGAGAGAGAGCAGGGGCAGGGGAGAGGGGCAGAGTGAGAAGCAGCCTCCCCACCAAGCAGGGAGCCCCACCCAAGGCTCTACCCCGGGACCCTGGGATCACGACCTGAGCCAAAGACAGACACTTCACCAACCGAGCCACCCGAGTGGGCGTGGTATGCAATAGTTTTTTTTTAAATGTGTTGTCTCGGAGAACCATGTTGGCTGACGTCGTTGTCCTGGCATCCATGCCTGCTGTCATAGACGTAAAGACAAATGACTCAAACTGGTTTCTCAGCACAACCAGAAGAGATCTGTAGTCACTGTATTGAACTTTCCATGTTTCAACCAGTCGCTTTAGTGCTGTGCAGACACAAACGTTGACATCCCTCCTCAAAAGAGCACCATCCCTACCAATGGCCTCCTAGTTTGGAAGGACGGTAATGACAGCCGATATGAGAAGTATGTCGGGTAATCTAACGTTTAATGTGTTCTATGAGATGCTTTGCATCTGAGCTCCACCAGCTCTCATCAGCTAACTCCCTCACCCCCTTCACCCCACAATCAAATAATTCCCCTCCCTTTGATAAGAAGCCAACACAGGGAGAGGCGGTGGTTTGGAACAAGAGCGTCTGAAGTGGAAGAAAACACAGTGGGCCTCTCACTTTCCCTCTCTAACCACAACAATTGGAGGAGACTTTGGCCTGAAAAAAAATCTATCTGCTACCAAATGGTACCCAGATGGCGCTCACAGCTGGTCTCCGGTACCAGCTGTACCTACGTCCATCCATCTTCAGAAGACGCCTGCCGCCCAAGAGAAGAAAACCGGGTTGACAGAGCAGTTAAAGAGCCTCTCTTTTCTCCCGCACACTTTTCCTTTTATCTTTTCCCCTTCAATTTCAGAGCTTCTTGTTCTCACCTTCATGCTGTGGCAGTGCTGACACAGCAAACTGCAGCCCTGGAAACCCAGTGGTGAGTAATAGCCCCCCGGCTTGGCATACCTAATGCCTATTGTATGTGTGGGGGTGGGGAGCACCGGAGGGAGGGGATCCATTTGGTCAAGTTGCCTGCAGAGGAATAGGACCTTGCGAGGGGGACCCCAAAGCATCCAGAGAGTATCTGACTTTTGATACCTGTCTTCTAATTAAATCCAAACATCTAATATGTCTGGCCTTGAGGAATGCATTGTTCAAACAGATTTGATTCCTGCCCGGAGCCTTTCAAGCCACTGACCACTTTGAACCTAATTAGAAAAAGCAGAGGACACTGCAGACATTTAATAAAAGGAATCGGGTTGCTGCTTCATCTTCATGACCTGGGATTTATAAGGGAATTTCACTGGCTTTGTAGCAATGTAAAATAAATAGACATTAGATGATGACAGGGAAAACAAAATTGCTGCCAAAGCTAAAAAGAGCTTGGCAAAAGAAGAAAGAACTAGTACACAGTCAGTCATTATTTACTGTACAAACCTTCTCACAAAGCATAGAGGAGAGATACGTAGGAATAATGGGCCCTTGCGAAGGATGAAAAGGGCTTTCTATAACTACATTATCCCCGACAAGGACACTGACGTGCCCCGGTTGTAGGAGATCTTATTGTTCTACTCGGCCATTCAGAGAGCTAAACGAACAGCCCTGCTCTGCAACTTTTTTTTTTTTTTTAAAGATTTTATTTATTTGACAGAGATAGAGACAGCCAGCGAGAGAGGGAACACAAGCAGGGGGAGTGGGAGAGGAAGAAGCAGTCTCATAGCAGAGGAGCCCGATGCGGGGCTCGATCCCATAACGCCGGGATCACGCCCTGAGCCGAAGGCAGACGCTTAACTGCTGTGCCACCCAGGCGCCCCCCTGCTCTGCAACTTTTGAGGGCTGAAATAAATAGTCCGCACGATGCCCAGGAATAGACTAAAACCGTAATGGGTGGAAGTAACTAGTTAATACATTAGTCCTTGCAGACCCCCACCCCCACCCTGTGCCATCGACCACAGAGACTCTGCCCAGGTCATGATTCTTCAGCCCGTAATGCTAAATTGTAACTAAGCGCAGTCACCTAACCTACCAGCTCCGGACAAAAAGATCCAAGTGTTCATTATTTCATTTAAAAGGAAGAAAGCTTTGCTTTTTGGTGGTGGTGGCTGTGTTGAGATGTGAGCAGACCCCTGTGATCTGAAAGAGTTCCATCTCATCACAACTTAAAGAAATAGTTTCATTCTATATCACAATCCCCTCCCCCACCCCAGAAAAGCTGAAATCGTGTGGTTTTTTTTAAAGTTGTGTCCACCCAATCCAACAATAGGAGATTATTCTTAAGTGTTAATGAAGAAAGATGTTTTTATAAACCGTAGTGTGTTCATAGTTGTTAAAGCACCTTAACTATAAGCTCGGCCTAGATTAGAACAAGAGGTGCATGACAGAAGACTGGAAGGACCAAGGTACATTATTAATGCTAATGAATAGTCTATTGTTCCACCAGATTGCGTTGTAATAGCTAAAATCATAAGACGACTCAGTTGGCCTTTCAAATGTATATGTGTGTGGTGGCGAAGGCAATTGGCACATGGGTAGAAAGTGAAAACAAAATGTTCCTCTAGCACCTGAGAAACATAAAGGGTGGAAGTAAATGTATTCAGGAGAACGTGCAACAAAGAATATCGACCTTATAAGCTGTACTGATATATTTTACAGCACCTAGAGCAAAGCAAAACCCCCTTTAACTAGGACAGTCAGAAAATGATGGGGTCTGATTAATCCTGCCCTCTAAAGCAGTATGGGGCTATGTAAAGACCACTAACTGAGTGCCCACCCTGACTCTGTAACTTTATGACCACAGGACCTTGGATAAGACACTTGCCCTCTCTAAGCCACCACTTACGCAATGGGAAAATTTGGAAACTGACATCTCCTGCCTCACAATGTTGTAATTTGAAAGATCAAATAACAAGACTATGGGAAGATGTTCTGAAAGCTGTAAATCCCTGTATGAAGATGTAATTTATTATAATAAAGAAGCATCACATATATGAGCAATAGATTAGTCAGTTTCAAAGAACATGAAAAAAATATTCACCACTACAACGGTCTTGAATATAATTTAATCTTTCTTTGAGGATTTAAAAAGTATTTTAGGAAGCAGAAATGCCTCCTTCTTCCATGACTATAGGCATCAATTACAGAGATATCCATTGGAATTTTATGGCAAAAATTAAAATTCTGATGATTTCATATATGTGGTTGTTTGAAATATTGACGATCAGTACCTATTATATCCCTTTGTGCCTTTCAACTTCCTCATATAAGTTGTATGAGAAGAATGATGCATCTATTAGAAAGAATGATTTAGAACCGCATTAGCTGACAGAGAGGATTTCCATAAGGTATTATTGATTGAGCAATATAAAGGACAAGGGGGCATGAGTTTAAGGAATAATCAGAGATGCTGTCAATCAGAGAACTCAAGATACTTTATTTCTACCTGTTAGAACGCTCTCATAATACACTGTCATCTGCTAGAAAATCAGTGTAGTACATATAAAAACCTGCACTGTCTGCAATATGACAGGAGCCCCATTAGCTGTGGTGCCCTGCTTCGGTTCCCAATGTTCCCAACCGTGTATGGTCACCCTGAAATGTCTACCATTTTTACCTTTTATACCCTCACTTAGTATTATTACATGTGCTTACGAACTTAGGAACCACAAAACTTACGAACCACATTTGCAACTTGAAAACCACCAAATAGGAAACATGAAAAAATATGTATCAGTAGGCCCTACAATGAATTATAATGGCAATGATAAATGTAAACCTCTCAGTGCAGATTTCTGAATGTCTCAATATAGACATGGGCTCAGAGGCTAAGATTTCCAGCTGGATTTTTCAAATATGCACTGTGTTGGACCGCATCAACACATTGCTGCCTCCTTACATTCTTCATATATTTTATCATTATACATTTTTATAATTACATTTTTATAAAAATACTTAATATCTAGGGATGGATAAAATGACTAATCCATGATCTTCAACATAAATACAATTGATCTACCAGCTTTTACAGAAGAGCTTCATGTGTTTTTAGCTATTGTAATATTTTAATCTTTTTAATGTGTAAGCGTCATGCTAAATCATAAATAGATTTTAAGGCTGCAGCCAAAATAACTTCCTGTATTCTTCTTTGTGTTGTCCAGTGTCCCTTCCAATGTTTTAAACAAGTTTTACAAATGTAGTGGTATTGGAGACCACTCAGATGTCCATGAATAAGTTATTGGTTATAATATATTCATATAGCGGAAAACTAGAAAGCCAGCAAAATGATG
This sequence comes from Ursus americanus, assembly GCF_024610735.1. Lineage (NCBI taxonomy): Eukaryota > Metazoa > Chordata > Mammalia > Carnivora > Ursidae > Ursus > Ursus americanus. The sequence goes on along the minus strand of NC_142128.1, from coordinate 52,559,475 downwards.
AGGCAAAGTGTAAAATGTTTAGGGGGGAAATGAAGTTCAAACACCACGTGCATTGTATTCTAGGTAGAGATCAGTGCTGACAAAGGATGAATGTATAGACAGTCGTGTATCTGTGGAATAAATCTGGAATGACATAGGACATACTGGTTCAGTGGGGATTCATGGTTGGAACATGGGTGATTATCATTTTCATATTTATATGTTTATGTAGTTGCTGAACCTTTTATAATAATCATCAATTTTTCCGCTGTTGGGAATTTTGCTGGCAGGGTTGTATGGGGAAAATTTCTATCTCCCACAAACAAGCATTTTGGGGGGAGGCTCTTTGAACAACCTGGAGGATTATTCAATATTTAACTTAACAAACAAGTAGCATCCACGATATTCACATTGGCAGAGAATCGTAGAGTTTGAGCCTTGCTTTCAGTAAGTGTCAATGTTGATTTTTAAATGTGTCTTCTTTTATTTTAGTTCTTTAACCATTTTCCCCAGGACATAGTAAGGGAAGAAAGTTGTGTCTTGGGCTGTTGGCTTAGAATGGTTGGAAAAGACCCAAAGGAACACTGTGAAGAGCATACCCACTCTCTCAGGGTGATGGCAGCCCAGCTTAAATATAGTTTTCTGTATTATCTCTTTATTTACACCTACCTGTATCTGGATATGGATATCATAGCCTACTCTATTCCTGATTGTTTTCAATTATGAGAATACAAAGATGAGAAAGATCGGTGCTGCCCTCAAGGGGCACACAATTCATTCTGTGTCTACACAGTCCTGAAGCTCCAAACATTGACACAACCAAGAGAATTAGCCAGAGGACCAACTGTTTTCAAAATAATCTCCCATTTCACTAAAATCAATGAAAGCTCCTTCTCTTTCTTTCTTTTTTTTTAAGACTTTATTTATTTGAGAGAGAGAGCACGTGCACACAAGCGGGGGGAGGGGCAGAGGGAGAAGGAGAAGCAGAGAGCCCGATGATGTGGGGCTCCATCCCAGGACCCTGGGATCATGACCTGAGAAGAAGGCAGATGCTCAACTGACTGAGCCATCCAGGTGCCCTGAAAGCTCCTTCCTTATTCTTTATACAAGAAGAGAGCCATTAAGATCAGGGAAAGTAAGTCACCTAATTTATAGACCTCAAAGTAGAAAATCTTCACAAGGCATTGGAAAAAAAAAAAATCCGTATTCTTGGTTTTTAAGTGAATGATGAATGTGAAATGTGTATTCACAGCCGTGTGGGTGTTTCTCTGCAGACCTGCCAGTAAGCAGGCATACCCCGAGTCCCGGGGAAGAAGGCAAACTGGAACCCACAGTGAGGCGCAAGCCCAGCCTGGGGAAGCTGGGGGGGAAGCTGTTGCCCGCGTAAGCGATCATCTGCAGACACAGAAGCATCCGCATGCTTATGAACAAAGGGTAATTGCAGGGTGGTTTATTAATTGAAAGTAAATGTTCTCTCTTCTCTGTGAAATGGCTTGATATTGAAAAACCAAACACATGATAAAAGGACATGCACAGTCAGCAGAGAAACCTCAGCTTTGAAAAATCTGCCAGGAAGGAGAAAGTTTAGAATGGATTTGTTTTCTGGCTCCTCATGATAAATAAACCACTAAGAGACTCTGAAGGATCTGAATAATGAATCCGTGTCCCCCATCTCCTCCCGCCTTCACTCTGCCTCCCTAGCTCTTGCTCTTCTGTCTGGTCACGTGTGTGTGGTGAGCAAGTACCCACGGAGACGCCATATTTTCTGTCCTCCTTCAGAGGCAACTAATACCTGGGGGGGGGGGGGAAGAAAAAGAATTCCACACATCCCATACCAAACAACTAGGAGCTTACTATGAGACAAAATAGAAATTAAATTTCCCATTTACAAGGTTTTTTTTTTCCCATTGTTCAATCAATATGGTAGACATTCAACAACTATGTTCATGAAGTGAATATATGGCTATATTGCAGACTGGGTTTCCTCACGTGTATTGTTCCTAGGTTCAGCATCAGGTTGCTAATTTACACAGTGAACAATGTGGCTGCATTAGAGGGACCTAACTGGCTATATTGACCAAACCCTCTATGAATAAAATTAAATTTGCAGCTGAGTACTCCTTTCAATGAGTGTGCCGAAGTATTCCCCAGGGGAGATACATGGCTTTGAGCCTCTAAGACCTGAGCCCATCATGATGCAATAATTAAAACTACAAAAACATTATTTCAGTATGAATATTTGCCTCTGAACCAGAATAGTACTGGGCTTAGGCAAAAGCCACACATATACACAACATACCCTATGGGATCCAAGACTTGCAAGTTTTCTCTCTTCCCTTAGACATGTAATTTGTGCCATGATGTGAGTTTAAGTCAATGAGGTACCATCTCAAGATAATATTTGCGGGTAAATGATACCTAAATGTGCAAGGAAAGACTTTAATTACCCTTCTTCTTTATCAATGTTCCAACCACTAAGGAAAGGCTTGGGGAAGTAGCTCTTTTAAGAACCTCCACTATGTTTTCCTCTCTCGAACGAACCAGTTCTCTTTACCAAAGAGACAGAAGTATCAGCCCAAAAGGAGGTAAAGGTAAGTCTGTTCTGGAAATGCAGCCCTGCCAAGAAGTCATCTATTCTTCTCGGTGTTGGAAAAACTTCAACCATATTAAAATGTATTTTCCGATCAAGGGTTCTAGGGCTCTGGAAAATTCTTCCTTGGCTACATTCAGAACAACTGAAGGACACAATTTCGATGTCTCATCCATTTGTCAGTCCAGTGTAAGTTCTGGTTTTTTATCTCTGAAAATCTAAAATCATGCCTCTGGACTTCCCACTATGAGAGTCTTTCGACTACCATGGGCACAAAGGTAGATTTTTACTTCTTTATTTGATACTGTTATTTTCCTTCCATTTTCTCCCCAGTGCTAACAGAGAAGAAGATAAATTCCTTCAGGAGAGTTCTAGATCTGGTTTGATGGTTTAAAAAAGAGGAAAGGGACATGAAGAGCAAAAGGAAAGGGAAGATGCAGCCAGGGTAGAAGATGGAATGGAAGGAAGTGCCAATGCAAAACTGAGTGCACAGCGGGGAGTCTATAGGCACAGCCAGCCTGGGTCACCTGGCACCGCTGAGCTTACATTCCCCTCTGTGCATTGTGTCATGGAGGTGCATGTGACGGTTGCCATTTTTAATTAATGCTGAGTTGAAAGTGATTGGAAAGATTATTTTATAAACCTCAAAAGCAAATTGCCCTCCCCACCTCCATTGTTGTTGTTGTTGCTGTTTGTTTTTACCATAAATGGCGTTCACTTTTTCTGTTAAATAAACTTAAAACAAAAGATCAAGTCTCTCCAATTTCTAAATCCTCTGATGCTGGAAACAAGGTTGAACAACATGAAAAATCATTCCAACAGCTGTTTCTATACAATAGCTATTCAGAAATGGAATCTCATGGTGTCACTTAACCAGCTGTCATACTGAGGAAAAGTAAATGTACCGATTGATGTAATGCTCCTGGGAGATGGGAGGAGGAGCGGTTTCTTTGAGAAGAGGAGAAGGGTCAGGAGGTATGGCTCTAACCTGTGAACAGTGGTTGAATTGTTTGGAATGTTGATTCAGGAACCTACAAAGGCCCCATTATCCCTATTCTCCAGGTCAATTGTACACCTGACAAATGGTAATGACAACATTAGCAGACCAGAGCGAGTTCTCTAGCTCCCTAATGTGAGTCAATATTAAGTCTGATAGCCTCTCTCTTCTCTCTCTCTCTCTCTTTCTCCCCCACTCCCACCCTCCACCTTTCCCCTATTTTGATAGCTGTCTACTGTTTAAGCAAAGCACTGGGTTTCCTTACAGCTGAGGCCCAGGTGGCCTCAGTGTCAGTCTAAACAAGTTGATGTGAAATTGATCTTCCAGGGTTGGGACTAGGTGAGCTGGTGTCAGCAGAGCATTCCCCCTTCAGTAAAGATAATTCTTTCATCATCAAGGGCTAGGGGAGGGGGGACTAAGAAGAGCTGACACAGGTGTCCAAGTTGCCCATTTATATTTGCTTTTGAAACTCCAGTTTTGATGACATCACCCTATCAAAGGATTGTGTTTGTTGATGTTTGTTTATGTGGGTTGTCAGTATATAACCGCGCACAATTACAGCTGGGATCAACCTCTATATTAAAAAGATGGAAAAATTGAGCCACAAAAGAAACTATTTGGGCAGAGAAATGTTGATGGAAGCAAACAAGGAAAATGCAACCTGGGTGGAAAATTCCATAGTTTTAAAAACAATCTGGACAGTGTGGGCGGACTAGTGGTTCAGAAAAAATACATACAGTTGACTCTTAATCGTGCCCACCAATAAAATCCAACCAATAGAATGAGAAATCCAGAAATAATTTTCTATTTAAGCTTTCAAATCAATATGTGCATTTTTTAGAAGTAGACTTATTTTGTTTAACTATGTTTGGCTTAGGACTCTCTTGGCTTTGGCACTTCATTAATTTTGGGGGCAGTATGTAAGTTCAAAATAGAAGCTAGAGTGACCTTCGTGTTTGCCTGAACCTAGCATTGTCAATGGAAACACACACACACACACACACACACACACACACACACACACACAACTTTGTAGAGGGGAAATGAGTCGTACTCATGAGTTTAGTTTGGTGGCATGAATAGGGGCATTTCTTTCTTGAATCTCGCTGAGTTGGAACGGCTGGCAACGAGGCATGACCCAAAGCTGCAATGTAGGAACAACACTAATTGCTTATCTATAAGACCTGTCCTAAAATTAGGCTAGATCTTCAAATCACCATGGAAACTGACTGGTAAGTGAAAAATTTAGATAAGCAACTGGTTCTTCAGTTTCTGTAATACTAGAATGAGTTGATGTTGGAAAGACCCAGACTTTTCCACTTAAAGAATGTTCTGGAAATTCAACATCAGCCTATAAAGATGAAAAAAATCTACATTTAAAAAACCAACCCATTACATTAAAGAGCATCTTCTAGCTTCAAAAATGTGGAATGAGAGCTGGCAAATGTGTAGACTGCAGAATCTCAGACAAGTTGAGCACTCACAGTGAAAGATCTAAAGATACACATTGTCCCAGGCTTGCTCTGTGACTCTAGATGGCCTGAACTGAACATGTAAACTCTTGCAACTATGATCTGACTTCACCTCTAAAATTCAGTAGAAGTAATGAAGAACGCTACCAATGATTACCAGGGAAAGCAATGGTTGAACGTGTTGAAGAATGAAGGGGGGATACTATTCGAAGCCTTGTTCCTACACATTTAAAGAGGTAAAAGAAAGTATCAAACTTCAATTCAAACCTACATCAGAGGAGCCTTTCCAGAAACATCTCCTAGAGCTTGATGAGAAACTAAAGAGGAGCTAGGGGAACTAAAGACGTCTCGCTTCTTTACTTCATCCTCCACATATCAAGTAGCGTGAGATATTCCACCGCAACCTAGAGAGTACTAGAAGCCACGATATTCGGTGGGCCCATGAGCAAACTGAAAAATGAAATAATTTTCATAATGCAGTTTCTTTATGCTGACAAGAGAGATGAAGGGTGTGACCGCTCAACATTTTGCCTAATTTCTTTGTCTTGCCTTAGTGGATAATATATAGACTAAGAAAGTCCTCCCAAAGTTTATCCATATACACGAATCCATAGGATAAATCAAGTTTGTTGTAGCACTGAATATTTTCTTCTGATCACTGCTTTACAGAGGAACTTGAACCAGAACTAGTGGTAAATGTTCAAAATAACTAATTTAAGCTTGTCCTTTTAATAGCATGAGTTGTTTTTAATATGATTTGTTTTTAATTCTAACCATTTTTATTACGTACATTTCAATCTTTACGAATAGGGTATTCTAAATGTAATTCCATATTTTGTCAACAAATGAAGTTTACATAGAAAGCCTCAATCATTTAATTGTGTTTGAGTGGTGGTGCCTTCAGAAAGAGAGCGGGGGAGTGCAAGGCAAGGTTCGTCCTTGGCATCCTTTCATAACTTTGAGCTCAGTAAGCATGCTTCCCTTGGAGTTCTGCTCCTCACCACTCATCATCCATCTATTGCATAAATATTTATTGAGCACCTACCTTGTATTACACCAGGCATGAAAGTCCTAAAACTCCTATAGGCTTTATTCCTATAAAGAAAACTGCTTGTACTTTATGATAATGATTTTCCATGTGCCTCAGAAACTCTTTTAACTCATGTATGATTTTGTGCCTGTGTTCTCAACGACTGTGGTTTCTAGATTTCCAAATGCTGGGTTAGTAGGGGCATTATTGGAGTTAATCTTCTTGCTTTCTACCTTTACTCGGTGCTGGCATGTTGCTCTCCATCATGTTTTATGTCTTTGATTCTAATGACCCATAAATCAGGAGGCTGCAAAAGTCTCCATAGTGCTGATTCTGGAAGTATACCTCAAAAACATTCGGGGTTGATGGAAAGCTATAACAGAGTGGGATTTGATTTTTTGAAAGCCTCAGGCTCCACATTCATATAACTCAGAGATTACAAGCCTAGCTTCTTTCCAAATTGTTGCTCTGATTTCATTCTCAGTGATGTGTTCTTGAATTCATTCTCAAATCAATGCCATTTTGCTGTCACGCTGCACCCGATTCATGCCATGCTCCAAAAGGAGGTGCACGCAACAGTGTGGAGGGACCAGGCAAATTTGAAACAGCCCATTGGCCATTAACTAGTTTTACAAACAACAATGAAACAGGAAATAACAAAGCACGATCCTTGAATTCGTACTTCAGCAAAAACACTCAAGAGTTTTTCCACAGACTGTAAATTGCTCCAGCTGTGTTTTCACGGTTTATGAAATTGAGAGAGGCAAACTCTGGAGACAAATTACAATCTTGGATGTGGTCAGAGATGATTTTATAGTAAAGGTCCTCAGTAATACGGCCGAGTCTTAGATGCACAAAGTACTAGGAGCCAAGCTCTACTGAAAATGCAGTTTACCTTACGCATTGTCCACCCAGAGGGATAAGGACTGGCATTTATCAAAACACAGATCAACCCAAAGAATAAGGTCTGTTTTATTGCTATGTTTTACCAGGAGAGGATGAGGGTATAATATTTTATTATGAAATAACTAATAGAAGGAACACAAGAACACGTGAAGACGGCCTTACTGGGGAAGGACACAAATGGTGGGTGAGGAGTGCCACCTTTTGGCCACTGGATGCTCTGACATTTTCTAGGTAAAAAGATTTTTGGCGTAGTGAAAGCTTTGCAATCCAATTCAGAAACATTTCTAAAAGTTCTTTTCCAGGTATCTCTGGGTCTCATCCTGCTTGGAATGAGCCTTCTCAGACTTCCTCACATTCTGCCCACTTAGTTACTGGCCAAAAGGTTGATGTTAGCTATCATTGCTCCCTATTGCTTCCCAGAGTACGATGGATGTAGCCAGAAAACCAGGAGGATATTGAAAATCAGGGTACATTTTTAAATCGCAGAGTCCTCCTGTGGCTGGAATGGCACACGAGGAACAAATACAGAGTCCGATTAATCCAACACAGTCCTTAGAGTCTAATAGCCCTGAACTTAACCCGAGCTATGACATTTTGGAAGAGATTTATGGTACCTGGTTGAATAAGCATGGAGTTCTCCAGAGAAATAAATTAAACATACACGTAACACAAATAACACGCAGGTATCGATGCATGTCACAGGGGCTCCCCACCTCAAGAAAAGTCTTAAAATAGCCACATGAGTGCCCATTAACTGTGGCAAACTGAAAAGATGTTGGAGACTAAGAATTGACCAAGGACATGGGTCAGCAACCCCCAGTGGGACGGGAAGTAACACTGCTGGCTTTGTGGTCTCTGGGGAGAATGAGGACTTCAAAAGATCAGAGTGAATAGGAGTTCTCACTCCCCCCCCAAACGGGGCAAAGATAATGAAAAGCGACAATATTGAAATAGTCTTCCCTCCAGAAGTGTTTCCTGGAAGCCCCAGAGATTTCCACCACCATTAATAGATTTTTAAAAGGAAACAACAGCTCTTTGAGGTGCCACTGCTCTCCCGGGAGAGAGCACAGGTGGACTCCATATGGCCAGAGCCTGGACCCCATCTCAGCAACAGCTGTGTGCCCTCCACCTTGCCCCCAAGGGCTTACGAGGAAGACAAAAGAGCAACGGCCCCAAAGACCCATCCTTGTATTCCTATAGGTGGGCAGTCAGAATCTGTCCATGAGAAAATCCAAGAGCCAATCCAGACGAGCCGGTACTGGGTGCTGAGATGCTGGGGACAGGCCAATAAGTAACAGGCTGGGAGGACGTGGACTAGAGTTTGGCACATATCACACACTCAGAACATGCCAGCTCACCATTCCTTCTCTCCTCCCTCCATCCACTGTCCCCTCCTCCCTTGTCATCATCACAGTGCGGGTCAGACACATCTCAATCTTTGGGGCCTGGCTGCCACACACGGGTCTCACTGGGACAGCCACTGAAAGCTCTTCTGAGGCTCATTGTCAGGCAGGACTGATGGGAGTGTTAGCACCAAAGTTCTCAGAGATCATGTCTTCCCCTAAGGATGCTGCAACTTGGCTAAGCCACGTCGTATGAGCAGAGGCAGGCAGAGCCTAGCAGACTGAGAGACCCTCTGCCGGCTCCGTGACACAGGCTGAACCAGAGACACAGCCGGGGAAGGTGGGTCAGCAGACAGTTCCCTTACTTCGGTTCCTTTAAGTTTTTACAATATGCTCTTTCGGACAGCACCAATCCAACCTGACAAAAAAGGACAGGGTTTGACCGAGACTAGATCTAGACAATAAATTTTCACTTTCTCACCATCGTCAAAATGGCCACATGGTTCTGGGCTCAGGCTGTGGCCCCTCGGAGGTGCTGAAGAACTGGGCTTATCTCAGAACCAGGGACACAAGCACGATGCACCTGGAAATCCATGGAAGGAAATCCACCCACTTATCCCACAAATATTTGCTGAGGTCCTATTAGGTTTTCTTTGGTCCTGTCTCTCGTTACTCCCCCAAGGAACCCAATATCATGGGCATTATTATCATTATCCGCTTCAACGGGTGAGGAAGATGAAGCTCGGAGAGGCGAAACCAATATCTGAAGCCAGAAAGAAATTTTCTTGGTGTGTCCACAGAACGGAAAGAATTGATGGCAGGAAAAACTTAGGGAGAAGGAGCTCTGGAAATACAGGATGTATAGGCAAGTTCAAGGTGGGGGGAGGACCAGCTGTGCAGGAGAAAGTTGAGATAAGGGCCTGGATACAAGCACTCTAAACCAGTTACAAATAATTCTAAGAATTCTCCAAAAGTTATTTTTAAAAACTGTAAGAAAAAAAAATGTGTTGGTGATTGCAAATATTTCTAATTATGATCATTGGCCTTCCCGTTGTGCTCTGTGGTTTACATGAAACGTTTACATCTTTTCTCTTATTTGTTCCTCCCAACCCAACATGGAAGGAAAGTGGGCAGGAAAGAAAGTTCAGCCACCATTTTGCAAGTTCAGAAACCAAGATGTGGAGCAGTGAAATCCCTTGGCTGGGGTTACATGGTTCAGGAGCAGCACAGGGGGGTGGGGCGCAAACCGGGGTTTTGCACTTGGATTCGAGTATTTTTATTTTACAATGTTTACACACCCTGGAAAAGCCGAGCAAACCCAGGGTTGACATTCTCAGGTGTAGTTAAAATAGATGGTTAAAAAGAGACTCAGCCCAACTGACTGAAGCCAATATTGTTAACACTCTTTTTTTTTTTTTTTTTATGTCCCAGAGAAACAAAGTACTAAGGGTAGAAGATCAAAGGAGAATCACTGAGTCACAGCCACATGCTGAGGAGCCCAAGCCAAAGACTGTTTCTGGATGGGATTTTGTTCAGCATCTAAAACATAACTAATTATTAATTTTTATTCAACTCCATTTTTTCAGTTGATGAATTTTCTTCCAGATGAAAATGTGCACTGTAGCAAAAACATGAATCACCATGTCATTTTATTATTATCCTCTAAAAGAACAAATTTCACCTAGGGAGAGATTATAGACAATTTACCTCAAACACATTAAGTTAAAAATATATATAGGTGTAGATGATGGGTCATGTTAGAGGTAACCCACCCTTCCAGAAGACAAAGACGAGTCTCTAATTTTATGTGCCAGAGACCAAAACAACAACAGGGAAACAATTTTAGAATAAATTATTGATAACCGAAAAGATATTGGAGAAAATTAGTTAATAGCAAGTTTAAGAAATAAGATGTAGAATTATTAATTATTGCATTCTTTGGTAAATAAGTGTGCTTTTAAAGATTACCTCAAGGCTATAACATCAAAAGCAAAAGGAAAAACTGGTGGGGGAAAAAATGACCATTTACTTCATTTCTAAATTTAAAAGGAGTGTGGTTATTACCAGTATCAGGAGATTAATAGAGCTGTCAGTATAATCATTCTCAGAGAGCTGGCAGATTTCCAACTGGAACTGACATATTCAAGATACAATAATGGTTTTCTGGCTTCCTAACTAATTTGGATTTGGCTCTGGGTTTGGGTTTTTTTTCTTTTTTTTTTTCCTTTTTTGATGTTATTTTTTTTTTAAATTTTACATTTTACAGAAAAATTGCAAAGATATTACAGACTTTCCATATACCCCACACCCACTGCCCTGATTAGTAATCTCTTACAAGAGTGTGTTACTTTTGTTGTAGTTACTGATACCGAATTATTAACTACAAGTCCATAGTTTATTTAGATTTCCTCAGTTTTCCCTAAGTCTTTTTCTCCTCCAGGGTCCCCGCCAGGATACATTACTTTGAGTTGTCATGTCTCCTTAGTCTCCTCTTTGCTATGACAGTGTCTCTGACTTTCCTTATTTTTGATGACCTTGACCATTTTGAAGGGTACTGGTTGAGTATTTAATAGAATGTCCCTCAGTGGAGACTTGTCCAATGTTTTTCTCATGATTAGACTGGGCTTATGGGCTTTGGGTAGGAAGACGAGAAAGGTAAAGGTGTCATTTTCATCATATCATAAAAGGACACATACTATCACCATGATTTATCTCTGCTGATGTTGACCTTGAACACCAGGCTGAGGTAGTGCGTGCCAGCTTTTTCCACTGTGAAGTTACCTTTCTCTCTCTTTCTGTCCATACTGTACTTTTTGGTAGGAAATCACTATGTGCAGCCCACACTGAAGGAACAGGGAGTTATTCTGCCCTCAAGGAGGAAGAATATATCTACATCAATTACCTGGAATTTTTCTGTGGGGATTTGTCTCTTCTTTCCTATCTATTTAGTCAATCATTACTTGTATCAGTATGGACGCGTGGATTTTTTTTCATGGATATTTATTTCATACTTTGTGTTGTAATTCAATGCTATTTTGTTGCTCAAATTGTTCCAGCTTTGACACTGGAAGCTCTACCAGCTAGTTAGTTTCTGTACCCCTTTGACATACCCCCATCAATGTAGGGGTTCTCAGTTTATTTTTTTGTTTGTTTGGTTGATCAGTTTAGGGTTTGTTTTGTTTTTTCTTTTGGTTAGGGTTTGTTTTGTTTTTTCTTTTCATACTTCCTCTCTTTCTGGCACAATAAGATACTCCAGGTTCACCATGTATATTTCCTACCCAGTCGTAGAATCAGCCATTTCTCCAAAAAGCCTGGTTCCTTTTATTTGAAGATGATTTTAGAAACCAAGCTCTTTCTAAAAAAAGAAACCAATCTCTGGATGCTAGGTGTGCTCACTGACGCTGGGGTGACTTAACTATTTTTAATGCCAGTTGAAGAAATTTTTAAAAATATTTATTGAATATTCATTCTGTGTCTGGAACTATATTGAACACCCAGTCATGATTAAGACACCTATGGTATTCCCTTATGAAACTTACATGTTACTGGAGTTTAAGTAAAAAAAAAAAATTATTAGAAGGTGATGAGTATTGGAGAAAACTAAAGCCCAGAAGGGAAATGAGAGGTAGAGAAGTTACAATTTTAAATAGAGTAATCAGGGAAAGCCTCTCTCGAGGAAGGTAAGACAACTGAAACAAAAAAGCCACAGGGACATTTGAAATAGAAACATTCCAGGAGAGGGAATCACTAGTGCAAAGGCCCTGGGGTGGGAGCATACGTGGCATATGCATGGAACAGAAATGAGGCCAGTGTGGCTGGATCATAGACAGCAAAGAGAAAAGCAATAGAAGATGAGGTCAGAAACCAGGTAAGGGCATAGTGCTGCCAGGAGGTGGGAAGGAGATACAAATTGTATAGAGCAGGTGGGCCATTGTGAAGGCTTTGTTTTTTTCTAAAAAGAGTGGAGGGAGCACTGGAGGGTTTAAATATTCTTGGCTAATTGTAAATAGAAACTGCTATTCAAAATAAATGAGAACAATATGTTTTTATTCTTAACTTCCACCAAGGATCATGAAAACACATTATGACTCCAAGTCAAACCAAAGAACGCAACCAAGAAGGGGCCTTACAATTTCCAACATGGCAGTAATGGAAAGTAGTGAATTCATCTTGAGAAACCCCAGGTGCTTCTTTGCCGTGGGATATTTCTGTGAGCTCCTGAGGCAGCATGAGGAGCCCCCTTAGTGGGGGAATTCCTAGGTTCTGCCTTCAAAGATCTGAGAAGTAGCAAGCATCCAAAACATTCCCCCAAGCTCTTCCAGGGTACTCAGGAAAGAGGTTTCATTATCAGCCTTATCATTAGAGTGTTTGCTAAACTGATCTAAAGATTAAGGGCAGGTTTTAGTGGGTGAGGGGAAAATCCACTTGGGAGTACTCAGTGACTTCAGATGGGAGAGCAGCTAAGCACACAGGTGGCAGTTAGCACCAGCCAGCTTTCCACTTGCCCTACCTCCAATTTCTTATTTTCCTTGTTCCCACTTTCTGGCTTTGTTCTTTTCTGCTCTCCTTTGCAAGACCCTTCTTGCTTTGCATTGGGCATTTCTATAACTATCTAATCAACAATTAATGAGAGTTAAAAGCTTGGGCTCTTTGATCTGTAACAAAGCTTTCCATAATTCCAGAGACTAGAATAAGTGTCCCCCCCCACCCCCGCCACTTCATGTGCTCCCTTTCTCTCTGCCCCTCTTAGGACACTCCTAGGGAAGCACTAGATTAGAAGAGAGGGGTAAGACCCACTTCACCACTTTGAGTTCTGTGACCTCAGTTAAACCTCTCAGCTTCGAACTCCTTAACCACTCAGTTGGAAGAAGGGGGTGCATGGAAAGCATCTCCTTCAAAGGGTTACTGCGAGGTTTAAATGAACTGAAGAATGTAAAGTGCCAGAACACTCGTGGTAAGTGCTATGCTTTCACTACATTTTCTTCGCCTCTCCCTTCCCCCATCTTGCTGTCGTGTAAGGTCTGTGGGCATAAAGACTGTCTTGTTCATTTCTGCATCTCCTTCAAAGTCTAGCAGTGACTTGTACCATTGGAGATTCAAAGGCTGCTGGCTGAATTAGTGAATGTATGAAGCCTACGGTGTCACCTCATACATGTTTAAGGAAGAATCCGCACCCACACCCCCACACAGCCTGGCTCACAGGAATCATAGCGCACCTTAATGCACGTGTTATTGACTTACTCTGAAGCTTTCCACAGCTCAACAATGCGTGGGTGTTCAATAAATGGTGTTGACTGACTGGCAGCGCAGACTCCGTGGGGGATAGAGAACCATTAGGGTCAACAGTTACCACCTGTGATTCCTGAAACCGCTGCCTTACTCCACACAGGAAGGTCAGGAAAACCAAATACTCAAGTGGCCATTGTTGTCAAGGACATGTAGATTTTACCCAGGACTCACGCTGGTGATATTTATGCCCCACCGTGTGCTTTTCAGCTCCTTAATTAAGGTAGGAATTGAACATGCTTCTTGTAAATGGGACGAAGTTGAAATGATGGATGAGTTGCCTCTGAGAGAATTGCCACTCTGTCGCCATTTGATCTCTTTCCCATAGAGTGGACTTTCCAAAGGCTGCTTGTTGGCCTGTAAGGTGTGCTGGCACAGAGAACGCCCAGGTCTACCTGAAACTTGGGTCTCAGCGCTGACACACAGTCTAAATTTACATTACTCTCTGGATAGAGAGTCTCCATGTTGATAAGGGAGAAAGTAAACTGCCTCTGAAAGTTGACTTCAAAGCACACAATAAGGCCTCACTCAAGACCCGAGAGATGCCAGTGACAAGGCTCAGTTGGGTTACACGAAGCCTTCTTGGTCCTGTAGGCAGCTTGGCTCAACCTGCACAGACATGACGCTGCGTGCCAAACAGCACCCTCTCCCAACAACTTCTCCAGGATTAAACCATGGCGGCTGCACTTGGGGATGGGGAAAGGTTGCTGCTCTGCCATCTTGGGAATCCCTTTGACCTAAACCCGATTCTTAGGTTCATTGTTGGGAAGCACTCGTGTGTGTCTGAGTAGTCAAACCAAAGGAAGGAGAGGTTAGGCTTGAAGGGGCAAGATATATCATCTCAATATTCTCTTCCTCTAGACTGGTTTGCAGTTAGAAGCAGAGCCAGGCCAACAATCAAGGTCTGAAGCCCAGTCTCATCTGCCTTGGTCGTGCTGGCAATCAGAAGGAACCACAGCAGGGGAAAAAGGCACCCGAAAAGCCAGCAGGTACATGAGGGGAGTTTAGTCAAACCAGTAGATCTCATATTTTGTTGCCATTAGAACCATCCAGAGGCCTTTCAAACATCCTAATGACCAGGGCCATCTCTATGCTCTCCTGGGGTAAGTTCAGGCTTCTGTGTTTTTAAAAACCCTCCCCGTGATATCTGGGAGAAGGCAAGTTTGCAAACCAGCATGTCAGACCCTCAGAGTCCACTGGAAAGGCAGAGGCTGGAAGAAGACTTGGCGTGGGCCTCATCAGCTCCAGCCCTCTGGAAGCTAGCCAAGTCTATCAGCACCCCTCACCCCAAGGCTGACACACATCTGTTGGCACATATCCCACCTGTTTCTGTTGCCTGGAGAATGGAATGCTCCTGGGAGTGATTTTCTAAGAGCACCAATTTCTCTACACATAGCCAAAAGGCTGTGGACACATCAGCCGAGGCGATTCTGTTTCAAGACAAAGGACTTCAGTAAGAAGAGTCTAGAATTAGTCTCTGCTCAATTCACAAGGACAAAGAGCAACTGTTGTACCACCATCAGTGTGAGCCTTCCATGCCAGAGGTTTGGTAAAGGCTGGGTTTAATTGTTTCTAAGGAGAACAGGAAATATTTATTTAGGATTAACGGCAGCTGCTCCAATGGTACAGCTGGGGACGGTGGAAGATATAATTAAGAAAATTGTGTGAGGGAGGTCTGGAAAGGCACCAGAGGGTACAGGAGCCTTGGTAGAAGTTGTTTGTATAGGCTTTTTGTGTGGGGGCATTTGAGTGTTAATAGGCACTTAGAAGAAGAAAAAGATAAATACACAGTCTAATTAGCAGCTGACTTCAGGTTGCAAGATCAAATACAGGTAGAATCCCATTAGAGCCTACACCACAGGTCTTCAAAATTGTTTCACTGAGTGAACTTGCATCATAATGAGCACATGTTGGAAATCACCATATCTCCCAGCTTTTTCTCACAGTGCTCCCTAGAATCACCTAGAATGCTCTTCTAAATCAGGAGCATTTGGGAAGGGAGTGGCAGGTAAGTTTATAATCACGGAAAATATGGTAGAATTGTCCACAGTAAATGAAGTGAGCTGCCTAAGGAGCAGAAGTCATTCTATTTGTTCTCTAGAAATGTAAATTTTGAATTGCTTCAGCATGATAAAAAATAAAAGCAATTACCGTGCACAAATGCTCTCTGCCCTCAAGCCAGTGGGTTTGGTCAAGCCTCTAATTCCTCACTCCGTTGAAGGCACCAGATTCTTCTTTCAGACCTGAGTAGCCACAAGCCACCCACCTTGCGCACGTCCCTGTGAAGGAACGGTCCCCCTTTGGGGCCCCTCCCCACATTGCCTGGATGGATGCCGCACATTGGTTTTATTTGTTTTATTCTGCCCAGGGCCATGTTGAGTTTGTCTTACCTATCTCCCTCCCCAACCAGGTTATGAGTAATTTTAAAAAAGCAGAGAATTTATCTTAGCCATCCTTCGTGGGACCGTGTTCATAGTCGATAAAGACTGGATATTTATGAATTTCTATTGTGGTAGCCCAGATTCTCTCCAGAGAAAAGAACGTTTTTCTGACTATAAGTTTCCCTTCCTCCCCAGTCTTTCAACCATGCTAGAATCCGAATGGCTTTTAGATGTGCCCACCAAGAAGAAGTGAGCTACAATGCGCAGGTCCCCTCCTTTCCAAAAGATGTTGGAATTTTAAAGGACCTCGCAGAAGCATGGCCCAGTGCAGTTGAGTGGTTTGCCCAAAGAGACACAGCAGGTTAGACCAGACTAGATCCACCACTGGAACTCAGACCCCATGGCTTCCAGCCTCTTCTAGATGTCCTTTACTGAGGCTACTGGTTATATCCGAGCCATTGTGAAAAGGCGCGCACTGGTGTTCTTCTGCTCAATAAATGCTTGTGTGTCAATCGAATTATATTTCAGAAAGAATGTGTTCTGTTCTAATCAAAATATCATTTTCAGTGTCTCTACCTTTCGACTTCTCTGTTAATCATCAGCAGTAAACTCCATCAGACGTGCCAGAGCCCCTCCTCCCTCTGATACAGCTGCTGACTGCAGGCAGGCAATCCCAATTTATATTAAAATTAAATGAAATTTAAAATTTCATTCCTCAGTTGCCATAGCCACATTCAAATGCTTGATAGTCCCATGTGGCTAGTGGCCACCACGCCCGACAGCACTGACACAGAGCACTCCCACCCCCACAGAAAGCTGCTACGGGAGCAAATCGCTGAGAGGGATCCCGTAATAAATGAAAGAAGGATCCGCATAATGTGAACAAACACCGCTAAATCCATCTAGATTAAGTCGGAATTCTGCTATTGGGGTGCCTGGGGGGCTCAGTCAGTTGAGTGTCAGACTCTTGATTTCAGCTCAGGTCACGATCTCAAGTCATGAGATTGAGCCCCGCGTTAGGGTTGACCCTCAGTACAGAGTCTGCTTGGGATTCTCTCTCTCCCTCTGCCCCTCCCCCCAGTCATGCTCTCACACTCTCTCTCTGTCAAAACTAAAGAAATAAAAATAACTCAGAATTCTGCTCCTGGCAGAACACACAGAACGCAACAGGCAACTGTGCACACAGTTATCAGAGAATTTCTATAAATTTTAGGTCCAGTGCATATCTTATCCAATACAGATCCAAAATCTATCACTGGAAGACTGTGAGAGTTAACTAGCAAAGACTTGGAACTCTCCTTCGGTCTAGAAAACTGTTGCTTCTTGTCATCACCAAACACTCCATCTGACCAAAATAGATACTTCCTAAAGCAATTAGCCCAGCGTTTTGGTGTAGGGAGCCTCCCAGTATAAAGTTTCACTGAGGTGAGCATTGTCACCCACATTCTATAGTAAAGAGAATGAGCTACAGAGCGATTAAATCACGTGTTCATTTTAGGGTTTACCAACTGCCCCCGTGGACAAGAGACCCGGATTTTCCAGGCGCGGGTCATTCAGTGCTACTGTGGGGAAATCCTGGACAAACTGAGATGGTTGGTCAGCCTATCAGGTCATAAATCTAACAATAATCTCACAACAAAAATCAAGCTGAAGGCTTTCTAGACCCCAAATCCAAGTGCAGAGACCCCCTAGAGAAAATTTGCATGTGGTTGTATAATAAAGATTTCCTTCTTATGTCCCTCGTATTCTTGTCCTACTTCCTTCCTCTGTTGCTAGTTGGCATTGGATTAGGAAGCAATTTGAAATTTTTTTTTAAAGATTTTATTTATTTATGTGACGGAGAGACAGCCAGCGAGAGAGGGAACACAGCAGGGGAGTGGGAGAGGAAGAAGCAGGCTCCCAGCGGAGGAGCCCGATGTGGGGCTCGATCCCGGAATGCCGGGATAACGCCCTGAGCCGAAGGCAGACGCCTAACGACCGCGCTACCCAGGCGCCCCAGCAATTTGAAATTTTAGTCTGTGCGATCAGAGTTTCTTTTTGTTAATTCCCAGTTTTCTTCCTACATAAATTAAGCTTTGTGTTGACATTCCAGTTATTACAACAATCCCACGGAGTTTCAGGAGTTTGTTTACTGGCTTGGCACCTCCTTGAGTACAATCCATTTCTGATGCATTCCCTTACAGGATTTAAGAAAGTGCCTTTAAGAGACTCTGGTGAACACATTTGACAATTCACTTTTCCCCCAGAGTCTTCGCCTGCTCTGCTTCCAGGAGAGACAGATAAAGGAGATACCCCAGTGTTACTGGAGGTGTGGTCATCACCTGCATCACCTGATAGAAACTGGTGTGAAAAGCACATTTCTGAGCCCCACCCCAGGCCTGGAGAATCAGAATCTCTAGGAGTGTAGACCAGCAATCCCTGTTGTTGTTGTTGTTGTTGTTTTAAAGATTTTTTTTTTTTTATTTGACGGAGAGAGAGACAGCCAGCGAGAGAGGGAACCCAAGCAGGGGGAGTGGGAGAGGAAGAAGCAGGCTCCCAGCAGAGGAGCCTGATGTGGGGCTTGATCCCAGAACGCCGGGATCACGCCCTGAGCCAAAGGCAGACGCCCAACGACTGAGCCACCCAGGCGCCCCAGCAATCCGTGTTTTAACAAGCTCTCCAGGAGATCTTCATGCACTTTAAAGTTTGAGAATCCCCAGGCTACACTAGATCAGTGGTTCTCAAATGTTGCTGAACATTAGAATCACCTGGGGAGCTTTTAAAACTGTGAATGCCCATGCCACACCCAGACCAATAAAATCAGTCTGCCTGGATTGGAAACCCAGCGATAGGCATTTATATATTTTTTAACTTTTCTAGTTGAATTCAATTAATTAACATATAGCGTCGTATTCGTTTCAGAGGTAGAGTTTAGTGATTCCTCAGTTGCATATAACACCAAATGCTCATTACATCACGTGCCCTCCTTAATGCCCATCACCCACTTACCCCATCCCCCCACCAGCAACCCTCCAGCAACCCTTAGTTTGTTCCCCTAGAGTTAAGAGTCTCTTATGGTTTCTCTCCCTCTCTGATTTCATCTTATTTTATTTTTCCCTTTCCAGATGATTCCAACATGCAGCCCAGGTTGAGAATTGATAGAGGGGGATGGAAGCACACTGCCTTCTATAATTTTTAGAATAATTTTCTGCCTCTGCAAAATAATACAATGCAAAATAATACAATGATACTTGGAGTGATTTCTAACATGTTTTTAAATACATCATTTTGGGGAATGATAATGAACAGAGAAAATAATAGCAAAATATCTTTTTTTTTTTTGAGTGGGGGGAAAAAATGTCTCTTTCAGAAGTGGCTCGTGGTAAACGCCCAAACACAAACTGTGTATTCATGACAAGTTTCAGTCCTTTCAACAAGTGAAGAAGCCAATACTGCCATAGGCAGGATTATATTTTCTTCCTAAGGTCAAATTAGATGGTAAGAATACGTTGGCAATCAAAGAAATGACTTTTAGATATCTGTTTTCTATTACCCTCATTATGGAAAGTGATGATAGTCCATTTGCTATTAACGTCTCTACAACTCTGTGATTTGTGGCCAGATATTGAAGTTTACTTGATGGTGTAGTGAGTTTAAACCATGGCCAACATGATCAGAGATAAAGGAAAAGTGTTGACATGGGGCATTTTTGAACATGGGAGCATGGCTCTCCTTTCTGGCAGTTGTAAGGGATGGTGTAACCTTGATAGCCCGTGGCTGTGTTTGTAAGCCCAACCCCGATGGACAGGATTTGGCTAAATGAGCACCTGGGCAATTTATTCATCCCATTAATTTGCTTGAAGTTAAATTTGATGAAAACGAATTTGATCAGATCTGCCCAACTGACCAGTTTGCTGTTGTTTTTACTCGAAGGATAATGTGTTTCTTATTATAACCCGAGGAATGATGCAAAAGTCACCAAAATGAAATGCCCTAATTGAGGAGGCATGCACTATGGTAACGCTGAAGCTTTGTGATGGCCTTTGGATGAGAAAGCCATTTTCTTTTTCTTTCTTTTTTTTTTTTTTTAAGATTTTATTTATTTATTTGACAGAGACAGACAGCCAGCGAGAGAGGGAACACAAGCAGGGGGAGTGGGAGAGGAAGAAGCAGGCTCTTAGCAGAGGAGCCTGATGTGGGGCTCAATCCCAGAATGCCGGGATCACGCCCTGAGCCGAAGGCAGACGCTTAACGACTGCGCCACCCAGGCGCCCCGAGAAAGCCATTTTCATCTGGCAAACAACTCGGAGTCATCTGCCTCGTTGCCTCTCTAAAGACAAGAAGCAAGGGGAACCCTGTAAACTCCAGGCTGCCTTGGCAAATGGTTCTTCTTGTCCTAGAACAAAAAGCTCTTGATCATAAGAGGGGGGATCCCAGCAAAAGGGAGTTAGATCAGCCAGAAAAACAGGCATAGCCTAGGTGCCCATGATCAGATAAAGTAGAGAAAAGCCGTGAGATTTCAGCAATACTGCTCAAAAAAGATAGAATACCATACTGTCCGGCTTTAGAGACCACACGTTCCAGAACAGCCAGGGCCATCCTATGACTTAATGCTTCATAAATAGGAAAAGAAGTAACATAGTGGCCTGGAGGTATTCTAAGACATAGCGCTTCTTCTCTTCTTCTTGCCAAGAAAAGCTATTACATTTTAGTGTGGTATGTTCTTACTCCTCTTGAGACCTCCTTCTATCCAGTGTTTTCCCAAGCACAGGATTCATGCCACTTCTGGAACATGGGAGAATTTTAGAGACAAGCATTTTAAATATGAGCTCAGGATAGACCCTGGGAAGAGGCACACAGGCCCCCAGCTCAACTTCTTTACCCACCTCAAATCCTGTCCTACATTGCAAGGCGTCTCCCGTCTGTGGACCCCAAACCCCACATATCCAAGCACTAAATACATCCTTCCTACTGAACAGCCTGCCCTTGCTCATCCTACACACCTAGGGGCCAGTACACAGGCAGCACAGTGCATCCTCAGGGGGACAAACATGGAGAAGCATCTGGTAGCCTTGGGTATCTGGAGTAAGGAGTAAATGTCTGGACGTCTAGGAGTACTCATACCCAAGAGAACATGGACCACTGTTCCCATGGGTTGAGCACAATTGGAGAAGGACTGAGGCAGGGCCCTCTTACAAAATGGGACCCAGAGCAGGGCCCCAGTTATTTTTGCCATGGGTGCACTGGCTTCTCTATCCTCAGCACGTGTCCTTCCAGTCTCTCGGGGAGCATCTCGAAGGGCGGAGGGATCCTCACTTCTAAGGGGGCTGGAGTATTTAGTAAGAATCACAATCTCAAAAGAGCTGCAAGAGCCAGGAAGTAACCTAGATGAGTGAGGGAGGCTGATGTAGGTCCAAAGAAAGTTGTGGGGAATGTGGTGAGCTGGAAAGAACAAGTTCTTTCCAAAGGAAACAGCCTCCAGCTGGGGCTGGGGCTGGGGCTGGGGCTGGGGGGATGGGGGAGTTTGGGCTCAATGTTGCTGAATCTTTCAAATTTTCAACAACAACCAGATGCCACCGATGTAAGATCTTGTACGACTCCTTGATCCTAAATGTTGGCAACTAATTCAGATTTTGTCTAAAACACTCCAGGGGTCCAACAAGCCACGTCTCCTAGTGGTTTTCCACTCACAGGCTACTGGTTTGCAACCTCTGAATAAACACCTTCATCATTAGATCTTCCTGGAATCTGCTTCCTTGGGAAGCCATGGGCCTGGAGGAACCAAGAATTACCCTTTCGCACATGCCATAGTTTGAAGCTAAACCTCATTTCCCCAAATACCTCCTCTTTGCGCGACCACCTTCCAGGTCCCGCCCGGCCACCGCCACCCACCTCTGGAAGCCGCACCCCCACCTGTGTTCCTGAGCGGGCAACCCCGTAAGCCGCACGCTTCTGCGCCGACTGCTCTTCCTTGCTAGTAACCATTTTTCTTAGGTTTGCATGCCTGGCCTCAGAAAAGGAAATGATGACTCAGTCCCTGAACTTCTTGTACAAGGCCGGTGATTTCAGTAAGTGCAGGGAAGGCTGACCCTGCGAACAGCATTCTTGATTAGTCGGAGGGGATAAAATGAGGTGTGTATTTGATCTACTGTCGGAGTAGCAGATGGAACGAAGCAACCATGACACGGTCGAGGTAGGACTTAATGGATCATCCTGAAGTGCCTGGGACTGATTAACCGTGGTACAGCGACACGCAGCTTTTAATTGATTGATTTGAGTTTGTGGTCAGAAAATGACTGTCGGCTCCAGCTTATCTATAATTATCGGTAATCAGAACCAGACTTCTCTCTCTTTAATAGGCCAGGGCTCCTCCGGCGTGCTTGACTTTCTGCTTTTCAGGCTGCAAGCACTACCTAATAGCTTTCACTGCCATAACATGATACCTGCTGACCGTCGGGGAGAAAGACTCTGGGGGAACGAGTAGAAAGGTAACAGGAACGCGGCTCAGTCATTAGCTTAATAGCTTGACTATGTTGCGTTCAAGACAGCTTCAAATTAATGAGAGGTCTCTGATTCGCCATTTAGCTAGTCTATTGTCGGCAAAACCAAGTGAAGGATTGAAACAAGAATTCCTGTAACTCTGGCCAACATCGCGTTCTTAACGTAAACAATGATCCTGATGCTAATTAGGGGCTGGAGCTCTTTCTAGGAGTCAGGGTGTCCCGATCTGGGGAAGGAACCACTAGCTTTCCAACAGACCACCCAGATCAGAAACCTAGAGATTATTCTAGACCACTTCTCCTGCTCACAGCCCCCAGCCCCCACCACAGCCAGTCAACAGCTAAGGAATACTGATTCCACCCATCAGATCTGCATGACTTTAGAACAAGTGTCTCAGAGCCACATAGACCTGGGCTCAGGTCGTGATACGATTGCTTATGAGTTGCAAGGCCTCGAACAAGTTTTTCCCCTTCTGGGCCCCATTTCCCTCCTGTCCAATATGGAATAAGATACTTTATTTAAGGGAGATTAATAATTAAATGAGACAGTGCATATACCAAATGCTACGTATGTGCTTAATGATTTATTTAAAATATTGTTATTGATTTCTTATGTCTCTATCCCCACCAATACAATCTAAGTCCTGGAGAGCCAGTCTCATGCCTACATGAAGGAGGAGGAGGGAGGGGTGCAGGAGAAGAAGGGGGAACAGGGAGGAGGGGATGGGAAATGAGGACAGATGTGACGGTGGGGAGGTGGGGGGGGGGGGCAGTGAGGACGGAGATGGAGACATTTGTGAAGGTGGTGCCCACTAGTTCATTGCCTGTGAAATTGTGTGAATTCCCCTTGCTGCCACTTCGGGGCTGGGACCAGCCGAGTAGGGGCAATATCGTTGCTTACTAAAGCTGGGGGCGCATCTGCTCAAAGCCTCGCCAGCACCTGCTAAAGCTGAGGGACTGACCACTGTGCTAATCAGCTTTTCCCTTTGATCTCCTAAAGCCGCGCTTTGTTCATTTCCATCCCAAAGACGGAGTATCTATCTCTCTCCAAATCTCCCTGGGGTGTTGTGGGTGGGATTTTGTGGACGATGGTTCCTTTGGCCCCTCTTTTTTTTTTTTTTTTTTTTTTACTTAGAAAGTGACTCTTCTACCACTGTAAGGGAAGGTCATTAACCCCATTTTAGAAATGAGAAAACCCAGGCTAGGAGAGTTTACAAAAAATTTGTTCCAAGTCACACAGCAGAGCTAGGATTCCCTGACCTTGAAGGCCTGATGATTTCACCATAGAAATGGTCCCTTCAGGGGCACCTGGGTGGCTCAGTCATTGAGCCCCACATCGGGCTCCTCCACTGGGAGCCTGCTTCTTCCTCTCCCACTCCCCCTGCTTGTGTTCCCTCTCTCGCTGTCTCTCTCTGTCAAATAAATAAATAAAATCTTAAAAAAAAAAAAAAAGAGTCTACCTCCAGCTCAGGTCATGATCCAGGGTCCTGGGATCGAGCCCCACATCAGGCTCCCAGCTCAGTGGGGAGTCTGCTTCTCCTTCTTCCTTTGCCCCTCCCCCTGCTTGTGTTCTTGCTCTCTCTCTCTCTGAAGTAAATAAATAAAATCTTTAAAACAAAATGTTGCCTTCAGTTCTTGCTTTATGAATCCATCATTACAGAGGCTGTGGTCTCTCTTTATGAATCCATCATTACAGATGCTGTGGTCTCTCCGCCTTCTCTTATTTCCTGAGGGAAGAAGAACAAATGCTGGTGTGACCTTCTGAGTCTGCCTTGATTTGCTTCAATCATTCCACTCTCAGCAAGAGGCAAAAAAGGGGGATCAATAGAAATAGAAATGTGGCATGTAAGTACCATACCCCTGGTTCTTCATGTATGTTCCTCCCTTTAAGTGGCTCTGAGGTATTCAAAATGCAAGAAGAAAACAGCCTGGGCCTGGGATGAAGACATGAATTGGAACTCTGGCTCCTTCCTTCCTATCATTCCCTGTCACATTTTCCTTAGTGGGCCAGATCCTGCCTTAGACCTGGAGATAAAACAATAAACAAAGCAAAGTTTCCACTCTCAAGCAGCTCACACTCTGGTAGGAAAAGAGAAAATAAACAAATGAAGAAATAGATAAATAAATGTCATGTGGTAATAAATACTATTAAAAAAATAAAGCAGGGTAAAGGATAAAGAGAGTTGAGGACTGTGCTATTATACATAGGGTGGTTAGGGAAGAGTTTGAAGGGGAGATAACATTTAAACAGGATGGGAATGAAGTGATAGATTCCAAGCAGTGTAGACATTGCAGGTGCAAAGGCCCTGAGGTCGGGACACATCAGATGTGTGTGGAGAATGGCACTGAGTCCAGGGAACAAGAGAGAGAGAGGTGGGGGAGGGGGAAATCAGAGTGGAGATTGGGATGATTGGGAAAGTGGGGGGCAGAGAGAAGCAGATCACAGAGGGCCTTACAGGACATAGTAATTACTTTGGATTTTTACACTGGGGAATTATCGGTGAAGGATTTAAGCAGAGGAATGACACAATCTGCTTTATGTTTTTTAAAGGCTCACTTCGGCCACAATAAAAGGGCTAAGATTAGCAGTTAGGGAGCCACAAGAGACGAGGGTGGCTCCAACAGGGGCGCAGTCATGACGCCCATGAGGCGATGGGAGTGACGCCCATGAGGGCGTCAATGGCCGGCTCTTCTTCAAAGGAGTCGTGTAGCAGCTGGGCTACTTTCACTGAGACCCTTAGCCTCCCCTGACTACAGTTCTCTCATCAGTAACATGAAGGCAACAGTACCGACCTCAGGAAAGTGCTGTGCAGATAAAACGCTATCAATCTATCAGAAGTGCTGTGTCTGCTGTTGGTTTCCTTCGTTATTTGGGACAAAGTCGGCAACATTATGGAAAACTGTTGCCCAGATACTCAGCCCAAGACAAGAGGTACAGCACCTTGTGTATAAATACATAGGCCAGGTGTTACAGGCCCTACAGGACCAGGGCACGTGAAAAATGGTAAAATGATGAGCCAAGTGAGCAGGGGGGAATCATAAGAGTTTTATTCATGGAATAAAAACTGGTAATATTCATGAAAATAGCTTAATAGGGATTATACTTGGTCAATGACATTGCAGACAATCTTCGTTTGCTTTGCGCTTTTTTTTTTTTAATTAATAATGATTTTTTATTATATTATGTTAGTCACCATACAGTACATCCCCGGTTTCCGATGTAAGGCTCGATGATTCATTAGTTGTGTATAACACCCAGTGCACCAT
Organism: Ursus americanus; assembly: GCF_024610735.1. Taxonomy (NCBI): domain Eukaryota; kingdom Metazoa; phylum Chordata; class Mammalia; order Carnivora; family Ursidae; genus Ursus; species Ursus americanus. The sequence goes on along the minus strand of NC_142128.1, from coordinate 52,533,745 downwards.
GCAATACGTGCCCTCCTTACTACCCATCACCGGTCTATCCCATTCCCCCACCCCCCTCCCCTCTGTAGCCCTCAGTTTGTTTCTCATAGTCCATAGTCTCTCATGTTTCATTCCCCCTTCTGATTACCCCCCCTTTCTTTATCCCTTTCTTCCCCTACTGATCATTCTAGTTCTTATGTTCCATAGATGAGAGAAATCATATGATAGTTCTCTTTCTCTGCTTGACTTATTTCACTAAGCATTATCTCCTCCAGTGCCGTCCATGTTGTAGCAAATGTTGAGAACTCATTCTTTCTGATTGCTGAGTAATATTCCATTGTATATATGGACCACAACTTCTTAATCCATTCATCTGTTGCAGGGCATCTCGGCTCCTTCCACGATTTAGCTATTGTGGACATTGCTTGCTTTGCGCTTTTCTATACTTTCCAAAACAACACAGTTCCAAGGGTGTTTCAGGAGCATTCGCACCTATACCCATTTAGCAAGAAGGGTTAGAACGTCTGAGAGAAAAAGGGAGACAAATAAGTTAGGATGAAATTAAAAGGGAGGGAAGGGTTAAAAAATGGGCATTTGGGGCATTAATTCTGCATGGGACACACCAAGTAGCTATTTAATTTATGCAAATTAATTGAATGATCTCTGTCCTGCCCTAACTACAGACAGGATGAAAATGACGATGTTAGGAATGTATGGTTGATGACAGGAAAAGGGGACGACCTAGTGCAGCCATGAAGGTATGCATCTGAAGGGGCTCTGAAGGAGCCAGGCTTGTGCTCCAGTGGCCCTCCCTTAGGGAACAGAGCCAGGATGTGCTTTTTTCTAGACCAAGACCCCCTGATGGGTGTGTGGAACCCGTCGGTACCAGTGAGCCCCAAGGGAGTCCAGCCTGCACCTCCTAGACCCTACTGGTCACACAGGCACAGTCCTGCTGTATAACCAGCCCAACCGCAGAGCCTTCCAGGTGGCACTGAGATCAGGGGAAGCATCACCAGTGTCACTGTTCCCAAAAACAATGCCGACAAACTGGTACAGACCTCCCTGGGTGACTCCTTAGATATGAGGTTACAAGGCAGTGCTCTTGATCAAATCCATCACGTGCCTTGGCTCCCTAGAATCTCACTTCTTCTTGCTCTCGAAGGCAATGTGGACCTCTGCATTCCATCTGGTTTCCCCCACCATGGAAATGTTCAGACAGGACAAAGAGAAGTGGCCTGCCCTGTAAAGGGTCTCTAAGAGGAGCCTTGCGCCTGCTACGGTGAATCACTTCAGACCTAAGTCTTGCCAGGAAGAGGCTAGTAGACTCCACCTCCCTCGGCCTTGCCAAATATCTCATCTGGTCATCATATCTTGGTATGAGGACGCTGCGGAGTAGAGAGGAGCCAACGATCCTGCCACACAAATAAGGAAGAGGAGACTCCGAAGGTTTAAGTGACCTGCCTCATCCCTGACCCTACCAAAATCGAACTTATTGAAGCCTTTTCTCCTTCGTGAACTTTCCATGGCTAATCTAAATCAAATGCATTCATTTCACCACGCATCACAACCTCTCTCTCTCTCTCTCTCTGATTTCAAGAAAATGACCAGGGCCCCAACCCTCTCATACAACACTTTTGGGCAAGTCATGGAAGGTGCGCCATTCTCTCTGCAGCTGAGGCCCCACTGAAGCTCAAGTGCAGCCTCCATTCAGCTATGGGCGTGAGACCCTGCTGCTGGTTATAGCCTGGCCACTGGATCTGAAGTCCCTCCACATGGCTGGATAATTCAGATGGCTCCCAGCAGGCCAAAATTTCCACTTGAATATCTTGTCGACATTTTAAATTAGGTATTATCCTCTTGCCTAAACCTTTTTCCATTTTGTCCGTTCCCATCAGCAGCGCTCTCAGACACCTCTGCTCTCAGCTTTGGAATCAATATTTATTCTAGCTGGCTTGCCTTCATCCTCACATCCAGGTTGACACCAAATCTTTCCAATTCTCTTTTGAAAAATAACTTAAGTATATTTTTTCCCTCCAACTACAACCCTCTGTTAGCCTGTGGATTTCATTCCTAGACTCCTGTAACAGATTCCCAGTCTGTTTTATATTTTAGCCTCTTACACTTCCAGATCTTCCAACACAGCAACAAGAATCATATTTCCTGGCCACCACTTTCAATCATGTTAATCCCTTTCTCAGAATACTGCATCTGCTAAAAATAAAATAAAAAATAAAAAATTCCCAGGCTTTTATAACACTTGACTAGTTTTAACCCCACAAAAATGCCCCCAGTCATATAACACTCCGTAGGCTGGGTTGTCCAGCCACAGAGCTGAGACCGAGCTTAGTGCTCAGTGTAGAGGGTGTTCCCTTGGGATCGACACCGGTGGAAGGGAGGGAGAGATCAGGATTGAGCAGAAGGGGGTACAGGTTGTGATCCAGACCCAGAGACCTGGCAGGCTTAGCCAACCCCACAGGGAGCTCCAGAGCCTGTCAGTTATCTCGCTCAGGACTAAAATGGATGAGCCTTTACGTTCCTCCCTCTGTCAGTCATTGCTCGTGAACCACCCGAGGGAGGGGTGACCCCTGAAGATGCTGACAGCTAGCGGCCATCTGCTGAAGATAACAGCTGGAGACACATCCTCCCAGAAAGGAGATTGGGGTGCACGTCTCCACATCCCCCACAGCCTATCCTTTGTGCCACTTGGATCCACTTCTTCATATACATTCAGGGAGCAGTTTTCCTACTGGTCTACCAAGTATCTCTTCCTGGGGAAAGCCAAGAAGAGGAGAGTCACTGGGATGAAGTACAGCCCCTGCTCCTGTACCAGGTCTTGGAGCTGCAACATGTGCTCATCAGCTCCCTTCCCCATTGTCCAGTCTAGAGTCTTCTGCGCCCCAGCAGCACCTCTGCTAGTATTATGGCTTATCCGGTGGCATGCCCCAGATCCTCCTGTCTGAGGGATCTCGGCCCTTACTCGCCACGCCCTCATCGGCCGAGGGTTGCTGCACTTGCCCCTTTACCATCCCAGCTGGACAAGGTACAGTAGACACCCAAGCAGAATCACTGGGATATCACGTCTTTCCTCCCTGCAGCACTGCCCCCACTGCTGATCACAGTCAGCTACTTTGCCAAGAGGAAGCTCTTCTTCTTGTCTATTGGTCCCTGAAAACAAGAAACCCAAAGTGTCCAGGTAGGAACTATAGAGTATAATGAAATGAGACTCTCGCTGTACCCCTGGCAGAAGTGTCCCCTTTGGAGGAAAAAGACTTCTCACCCTTCAGAACCCAGAAATGTGGGGATGGAAAGCACAACCTAGCATTTCAGTAGAGGAGGAAAGTCCTGCTAACTTTGGTGCACTGGCTCCCCATGGTTTGTGCTCCATTGCAACCAAAATGTAGGTATTTTTGCATTCTTTCATGATTCACCTCCCTCCGGGTGCTTCTACCTGATGTTTCTCCATTTGGGGCTACCTTTCTGCCTTCGTCAGTCGATTAACACTGTTCCCCTCATTCATTGTTACAACTGAGTCTCGAGCAACATAGGTTGGAACTGTGTGGGTCCACTTACATGCGAACTTTTTTTATAAATACAGTATATTATTGTAATGATTTTCTCTGTCTTATGATTTTCTTAAAACTCTTTTCTTTAGCTTACTTTTAAGAATACTGTGTATAATACATATAATATACAAAATATGTGTTCATTGGTTGTTTATATTATTGGTAAACTTCTGGTCAACAGTAGGCTATCAGTAGTAGTTAAGTTTATAGGGAGTCAAAAGTTATATGTAGATTTTCAACTGCAGGGGTGGCAGGATTTGCCGCCCCGACCCCTGTGTTGTCCAAGGGTCAACTGTATTGCTATTACTGCTTTATGAATGTTTTAAGGGGAATTTTTATTTAAAGATTTTATTTATTTATTTGACAGAGAGAGACAGCCAGCAAGAGAGGGAACACAAGCAGGGGGAGTGGGAGAGGAAGAAGCAGGCTCCCAGTGGAGGAGCCCGATGCGGGGCTCGATTCCAGGACCCTGGGATCACGCCCTGAGCCGAAGGCAGATGCTTAACAACTGAGCCACCCAGGCGCCCCTTAAGGGGAATTTTTTGAAGATGGTTATCTTTAATAGGTGCTGCTAATTTGATACCAGAAAAATGTTTTGGTGAGATGTTTTACCTAGAGTTATCAGTCAAGTTAATTGAATTAGTCAAAGTTACCTTTGACCAGACTTTGGAGAAATAGAAATAATGTCCTTTCAGTATGAGATCTTTAGTTGATGCAGGACTGAAGTTGTCCCCTGATAAACAGACCCTTAGAAATGTATTCAGTGAACAAAAATCTATGTAAGTGAGCACAGATCCTGGAAATGCCACCATCATCACTAGTGACTATATCCCATCCTTGGTACTGAATGCAAGGTCTTCTTGGAGTCCAGTAAATACAATATGAGACTTGTAAAGAGTTATCTAGAATTCTCTTAATGGCTTAGCTCAGAGATATTAGGTTTTAGCTGCAAGGTAAAAGAAAAAAAAACAACTGAAAGAGAAATTGAGTGCTTTTGAACCCTTTAAGAATTACTGAGGAGACACATTAAGTAAATGTTTTAGGCTTTCTTACCCTGTTTCATTCATTCATTGACTATTTACAGAGTGCTTCCCTTATAGCAAGCACTATTCTGAGTGCTAAGAATACAGTGACCAAAACAGATAAAAATCACTGATTTCATGGAGCCGATATTTTAATTAGGGGAGACACAATAAAAAATTAAAATAAGCATTAGATGTTAGAGGTAATGAATGCTATGTAGAAAAATTAAAACAGAGACTAAAGAATGGGAGAAGTTGTAATTTTAAATAGGGTGAGAAAGGGACACTTGAGAAAATACCTGGGAGGGTTCATGGAGCATGCCAAAGAAAAAAATCTGAGGGAAAAGCAACCCAGGCAGACAGGACAGCAAACGGAAAGGCACTGAACAGGACAGGTGCCTGGCTTGTCGTGTCAAAAGCAACATGAAAGTTAACATGGCTGGAGGAGAGAGAGTGATGGGGAAAGTATTAGGAGATAAAGTCAGGGCAGTTGCTAGGGGTCTGATGAGGTCCTGCCTTATTGCCATTATAGGATTTGGTCTTTTACTCCTAGTGATGTGGGAGCGCGTCAAGGTTTTTGAGTGGTGGATAGCATGCTCTGACTTGTGTGGCTGGTATGTTGAGTGCAGACTAAAGCAGGGAGACCGGGTAGGTGGTTATTTCAACCATGGGAGAGGTGAAGTGGCTTGCACCAGGTGTTTGCAGTGAGGCTGATGAGAGGTGACTTGATTCTGGATATATTTTGAAGGTAGAGACAAAGAGTATGTCGTAGATAGATTTTTATTTAGAGAGTTTGCACAACACATGATACGAGCGTAAGAGAGGAGTCAGAAATGACTCCCAAAATTTTTGGCCCGGGCATCTAGGAGGATGGAGTTGCCATTTACTGAGTTGGAAAACCCAAAGAAAGAGTATATTTGGAGGAAAGATCAGGAGCTGAGTTTCGGACACATTATGTCTGAAATGTGTTAAACTTAACAAATAAAACTGTCAGTTATTTTACCAGCAAAAAATGGGCTTATTCAGGAACAGCTGAGAACCGCAATCCAGGACAAACTGCTACAAAGACCACAGTTGGTCCAAAGAACAAAGGAGAGGAACCCTCTTTTACAGAGGAAAGGGGGGATTTAGGAGAGGCTGTTATGAACTAAATGTCCATTGGAGTAAACTGGAAGTTGAAAGTATAGTAGCCTCTCATTGGCTGAGCTGTGACTCTCTCTCTCATTGGCTGGGCTGTTGCCAGGGGCAGAAGAAATCTTCCTTCCTCCTGCGGCGATAGTAGTGTCCACTAGCAAGGTCTATTCGTTTTGGGTCTGCAACTGACAACCAGTACCGGATCTGAAGCTTCCTCCCCCCCCACGCTGGCCTTGCAACTCTATTCTCAATGAGGTTTCCTTTTATTAATTTTCACTGATGCATAGTGCACATCCAGGTAGAAAGTAAAATTTAAGTTTTGAGTTCAGGGGAGAAATTCTGAGCTGATCCTTTAAGCTCCTATTGGATTCCATCACTTCTTTACTCTAAACCCTCCAATTACTTCCCAGATATAAACTAGGGAATTGTCAGTGTAGGGATGCTTTTTAAAGCCATGACAAGAAGGTGAGATCACCAGGGGAATGAGAGTACCTAAAAATAGAGAGAAGGTCCAAGGATGGGGCCCTGGGTGACTCCAACATAATCTCTTTCCAGCCCTTCCTACAGCAAACTGAAAATATCCCCAGAGACAGGGCCCAGCCATCTGGGGTTCACAATACTCTCAGAGGTCTGAGGAATCCAGGGGGCCACCTCCAGGATTTGTGTCCATGTTGCTGGTATTCTGCAAGGCTGTGCGAGATGTCTACTGCCCTAGCTGGGGGGTGAGTATTGGAGGAAGCACGATGAGAAGCTGTTAAATTAAGGCATGTAATAATGGCAGGATATTCTAAAGATCTCAGCCCAAGAGCATTAAAGCTTCTTCCTCGAGAGCCAGAATTTTACTTTGAAATTGGCATAGACTACAACTACTTGCAGGGACTTTGAATTAGGTGCTTCCCTGTGAAAAGGAAGTATAAGGATCTATTTGCCCATTGAATTCCTGCCCCATGTTCCTGGGAGCATAATGTGACAGCTCTGACCACTGAGTAAGGAAATAAGCCAGTAACCGAAATGAATCAAGTTGCTTGGGACCTAAGATAAGCAAACACAACTTGTCTAAGTGTAAAACATTTACCTTGCCAATTTGGACATTTTATCCAAAAATCATCCAAAGCAGCAACTCTCTGGAGCCACTGTGCTAAGCTTCTTATCCCAAGACAATGGTGTGATGTGCAGAACAGGATCCAGGCTTTTGTGGAGCTGAAGCTTAGACACTTTGGGGTGGCGGTGGGGGGGGGGGGGCAATTTTAAGAAAAATAATGAAAAACTAGGTATCAGGTCTTAGAAGCACCTATGCAAGTGGAAGGCCCTAAAGCTATTGTTTCATTAGCTTTACAGAAAGTGCAGCTCTGACCCTCAAACCACATGACAGAAACCCTGGGAGCAGTAACTGATCATTTAATCCCCTGCGATCAAGTTTACCCTAGAAATGCCAAGAAACACTCAGAGTTAGCCAGACATCATGGGGAAAGTTCATCTTGATGTCCATTGCCCCCTCAAAGTCACTCAAATAAAGGAAACATATATATTAAATTCGTGTAGATGAAAGGAGAAAGAGTAGATATTCTCGTTTCTTGAGACACCATAGAGGAGGCCCACCCCAACAACCAACACATCCGACAGTCTCACGATCTCGCTGCACTTGTACACTGTGGTCTGAACAAAGCATCCGTGATAGTATCAGACAGGGGTTGGGAGAGTCCTACTAAGCAGGAAATCCAAGGAACACGCTACCGATATTATACTGGTAGGTCGCACTGTTTCTCCCACACTTGTCCGAAGAGGTATCATTACTCATATAATGCTCAACTGTGGTTTCGGAATTTGTAGGAAGAGAACTGAGCACTTTGCAGATTTGTGCACATTTGTAGGGTAAACTGAATGACTAGTCAAGGCTATTCCCATCGAACTGATGGGAAGGATGAAAACATTGCTGCATAATAGCGTTATCGCAAACAAGATATCCCACTGTGTCCCTCAACCTCCCAGAGGGATAAGACATTTTGTAATCGCTGGAGTATAACAACGAGTCAAAAATGCATAACTCAGTCTAATTGTGAAGAGTAAGTCATGAATACTTGTTCAACTGAGTAAAACTCACTTATTTTCTCCCAAGACGGAAACTAGAATTAAATGTAAGACCTAAGTCTCAGCTCATGGAGACACCTACCAGTACTATGTCCAAACACTTTGTGTCCCTTACAATAATTTTAGTGATATGTCTCTGAATAACTAAGATTTTAATGCTTTACAGTCTTAAAGGATATATAGATATGTGTATGTCCTTATTCCATCCTTACAAAATCTAAAAGAAAATATCTTATCACCCCACTTAAAAATTATTTATTCATTTGACAAATATTTACTGGGTATTCATTATGTGCTTAGAATAGTGAACAAGACAAAGTCCACCTTACGAAACGTACCCTCAAGTAAGGAAGAAATAATATTTTTAAAAATAATAAAATTTCAGATGGCAAGATTGCCATGAAGAAAATAATCAGGCCAAGAGGACTGAGAGAGACCAAGGCTATTTTAGACAGGGTGGGGAAAGCCTTTTCAAGATGGTAGCACTTGAGCTAGCCACAGAGCTTACATTCTAAGATGCCAGGCCTATGGAAATGGAGTAGGAGCATCCTCTGAGAAAAAAATGAGTTTAACAAGTTTCTAGTCGTGGATGAACGCAGTGGAGTGAGTAAGGTATGGAAGAAAAGAAGGGTCAGGTGTGCCTGGAGATGAGGGCAGACAGAGGCAAGTTCCCAGGGAGCTAGGAAGGGCATGGAGAAGGGTTTGTAAGGTATTCCAATGCAATGGGCAAGAACTGGAGGGTCAGAGTAGGGGAGTTCTATAATCCAGCCTACACTTAAAGGATCAATCTGGTATTCGGCCAAGAAGGCGGGAAAACAAAAGTAGTCACTTAGAGGCTGATTATCTAAGCAAGAGATGTTGGTGCTTTGGATTTAGGCAGTAACTGCGAAAGGGAGAAAGGGGTGTTCACATCTGTTTGAGAGTAGAGCCAACAGGCATGGCTCATTCGGTTGAGCGTCTGACTCTTGGTTTTGGCTCAGGTCACGATCTCAGGGTTGTGAGATCGAGCCCCACGGGGTCATGAGCTTGAGCCCCACATTGGGCTCCCCACTCAATGCAGAATCTGCTTAGGTTCTCTCTCCCTCTCCCCCTCAAGCTCGTGCTCTCTCTCTCTCTGAATTAAATAAATAAATCTTAAAAAAAAAAAAAAGAAAGGAAAGGAAAAGAAAGAAAGAAATTAGAGCTGACAGAACTTACTGCTAAATAGGAGGTAAGGGGTGAGGGAAAATGAGACATGATAGATAATCCCTGGGATTTCCACCTGAAAATTTCAATGCTATTACCTGAGATAGAAATGGAAGCCCATTAAAATGAAAATACATATAATCCTATCATCACATTTTAAGTAACAGAGCCAGGATTCAAAGTTAGATCTTTCTGGTGCTTCAACACTCTCGGACTGGCAAATTAAGTCTACTAATTTGTTTTCTTATTCAAAAGCCCCCGCTTTTAAACTACGAGCTCCTTTGTGACCGGGAGCTGATAATATCTGATATCTAACCATAGCAGTCAGTGGCACATTAGTGCTTTTTTGATGGTGAGACCCTTTGTAAGAGATATGACAAGTCTATCAGCCCCCATGTCTCCCACCATCCTTGACTGATTCACCAATCTGATTTTTTCAGGAGGCTTTATGTGCTTCCTATCTTGTTGGCTTCAGATCCTGCTGTGAACTAGTAATCTTATTTCGGAGGCCAGCAAACATTCTCCTCCTAAAAAAGTTGTATGGGTGCAATTGCAAACATATGTTCATGGAGACAAAAACACATGCTAGTTATTGTCCTGCAGGCAAAGTTGTCTTGATGGAATCAATAAGAGCCTCTATTTATTTGAGAAAATCAAATATAAGAGCTCATCAGCTATCTCATAACATTCTGTATTTGATTACTAGCTGAAAACTCTAAGTATTAGTTTCTTACACATTTTTTTAGACACCTACAATTTCCAATATCAGTGCAATTCTCAGTCAATCTTGGCATGATTTTGATCTTCTCATAAATCATTATGAGGCACAGAGTTCCACATTTTACCAATCATCCTTCAAGAGAACATTTAAACTTCACACATCAGAGCTTTGATCAACCCCACCACTATGTTATTCAACTGGTTTTTCTGTCTCGGGTCTTCGACATCTTTTTCAGAAAATCAAAGGAAACTTTTCTTCACACTTTATGTAATACTCTTACTCTGTATGTAATATTAAGACTTGAGGCCCTCCTCAACGTTATCTTGAACTAATTTACCAAAAAAATCATTAGTTACCAGCTTGCCTCTTTCAATGACAAGATATAATTCAAACTGCATTATTCCATCAATTCCAGTTTTTCTAAGTACCCTTCAGAGAAAATTCAAAAGTCTAGGAGTGAGGGAGTTAGAACAGGAAACACATTCCCCCTGGCATTTATTCTTGTAACATTGAACCGTGCCCGGAGTATCTACTTCGATCTGAGGAATTTGGCATTCCTGATAAATAAGGGGAAAATTTTCTGATAAGGCCCATGAAAACTGAGATTTTTCTCACTCCAGATACTGATCGACTTAAAACACCTTGGCTCAGCTCCCTTTCTGATAAATACCAATCCCTTACCATGTGATTAAGAAGTTTACTGATACAGTATTTAAAAAAAAAAATGCCTACTGAGACTTCTCTAAGGTGAGGATATCTTTAGAAACTTTTTGGAAAGTTACCCAGGGGTCTGTTGGGCAACATTAGGTGTGGCGGTCTTCCTCATTCTTACGATCTTAGCCCCTCAAAATGAGGGGAAAACAATTTTTGCCCTACCCACGAAATTTGAAAACTGAATTCTTTCCCTAACCACTAAAGCCATGGCCTCCGAAACACACATCCTACTAATTTAAGGGAGGAGAGGGGGTCATGGCAAGTGGAGGAGGAATGATGTTTGTCTATCACATTAAAAAATTCCCAGTGATTGTCGATGTATTTGAGAATAAATGGAGGGGAGCTCCCCAAAACTACTAAGAGAAACTGAAGAAGGAAACGCTGATCACTCTGAATAGATCTAAACATTTTTGGAGCATATCTGGGGACAACCACTTCTGAATGCGATCGAATAACTGGTACCAAATGTGTCCCCCTGCCGTGGGCGATCAGGAAACTGAATATATGAAGCAAGTGTTTTGGGACCTTGAAAAACAGACACAGCACAGCATTGCAAGTTCTGACAACAGGGAAAGAAATGAGGTACATCCTAGGATCAACATGGTTTTCTGGCTAGAGGCAGCTACTCCCCAGACAGCAACAAAAGGATGTGGAACAGTAGCAGAGCACCGCCATCTTGCTGCAAGCCATCATTGTTGCAGAGCACAGCTAAGAGACAGAGATCAGAGTTCAAGGAGGCCAAGAGAGCTGAAATGTGAGGGACAGAGTACTGGACAAAAAAAGCTCTGGAAATATATCTAGAAGTTACTTTGAGTCCTTTGTCGGATATCTACCATACCCAGAGACGTTGAAACTCGAAGAGACCAGGTTTCTGGGTTCCATGAACCAGAAGTTGAGTTGTGACCAGCTAGAATGGAGAGACTTTGCTGAATGCCCCGAATATTTACCAGAGCCTCCTGAAGGAGCACGCTTTCAGAGGAGAATTAAATTAGCCCTAGAGGAAAGCCGACTTTAGACTCACTCTAAGAAAGCTTCAAAACAAGGCTCACAAACACCGGGTTGAACCGCAAGTCACTTAACTCACTGCCCAAACAAGATTCAACTTTCTAAAGGAAGACAAGTAAATCCAGACGTTCAACGGGACCCCAAGCACAATAGCCAGCATCCTAACAAAAATTATGTAAGGTGAAAGGAAGCAGGAAAATATGACCTGTAACCAGAAGAGAGTAAGTCAGTACAAACAGGTACTGAACAACAGAGTTCATGGCATTAGCAGACAAGAACTTTAGAAACAGCTATTACAGAAACGTACAAATGTAAGGAAAATATGAACGTAAGGAAGATAGAAATGGAACACACATGCACGCACACACAGAAATGGAAAAAATCAATAAAACTGACAAATCTTCAGCAAGACTGAAAAAAAAAACGAGAGAAGATATAAGTTACCAATATCAGGAAGGGAAAAAGAGGCTATCACTACCGACATTGAAGACATCAACAGGATAACAAGATGAAGGAAAAAATAAAATTTTTTCCATAATTCCATAGGATGGAACATTGTTCAGCAATGAAAAGTAACAACACAACAACACATTACAAGACACAACAACACGGATGAATCTTGAGAACATTATGTCGAGTTAAAGAAGCAATACACTAACGACTCCATCCTGGATAAATCTATTGATACAAAATTCAAGATTAGGCAAAACTAATCTATAGCGGGAGGTCAGTACTTGCTTAGAGTTAAGGTGGGGTACAGGTGGGGACTGACCACAAGGAGAACCGAGCGAAATTCAGGGTGACAGAAATGCACTGTTGTGGGGATTATGGCGGCGTTCGCCACACAGGAGAACACAGTTGCTGAAGCTCCAACCGGCACCTGGTTTCTATGTAAATTTTACCTCCTCAATAGTTTCATGAAAAATAAAAGCCAAAACATTCAACAAATACACGTACCTACTAACCTAGTGTTGCAAGGTTAAGTAAATCTTGGAAGATTCATAGGTCCGAGCAACGAAAGGTTAATTTTAAGAATGTGATGTACATGATTCTTCAATACGCCATCTTACTTCGTAGAAAATAAAACATACATTCAGAATCGTTTAAATAGGACCTCGTGGTTTATAAAGTTCATATTGCAGAAAGGAAGGAGGGGTGCTCACCAGCCAGAGGCTGGGGATTACCAGTTCTTTAATTCATGAAAATTATAGGTTTGCTCACATGCAAGAGTTCAAATTAAGACCCTTCCAAGAATTTGTGTGCGTGTGTGGTCAAGAGGGGAGGAAGTTCTTGCCCGAGTCAGGTAGCAAGGGGAGAGCTCATGATTCTCAGCAGGGGTGGGAGGAGAGCAGACCAGTAGTCTCAAGGGAGGAAGTTTCAGGAAGGCTATTTTAAAAGGCAGGTCGATAACACACACCTCAGCTAGCTCAGAGCATTTGTCCCTAAAACACAAAGCTCTATGAAAAAGAGGTACCCTGTTGGGCAAGGGGCATAAGAGATTGACAATCTCTTTGTTGAAACCACCTTTCTCGGTAAGCATAGGCATGCAGCACTATCTTATTATGGAGCGACCAATTACCTCCCTTCTTGGTGGGTCTGAGGCCATCAACCCACACATTATGGTCAAAAACATTTTCAGTAACCAATTTTTGTTTTCTTGCAGAGAAAAGGCAGGAAAGAAACATTACAAAAAAGAAACATGACAAAAGAAACATGACAAAAAAGAAAACACGACAAAATGTTAAACCTGGTTGCCTTTCAATGCCAAAAATATGGATATATTTTCACTAACTTTCTGTATTTCCAGATATTGTCTTATAAGTGTTACTTTTGCAATGGAAAAAAATACTAAACATGTCATTATGGTCTGCATTTATTGGTAATGAGAAAAAATTTCAGGGACAACAAATTGTTCTGCTGTACTCCCCTAGCTTCTATAAATTTCTGTTACTTTTGCAAGAAAATTGCTGCATATTCTAGTCTTTTCTATTAATACAGAAAATGTGCCTACCTATACCACAAACAATTTTACCCCTGTTGGTTCTTTTTTTCCACTGCATGTGTCCAATACGTCAATGTTCCCTCCTACACACCGCAAGCCACAGACCACGCACGGCCACCTGGGGAAAGCAGAAGGAGCCTCCTCTGATTTCGTCCACCAAGGGAAGGAGTTCATTCTACTTCATCTCAGACTAGTTCGGTAGCTAATGGGCTCCAAGTGTTAACAGATGAGGTGTTTGTACTCAGGAAGAAATATCAAGTATCCCAAATAAATGTAGGAAGTACAATGAAAGAATTGCATACAATTACAGAAATGCCTCCCCTTTCCGGATTAGGATTATTTTTGAAACCGGTGACAGTTTACAATGGTATGTGATTGTCGCACGAAGGCGCAATTTGCAGCCCTTGGCTGGCTAAAAAAGGTTTCTCTCGATCTTTTTACATCTTCTTAAAGATTAATGAGCTTCAACAAATTCAAACAGATGTGTTCAGCAGTGGAAGTCAGGCTTGGGGTTTGAAAGTATTTTTGTCCTTCCTCTCTCAATAGATCATCACGGCAAACTTCTCAAAGGTGTAGTTGGTTTATGGATTCAGGCCATGATGTGAGGGGCCGTGAGCCATCTCCGTGATTGGCAGAACCATCTAATTTCTTTAAAAGAACTCTCAAAGACATCTTGTAAGCCCTGTTGCCAAGCCTTCCACTTATTTCTTAGCTCCGTGAAGATAAAGCAGTTGTTGGGGAAGGGGGAACTCTGATCTGGGTCATTTTTCTCCTGTTAGTGGTGCGGGTGCCATACCACCGAGAGCCAACACTCAGACACTACTAGATTCTTCTCTCGACTGCATCCAAAGAAGACCCTCTGCGGGGTTTGTGGGGAGGCTGTCTTTTTAATGTATATTTGAGGTTATCTCTGACTCTGTGCCAAATAACAAGTGAAGTAAATTTACAGCAGATCCTAAAACCCCGTGGAAAGCAGAGCAAATGGGCGATCAGAAAGGAGGAGGAAACTGGTATTTATTGAACGTCTACTGTGAACCAAACACATGACAAGCTTTATGCTCTTGCAGTTCTCGGTCAGCCCTCGACCCAGCAGCATCCGCAACACCTGGGAGCTTGTTAGAAATTCAGAATCTCGGGGCGCCTGGGTGGCACAGCGGTTAAGCATCTGCCTTTGGCTCAGGCGTGATCCCGGCGATCTGGGATCAAGCCCCACATCAGGCTCCTCTGCTAGGAGCCTGTTTCTTCCTCTCCCACTCCCCCTGCTTGTGTTCCCTCTCTCGCTGGCTGTCTAATAAATAAATAAAATCTTTAAAAAAAAAAAAAAGAAATTCAGAATCTCAGGCACCATCCTGGTGTGCGTGTTAACAGCTCCTCAGAAATCGCTTTATCTCACTCCATCTTCACCGAAACTGTGGATAAATAGGGTATTGCCTCTATTTTATATCAGGAGAGTGAAGATCAGAAAGGTTAAGAAATTGACATAAAAGTTAGAGCCTAAGTAATAAGAAAAGCTGGAGTGGGGCCCATTTTAAAACTTCTCGTATTTCCACTCGACGAGGCAGAGTCCTAAAGCGGCCTTAGGCTGTGAGACTTGGGTTTCAATCCAGACTCCTCCATTAATATCTTTCTGGGCTCATGTACACCAGTTAATCTATCTGGGTGTCACTTTTTTTTTTCCTGCTTATTTCATGGAATTGCTACAAAACAAATGAAATTAATATATGTGAAAACACTCTGCAAAGTATATAGCACTGGCCAAAATTAACCTGCTAATGGAATCTTACAAGCGACTCTTTCTCACTTGGTTTTTGCCAAGGAAGAAAGACCAAGAACAAAACACTGGATGCCAAGGATCTCCACATCACATAGTGAGGGATCAGACTGCCTAGGTGGTTTGGAAGCTGGCTAGCTCAGCCCTCATCCATTACCCAACCTCAAGGGTGTAAGAAGTCTGAAAGGAAGAGAAGAGAGGCTTTCTCTAAAAAGCGTTTTTATTGGAGACAAGGGCAGGGTAAGGTCATTTCTCCCGCATCTCAATCCTACAGAAAGGGGCTCTAAGAAGCCCACACAGAGAGCGTGCTATTTGTCCTCTAAAAAAAGACAACTTAATCTGGAAGGAGGTCTCTGCCATGAACCTTCCTTTCCCCTGCAGGCTTTCCAGACTAAAGCGATACTATGTTTTGGTATTGCCATGCTGACTCTTAAACTGGGCAACAATGACATATGTTGGGGCTAAAAGTGACTAGAGGATTTTTTATTACTTAAAAGTGTCTGAAATGTGTTCAGGAACCTGGTCAGAGAATTCAACCAGAAAGAAAGGAAAACCAATCCACAGATTTAGTTTAAAGGAACAACATGAGGGGCACCTGGGTGGCTCATTGGTTAAGTGTCAGACTCTTGATTTCAACTCAGGTGGTGATCTCTGGGTTGTGAGATCGAGCCCCACGAGCTTAAGATTCTCTCTCTCCCTCTCCCTCTACCCCCCCCCCCCGCTCTGTCTCTCACTCTCTCTCCCTAAAATAAATAAAATAAATCTTAAACAAAAATAAAGGAACAATATGAAAAAAATATCATTTGCTGTTTACATCCTATGGGGGCAACATCTTTTCCAACACCCTAGTTTCTGTTGTTGGCACCCTAAACACCAACACAAGATCAATAAGGATAGCGTTTCTGGAGCAAAAATCTAGTTTTAAAGGTAAAGGTCATGGGAGAGAGATGGAGCAAGCAAGTAGGCTTTCCCCAAATTACTTTCTTATCCTCAGTCCAAAGCCCTAAAGGACACCCTAGCCCACGCTCTGACGGTGCCCATCACGCAGAGGTAGGTGGCGCTTCCCACCATGCGGGAGACCTAACTCCATTTTTCTGCAGGAAACCACAGAGGTTTAGAAAAGTAAAAAATGATTCCACTGCAGAGAAAAGTACCAGCCTGGCCTTTGGGATAGGATGGGAGGAGAGCGGCAGCCTGGTCACCCCTCCCGGGCATGGCTCTTGAGAATTCAAGGTCCCAGGCAGACTCTTGAAGGCAGGGAAAGCTAAGAGCAGAAATTTAGGCTGACCCAGAAAGCTGAGCAAGAACTGGGGACCTGAATGTGAGAGCGAGGCCACAGGTAGTTGGTTTGAGACAAAAATCAACATGAAGAGCTGAGAAACCAAGAGATTAATATACGTGTTAGGAAAAAGAAACTGAAAAGATCCCAATTGACCAACATGGACAACTACCATGTGTGTCAGGACGACTTCAAACTCATACCTCCATCCCCAGTGTTTCTAAACATTATATAAAGACATAAGCTTTCTCTCTCTATCCTCTAATTCCATCTGCCCCGACCCCTGCTCCTCTCCTGACCATCCAAATGTCCAAGAGCGGACTTTTGAAATTGTCATATTATTGCCTTCCATAAAGATCTTTCACTGCCTTCCACAGCCTTTAGGTAAAGTCAAAGGTCCTTAGCTGGTGCCTGAGGTCTCTCGTGATCTGGCTCCTGCTTACTTTCCAGCACATCTCTCACCTACTCCCATCCCTCAACCCACAACCCAACCAGATGGAACTTCTCAGTTTCCACACACATCCCACCTTTAAGCCTTAGCGTATCCCGTGCTGCAGTTTTCCAAACTTGCTGATGATAAGAATCACCTGCAAAGCTTGTTAAAATGCCAATTTTCAGGGCACCTGGGTGGCTCAGTCGGTGAAGCATCTGCCTTCAGCTCAGGTCATGATCCCAGGGTCCTGAGATCGAGCCCCAGTTAAGGCTCCCTGCTCAGCGACGAGCCTGCTTCTCTCTCTCCTTCTACTGCTCCCCCTGCTTGTGCTATCTCGCTCTTTCTATCAAATAAGTAAATAAAATCTGAAAAAAAAAAAAAGCCAATTTTCAAGTCCTACTCCAGACTGACCAATTCAGACGTTCCAAGGAAAGGATCTGGAAGTCTGTGTTTTTAACAAACCTACCAGGGGAAACTTACCATCTAACAACTCTAATGAAAACTCTGTGAGGGCAAGAACTCTGCCTTTTTCGTCTCCAGAATTCAAAGTGCCACTCCCCTTGCCTACAAAGCCTGCCCTCCACTCTATGTTTAATCTGGGTAACTCCTGTTTGTTAACACGACACTAGTACCGTTCATGTAACTTAAGTAGTTGATACAGACTGAGCAGAAACATCAAAAAATGAGTGCATCACATGAGTAGAGCAGGAAATCTGGGGGGGTGTGGGTAGATGGGAGGTTACAAATGGCAGGCAAAACCAGATGTCCCTGCTCTGGGATAGCATCTAGAAGGCTTGAACATAGAGATCCTGGATTCAGAAGGAAAAAATCCAGGCCCTGGGGCCCGGGCTACCATATTAATATCTGGTCACTGAAAGGAATATGGTCACAATGCAGAAATCTTGTCAGTAATAATGGGGAAGGGCAATTTGTTCACTAGAGAGGTAACTAGAAACAGAGCTCAGCCATATTGGGCCTTCGAAACAAGATGGGAACCCAGTAACTGGGAAAATGATTGCCAAAATTTGAGTGGGAGCAGCCACAAGACATTCTTGTGGCTTTTTTTTAAGAAGAAAAAAAAAGGATTTTATTTATATGAGAGAGAGAGTGAGGGAGAGCACGAGTGGGGAAGAAGGACAGAGGGAGAAGCAGACTCCTCGCTGAGCAGAGAGCCTGAATTGGGGCTGGATCCCAGGACCCCGGGATCATGACCTGAGCTGAAGGCAGACACCCAATCAACTGAGCCACCCAGGTGCCCCAAGACATTCTTAATAATGAATTACTGAGGGCCCTTAGAAGACACAGTGGGGATGGTCCGGCACATAGCAGCAGATAGGGGAGGGTGTCGCAAGCCAGTACTGAAGGTTAGGAGGAAATACAGGGCCCAACAGCCTGCAGCTACTCCTGTCTGCTGCCCTCTTCCCTCCCCAGGTGCAAAAGATATCATTAAATTTGCTGAGGTTTTTCTGCCTCCTTATCAACTAAGATGGTACTTTTCTAGGGTTGTAAGTTTTAAAAGGAAATAGCAGAGTTGATTTAATTATATGTGGGAGTATGTGAGGACAGAGAGATTTTTTAAATGTCCAGAAAAATCTGGAAGCTGGACAAAAAGGGAAATGAAAACGAAATGGAGAAAACCTCAGACTGTGCTCTTTTGACATCAGACCCACCTGGTGAAGCTGGGCATGTTTATTATTAGTTTTCCACAACCACATTTATTTGTGTAATAAAAACTCATCCATAAAGTCTTCAATGGTGGCAAGAAGAAAGCCAGGTGTAGTTGAGGTTTTGTGAAGCTCTCAATCTCTCCCTTGTCCTTCGCAGATGGAAGGGAAGAGGCTCGAAGAATCAGAAAGACAGAAAACTATGAAATTTACAAGACGTAACCACTTTTCCATCCATGTTTAAACCATGTGTACTTGAGCAGAAATGTAACCCATGTGATCCTGATTCATTTACGCTATAATCATCAAAATATTGTTTTCCAGGAGCAATTTTGTGTCCACAAAGATTTTCTGAATCTTTTCAGAAATATTTTTAATCCATTTTCCCCATAAAAACAGGAAGTTGCATTTGTCAACTGTCAACTGATTCAATCATGAGGGAAATGTTCAGATTCCTTTCAAATTTTCAAGGCCATGAATTTTAGCAGATTTTCACTGGGTTCCACCAGGTTTCCTAAGCCCACCAGGAAAGGACAGTGCTTGCCCAGGTGGGTGGGTTGATTTCCCACAGGTGTTACCACAAGTTGACTTCTCCCAGCAGGTAGGGCTCCCGCCATACTACACGGCCTCTGTTCTTTATTTTTCCACGGTGCTCTTGCTCCTTCTTCCTCCCTGCCTTTATTCTTTCCCTTTCCACTTTTATTTCCACAATGAACTATATTTAATATTTAGCTTATGTCAGGCAATGTTCTACTCACTACTGTTATCAATGACTCAAATGAGGACAGCTCAGCTGCTTAGAATGTATGTGATAACATCACAATAAGAGGACAAGCCCATCAACTAGATGATAGAGATACCCGGTTCGAATAAAATAATGAGTCACAAGGACAAATGAAAGTACTGTCCTTAGATGTAAAAGAGCTACACATAGACACATGAATGCACACCAGAGGGTGCATTTGAGGACTCGGCGTTTAAGAGGAACCTCAGCAAACCAAAGTGGTTTCCAGTGGAAAGAAATCTAGATGGGAAAGTATCCAAGGAACTTGATAGTATAGGAATTAGGACCATTTAGCCTAAAGTTAAAATGACTTTGGGGGTATAAGATCACTCTTTAAATAAAGTAGAAGACAGATAAACAACCACCAATACATTTTATAGTCAGATCCGCCCAGAAAGCAATGAACTAGATGATTCTTCAAACTCTCCTAGATCTGAGATTCTGTGTTTTCCCCCACCACGCTCACACAGCTCTTGGCCTTCCGAGTGTCTCTGCTAGTTTAGAAATGTATAAATACTAATGACTGGTTCTAAAAACTCCAATATAAAGTTTTCAACTTCAAAAATGTCACTGGCTTTTTGATTTGCTTTTTATTTTCTCAGACTCTCCTAAAGACAGATGCTCTGCCATAGAGTTACCTTCCCCAAGATTAAAAGACAACGAAATCCATGCCTGAATGTGAAATATCTCACCAATGCATAATCAACTCCCTTTTGCATAGACACAAAGACTCTTCAAGTCTTCCTGAAAATGTCTGAGATCCAATCCCTGCTCTCTTTTCAGGATTTTCAATTATTGAATTGAGCACCCAGAAGTGGCAAATATATTCAATAATGGAAAAAAATAACAGTCATGACTTCTTATGACATTAAGAAAATGGGAAAAGAGGATAAACTCTTTCTACATAGCAATTCTAAAGGTTGGGTGCTTGGCCACTTCCCCCCCCCCCACATAACCATTAACAGTTGTGATGGAAAGAGCTCCAGAACGCAAGGCTGGCATTTGAATGACAAGCTAAAAGAGTCTGGTAAGCGAGCTTTCACTGTGTGCTCCGTCCAAAATATTTCATTCAGGAAAACTAAGACAAGCAAATCAATTAACTTTACAAAAGGAAAGGGGGGGAGTCCATTTTTCTCTACATTTACCACTGTGAGAATTGAAAAGACTCCACTTCCAAGAAAACTATTAATTTTTAGTGTCAGCGTGCTTATTTTCAGACTGCATTTTTATGATACCGTTCTCAGTGTTGGAAACATTTTATACTCAACAGGAAAGTCTAAGCTATTGCAAAGTGGAGGAACAGTATCACATTTAAACCATCTGATCTATTTTTAAAAACACTGTATTTAAGCCTACAGAACAGCATCTTTTAAAGTCTTTTAAACAGTCTTTTAGAAGACGTTTCATAAGCATTGTAATCTTGCTCTGTCGTTCGTCTTACCTCCCGCCATACTCTGCCTGTTCCCAGGACTATGTGCTGTCCCTGAAGTCAGATTGCTGGGTGTCACATGCACAACCCACATATCAACAGAGATTTCTCATGCCCCAGCATGGACTAATCTGCTGCCTCCTCTTTCGGCAAGAGACGGTCAGTGTGATTCAAGGGATGAGAAAGAGTCACTGCAAGAAGAGGTGAAAGGAACTGAAGGGGTTTACCTACAGAAGAGAAAGAGTGACTTGAGTACAGCAATTCAGTCCATTGAAATTTCTTTTATAAACACAATAAATAAGTAAATAAATGAGTACGCTCCGTGTCCTCAGAGAACCAACAGAAGGAAGTATGTTCAATTTATATCCGGAGAGCTTGCCATTGGATAAAACCAGGGCTTTTCAAGGTTTGAGCGATAAAACATTGAGAGGATCTCCTCTGGGAGGTTATGGAGCCTCTCTCCCCTTCGGAGATTTCATCACAGAAGAGTGGTCCCTTTGTCTTGGATGGTTCAAGCGAAGAACATCTGTGGCCAAATTCTAGAAATGGGATCTTGTGGCCCAATAACACCAGCATGAATCCACCCTGTTATAAAGGCCTGTGGGAAAGTATTCCCAGAACTTGCCTTGGTAATCAAGTCTAGTAGTAAGCAAACTTCCCTGTTAGGGAGTTCCTCTGCATAGGCTCAAAATCCATAAGCTAAGTTCAGATCTTTCTCCATGGGGGTGAAGACACACAACACAGCCTTGAGTGGTCCTTGATTTCCTTGCTGACAAAGGGCCAGCTTGCACCATGGTATCATGGTATTCTCTCTAATGTGCCCATCATAGAGCCATGAACAGAAGAACTCTTCCCAGAGCACCTGCGTAATTCTTCTGACAGTGGAGAGGCACGTGTTTCCCTTGGTGATCTCAGAAGGCATCTGCAGCAAATTCAATTGAACTCAGTAAGTACATTTTCAAGGGCTCTCTTTGCCCAGCTCTAAGCTAAGTGCTAGGTAGGAACACAATAAGAGTATGTCATGGTATCTGCCTCAAGTCACTAGAATATTTTAGGTAAAAAAATGAGGCATATTCCTATGAAAGAAAAAGAACAAGGGACACCTAGTTGGCTCAGTCAGTTAAGTATCTGCCTTCGGCTGGGTCATGATTCCAGGGTCCTGGGATCTTTGCTCAGCAGGGAGTCTGCTTCTCCCTCCACCAGCCACTCCCCCTACTTGTGCTCTTTCTCCCTATCTCTGACAAATAAATAAAATCTTAAGAAAGAACGAAAGAAAGAAAGAATAAGAGAGAGAATGGGACAGCTTTTGTTAAATGATAAGGTGACAGAGTGAATAAGTGGTAAAGAAACCAGAAATGACAGGAGCATCTGCAGGCTAGAGTAGCTGGGAAAGCCTTCATGCTGGAGATGTGACAAACGTTGGAAATCTGAGCACATCTCTTAGCTGATTTTCCATGTAAGTACTTCCCAGACTGACTTACACCATTTTCTCTCTGTGAAGCACACTAACTGACACCCACAAACAGCTGATCACTCTTGGTTTGTAGGTGACTTGTCTTGTTTCTAAATGTGAGCATCTTATACCAGCCGATTTTGTTTTTATGTAGTATTTTAGTGTTTCGGTTTTCGTGTTTTTACATTGACATCCAAATGGAAAGCATGGCTTATATAAAGAAGGCCACATGACCTCTTTTTTTTTTTTAAGATTTTATTTTTATTTATTCGACAGAGACAGAGACAACCAGCGAGAAAGGGAACACAAGCAGGGGGAGTGGGAGAGGAAGAAGCAGGCTCCTAGCGGAGGAGCCTGATGTGGGGCTCGATCCCAGAACGCCGGGATCACGCCCTGAGCCGAAGGCAGACGCTTAACCGCTGTGCCACCCAGGCGCCCCAGCCACATGACCTCTAATCCCTGGACTCATACTCAGAAAAAATAAATTAGCATAGCCATACTTTTTTTTAAGTCATCCAAAATACGTTCACTTATATATTTTTAAGATAAAATGTTAATGCTAAAATATATGTACTATCATTTTTACTGGTTCTCTACTTTAAAAGACTTCATTTTCAGTCAACTATTTATCCCATAGCATTGGACATTAGGGCTTTTCCTGCCAAAACTGGTATAAGAATCACTGGAACAGAAGGAAAAAAAAATGGATTCTAGCTTTTCCTCTCCTTTGGAACTTAGTCAAGACCATTCCTTCCATGGACTCGGTTTCCAATTCCATGAAGGAACTGAGTAGAGTAGGTCTCTCAACGGCCCCTTCCAGCCTTGGCATTCTATGAAGCAATGACCCCAGCTTTCATGAGCTCTGTGTGCATTGTAAGCCCATAATAAATATTTGTTAACTAATAATCATTTGTACTTTTTACTGTCCCCGCATAGCACATCTTTAAATGTTCCAGGGCTCCAGGACCCCGGAGCTCATCCTCTTTCTGCATGTGACTGTTTTTTCTCAGGAGGAAATGTGGTATCTTAATTTGATCTGCATTGGGTTTGAAACAGAATGAAGAGCAAGGTGTGTGAGAAAAAGACACTTCCTACAAATGGAAAAATATGAGAAAGACATATTAGGGAGCCTTAACTTTTGGGCAAGAACAAATCCTCAATGCTTTTGGCATATGCCTCAAGAGGAGACACGAGAAATACAGTAAATTCTCATGACACAGAGATAGGATGTGTCTTTCCCAACAAAGAAGCACTATGACATCCTCACTTGGAGGGAGAAAAAGGACCTGAAAAGGAAAATAAACTGAGACGGATACTAAATGCTATTTGATATCCTGGATTGGAGCCTGAAAATAAATAGGGCACTAGTGGAAAAACTGGTGAAATCTGAATAAACTCTATAATCTACTTAATAGTAATGTATCCAGGTTAATTTCTGAGTTTTGATAAGTGTATGACAGCTACATAAGGGGAAACGGAGTGTAGGACATACATGTGTTCTCTGTACTATTTGTGCAATCTTCCTGTAAATCTAAAATTATTCCAAAATTAAAAAGTTTGTACAAAAAAAGATAAAGAAATGAGAAGCACGAAAGACGACAGAGACCTACAGAGAAAGAGAGTTTCGTGGAGAGAAACAGACAAAGAGGTAAGAGAAAGGAGGACCTAAAGAGAGAAAGAACAGAAAGAGACAGGGAAGTGATGAATTCGTTACAAAGAGGTGTAGCTCAATCCTAGTTTTTATTTACCTCCTTTGTCGTCTTGTTATCCTGTGCCTTTAGTGTCCTGTAGCGTTAGTTTACAGGGAGGAACATATGAGAGTTGGACAGTTTTCTGCTAAAATCCTCCCCTGCCCATTTACTGCTGACTCAAATATTGCCAGGATGGGAAGAAAATTCTGCAATTTATACTTTGTTTGCACAAAAACAGGATTTAGTAATCAAGGATAACCCGTGATGTGGATTACCCAAACTCTCAACAAGGGAAATTATTTTTCCAGCAAAACTGGAAATCTCCCTGGGTCACTCCCACTCCCCAGTTCTAATACTGAGTTTCTCTGAAAAGTAGCATTTTTTGCTTTAAGCCTGTTGCCTTTGTATTTGGAGACTACGACCCTGCAGCCCAGGGGGGAGAATGTCCAGCGCATTCTCCTACAGAAAGGACAAGAACCTGTAACTGTAACTTTTGGCCATCCTTTTACTGGAATGCCTCCCTTCCAGGATGACAGTTAGGCCCAAAGGACATTCCTGGGAGTGATCAAAGCCAAATTTGGGGCATAAAGTATTTGCCAAAGCTTGTACGTGGCATGGCCATCAGCCCAGGAACGCAGTGACCAAATAATTCACATGTAGGAAAATTATAGGATACATGTTCTCCACCGAAGAGGAAAGAGATAGTCACAGCTAAAGTTTCGAAGGGCTCGTCAGTTACCTTCTCCTTTATGTCCCGGTCTCTGCTTCCATCAAGGACCAGTAGAGCCAAAGTGCTAGGAGTACGAAAGAGAGGCAAAGCCTGTCCCGGAAAATATAATCTTAAGGACTCCAGAGGAGGCGTGGATTCTTTAGGAATTATTGTTCATCTTTATGTTCCGGAGTTTTATATATATTCACATCCTATATTCTGTACTATGGGTTTAATTGAATCAAACTGAATCAGATAAAGATAGAATTTTAGTGCTAGAGTTTATCTTCTCATCCAACACGTTCATTATTTGACCCCTTCACCATAAAAATACAATGAGAAGGATGAGTGGGTTCTAGTCACCGCGGTCGGCAGGGGCAGAACACTCCTCTCATGGCCATTACCATCTACAAATGAATAGTGCCCACGGACTGCAGAGCCTAGGAAAATGAGCAGAGGACTGGACAGACGGACCTGTGCATGGTGAGGGCCCCAAGCAGCTGTAACACTGATGATCTGGGGGAAGGCAGCCGTGGGCAGGAAAGAGAGACACTACCACCCTCTAGGAAAACCTTGAGGGAGCCACAGCCAACAGTACGGTTTTGTATTCTAAAAGACTAATTTCATGTCACTCATCTCTCAGAACCTTCACTTCAAAGGAACAGCGAAAGCCTATGCAGTTCAAATTCCAAATTGAAATATGAATACAGACTTTTACAACTCTGCCCATGGCACGTGAGCCGCAAAACTAAGGGTCTATGGCTGCCCTCTCTGTCTCTTTGATAGAATAGTTTCTTCACTGGAAATGAAAAAGGGATTAATGGCTTGGAATGATCATATGTTACCAGGCCCCAGAGAGTCATGAGAGTCACAAGAGGAAAAGGAACGAAAGAGAAGGAGAAAAAAAGCAAAACCTCCCTTTTCCCAGCACTCTCAGAACTATGCTGTTCCCTAGGGGAAGCTGCCCCTGACTGGAAAGGGAGCTGCTGATGCCTCAGCATCCAGAGGTGTCCGCACCTGCCTCAGGAAGCTCACCGGACACAACCTAACGAGTTACGGACCTTCTAAAAGCATCGGGAGGCCCAGCTCCTTGCTGGAATTGAGGGGGCAATTGGCAGGGTTAATCCCATCCCTGAGGGCAAAATAAAAATAAGAGGTGATCACTCAGCTGCAGAGAGTAGAGGAAAGTACTCTGTTGCCAGGGTGGGTAGAATCCAAGCATTATGGGCTGGGAGCAGATCTGGAAACACAATATAATCTATTCTTTGTTCTACCCGAAGACGTTTGAAGGAAAAAATAACGTGTGTTCCTCAGGTTTCGCACCTCTGAGAAAATCGCCCTCTGTGGGAGGAACGTCATTGTTCCAGAAGCACCCTTGAGATCCACGCCCGAGAAGCAACACCACCTGAAAATGAGGTATTGTTGGCCCTTCGGTTCCTGACCTTTCTTGAAAGGTGTCCAAGAACAGCCTGTCTCTGACTGGATCCCATTCAATATTAAGGCCGTAGCGTGAGGTGGTGACGTGGGTTTAAAAGTCAGAGGGAAAAGCAGCCAGCCTAGAACATTTTATCATTTTCATCACATATAACGAGGAAGCAGCTTCTCTGACCTCTTCAGGATATGCAGCTACATCAATCAATATATTCATCTAGAAAGGCTGACGCCATTAGTGGCCGGAGCTCAGAATCTGGAGAGAGAACAGTTCCTTCTCATCTCAAATATTATAAAGTTGAGTATAATTCAGGGGCCAGCAATCTATGACCCAGGATCCTGCCCACTACCTATTTTTAAAGTAAAGTTTTACTGGGCAACAGGAATGCCCATTTATTGATTGCATTCACGATACAATGGCAAAACTGAGTAGTGATCACAGAAGCCATAGAGTCCACAAAGCCAAAAATACATAGTATCTGGTCCTTTCCAGAGAAAATTTGCAGACCCTTGGGTGAGCTGTAGCTTGTTCTTCTAAACAAGATTACCTTGATTCTGGAACAGAAAAAGATATCCCTTAACAGACACAACAAGCTCTGAATGGTCATGGGTGGAAATATATTTCCAGAAGTCCATGTGTTACTCTGCCTACTAGAATCAATTCTGAATATACACTACCGCTCTGGTAGAAGCCTATCATATTGCCATATTAGGAGTGAGGACAAAGTCATGAAGACGCTCAGTGTTGCATACTGGAAATAAAATTTAGCTCTACAATGGCTTTTGTTCAAAGAATATTTGAAAACACTGTGGCTTGCTTTCATGGGTTTCTGTTCTTCTTCAGAAATAAGTAAAAATCTCATGAAATGATTTTCATTTACTTAGGAATCATCTGAAGAATGTGGGAAGGCCATCGCGGTGTTCAATGATTTTTTTTTTTTTAATTTCAAGCAGTCCCTTTTGACTTCCTTTTCATTTCCAAAAGGGAACCTAAAAAGAATTATACTCTAGCACTCGCAACATAATTCCCTGAAGGCTAAATCATCAAGTTGACTCCCTTTTTGACTCAAGAACTTTTTATGTGTCTCTCTATATTGTCTGTTCAGCTAAAAGACACTGATGAAAAATGAATAAAATTCATGCTGTTCCAGTTCAATAGTTTCTTTTCAGTTGTTTTTATTTTGCCTAACCGAGTCACTTGGCCTCAGTTACCCCAGTCATGGGAGCTCTGCTCGTACTGGATACCCTTTACTCTAATCCCCAAAGCCTCATATCCTGTTTTTCACTTTCTCTTGATTTTAGCAGATGTTGCCTATTAATGTGTCTGAGAGCTTGGGATGTTCCAGTTTTGACTGAAGAAACAGGCCCTTTTCACTCTGTGTGCTTCCCCACACTTACTATCCATGTGTCACTTGCAAGAGTGGGACCATCAAGATAAATCAATCACAAATTAGAATATGTGGCATGGGGACCAGGCCATGAAGATTCAGATTCTGGGATCTGAAAAGCATAAACGCTACAGTTGTCCCACGCATTTTCCTATCACAACAATTTATAAACTCCCACTTGTCTAAACTGATCCAGGCAAAGCTTCCTTGTTTTTAAAAAAAATCTGCCATCCATCTGACCCTCCCTGTCTGGGTGTCAAAACACAGTTATCAATCAAGAGCTAAGCTCTGAATGTGTACTGAGTGTAGTCTGGTTGGCCGAATGTTAGTTCGCTGGGAAAGTTGGTGGAAGGTGAAGCTAGAAAAGTGGAGTGGACCCTCTTCACCTCGTAAAGACATTTGGTGGTTAGTCTCAAGATCGCACAGAGCCAGTAAAAATGTGCAACTATTCAGAACAACTGGGTTCTAGAGCTCCATTCGTTTCTCATTGGCTGGTTGACTGGGGACAGTTGACCAGTTGTCCTCAAATTTTACCAGCAGTAAAGAAGGAAAGTAAAAATTACTTTGTGTAGCTCACAATATGGTTCAGAGGAAGACATGAGATATGCTTGCAAAATGTATACAATGATAAGGTTTTGCAGTTATCGTCATAGTCCTCATAATGGCCCAAGTTATCCATGAATTTCAATGCACTGAAGCCAGTATAGCAGAGTAGACTCAAAATGCCTGGGTTTGAATCCTGATCCACTCGTTACTATGTGTTCTGCCTAAGCCTCAACTTTCTCTTTCAAAGAAACAGACATAATAATAACGGTACCTAGTTCACAACCTACTAAACAACAAATACTGAGTGTGGGAATTAAATAAGATAATTCATGTAAAACACTAAGGACAAGGATTGACACATGGTAAGAGAGAAGGGTTAGCTTTACCATCACCTTCATTAATAGCTCACAGTGGGAACGTTCGGTGGGTGTGAAGGACAGCGTCGCTTTACCCCACTAAGGAGTGTGTGCAGAATCACTGCACGGGAGAAATTTGGCCCAGTTCATAGATGCCTTTCTGAGATTGGTGAGCAGTGCGTTTAGCAGCTGCTCAACGCACGTTAGCTCCTTCATCCGGTAAGCGTTCAACAAACGTGTCGAGGACCTGATTTATAGCACACAATGTGGAATATAACTGAGCAAGACAATCTCGAGTTTGGATTTTACAGGCCAAACTACACACTGTGATAAGTTCAGGGTGCTGAAAGAATTCGCTGCAGAGCCACTAATCCAGTCCAGGAAGACTAGAAAGGGCTTCTTGAAGGAAATAATGTCTAAGGCAAGACTTGGAGCAGGAAAAGGAATTGGCCACAAAAAGCAGCATGGGGCAGGAAGAGTATTTCATCAGAGGCAACAAGATGTGGGAAGTTCCAGAGGTTAAGAGGGATTGTGGCGATCCACTGATTAAAAGAAAATTAATGTGGCTGGAGAGTATCATGGGGAAATGTGGCAGAGATAGGAGGGTGTCTCATGGCAGAGGACACTGAATGCAGGTTATGCGTTTGGACATCATCCAAAGGCACCAGAAAACAGAGGGTTTCAAGCAAGGGAGTGTGATATAAGCATCTTCGCATGTGAAAAAGAAATTGAAACAAGTGAGTGAGAATGCAGAGCGAGAGAGACGACCTCTCCTTTCAAACCTTAACCATCAGTCATTAAAGGCCAGCAGCAGGTAGGTTTGAGATATCCAAGGAAACGGGGAAATGGGGGCTGGTGAGGGATTGACTAGTGAGCCACAGTTCCTAAGAGTGGAGGAGGTCCTCGTTCTTATCTCTGAGTTTCAGTTGTGCTCCCCGATCAAGAACCATAGTGTTCTGGTTTATAACTACTGCATGCAACGGGGATAAAAAAATGATATAAACTTACATGCTTGCCATCCTTCCCGTGTCCCCCACCCTCACCAGCCTTTGAAGAAAAATAGATTCTTGCTTTTGTGCTCAGCTTTTATAATCTTCTTTGCTACAATAAAAAAGCTCCCACATAAAAATGGAAGGACATCGAGAGACCAAGCCGATTTACCTAATAAATCATTGATTCGGAAGGAGGCAAGAGTCATAACTATGTTTGTTAAAGTTTGGGAAAGCTTGACATGGTTGCAGAGAGATATTTCAGGGTGCAGTGAGGGTTAGGAGACATTAGGAATGAGATACAGGGGGAAAAACACATTCACAAGTTTTCCTTTCTTACACATGACGTAATCACGTAGAAGTGCGGTAAGATGTCAATCGTTTTGCAGTGATCTTGAATGCACGGCAGGCATTTCTTGGAGGACAAGGCTATGCGAATGTGGCACCACATGACTCCTCAGCTAGGGAACGCTTACCTATAGAATGAGGGGGCTTCCCCAAAACTTAGAGAGCATTGCCATAAAAGGTCTGTTTAGAATTCTCACTAAGGGGGAAAGATCAAAAGGAAAAACTAGCCGATTCCCCCACATCCAAGTGCATAGGATATAAAGAATTTCGGCAGACTGTGTTTTCCCTTACAGTTTATGCTCACTTAATAGTGTCTAATAAGAGAGGTCTTGGGAAAGATGAATGAAAAAGAAGCTCCCAGGAAAAAAAAAAAAAATGCCACCTAGAATACTCTGAGCCACTGCACAGGGGAGGGAAGAGGGTTGATGGTTTAATCATTATCGGCTTGGAACAGAGCAGAGTAGGGACTTGTGTGCTTTTCGCTGCTTAAAATATTTCACATGAACGAAATCAACCAATGAGTGGAAGCTGAATCAAACAATTTAACAGACGAGCATATGATATCTAAGACCACAGAAATGAGAGAAAAATACTGCTTTCATTGACAGAAATTTAACTGTGATGTTTAAGGAATCCCAATGTATTTTCACCTTTTGTGACCAGAAAGCCAGGATCCCAAGCAAACAACTGCTTAATCTGTTTGAGGGCCAGGAGTGTTCGGGAGCCTAAAAAAGAGAGCAGCCCGAGGCATTTAAAGGCAGAGGGCAAGAACAGGACTTTTCTTTGCAAAATTATGCCTTTGAATCTGAAGTTTCAATTTACACTGTTTACATAGAAGGATGAGGGCTTGGGATGTTTTGTTATTTTCATTCTAAAAACAATAATGAGCTTGTCTCTGAACAAACATTTTATCTAGTCTGTTGTACAGGAAATAGAAAATTGGGTGTAATTGAGAACGTTGCATACAGCCTTCACACAGCCACCAAATGGCTGAAAGCCTGCATTTTCATTCTAGCCCCAGAAAGGGGGAAATTTATGGGAAAAGGGAAATTGCGTGTGTATATTTGGATACTGGATCTTCATTCACCATTCACATTTATGGAAAAGCTGAGATAGTCTATTTTTAAACCTTGACATTCAGCTATAGAGGAAAATCCATTTTGAACATGCATCATTGGAATAGAGTTTCCTCAATTTGTTCCATACGCTAGGAACTAATTACCAGCTCCATGCTGTTTGGCGGCCCCTATCAGAATACCACAGCAAGACGCATACACTAGTCTACAAACATCCAAACAATAGAACGTGTGGTCTTACCTAATCAGCAGGATATGCCGATACGTGAACACACAGGGAACTCTTTCCTCCCCACAGTCCCCAGAGAAGGATGGAACAATTAGGATCTAATCCCTGCATGATCACAACCCTGGAAACGAAGTGAGCTGTCAGAATGAAGAATGCTGGGGCTCTTAGCAATGACTTAATCCAGGCATCACCAAAAGGAGGTACAGATGGTTATTCATCTGTATGCTCTAAAGACACACAATGCCTTCTCTCTGATCCCCTGCTTCCCACAAAAGAGAATCAGAATCAACAATAGGGTCATATAGAGTTGTCATTTCAGTCCACTTTTATTTCCAAATGATTATCTCAACTTGGTAAAGCAAAGATGGCAAATAAATTATCGTGTGTGTGTGTGTGTGTGTGTGTGTGTGTGTGTGTGTGTGTATAAACTGAGTAAGGTAAGCTGCCCTTCCACAAATTTCCCGGACTATTAATGAGCGCGCAAAAGCAGAAATCCAAATTCCCAGTCCAGTGCTTATCCCATTAGACTGTAGTGCTCCCTATGGCCACGCCTCCAAAGAGGACTAGAGCAGTATTACACTATTATAAACCCCAATTATAGAGTTCTAATCTGCACTACTACAGTTGAGCAGTGAGTTAAATCATTGCTTTGGTGGTCATTCAGCAATACAGAGGATCCCTTTCACACAAACACAGGTGTGACTTTTAAGCCCAAGAGCAACCATATACTGATCGTCTGCTTGTCTGTTAGAAGCTGTGAAAACATGCATCATCTCATAATCAATCACTTGGCATTACTTTTTCACTTGGCATTTCATAGACATTCTCAGAATGCTGATATTCATCCTGTCACACCATGTTAAGTGTGGATGAAGCAGGACCTGGGAGTATTTTGAGGAACTATTAAGTTCTGGGGACCTCTAGATTCATTAAGGTGCCACCCAGGAAAAGTTGGATTATTCTGAAGCCAGAGCGTACTTATAATTACCCACCAAAGCCAAATGTAAATTCTAAGTCGGTAAGCCTAAACAGCTTCTGTAGTTCATAAATCCTTTAATAATTATCTTCCTGGACCTGGACCCATCACGCA